>NC_137462.1:102859587-104284020 GCF_964235325.1 Thermobia domestica
ATTACCGTACGGGTATCAAAGTAATATGTGTGTCGTATAATTGATATTATTGGTATAAGTGTTCGATAAATATTTGTATATATGTTATGTTAAATATGTCCTAACATAGTGACATAATCATAATAATCTCGGACAGAAACAAATTTCATAAATATTTTCACAGCACTCGTCAATTGGCACTTCCCTACGTGTATATATGTGTATACGTAAATAGTATATTGTTATTGTAAATAATGTAAATATGTAAATATTGTAAATATTATAAATATGTATATAGCATATTGTAAATAATATAAATATTGTAAATATTATAAATATGTAAATAGTATATTGTAAATATGTAAATATTCTAATATATAAATGAAACATCAATATTGAAAAAATACAATTAATAATACCAATATTGTAAATACCGAAATATACAATTGAAATATCACAATTGCAAATACATAATTATTTATTATATTGAATACTTATAAATATATCAATCACCTAAATACAAATATATATAAATATCTCTAATCAATAATAGCCTACTACTGTAGAACAAGAATTAATGCTAATAAACAAATAACACAAATTTCAAATCCATGTTTTATTTTATACACCCAATAATAGGTATCATATTAAGAAGTATGTGTATTCTATATAAGATAAAGGAAGAATACATATACTGTGTCATATCAAGTATTTACCTATCACTTTTACATGGTTTAATAATACTTTATGTGACGTTCAAACCTTTATACAAAATATTGGTATCTTATAAATAAATATGGTATTCTATATAAGATAAAGGAAAAGAATACATATGGATCATATAAGGTTATTTATGTGACAGCATACAATAAATCAGTATGTACTGCAAACCCTGATGACATCGTAATGTCTTCTACAAGGACGCACAAATAAATTATTTGCAAATTAAAAATGGTATATGTGGTTAAAATACAACCAAGATATGTCTAACAAACACTTACATACGTAAAAAGTCACAATATATATCTCAACTATACATTTAAGACATGGTTAAATCAGTTACATACGTCAAGCACCACAATATATAACGATACAAAACAAACAAAGGATAAGGTTATGAAAAGCAGCATTAGAATCATCATAAGTGGTCCTAACAATCGTATCAAGGTAAGGTTACATGTATAATAAGGCATAATATATGTCTACAGTACAACTGATAAGGTAAAAGCTATGTGTTCATCATTATACCAATAGGAACCAAACATTACGTTGAAGATAATGCACATGCATAAAGAGTCACTATATATAAGTCTACAATACAAATCAATATTAATACAATACAAACACTTCAGGTGTCTGCCTTCAGCTAGCATGCCCCAAAGAACCCTACATTACGTTGAAGATAAGGGTACATGCATAAAGAGTCATAATATATAAGGCTACAATGCAATCCAATATTAATACAATACAAACACTTCAGGTGTTTGCATTCACCAAGCATGTCACCAAAGAAGAAGTTATGCAACCCTACATTACGTTAAAGGTGACTGTAAAACACTTACATGGGTACAAAACATAATATGCATGCACCTGTCCATATCAGGCAAAACACGTATACATACGTCCATTACCAAAAGTACTTATATACATACGTCATTTGTGATTCAACTGTGTTTCGTACACCCAAACATCATTAAAAAATCAATAAAATCCCATATCATTCAGTAAAAAGACCGTAAAAGTGCATAAGATACTTTTCTTAGAGTTCTCTCCGTTTCCTCCCACAATATCTGGGTATGTGTGTACAATATATACTAATCTATACGATACATATCATAATATACCGCTAAATAAACGCTAAATACGAAAAAATTCTTCTTTCTAACCCTTTCATTACCAACTAATTAATATTCATGAATAATTAATTCATTAATCTAATTTATGCAAAAATATTTTAAAGAAATCTTGTTTGGTTGCAAAGAAGGAAAGAAGACTCTGGTCAGGTAAAGATTTTATTGTACCCCTCATAAACCTAAAGGCAGGTATCAGGTTTATTGCACCCTGCAATAAAAATAAACTCAGGTAAGGAAGGGACGATCTTCCTTATCCTCGAGTGGCAGAATCATAAAACAAGCTGGTTGACAGGGGACAGGCCAATTGAAAAGGGATCTTTAAGCAGTAAAGGACCTCCTTCAAGCAATGGGAATCAAATTATCATTCGTTCTTCGTTCTTGCATAGTCCCTCCTTTTTCCTTTTATTATTGGTTCCTACAAGTTTTGGGTTGGAATAAAAAGTTGTAAATCTATTCTCCAAGTCTGGTTTTTCATTTGCTGGAGTCTTTCTATACAAGATAACAAGCTCCACCTCCTGCCTCAAAGCTCAAACAAGTTAGAACAGAAAGAACTACCTCTTACCAGGCTATATTCTCCTATCTCCTAAGAACCAAAAACAGCTTATAATTCATGCAAATTTAAACATAAATTAATACAAATTAACATACTTGATTAGATTTTCATCCTCTATTCAATCAATATGGTCTCTAGACATAATATGAATATTTTATCTACCTATCAATAAAATAACAATAACCAATACTACAACACAACAAGGACACTTTGTTCTTTCAACTATCTATTAAGAGGCCTCCCTACAATGATTTAAATATTTTACTTTTCCACCCATTATCAAAAATTTCATCTATCAAAACATTCAACCCTTGCGTACGTGCATCCAGTCACGTAGTCCTTCCAACGACATTCCTGTCCTAAATAAAAAAAATAACATACAGCTGCGCTCCCTAAACAATTCCTTCTGTGTACATGCATCCAGTCACGTACGCACTCCAACGCCATTCCTGTCACAAAGGATAAAGGAAGCCGTCATGTCATTGACCCTAATTTATTACATATACACACATCTGCGGCGTCTATTGTTCCCACCTGCGTACGTAAACCCTCAAGGATAAACCACATTCCTGTAAACAAAAAGACCTATCGCCAAGACTCACCCCACCCCCTCATAAAACTGGAAAAACTACTACGAGAAGTTTGAAAATTAACTACTCCGTGAACAAAGGAATTCCTAGCATTCTTTCGTGCACCTGTGTCTCCTTCCTCCCACCCTTTCCAGGTAGTTTCTTCAAGTTCATTCACCTGCTCTTCACCGCTTGAGGGAAGGACGAAAAAGGGAAGGAACAAGTTTCCTTAGAGGCTTAGGAAGTTAACTTTGTATTCTCAACCATTTGTGTGTTTCCATCAAGTGTTTCCAACTTAGATATCAAAATATATTACCAAAAATATTTTACAATAATTTTTATTGGATAATAACACTAAAAATCACTAGAAATATGAGAAAAAACACCAAAAACTGTATGAAATTATCATAAAATCACCAAATACTGTATAAAATTATCATAAAATAACCATAATTTGTATAAAATCACCATACATTGTACCACAAAATAGGATAAAATTTGTAAATTTTAATAAAACAGATCATTTTTATCATAGGGAATTAGCACCACTGTTCGTGACGTTTGCGGTCTCAACTACTCAGGCCCCCTACTTTGTGACCTACTGGTGCATACAGAAGCAAATGCTTGGATTACGTTAGAAGCCAATAAGCAATTGTCTCAGCTCCTTCTTGCCACTACCATTGTGACGAGAAAATTTGGCTCCACTGTTGTATGAACATTGTTTTTGTATAGTTCCCTTTATTTATTTCTCGTGGGCACAGCTTCTTTCTCTGCATACCATACTTTAATCTCGTTCTTAAAAAAAGAAAGAATAGAAAAAAGAAAAGAAAGAAAAGAAAAAAGAAAGAAAAAAAGAAAAGATATATCGCCCCTAGAAATTTGTCATCTTGAGTCCGGAACTCAGACCCCGTTCGTGAATATGGACCTGAGTGAATACGTATATCATTTGAAGATGCAAATAGAAAGCACTTAAACCAACTTTGGGTGCCTGTTTCTGTGTATGTATTTCGTTGTCAGATATCCAGATACTGAAGAGTCTAAGCAATCTTTGCGAGGAGTGGGGAGTGCTGGCTCTCTTGGTCTATCAGATCGGTGACCGTGATTCTACAGAATGCTTTATATTTATGCTTTTGTGTGTGAGCTCCCTCAAAGAGTTTCTGGCTACACCACTGGGCATGCTATGTATTTATGATGAATATTAATAGTTTGCCTTTAAATACGATTACAATTACGATGAACTTAATTACGATTAAAGCGTAACTATTTTTATACAACTATTTAAATAAGCGACATGCTTCAAAAATACATTGATCTAGCCATTTCTGTTTAACGTTAGCGCACATACGTTCTGTACAGAAACTATAGCTTAGTTCAAAATAGATGGAGTTGGAACTACTTGAGAATATGCCAGCTTATATCCAAAGCAAAATGTAGAGTTGCAAGGGGTGAGGAGGAGTGAGAAAGCAAGTAGTTGGGCATGCGCATTCGACAGAAAACAAACGAAAACCCCCGATGCTTGCCTGGAACGTAGAGTGATTGAGCCTGGAAGCCCAAGGAACCTAGCATACGACAGGAGGAAAGACAGAAAATGTGCATCTGAGCGACGCGCATGCGTAGGTTCCGCTTGTCAAAGTAAGGCGAGAGAGGGCATTCAGAACATTGCAGTGGAAATACGGTACTTGTGATAATTACAAGTAAACAATTTATATATAATGAAATACGTACTTTTTCTTATTAACAGGCGAAAGACAATAGTGCCAAACTTTTAACATCTGCACAGAAAAATAGTTAATCAAAAGGTTGTGATACATAAAAGAATGTACAGACATTAAAATGTTGCAAAACACAGTAACAAAAATGAGAAAACTCAAAAAAGAAACTTATTGTACTGTTTGCTGAGGTTAGTTTTACGGCATAAACAATTCCGCTGATTGGGCTCAATGTATAAATGTTTTCGGTGGTTTAACGAGGACTGTGTTCTTTATCCAGACGATCCCTTTTTTGTGTGTCAACAATGTGAATTCTCAGACAAATATTAGTATAATCAGGGCCGGATTTCCATGGTTTGTGCTTATGGCCTCTAGCAAAATTGCCGCCCCTAACCACACCAATCGCATCGCTCTCCAAAACTTCCATTCTCCAGGATTCACTTCTAAAAATATTACTTTTACGTTTGCTACTAAATTATAATTATTACTGTTACTAGTTATTATTGTTCTTATTTCTTATTACTCATTTTATATAATATATTTTAAATCCTATATCTGGCCAGCATTTGGAGTATCGAGCTGCCTACTGCCGCCCTTTTCAGCAGATCCACCGACAACTGATCAAACCACCATAATAACCAACTGACTTATGGCAGGGGTGCCCACAAGAGGGGCGTTATGACGCAAAATGCGTCATTGAAATATTGGGGGGGTAAAAATCTGTATAAATTTGTTTCAGGGAGTGTAAAAATTAATCGAAAAGGAGATTTTTTCATGGAAGAACACTTACGGGTAGACAATTGGGGGGGAGGGTGCGTCATGAACATAAGGGGGGGGCACCACTGCTTATGGCAATATTTGCTACGACTAATCTGCTACAATATTATCGTAGTCACGGCCATTAAAAAATAGCTGTCGCTTATTTTATTGAGTCGTTGGTGAAATATGTATTTTCAATAGTTTTATCGTTTTTAAATATTTTTTTAAATTGCCGCCCTAGTCTTGAGCCCATGTAGCCTATGCCTAAATCCGGCTTTGGGTATAATGTTTGCTCTTTCCTGTATGTCAAGCTAATACTATGTGCAGTTACTTTATGTTGCCCAAATTAAGTATAGAAAACTGAATTCAGTGATGAGAAGGCGAAATTGGTACGAAATTCAGAAGGGCTTAGGTGCCATGTCCCCTGGTACATTGTATTCTTGAAACACACTACTTCCCCTACTTTACCTATATTCTCAGGGAGAAAAAATAAAGAACTAAATTGTTTTTATAAGAAAGGATAGGGATGGTACCGAGACCGAGACGGACTTTCAGACACCGAGACGAGACCGAGACGGACTTTCAAACACCGAGACGAGACCGAGACCGAGACAGACCTCTATAAATCGAGACGAGACCGAGACGAGACTTAGGTCAGTCTCAAAAGTCTCGGTCTCGTCTCGAATATTGATATTGATAGATACTAAAATTACCTTCACTCAAAATTTGTTTCGTTGCTGTGTTTGATAATATGAGAAAGTAGAAGCTGACAAAGTATTCTACAGGTACCGTTAGGTACTATAATTAATATAGAAAGTAATGGTCTGTGTTGGCAGCGGGTTGGGTTAGGTCATTAGGGTTTGATGACCTTGTTACGTGTATTAGAAAGTTGTTATATTTCTGTTTTTAGTTGTGCTGACATGGAAAGGTCATGTGTTCTTTTTCGAGTTTGTATACGTGTGTGTAGAGACTTTATACTGGGTATTTTTAAAAATAATAATAATGGAAATTTGAATTAAAGCTGTTGATACGTCATTCTGAGAGAATAAAAGACTACACGAACAATATGTGAGAGAGAATAAAAAGATATTCTCCTAATATATTTAACGGTTCGATTTCTATGAAATCTCATAAAGTGGTAGGAAATTGTTTTATTTGTTAAAAATAAGAAGCTCAGAACACTTATAATGTGTGATACGCACTGGGATCGAACCCGGGACCCTTAGCACCGACGGTGTATACTGTATTGTACTGAGAATAAACCTGGTACCCTTAACACCAGAGATGAACGTTGCATTGTACGGGGACTGAATATGGGACCCTTAACACCAGAGATGAACGTTGCATTGTACGGGGATTGAATATGGGACCCTTAGCACCAGAGATGAACGTTGCATTGTACGGGGATTGAATATGGGACCCTTAACACCAGAAATGAACGTTGCATTGTACCGGGATTGAATATGGGACCCTTAGCAACAGTGGTGAATGCTGTATTGTACTGAAAATGAGCCTGGTACCCTTAGCACCAGAGATGAATGCTGTATTGTACGGGGACTGAACCCGGGACCCCCAAGCACCAGAGGTGAACGCTGTATTGTACTGAGAATTATTGCAATTCTCGCATGTAAATTGGCGAGAAAAAAAACATATGGGAAATACGAAGTGTGTGTATGTATGATTTATTCATCGTTTTATTGATTTGTTTATTCCTTATAGTTAACTCCGTGTTTACAGCCAAGTTTGAAATACGGAGCGAGTGAATTGTTCTTCCGTCTCTGAGAGAAGGCTGTCTTAGAATGAACAGCGTTTTATTTTTGTAAATTCCATTATTTCCGGGTCGTTGCCTTACACGCTTTCACCTTGCTTACGTTAGAACTATGACTTGTGACACGCATGTATAGAGTGTCAATGCACTTTCTAATTTTATTTCCGCTTGTACTGGAATAACCTTAGACACTTTCTCTCTTGACCATGAGAAACTGTCTGGCGACATACTGAAATATTTTTCCATTAACGATGTTTGTCACTGCGATACTTATCTGCAGTGATGAAGAAGACAGATAGAAATTTTATGTTTCTTCCCCCTTTAGAAGATGTATTTTTGTGGCAATATCTGATTTTTGGCAGAATATCTAATATCTGATGAAAGTTTAACATGTAGACATTTTCCTTAATTAGATGAAAACCGTACATAGCCTGTCCTGAATGTTGATCGATCGATACCCTGTCTGAATGAGATTTCTCCAGCGGTTGATGAACTTGAAAATAAGAAATTTTTAGATTTCTCGCTGTGGCAATGAATGAATAAACGATGTTAGCGGATATGATGACCTTATTTATTTATTTATAATTAATGAAATCGGGTTGAAAACCCGGTGAAAACATGATGCTTGGGGGAGGGACATAATGAAATCCTTATATATATATATATATATATATATATATAGTATTGAAATAAAGTTTGTTATTATTGTTTTTACACAGTTCCATAGTGTGTGTGTGTTGATTTTTTGTGTGTTGAACTTTTTTTTGTGAGTGATTTAACAGAACGAACTCTGATTTTTTAAGGTGAGAACTTTTAAATGCCATGTATTATTCACTTAATTATAATGAAAGTTTTTTGAATAATTATTGGTAAACTACACGATTTGCTTCTGAGAAACATTATCCGGGAAATAAACCTACGACCATTTTTGTAATCATGCAAGAGGGACATTATTATTATTATTATTATTATTATTATTATTATTATTATTTTTACGGATCGTATGTTATACTCTGAACAAATTTATTTGTGAGCGTTTTAAAATCGGTGTTATTTGCATTTTTTCATGCTTGGTACACAAGCTAATATCAGCTACGCTGTAAACTTGTAAAATAAATCGTTTGTTACACAAACTCGTTTTTAAAATATTTTATTGCTTCTTATTTTTATTGTATCGTATGCCAGAGCATACTCGTAATAGCAGCTACGCTGCGAACTATTAAAATATTTTATTGGATCGTGTTATTTAAAATAACACTCGTTTTTAAAATATTTTATTGGTTTGTTTGCTAAGCAAACTCAGAACACTTGCAGTGTGAACCTACAAATAAAAGGCCTAAAGACGGACCATTTACTTGTAGAGTTTTATTTGCTTAATTATAGGATGCTTAATTACAATATGTTTGATTCATTTGTTACGATTTTTTAACTGTTATACCGATCACTTTAAATCAGTTATACCTAATTTTTATATGTACGTTGTACAGATGGGACTTGAACTGTTTAAGTAAGCTCATTTGCCAATAGATGGCATACTACTACGCTTTGGTAATACAACTGATAATCTTTTTAGGAACGCAAATGTTTGAACTAAGACTAGTATTTCCAGAAAGAAATGTTTTAGTCTTGGGGGGAGCGCTTTTCCCCAACATTATTGTGTTTTAATAGTAAATATTACTGAATGTTAGCCACATAGCGCAAACAATAGCTTTAATGTCAAGAAAGAAAATTTTACGGAACCCCCTAAATACATTGGTTATTGAACACTGTTTTTTGACTTGAAAACCTGTTGTATATCCGCGAAGCAAAAGGAAATGATGTACTCCTATTTGTACCATGTCCCTCCAACTAAGTGGCTCTTGCCTGCCAGATAGATTGCTTAGATTTTAACAGTATTATCATATAGCAAAAAAGAGAATTATGTACGTCTATTTGTAATATATTTTTACAAGTAACGGGAGCCCTTCCCCCTTAGTTATGGGCTCCTCTAGATTTTAGCAGTATTGTATTACAAGGAAGCAAAATGAAATGATGTATGCCTATTTGTAGCATGATCCTCAATGAAGGGGGCTTTTGCCTGCAAGATAGATTGCCTAGATTTTAACAGTATTATCTTATAGCAAAACAAAGAGAATTATGTACGAGTATTGTAACACATAGCTATAACTGGCGGAGGCCCTTCCCCCTTAGTTAGGGTTCCTCTAGATTTTAGCAGTATTGTATTACAAGGAAGCAAAATGAAATTATGTATGGGTATTCCTAACATGCTCCTATAACTGACGGGGGCTTTTGCCTGTTAGATAGATTGCCTAGATTTTAACAGTATTATAGCAAAAGAGAATTACGTACGAGTATTGTAACACATAGCTATAACTGGCGGAGGCCCTTCCCCCTTAGTTATGGGTTCCTCTAGATTTTAGCAGTATTGTATTACAATGAAGCAAAATGAAATTATGTATGGGTATTCCTAACATGCTCCTATAACTGACGGGGGCTTTTGCCTCTTAGATAGATTGCCTAGATTTACCAGTATTATAGCAAAAGGGAATTACGTACGAGTATTGTAACACATAGCTATAACTGGCGGGGGGTCATTTTCCTTAGTTATAGGTGAACCTAGATTTAAACAGTATTGTATTACAAGGAAATTATGTAGTCCTATTTGTAGTATAACTGGCGGGTCCCTTTCCCATTAGTCACAGGGTTACTTATATTTAAAACATGAAAATGAAATGAAATTTTTGAGTCCCACGGTTATGCCGGTTAGGCTAAAGGAGACGGTGATTATTTTATTTGTCGAACAATATGTAAGAGAATAAAAGATATTCTCCTAATAAATTAGTCGGAGCAACTTATTTTATGGATCGATTTCTATGAAATCTCATAAAGAGAAACTTGTTTCGAAAATATTTTAAAAATTGCGAACTTGCAAAATAAATCGTTTGCTGTGCAAACTCGTTGTTAAAAATAAGGTGTTTGAACTAAATATGGGAGCTAAAATAAGCTCTTAAAAGTATATAGGAAGCGGGAGGAAACGGGAGAACCCCCGAGAAAAACCCATGGACACGGTGTTTGTCCACCACAATTTATAAAAAAAATAAATCCAAACAATGTTTGTCATGAAAATGTTGAAATATTTGGTGCGAACCCGGGACCCCAAACACCAGAGGTGAACGCTTTACCACCGAGCCACCGCGGCCCCCAGGCTTACTTAGATTTTAACAGTATTATATTATATTATAGCAAAAAGAGAATTATGTGGGGCTGTTTTTTTACCGGTTCCCCATTAGTTAGTTCTTACAATTGTGGTTTTTTTGAATAGGTAATAACATAATGATGATAATTATGTTCAACTGAAGGTCCATATGTGTTGGTGGGTCCCCCTTAGGGATTTGTAATATAATGAACGTTTGATGGTTTACTGATAGAAGAAGAATCAACTATGCCCTCACAAACTATGTTTTATTAACAGAACACAACTGCGAGAAGGGTTTTTGGTACTTATTTAATGCTATCAGTAGTATTTAATGGCTAAAAAGAAATATATATATCATACTTTACCTTTAAAATATAAATATATATTCAGGACTAATAATAAATACGTCAACACGATGCACGGGTTAAACTATACTAAAGTTAATTTAAAAGTTCTCCGACAGATGTCACTGTTAGTGGTGGGAGGGGGGAGAACACTTGATAGAACATGATATAACATGTATTTGATGTGTACGATTATCATTTTTTCTTACGTCGGCGTGCGTTAAAGATCACAGAGAAAGCTTTCCTGATTATTAAACCTATTTTAATAGTATTAAATAAAGTATACAGGATTACCACTATATTTATGGAGACCTGTTTTATTACAGATATTGAAGCTGTGCTAAGCGTTGTGGTGCTAGCAATTAATTAAAAGTACCGACTATCCCAGCTGAGATTTCTTTTTCTTTTTGTGGATTGTGAACGGAGAACTAAGCCTTGAAAGTTATGTATTTCTTATGGTTATTATTATGATTTTTTTTTAAAAAAAAGAAAGAAAGAAAGAAATTATATAGTTTTTAATTGTACTTGATTTGTATTTAACCAATATTAATGAACAAAGAGATACTCTCTCTCTCTCTCTCTCTCTCTCTCTCTCTCTCTCTCTGTGTGTGTGTGTGTGTGTGTGTGTGTGTGTGTGGATATTTTTAATAGAATAGTTTATAATTCAATATTGGTGAATATATTTACTGATTTTTCATAAAGTAACTTGATTGATTTCTATTTACATATTACTAATTAACTAAAGGTGATTAATTTTTTCTTTTATATGATATTATCATGTGAGCGTTGCTTAAAAGATGTATTTATTTGATCTTTTATTAAAGTGGTGTTGATTACTCAAAATAGTTTTTCTTTGTTTTATTTTTTAGATGGATTTCTTCTGCCCAACTGAAGAATTTAACATGATTGATGAAATCTACCTGCAAGAGGTCTTGCGCGGTCTCAACGAGTACCCTAGGGTTTTTAGTACGTGGAAAGCCATCATGGAATTAAGCAGACTTGGCCACAGGGGATCGGTGAGATGTGAAGCCTTATTGCGGGCCCTTCGTGTCTTTGAAGGTAATGATACACTAATTCTCCAGCACTGTGTAAGCAGTGCTGACGTACTGGATTTGTTTGTGTACGGTTTTTTTCCGTAGTAAAGAATCATATGAATTGGCTCTAGATAAAGTTATGTATTTATTAGCTTGTGGGGAAGGTCAGGTAGATAGGATAAATGATACAGAGTTATCTGAGTTTTTTTTATTTTGGCTCGCGATTTGTTTTGGAACCATGCTTAATCCCATCTGAAAATAATAATAATGCCATAGTCATGACCCCTCAAGAAACTCATAACTTGAGTTCTAATAATTTATATTTGTTATCAAATGAAGATTTAGCTTTCCTAAATGATAAAGCAGATGGGATTGGCAATTTAAATTCCGTTGAATTACCAATTGAAGAAGAAATGAGGAGATTGGTTGAAAATGCGGACAATGCTGTGGTTATACCCACGCAACAGGTCCAGGGAGAAAATCCTGTATACAACCCAGCTCAATATTGTGTACAGGATAATCATGACTATGGGAACCAATTGATTTTTTCTCCTCAGCCTGGACCGTCATCTGCTAGTGTCCCACCAATGGTTGGACATGGCAACATAAATAAGAATAGTGCAAGTAGTACTACTGGTAGTCATAATAGTGGTAGTACAAGTGGTAGTAGTAGTGATAATAATAATGGCGGGGATAATCAAAGAAATAGTAATTTCGAAGTTGTAAGACAAAGGTTTCGTAAGTTTCATCTTACGGGCCATGAAATTGTCGTCAGACCTGTGGGTGATGAAAGGAATATTAATAACCCAGAGGCCTATATCGAGAGTTTAATCGATTTTGCATTGGAACATGTGATCTCCAATGCACGCCCCATGGACTACATTGGTTTATACGTTGAAAGTAGTAATAGTACTAATAACAAACCAGTGTATGTGCCGTTTAGAAGAAAGGACAATTTTACTGCTAGAACAGTCCTCACTTCAATCGAACGAGTACTAAATTCGAATGAAGTGTTCCTTTTAGGGGAAGAAGTATTGTTTCGATTCCATATAGCAGAGAATTTGCACGGACAAGGAAGACCTAATGCAATGAGTGCTGTCCGAAAATACTGCAAATACCAAGATTACTTGGAAAAGCGATTAATTCGCATTGAAAATAAGAATATGTACTGCCTCCCCATGGCCATAATATATGGAATAACAAAACATACCGCAAGTAGTAAAGTTTTGTATCATTTAAAAACAAGAGATTATAATAAGTGGCTTTTTAAAGCAGAAGTTCTCTGCGAAATGGCAGGAGTTAACGTTCAAAGTAAGCAAGGTTGTGACATCTCTGATCTGGACCTCTTTCAAGCATATTTGAAAGGGGAATATCAAATCGTTGTTTATGAGGAGGTTGAAAAGAATAATCGGGAATATATAGTACTTTACCCGGGAGAACACGCAGAAAATAAGATTTTTATCCTATATCAAAGAGGTAATACTATTGGTCATTTCGAACCCATTCGTAATATTACAAGTTTTGTTAGCAAACGGAAGTATTGTTATTATTGTTTGGAAGGTTATGGTGAAAGGTCACGTGCACACAAGTGTAAAACTCGTTGTACTTTTTGCGAACATACTCACGAACGGGACGATAGTGCAAACAGAATTAAATGTAATGCATGCAATAGAGAGTTTGCTGAGGGTATTTGTTTTGACAGCCATCTGACATGTAATAAAGCGACTAAATCCGTATGTGATAATGTAAAGCTCTGCATCGATTGTGGTATCATCTTTGATAAGAGGGGGCGAAAATCTGAACACATGTGTGGTGAACATTTTTGTTCAACATGCCGCGCGTATGTTGATACAAATCATACATGTTTTGTTCAGAAACAGCAACCTGTTCATACGAAAAGGTTTATGTACATCACCTATGATGTAGAGACGATGTTGAAGGCGCCGAATGAGCGCGGTGAAAGGGAACACGAAGTTGTACTGGTGTGTTGTCATCATGTATGTCACGTCTGTATACGAAAAGGTATCGATGAGCCTTGTAAAACGTGCTGTGACAATATTGGAAATCGTTCGTTTTCTTTTAAGACAATGACGAATTTTATTAACCACGTGTTAGTAGAACGTCCTGTCTTTCAGAAAATCCTGGCGATCGCTCATAACGCTTCGAGATACGATGGTATTTTCTGTCTTAGAACTCTAATAGATGACCAGCATATTGTACCTAGTGTTCTTATTCAGGGTCAAAAGATTTTTAATATTAACATAGGTAACCGTATCTTTTTTCGCGACTTTTTCCTCTATATTGGTGCTAAATTATCCAAATTACCGAAAACGTTAGGCCTTAGTCAAAATTTAAAGAAGGGAGATTTCCCATATTTGTTTAATACTGAAGAAAATCAAAATTATGTCGGTCCCTACCCTCCGCTTAAGTACTATGACCCTGAGGAACGAAGCACAGAAGAAAGAAAACAATTGGAAGCCTGGCACCAAGAACGTGCGGAAAGTGGCGAGGAGTTTAACCTGCAGAAGGATATGTTGGCTTATTGTAAAAATGATGTTAGAATTCTAACAGAAGCGGTCATCAAATTTAGCGATATTATTGAAGAGAAAACGGAGGGTTTGCAATGTTTCATAACATCATCAACCATTGCAAGTCTTGCAATGCGTACATATCGTACCTTGCACTTACCGGAAAATACTATTCCTATCATTCCCGCTTTGGGATTTCATCATAAGACCAAGTATAGTACAAAAGCTATGCAATGGCTTATGTATATGGAAGACCAATTAGGGATAGAAATCCAGCATGCTAGGAGAGGCGGGGAAAAGTATATTGGTAGGTACAAGGTCGATGGATGGCACGAAGGACTCAACGCTGCCTTCGAGTATTACGGATGTTTTTTCCATGCCTGCCGCCATTGTTTTCCCTTTAACCGTGACGCGGTTTTGCACGATGCACAAGACTCGTACAATACGATGGAAAAACGCTATGAGCAAACCATGCGCCGCCGTAAGTACCTGAAAAGTATAGGTGTAAACCTATATGAAATATGGGAATGTTCTTGGGATAATAAGATAAAGACGGACAAGGAAGTGCAAAAGTTTGTTAAAGAACGTTGTACTAATCTACCTGATTTTCTTATTCCTAAGAACTGTTACAACGGTGGTCGCACGGAGGTCTTTCGTTCTTACGTCAATTGTACGAGTGATGAGCGTATATCTTATGCCGATGTAACTAGCCTTTACCCATGGGTAATGGCACGTAAACCTATGCCGGTTAAATCACCTAAGATTCACACGGGACCGGACTTTCCAGATGTGGAAAGTATTCACGGTGTAGTCAAATGCACAATTGTCCCTGCAAAGGACCTCTATTTTCCGATCTTACCATACGTTGCGGGAGGTCGATTACTTTTCGGCCTTTGCCGCACATGTATGGAAGAAGAAAACACTAATGAATGTACTCATAGTGATGCTGAGTGTGCTCTCACAGGAACATTTTGCACTCCAGAGTTACACCTTGCTCTTAAAAAAGGTTACAAAATAATCGATATACATGAGATATGGGAATTTGAACTCTTAGATCCTGAAGAGGGGAATTCAGGTGGACTCTTCGGGAGCTATGTGAATTCCTTCCTTCAGATGAAGCAGGAAGCCTCTGGTTTTCCTGCTTACTGTACCACTGAAGAAGACAAACATAAATATATCGAAGAATATTATGCCCATGAAGGCATACGATTAAATTATGATAATATTAGGACGAACCCTGGATTGAGGCAATGTGCGAAACTATACCTCAATTCATTGTATGGAAAGTGGGGGCAACGCACAGATATGTCACAGAGTATAATTGTTAGTGATGAGGTTACATTTCGTAGGTATTTAACTACGGGAAGGTATGAAATTCAAAGTGTGGTACCAATTGATGATGACCATCTCATTGTCACATACAGAGACATTGAAAACGAAAACGTTCCGTTAGCGTTTTCTAATGTGATACTAGCCGCATTTATTACTTCGTGGGCTAGACTTAGACTTTACGAACTACTGACGACTGTAGGACCTGACAGAGCAATCTACTGTGACACTGACAGTATCATGTATCTACAGAAAAAAGATGAGGAACCCTTGTTACCGCTCGGAAACTATTTGGGTGATCTTACAAATGAAATTCCTGAAGGTTGGGATTTTACAACCTTTATAGGTCTTGGCTGTAAAAACTACGCAATGCGGCTAACAAATGCCCAAGGGGATGTTCGCGATATATTCAAAATTAGGGGGATAACACTAAACGATAGAACCTCTCAAAAAATTAACTTTGAGAGTTTCTATAAATTAGTGTCTGGACAATTAGAGTCCACAGTAATAGAAAACCCAAACAGTATCGTTCGTAGACCGGGGTTCCGCATCTTTAGCTGTAGGGAGACAAAGACACACCGTGAGGTCAACAAAAAACGAAAACGTATTGACGAACCTGACGTAACTGACGATGAACCAGTACAAAAACGTGCAAGTGTACCTTACGGTTATAGACCCACGAATGAATGAATGTGAGTTGTATGAATGTCTCTTTTTAAACCGGCTGATATACTCGTTCTTAAAAATATTTAATTTATTCCTAATTTATTTTAATTTATTCATAATTTATTTTTTTTCATTTTAAGCTTTAATTTCATATACCAGTGATTTTTTTTATTGGTTCGTATGCCAGAGCAGCTACGCTGTAAACTTGTAAATAATTCGTTTGTTGTGCAATTTTAGTTGGTACGCTTCTTGTAGAAGCTCATTTTATTTAAATTTTCATTTTGAAATTCAAGCTTTAATCTTATATCCCAGTGATTTTTTATCCGTTTCATTAGTGTGTATACTCCGAACAATCAACGATTGTGAAAATATTAAAATTCACGTGTTGAAAAATATGTGAATGTATGAGTGTGATTGTGTATATAAAGCAGAGTCTCTATTGTATGCATTCATTTGATTACAAGATGTTAAAGTTTCAACATCCCTCTACTATTTTAATTGCTGGTCCTTCAAGGGCTGATAAAACTTGTTTTGTAAATCGCTTACTTAATGAATGTGATCAAATGTTTAGTATAAAATTTAATGATATTGTTTGGTGTTATGGTGCAGTAATACCAAAATTAGATGCAAATGCAAAAATACGTTTTGTAGAGGGAATACCTGACATGAATAATTTTGAAATTAAAGAAAATTCATTATTAATACTTGATGATTTAATGTCGGAAACTAATGGCGATGTTGCTAATTTATTTACAAAGTATGCACATCATAAAAAGTTAACTGTAATATTTATTATTCAAAATTTATTTCCAAAAGGAAAACATGCACGTGATATTAGTTTAAATGCACATTATATTATAGTATTTAAAAATCGACGTGATAAATTACAAATACAATATTTAGCAAGGCAAATTATGCCTCGGTATAGTAAAGAAGTCGTGAGTGTGTTCGAAGAAGTAACACGGGAGCCTCACACTTATTTATTATTTGACTTGACACAAAAAAACAAACGATGCATTGCGAATACGTACAAATATTTTTCCGAATGAAATCATGCATGTGTACGCTAACGTAAAAGACATGCATACAGAAATTTTTGTTTAGTCGGCATCAAGATGTTGAAGGTGAAACAACACTACAGCACGCTCCGTGCTCTGTGCAAATGCAAAAATGCAAAACGAAAACAAATTTTACAAAATGCTTCAGGGGATTTAATAAGAACAATATCTCAAGTAGCTAAAAACACAATAAAAGGAAACATTCCTTTAAATTCTCGTCAGAAGCAACGTTTACGTAGACATAAAAAGATCTTACGTGCTCTATCTCAGCAGCGTACTGCATTAAATAAAAAGAATAAGTTGTTACTACAAAAAGGTGGTGCGCTTTTACCGTTAATCTTGGGACCACTTCTTGCAGCAGTAGGAAGTAGTATTTTCAGTCGTTAAATATGTCAGAGTTACGTAAAATGATTTTAGTTCCTGAAAATGATGTACATGAAATTCAATCAAATCTTAAATCCATAGATTCACATCAGTCACGTTTAGATGAAGAAATGAATAATATCTTAAAACGCCGTGATCTTAGTGTACAACAAAAGTGGAAATTATATCAACAAGCTTTGCATCGTTATTTACAGTATACATCTTCTTCTTCACATAAGCCTATTACTTTACCTATCATTCAAGAAGAAGAAGAAAAATTATCATCAAGTTCCAAACAAGATAGCAATACTTCTATTTTACCATTTGTATCAGACATTTTACAATCAGTACCGAAAACACTTCGTAGGAAAACAGATCTATTATTAAAACAGTTGACAAGTTCTGATAAAATTCAGTGGGATAAGTCTGGCATTGTACGTATTCAAGGAAAAACAATACCAGGTTCAAATATTATAGATTTAGTAAATGATGTTGTTCGTACAAGAAAATATTCAAGAAATCCTTTAGGTATTCATGAATTTAAAAATTTATTAGAAGATCTTAATGTTCCTAAAGAATTTATTGGTACACCTATTAGCACACCAGCATCAAAAGTAAATAGTAGTAGTAGTAGTAGTAGTAGTAGTAGTAGTAGTAGACAACGTATTCGTAAAGTAAGAAAATCTACTAGTCCTGCAGTAGTTGCTAATTTATTTAAACAGTGGAAAGAATATAGTATGTAAAATGACAAAATTATCAAAAATATATTATGATTATTCAAATCCTGATTCTTTATCAAGTATACAAACATTACAACGCAAAACAAAGTTATCTAAAAAGAAAATTAAAAATTGGTTAGCTTCTCAAGATGCTTATACATTACATGCACCAGCTCGTAAAGTTTTTGAACGTAAAAAGTATTATGTTAGTGCACCAAATGAAACATTACAAATGGATTTAGCAGATATGCAAAATATTACAAAGTATAATAATAATTATAAATATATATTATGTTGTATTGATATTTTTTCACGTTACGCATATTGTGTTCCGTTAAAAACAAAGAAAGGTCCTGAAATGGTAAAAGCAATAACAAAAATTTTTAAAAATTTCTAGTTACCCGTGTTTAACGTACAAACAGTTTTAGGCGGTGAATTTTATAATCGTCATGTAAAACAATTGTTTAAAGAATATAAAATTAATCATTATAGTGTTCATTCCGAAATTAAATGCGCGTTAGCAGAACGTTTTATACGTACATTAAAAGAAAGATTGTATCGTTATTTTACTGCAAAGAATACTTATCGTTATATTAATGTATTAGATCAAATTGTAAAAAATTATAATCATTCACACCATTCAAGTATTAAAATGGCACCTGCACAAGTAAATGATTCCAATGTGAATCAAGTGTGGGAAATATTATACGGAAATAAAAATAATAAAAAGAATATAACATGTAAATTTAATGAGGGTGATTATGTACGTGTTAGTAAGTATAAACATGTATTAGAAAAAGGATATTTACCTAAATGGTCACAAGAAATATTTATTGTTGACAAATGTATTAAGTCAGATCCTGTCACTTACAAATTAAAAGATTGGAACGGTGAAGAAATTAAAGGAATATTTTATGCACAAGAATTACAAAAAGTAATTATAAATTCAAAGAAAACATATCTCATTGAAAAAGTATTAAAACGTAAAAAAGGGTGGATGTATGTAAAATGGTTAGGATATCCATCAAGTATGAATTCGTGGATTAGATCAGGTTCTATTCAGTCTGCAAAATGAATTCAAACTTTACACACGACTTTTACGTTACTCTTCCTTCAAATGCAAGTAGCAATCTTTTTGAGAATAATACTACATCATCATTTCGAGTTAAATTGGCACAACCTATTGATTTAAGTGATGGGGAATGGGGTGTTGCATTAACACAAATTAATATTCCGTGGAGTTTTTACAATGTTGGTGAAAATGAAGAAATTATAATTACTAGTGTTATCGATGATAAAGTTGAACGCTACCATGTTCCAATAACACCGGGATATTATTCATCAATTGAATCAATTCTGCAATTAATTCCTGAAAATGTTCGTATGTTACACTATTTACAAAATAAAAATCAAGTTGTTATTAAACATTCTTTAAAATTAGAAGATAAATGTATGATTGGTGTTACACCCGGTTTACAACAGATTTTTGGATTTATTAATGAAAATACGCTTGATGTTAAAAATGTTATATACACAAAAGTTAAAAATGTTGATTTAATATTAGCACGTGGAAAATTTCCATGTGATTTAGATTATAATATTCCCAATACAATTAATGTTTGCATTGATATTGTAAAACAACAACAAAATATAGGTCCATTAGTTCGAAAACTTAGTGTATATAATGTACAACACGGTCATGTAAAATCTTTTGTATTTCACACACCACATTATGTTAAAGTTGAAAAGAAATATTTTGATACAATAGAAGTAAACTTAAAAGATGAACACGGGTTAAAATTACCATTTCGTTTTGGAACTTCAAACCTAACACTTCACTTTAAACGAAAATGATTTCTGAAAGTATTGATGATAGTTTTTACATTACATTAGTTTCAAATGCTAGTGCTGATGTATATCCTACAAATAGTCCAACACATTTTATTAATCAATTAAAAAATAATATTCGTTTATCAGAATCCGATTGGTATGTAGGATTAAGTGAAGTACATATTCCATTAACATGTTATAATGTTACCGCGGGTGAAAACGTTATATGGTACAAATTTAAAAATGCAGAACCTATGAAAAGTAAAATTCTTGTTGGATATTATCCATCCATTCATCATTTACTAGAAGAATTAAACGCAATATCGAGTTTTATAAGATTTAGTTTTTCAAATGTTGTACATGTTGAATGTGATGAACATGTAGAATCAGTTACATTGTCGCCTACATTAGCTTTACAATTAGGTTTTTCTGAAAAATCAGATCTTGTAAAAGAATCTCATGGATTCAAACAACCATACATAGATATCGGATATCCACATCAAATTTTTATTTACACTGATATTATACAATATCAATTTTTAGGTGATACAAAAGCACCATTATTACGTATAGCAACAATCTCTGATATTAAATATGGAAAGGTTCAAACAATTACATTTGAAGATATTCATTATATGCCACTTGCAAAATTTTGTTTTAATACAATTGAAATACTATTAAAAGATCATGCAGGGCGAAATTTGCCATTTCGTTCTGGGACACTGACCGTAACACTACATTTTAAACGCTCTCCGGCATCTTCTAAATAATAATAATAATAAAAAAATGAGGGCAAGACGTGTTACTTATCATCGTGGGCGCGGAATACCATATTTTTCAGGACCTGTATATCAAAGGGGACATGGTATAGGTAGTTTCTTTAAAGGATTATTTCGTTTTGCTTTACCATTTCTTAAACAAGGTGCAAAAACTGTAGGACGTCAAGCATTACAAACCGGTATGCAAGTTGCGGGTGATGTATTAGAAAATCGCCCATTTAAAGAATCGGTTCGTGCACGTGTAAAAGAAGCTGGTAATAGTTTAAAGACAAAAGCAATTAATAAAGTTGGGCAGTTGCTAACTGGTAACGGCAAGAGACGGTCACGCAAGAGGAAAGCTCCTGCAATTGTAAAGTTTGGACCACCAACAAAACGTAAACATATACAGGACATCTTTTCATAATGGCGTTCCTAAATTCAAATAGTTTTGAATGTTGTACCAATGAATTTGATTTCTTTTCTATACCAATGACACAAACAGCTATTGAAGCAACTACAAATGCTGAATATCGTCCTATTTCCACATTAACCTCAGAAGGACCTATTGAATTTGTTATTCCGGGAGAAACAGGTGAATTTATTCATCCTGCATATCTATATCTTTATGTACGTTGTAAAATTACTAAAGCTGATGGTACAACTTTAGCTGACGATGATGTTGTCGCACCCGTAAATAATTTCTTACATTCTTTATTTAGTCAAATTGATATTTCGTTAAATGATAAATTAATTAGTTCTTCATCAGGATCTTATCCTTATCGTGCATACATTGAAACATTATTAAATTATTCTCATGATGCTTCTCAAACACATTTAGCATGTGCCATGTGGCATAAAGATACTGCAAAAAATTTTAATAAATTAGATAATACAAATGCTGGTTTTCAAAAACGTGCTAATATGGTAAAAAATAGTAAATCTTTTGAAATGTATGGACGTCTTCATACGGATATTGTAAGTTTAGATCGTATGCTTCCTAACAAAGTAAGTTTGCGTGTAAAACTACATCGTAGTAAAGATAATTTTTGCTTAATGTCTGCTGAAAATACAAGTTATAAAGTTGCACTTGAGGAAATTATTCTTCATGTACGTCGTATTGATGTAGCTGCAGATTTAGCTATGCAATTAAATACACGAATGGGTTCGGAAACAGCCAAGTTACCTCTGACGAGAGTGGAAACAAGATCTTATACTATACCTGCACAAGTAAAGTCTTACAGCCTTGATAATCTTTTCCTGGGTAATGTTCCTAAAGGCCTGGTTATTGGTTTCATCTCCAACACAGCCTTCAATGGGAAATCACATCTTAATCCCTTTGAATTTCGAAACTTTAACGTTAACAAACTGCAATTACAAGTCGGTTCAAAATCATTTCCTCGCAACCCCCTCACACCTGATTTTAATAATAATTTATACCTTCTAAGTTACTATACTTTGATTTCAGGTACTGGTATATATTATCAAAATTATTCACATACTGTTACTCTTGATGAGTATCCAAACGGATATGCTCTGTATGCATTTATTCTATCTCCAACAGGAACTTTAGATGATAACACGTGGGATGTAGTACGCGATTCCCCTGTAAATTTAAAAGTATCATTTTCAGAAACTTTAACTGAACCTGTTACATGCATTGTGTACGCACAATTCGATTCTTTAGCACAAATAGACAAAGACAGAAATATTTATACTGATAACACCTTCTAATTTATTTAGTTGAGTACAATGCGGGTTGTTGTTCACTTCTCGGCGTATCATGATAACGAAGATGAGTTTATTATAAAAGAGCTAGCGATTGTAAATCCTGACGTTCCCTTTTTTCAAAATTGGATTTTTAAACCACCATTTCCTTTAAATAACTTATCTGAGCCAATCATAAGCACAAACAAATATCTAGGTGAGAATGTGTATGGCATTACCTGGCACGAAGGGGATGTAGAATATTCACATCTTAAGGAAATTCTTCAAACATATTGTTCAAATACTACAACCATATACACATACGGAATAAATAGAAAGTGTTTTCTTCAAGAAATTCTTCAAAGAGAAGTTACAAATTTGGAAGAAATAAACTGTCCAAAGTATACTGCATTAAGTTTTCACGTTCATCGGTGTGCACATAATAAGCATCGTTTCGGACAATATAGATGTACTGTTCATGAAGCATTACTGTATAGTGAATATGTGAAAGTGTATGATTATGTGTTACATGTGAATAACAGTGATAATTACATACCTACTACAATTAAAAATAATCTTTATCATGTATAGTGATGAATTATTAAAAGTGTTACTAACTGATAAAGTGACTGGTGCAAGTGTTACTGGAATTTACCCTATTGACAAACTTCCTGTAACGGTAAAACCTCCTGCAGCACTTGTGATTAATCTTGATACATCTGATTCTGCTGGTTCCCACTGGGTTGCAGTGTACATCAATAAGAAAAAACATGGGTACTACTTTGATAGTCTCGCTATGGACATTCCCAAGGAAATAAAAAACTTTTTGTCGAAAAATACTAAAATGTACTTTACAAATATTCAACAATATCAACATGATAATTCTGTGTTATGTGGTTATTTTGTCTTATATTTTCTGCATCATATTATTCGCACCCAATCATTTGAAAAGTGTTTAAAATTGTTTAACAAGAAAATTTTGAAAAAGAATGATACTATTGTTTATAAACATGTAAACAAATTTTTAAAAAGAAAACACAAATAATTTTTTTTATTTATTTTTTTTAATTTACATTTTTATTTGGTCTAGGAATTAATTCGTGCGGGTGGACAAGAGATGGCGCAACGAACGGAGCGTCCCACAGTTCCGTGTATCCACACATGTGTTGCAAACCCCTGTCATCGCGTATCGTTCGTAGTATAGGGCAGTGGATTAAAGCGTCAACAACACCAGTTTGTAGTTAAGTGAACATGGCGCAATTTGTGCCTGATAAAGTGTTTTTGCGGGGTGTCCTGGTGCATTACTTTAACATGCAGAAAAGTGCGACTGAAAGTCATCGTATTTTGGTGGAAGTGTATGGTGACCATGCTCTAGCTGAGCGAACGTGTCAGAAGTGGTTTGCACGGTTTAGAAGTGGTGATTTCGGCTTGGCAGACCAAGAGCGAGCTGGACAGCCAAAAAAAATTCAAGACGAAGAATTGACAGCATTGCTCGAGCAGGATTCGTGTCAAACGCAGGAACAACTTGCAGCAGCATTAGGCGTTGATCAAACAACAGTCTCCTAACGCTTGAAAGCCATGGGAATGATTCAAAAGATGTCACATTGGGTTCCACATGAATTGAAAGACAGAGACGTTGAAAGACGAAAAACCATTTGCGAATTGCTGCTTCAACGACAGAGCAGAAAGGGGTTTCTGCATCGAATTATTACGGGTGATGAGAAGTGGATCCATTACGAGAACCCTAAACGAAAAAAGGCGTGGGTGAAACCAGGTGAACCAGGTCCATCACAACCAAAACGAGATATTCACTGTGCAAAGGTTATGCTGTGCATATGGTGGGATATGAAAGGTGTGGTGTACTATGAGCTGCTGCAACCGGGTGAAACTATGAATGGAGAACGTTATCGACGACAATTAATGCGTTTGAAGCAAGCTCTGGCCAGAACACGACCAGAATGGGAGAACAGACATGATAAACTTATTGTTCAACATGATAACGCTCGCCCACATGTCGCAAAACCGGTCAAAACCTATTTAGAAAATGTCGGATGGGAAGTTTTACCCCACCCGCCGTATTCACCAGACGTTGCTCCTTCGGACTACTACTTGTTCGATTGCATGAACAACGATTTGATTGGACAGCGGTTTACTTCTTCAGAAGATATCGAAACATGGGTCTCTGACTGGATCTCTTCCAAGGATGAGGACTTCTTTCACCACGGAATCCGTACATTGCCTGACAGATGGGCGAAAGTGGTGGCTAGCGATGGACAATATTTTTCTTAAGGTATTTATGTATTTTGTGTTTGTACTACAGCTTCAATGTGTGCGTACCAACCGCACGAATTAATTCCTAGACCAAATAATTTACAATAAATTTTTTTTAAACTTACACCCATGCATTTTATTTACAATTCCTCATTACAATCTTGATAATGCATTAGTTAATGCTGTTGATCTTTCATATTTCCACCAATAATTCAACTGTTGTGCATTACGATATGCACATCCTGATTTCTTTACAATACTTGTGTGAAAAGAACAATATTCATTAAATGTATTTCCACATAATTCATTTAATGAAGGACAATGTTTTGTTTCTAAATCAATGACATTATCTAATGCAAATATTCTTTTAATCCAAAGAGATTTCTCTAAACCTTTACAATAAAAGGTTGAATTCTTTGCGCATAATTGATATACAAGGTTTCGTATGCATGATACAGTATATCCAGTTTTGCTATTCCATTTCAATCCATGCAAATTTAATGTTAACCAGTCAATTTGTTTTTGACATCCTAGTGATAATAAATTATATTCAACTGGTGATTTTACCAAGCAATGGAAATTTACTGTATCATCGCATGCAGTTAAACAAAACTCACGAATAATAAATTCGTTATCAGACATTTTAAAACCTTGAATATCGATAATATACTGATTTACACATGGTGAAATTTCATTTGTATGAAAAATAAAAAACGGAATTATCTGTCCAACAAATTCTGTATTTTGTAAAAGATCACAAGTTTTTTGCATAAAGCATCGAAATGAGATTTCACTATGTTCTTGTTCAAACACATCAAAGAGTTCACTAAGAGTTTTGTCAAGAGATAAATACTTCACTGCAAATGATCCAGTATTATGAAAATGTCTACATTCATGAGGAAGATGTAACTTGCATTCCACGCATTCCATTGGATTATTGTTGTGTAAGTATACTTTTATAGTTTTTATTACACAGTTCACATTAATGTTTTCACCATTACATAACACACATGAAACACTAGCACTATTCGAATACATTTTTTTTTCAATCTGAAATATTCGCTTTCCGTTTGTCTTTTCTTATGAAGATCTCTAGTAATTCCGGTAAATAGTCTGTATCACTTAATAATTCCACATAGGCGTCATAAAATTTTTCTCTTGTTAATAGTCCGATAATATGTGTGTTTGCGTACAAATAAAACACATCATCTTCAACACTAGGACTTGCTATAATACTCCAAGCACGGATTTCCAATAATTCTGGACGCGTCGTCATACAATCATGATCAAAATCATGATTAGATCCTGTCGTACACCCATCACATATTAGTGTTTCATTAAAATTCCATTTTTCAATAGCCTTCTTTATACATTCGCGATCCACTTTTTCACTATTACAAGAACAATCTAAAGCCCAAAATCGTGATGTTCTTGATAATACAATTGGAGATGATGGCGGTGTTGGTGAAACTGTTAGCGCTGGTGAATCTATTGCATCGAAATCAAATTCTTCATCTGACGATAATTCGTATATTTCTGTTTCAGCATCAGATATTGCTTCAATATTGCTATTGCAAAGATCCTTCTTCTCATACGACTGCATGATGTATCTTTATATATTTTGTCTCTTATAACCTGTATTTAAAGTATTTTCATAACCGCAAGGTAATCACGTGTTCGGCATTCCCAACATTAAAGTTATTTTTATTAGTTTGTCCCCAATTTGTGATGCTTATCTCACACGTCCGCAATCTTCCTTTTGTTCACCTACCGCGGCGCCAAAGTTATTTCTATCAGTCTGGCGGTATTCTGTAATGTTTACCAAACGTGTCAACGGTCTTCCTTTGTATTTAAATTCAAGTTTTAGCAAGCACACATCATCACTCCTACCCAACCGGTTTTCCAAAAGCGCGCGAAAAGTTCAGTTCATGTCTTAAGTTCATCAGCAACAGACGTACGGAAACCACGCTCTGTATATGTACCATCATAGTGTATCATACCGTACACGAGGTTTTACCACGCTCACCGAGTATGCTCACACAGTGTTCGAGTAATCATTACGAAAGAATAAAAAATACGATCCAACAAATTAAAAAGTCACGCATGAATAAATATTTCCCTCCCATCATACAGTATTCAGCTCCAATGATAAGGGTCCCGGGTTCGATCCCAGTGCGTATCACACATTATAAGTGTTCTGAGCTTCTTATTTTTAACAAATAAAACAATTTCCTACCACTTTATGAGATTTCATAGAAATCGAACCGTTAAATATATTAGGAGAATATCTTTTTATTCTCTCTCACATATTGTTCGTGTAATCTTTTATTCTCTCTCCACATATTGCTCGTGTAATCTTTTATTCTCTCTCACATATTGTTCGTGTAATCTTTTATTCTCTCTCCACATATTGCTCGTGTAATCTTTTATTCTCTCTCACATATTGTTCGAAACAAGTTTCTCTTTTGAATTTGCTAAGCAAATGAACCAATAAAAAATATGGATTTAATTCAAATTTCCATTATTATTATTTTTAAAAATAACCAGTATAAAGTCTCTACACACACGTATACAAACTCGAAAAAGAACACATGACCTTTCCATGTCAGCACAACTAAAAACAGAAATATAACAACTTTCTAATACACGTAACAAGGTCATCAAACCCTAATGACCTAACCCAACCCGCTGCCAACACAGACCATTACTTTCTATATTAATTATAGTACCTAACGGTACCTGTAGAATACTTTGTCAGCTTCTACTTGAGAACGGTTGACTCATGTACAGTGGCGTATTTAGGGGGTGGTTATCGGGCTCAAACCCCTCCCGAAAAAAAATGTGATAATTTTTTGCATTGCACGTACAACGCAAATGTTTCTTACTCGTTCCTCAAGCCTCTCCCGAAACAAAATCCACTGCTGATGCAACTAGAATTCATCTCTCTCTCTCTCTCTCTCTCTCTCTCTATATATATATATATATATATATATATATATATATATATATATATATATATATATATATATATATATAGATAGATAGATAGATAGATAGATAGATCTGGTCGCGTTGCCACCGAGGTCCGCCCTGCGCGGGTTCCCGGGGGCCTAACTTTAATTTTAAATGGAAGCAAGGGGTGAGTGGTACCTCTTTCGATAGATCTTGAAAAACTAAAAAGCGTTGTGGCAAAAGATCTTTTATATCGGGCACTGTATTCAAAATGGCCGCCAAGACCTGTTGCCTCTATCGGATACAGTAAAACGTGCAGTACACTAATATGAAAACGGTTGAACATAAATGAATCGAACAAAAATTCAAACAGAAAATGTCATGTGGCACATCGATTGATATTGTCGCGGAGACTCCCAGGGCCACACTTTATGGGGCCCAGGGCGCAACTTCAAAATTGTAAATGGAAACATGGGGTGAGTGATACCTCGTTCGACATATCTTTAAAAACTAAAGAGTGCTGTTGCAAAAGATTGTTCATATGGGTCACCGTTTTCAAAATGATCACCAAGATATGGTATCTGCATCAGGTAAAACGTCCAGTATCACTAATATGAAAACACCGGAATAAATATTCGAATGGGAAATCACAGAGGGTATTTATCATTCTATAGCTCGGGAATGTTGAAACAGTAGAAAAGATGATTAGAGTGAAAGTGCCATAATGGAAAGGAAGAAATTTAACTTCTAGAAAATTATCGCTCCAACCTCACTCCGTAAGTGAGTGAAGCGGGAAGGATCGGTGTAATTGCAAATGAGAGCCTTAGTTTTTTGCAAATTGTATCTACGAAACAAAGTTATTTGAAATATGTTTTTAAAAGAGATAAATGTCTTTGTAATGGGATAAAGTATATAAAATTCTTGTTAAATGGTACCTTCCATTTTGATTGCGCGCAATGGTTTGATGCGGAAATGAATCAACTGGAATGCAAAACAAATTTGTCGAACAATGCAATTTTAGAACAATGTTTACGAACGTTGGTTTTCTTCAACAGTCCTCTGCATGATATTATGATATTGGTTCGATTCTTTTCCTTCTGTCTTCTGTTCCTTCCATGTGATGAGTTTCACTGAAATGTCCACAGCTACATTCCGAATAACTTTCAGCGGTAATTTCAGTTGTGATCCTTGGTAACGAAACGGTACATACTGATGCAGATATGTCCCAAAAATCTTGCACGCAATGCGTTAAATTATCAGGGCGAAGAGGCGGGTAAAATGTTGTTAAACTTAAATTTCACCTTATTTTTATTCACCTTATTTCACTTTATTTTTATTCATTATAGTACCAGTCATTTGTACACACAAGTGTTTCAGACAAACCACATCTATTGCAAATAAAAGTGAGGTTCTCGTTTGAGATTTTACCATTCATTCCCGCTTCACCTACTTACGGACAGAGACCGGAAAGATAATTTTCTATCATTTCCTCTTTTGCATCATGTCAATTATATTTTAATAATCTTTTTCTCCGTTACATTATACTCGAGCCGTGGAATGATAAATACCCTCTGTGCTTTCTTATACGAGTTTTATTCTGTTCATTTATCTCCAACTATTTTCATATTAGGAGTCTAATGGTACTGGACGTTTTATCTGATACAGGCACCATGTCTTGGCGGCCATTTTGTAAACGGTGACCAATATGAAAAATCTTTTGCCACAATACTGTTTAGTGTTTCAAGATTTATTCAACGACGTATCACTTGACCCATATTTCGGTTTAAAATTTCTAAGTTTGGCTCCTCGAAAGGCAGCCCTGGGAGTACCGCGAGAACATTATTCGACGCGCCCCATCCTTTCCTGTTTCACTTTCTGACTGTTCGTTTATCTCCAACTGTTTTCGTATTAGTAGTACTGGACGTTTTATCAGATACAGGCATCATGTCTTGGCGGCCATCTTGAATACGGTGACCGATATGAAAAATCTTTTGCCACAACGCTTTTTGCTTTTTAAAGATCTATGGAACGAGGTATTACTCGCCCCATGTTTCCATTTAAAATTTTAAAGTTTGGCCCTGGTATCCCATGAAAGGCGGCCCCGGGAGGCACCGCGACAACACCATTCAGTGTCCCCCATGGCATTTCCTATTTGAGTTTTTGTTTGGTTCATTTATGATCAACCGTTTTCGAGATATCTCTGTGGAAAGATTAAAATGGGCCATCCTGGATATATATATAGCCATCCTGGATATACTCTGCAATATCACTAGATAAACAAGCAATATTACTAAAGCAAAATAAAGTTGTATTTTCTCAAATTGTGCTACGTAAAGTATTACATATTTCTAATTTAGTTATTTAACTAAACCACAATAGCCCACACATTATTTAGTGTAGCTTGGAAATCTCTAATAACTCAAATGACATGGACAGTGCAATGCGCATCAACTGTACCTTAGCGTCAAATACTATGATCATGGTATAATATATTTCGAATGAATGAAGGAACAAAGCTACAAGAAACGGAAAATTTAAATGTTTCTAAAGACTTTACTTCGAAAACGCGCTGACATATCACGTCTCATCATGCAGATGCTTCCAAAAGACTTATATGCTTATAACGCCATTTACAACAATTGTTATTTCAAATCGTTTCAGAGATACCAAACACGTTGGTAGTGATTGTTATACGGCTTATGACGTATTTGTATTAAATTTTTATAATGATTATTGCTTTTCTTTGCTTCTATAACATTACAACAATAGTTTCTGGTGGTTTTAATTACGAGTCGCAGTTACATTATTTTAAGCAGTGTTGCTCACTTAAATAAATTTCTAAATATTATTCTAAATATGTGCAAATAGATAAACTGAAAAATATTTTAAAATTACTCGTAATTTGTTTCATGGTGCAAGAATGCTTTCAAGAGACGACGTTTTTCATAGTCTTTGGGCTACTTATAACGTTAATGTTTAAGTCTTCGTTCCAGCAATACATGTAAATGCAAATTGTAACTGAAATTAAATGTAACTGATATATTTTCAGTAACACTAGTTGTTCCCGCTAAGCCTTATGCCTGGTGTACACTTTAGATTAAGAGTGTACTTAATTAAAAGTTTTAATTACATTCTAATTACATTTCACTTGCTTTAGTTTGACCACCGACCACCTCAAACTCGATCTATACCATATAGCTATATGCAATTATTCAAGGACTTACAGTTAGTAATACACAGTGTTCACTTTTGTTTTGTTTTGTTTTAGTTTAACGTCCCACAGTTATGCTAGGGCTGCTAAAGGAGACGTGGAGCTAATGATTATAGTTGAATCGGAACCACTTCGGTCGTTCAACTTTACCCCTACCGGAAATCGAACTCCAGACCACGGGAACCGAAATCAAAAGTGCTAGTCGCCAGACCAAATGGCGGTCCTCATATTGTGTTGATTTAAATCATTCCGTCAGTGTTTCCAGATCTGAAGATTAAAAAGTAGCGTGTCTGTACTCCGAAAGTAGCGAATTCGAACTATTTGCAGCTCAAATATATAGAAACGAATACTGATGGTGCTAATGAAATAATTTAATATGAGCTGGAAAGTGTGCTGGACGTATTGCAAGAATAAATTATGATTGACGGACGAAAACAATTCTAGACTGGATACCACGAGACAAAACCAGCCTAGGAAACCTCCCCAAACAAGAAGGTGTGACGAAATCAAGAGCCACTGAGGAGTAACCTGGAAAAGAATTGCCCAAGTTAGATAGTTGTGGAGAAGAATTGGAAAGACCTTCATCTAGCAATGGATTGATAATTGTTGATTATGATGATGGTGATGATTTTATTATATCTGGACCTCGGAGGTAAACTAAACCAAGTCATAATTTCGTAATTTTACAGATGCAAAAAACCGGTTCCTCAACTAAGACTAAATATATTACTTTTACTAGGTAAGGTAGGGTAAAAATGGATCCAAAATTTAATGAAAATCATAGAGCGAAAAAAATATTTTTGACTATTCAATTCATCATGTTACAGCAAATCTAGGAAAATTAATACAAAAGAAAACTAGAAAGTTAAGAATGATTTGTTTTGGAGATAGCTCGAATTACCTATATACTTATATAATATGTATGTCCATGTTTCGCAAGTAATTTTTAATCAATATAAAATTTCTAGGTAATGAAGCAAGATTAGTTTTCTCGAATAAAGATTGCATGCACCGTCGAGAGCTCAGGAATAAGATTAATCTATGTTATGGCACTGGATATGTGCTTACGTAATGCATTACGACCTTATGAACTTGTATAAGACACAGAATGCACTTAAAATGAGACGCGAACTATATGAAACAGCGGACTTTGAATCTAACTTGTTTTGTGATCCAACTCGAGACCTCAGATAGCAAAGATGAGTGTAGTAGCTCCCACCACAAGGTTCAGGACGTTCGTGTTATAAAGTGTCAATTAAACACGGAGATGTGAAACGGTAATATAACATTTCATCAATTTCAAACAAAATACGTATATTGTAATAATAATTTAACCTATTTGTTAAGATAGTGAACGTTATTTTTGGTTTTTAAAATGACAGTCAAACCAGAATGTATTGAATAATAAATGAGAAATTGTAAAGTTTCAATTTCGGTACGATTAAATACATTCGTGCTGCTATGTGTTGCGTTATCCGTTAGGAGGTATTGAACAATTCTGATTCAAAGGAAGGAAATAAACTACTGTAGAGTACTGGAGTTAATTTAATAGAGTTTAAATGTATCCGCAGTTCTGAGGCTATATGAGACAAAGTCTATTACTGAGAGTCAAATATGAGTTCTATTAGGGTTTTAGCGTGATATATCCACTGATCATTGAACCTGGAATACGCGCATGGAAAGCATTACCACTAGCAAATTAGCTACGAAGAGGTACACGATACCATAATTCTAAGTCAAAATGAAAGGAAAAAATAAGCGGAAATGACAGACTGTACGAGAATGATAGTTTCACTATTTTAATTTTACACTATTTATTTCGAGACTTTCGAGACGAGACCGAGATTTGGTACTCGAGACCGAGACCGAGATCGAGACAAGCATTTGTTGACCGAGACGAGACCGAGACCGAGATGGTGATTTTTTACTCGAGACGAGACCGAGACGGAGACCATTATTTATCAACCGAGACGAGACCGAGACTTGCAAAGTCTCGTCTCGTCTCGTCTCGATACCATCCCTAGCAAGGAAAGAATACATGTATAGTGTAAGATCAAATCTTTAAGAAACATTAATAATTTCTCTACTAAAGCAAGTATAGTTTTATTAAGTGCGCAAATGTCTGGCAAGTTACTAAGATTGCATACGGTCCAGATTCGATGGACTTTGCATGGGTAAGCCCTGGTACAGACGAAACACAATCATTAAAAAGAATGTTTTGAGTGTATGGATCCCGTGGACTCCTCCGTGGGTGCCCCCTGGCTATGACCATATTTCCCGACGGTTAATACTAACAATGCAACTACAACAGTACGCTAAGAAGCTCATATGTAATTCAGGAATATTACAAGAGTTGACTTCTATATCTGTAAAACGTTGAATATACAGGGTAGCCCAAAAATAGGTATACAGTACCGTACTGATAAGCTCATTGGATTTTATATCATTTCTTATTGTTATCCATCAGGTAGACTTAGTTTCTTTATTATTTGCTCTTAATGTGTTTTTACTTATGTCTTAAGCTCGGAAGAGCAGAAACAAATAAACCCATAAACTAGAATGTTATAGTTGATCAATGCAGGGGTGTAGGCTATACTTACTTTTGAGCCACCCTGTACTGCTTATAAAATTTGATTTAATGATTTAAAATAAAAGTCCTTTTATACCATTTAATTCGCCTTCTTTCTCTCTCTCTCTCTCTGTTAAAATATTGCGATCAACATTATTATCAAGCAATTCTGCTGTTAAATCTTTGTTTCATTAAATCTTTGTTGTTTCAAATTTTACAATCACTTCTGCTTGTATATCAGGGCCACTTATCATAGGTCCTTCCGAAAATTTTAAATTGTAAAGTGTGTAATTTAATATTTCATTGAAAATATAATGGGAAAGAAACATCTTTTATAGGAAAACGAATCCCTCAAGTCCGTCTACAAGTCTTTTTCTCTCGTATTGTTGAATTGCTTCTCTTATATATTTAAGTTGTACAGGAAGTTAGTCAAGTATATTTCTCCGATTCGGCAGTTTTACATATCATTATTTGTATCTTTTTTTAGTTGCAAATGTTTTAGTGTATAAAAAAATGATTGTATTTCTTTGTTCGTAAAGGTTTGTGTAATTAAGCTGCAACGCTAGTAAACCAGTACGTTTTATTGTAAAACTTAAAAGAATTTTACACTTTACTTTAAATACGGAAATGAATAAATCAGGAATATATAGGCAAAATCTGCTAAATCCACTTTTCAATTTTGTCAGGAAACAAAGAAAAAGTGACGCCCTTATGTTTCATAATTGGATGGTGTTATGCCCCAATTGACATAGCATTATTGTTCAATTTTCGAGATTTTTACATCAGTGTGTGGGAGACCGTAAATAATGTAAGAAAAATTGTTTGAAACCTTACTATTTGCTTAAACGTTCAGGAAAAGCTATTCGATCAAGCACCAAGAACTGGATCGTAATGATAACATGTTTGTGTTTCCTTCAATATCTCAGAACCATGTTTTGACACTTGGTCAATTGATGCATAACACCGTCCAGTTGAACAATTTTTTGTTTGGTGGTCACTACTTAATGCAGATGAGTGAGCTTTACCACTTAAAGAAAAAAAAAAGAAAGAAAAAAGTTGTTCAACAATTCAGAAAGGGTGTAACTCTTTCTTCGTTTAGCGTGGGAGACCCGGGTTCGATTCCCGGCGGGAGCTCATGTGGTTCGGATTCCATGTTTATCAGTAAGTCCACGTCCCATATAGCCTCGCTGCTGAACGGGACGTTAAACTCAAAATAAACTCAACTTTTTCTTCGTTCCCTGATAAAATTGAAAAATGGATGATTTAGCAGGTTTTGCATCTATACCCCTGAAATATTAGTCCATGACTGATTTTTAAATTATGTCATTGCTTGTATATTTATTTGTGTTTCTATTAGATGGAAGAGTAAACTGAGAACGTGATAGTTAACGTTTACAAATAGTATATTTTCGCTCAGAATTGCATGAGTAAAACAGTAATAGAAAATTGTGAGTTTTCATAATTAGAGTAGATTTTAGGTAGTTATTTAGTAGCAACAGAATATAGGAAATATACAATTTTAAGCAAATTTCTAATGTAATAGATTTTCAGTGAACTGTTACATGACAATATCATGTTAGGAGAACTAAAGAACTTGAAGAGATGATAATGAGTGCGGAGTAAGGAGGACTCAGAAGGATATATACAGTGGCAGATCCAGGATATGATCAAGGGAGAGGCTAAACCATAGTTTGCAGCTTTATCCAGTGTAAAGCAGGATTGAAGCCCATTTTATTCAGTGTATACCTGAGCGTCAAGAGGGGCTATAGCCCCCTCTTGGATCCGCGCCTATATATATGGCGCTATGTCAATTGGGGCATAACACCGTCCAATTATGAAACAAAAGGGTGTCACTTTTTCTTCATTTCCTGACAAAATTGGAAAATGGATTTAGCAGATTTTGTCTCTCTCTCTCTCTCTCTCTCTCTCTATATATATATATATATATATATATATATATATATATATATATATATATATATATATATATATATATATATATATATATATATAGATGCAAGGGCTCGGAAAAAAACCGGCTTTTTTGGAAAAAAACTCGGTTTTTTCTGCTTTGCTTTTTTGCTTGGGAAATTTTGGGCTTTTTTCAAAATTCTGCTTTAAATCGATAAAGCAGACTTTGTTTCGCTTCTCTATAACACAGAAAGTCATTTAATTAGTGGTTGATGCCGATAATAATATAAAACCTCGAAAGTAAACCATGAATTTCGAAAAGATATTTTAAACAATTTTACTTCAACATTTTTACATTATGAATTCCAAAGGATTAACCAATGTATATAATAAACACATTTTAACCTCCTATATACAAAAGTAAGCAGAGTTGGCAAGAACCATGGTTGTTTCTGAAAATGCCAAAAACCCGTTTTGGGGGGGCAGTTTAAACCAGGCTTTTTTGGGGTTTAAACCAGATTTTTTGATTTATATATTTTGCTTTATGTATTTGTATTACATATTCACAGAAATAAGTTTGTTTCGCCTTGGTGTTGTTATTCAACAACGGGGTTATGCTGGAAGAGGTCCCATAAGCTTAAAGAAGTCCGGTCAGTAAATTTCTTAAATTGAGAAACTCCCGCCCTAGCCATCGGGAAAATCCCGTCATTCTTTTAAATGTAAAACAATAACGGGAAAATCCTGTAAAATTTAATTTGCATGTAAAATTTAAAGGTCAACGTATTATAATCAGTACGCTAAAACTGAGTGACACACAATCATAGTCAACGTCTTGCGAATAAAATCAGAAAAATAAACACACTGCTGAACAAGACTGCACTTATTTAATATAAAAACACATTTACACCTGACGTTTCGATCTTCTATCCAAGATCCTCATCAGACGTGAGTGTACGTCTGATGAGGATCTTGGATAGAAGATCGAAACGTCAGGTGTAAATGTGTTTTTATATTAAATAAGTGCAGTCTTGTTCAGCAGTGTGTTTATTTTTCTAAAACTGAGGTATTAAATTACAAATTTAGTATGTAGGTATCATTGAAAGTCCAATCCAAGCTAATGTTGGAAGCTAAGTAGGCAATCGATAAATTTTACCAATTTTAATCAATATATTTAAGCAACCTTCGCTTCTTTATAAAACAACAGGCATGCAGAAATATATAATTTGGTTTCGTTTTGTATGTTTAGGCTTAACATCCTTACGTAATACCGATGTTATCAAGGAGAAGACTTTCGCTTAAAGTGACATCCGAAAGAGTACTTGGTTTACACATGAAAGAAGGGTTGTGGTTCGACCGAGAATTGAACATGGGACACCTTGATTAAAAGGTGAAAAGGAAATAAGACTAATGCAGATGGTTTGACATGTGAAACGTCACTATGAAGTTCACACGATTCGCATTTTTGTTCTTTTAATTTTTTTAGTTTAAACCAGTTATTTAAAAAAAAAAAAAAAAAAACAGCTGGTGTAAACGAGCCAACCCTAAGAGTAAAAACTTCTTTCAAAAAATACACAAATAACTAGCAAAATTGTATGTAGTATTTTTACTTCAAAATATTCCATACCCTCTTTTTGAAACAAAATAAAATTAAAATAAAACGTAAGAGAAATACTTAGATTTGTATGATACAATTAAAGGCTGCACATGGTTCTGTATATTCTTGAAATTCTACAGTCAAGTTTTTTATAACCACCATCAAGGGCGCCCATCAGGGGGGTTAAGGGGGCGCTTGCTCCCCCTAGAGGAAAATGTACTTCAGAATATTGAAAATCCAATAGGATTTTTACATTAGTTACAGCAAAATTTGAAACTATTTTTGAAACGTCGCTTATACTTCCCCTCCTTGGAAACCACAACAATGGCGCCCTTGACCGCCATCACGGTTTACCCAGTCCTCAAGTTTTCTGAATTTTTAACAAGAGGGATTCAACATATCATTACGGAACAAAAAAAAAAAAAAAAAGACTACGGAATATATTTAAGTTAAGCTAAATACAACTGCACAACAAACGTGACTGAGTGGTTGGCTTTTGCGCTTCTATCGGGAAGTCCGGGATTCAACCCAGCATTCGACCATTCTGACAAAGCCTTCCTTCATTCCATCTGAGAATGTAGAAATAGTGCGTGTACTGGCCGACTAGGAGTGTAGGAGTTGGCCGACTTCCTTTCTTATTGTTTTTAAATCGTTATTATTACTAATTACCAGCAGTGACGGTTTTGCGAAGGTTAGAGGATCGGTCTTTCGGACTGAAGCCTGTTCTCCAAAGTTGTGGAATGTCTAAAACGAACGAAATATCTATTAGTTATGCCTTTACTCATAAACTTTAAGCTCCCGTCAAATAAAAATTACGAATATTTAGAAAAACTAAACATAAGTAGTAAGAAAACCCCTCCCAAAACACTTTTTTAAATTCGCCACTGATTCTCAGTATAAAATGATCTTCAAGGTTGTATCCGGAAGATTATTGCTAAACATATAAACGAAACGAAATATTAGTTATGCCTGTACTCATAAACTTCAAGCACCTCCCAAATAAAATTAGGACTTTTTAGAAAACGAAACATTCAGAGAAACCCCTCCCAAAGTACTTTTCTAAATCCGCTATTGATTATTTGTATAAATTGGTATTCAAGGTTGTATCTGGAAAATTATTGCTAAATCATTGCACAACTACAGTATAACAGAAATGTGGAAATACGGTTTGACGGACATATTGAAAAACGTATGCTTTGACGGATATATAGAAAAACGTAAGTTTAACTTTCGTGCTAGAAGCTGGAGTACTAAGCTCTTAGAAATGAAACACGGATGACAAACTAAAATGATCTAGAGAAGGAAAAAAATGTCGATAACTCAAAAGTTAAAATAAAGTTAAATAACCTGTAAAATTGCCCTTAAATACTACATTCTTCATGTTAGCTTTAATTCGTAAAATATGTGCTCCATCCATCTTGATGGTGAATTACAGAGCTAAATATGGCATTCAGGTCGTGGAAATCTTATCTAACTATAGAATATACTATAAGAAAGCTATTTGGATAGAAAAATCATGAAAATGAAAAAAGCCAAAATTTCCAAAATTCTCGGTTTTTTTCCAAAAAAGCCGGCTTTTTATGTGAAAAAAACCATCGATTCAAAAAAGCCGGCTTTTTTGCATCTCTCTCTCTCTCTCTCTCTCTCTCTCTATATATATATATATATATATATATATATATATATATATATATATTATATATATAGGGTGTTTAGAAAGTAACTATGCACTTAATAACTTGCCGTATTTTATTTTCCATTGCCTTAGGCCTTTCCCTTCAACGTACCCCATAGAAAGTAATCCGTTGGAGTCAAATCGGGCCGGGTTCAAATATGTTAAACTAGGGATGCAAATAAGCACTCGCCCACTCGCCTGAGGCGAGTGGTTCATTGGTGCGGGCGAGTATTTAATATCATACCAAAGGTATGTAAATGATTTCTATTGAGATGAAAAATGAAATGAAATCTTTAAGTTTAACGTCCCACAGTTATGCCGGTTAGTCTAAAGGAGACGGTGATAATGAGAAATGAGTGAAATGGTGGAATGAAGAAAGTGGGAGGAAACGGGAGAACCCCGAGAAAACCCACGAGCACGGTGTTTGTCCACCACAAAGTCCACACGGCGCGAGCTGGGATCGAAGCAGGGACCCCAAGCACCGGAGGTGAACGCTCTACCACTGAGCCACCGCGCCCCCTTCTATTGAGATGTGGGCTAGCAGTTTTTTCTGGGGCGATTAAAATTTTGTTGCTTATTTGCATCCCTGTGTTAAACAATGGAAAATGTTGTATTACTAATTGATAATCATATCAGTCATCACTTAGCACACCACAATATGGCACTGCATAGTTACTTTCTGAACACCCGGTAGGCCCTATATATATATATATATATATATAAGATTCTTCCAATTTTCAGAACTGAGGGGCCATGCCCCCAGGAAAATGTCCTAGTTACGCCAATGGTTAGCACTTATAATCACGGCCGTCGTTAGAGGGGGGATGCTGGGTGACATGTCCCATCCAACAATTTTCTCGGTGAGCCTGGGATTTTATTTCTGGGAGGGGTAATTTTTTCAGAACATATCATTATATTGTATTGTATTTTCTCATATTATAATCCAATTTTCTGAATGTCTTTCTTTTTTCTTTTTTTTTATACCGGGAGAAGGGGGATGTATCTCCCAATTCTCCTCTGTTCGCCTCTGGTTGTATGCTTGTGAAAAGCTTTTTGCACTGAATGTGTTATGATAAATCATTAAATCCCTTCTATCAAATTACCCAAACCAAGCCATAGTGTGGGGGCTACGATGATTCAGTAGTAGAGCGTTCACTTCAGGTGCATGGGGACCTTGGTTCGATCCCAGCTCGCGACATGTGAACTTTGTGGTGGACAAACATCGTGTGCGTGGATTTTCTAGGGGTTCTCCCGTTTCTTCCACTTTCTTCATTCCACCATTTTCATTCATTTCTCATTATCACCATCTCCTTTAGCCTAGCTGGCATAGCCGTGGGACAAAAAAAAAAAAGTGTTTTAAAAAAAACTTCTGCATGTGAAATGTAGCATGGCTTCCCCTGTCCCAATACGTATTAGCTAACGACGGTAGCGTGCAACCAAATATTTAAAAGAGAAATGCAAATAGTCAACTAAATGATGTCTGTAATCTGTATTTTATTCAGATGGAAATTCCTGCGCAGTTGCTGAGGAACGTAAATACTTACGTCTAGGTGACCTAATATCAATATGACAAGTGTTGACAATGTTGAGCACGTGCTGTGGATTATCTCGTTAACAAGTACGGCATCCGATCCGCTGGAGGGAAGTTTCTAACGTATCTCTTACAAAGAATTCCGAATTGTGATCATAGATGGCAGGACATGACTCAGAAGTCTGACGTGCTTCCAAATCCCACCTACAGTTACTTCAACGAATCAGTGAATCGTATAGGTAAGCATCTTCACCAATAAGAGAACGATTCTTTGATGATCGCTCCAAGAAGTTACAGAAGTGTTTCAACTAGTGCATCATGGCTTCGTAGAAGAGTTGTTTTCGGCAAAACAGTTTATAAAGTTTTAAAGATAAACACGGGTTACAAATGTGAAAAGCTTCACTGGAAAGTGTTCTTAGATTATATCAAAGTGCATCAAAAATAAGTTACAAAGCCGGATCGTGGTATGGTAAGTACTATTCTTTTATCAAGCAGTATTTTTCTTTTTTCTTTTTTTATTTATTCGAAAAGAACTTTGCATATTCAACAAGCTTACCTATGTCTTGTTTGTGGCTGGAGTCATAAGCTCAAGGGCATACGTTCTTCATCAAGAGCAGCTGGAACATGTTCTGTTGTTACTGTGTGAAAAGGTATGGACAAAAATAACACGTGAAGCTTGTCAACACACGTGTGATGAGATGTTGTCATATGTGTTGCTGATGCTTGAGCGGAACACGACACACCAGAAGTTACGGAATTAGTGTTTATATGTCTTCCAATTGTACGAAGGCTAAAATTAGATTATCACTCTCATATGTGGAAATACGATAGAGTTGTTTCTTTCCTATTTTCTGAAGTGTAAAACTTTTCTTTTTCTTTTTAATAGAAAATTAAAAAAAAAATATATTGTCAGCCTCTTTTATCGTACGTGGAGGAAAGAGCATGCCAAGTAAATAAAGTAGGGACAGATTTTGTTTTCGTTCGCGTTTAGCGGTATTTTAATTCTGTTCATATGGTGTAACAAAGGATATGGCCAGCGTTTTGGCTTCCAATCGAGCTATCACATGTTGAAATAAGGATTTTTTAAAAATTCTATTTAAATTTTTTTGAAATAGAATTAATTATGGGGCGTGATTGCTTTAAGCTACTTAATTTTAGACATTTACTTGGGTTTATAGAAGTCTGGGTTTTTGCATTCGAGTACTGCACTTCTATCAAAAATTTATATTATTATTATTATTATTATTATTATTATTATTATTATTATTATTATTATTATTATTATTAGTTTTAGGGAAGGTTCTAGATTATGAGACTAAACTAGCTGCATCATATTATAAAATGTAAGTTTTTAACCTAATTAAGGATGTATGGGATGTTTTGTTTTATTTGTTCTTTAGTAGATGTCTATGTTAGCTATATAAGCTGAAAGAGACATAATTCTTTAACTGGTGATAAAATTTGGAACCACTTACATTACGTAGGTAGTGCTAATGATTCTGTTGATGAAAATGCCGGTGTCCGTTGGGTACTGAGTGCAGGCGTCAGTACACATCTTTTTCTATGCAAATGATAAACAAATAAAATAATAAAAATAAATTAAAGAATTAAAATTATGTGAGGAAGAAAACTCACTCATAGAAAAATTTCTACATTAAAACATGTAGGCCCATATTTATTATATTATACATATATTATTATTTTGCAAAATAATAGTAATAATAGAGTAGATCAAAACTTTTTTTTTTCCTTTATCGAAAGTTTCACGTTAACGTTATCCTTTTTTCGGCACAAGGCTATGTAAGATAAAACCAGACCGTGAGAACCGAAGTATTTGCTATTCCTCCTTCCCTAGGAGATTGAACTTATATGCACATGCATAGAAAGGACGTGCTAACCATTCGACTGTTTGCAAGCTCGTGATTGTTCAGTGTTATATACTAGTCGTGCTTATAACGTTACCTGTTGGTGAATTTTAAAATTAGTTTAGAGAAATAGCCCTGGTAATGACGTAAGTCATACTTGTGGCTTTACAATAGAGTTGCCAATTCTGGAAAATAAAATAATAATAATAATAATAATAATAATAATAATAATAATAATAATAATAATAAACCGGCACCGCTTCAAAATTCCCTATGATATAGACTAAGTGCGAAGTATTTCTGTTCGGACTTATTCATGGGAAGGAAATGTACTATCATGGACAAAACTGCATTAGCACCTATATTCTGGATATTCTTAGTACATTTACTAATAAACTCAATAGATACATTGTGCTATAAATGAGAAACTGAAGTCAGCATTGATCATTTTATTGTTTTTATCAGTAACTGCCACTTCTTTAAATTATTGAAACAGATTAACAAAAATAAATGTTAAAATACGTTACTTGAAAATTTAGGATTTAGGATTTCGAAAACGAAATTTATTCTTTAAACTTATAATTCTACTAGAGAAAATAGCTTTAAGAAGTCCTTTTTCACTCTCAATAAATGTATAAAATTCCTTACAAGTAAATTTCAAATTTTCCCTGATACAGACCCTGCCATCTCTTTAAAATTATCTAAACGGATGAACAAAATGTATTAATCCTTGATAGATAGTGAAAGATGACAGTTTTGGATTTACAGAATTGAAAGTTACTTTTTGAATCTATACTTCGAACTAGATGAAATTGCTTCCAACTAGATACAAATTAAAAAGAAAAAAGGTCATAAAGGGGTTGGTAAGAAGTTCGTACTGGTCACCGGCTTTAATGAAAATAACAGCAATATTTCCGGCCGGGTCGGTGAAAAATCGGCCTATTGGCAACCCTAATTTACAGTCGACCGTCTAAGGTTCATATTTATTTTCTGACGAGTGGCAATTCTTGAGGGAAACAACTCAGGTAAGAACTAGTTTTTCACTTCAAGCTAAGGGAAAAACGCTTGATGCTCTAAACTCTTTATGTACAAAAATTAGGACGTTAGATCCTAATGTAGCTTGTAGCGATAATATTTTCATCTATGTGACTTCCTTCAAAAACCGCGACTGCTTCTAAAAATTAAAAAAAAAAAAAAAATGATTTTGGAAGAAAGGAAGGACAATATGATAGGATTTCCAAGACTTGTCTCAGTAGAGCGACATTCATTTGAAACAGAGGAAGCAAGTGCTAACTATCTCTATGGCCTGTGGAACCTGAAAATTCAATGTCTTGTTCACAAAAACTCTCATGAGCACGGCTACATGAGGAAGCATGAGCAAGATTAACATTCAGAATTGGATATCAGAGCTGTGCTAGTCTTAGATGATAGTGGTTTATATAAAGAAGGAAAAAAATTATTAGTCTCCGAAAATTATGTAAAATTACTTTTTGTTCAATGTAAACTTGAGAAATTTGGAAGGGACGTCTGGTCACTAATATTGCCAGGTTATGACTATTTACCACTAAACTATATGCAAAATCGACATTTTAATATCTAGGCTAATTGTTCAGAAGTTTTCTGAGCCAGATTCACTGTATTTTGTTAAACTCGACTGCCTTGGGACGATATGTTAAACTCCACTGCCAGATTTACCATGCCCCTCTTTGCTCCCTCCCCAATGTGTTTTTATTTATTTATTTAAGATACCAAATTTGTTTCTCAAGCAAATTGATGTAAGGACCATATACAAATTTTAGACTGATGTCTGGAACTTAAGGCAGACTTTCGTTCTTACTCTATTATTTTTGTTAGCCTATACCAAATTTTACTATATAATTTTAAAATTACACAGTATACACTCACACACGTATCATACGTAGGTAGAATGAAGTCTGATAGATTTCAATTACGGTAACAGATCTGATATAGGATTATATGGAGACAGTTGTGGATTGATAGAACAAGTCTTGATCGTTTGCTTTGTTTCTTAGTGAAGTTACTGCTTTTCAGTTTCTCTTTCATCTATTTAATATTAATGCAATGTGTTGAGATATGGTGTGAGATGCGGATGAAAGAAGAAAAGTGTCCCGAGAAGAGAAAGTTATTGGATGTAATTGGATTATAAAGGAAAAGATACATATTGTGTGAATACATACAGATTTAAGGAAATAATCAAGTCTTTGAAGCATAATTGTACTGTAGAATAGTTGAAATAAAATTAAATCTTTCAGTTTAATGTCCCACGATTATGCCCTTCAGGATAAGAGAGACGACGTTTAAAGCAAATGGATGGTGATGGAAGAATTGAAGAAATGAGAATGTGGGAGGAAACTGGAATACTCTGAGGAAAGCCACAGACACGATGTTGTCCACTACAAACTTACTTAGCCGGGGATCAAACCAGGAACCCCACGCACCAGAGGTAAGCGCTCTACCACTGAGCCAGCGTGGCCCCTCTAATGTAGAATAAATCAGTCAGTGACAACGCCAAGAGGAACAAATGCGTGCCTCTTCCATTTCGTTTGCAGAATTATGCATATAAACATAACTTAAATAAAGGAACACACTCTGGTAATTAAAACATAATTTCATAGGTATATCTATATCTGTTAAAAGAAAATAAATGTAACCACTCAGTTTTGGTGTACAAGGAAAGTAGCTACCCCCGAAAAATATTCATTTGTCTAATATTCACCTCCACTAGTTAAGCTAGCACCATCTGTAGAAGATCCACAAAGAAAATCTGGTATACAGCCTCGTAAAATATTAGATTATTAAGTAAGGTTTTAAAAGATAATTTCTCACAATGTTTGATTTTGGCGAACGGTTATTACAGTATGACGATTTCTTACAATGTTTAATAGTTAAAGTTTGGCCTATATATTCTTACTAATCGGAACTGTCTCGCCTACCGTGCTTTCAGATTCAGATTTCAGTTTTACCACTAGCAAATATCGGACTGTCGTCTGTAAATGTATTCCCTGAACAATTTACTTTTGCATATTGCATTGTTACCTAATCGATGTTGACATAGGCAGGTTTTAAGATGCAAGTAGCAGGTTGCACCCATAAGATAATTTGGGGATGGAGAGACATAATTTTTCATTAAAAATAATACAAATAAACTGAAGAAAGGTAAATTTGGGGTTAAAAATAGGAAGGTAAATTTTAGGGGGAAGTATAGTAATTATGGGGGAGGAAAGGTAAATTTTAGGGGAGGATGGGCACCCCTAAATGTTGTTATTAATGCAGTGCCGGATTTAGGTTTGGTGGGGCCCTAAGCTGTTGAAAGTAATAGGGCCCCTTATATACCCAGATGAAGGTAGGCACCCTATATACAGAAATGAAGAAACTAGTGATATTTTATGAAAGAGCCCACGCAACACAAAGGATTGATGCTATATTTAGATTTTATTTTATTTATTGTAATCCTTATATTTTGGAAATGTACGTTCAGGTCTTTCCTTTAATTTTGGGGCCCCCAAGAGAGTGAGGCCCCAAGCTATAGCTTGTTTAGCTTATACGTAAATCCGGCACTGTATTAATGATTGCAGTGGAAATTGATTTCCGAATATATCTTTCAAAGTTTACTTAATAATCAAATATACACAAAATATTTTCACACTCGGAGAATGCAGACAGTAAATATTTAATTAAAGTTAAGCTTTACAAAAATTGTATTTTTCCTTAATTAATGCAATATTTACATACATGCAGAAGTTTCAAAGGAATAAAATACATCCAATCAAGTGGGAAAAAAATTGTAGCTAAGAAGATTTCTTCAGAAGCCCCATTCAGATTCATATTTGAACAAAATAATTGAAGTCTTGTGTAGAAAATATTTGGACAGAATTCGAAGAAAGCGTGAAAGTTGTGGAATCGTAAAGATTCATATTGTCTTTTTTGAGTCCCTGTAGAATTTTAAAAATTCCATGCTATTTTCCCATATTAAACTTATAATAAATGTTCTCTATTTACAATTTTACAGACAAACGTGAAGTAATATATATAGCTATTTTTTGCTTTATGTAAATAAAGATACGTGAATCCAACGGGACCACATATTCTTTATTTACAAATCACAAGTTATCTTTTCCCAAGATAACACCTTTCCGATTACAGGATGTCACTTATATGGTGTTTCAGTAGAAGAAATATTCACATTCAGCCAGTGTCTGTTTTCACATGATATGACTTCTATAACATTTAGTTAGGATGATTTTAAAATAGTCCCTGTAAGGCTTCCGTACAATTTAGCAGTACAATAGCAAGAGATTTTTTTCCCCCATCGTCAGTCAATAAGGTTAATAGAGTGAGTTGTGTAGAGCAAGGAGAACATGAACGGATAATATAAAGCAACATTTTCGCTGAAGGAGGGAGAATTAACGATCATTCAGGCTGGACTGGCTTATCATAGAATTTATTAAAATAACAGTATGGAAAATAGAACTATGCCAGATTTTTAGTGTAATCCCCGACGCGAATCTTGTTTAGGATTACGAATTAGACGTCTGGGTTTCCGGCAGCTATTGCCATGTTAGTTCGTCACGTATGAAGGATAATGTACCACGGTCGGCATCACACTACCCGGAGAATTGCGGAGGAAGAAAGGAATGGGTAAGGAAGCAAGCGGTCTGGGATAATTGTCTTATGTACCATCCCAGTATTTGCCTGATGCGGGTGAGTAAAACCTAGGAAAACCTCAAGATGGCTGGCCTGAGAAACTTTTTATACTTTTTCGACCGAGTATCTGCAAGGGGAATTGAATCCGGGACCGTTCGCACCAAAGGGGAGGGTGCTAGCGACAACGCTACGCAGGGTCACTGCCGATCTTGATGACACCAGTTTCAATAGTTTACCGTTACCCCAAGGGCGGATCCAGGACGAACTTCTGGAGGGGGGCGTGGGTTGTAATACTGCTACTTAGAGCTACATTTAAGAGCTCCAAACTCTGGGATGGGTTTTATTTATATATAAAATAAAGTTTCCTCTTCTGGGGAGGGGGAAACTACCCGATCGCCCCCCTTCCTGGATCGGCCCTGCGTTACCCAAATTAAAAAGATGGCCAAAATATTGCAGTAGCAGCCATGTTATGAATTGTCAGCATGTGTTGTGTCAAATATGCCTATCATAGAAATATTTTCAATGAATTTGATTATTTAAGATTTTATATTCTGGAATAGAATATAGGCTATAGTACAGGCCACAGCTTCTGCCTATAACGGAAAGATTCCTTGGCTTTAAAAATTTTAACATCCATTGAACTTTATGTAAGTTGGCATTAATTTGAAATCAGATGCAAATTTTAGTTAACGTCTCACAATATACCCTGTAGAATGAAGATGGAGGAAAAAAAATAAGGGGAATTGGTACGCATGTGAGAGAAAACGAAAAGACTCCTAGAAAACCTGTGGACACGATGTTATGTACCACACAAACTTATTGACAATGATTTTTCTTTAATTAACATTTTAATGTGCCTTTTCAGCATCGAGTGCATTGGAGACATGGAATTCAATTTAATGATGAATTCAGATGTTACGAAATGCAAGTAAGGTTTATTGATTTAATCAAAGTGATTTAAATTGCTACCGATATTTACATCATTTTTTTTTTAAATCTCTGGTTTAAATCTAATTTATTTTGCATAAAACAGAAATAAGATACGATATTTCTGATCATTCTGGTACACTAAGCAAACATAAGTCTGAAACTCGCATCTTAATCCGTGTGATGGTAGAATCTTAATAATGCAAGTTTAAATAAAGTATATAGTTTTAAATTGCAATTAATGAGGCAAGAATTGTGATAATGCACTGATTTAATGCCAAATTTTATGCCAAAAATAGTGTGTCTCAGGAGCCTTCCAAGTTCGGAAAATGAAACTTGATATATGGGATTGTTACAGAGATTTCAAAAATTCTATTTCTAAGGAGGGAGGGGAAGGAGGAAATTCCTATAACACTCCTTCCATATCCAATTCGATGTTTTATCATCACAGGAAACCAGCTGAACCGTGAATTTTTTTTGAGTATCGTTAACACTTGATTCGAGCCGTTTTTGTCGTGTCGCTCACCGACATTCATATCCTAAGGGAGAGGGGTTGAAATTTATGACAAAAATTTTATATTTTACAAGGCCTTCAAGTTAAGTGGATGGAACTCGATGTATATAAAATCCTTGTTGAACATAAGTTGAGGTGTATCCCAGGGTTTTCGAAAATTCTCCCATTAAAGGAGGAACAGTTCTATAATATTTTAATTTCCTACTAGCTGAATCTGCGCTGTCTACTCGGCGCATCATTCTGAGTCCACGTCCTCACTATATCTGACCATATTACTTTACTCTCACAATTAAAGGACAAAACGACTCATAGAGGGAATAAATTACTCTAGACAAACCTCGGGTATCATTAGCGGGGAGGACGCGTCTCCTCCAGATTTTAGTCAGATATTTTTAAAGAAACTATACTACTTTGTATTATATAACTTGTCGGAAAGAGGATTTTGATTTTCATTCATCCGACCCCCCTTCCCGATTTAAAAAACTGACGACGCCAGAGGACAAAGATATAAATGTAGCATTTTAATGGAATAGGTATTGTTTAATTTTTTATGTCTTATGTATTTTTTGTTATTTTTGTATATAGGGTTGGGTTGAGTTTGTGGCGAACTTCGAGAAGTGACAGATGGTGTATTTTTTTTTTTTTTCTTTCTTATAAATCCATCCATATTCGTCCGAAGACGCCTCATTGCGGCTCTTCAGGTCTTTAAAGTTGCCAGCATGCAGTAGGTTTCCCCTGTATGCAATACGTTAAAGCAGAGGTTTTCAAACTTTTAGCAGTCGAGGCTCCCTCAACCAACAAAGTCTGAACGCACTTTCCCTGTCAAAAATGACGTGTGTCCCGAGAAGAAAGACTATCACTATGACAAACTATGTTTCGTTTATTAACCATAATGGAAATATCTCATTAACACGGCAGTGGTGTATTTACGATTTTTTCGGGGGACTTTGCCTGGAAATGTGGGAATTCTTTGATATTTAATTTACTTTACTATAGTAAAATTTCGAGGGGAGCCCTAAGCCCTGAAGCTCCCCCCTAAATACGCCACTGAACACAGATAATCTACATTGTACACACTGACTACACATTTTAATGTTATTAGCCGGTGTTAGTAATTATAAATTGTGATAATCCAGGTATTTATGTTAAAATTGAAAAATTGGAGCAGAGATGGAATTTACATAAGTAAAGTCAATGGGATGCATAAGCTTGTTTTGAGTCTCACAGTTTATCAAATCTTGGCAGATATTTTGAAATGACAAGACGCATCTCTTTCTGGAGATTTAGTTTTGACCTATATTTGATCACCGCCATGGCTCAGAATATAGTTTCGCAGAGATAGGAGCTTGCAAAAGGAAAGAGCACTCGCAAGGTCTTACAATTTTGGATACTCATTTCTCACTGAGCTCCAAAATGCAGGGAACGATGTAAAGAGAAACTTGGTCTTCAATGTGCTATCTGAAGAGAGATCAATGAGCTGTTCTTCCTCTCGGGTGGTGACATTTGGTGGATTCTGTGTGTTGAGTGGGTTCACGACCCAGTTGTGATGTGTGTCCTCTGGAAAGTACTTCTCAAATTGGACATAAAGTTGTATTAAGAACATATACTATTTTAAAAAGATAAATATAAGATCGTTAGTGGCCATCTAACAAGCATTATACACGTTTAAGCCAAAGGTAAATTTTAAAAATCAACAAAAGTGATTTTATTATTATTATTATTATTATTATTATTATTATTATTATTATTATTATTATTATTATTATTATTAAGCGAGGCAAGGGAAACTAGTTATTTAGACATATGGGAGCACTTATAGTTATTGAATATATAGCTGTTCGTCATTAAGTTAAAATAATATTATAGGCATTAACAGGAATGAAGAAATTATATCCATAGCTAATTGACAGGTTGGACAAAAATATGTGATAAATTCAAACCTCTTAAAATTAGTTTATGTCAGCAAAATTAATGTTATAATTTTAATCTGTGCAATTTGTTTATTTGTAGTTCGATTTCAAAATTTACCCCAGAGGGCGCGGTGGCTTAGAGTTACAACGCTTATCTCTAGTATGACGGACGGGTCCAGCCCCATATGAGTTGTGGTGACAACGTCATGATCGTAGAATTTCTTACCACATTCTTATTCCATCAACTTTTTCATTATCTTCATTCGTCTCCTTCAGAGTTTAGTCCGTGGAACGTTAATTTTTATTTTTATTTTATTTATTTATTTTTCTGAAATATAATAGATTAATGTAGTTTTCTTTTTTTTCCGAGCAGGTGTTAAATCCAGCAGAAAATAGATTTTCTGCTTACTTATTCTGAACTGAAGTAGGTAAGTTCAGGTATTCTGAACAGAAAGAATTTACAAAAGTACACTCGGGCTGTTTCTGCGTGGTTCGTTTTACGTGTACAATAAATACTATTCGAAATTAGCCACCTCTCCGCATGGAACCTTGTAATTGGTGTACCGGTTCCCTACCTGTATAGGTAAAGACGTATTTTGATGGACATTGAAGGGCAGCGCTGTCTCGTCAGGTATTTGGATTATAACGGGAAAATTAAAGGCGCAGGTAAACACTGTTTGCTTCGGCTTGTAAAGTCCCCCAATCTCCTTCCTTTGATTTTGTGAAGAAACCGAAGAGATTGTCATTTTTTTTTCAACATTGTAATGGTCCTTTTGTTTTGACCTTCCAGAATAATAATCACATGAATAGATTCTTCTTGACTGACTGTTTTATGCCTTTTTGGGTTGAACCTTTCTATTTTTTTTTCTTAGTCTACGAAACAGTATTGTCCAGTGCTTTCGGTTTGCTTTGGGTTACTTATGTACTAAAACAAGAATGATGTCATTTAAAATTCAATCTTGGTTTCCTTTTTCTTCTCGTACGGGCGAGGGATAATAAAAGAGGACGTTTTAGTACTCTGAGAAAATAGCCTCTTACCAGCGTTGCCAGGAGTAAGAAATTCTTAATACGGTACTATATTGCATGACAAGTTTCATAGTATAATTTTAATTTCACTGAGCGAGCGTAATCAGTGGTTGCTGGTGTCGTGTAGTCGAGCGGGCTTCGGGGTTGAATCGAAGCTCATCGGAGACTAGTCTCTCTGAAGAACATCGACATATTTTCAAGTGCCCTCGAAGTTCTGGTCTTTGTATCCTTGTTGTGTCATAAAATTACTTAGAAGACTATGTAGACAAATGTCATGAATTGGACGACTTTTTTAAATGAAGTTGTTAACATTGTTGCTTCTCAATCGAGGGATCCTGGGATCGAAAAAAGTTTTTTTCTATTTTTTCCTTAATTGTAGCAGATAAATGCTAATATAATACCTTTTAAATATAAGCCGTGGGTGACTTCCCTTTCCATTGTTGTTAATTGTTTTAGACGAATAATTTGTGAAATTCTTCTCGCAAGTTGTAGCTAGAAATTTGTTAAAGAAATAAATATTGTTATGACACTTTTGCAAAGTACTATACATGGAATATTTATGAAGTGATATAATTTAGTAATAAACGATAACTTCCTTTCTTTCTTGCTTGCTTTCTTTTTCTTTTCTTTTCTTTTCTTTTTTTTTAATGTAGGATGACTAGTTCGTTTTCTCACAGGCTTTCAACAGAACTCGATTAAGCATCGAGGATCTTAGCTAAATTCATCCCTCCTCCCACTTTTTAAAAATTTTAGTGAACAAGTTAAAAAGAATAAAAAAATGTAGAAAATGAGCAGGCAGTATCCACAAAATGGCAATAAATTATAACTGTTTCCAATTTTTTTCTTATAGACAAGAAATTTGGATACTTAGAGTATGACGTAAATAATTTTTGGCTACTCAAATCTCTACACAGTAGGAAAGACCCTTGGGGGGTAAGGTTAGCGACACACACATCAAACGAGCCTTAACTACATCAAACGAGCTCGTACGAAGTTTAGTTTACTCAGCATAGGGACACAAATGCGATGTCACTTATCTGAGGACGGGCAATCATATTGCGTAGTCCTGGTAAGTAAGCAGGGAACTATTGTAGAGGCTGGTTGTTTGCATAGTTCATTAAAGGGCAGGGTAAAGGATATTTGATGTATTTTTATGATTTTTTTGTTTTCATTTTACCCAATCGGAAAATTCACTTAAAAATGTGTAATCGGCAAATTAAAAATACATTTGTGCGTTTTTTGACATATAAAGAAACAGAGATATATCCAAAATTTGAGAACTACGAAGGCCTTCGAAACAAATATTCATTACAGTCTCTTGAAAGCAGAAGGAGTCATTTCATTTTATCTTTCTTACATAAAATAATTCATAGTGCAATAGATTCAGAATATTTGTTATCAGAAATCAAAATTCACGTCCCATATACAGTAACGAGACCCCATAATGGCATATTCAATGTCTCAGCCCAAAGGACTAATGCATTGGATGTATTGCCTGTCAGAAAAATGTGTAAATTGTATAATAAGATGTAACAAAAACACCCAGATATAGATATTTTTTAGTTATAAACAAATTTTTCATTCTATATAAATTTACTATATCCTGTATATCGTGCTGTCTGTATTTTAAAATATATTTTGCTTTCATATTATTATTTTATTATGTATGTATTTTAGTGTGTATTACGATACAATTGAGATCATAATATGCTATTATATGTGTATTTTAAAGTTATTACCAGACAATGAAGGAAAACTATAGTTAGGGATTTGCCTGTTGTTTTTCTGAAATAAATAAATTATTATTAAATAAATTCACGAGACTTTCTTTCACATGAGGTGTGCTAGTATGGCATCATTGTAAAGTGATAGAAAGATGAATTAATGTACAATTCTCTAAGTCGATATTTTGACATGCTAAGGATCAAGATAATATTAATATTAAGAATAATATAAATACAAGTAGACAGAAAACAAATTATCAGTAGCTCTAGATAATTAATTCTACTGTTAAAAATTGATTAAACGGTAATAATTTCTGGAAAGTTGTGTCCAAGAGACTTTTGGCGTTTTAAGAAATCTCCCAAGTATTTTGGACGTAACTCTGAAGTTAAATTAACATTGATGGCGTTCTCTGTTAAGAAGCCAACAAAGATATTTTGTCCTTTGGCTTATATTTTGAATAATTTGCAAGAAGGAATATTATCTCAAACAAGGCAATTGGTTTCTAATCCTCCGTATTAAAAGACAAATTAAAAGAAAAAGAAAGCAATGACTTCGGTATTATTAGTAAATTGATTAAACCCGACCCACCACAATCATGTTTTTTGAGACTTCAAACAAGTGTGTCTGCCTGGCACACGACAAATATTAGTTTTCAGTTTTGTTTAAACTGTAGGGAGGAGCAGGTGCTCTGAGGCCTTGGGGGTTCACTCACAAAGAAACCAACCCTACTGCTCTGTTCTGTTCCGTACCTGTCGTACAGCACAGGTGTTCCCTCAGTTCTTGTAGAGGAAAAGAAACTCAGCAGCCCAAAAATATCCTTTCATTTGTATTGTTAAGTTTTCTACAAGAGCAGTAAGAAGCTTATTGTCACTTAGGTTATGGATTTAAATAGAAGTTGGATGCTTGGTAGCAAATGTGGGTCATTCAAAGTTCAATAATATTTGCAAGTGTTATTTTCCGTTGAAGTTAATTTTCTGGTACATGTGATAAGTATGAGATTGGCAGTAAAGATCTTATGTATACAAAAATGTAGCTAGTCTGTAGTCTGTAGTACTGTTTATTTATATAAAATACTCGTTAAAGCTTGCACAACATTATTGTGGTAGTTACAGGCGTTCTTTTGTTGTAAAAATAAACTTGATAATTCGCTTTGAGAATTACAAGTGAATGATTTTTATTTTTAATGTAATGATACTTATACGATGATACAGGGGAAAAACCGAGGAATGCCACATAAGATAGTATAAACAATCGACGAATGTAGTTTTGATTCATGGGGAAAGAAGCATGAGTTCTTAACTATAAAATCCTGATTTTGCCAACAGTGCGTTTCTCGCGAGATTTCTTGATTTTTCTTTGTGATCTCCATATTTTCCCTTGTGAATGCTACTAAAGAACACACTTGTTGGAAATTAGTTTTGATGCTACACAAATATTAATACGGTATTAAAGTTTGACGAATAAATTTCAAAAATACATTATGTATTTATAAAACAACAAATAGCTATTATTTCTCCCAAAGAAATCTTGTTGGCAAATAGGAGCAACAAAAGTATTGTATTTTCCAATCTCCAAATTCTAACACTCGACATCATCATTATTTTAATGAGACCTGTAGACATGATTAAAACATTTTGAAATCGTTTCAGGTGCTAACAGCTTATCAAAGTAAAGCCAAATACTGTAAATGTTAAGCTGTGGTTTAATTACTGTAAATGTTAAGCTGTTATATTAAGTTATAATTTAACGCCTTTGCTATGGGAGACCCGGGTTCGATTCCCAGCGGGTGCTCATGTGGTTCGGATTCCCCGTTAATCAGTAGATCCATGTCTCATATAGCCTTGCTGCTGAACGGGATGTTAAACTTCAACAAATGAACTGATGAACTAAGTTATAATTTAGGATTAATGGAGGATTACAATTATTATTTATTTTTTTAAAATATATATTAAAATAACGATCAGGCATTGTTTATTTCAATACCAACCGTATTTGTCGTATTACTATGAACTGAATTTCACAACGGCCTTATGGCAATGTACTTTTGTCTATGATTGTTTGTAATTTAACTGAAAAACATTATAGTGTAACAAATTCGTTTTCGCAATATAAAAGTTTTCAAGTTATAAATATTGAATACAAAATAGAAAGTAAACGAACTTACAAATTTCAGGATTCTCGATATGCTTGAATACAAAGTTAACCTGAAATTCTACAATTATTATGAGCGTTAAAAAAAAAGTGCAGTTGAGACATACCAATCAATAGATACTAGGCAGATCAAAATGTGTATATCTTCATGCGTAGTTTTCGAGAAAATGAAGGAAATCAAATTTATTTGTAAACTTAAAAAAAAAATATGCTGTACAAGAACCATGCTACCTATTGAAGTGAAACTGACACTGAAATATACGCATCATAAAGCTTTTCATTACGACATTAGCAAGCAGGCAAGCCGAACCTCCCATGAATGCAATTTCTGGCTACGGGACTACAAGCTGAAGATGACAGTAGATTGTATGGTTAAAGAGATATAGCCTGACTTATTATCTCTTAGATTTTAATTTTTTTTTTTCAAATATAAGACATAGTGCATATTAGCCGATAGATTACATCGAACGGAACAAAAAAAATGCTTGGGGGTAAATTCTCATTTGTAGTTTTTGACAAAATCAAAATAAACGAACTTTTGTGGCGCTAAGAAGTATGTCGCTCGTTGCCAACAGTAATTTGAGTTTTTACTTTGATGGAAGAGGGGGGGGGGGGCGGTAGTCAGTGATAGAACGTTCATCTTTATTACATGTTCGATCCCATCTCGCGTCGAGTAAGCTTTATGGAGGATACACACCGTGTCGTGGCTTTTCTTGTGGTTGTCCCGTTTCCTCCCACTTTCTTCATTCCACCTTTTCTTTCATTTCTCATAATCACCGTGTCCGTTAGCCTATCCAGCATAACCACGCGACGCATGTAAAACTTAAAAGATATCATTTTACGCTTATGGAAGAAATTATTTGGTCTAGGAATTAATTCGTGCGGGTGGACAAGAGATGGCGCAACGAACGGAGCGTCCCACAGTTCCGTGTATCCACACATGTGTTGCAAACCCCTGTCATCGCGTATCGTTCGTAGTATAGGGCAGTGGATTAAAGCGTCAACAACACCAGTTTGTAGTTGAGTGAACATGGCGCAATTTGTGCCTGATAAAGTGTTTTTGCGGGGTGTCCTGCTGCATTACTTTAACATGCAGAAAAGTGCGACTGAAAGTCATCGTATTTTGGTGGAAGTGTATGGTGACCATGCTCTAGCTGAGCGAACGTGTCAGAAGTGGTTTGCATGGTTTAGAAGTGGTGATTTCGGCTTGGCAGACCAAGAGCGAGCTGGACAGCCAAAAAAATTTCAAGACGAAGAATTGACAGCATTGCTCGAGCAGGATTCGTGTCAAACGCAGGAACAACTTGCAGAAGCATTAGGCGTTGATCAAACAACAGTCTCCAAACGCTTGAAAGCCATGGTAATGATTCAAAAGATGTCACATTGGGTTCCACATGAATTGAAAGACAGAGACGTTGAAAGACGAAAAACCATTTGCGAATTGCTGCTTCAACGACAGAGCAGAAAGGGGTTTCTGCATCGAATTATTACGGGTGATGAGAAGTGGATCCATTACGAGAACCCTAAACGAAAAAAGGCCTGGGTGAAACCAGGTGAACCAGGTCCATCACAACCAAAACGAGATATTCACTGTGCAAAGGTTATGCTGTGCATATGGTGGGATATGAAAGGTGTGGTGTACTATGAGCTGCTGCAACCGGGTGAAACTATGAATGGAGAACGTTATCGACGACAATTAATGCGTTTGAAGCAAGCTCTGGCCAGAACACGACCAGAATGGGAGAACAGACATGATAAACTTATTGTTCAACATGATAACGCTCGCCCACATGTCGCAAAACCGGTCAAAACCTATTTAGAAAATGTCGGATGGGAAGTTTTACCCCAACCGCCGTATTCACCAGACGTTGCTCCTTCGGACTACTACTTGTTCGATTGCATGAACAACGATTTGATTGGACAGCGGTTTACTTCTTCAGAAGATATCGAAACATGGGTCTCTGACTGGATCGCTTCCAAGGATGAGGACTTCTTTCGCCACGGAATCCGTACATTGCCTGACAGATGGGCGAAAGTGGTGGCTAGCGATGGACAATATTTTTCTTAAGGTATTTATGTATTTTGTGTTTGTACTACAGCTTCAATGTGTGCGTACCAACCGCACGAATTAATTCCTAGACCAAATATAATTTATTTATGTAGCAAAAATACGCGGTTAAATGGCAGATTATTGTTCGTCCGTTCTTAACAGTGACACTTACATACTATTTACGCATTGCGATAGTTGTAATAATACCCCCCGTTCCAAAGCTTGCATTTTATGAAAGGCAAGATCATGAATGACTGCATGCCCTACAGATTCTCGCGTCATTATCCAGTAGTTGGTGACTCAAAAGTAGTGGGGAAAATCTTTTGAGCAGCGGAGACACCACAACATTTTCGAAATTTTTTATCTTATAATGATACTAACTTTCTCAATTCTGATTTCAGAAAATTGTTAAGATATAGTTTAAATAAAGAAAACGAATGTTAACGTCCTCTGGGATGATGTCATGACGTCAACTTTCAATATTGTGTGGTCGACTGTAGTTAGTTTGAGAATCTAATAGCTAAGTTTAAGGCTCAGAAGTTAGTTTTATGTACTCAGTATTACATACTTGAATAATTTATAAGAACAACGGAAAGAAGAAAACTTACAGATTATTTTCTTAAGCCTACAGATCATTATGAATAATGAAAACAGTCATTTGTTTTCATAATGAACGTTTCAGAAAAAATACCCTATTTAGAAATATATCTACCACGAGTTGTTTGTCAGAAGGTGATAATGTTGTTAAATAAAATCACTGTAACGTCAAGTAATGAACTAACGTTTTATGTATACTTTCAGTGGTCACAATTTGTTCTAATTTTTGTGGGGTTTCGTCTTGGAATGGGATCTTGACAAGAGTGACCACGTTTGATTTCTCCCGTTATTTTTTTTCCAAAGTAACGAAAATGTAGCAGGTGTTAAATCAGTATCATGTTATTAATTTAATGAATGGCTTTAAAAACAGTTGTTTTTATTTTATTTATTTATTTTTTTTTGAGTTAATTATTTGTAATTCAGTGTTATTTAGTGTGTTTGGTATTTTCTTGCTATTGTCTTTCAAAAGCAAACAAAAGTTTCCATGTTCGGTTAAAGTCAATGTTACTTTTTGCTGAAAGTCACGTTCCTTCAAAATCAACCACTCTAATGGTATGATTGGTAATGTTAAGCGACTTCGCGATCCAGGTTAAATAAATAAAATAAAATAAAATAAATATCTGGAGCTATTGTGAGTATTGAAACCGTATTTTGTGATAAACACAGATAAAGACCCACTCCATTCGGAAAATGAAATAAAATTGCGCTATGGTTGTGCCCTGTAGCTTAAAGGAGACGGCTGCTTAATGAAAGTGTACCTACCAGTTCACCTTCCAGTATGCGCTTACACAAATATGATACTTTAATACTAAAATCTAACTGTAAATCTAGTGACGGCGCTTGCCGTAACAGCAAATATAATAATCCATTTTATAGCGACAACTATTAAAGCCACTGTTTATTAGTGTGAACCACAGAGTGAATGACTGGTAAGTTTCTCTTTTATAATTCGGATTCTTTAACAACGTGAACGTACCGACATTACCAGCTCTTAGCCAAAAGTGACTTTTGGTTGTTGGTAAGCACTTTTGAAACTATTTTTGTGCACACACTCCGCATGCCGATATTGTTTCTAGTGACTTCATGAACTCGAGTTTTCGGAATGTTTAACATGTCGGCCATTAAATGAACACTTAATCGTCGGTCTGAGTTCGACAGTTCCCTCACTCGCGTCACATTGTCAGCCGTGGTGGTCGTGGATGGCTGTCCGGCGCGGTCCTCATCGTCGACCTCTTCCCGGCCTTCCAAAAAGGCCATGTGCTACTGAAACATTTGCCGATCTGACAGGACATGTTCTTTGTAAGCAATCTTGATCATAGTAACAGTTTCCGTAGTGATCTTACCAAGTTTCACGCAAAATTTGATCGCAAATATTTGTTCTAATGAGCGCTGCATTTTCACTTACACCAGAAATGAGCGCTCTACCACTGAACCACCGCAGAACTCATTGTTCATTTGAACAAGATATTGCAGGTGGTATGTGTATTTCTGTTAGAGTAGTGTACACCACTCTTAGGAGAAATCGAATAACAATACATACAACTTACTACTTTACAGTGTGTGTGTGTCATATACGTATGTACAGTAAGTACATGAATAATCTATTCCAGTAGACTTAAAAAAATAAACTATCAAACTAGCATGGAACTGCATACGTTTTAACGCCATAAAAAGTTAGTTTGTTTCAATTTTCTCGGAACTATGCATGAAGATTTCCATGATCTATTGATTTATATATCGATTAGTGTATATATATATATATATATATATATATATATTTATATATCGATTAGTATATATATATATATATATATATATATATATATATATATATATATATATATATATATATATATATATATATCGATTAGTATATATATATATATATATATCCTATGGAAACGCGCCCTTACGGGTCAGAGTAGAACAAAGAACTTGAAAAGGTCGATAATTTCAAGTATCTGGAAAATATTTTGACGAGAGACGCTTACTGCACCAAAGAGATTAGATCATGAATAGCCATAGCCAAAGAAGCATTCAACAAGAAAAGATTACTCTTAACTAGCAGGCTTAATATTGGACTTAGGAAGAAATTGGTCAAGCGCTATATATGGAGCATTGGGCTTTATGGTTCAGAGACTTGGACATTATGGAAGTTAGAGAAGAAAGTTTTGGAGAGGTACGAAATGTGGTGTTGGAGGAAAATGGAGAAGATAAAATAGACAGAGAGAGCAACAAACGACGATGTTTTAAAACGGATAGGAGAGAGAGAGGACACTTGTAGTCAGCATCTTTTGTAGGAAAGCCAATTGGATTGGACACATTTGCGAAGAAATTGTCTCCTTAATCCGCCGCAGAAGGGAAGCAAGGAATAGGAAGAAGAAGAACACAACTGATCGCTGATTTGAAAAATTGAAGAAAATATTGGGAATTAAAAAGAAGAAGCGGAAGATCGAAAAGCACGGAAGAAACATTTCCAGGTCCAAATCTAAAATTAAAAAAAAAAGAAAAACTCATTAGTCCCGGGACCTGCCGCAAGACAGAATACTTTATAATAATATATTATATAATCTTTAATTAAAAAAAAAAACGTTAACCGTATTGCAGGTATTATTTTTTTTAACATTATGGTAGTTATATTAAGAGAAAAGTAAATTGTTGTCCGTACAGTTAGTGGTGCCCGTACTAAATGTGTGACAGGATTCAAATTTCTAAAAGCAAGCCACAACTGTACTGGAAATAAACTCTAGTCTACATATACGTAATAGGTAATATACTCTTACACGTAAACAGATTTCGTAACCAGAGAAGATTTATAAACATGGTGCGTGAAATTGGTGATTGTAAGTGTCAGTCAGAAATGCGTGTATTATGTAGGTCTGTTCTGTTGTCGCCCATAGCAGACCGTAGTCAATTTCCCTTTCTTTTTCTGGATATACGTACAATTTTTATGGCTCTTTTTTTAAAATTGTTTTCGAGCTATTGGCGTCTTTCACATAAGTAATGTTTGTTCTTTTTAAACAACGGAACAATCGAATTCTTTGTGGAATTTTGTTATTAGTAGTAGTAATAATAATGTAAAGAAACTATGCCAAACAGGATGGAAAGTCATCATAGTTGAAGTGAGGGGGGAGGGGCACAGGAATTAAAGAAGGAAGATAAAAACTCTTCTATTTTACATATTTGGACATCCACAATTTGGAATTAGCTGAAATTGAGGATACCGTTAACCACTAACTTGCCCTTTAATTACTGTAATTCTGGCATCCCCATAAAATCTCAATCAATTAATTACTGAAATTAATTTGCAGTCTTCTGTCAGTAGTGTATCACTTGATTTACCCTTCCTTCCCAATGAGTGGAGGGATTTTACTCCACCATGATTTTCCACTCTTATGCTTGTGCTGTTTCAAGTGTCTCGATCGTTCTAGTTTACTATCGAGGAATATCCAAAATTTTCGTAAGAACTTAGTTCACTTTAAATTAGAGAAACAATGGTCCGGAAAAAATGGCGTTTTTTTAATGAAATTTTTAAAAATGACTTTTTTAACTGGGAAATTTAAGACTTTTAATATTTTGAGTTATAATGAAACAGCAGTACGTTCTATCTTTCTTGTCCCATTATAATACGAAAAATTCATTCAATTACTATATTCTGAAGAATAAAAGCACAAACAATTCAAGAAAGTAAACCGGACACTTTATAAGAAAGAGAAGAGGCAAATTAGTGTACACAGTGGTTTTCTAGTTCCAATCAGCGGCGCAAATCTGTCTTCAACAGTGGCGGGAACGGCTAAGACCGTTCCCATATTTATTTATTTTTTAAGCGATGTTCAAAATATTTATGAAGTTAAAAAACAGTGCTGTGGAGGATCAGAGGAGCAGAGTCGCCTTCAACATTGGGAGGCGGGCAAATTTGAGGCTTATTCTGGAGGAAGGGGGGAGGCAGATGAGACTCATATTACGATAGGTGATTCTGATTTCTGAGGTGAACCTGCTCTATATTATATATCAGGCGATGTAGATGAAGTAGTGGTACATATCAGTGTCGCGAACACATTCTGGAATCTGAATACATACATATTTCTGCTCGTAATTGGTGTGTTTCTACTTACGCATCCACAATGATCCACGTCCACAATGTAGATGAAAACCACATTTCAAATCGGATTATTGGGGGGTGATATGTTCTCCTCATGACCCCCGGGATTTGCGCCAGTGATTCCAACGAATTTTTTCTAGATCTATAAGAGCAATGTTCAACGATAAAAATGTAATACTTGTTAAAATATTAATAGTGTTAGCAGTGATTGTTCTGGAAATGTAGTAACTTCGTGCAACAGCATTATCGTTTACAATTTTGCATAAACTAAAATGTAAGTTGATAACGTTTTAGGAGCTAAAGACATGTGCATAGCAACATACTTGTATACGCGGAAGAAGTATATCTATCTATGTACATAGTATTTATTGAGATTTGTTAAAATTCGAGGAAGAGCGGTTATCTTTTAAAGTAATAGTAAATTTTGTTAAAATAAATTATTGAATTACAATAATTTAATAAATTAATTCTAAGAACTCTACGTTTAAGTATTCGTTACAAAGCTTGTCATTTACATATGCATGTTGTACGATATGTGGATCAAGATTCTCAAAAAGGTACTTTCACGAAAGTTCAGTATCAAATACTACCAATTGGTGCTAATAGTATTATTACTGACTTTGATTATGTTTATACACGTTTGTGCGTTAACTGTTAATAAGTTCCTTCCTGTCTCGAACACAGTATTAGGTCATATCTAAAGGTAGCAATGTAATTATACTAAAGACTATGTCATATGATAACATGATTCGATGTCACTTCATCGAACGCGAAGCAGCTTTCTGGTGCATGCATTGCGGTGGTTCTTTGATTTGATTTGATTTCCAGTTTAATGTCCCTTTCAGCAGTGAGGCTATATGAGGTGTGGACCTACAGCTTAACGTGGAATCCGAACCAGGTGAGCTCCTGCTGGGACATTTCGGTGGTTCAAATTCACTTTACACTGTAGATCCATGTCTCATGTTGTCTCGATGCTGAGAGGGGGCGCTAAACTTTTAATAAACAATCAAATTTTACTTTATGTGATTATATTATTTTTGTCCAAATTGCAATAAAATAGACGTATAGGTATATACATAGAAGTAAAGAAACCATGATTGTGTGATTTTGTACAGCTGTTTTCTGTGTCATTCCCTGAAATCCAGTTTATTTATAGTCTTACTATATTTTTGATCACAAATAATTTAAGTATGTCATTTGAATACTTGACTTGCAACGCACGTTTATTCCTGTTTCATTTTATTTGTTTCTTTCATTGACATGATTTTGTTATGTCACACTATTTCGTAAGATAAAGAGTAATCGAACCACAAGTATTGATTTGACATTTGCTGTTGATTTTCTACGACGATTTAACTCTTTAATTTTTAGCGATACAAATTTCTTCCTTTTCGTTCAAGTGGATATAAAAAGATTATTGTTTGGTTTTAGCCATCATTAATGTATTTTAAATACCAATTTATATTGTTGAAACTTGTTACGTTATGTATCGACTTTCTTCTTCTTCTTTATTTCGTTGTTATCTGTCCCAATATGGCGAGTTTGTGCCCACCAAAATCATGTTGTCAGGTGTGCAATATAAAATTCTCTGAATTGGCGTCACAAGAATTTCCCCTCTCCTTTTCTTATTCTTATCTTTTAATTCTTTCTTCTCTTCTGCTTTCAGTGCGGCAATATAATTAGTACATAGATGTTGTACAGTTTACAAGAATTGCTTGTAAAGTTGTTAGTGGTCTTCAAAGCACACAAAGTACAAAACATTTTTTTCCCGAAGTTTTTGGCTTTACGAGCTATAAACGGGGCAAGTCTCTTTTTAATTCCAGCCTGCAGGTTTTTTGATCAAAAGATGGCTTATAGGTTGGTTGAGTTGGAGACTTGAGCAGCAGGTTCTCTCTTCTTGGTTTCGGTATGCAGAGAATGAAGTTGTCAGGTCTACGGTAGTAAATCCGCTTGCTTGGCTCCAGTTTTTGTGCACGCTTGAAAAGTCTGGTGCTCCTGCGGCTTTTAACTAAATGCCACAAGTTACAGTACAAGAGTAATGGCTATTGAAAGAATTACGTTAGCACAAAACTAACATTCAGCTTAACCTACTACCTCCACACCCTCGTCAGCTTGAAAACTGGATCCATTTGAAGAAGGCGTTCAAAGACATTAAAAATGCTACAAAAAGAAACAAAAAAAGAATATATAAATATAAAAGTTTAAGGCTATATTATACCTTCACTCATCAACCTGGTGTGCAAGTTTCAGCTCAGTATGCAGGGGCGCCATTTTGTGTCTGTCTCTGTTCTGTGATCAATTGTTTGGTAACTCCCCTGCTGCATACCTGTTTCATAAAAATAAATTGCAGTTCTGAAGTAATGTTTTACACTTTACATTTTTTGTTTCAACTGAGGCATCCAATCTGATAAAAATATATTCTTCTGATTCGCTTTTCATTTTTCTTCATTTTTGTTTTTATTTTCATCGAAGTCCTTTTTTTATTATTATTATACTGGACATGATGTCATAGGTATGCATGTAATAACAGGATGCTGGTTTATGATTCAGATATTAAGGAATGTGTGCTACGTGAGACAAGTTTTCCGTAATGCAATTCTGAATTCGTTGAAAGTTTCTCGTGCAACTCGGCGTGCGTTAGGATCTTTCTTTCTTTTTTTTTTCTTTTTGTCTTCCTCAAGGTATTATTATTATTATTATTATTATTATTATTATTATTATTATTATTATTATTATTATTATTATTATTATTATTATTATTATTTAGATTTTCATAATGCAAGTACTTTCGATCTAAATAAATAAAAAAAAGTTATTACTTGTTCCTAATTTTGTTAAAATGACTCGATTGCCAATTCTATTTAATACTTCTTTTATAAAATTAACAAGATTTATATTAGATTTTTTTCAACAAGTTGAAAATACAAAATTGATACTTATCCGGTGATAACTTCAGTTAAAAAATTCATTATATGCATTAACGGGAAAATATTATATAGGTAATTTTTGTCGGATACAACTTAAGAAATATTTTTTTCTTCCGAAAAGTTGCGAGAAATTCTTAAGATTTGGTGCAAGAAAAGAAAGGGAAGAAAAAAATAGTCAGAGGGGTGAAAGTCGACATTTTAGAAAAAGTATATACAATATTAATCTAAATTAGCGGTGGACAAACTTTTATAGAAGGGGATCAACATAAAAGAAAAGAAAAAACTTTAGGCGGGACAATAAAATTTACTAAAAATAACGATGGTAAAAAATAGAGCAGTTATCTGTATCCCCTAAAAGAGGATATTTCTCCATTTCCATAAAAACCTCCATGACCATTTTAGGATCTGAAAAAGAGGCCATGTCTGAGTAAAATAAGACTTTGGTAACCCCTTTGTCCTTTTTTCCTTCTTCAGATTAAGAATCATGTCTCAGGACGGATAGAACTTTTCAGGAGGTCGCTTCTGGTCCAGGGGCTGTAGTTTGTATGTGAATATGATAAAAGACAAAAGGAATTAACAGCGGAGTTAAACTTAACGAGATGAAATTGTAGTTTTACGTCTCATGAATGTGCGCAATTAATGGAGGTGGGTGATGAACGAAAATGAAAGATTATAAAATGACTGATTATTGGTAAAATGAAAATGTGGAAGGAAACGTGAGAATCCAGGGACCCGTGGTACCAGAAGTGAGCACTCTACAACTGAGCCGCCATGTGCGCCTTAGGTGAAACGAAATTCTCAAAGTTCTCTATGTGGCGGACAATCATTACTGGAATCCAGTCTTTTTCCAGACGTTAGGGGGAGAAACTTTGAGCTCCTCCCCTTAAGATAATAACGGGTCCCCTACATATAGTCCTTACCCGTGTAGCATGTAGGTGATGAACATGATCTTTAGAGTCCTCCCCGAAGTCGAAAAGAGATGGATGAAGTACTGCTGGAATTCCTACTTTTTAAATTTCTTATAGTATAAGGAATCATGTCACAAAATTTGTTGGAGTTAACTTTTCCGCAACCTTACATTAAATCGCTGAATTTCAATTTGGATAAATTTTAAATAGTTCGAGAACACCGTTCAGAGCTCTGGTCTTTTAACGATGCCACTATGTGTGCAAATGTTAAGTATGATATGCATACGAAAACGAAAAGTGTTCAGTCCTGTTAAAAGTGTTGGATAGAGAAAGAAGTGATTGAATATCAGAACGTCATTGAAATTGGAAGGGAGAAGTAATTTATGAAGTACATGAAGAAGGTGTGTCGGTTGTTAGGAAGGAGTAGGTTCATGGAAAATCGCCTACTTATATAAATAAACATCCTCCCAGTAATTTCTTTCCATAACATGATTTATTGTGCCTATAACGTTATAAAAATATATAATTATTGCTATGTGATATACTCTGTATTGCCTTAACACAGGAAGTGACTGCGTCATACAAATTATACTGAAGCCGTTCGAAAAATCAATTTGTCTTTGAAATTCCAAAGTTGAAATTACAGAATTGGTAATAGTCAGGGTTGAGTATTTAGTATACATGTAAAACAAAACAAAACAAAAGTTTTGCTATGTGGCGCGTAAAATATATAAAGTAGGCCTACGTAAAAAAAGAAACAAGTATAAATTAAAATAAAAACAAAAGTTTTCTACGTGGCGCGTAAAATGCGTAAAGTACGTAAAACAAGAAATATGTATAAATTAAAATAAAACATTTTCACGCTGTTACTGTTTGGTTTAACACATAGAAAAGGAAAGGAAAGGAAATGAAATCTTTGAGTTTTACGTCCCACGATTATGCCGGTTAGGCTGAAGGAGACGGTGATGATGAGTAATGAATGAAATGGTGAAATGAAGAAAGTGGGAGGTGGCGGACAATTTTTGATTCCCCATGGCTGTCCGCTTTAGAGATGTTTCACTGTATATATATATATATATATATATATATATATATATATATATATATATATATATATATATATATATATATATATATATATATATATATATATAAGGGAAGTTCCCCAAAGAGTACGCACTTAGTCTTTAAACACGTAACGAAGAAAAGGGAAATCACCCAGAGTGATAATTTCTATGACAAATCTTTATTCATTCCTTAAGATCAAAATTGGAGGCAAATATAAAGACAGTGACGCAATAGTTACAACAATATACGCATTGTTATAAAACAATGCATTTGCGCACTCTTGAAGGACTATGCCTCTAAGAGTACGCAATATGTCCTCCAAGAGTACGCATTTGCTATGTGAGAATAATACTATTACAAGGCAGCAAACGAAGATGATATTACACAATTCAAAGAAAATTATGACAGAAATACGAAAAGAGGTACAAAGTTTTTTGGTTTTGCGAGAAATTGATATAAATTATGTTACAAATATAAGTGTAACATCAAAAGTATTCAAATTCTTGATAATGAGGGAAACAAAAAGATTACAAAATAAAATTGAAAACTGCAATTACAATTACAATTACAAAATAAAATTGAAAACTGCCAAATTATACCAAAGTATAATTGACACTGCTTTTAAACTAAACAGAAACTTATATGCGCAAATAAAACAAATAGAACATTACAATAAAATTATTCATCTAAAATCTGACATTTCTATGATCATTAGCAGCTGTCACTCTTAAAAACCCTGAGGCCCTCATAATTTGAACAGGCCTTATGCCACCACTTCTTGCAGGCATGACACTGCACCTAAACCTCAATGATGGGTTGCTTGTACTGCTCATCACATCCAGGGCAGAAGTAATTCTTGGATGAAGATCGTGGTTGATCTGAAGAAACACGATATCTTCCTTCACTCTTGGCATCAACTTAATCGTTAGGCCTATTCCTCTTGCAAGTTGCTTCTGTGGATGCTTCGTTTGTTTTTAAACGGTGGAAACGTCATAATCTCAGACTTCTTCCTTGCTCTGTACATCTGAGTGTTTAGGAAGAGCAGACATGCTGACGATGTACTGCTACTGGTTCATTTGGAACATCTGATGTTGTTACACCATTCTCTTCGCTGTCACAGAGCACAGTTTTTGATTGATCAGTGCCGAAAGTTGGAAGTCTACTTCGCTCAGGACGTCAGGGTTAAAAGAGTGAATCCCTGTAGCTTACACGAACTCCAAGCTTTCTCAATTGTTGCAATCCCTTCGTATGCAATGTGGATGATGCCGGAAATGTCCCTTTGTGTTATTCTTCCCACGGGTGATCAATGGTTGTTGACCATCCATTTGTCACATTCAGCTGCAAATGCAGTCTTCAGAGGTCCAAACCCCTTGTCAAGGGGCTGCAGCATGTGGCTTGCATGCGGAGGAAGAGAAAGAAAGGTAATGTAATTATCCCTACAATACAGCAATGCTTCCAAGTGCATTGTGTGGTGTGGTTATCAAGAACGAGCAACATTTCATCATTCTGAGTTGGCTTCACTAGGTGAGAGAAATGTTTCAACCAATCCGAAAAACGTTGGCTGGTTATGTATCCAAAATCTGAGACCAGAGGTAAAATTCCTTCAGGTCCATCTTCATACAACACTATTTTCATTCTATTTCTGAGAAATATGATGGCTGGAGACACGTAAACTCCAGTTGGAGACATGTAACAGAGAACAGTAATTGTCTGTCCCCTCTAACTACACAGCTTTACCCACATGCCTTTTACCGATTTGCGACTTTTGGAATTTTATTTGGGAGAGTTAAAATTCCATTTTCATCCATATTAAACATTCTATGAGAGAAATTGTTTGTCTTGTAACACTGCCTGAAAGTTGCTGAAGAATATCGTGTATTGAGTTTTGTTGAAGTCAATTATTTTTCCAAGGCTGCATTTCTCCGGTGAGCGCAATGTTATTATTCCTTTTGCAAAATGCATATATCCAATTCTTTCCGGCTTTCTTCTTCTCTCTCTTGAAGTTGTGTTGATCTGATTTCTCTTTGCATAGTCGAACGCAAAGTCCATCAATTTTTGGCATGTGATACCGTAAAGCATAGAATCAAGGTCCCTTACGTACTAAGCCAATTCTTGTTCTTGCAGAGGGCTGAATGTTGGCTTTATCTGTTGCACGGACGTTGGGGCAGTTTCTGGAAAAGTTTAAAAAAGAAACTGTAGCTAAACAAAAACCATTAAAAAATCATTGCAGTATGTTAGTTGACTCTTTTCCGAGGTTAATTCGCATGTAGTGGGTTCAAATTTGTCATTTTCTGATCCTGAAAGTAATCATACCCACTTTTCTGAGATTTTGTCCTACTTCATTCACTTCAGGAATAGCGTAATTTCACATTGCTATAATGTAAATCATTGGTGATTTCACATTAGTATTACTTCAGTGAGCCATGTAAATCGCCAGCGATTCACATCATACCTAGGCCTACCTACTTTCTCGGGCTATGCGAATCAACAGCGATGCACACTGCTATTGTTTATATTAGAGAAACCTATTCATTTTGCCTCAAAGTAACCCCGCAGTGTCAGAATTGGAAAAGAATCTGACAAGGTGTCTTCTCTGATAGTCAAATTCAATTGTCTACACAGTCCTCCAAAAGTACGGCATCACCGGTCCCCAAGAGTGCGCGCGTACTCTTGAAGGAAAGAAAATGCGTACTCTTAGAGGAATCGCACTCATTTTACAAATCTATCGCAAGTGTGCAGTAATTTCCAGATATGATGGTATTATCTGCCTTATGCCCAAACTTGATTGTGACACCTAATATTTGATACTAAGTTTAGAAACAGAATATATCTGTATTCAACTACACACACTAATTAGTGGAAACTCAATTATTACACTGGAAGTATCAAAAATATTTACTTACCAATAAAACGTAGGGCACAGATGCTGGCAGCAGACAACTTGCGTACAACCACCTTTCATACAACGACGCTTCTGCAGGAATACAAACAAACGTCGTACAGCGTTGCCAGATCTGGCAAATTGTTGAGCGTACTCTTAGAGGCCGCGCGCTCTTAGAGGAACTTCCCTTATATATGAATCTTACATTTGTATATTTCAGAATTTCTTGCTTCGTTCCCATATTCGTAAAATAATAACTTAATAAAAGTTGCCAGGACTTTTGTGGAAATCCTCATAGAATTACAAAGAAAAAAAGCTACTCGAAGTCGCTTTGTTGTAGTTAATTTCCAATTAGTTACTTTGAGTCAAATAGTCTAAAAAATCGAATGAATTCTTTGATGACAAGTACAAAGAACGGTTTTTGTTTGAACACGGTACACATTTCATTAATCAATAGGTTGACTGGGTAAAAGCCCATCGCCAGGAGGAGCCTGTTAACGCTTTCTCAATATATCCGAACAATTGCCTGTAGTGTTGCTGCTTATAGCGTGAACATGGAACGTGACATTGCTAGTGGCCACTATCAGTTCTTGTCATGTTATCCGTCGCCGAATTGTCTGTCATTAGCAGTCGCTGTTTCACGCGTCCATAATTATTAAATTACAGGATTTTCCCTTTTTCTTTTCACGTTCCTTTAGGTAATTCTTTTAGTTGAGGTGAATTCTTTAGGAGTCAATTGAGAATGCTAATTTTACGGCATTCTCTTCCAGTTTATAATCTCCGAATCAAATTAAACCAATTACTAGCGGGGACTTCGGTAAAAAATATTGAGAATGTTTTGGTATGCTACGAAAGTGATGCGGTGTTCGAAATCAATTTGTAAACGAAGAAAGGTGAACTGTATACACATTTTTATGGTTCGTAAACCATATATAATATAATCTTATATATTCGACGGAATGTTCAAGAGTCACAAGCCATTGAAATTAACATATTCTTTGATGTTAGTGCATCATCGTAAGTAGGGTTGCTTTATGGTTATATTATTAGTATACGCGCCTTCGCCGTGCAAAACCTGGGTTCAATCCCCGGTGGAAGTTTTTGTGGCTTAGGTCCCACATTAGGTGTATGTCCACGACTTGGTGCTGAAAGGGATGTTAAACTCAAAACCAAGTAGCCAATCATCAGAACTGTGCTGTCGTCATTGGAAATTGAGAAGCTGTAATGCTACACGGCCAGAGCAAATTTCGTTTAAAGTTTAATTTCGTTTTATCTGTCAAACATCAAGGAGAGGAATCACTTAGCAATAGTTTGTGATAATTTTTTGGTGTTCGGCAGCATTATGATCAATCTCCATATAACCTCCAGACTTTTGGGGCTGAGGAGATATTGGGATAACATCCTGGAGTAGTGAGCATGTGTAGGATAGATCCATTAAGTAGACGGACGCATTAGTAAAACATCATCTCCTCCTGGAAATATAAGGGAGCTAAAAGTTAATCTTTTAAAACATCATGCTTCCTGTCCATAGGTTTTATCAATGCGATTATTTTGAGTATATTTTGTTTTGGGACCAGCGTGTCAGAATTATTACACGTTAGCTGCCATGTGGGTCTGATTGGATCTACTGGAGTGGTCTAAGAAAATGTCCTTGTGGGTCCGATCGGACCCACAATTTCTGATTCGTTGAGTTGTCATTAGAGTTTTTGTGTTGTAAAGTGCTGCCTCTAGTGTTAATGAATCGTAGAGTTTCTATCACACATAGTATGGGGGAGAGATTTACGCTGTAGGTGATTAACTCCGCTAGGAGCGATAAATATCAAATAACAAGTATTTGCTGTTTTTATAGGGTCGATTGGACCTACGTGTTGCTTTTTGAATGACGTGTGAAAAGTTTAACAAGGATTCTTCATTTATTCTAATTTATTTTGATAAGATGCCAGTGTCCCCGTCATTTACTGAATTTTCAGAAAGGCCTAGACCACCATGCTGTTTTTACTAATGAGATCGAGTTCTGCGCATATTACTTTGTTTTTACTGCACAAAGGAACTACTTAGTAGTACTAAAAGCAAGATTAATACATACACACTCTTCACACAAAACCAGCTTGCACATATAGTAATGAACAACTAAGTACCAAACAGTGTTGCCAGTTTAACTTAATTTATCCCTTTGCCCATAAACCTTAATCACACACGTAGGTCCGATCGGACCCCCAACATTTATGGCGCGGATTCTGTATCTTGCCTTAGATTATGTTTCGACATTAACATTGTTTTTAAAATATGAACAAAATAATAATAATATAAGTAAGTGCGTTTGGCACTCTACCGATAGCGTGCCGGTGCGAAATTGCGATTATTTGGAAAGTTTAAATGGCTGTACGGCTGTTATTTTCATTTTTTCCCAATCGTTCCGATTTTTACCCTAAACTATTATAAAGCAAAACCCACACTTTCTGGCCCTTTTTCGTTCCGGTCCGATAATAATTGTAGAAATTATACATGTTTGGTAAGTTCGAACGGCCACTTTTTTTCCTTTTTTAAAAAAACATTTTTCATCTTATTTGACCTGATGATTCTTTTATTCGATTCAGCGTGCCAAGAAACCTATACATAGACACCTTACACGCCTATTTCAAGCAACAATGGATCTCCGGTATTTTCGCCTTTCCTCCAAAACATTCTTCCCCTAGAATTTTCATTTACTCTTCAGTTTTGTAACGCTCATGTCTAAGGCGACATATTACTAAAGTTTCGTGGATGAAGGAATTGTTCATTTTTTAAAGTCTCTTTCACTTCTACTATCACTTCATACGCAAAAATCGGAGCACCATTCTTCCCCTTATTTCAATATCTTCGGAACGGTTGAGATCGAGGGTTTTTTCGTTTAGTGGGTTTAATTGTACACAAAAACATTTCGTTTGCGCATAAACTGGACCACAATTTCGTGTCACACTTGAATCGGTTTCCTCGTAAGTGGATACACTGAAGATGTATTTTACTCGTATTTTCTCATTAAATGTTTATTCCCGTTAATTAGCAAAGATTGAGTTGATAATTAATATAACTTAATATTTTTTCAAAACATATTCCTGTTTTGTTGCAGTTTTTGCAAATACATTTTCAATGCCAGTGTCAACAAATAATCATTATGTATTATGATGAGGAAAACCCTGACTAAAATATATATCTAATAGCAGGCCACTGTAGGAGGCTAGAAAACTAATGTTCTTTTCATCTAAAGGGTTTTATTGTAAGCGGTAGTGCATTTCAGATACCTCTAATAGTCTTCATTGCTGTAACTATTAACCGTTTCATAAAGAACATTAACAATGGACTATAAATTAGTTTTTTGCTCAGAGGATTCTTAAAGAACTGTTCTTGGAAATATGCTTCCAAAAGGATAAAAAGATGCCTCCAAGGTCACGATACATTATTAGCCATTGTGTTACACAAAGGGCGTATAGAATTGTCGACAATGCCTAATACCTTTCTGTTTACAATCAGTTTGTGTGATTTACACGAACAACAAATTTCTCAAGGAAACTTGTATTCGACATTTTTCTTTTTCTTTTTGTAACTATTAATTAAAATTGGATTATTGAAATATTATATTTAAAAAAAAAAAGTTTCATGTGGCATTCTTTCTTGTTCAGACTTTCAAGTTTAGGGGTTGAAATGAAAAACTTTTCGAACTTCGAAATTATTTCCAAGATATAAACACTTATAATTTAGCAAACTAGATTATCTTTGCATGTTAGTGGTCTAAGTAGCAAAGATGTCCAGACTCACGAACCCAGCTTTCGTGCTCAATGGCTTCAATCTCAGTAATTGAGTTCGAACACTTGTGAACAAGAGTGCGAGCCTGGGCTCACTATACTTAATGAGTCCACGCGAGTGTGAGACTCATTGAGCACAGTGAGCCCAAACTAACTAAACTTCAGTGAGATTAGTGAGCGTGAGCCCTGTTGAGGATAATACGCGGTGAAGGGTTATGATCAGCTAACGGTATATAGATCGATAGTACAGCAGATCAAGGCAATAAGTAACCGCATGTGGAATTCAACGTAGTACAATTTCTAGATGAACAGGATGTTCCACCATTTCCTTGGCCGGCGCGTTCAACTAATCTCTCGTTGATTGATCATATTTAGCATCTCTCTCATCTGTGCTTAATTAGCTTTGACAACATGTCGCAGAAGCATAGTTCACCATACCGCAGAAGAATATACAGGGTCTCATCCTCTCTATCTTGTCTTGTCGCAGCCGTCCCGATCGTCCATGTTGTGCCTACGCACAACTGAAACTCTCGAGCGCTCCTCGCTGGTGTAGTGGATAGCACGTGCGCCTTTGGTGCAAAGGGGACGCTAAACCCCAAACAAATAGTACTTCACTTTCGCGACGCTGCCACTGCTATCATTTCACAGTTCCTTCTTAAGCCATCCGTCTGTCACATTTGGGGTAATGCCTTTTCTTGTTCTTGGCGATGTATTTTTAGTGTCCACGAGTGTAAATAATGTATCTGGTAGACCCACCTTTTCTTATCCACAATTTCGTAACTTTGTCTTAGCCAAAGGCAAGTTAAACTTCCCTGTTTCGATGAAGATGAAGAATATCAGTTTGTCCCCGGAACATTCTGTATGTTTCATTAGATATAGGCATTTCTTTTCTCTATTTCAACGTTACTCATGAACTCTGTCCCTGCTTCCTCCACTCTTTCAAGATTAAAATAAAAAAAAAAAGAAAGAAAAGAAAAAGAAATGAAATCTTTCAGTTTAACGTCCCACGATTATGCCCTTTAGAGTAAATATTAAAAGAACACTCAGTGAAGTAGTCCATGTGTCATCTAAGAGTACATCATCATCATTGAAGACGTATTTTTTGACAACAAGGAACACGAACTTTTTCAATGTGTAGACTCCAACTATCCGATCCAGTATGGCGGGAGGCTGATCCAATAATAATAATAAAAAGAGGACAGATATGGCGTAGTTCTGTAATTAACCACTTCTTGCACCCCACCTATATCATTAAAAACATACTTTTTATACCAAAACTTGCTCTTGTTCATATTTTCCGACCTGTTAGTGCAGTTGTTATGTGCTGTATGGTACGTTTCAAAAATTATTACAGAAAAAGGAAGTTCAAAATGCAAGTACATTGTACACAATTTTAAGATAAATTTTATAATGTGTAACGCAATTCTAGGGAACATAAAACTATGTATATTGTGTATATAGAACTAGTCAAAATTTTATTAACGTAAAACTTAGGTCAAATTCTAAATTAAATTATTTAAACATGGTCTATTGTTCATTGATAAATTATTACACAAATATGAAAAGATAGGCCTAAACTTGACAGTTTTTTTTTTAGGTTTTTTTTTTTTTTTTTTTTTTTTTTTTTTAAGTCGCTGATAGTTGATTGCTTTCCCATGACAAAGTCTCGTTTTTATGGAGACGCTAGAAGGTGAATAGATCGTTCAAAAAGCGGTATATTATTTTATTGTTGAGTTACTTTTTTATTCACCCGCGTTTAAAAAAAAATCTTTACCAATCAGAAATTTATTAAAACTGTGAATCTTTTCAATATTATTGTTAATATGGTATACTTTAAATTCCACACCCATACCTTTACACGCCTTCTATAGCAGTTATTTTACTTGTAAATATTAAAGTGTGAAAAATATTGCTGTAGGGCAATAGTGTCCTAATAAATAAATAAATAACTGACAGTGACTAAAATATCTTATTAGTACAGAGATATAATACAGAAATTTCTTAAAATATGCTTCCGTAATGTATTAGCCCCAATCAAGAGAAAAATTTAATTTATTGCGCAGGAGTACACACTACTGTAAAGACGAAGATTTTCGCACTGCAACTGCCACGAATTTAACCAGCTGTATTAACTTGTAACCATTTCAAACTTGAATTAATTAATCAACTTAACGCATGTCAAATTCGTTTGTGATTCTCTGTAACATAAGCTTTACCCAAAACTAACATTTTCAAATATTTCGTTAGAAATAAAATGTTACACCACTTACTTATGAGGTCATTAACTTTTATGAAAGACTGCAGAAAAACGTTTGTTGATATAAGTCCTTCTTTTGTCTTTTACTATTAATGATTCAATGTAATATACTAGCTGAACCTGCGCTGTCTACTCAGCGCATCATTCTGTTATGACCATGAATCTCCTTCCCACTGTGCATGTCTCCTTACTCACACAAGTAAAGGATAGGAGACTCACAAAGGAAGCGAATTGTTACGGTATGTATAAATGTTGCAGTGAGTTTGTAGCAGATTTGTAGAAGTAACATGATATCAGGTGGATTTTTTTTTCTCTAATAAATCCATATCCGACCGAGTACGCCTCATTACGTCTCTTGAGGCCTTTGAAGTTGCCAGCATGCAATAGGTTTTGCCATTCAGATTTAAGCAAAGCGCCTGCAATCTCCGTCAACCCGCCATACATAACTTCTCTACTGGTTGCCTAACACCGTAGTTTCGGTCTGCAATAATGTTAATCTTATGGGTTCAAAACGGCCCCTAAAATGTTGAAGAGAACAATAACGACACGGTTTTTGAAAATTGGAATGAGAACTGGACAATCTACACAAAATTTGGAATCGACCAGTGAAAACGGCACGTTTCTAGCACGTGTGGTTTTCGATATCTCATTGTCGAAAGTATTTAGGGACAAACATACAAATTGAGCATTTTAATAGATAGACTAGCTAAACCTGCGCTCTCTACACAACGCATCATTCGCATATGAGCATGAATCTTCTTGCAATTCCTCACAACATCTGTACATGTCCCTTTACAGACAAAATTCAAAGACGTCGTGATAAAAATCGGCAAAGGATACTATAAAAGGGAGATTTTTTCGATTATTTTATCAATATCTCGGGCCGTTTGCAAGATTTGAGCCTACTTCCGGTTGAAGTTTCTAATTCATTTATGATAAGTGTATTCTTTCTTCTTGCATTCAATATGTAATAAGCAAATACATTACATACACATTATAATGTTAGTTATATATGGTGTTCATTGGGCAAAACACTCCAAAAATAAAGATTTATCTTAGACTGAAGAAATGGTTATCCTTCCTTTTTCATTATTATTTGGCCATGAAACAAACGCCTAAGACATATACAACTATTTGGTGTTGGAATGTATAATGCGTAGGATATGGTGCTTTAGTTTAGTTTTTTTTTTTTTTTTTTTTTTTTTTTTTTAATTTCAACACTTTCAACATTTCCACACTGTACCCGTAAAAATGTAATAAAGAAATAATTGGTATGTTTTTTTTTTTTAATATTCAATTAGAACTGGACAATCTACGCAAAATTTTCGATCAGTGAAAACGTTATTTATCTAGTGCCTGTAGTTTCCGAGATCTCATTGTCGAAAGGATTGGCCACAAACATATAAACGTTTACTAACATATATAGTCTAAGAGAACTCCAAAGGTGGCAGCACAGTTCATTTGCATTGATTTTGGAGAAGGCTTATTAAAATACAAAGGCTTTGAACAATAATTTTAAAACATAAACTTTATGAAAAAGATATATTTAAATAATTTATTTAAAGTACACACACTTAGTGTTTGTCTCTGTTAAACGTGAAATCACACATAACCATAAATGAAAGATTTGAAAGCCAAAGTTATAGGTTGGAGCTCAGGCGTTTCCTATTGGTATTGTAACATTTTAATAGATAGATTATTGACTAAATTAGCAAATGCTGATTATAGAGGAATTTGTAGAGAACATTTTATTTTGGACAAAATTAAACATAAACTGTGGTGAATGAGTTTCGGGAATCATGCATTTCCTTTGGTTGCTTCGGTATGTTTTGTTTTTGTATCTTGCTCAATATTATTTTGACTTATGCTGTATTTACTCAGGGGCGTCATTTAGAGGGGGGCAAGATTATCAATTGCCCCCCTTAGTTTTTATTCTATAGTTTAGTTATATATTAATGAAAAATATGAAGCTCTGCTTACGTCAGTGGAGAATCTTGTCTCCCCACCACTCAAAACATGAAAATGACGCTTCTATTTCTACTGCTCATTGAATGAACATTATTTAGTTATAAAAGCATTTGTTATATATTCCTTACTTTTGAAAATTCACAGTACTGTTGTCATTTTCACTGTTGCTACTCGTTGCCCGCGACCCTTCAGCCAGAATACATCATAGATTAAAATTGTTTTTTAATTAAAAGCTTTAACTGTTTACATTTGACATATTATTATTATTATTATTATTATTATTATTATTATTATTATTATTATTATTATTATTATTATTATTATTATTATTATTACTATATTTTAGTTTAGCCAACAAGCACTCCAAACTATATCTATGCATTTAACGAATTCAAAGTCTTTGTTATACAGCCAAGCGATAGTAGAGGTGGCGACATCTATTAGCGTGAGTTTTAAATAATTTCGATTAGCTTGATACACACACACACATTAAGGACTGAGATGTTTACCGTTTGTTATTACAAAACTCTTCTTCTCAATAAACTTCTAACAATAGTACTACAGTACTTATACCTAAGTTTAGTAAAGCTACATGTTCTACCATTCCCCGAACACACTATACAATAACTTGTGAAACTGATGCCTCTCATCTATGAAAATTTTTGGTAGTCCAGCAGCATGACAGCCCCTTCGTTAAAAAGAAAGAAACAAGAATAAAAAACGGCTATACTTTGTTGTTACTTAGTGAACAATGGTTTTACTACAAAGCATAAAAATCCTTTCAATGTTCTATTCTGTTATCGTGTCGAAATGTTTGCCGCCCTTCATCTCGTTTCTACCTGTCTCCTTCTTCTGGAGCCGGCCGGCTATAGGTTCTTCTGCGTTTAGTCATCCACCAACTCAGAACAGAATGCCGAGGTAGCTTAGCTGTCTTCACAACACATTCTCCTCTCTCTCCCCCTCCTTCCTCCACCTTTTTTTATTTTTCTTTTATTTCTTCTGTGATCGGTAGACTGGGTGAGGCTTCTTCTCGTAACAGGCTTTGTAAATGAAAAATAGCCACACCTGCCGAGGATTAAATGCAAAATAAATCTTGACGAATCAAATATAAAAATAAATTTACACGTGCGCAGAATGAAAGAACATCCGAAGACAGGTAGAGACAGTTAAATGTTCATTCTCTAAAGAATTTATTTTATTGGTGTATCATTGTACTTAACGTACGTACGAGATACTACTATATACATACAGGCAACGATGTGTTGAATATATATATATATATATATATATATATATATATATATATATATATATATATATATATATATATATAGTGGAGAGAGAGAGAGAGAGAGGTCATATGTGAATCCAAGAGAAAATGTCACATACAAACATATGTAAAAGTAATTTGCTTGAGATTGGAACACATCAATCCCGTTTAGGTTTGTGATCTGAATAAAAGCTGTTCACACAGGTATTTGATACTATATATGTGCTTATAACTTGCGAAACAACTTTTCTTGACAAGGATGGACCGGTTTGTATATTTCATATATTTTTCACCTCTAATACTTTGTGTATTTTTTAATTGAAAAAAAAAATCAAAGTATCTACATAATTTATTAAGTAAATGGTAAAGTCTTGCTCCTCGCGGACAACTGTAGCTCAAGTGCGGTGTAAAGATAATTCTTGTAAAACTAGTAATGCTGTTAAAATTGGGATAATTCATTATTCGAATAAAAGAAGAAAAATATTCGAATAATTATAAGATGGTGCACTAGTAGGCAGCGCCATCTTGACCGCTAGTATCTCTAGATATCAACTTGTCAGACTGAGGGATCCTCTCTAGGGGGAATAGAACGGAGAGCAAATCCCGTCCCTCCACCCGCACTTTAACCTAGCTGGACCCTATAGTTAGTAATTAGACGCCCTAGCGACTGTGTCACCACGCGACTCTTCATATTTTATTATGCACAGATAAATTGTGTACATTTTATACACTAGTCCCCTAGGCGCATCTTCACGTTTTCCAATATAAATACGTTAAAAAAATATTTAAAATTGGTTTTCTGGTGGAAATCGTTAGAAACTATGTTCTTTGTCCCCAGGCTCGGACTAACAAAAAATAAACTTTATGGTTTATTTTGTTGGTAACGAACAACGTACCTTTTAGCCCCTAAAAGTCCGTTTTTTGTCGAAAACTTGTCTCTCAAGCATTTTTGTTCAATTTGATGTGGACTATCGATCGATATAAATATTCAGTGCTGCAGTCCTAATATTTTGTGAACATCTATCATTGGCATAAAGTACATAAATGACAATAGAGAAATATATATTTTTTTAATTAACGATGTAAAGAGCATGTATTAATAGGCCTAATTCAGGGGCGTCATTTTGGAGACAGTTGCCTCCTGAGTTTGAGAAACATGATATTTAATAAAATGAATACTAATATACCTAGTTATTTCATAAATACTGACATAGCTTTGGAAATAAAACAAAGATAAATTGTTGAGATGTATTGACATTCTTTTGCAAGATGATACATGGAAGTGTGAAGCATGAAGAGCACCAACCAATCAATTCTCAAAATGTCCATTTTGAGCCTGGATGCAGTCCCGGAGTCTGGCGGCTCACTCGTAAGTATAATTATGAACGGTGTTGAGATGAGGAAGTAGCGGGTTTCTTTGCAATCCGTAGATTGGAGCACTGACTACCGTTGGTAGTCGAATGGGTTCAGATGCGGGATGTGAAGATGAATTTGGGACGTTGACCCGTAGCCAATCCTGTGTTGACCGTGCCGTGTGCGCGGGACCAGAATCCTGTTCCTGTTGGTAGGGGAACATGGTGCTACTCAGTGGTTTCATAGTGGACTCCGATGCTGTAATTTGCTACACGGTATCCGATGTCTTCACCCCGTGTTCACAAAGATGGAGCTGTGTTGAGCCGGTGAAACTCACACTTTACCACACCATGACTGATGCTGGGTGATGGAACCTTCCCATTCTGGATCTGGAAACACATTTTGCAGTTTGCACTGATGATGATGTGTACCATGGTCATTTAAAGGACTGCTCAACTGTGGACAACTGCTCGTCGGAAAAAGAGAATTGTCATGGCCTCTGACCTGTACGTTGTTTGTAGGCTTTAAGTACCCGGCTATTTGAGGCGATCGCAAAGCGTATTTATTGCTCATGCGTACGCTTGGAATACGTTGACCATGTATTTAAATGTAGATGGCTAATCACAAACGCGAAAGCAATAATAATGCGGAGAAAACGTCGGCTCGAGCGTATTTGGTGCATTTCGAAACAATAGACCGCCTGCTGTTTAAAAGATTTCAAAAGGAAGGGGGGGGGGGGAAAGGAAAGATGTGTTGCCAGGCAAAGGGATTGTAGCAAGAAACAGCTGCTTGGAAGGTGGTTTGTGCAGAGTATTGGAACTCTGCTATTACACACCTGGACCTGGCAAAAGGACCTGGAAACCCTGACTGTCTCACAGTATGATTTACAAATCTGGTGAAAGTAAAATTACTGAATAGCCACTTTGCTCGCGTTCGCTACAGGGGGTAACGCTTTCTCAAATAGCATAAGTCTCAGGTTCTGAGTGAGCACTTTGTCATGGTTGGTCTCAAAATGGATATCTCTTGGAACATCACTAATTGAGTCCTGACGGGATTTCGTTGAATCATTACAGCGATGCTTTTGACTGCCTATGGTATCCTCACTGTGCGCGGTTTGCCACTACGCTGCCACCCATTAACACTTCCCGTTTCATTGTAACGCTGGATGGTGCGGTAGACAAAATTGTTCACTAACTTGCAGGGGTTTCAGGATGGCGAAGATCCGTGGTTGGGTATGGCCACTTTGTGTAGCGCTATGACTACAACAGGATTCTCGTAGTCACTCCACTTCATTGTTATACGTTCACCACGAATTTCACAATGGAGTGAACAGCTCAGGGACTCACTTCGCCCACAGGGACCAAATCTTCCATCAGTGTTCACTTGCTTTAATCATTGTCTCCTTTAGCCTAAAGAGTATAGACGTAGAACGTTAAACTGAAAGATTTTTGTTCCTTTTATATTCGAGAATTCTCTCTTGGTTGTACACGAATTCTGCGCGGGAGACCCAGGCATGATTACCTATTTGTGGTTTGAATCCCACATTAAGCTATAGATTCACATCGTAAATGAAAGAGAGAAAAAATATGGGAAAGACTTGCTTGCTTTATCCTTTAGTTGTAGTAATGTAATATATATAACCCGAGGAGGGGAATTTTGAAGGGATAGGCTGATGTATAAGAAACGTGCTCGTATTTAGCGCGGTCCATAGTTTGGATACAGCCATAAATCACAAGGGCTAAGTCGTGTGAACAAGCAAGATGATTGAACTTGGTAATACATTAGAATTATTTTGCCAGAAACTTTCTCGCGAACTACGAACACGCAGTGTTACTCAGTTCTTAACTTTTACGTCAAAGTTCACACTCATAGTGATTTCCCAATATACAAATGACAGATGGGGAGCTGAATTGACTTACGATTTACACACGCATTAATTAAAACATGCATAGACACGATTGTTGTAATTGTCAGATGACAACATCACGCGTCTGTTCTTGGAATTAAAACGTCACACTTCGTACACTTATAGGGTAGATCCAATTTTTTTTTCTTTCTTTCAGGATCTCAGAAAAAGAAGGAGCTTTGTGTAAGATCTTACGTAAATAAAATTTCGTAGTTTGTTTCATACAATCAAATGTGTTTATTTACTTTTTGCCAAAATAAGCCTCAATTTAAAATACATGTAGGATCGTAAATAAAATTTCGTAGTTAGTTTGTTTCATACAATCAAATGTGTTTATTTACATTTTGCCAAAATAAGCCTCAATTTAAAATACATGTAGGATCGTAAATAAAATTTCGTAGTTAGTTTGCTTCATACAATCAATTGTGTTTATTTACTTTTTGCCAAAATAAGCCTCAATTTAAAATACATGTAGGATCGTAAATAAAATTTCGTAGTTAGTTTGTTTCATACAATCAAATGTGTTTATTTACTTTTTGCCAAAATAAGCCTCGATTTAAAATACATGTAGGATCAGTTACACTGTAAGAGAACGTATAGTTGCATAGAAGAAAAGATAATGTAGAAGCTGATATTAGGGCCTTCCGCGTAACTACTGAAAAGGAAACACACACACACACACACACACACACACACATATATATATATATATATATATATATATATATATATATATATATATATATATATATATATATATTCTTACATCTATTTTTAACTGCTTCAGGTAGAAAATATTAGCCAATAAAAGGTCTTAAAAACTAAAAGGTAAGAATTTTACGGCTGTATTATAAATACGCGTAACGTTGAATTTCAGTTTTAGATGCAGTGCATTCCACTGTACTTTTTTTTTTTTTCTTGCTCTCGTAAGACGAAGATAATCGTGCGAACCACAATTCAATGAGCTAGAGAAAAAGAGGGTCTTTTAAACGTGAATAAATCTTCCGTCGGCTCGTTTGACAGGTTATTGTATGTAACCTAGTCGTGCATATTCTTGGCAAAAATTTATCCCTTTAGTACTTCTAGAAACATACGAAGAAAAGAAAGAAAGAAAAAAGAGAAACAAGTTGAAAAACCTCGCGAACCACATTTAGGCACCTGACTTTAAAAGCGCATTACTAAAAATTATATGGCTTTTCCTTTTGTTATAAATTTCAGTGCATTTGGGCGTATATGGTAGTTGACAAGAATTGTTGTATACTTGAGTATACGTACGTTGTTCCTCACGTACCTTGTATCCATTTATTTTTCGTTTTCTTTAAAAAAGTATAGAACGTGACGTGCTCGAATTTTTAGTTGAAACTGAAGCGCCTGTGAAATTAACCCTAACCAACTGGCAATAAGGTCGGGCCTGCTCTAGACTCTTGCTTTGCTGGAGCGGAGCTGATGGCTGGAGACCCAAGAGAGCATGTGAGAGAGAGACTCGGCTCGGCCATGGCCTTCAACTGTACGCCCGAGGCCTAAGATCACGGCGATAAAACCTATGAGGAATGGTGAAATCGGCGCCACATCCTTCTCCAGCTAGGTTGTGCTTCTACGCCTCAACTTGTTTAAATTAAACGCTACAGACAATAAGTAGTAACGCTTCATTTGAAGTAGATCCGGTGCTTTTTAATAGTTGACACATTTCAAGAAGATCGGAAGGCTTTTTTTTCTTTCTCTTTCTTCTTCTTCAGAACTATCCTCGCCTTGTATTTTTTTCTTTCCCGAAGCAGTTCTTCGGGTAAAAAATGGTCTCTTTTATCATTTTTTTAAAAATGAATAATAATAAATGCCGTATTGCCGTTAATTTCATTGAATGATTTATGAATAAGCAGCTATAAAAGTGAATAATTTATTCTTATAAACTCATTTGGTAAATTTATTGTACCTAGGTACTTAGGAACTCCTGTAACACAGTTTTCTCTTGTCAGGAATAATTCTTTATTTATTGAATAGGTGAAATTAAAAGTATCATTTGGGTAGTTGTAAGACACCATCCCAACAGTTTTATCAGATGATGAAGGAAATTACGTAATTTCAATCATTATGGCTAGTACAAGTAACTAGACCAGAGAATTTCGAGAGCAACATATTTTCAATTAAATATACGTACGTATATACTTTAGTATAAAACGGGAGTTTTTGTAAGCACTTTTCTACAGTGACTTTTTTTTTTTTTTTTTTTTTTTAATATTTAGGTGGCCCGGATTCAATGTATGTTCTTGAAGCTATTTGTCTGTTTCTTGCTGCTCATTTAAGATACGTTCCTTTCAATTCGTTCGTTTTATAGGCACGAAACCGTAGAACGTATTTCCTTATTTTCTGGTAGAACGAAATATGGCAGAGAAACTTCGTTCATTCGGAAACTTCGCTCATTTCCACTTTCCTTTTGTTTGTTCCTTGTGCATTAGTTAATGAGTAAATGCAATTTCATATTGAAAATTTTTGTATGGTTGATTAATAGTGGTGTATTTATTGAATCGCGATGTAGTGAAGTTCGGAGGAGATTTGAAATACTAGTTCTGCTATACCATGCGAACAGCTGATGAACATGTACAGGAGCTCAATGATAAAACGCTTACCTCTGCTCTGAGGAGCCCTGCCACCAGGGTGGAAAAAAATCATGATTTTTTTTCAAAAAAATCATTTTTGTTGATCTTTTGATTTAAATCGATTTTTTTGATTTAAATCAAATCTTTTTCTTCGTATGATACAAGTCGCGAACTGAAGAAAAAACATTAGGAATTAGTATTAAATGTTAATTATGTCATTTAAGTGAAAGTATTGGGTTTTAATTTTGAATTAAACCCCAATCGTTAACCTATTTCAATCCCAAACAATGTTTCTTAAGCATTAAGGAAAAAGTACAGCAATGTATATCAACATGACACTTTTCTTTTCACGAAAGTTACTGACATTTGGCAGGGGCATATTTTTAAACAATTGGAACTAGCTAGCGGCAGAAATACATATAAAGTACATAAATTTCGCCTAAAATTAACTAACTCACTCTATGACCTATGGAACCCGAAGGTTCAATGCCATGTTCACAAAAGTTCTCCTGACTTCTATCCTTAGTCAACTGAATCCAGTTTCTATTTTGTATTCTTATTTCTCCGAGATCCATCTTAATATTGCCCTCCCATGTGCGACTAGGTCTTCCTAATGGTCGTTTTCCGATTGGACTTCCAGTTAAAACTTTGAAAGCGTTCCTACTTTCTTCCATTCTCGCTACAGTCCTGCCCACCTGAACCTCCAAGATTTGATGACCCTAACAATGTTTGGTGAATGGTATAAATTATGCAGTTTCTCATCATGAAGTTTCCGCCATTTCTCATTTCCGTTCCTTTTGGTTCCGAATATTCGTTTCAGGATTTTATTCTCAATTACTTTCAGTCTGCGTTCTTCCCTCAGCGTAAGCGACCATGTTTCACAACCATACAGCACAACAGACATAATTATCGTTTTATATATTTTAAAGCTTCAAATTCCTCGACACAATTCGCGATGATAAGAGATTTTGAACTGAATAATAACACGAATTCCCTGCAGGAATTCCAAAATAAAAAAATCAAGATGATCAGTTCCAGAAGAAGAAACACTTGTGATTGTTAAAAATGTGCTTTATGTGACGTGAAAAACAGTTCAAATGCGAGTTGTCCGTGCATTTAAGACATCTATACATAGCAGGCACGTTTTTATACTTTTCTGTTGGCTATTTTATTTCCTCTTACAATTTTTCCTGCACAGGCGCGGCAAATTTTCTGCTATCACATCGTAGATCGCGGCATGTTCTGCAATGGGGTCAAGTATCCACTTTATCAAAAGTATTATTCGATATTTTAACGCATCCAAAATTTGTCGTATTACGATCCCGAGGAACTTCTATGTATTTAGTACATAAATTTCGCCCAAAATTTTAAAATCTAATTTTTTTTTTCGGAGAGGGGATCGAACCCTCTAAATACACCCCTATTATAAGGAAACAAACAAATAGACATGAACACAAAAGAGCTTTCATCTTAAATGTCCATGGTAATTTCCCCGTTGGAACAGAAATTTTAAAACCCTGTGTTACAAAGAGAAGAAAGCAGGGTTCACCAGTAACCCGTTCTAACGGGATTTTCCCTGATAGTTCCCACATGATACTCGTTTCATGCTGTGCTTACATACATTTGAGTCTCACTGTATTATGATTATTATTTTCCATAATCGGAATAACAGAAGAGAAACGGGATTTTACTTACTTTCACTTTAAATTAATTAATTTCGGGATTTGATTTAAATCAACGATTTTTATTAAAAAAATCAAGTGATTTAAATCTTGATTAAAATCGTGATTTAAATCAGACTGATTTAAATCAATCCACCCTGCCTGCCACTATGAGTTCGTGGTGAATAACACGAGTCCGTAGTAGAGAGATACACGGACTAAAAAAGTAAGGAAAAAAAACCTACTTTATGTTACACCTTTCTGTTTCCATTATAATATGAAATAGCATTCAACTACAGTATTACATTCTGAAGAAAACAACATAGAAATTCAATAATTAAGGGTAATCAAAGCATTGAATAGAAAAGGAAAGGGTAAATAGGTGGACGTAGTGACTTTTCTAATTCAAACGAATTGTTTAAGGAGCTATTAGAATAGGGTTCTACGACAAAAAATGTTTCAGTGAGAATTTCAACAAACTGTTCTGAAAATGTAGTAAGTTCTTAATTAGACCTAATGGAACAAAATTATTATTTAAGAGTTATGCATAAACTAAACCTTCGGCTTTTTTATATATATGTATAGTGCTAAAGATGCCTTTTACGTAGGAAGTTACGCGGAACACGTGTATTTATCTATACATATATACCATTTATTGAGACCTTTGAAAGTCAAGCGGGAGGTTAAAAACGCTATTATCAAAGCTTCCTATTACACATATATTGACACAATATAACACTAAAAAAGGAATAAATTTTGTAAATAATATACTTTTATTATCGTTAAACTAATATCAAAATTACCGTTTATAGATTTAAATTTTGTAAACAAGTTACATTAGATTCTAGCAGAATATCTGAAGCTCATAATAAAATCATTCTTTTGTGTGTATCTGTTTCTTCGTTTATGATCGTTTCTGTACAGCCAATTTGAATTTAGGCAACTCTACAACACACACGACAAAATGTATAACTTTCAGAAACTTGATAAACGGTGGCTAGGCAACCACCACGACCCTAGTTATATGGTGGGTTGCATAACATACATTTGCTGGCCTCCAATGAAATGTCAGTTCAAAAACCAATAAAGACAGACAGTCTGAGACTGAATATAGAACTCATAAGTAGTCAATGTTCTAAGGGAGTTTTATAAACTGTAGAATCGAGTACAGGAAAACAAAGGTGATAATTGAGTAAGAAAATCATGACAAATGGTAAAAAGCGAAAATTTACGTTTTTTTCCCCCTAAAAAGCTGTCGTAAAAAAAACTCCATCCTCAAAAGTCGGCTTTCTGCATCTCTAGTCCGTAAGTGTTTTTACGTAAGCGATTATCTCGTTTCCTCCCACATTCTCACTCCACCAATTCTTTCACAGTCACTTCAATTTCATTAATCATCTGTATCCTTTAACGTAAAGGGCGTAACCATGGAACGTAAAACCAAAATATTTCATTTTTCATTTTACATGCCATAAGTCAAAGATTGATTTGAGATTAATGGAAGAAAACTAATTTGTGACAGCAATTATTTGATTGATTTTTTTAAAGCATATCCTTATTTTTGAAAATGAGAATTGTATCACTACTCAGGTGCGTACTGCGAAAAATTCATCAGCCATTTGTTTAATGAAGCGAAAATCATATTCTTTTGTAGTCCTTGTTCCGCAAGTTGAAAAATGAGGTAGACATTTATAGTGTGATACGAATGTAAAAATCTAATTGAAATTTTAAAACTAAATTGTAGACGAGGTTTAAAGAGCTGTTGTATTAATTACACATAATAATTATGTTTGTATAATTGACACAAGATTAGCCCATGTATCAAATGAATTTCAAACAATCAAAACAATCCGCTTTGTAAGTTAAGTACGGTTTGTTGAAGTGAGTATTTAGAAGGAATTGTAATATTAATGCTTTCCGTGTAATTCTCTCAAAGTTCTCAAGCATGGACGCCCCCAGTGGATTTTCGAAAGGGGTTCACTTCTTCGAAATACATGTCAAAAAAATATATATTTGTTTATTCACCCATAACAGTATTTAATACATTTAATATAGTTAATTATGTATCATAGTGCGTATATTCGCTACTTCGCTTGTGTATCGATCTTTTACGGCTCCTTTTCCCCTTGAAACAAAATCATGTGGGCATTTATGCAAGCTAGGGATCTTCAAAAAAAAAAAAAAAAAAAAAAAAAAAAAAAAATCTTTGCATTTTTTCGAAGCTTATAGTTTGATAGAAGATGTTTATCGGGCTATGTTTATAAATAGTAAGTGTGTCACTAATAGGCAAAAATGAAACAATAGACAATCTACTAAAGATAAATAATTAAACCAAAACTACTTGGCGTAATAGGTCATTTGAAGGGACCTGAGTCGCTCCATCTGTTAGCAACCGGCTAAACTACGACCAGCCTAGCGACGTAGTCGTGTCACTAGTCGGCGTATCGGAAGCTTTCTAGACCGTCACGTGACTCCCCAGTTTGCCTCACGACGCTGCGTGGACGCCAAAAATTGGGAGGCGCCGGCCGGGAATCAAACCCAGGACCACGTGCACGTGAGTCTAACTCTCTAACCACTAGAATATCCCCTTACGGTGAACAAATAAATCTATGTAAGGAGAATAAAAACGGAACCTATCAACTGTATCAGATTGGCACCGAACGACATACATTTAACGCCATTTTTTTTTTTTTTTAATTTTCTCGAAAACTACGCGTAATAATTTACCCTCAGGAGTATAATTGTCTTCAGGACGGTTACCTATCAGTTGATATGTGTCTCATCTTTCAGAAAGTAAACTTTTAAGAGTTAATAATAATCTTGTCCTACTCTCATTAACCATATACTGCGTACTGCCGTATTTGTAGTTTCATTAATAATAATAATAATAAAAAAAGCTTGATTTCTATTCTTCACTGTGTTTCATCATAATGTTCGTCGTGGTTATCTTGCAGGATCAATTTTTAGGTTTAAATAATAATAATAATAATAATAATTCGCGAAAACAATACATGAGAACTTATACTCGTCAGTCTAATGAAATATGTATATCGACTGGTTCTTGCCCCATTCTTGGACAATTTCCACTCGTTAAACGCTGATATAATAGAACATTTCGTTTAGTTTGATTTTTTTATTGGTAGTATCCTTTGCGACCCGCCATTTTTGGAAGTCGTGATGGACGTACAGTAAATGTCTTTGTCAAGTATTTAATGTTTTCATCAAACTAATCAAAGGAAATCTCCACAACTATAAATGGGATGTTTTTTTTTTCTTTTATTAACATATTGGGTGAGAATGTTAAAAGAAAGAAAAAGAAAAGTTTGAGAGCATGTCAGCTGAACACTATCGAAACTTAGCTGAAGTTGTCTGCGAAACTGAATCTGTTACGTGGAGAAACCTACTATTTGAGTTTTAAAATGTTCTGGCACTGAATTTATTGCATAAGTGTTCACTTATTGTATAATAATAATAATAATAATAATAATAATAATAATAATAATACAGGGTTCCTACTGGGCAGGGAAATCAGAGAAGTCAGGGGAAACTCAGAGGAAATGGTGCAGCTCAGGGAAAAAGACTGGAAATCAGAGAAAGTCAGGGAAATTTTATAAAATATATTTTTTTCTAACTAATTGTACACCAATTTCAACTTGGCCAACCATTATAGTACCTATTTGGTTTTTATTGCTGTACGTATAAATAACTGACTACTATTTGTCTGTATAGAATAAATTATCTCATATATAAATATTCACCGTTATTTATTCCTTATTTATAAGTCAACGTCATTTAACACCTGTCATGAAAGTCAGGGAATTTCCTGACAAAGTCAGGAAAAGTGAAGGAGAAGTCAGGGAAATAGATTTCTATAGATAATAGGAACTGTATAGTAATAATAATATCACTCACTTCTACATAAGACAATATAATATTTGATGTGAAACAAAGGTGCTAAACAGCCATTGAAGATATTATCATCTATTCGATTTACTCCCGCACAGTATTAGTAAAATATAGATACCTGGATCTAAGTTCAATTTTTGACAAGATCATATTCTTCTTTAATATATTGGCATGTATAAAGGCATGCCAAGTTAAATTTTAAATTACTACCATCGTGATAACTATTAACAACGATGATACTATTAATAACGATGATATTCCTCTTCTTCATGGAGGTAAAAAGCGCCGATAATATTAAGTCATTAGTGTTATTTCCACTAAAGTTATAAGGAAGAACCACCACAGCGTAACACATATGTGTGATATAATTCATGTACTTGGAAAACTCGATAAGTATCTAAAAAAATATCGTCTTTAGATTTTTCTTTGAATTTCTAAATGGTATAATTTTGTCACCTTTAATGGTCTTCCCATTATTTCTTCTGTCATTCCTTTGCAGTTAAACACATGAATCTTCTTTCTGTTGTGTAATATTACTGCCAAGTTCAAAAATACAGTTTAAGTCGTAAAGATACAGATCCTAAAGTCATAACTTTGCTGGTGTATATTATAAAAGGTGTTAAGAAAAACATAATAATTAGCATGGTTCATTCAACTCTACATTATATTTTACTACTCTTGAGAAAAACACAGAACGAAATTTTAGATCCTCTCTTTCCGTGAGAATTCAATTAACACTTTAATGCCGGCACAAATGCGTTTTAAATGATAATAACGAATAAATATAACTGAATTCATTAGCAGTTGTGTAAATAAACCCAATATGAGTATACGTGAATGTGTAGATATGGTTTATGTAAGTGTTTCATTAATACTATTATATTTTCATATATATACATATCATTTTAAAAATACCGTATTACAGAAAAATGAAGCGTAGTTAATAATTGTCCAACGCAATTTTCTGGACCTGTATTCTGAAAGTAATGCTAAGCGAATGTAAATATTACATTTTGTTAATAATTTTAAGTGTGACATCAAATCTATCTATCTATCTATCTATTTATATACCTATATCTATATATCTATATATATATATCGTGTATGGATCCTCGAACGAAAGGAGAGAAGATAAAAAAAATCACATGCATTTTGGTTGCAGTAGAATAATCAAGAAATATCATTGGACCATTAGAATTAATTCACCGGCCTGAAGGAACTAAATCCTGTAATAAGTACGTTATGCAATTGTTGTATTCAATTTAATGCTAATAAAAGGTACGAGACATCGCACCAAACTTTCTCACTCCCCGGGGAGGCGCGGTTGCTCAGTGGTAGAGCGTTCACCTCCGGTGCTTGGGGTCCCTAGTTTGATCCCAGCTCGCGCCGTGTGGACTTTGTGGTGGACAAACACCATCTTCGTGGGTTTTCTTGGGATTCCCCAGTTTCCTCCCACTTTCTTCATTCCACCATTTCATTCATTTCTCATCATCACTGTTTCCTTTAGCCTAACCGGCATAACAGTGGGACGTAAAACTTAAATATTTCATTTCATTTTTTTTCTCACTCCCAATTTCTTAACAGGTTCACTACTAGCAATTAAACAAGGTATTTCCATACCTATGCCAGTCATTCGTAATTAAAAGCTCCTTCAATTGAGATTAGGTTTACTTCTAGATATACCTAAATCAGAAAACTGTGAAATTTTGTGGATACCGTCAGATGATGAACAAGTATGATTTGACTTTAGTCGGATGTGGTAGGTGATATACTTCAATTCTGATCTAATCATGATCAGATATGGGAGCCAATGTGTTAAAATAAACTACGTTAGTGCTGCAGTTATTCCTGAAATATTGATTTGTTTGATTTAATGTTTAGTTTAGCATCCCTTTCAGCAGCGAGGCTGTATTAGACGTGGATCTATAGCTTAACGTGGCAACCGAACCACATGAGCTCGCGCCGAGAATCAAACCTGGATCTTCTCCCACACCAAAGACGCGCATGCCAACCGCTTAGCCATAAGGGAGTTCAAATATTGATTTGTGAAATAAAACAGAATTATAAGGTGTTTTCGGAAAACTTCGTCCGAAGAAAACTGACCCCGAAAAGTACACTATCCGTTGTGAACTTCGTATTGTCAGGTTGTTAATGAAATGTTTATTTATAAAATACGAACTACATCATATGAACCGTTTTTGAGAAAATCGTATAGTTTAAAATTTTCACCTTTCAATAAGTCAGCCTTATTTTTGGTGATAGGAAGAAAATTCGACAATTCCCTGGAGTATTTTATAAAATCCTTAAGTTTCAAATTTGGTGCGGATATATTGAACGATCGACATTAAAAAATAACTTTTTTGGGGGGGGGGGAGGCAGGAAACGTGAAAATCCATTAAAATATCGAATTCGATTTTTTTTTCACGATCACCATACTTTCTTTTCTATCATTGTTTGAAAGTAAAAGTTTCAGTTTTATTTATTTATTTTATTTATATGAGATGAAACAGACCCTATTTTAAAGGTAGTTGAAAATTATTTTATGATTCAGCACCTTTATCGGTTTGTGATTATTCGTATTCTGGAGATCAACATTACATGCGAATTAATACAAACGATTGGAAGGAATCGAACGTGGACGACTAAGGTCGATATATCTGGTTGATATCCAGAAGTAACAAGAAGATAATGGAACAGAATAGAGAATTCTATCATTCCATGATGTTCATCCCTTGGTTGAAAAGAAAGGGGGGGGGGGAGCATTCCGTGGAATTTCGATCTTTTTGTTCTAAGCTTCTTGTCAACAAAGAAAGTCAGACGTACCTTCTGATATGCAAGTGAATCTCTTATGTAATCAAGCCATAATTACTCAGTTTTTGTCGTGATATCCAGTAGCGTAGCCAGGATGTGTGTTTGGGGGGAAGCAAGTGCTGTTATAGGTACATATAGAAAAATTACAAACAAAAAATATATAAACATAAAAATATATATAAAAAAAATACAAACATCAAAGTACCAAAGTACATTGTCGGATCTCTTTTGGGGGGCGGCCCCTCCGGGCCCTCCCTTCCCTACGCCACTGGTGATATCTCTAGTCCTGCTTTTCGATCTGTCTTTTCAAGCTAGCATACTACTCATTTCTAGTTTTCCATATTCTGTTTAGAAATACATGGGGGAAAATGCCCATTCTAACCCTGATTTACGAGGTTAGTGATCTCACCCAGCTACGCTATGTAAATGGATTAGAACCTTCGTTTATACTGAACACACCGATAAAGCAACAGCGGCGCTGATTTCTATATTGCTTTAGGGTAAAGGGGCATTCGAGTATGTGTGTTTCATTTCTTAGATATCGTCTAACATTACATCAGTGAGAATGTTAATAGAAATACCATAGCTCGTAACCCGCGTGAAACAATGGACAAGATGTAAAAATATGTTACTGTGACGTTCAGTCTTTTCCAGCAAGCATATAATCGGAACATACAACATACTGCATAAATGCTGTACTGTACTTAAGCTTATACTCGTATGAGTATACAGTACTTTTTAAACTAGCGTTATTTGTAAGCTTTTTATATACATATTAGCTATGCATACATTATACATAGAGCCTGATTAAGGAAGGGGCTTATGGGGGGCTATATCCCCGGGCCTCCACTCTGATCAAAAACACAACTGGCTGTCTAAAAAGAATCATGAAGATACAGTCATCGTCATAAGATTAAATACGACCAAAAATAGAAAACATATTCCTCTAACTTTCCTACTGTATTTTCACGGAAATTGATTAGTCAGCAGGGGCCATATATTTTTTCTAGCACTGGGCCCCAGATGGGTTAATCCAGCCCTGATTATACTTATAAGATATTGATGTATAAACTGAATGTGTTAAATAAGTTTTCTCCTGGAAAATCAAATTTTCAAATTTTGAATTTAAATTTCTAGAAAAAGAGCAATATAGTTTCGCTAGAATTGCCGTACATTAAAATAATAATAAGACTATAAAATAATTAGGAATGTTTTTTTTTTTTTTTTTTTTTTTTTCAACGAAGACAAATTCCATATCAGGGCGTTTCGATTATCTTACATCAAAGAAAGCAATATGAGATGTTGAAATACATATCCCCCCTTTTCTCACGTTCGCTTCAATTGCCTCACATTTTACATTTTGACGTCTCTCTTCAATATCTTCTGACAAATTCCATTATATGACACACGTTGAATCGAACTTCTTCGAATTAATGAATAAAACATGTTCATAAAGAATGTCAAACATCACAAAAGATTTACCCCCATCTGACAGGTGACAGATCGGAAAAGAAAGAAAGAATTATATATTTATCCGTATTATCTATCTCTCACTAACAACCTCTACTTCTGGCAGGACCTGGCAACAGTTTTCTCCAGATATGTTTAGGGTTGCTTTTGTTTCCTCCTTTTCTTGGTTAAAAAGAAGAATGAAAATGAACGTAATAATGAGCCATGAAAACTAAACGTCTTAAAACGGCCAACACAGAGGGCTCTTGTGTATCTCTTTAGTTTTTAAGTTGGGGCTACTTAAAAATCTTGTCTGTCTCATCAGATGAAACATCGCTTCACACTTCAATGCCAAAGTGCAACCTGCTGTCCTGTCCTCCTCATCTTCGTTCTCTTCCTTCGCAGTCGAGTGATTCTTCTGCACGAATGGAGAACAAGCTTCGAAAAACCTCTTGTGCTGCGTTTTTAGTTCTTCATAAGATGAAAAGCAGAAGAAGAGGATGAAGAAGAAAAATTATACAAGCTGAGTGGATTGCAGTAATTTTACCCGCTGAGTTGATGCTTCAATGACTGCTGGGCGAACGAAGTATGTGTTATGTGTAGACGTTTCACCTTCGAAATGCAACAGCATTCCACTGACAGAAAGGGACAATGGGCAACAACGAATAAAGAAGGATAAAACTTGAGATGACAGCACAAGTTTTTCGGTCCCAATCCTTTATATATAAAGATAGATAAAAAAAAGTGCCTAAGCTAAAAAATAAAGAGTGAAGTGGGGGCGGTTTCCCACGCCAGATGAATTCGAAAAAAGAGAACCGACCGACCCAGTAGGTTTTAAAAGATAGCTTAATCTGATGCTTTGGCTGGAGGAATGTGGAGAAACGGGATTTGTTTGACTATTCCTCGTTTGTCCTCTCAAGACAAGCTCCTGCATTTCTGGAGAGTATAGACAAACCATCAGAGTTGCCATCTTTTGTATTGTGTCGCACAAGAGAGCGTGTGTGATGACACTTCGTACACATGTGCTTTTCCGTCCCTTCTCGGGTTGCGAACTTTGGAGGTGTAAGAAACAAATTAGTGTAAATGTTAACATAATTATTGAAAGCAATCCCTGAGGCTTTGTAAGTGTAATTGCTATGCACGTTGGAAGCAGACTGTGCCCATCTACTTTTAACACGCACATCTTCTGTCCTGTAGGATATAGAGAGTATTCTATCATTTTTTCAACTAACTTTGCAGGCCAATTCTTCTCTAATAAAACCAAAACTCCCTGACTCTATACAAGTTCTATGATAGTGTGTAACCAGCATCAACTTCAGTGTTTCTTGACTGATATTCACCACATCTTAAATTCATATTTGTCTAATGGTGACGATACAAAAATGATTGCTTCGCCACTTGGACTAAAATATACAACGGTTCTATATTTTTTTATTTTATTCTTCTTCACATTTAGATTAGGAGTTTTCATTATGATATCGGAAGAATAGCAAGCTTAAATGTGACTTAGGGTTTCACTTAGAAGAATCTGTTGTGTAACTTCACGGTTTAGAGATATTTAAAGAGACGTGTAAACATTTTTTAAAAAGTTTTCTCAAAGCCTGATAGTTTTCGATCTAAGACACTTTAGATATTGCTACATCCCAGTTTTCTGCAGATAAGGACATTGAAAGGTCATGTATTACGAGACCCATGTTTATGACCGGTTCTTTGCTTGTTTGCGTAAATAAATCTTTTAAAGTAATGACAAGTAACTCGTTTCTTAATATAAATAAACGTATTGGTCTGAATTGAACTCGTTTTCTCTTATATACGACAAATATTGCTGTAGCTTTGCTATTAAATCTGAAATTAAAATTCTTATACGAGTACAAGAACCTACGTACTTGTATAAAAATCATTAAATAGACACCAGCTACTAACCGTCTCCACTGGTCTAGTGGCTACCGTGCAAGCCTTTGGTGTATGAGGTCCAGGTTTGATTTCTGCTGGGAGTATCTTTAAATTTAAACGCATTACGGTGGTTCAAATTCCACCTTAATGTAGATCTATGTCTTGTATTGCCTCGATGCTGAAAAGGAACCTTCAGCGAACAAGTAAACAAACACGTACAAAGTACTAGCTTTACTGTTGTACCTTGGTTTGATTTCCGATGGGAGCACATGTTCGGATCCTATGTTAAACTTTACAGTAGGTTCACATACAGTCAGAGTTCTGAACTTCCAACGAATTGTTTTGACTATAAGAGTTTTCTTTCAAATGCCATGTTATTCTCTTCAAAATAAATCATTTTGATACACCATTGGGTTTCAGACTATGGTTGATTAATGTGTAGCTTCGTATTTCGTTTAGCACCGAGGGTATATGAGGTGTGAAACTACCAGGGATGGGCAAAACAGCTTTTCATATAAGACTAGAAATCGGTTTTTGAGCCTGTCACAAGTATCTACAACTTAACAATAAGGGTAGAAGCACATTAACCCTCGCCAGCAGTAGAACGCGGGTTACCTGTATGTTAAACGAACGATACAGCACCAAGCACAAAGAACCGTTTAGTTTCTCTGTAGATGTGAATACGAGGAAACTCTTCAAATTATAAAATAGTAAGAGGTAATATTACTGTTTCGTGTCATAACTGCTACTTGTAAAATAATAATTATAATAATAATAAAATGAAAGAAACAAAAAATGCTTTTAAGAGGGAAGGGAATACAATCAATCTGTCAGACATCTGCCTTGCAGGAAGCAGTTTGTAGCGGAAAATTGAGAACATTACTTAATGACGATAGTGCGAAAATATTTCCGGTTACAATGAATGCAATAAGCTGGCAACACTTGTTATAATTCGCTATTACTGAAAGAACAGTCTATTGCGTTATTTGACTGTTGTTGTTACAGTACGAAAGCTAAGGAAAGATTATTTTCTTCGGGAGGAAGACAAAGGAGATTCGAATGAAAAACGTCAAAAGGTGCCCCCGGCACGTACACGCATACAGCATATATATATATATATATATATATATATATATATATATATATATATATATATATATATATATATATATATATATATATATATATATATATATATATATATATAAATCCTCAAAGCAATGCAGGTGCAAATGGACGTACTTTATATATCCTGAAGGATATTCGTTCTTTTCTTTTTATATAGTCTTTTCTTCTGAAAGGTATATAAAATTTACATTGCCTTTCAAAGCTAACGTTGGCCACTGGAGCTACTTAGGCACTCTTTTAGAGTTAACGCTGACAATCTTACAAGGCCGGTTCTTGTAGAATGACGTCGCTTTATCGGATATTTTGTTGTCAGGCATTGTTCCATGTCTTCTTGTTCATCAATAACCAACTCTCTCAAGTGATTTATTATTCAAAAGTTCCAAATGTCACGATTTTTTTTTTTTTTTTTTTTTTTTTTTTAACAACGTGGGAGCATTTCTTCTGTTACACTGTATTGGGATCACACAAGAACAAGTGTGCGTACATTTTTGTGCTTTCAATATCTTTGCTTGTAGAGGGGAGTTGCAGACAGATTATTTCTTTAAGAGGAAACAAATGATCTCTATGTTTTTTTTTTATTTATTTATTTATGGTAGAGAAAGTTGTTTCAGTGTCTTAGCGACGCTGTAACACCGCAGTGCAAGATTCGTGCTTCCTTCTTCGTCAAAACGTGCAGGATGGCCCTTATGGCCCTTATAAACTACACACACACACACACACACACACACACACACACACACACACACACACACACATATATATATATATATATATATATATATATATATATATATATATATATATATATATATATATATATATATATATATATATATATATATATATATATATATAGCTTAGTGTTGACTTCCAGCGATACTAAAATCAAGAATCATGTGTCAATCATATCTTCGAGAGAATATTGCGACAGTTAACATGAAAGGATACATTTCAGTTATTTTTTGTCGGTAAAATAGTCATTTATTAGAAAAAATAGTTACTCAGCTTATTTAACATATGAGGATATGCATGAATTACCGATTGACAGATATATATTATTGTTGTCTTAATTTGTGCATAAATTGAAGAATAATTCCACCAAGCATTTGAAAGAAACAAGAGTGCATTGATAGCTTAATAGTGTTATCATGTAATAGAACTGTCGATTGATGTGTGTATACCACAAGTGTAATCTTTTTTTTTTTTTTTTTTGGTAGAACCCACCCAACACAAGTACATACTGATCATGTGTAAAGAATGTTCCTCGAGGTACATTGGAATGTACATGATAGGTACGTGAATAGAGCAATCATGTGAAATACACATGTAAGGAATAAGGTTACTTCCGCCCAAAAGTACGTGCATGACACATACCGAGGAATGTATCTATTATGTGTATATCACGTACCGTGTATGTACTTGACACATTTACTTGGCATTGGCATGTGCCAGGAATGTACTAGGCATGTCAGTAATGTTCCTTAGGGCAGTCCTATGCAACTGGGGGTGCGAGTACTTAAATACTAAAACCTTAACGCTTCATTTTTACGTTCGAATTTAGAAGCTTGTACTTTTAAAAAAAGCCAAGCAACTAACTCTGAAAATATATGCCCTCCTCCGGCATCTGTGTGGCAATTTAACTATCTATTAAAATACTACAGTAACATTTACGAGCGACCGAGCTCTAACCTATAATCTTAGCATTCAAACCTTTGATTTACGGTTATTTGTGATTTCACGTGTATAACATAGACAAATATTTTTAAAAGAGTGTAGTTTAAATAAATTACTGAAATAAATATTTTTCACAAAGTTTATCCTTTTAAATTATTGTTCAAAGGCCTTTGCCTTTAGTAAGCCTTCTCCGAAATACATGCAAATGAATTGTGCTGCCATCTTTGGAGCTCTTTTAAAATACACATATATGTTTCTCGACAATGAGATCTCAGAAACTACAGGCTCTAGAAAGATGACGTTTTCACTGATCGATTGCAAATTTCATATAGATTGTCCAGTTCTAATTGAATATTTAAAAAACATGGGCACTATTTCTTTAGTACATTTTTACGGGTACATTGGAAGTGTTGAACTTTCAAAAAAATAAAATAAAACATCACATCCTAATCATTACACATTCCAACACCACACTGTTGTATATAGCGGTTGTATATGTCTCCAGCATTTGTTTCATAGCCAAATAATCATGGAAAAGGAAGGATAACCATTTCTCCAGTCTAAGATGAACTTTTTTGGGGAGTGTTTTTCCCAATAAGCACCATATATAACTGACAATATATTAATTTTGTATGTATATTACAATGTGGCTAAACTCAGAAAGTGGCTATAGAAGTGAAAAGCATATGGCTAAAAAGCCACTATTGGCTCTTTGGAAATTATGTGACTAACGACGTTCTCAAAATGGCCAGATCTCGTCACAAAGTGGCTAAATTGGCAACCCTAGTCGCAATACGAAGCAACTTACGCACAACCATGCCATGGTACATGGGGTATGTGCCATTCACATTCCTCACATTCCAGTGAAGCATGTAAAAGTACCTTGCAAGTGTCAGAAATTCCTCGAAAGGCACGTACCTAGCGACACGTGCTATGCATATGAAATGTACATGTTTCAAGTACCAGGTACGTAAACGGTACATATGGAACTTAAATGGCACGTTCCTCGAATGTACCTGGTTGGGTGGGAAATAGGCTTTTCTCAGGTGCAGTTTTCAACAAATAATACGAGCTCTTTTAAGATAATTCATAGTATGCATTAAAATACGTAGAAGCATGTCAAAAGCTAATTCTTCACAGTATTTCGTTTGATTGGTTATCATATCACTCCAGCGCCGTAACTCAGATATTTCTGGGGGGACAAGCGTTAATACACGTATTTGGGCCCTCTAGAAAAAAGTTTTCTATTTCTTGGAGCCCCGGAGCCTGTAGGCCCTCCCGCACGGCAAGGTCTGCGGGGCCGTTAGCTACACCCCTGGGCCCATTCCATAAATGACAAATTAATTAAGGAGACAATATTGACACTCTCAAAGCCATACGAATAAATAATATTTCTAGTGTCCCTAATAGTAAACATTTTTTTTTTTTTTATTTAAATGAGCCCACGACTCATTTTTAGTTTATTTACCTTTTGTGTGCTGTTTTGTTTATGTAATATAGTAAACCTGTTTGATTCTTCATTTATAATTTCATGTTCGTATCGTATATGGAGTAAGACAATTTCGTCTCAAAATGCCCCCCCCCCTCGAATGGCGAGGAGCTTCCCTGGGGGGCAGTTGTCCTCTGCTTCCCCCCTGTATCACTCTCACTGTCTTATTTAGTCTCCAGCGGATAGATATGTGACGCTAAATTAAACGTTTTTATTAATCGACGTGAATTCCTCTTAATGCAAATGTCAGAAGAAAGCACACTTGGAGCATTAAAAAAAATATAAATAAATAAGGTGTTAGTGATTGCAAGGTAACCAGTTCTTTACAAACTAAAGGCGAGGGAAGCCTTTAATAATTATTGGTGGAAGAAGGATGGAGGAGGGATTACAACTAAGAAATTTTTGTTGTATTCCCGGAAACAAAAGGTAAAACCTCACTTGCGCGTGTCAGAAATTACGTGTCAAAGTAACTACCACGTCGACACGAATTCACATCATAAATAAATAAAAGCTGTAAGCGAAATTAGGAACCCCTTATACAACAAAAGCACATGCATGAAACATGCGATCCCTAATACCTTAGACCATTCCTCTTCCATTTTTACTGCTATAAGCTGTATCTATTAATAAGAACATGATCGATTTTTTTAAAAATATTTTTCAAAACTCTTAAAAAGTAGAATAGTTTCATATTTTATTAATATGGTGTATTTCTATTATATTTGTTACTTTTGATTCAACTTGATGTATGATACGGTATTAACTGAATTAATTATCTTTTCACTAGTTGGTTGCTTCGAGTTTTGCGCCCCTTTCCAACACTAAGGATATATGAGACGTGGACTTATAGTTTAAGGTGGAATCCGAGCGTTCATATTTCAAGACTCTCCAACCTGGAATTGAACCTGAGACCCACTGCACCAAAGGCGCGGTCGTAGCCACTAGGGCAGAGTTTGGTGCCTACATATTCCGAAACTTAATTTTAATGTTCCACCAGACAGTTTAGAAATTCTCATGGGAGATTTCTTGTTCTTTTACTGCAACCGATTGTATAAGAAAAGACAGAAACTGACGTCAATTAGAAGGAAGAGCGAGTATTTTGGAATAAGATAGGCCAAGTTCATGGAAAGAGGAAGAGCATGAGATTAAACCAGAAAATCACTATTAAGATTACAGCATTTTAAAAATGTATATATAAAAACATAATCAATAAAAGTGCTAATAGGAATTAAAAAAGAGTTTAATTACAGGCCACTTGCTGCAAATGAGAAGCTTGCATGCTCGCGGTCTTCCGCTAACCTCTTCGTCTTCGTGTACTATTTTTCTGCTTTTGTATCATCCACCAATTGTAGCCTCCTTCGCTTCCTGCTAGCATACCGTAGTGTCAAGTAAACCTAGAAAAGTAAAATAGTAATAAAGCATTCTTTTCTTTCGAAGTAAAACATATTTTAATAGTAATTTATTGTTTTAGTAGTACCGTAATATTTGTGAAGATAACGAATGAGAGTTTTTGTGGTGAGCAGAACAAAGAAAATAGCTAATAAGTGGAAATTCGTAACAACTGTATTACAGTTCGATTAAGTACAGTTCTAGCACTATCTGCTACGTTATCTGGCGGGTGGTATTGGATAACACTGATTCAGCAGGCACGAATTGAACTATAACATTGCACTTGATTGATACAGTTTACTGTCCCTTTTCAGTTCTGAGATCATATGAGACAGGATCTTTCGCTTAAAGTGGGATCTAAATTATTAGTGGGGTCACATTCAAGATTTGATAAACTGGGGATGAAGTTGATAAGTAGCACTCAATGAAAATTGAACTCCTTTTCATCACATCATCACCACCCCCATAAGTAATTTCCGGTTTGTAGTAAGTTTTTTGATCTTGCCTATCGCTTACAGTTTTGAATTTTTGTTGTATTTCAATATGCAGTTCTTCGATAGTTTGTTTCCTCCTGTATTATAATTCTTTTTTAAAACGATTCTGTATTTTGTTTAATATATTTTGCAGTATTTTACAATAAGTATGGAAATAAAAATGTCTATCAAATACCAATATATTTTTTTATTCTACTAGGTCCGTATTACGTTTTCTTCACCTCCCTTTGCGACATCCTAGGGTTCGCGATTCCCAGCTTGAGCAACCCGCCCGCAATATACTTGTACCTAGAAAAAACTTATTTGTGATTGCACACCTGACACACACACACACACAACCTATTACATATAACTCTTGTTATGTTACATAAAGCATAAGATATGATGCTGAAGAAGGTGCATCGATCTTGTTCATTTTTGATGTATGAGAGGCATTTTGCATTGCACTCCAACAACACACTTTCAATATTAACAAAAATACACGGGTTCAATGACTGTTCCTTCAATATGACAGAATTATTGGGAATATTGTTGCTATGTTAAAAGTACAGTGGGTGAAAAGAGAGAATAATCGTTCCTACCTTAGCCCCCGCGTAGCGTAGTCGCTAACGCTCTCACCTTCGGTACGAGTGGTCCCGGATTCGATTCCCGGTGGGGGCACTCGATCGAAAAGTATGAAAAGCTTTTTCAGGCCAGCCAACCTGAATGAGGTTTCCTTGGGTTTTCCTCATTCACACCGGGCAAATGCCAGGGTGATATCTAACTTATAGGTCCCAGGCCACTTCCTTTCTTCCCTAATCCTTTCTTCCTTCTCTTTCCCCGGATAGTGTGCTCGCCGAGGGACGTCATCCCTCAATACGTGACGGGCTAAATTGCTATAGATGCCGAAAGCCCAGAAATCTAAATCCTCGTTCCTACCTAGTGGTGAGATTGAAAAGTTTATGCACTCTCCTAACTAATTTTAATAATCGAGAACGAAACCAGTAGTTTAGAAACTGCAGAAAGAAAATTAGAGAATCACAAGGTAATAATATTTGGTCATCTGGCATATATAGTATACCGTACGTATATGTAATAAATGCAGTATGGTCTGAGTTAATGCAAGTCTTGTGCTTCTGAACAAGGCTAAGGAAGAACTGCCACTCAAATGAACTGTTCCTGCCATTGTTGGTGCGAACGCATATATTCGACCTTGATAGTTCATAGCCATGGGTAAAAAGCATTCCTGCACCAGACTATATAATGTGCGATAAAAACAGCAGAAGTTATTTTGTATTGTGCAAACAAAGAAAAGCCAGTTCTCTCCAGTTAAAAAAATAAAAAATAAAAAATATCGACGAAGCCAAGTAATGAAGAGGTTGTCGTATATTACACGATGTTTATTTTTGTGATAATGGTAAATGGACGTTATAAGTTACATTAGATAATTCGTTTAATCTACTACTAAAGAAGCGCATTTACTAAATGTATTTTTTTACAAGGGTTAGTAATCATTAAATAATTCACAAAACAATAACCGTAAAGTAAAAAAATGCCAAGTTAAAGTAGTATATATATATTGTGGACTTAAAAAAAACTGAAATCAGTATTTTAATTTGATCAAAAGCTTTATGTTTATTTCGCGCATGTGGATTTCTTAGTTTTTGTTTTCTATTCGCTTGTTAAAGTATCCAGACAAGCCGGAAAAAGTAGCATTATGTCTACCGTATGTAAATATTATTTGTCTCCATTGTATAACTTTCATGTCATGTAAAAACTATGTATGCAACAAATTGTAATAAACTGTGTATATAAACTTGCTAGTTATTTATGCTAATAAACGTATTTATCTCAAACTAACATTTTTCTGCACGCATCGAAAATTTAAATTTAAAACATCACAGGTACTTTTCCATGTTATAAACGAAAAAAAAAAAAAAAACTTCCTAATTTCCGTCAGTTAAGTTCGATCTCTTCTATAGTATAATTACCATAAGTAGTAAATCAACACCTTCACCTGTCAAAAATAAACAGTCGAGCCCGTAACGCTAACTCTAAGCTCAGCAAGTCGTATAAAAAGTTGACACTCAATTACCATCTGCCCTATTTTCTGAATCGCACTAAATAAGTAATAAATCCGGTAAACTTTGCGTCTAGTCTCACAATCTGAATCTACAAGGACAATCCGTTTCCAGGTTCGTTAAAAAAAAAAAAAAAAAAAAAAAAAATCTACATCGTCAACAAGTTAATGGACAAATATATATTCACTACACTACATTAAATACTACATTTCCAAAGTGTTCAATAAAAAACTTTAAAACTTGAATTTAAAACATACTTTTGTATCAAGCAATTCATTTTGCAAAAAAAACTAAGATTATCAATACGAGGTTGGAAGGTAAATGCTTTTTCCAAGACATTTTGTCTCTCTCTCTCTCTCTCTGAGACTCGAGTCATTTTAAAAACTTTTCCTTCAACATACTTTTGTTCTTCTGTTGATCATCGCAAAGACGTGCAGAAGAAAAACTTACTTTTCCTTTCAATAAACCTACGAGCGTAATCTTTCATGAAGTATAACTGTCTTGGTTTCTTAACAGCACAAAATCCAATTAATAGAAGAAGAAAGTAGCCGAATCCGGTATCCTATTTGTTTTTCGCCATATATTGATTATGAATACAGTTTGGTAATTACTAGCATTGTCAACACACACTTGGGAATATTTTCAGACCTTTTTCGGTATTGAAGGTTGAAGAACCAAGGTTGATTTTTTTAATAAAAGATTTATATAAAACTCAAAAACCATGGATTGGGAAAAGAGTCTTAATTCGGGTCACTAGGATTACTTAATCAAATTAATTTAAAAAGTTAAAAATTTGGAAGTTTTAATTTAAAAAAAGTGACTAGTTAGGGCGTACTAGGTTTTATTTCTATATGAAATGAAATGAAATAAAATAAAATTTAATTTAATGGAGCGGAATTATAAAGAAAAGAAACTAAAAGTTTTCAAAGTTCTTGATGTTAGTTTTCGTTACACACTTTGTTTGAAAACTTTTGAATAAAAATCTGGTTGCTTAGTAAAATAATGAAAACGTTCATTCACTTATTTGCGAAAATCATACAGTTATTTATTTTTTTTTTTTTTGTCCACTCTGGTATATTAAACTTTTGGCCAGTTCTACCACTAAAGAGACATGATTCATATTTCACACCATGATCCTTAAAGAACTTTCCTGAGAACACATATAGAATATAATTTTCTGAAGGAGCAATTTGTCCAGAATGTAATTCATCAAATAGTCCTCTAAGACTAATTTTAGAGATGTCATAGACCATACATGCTTCTTTCCATCTCATTTATTTTCGATCTCACCGCTCTTTTTTAAAAATTTACTTTTTTGAGATAAGGTGCAAAAATAGTATTTGTAGAAAAAAACTCAAATAACGTGTCATGTAGCCTAATAGCTACATTGCCGGAAAGGAGCCGATTTAAGGACACGAAGAAGGGTGTCGAATTAGGGTTTTCTCTTAGTACATGGTATAAACAAACGTGGTAGATTCGAAAATTGCACTTACCCATACTTACATTCCATTAACCGTAAAATCACCAAATAATGCAAAAGTTTTGAGAACGCTGTCATTAGAACGAACTTCATTTTAAACTTTTATAATATGTAAGATCATTTTCACATGTTAGCGCTAGTAATTTCGTACCATATTAGTGTTGCCACAACACCGAATTGTGTTGTTCGCTCTTTACAGAGACGAAATGGACAATGGTACCGATTTAAGATAAGGGTCCGGCTACTTTCTTCTATTGATTCATTATAGTAATAAATCTACTGATGGAAGAACGTTAAAAAAATAGTCATAAAGATAATTGTAAGTTGTATCACTATAATCAGAAATACTTATTCAGACGAAATTTTATTTGTGTTAACGTTTCAGTTGATACAATTACGGTTACTTATACTATTCAATCAGTAGTCTTTATGTATCTTCTTTCCAATTTTCATGAATAATGTAAATAACACAAAGAGAGTTAAGAATGTCGAATATTTAAAAAGTAACTACAAAATGCCTATTAAATTCCTAATACATTTTCAAAGCCAAGTGGATAATATGTGCTTTCTGCGAACGTGGTCTCGGATTTAAACCCCAATGATGATGTTTTCCTCGGGTACAGCACTGACAGTGAGTAGTAGTTTGCATTCTATTGTAAGCAATAGATGTCGTCTATAATATAGCTTCAGTGGTAGAAACGGACGTTAAATTCGAATTAGTCAATACAAGCAACTAGAGCTTCTAAGCTCGGAAATAGTGATCCTGATTTGTGATGTCATGATTGCCAGGTTTTCAAATATATATTCACTCTAAAAGGTCTTGAACACATTTTTTAGTTCATTCAATTGCAATTTTTAAGGAATTCAGTTTACAAAAATTATTTACATCTTGTCCGTTTATCCGTCCCGAAAAAAAAAATGTGTCCGTCCGGAAGATGAAAAAGAAATCTCAAGAATTGCTTGACTGATCACCCTAAAATATATATGTAAACCTTTCAACCTGATCTTTCTATTTACTCTTTACATGCTACAACTTCTTGAAGGCAAGAAAGGTTTCTCCACACATGCACCACTGCACTCTAGTGGACAAGCAGTGCACTCCTCATTAAAAACGTGTATTTTGGCGCACTTCCCTTCCCTGTCCAAAAGAATCCGTTGCTTCGGAAACGGCGAAACTGTTTTTTTCTTTTATGTCAGCGAGAGGGCGATAGCAGGTAGCAAGCAAGACGTCCCAGAAAGTTGCACATCGTTCAACTCATTGCAAGATGGAAAAAAAATGTTTTATGACCCTTTCAAAACTATGTGTACACGGTGAAATATGGTAGGGTTTAAAGATTTTTTTTTTTTTTTTTTTTATGACAGCTACAAGTTTTTCTAACGTGACAATGTGGCTTAATTTTGGCCAGAACGCAAGGGTCAACATTTAAGCTTCGAGTACGTTGATGCAACTGGCACAAACCAGCCGTTTTAACACTGATCACTGTAGAGCAGAAACGGTCATGGATAGCGAGAAGCGATTTTCTGTAATCAATTAAGTGTCCAAAGAATACATTTCATTTCCATCCTTCACTCTCATCTAAAACTGGAAGTGATAGAAATTCTCGTCAACTTCCGGTTTCAACATTTAGTCTATCTACATAGAGCAAAAATGGTAAAAGAAAGAGATAAGCAGTATTTTTGGAATCGATTTACCGCTCTAAGAATAGGTATCATCTTCTTTATTAACCCGTTATTGAAACCGGAAGTGGTATAAATCAACCACTTCCGGTTTTAGCGTTTCATTTAGTATACACATAAAACTTCTACTTGTTTTAAAGTACCAACACATAAAAATTATCTATAGTTCATTGCCTATGTAATAATAAAAATTCAGAAGAAAAGGGGAAGGGTTAGGAAGATTATTAAGGAATCAAAGTGCGCACCATAAATGTTGGTTTAGGTGCATTTACTATACTGGATTATCCATGAAAAACAAAAGATTGTTTTACTAGCTTTGCCTGCAAGGGGATTGGGTTTTTCTCTTACGTACACGGTGCCTAAAAAGATTGATAAACGTTTAAAATGTTGAAATAAATCAATCTATTACATGCACTGAACTGTGAAACTTAAAATAAGCCTATAAGTAAACATTTTTTTAAAAAAAATATTTTATTTGTTTATACGCGTAATACAAATTTTGGATTTCGTGAATGTTCGTTTATTCGCCGTGGTAGTTACCTAACTACTTTTATTTTTCTTTTACATCAAAAACCCCGACAAAAAATATGTAAGTAATAATCTCAATGTACGTTTGTGTTCTGTACGCAGAGCCATTTTACTTGTACTTGGTTCAGAATAGAATATCTGTTGGTCTGTACTAAAGGTATACCGGTCATAAAGGTTGAAATGGATGTAATGTTATTTTAGCTTAGAGAATAGTTTGCGTTCGTATTTAAAATATTATATGTGTAAGGGTATTGCAATACAGCGTAGTCACTTGGAAACAACTAAACCACTATACAAGTGTCACTGTAAAAATATGCTACTCCTTACATAAAAGCTTTGGAAACAATGATACATTGTGGGTTAGCTTTTTTTTTTTCTCGTTTTGTTGTACAGTTACATTCTTTCAAGTTAACTTCTTGTTTTCTTGTTCCGAAGTGTAACTTAATCCAAAGTGAAAGAGAAGAAAATAAAAATTAATAATAGTAATGACATGGCCAAACACACTGCAATAATATCAGGTGTTTCAATCTTCTTTCCTGGGAATTCTTTTTCTGAGAAGGATAATCAAAGAGAGAAAGAGACTTAAAATTGACCAAGAGAATATAAGAAAGAGAACAAGTTCTTTCTTTTTTTTTACTTTGTATTAGTGATTTGTTTTCGAGACTATTCTTTCCTGTGCTTTAACTGCAGTCTTAAAACTCAGTTATGAATCGCCGGTAGTTTCATTTATTAGAATTTAGTTTTCTATACAGGGTGTTCCAAAACAACACCGACAACGTTTGGGAAGTGATTCCTGTCACCAAGATAAGACAAAAAAGTATAGACCAACCTGGGTGCATAAATGCTTCCTTTCGGAATTATAGGCTGCCGAAAACATGAAAAAATGAACTTTAAAGGTTCATAGCTCCAAAACTATGGGACCTACCATAGTCGGGTTAAGACTTCACTAAGGAACCGGTATGTCTCCTATTCAAATATCTATGTTCCAGAATCCTGTGGTATTTCCGCAACAATTTTTATAGAGGTAGTTGGTGAGTACTTCAACCTATATGCTCGTAGCCAAACTTCTATAAAAATTGTTGTGTGAGTACTTCAGGATTGTGAAACATGGATTTTTGGATAGGGCACATGTTAGTTCCTAAGTGAAGTCTTGACCCGACTACGTTAGGCCCCATAGGTTTGGATCTATAGACCTTTAAAGTTCATTTTTTCATGTTTTCGGCAGCCTATAACTCCGAAAGGAAGCGTTTATGCACCCAGGTTGGTCTATACTTTTTTTATATCTTATTTTGTTGTCAGGAATCACCTCCCAAACGTTGTCGGTGTTGTTTCGAAACACCCTGTATTAGTGAAGTCTTTATACAATAAGATTGTCTTCATATTATTATTATTATTATTATTGCATAATGGCTAAGTCATGCCTATATTGGATATCATATAATCAGCGGGTACTAGTGTTGCCCATGAAACAAGGTTTGAGGCTGTTTCGTCTGGAAAAGTTGCCCTGAAAGCTCAGTCTCGTATCGAAAAGGTGTCCTAAAATGGCCTTCTTTCGAAAAGTTGTCTAGAAACGCAGACTCGTCTCGAAAAAGTATCCTAAAAATGTAGTCTCGTCTCGAAAAGTATATTTGTTTCTATTGGTAGATTTTCTTGTCTTGACTCGTATTGCGTCACAAATATTCATCTCGCCTCGTGGACAGTAAGTACGCTGAATTTGGTCAGAAGATTGGATTTAAGCACTGAATTTCATTTCCTTTTAGAGTAGGCCAGATTTTTGTATATGCAGCGTGAGTTTTTAACTTGAGACAACCGTATAACTTTTAAACTAATAATAATAATAATAATAATAATAATAATAATAATAATAATAATAATAATAATAATAATAATAATAATAATAATAATAATAATAATAAATTATGAAATTTTCTATTAAGCAACTATCGACACGAGGAAATCGTATGACATGCTCTGCATACCAACAGATGAACACTTTTGCACTCGGCACTACGTCAGATTATTACATATTTCAAATATACATGTTAAAACAAACAGTACGTATAATACGACATTTATTATTCAGTGTTGCAAATTAAGGACACTACAGTTTAAACTTCGAAATTTAAGAATCATTTATCACGATAACAGCACAACAAAAACGAACGCGACAATGCACATCGAAAGTACGTTAGTGTAAGATATCATGGTCAAGATACGACTTGTTTTGAACAAATGAAAATGAAGTTACCGCAAGGAGTTGAAATTTGACTGTTTTTCGAAAGACTTTATTTAAAAAAAAAAAATGTTTAGATAACTATAATATGTAAATGCTTATATAATAGACGAACGTATCCACCTTTGGCATGGGAGACCCGGATCAGACTACATCCCACGTTACGCTGTAGGTCCATGTCTCATATAGCCTCACTACTGAAAAGGACGCTAAAATCAATCGAACGAAATTCCAAGAAACAAACTAATTATTTTGCCATTTGTAGTAAGTTGAAATCTCTAAACCATTCCGGATATATGATAAGTGTTGTTAAAGTTTGTAACACTGCTTAACATGGCGTATTTGTGTAAAATTAGTTTCGTTTTTCTTTGCTTTCATAACATTGCAGCAATAACGTCAGGGCGCGCTAGGTAATTGTAATTACAAGTTTCGCAATCACATAATGTCGAGTATTTATTTTTTTAAAAAAATATTTAAATATGTTATAAACCTGATTACTTGTAAAACATTCATGATATAGAAAAACTAAGTATATACAGCTCTTAATGTCTATATGAATCACAACTTTTTTCTTCAGAGGAAAACAAGAATAGTGATTTTTTTTATAGATCAGTGACAATTAATAAAAATGAATTGTTATGAAAGAATTGATAGAATGAGAATGTTGGAGGAAACAAGAATCTCGAGAAAACTCGCGGACACAAAGTTGTGCACTACAAACGTACATGACTTTGGATCGAACCAGAGTCCCCTAGCACCAGAGGTGAGCCTTCTCCCAGTGACTCACCACATCCTCATATGAACAGATTGTATACAGTATAATCGTTACAGATGAACAAGCATGCCAAAAGTTTAAAATCTCTCTCCCGCAGAAGCTGGTAAATAATTAAAAAAAAAAATACCCCTAGTAGTCAAACACAAAGAAACATGCTAAACAAACTTTGGCAAAATACGAGGTTGATTCAGAAAGTAATGCCTCCAAAGTGATACTTTTATTTGTGTTTGACAGATAACACCGATACAAGTATCAGTGAAAAGTTTGCAATGTCAGCTACAAATAGTTGCATCATTTTTCAACATAGTCCCCATTACGGGCAACACAATTGTGCCAACGCGAAACAAGATTTTTGGTGGCGGAGAATTGTGGTGGCTACTGGCGACACCATTGTCGAACTGCTTCTTCCACCTCCGAGTCACAAGAGTAGCATTGACCCTTAAGGCAGGGTTGCCAACTTTTCTTAAAGAAAAATCGGGATGGGACAATCTAGGTTGGAGCCCCCTTTACCCTCGGGGACAACTATACGTACGGCAAGTCGTTGAAAACAATATAAATAATCAGCTGAATAACATGAACCTGAATGAATGCGTCATCTTATTATTTTTGTAATTATTTTCCTGCATGGAATAAAGTATCATCATAATCGGCTAAATTATCAACTCAGTAATTATTTTCCTGCATGAAAAAAACTATCATCATAATCGGCTAAATTATCAATTCAAAACAATTAGGGAATAGCTATAAATTAAACACGAGCTGCTAACTACTTTTTCATGAGTCAAATTAAACACAAATTTGTTAAAATTAATTCTAAACATAAAACCATGGGTGTAAACGCATAAGTTAATTCCTTTGTAAAAATGGCCCAGTAAAATATTAATTAGACCCTAACTTTGAAAATCGATAAATCGGGACAATGTGCGTCCCGACGAGTGTCCAGTCGGGATACGAGAAAATAAGTCAGAAATCGGTACAGTAACGACAGAATCTGGACGGCTGGCAACCCTGCCTTAAGGTGATCCTTAAATTTGGGGAAGAGCTAAAAGTCACAGGGCGCAAGATCTGGACTATAGATAGGATGAAGCAGAATGTCAACAACACTGCTAGCAGATGGGACAATTTTGATTTTTTTTTTTTTTTTGGCAGAGAAGGGTACTTGTGGCGCTACTCCATCGACTGACACTTCTTTTCCAGCTCGTAATGGTGTATCCACGACTCGTAACCGGCGATGCATGTTCCTGGGCGCACAAGCGGTCAGAAATTCAATGACAACCCGCTGTTTCAACTGGATGCAGCGTTGCCAGATTACAGAAACAAATTTATCATCAGAATAACTAAAAATGATCGAATATCAGAAGAAATTATCGTATTTTTCGTGCACACAGAAAGTATATATATATGTATATATATGTGTGTGTCTGTGTGTGTATATGTTTCACACATTACTTATAAAGCTATATAATGGGAGGGAAAAGTGAAAAAGCAGTTAGGATCATCAATTCGCTTGTTCTTCTCGCCCACTAAAAAGAGAACCGAGTTTCACTGTGATTTTATAGTCATCTTGTTGACCTGAGATTTGTCCGCTGAAGCGGTTAGGGATTCAAAAAGGAAAATGTCATTTTGTTTGCTCTCTCGTTTTACAGTCGATATTTTTGTTCCTGTCCATCTCCGCACAAACAGCTGTTCTTCCTTATGCACAAAGAAAATACCAGTGGAAACTGTATATTCTATTCGACCCTAAAATTATCGTATGTTCTGTAATTATTATTTTCTATCAACTGGAGCTCAAAATTATCGGATGTTTTGATAATTATCGTACAGTCTGGCAACGCTGACTGGACGTCACCACTGGATGCCATGAATTGCTCCGTTACTCTGGGAGGAGAGATATGAAGGTGAAACAAGTGGCATACTATAGTTCAAACATTAGTGCACTAATGATAAACAGTTCAGAATGTTTGCTATACTATTGGCCAAGTAATGGGTTTGGAGGTATTACTTTCTGAATCACTCTCGTACATCGAGTTAGAAATAAGGTGTAAGTGAACTTGAGCCCCTTACCTTTTGCTTTTGTGGTTTTGGATATTCTACAGAACGAAGCGTTATTGTTTCTTTTCTTTTTTTTTTTCATCGTTCGTAATTATATATTAAGGGTAATACTATATTATATAATTCCCTGTATAGGAAATGATCACGAAGATTGTCAAATGTTATTTTGTGTATGAGGAGGCGTACAACTGTCTTTGCTCTCTTTTGTCTTGTTATGGTGCGCAAGGTCTGATCGGCAGGTAGTTAAGAGAGTGAATGAAAAGTATTAATGGCTGAAATAATGATTATCCTCATTTCCTTTCTTTTTTTCTTCCCTCCCTCTTCCTTTTCCTTTGTCTCTTTTATAATTTGGTGCTGGTTGATGAGACCGAAAAAGGGGCCGGTGGTGCCAATTTAAAAAAAAAAAGCATTGCCTGTGGGAACACTCTGCCGTGATTAACAAGAGGGTGCGTACTTGGTTAGTTGATTCACGCCGATCGTATTATCCGAGAGCTCTTGTTACGACCAAAGGATCATTTTACGCGTTCCAAGAAGTAATTATCCCTTGATTGTTCTTCTTCTGCTTCAAATAATTGTGATGGTAGTGCCTGCTCTTATTCTTCCCCATCTTTCTTCATAGAGAGACGTGAAAAAGAAGAAGGATATATATTTTGAGTTTGGAGATAATTTATGTGAGCAGATGCAATTAATTGCTGTAGTACACAAATATACGTAATCTATAGTGTTATGATTATTAGCATTTAACAAAAAAAGAAAAAAGTTAAAAGATGATCCATATACTAATCGATAATCTGATTGAGGTGAGCAAAATGATATGGTCGAGTTTAAATACTCATGCGTAGTTTTCGAGGAAAACAATTGTTTTGTAATGCTGCACGACAACTTCACCAGATATTGAAATGAAATTGATATTAAAGTATATTCAAAGTATATTCATCAAACTTATCGTTGTGAGATTAGCAAGGCGACAGTACGCAGTACAGTTAATATATTATGTAGCCAAAAATTAATTCTAAAATGTAAATTTTTGCTTACTATTCAGAAACGTCCGTAAATTTTTTGTGTTGAATTCAATGAAATGCACCGTGAATTTGCAAAAAAAAAAAAAAAAAAAGTTCAAAAGACCTGGTGATCTTGCGTTACGCGACAGTGCATGTGCAAATGTCATTCAAAGAATGTTGGAGTATGAAACTTTTTCTCATCCACCGTATTATCCTTCCATCTCTCCAACTGAACACCACCTCTTCCGTCGTCTCGATCACTTTTTGCGATAAAAGACTATTCCTGGTTATCGGGCGGTGCAACGTGCGGTTCAAGACTTTTGAAGACTTATTTTTTTGTTGAGTTGATGTTTTCTTTTCAATACAAGGAAATGAATCTATTGTTGTTATCATTAGCAAAGTTAATAACTAAGTTAGAAGTGAGCAAGACCAAGTAAAGGACATTTATCAATCAGTACGAATATGTTACCGTAGGTATATTGGAGCAAAGATGACAGGTTAACTAGGCCTATATGAAGTTGCCTATACAATTTACAATATTTTGGAATTATAATCTATAGAACTTAACAAAAAAAAAATATTTGCAGAAGTTGTGGTTTAAAATTCCTGTTGATTCCTGTGTTTCTTACTGATCGGCGTATCATTCAGTTTTATTATTATTATTATTATTATTATTATTATTATTATTATTATTATTATTATTATTATTATTATTATTATTATTATTATTATTATTAAAGTTTAACATCCCATGATTATGGTTCGAGATTGAGGGAGACGCTGATGATTGTAAGAATGAAGAAGGTGGGAGAATCCCGAGAAAACCCAAGCGCACGGGGTCTGCCCACCACAAACCCTACTTGGCGAGAGCTGGGATCAAACTAAGGACCCCACGCACCAGATGTGAGCGATTTACCACTGAGCCAGCGCGACTATGTTAGTGTTCAGTATTATATTACTGTCTTGTTCATGCATAACATCTATGGTACAGTCCATATGGATAAAATTTGCTGAATATCAATTACAGGACTAAAATTATACCGCTGGTCGGGAAAGGAGTAGGTGGTGTAGGAGTAGCACATTGGCACGGTAAGCTGGAGACCTGTATTCGATCGTTTGCCCAGTCGCGTATTTTACTGTGTATGTTATTACCAAACATACACATTGGCCTTTTATATCTCTCAATATAAAAAATTGCATCAGTCAGAATAATCGTAGTTGTAGAATGTTAACTTTTTACATTACAGACATCAGTTTCTACATGGGATTAAGAAAAATCCGTTCTGCGTTTCTTACATAATACGTAGCTTAAGAATTAATGTCTTGATCTGATGGGAAAGGGGAACTTCAATCGCATTTGTAGGGGCGTCAACTCTCATTGAAAAAGGGTTAGCGTCATCACTGATAGCAAGTATGACAAGGTTATATCCAAAGTTATTCGGGGATGCTGGGATGAATAATTACCAATTTGTTGATTCCGTTATTAGATACGGACAGTTTATTTCGATTTGCGTAGAATTTCTTCTGCCTTATGGTATTTTTCTCACTAATAGCGTGAATTCATAAATTTTGCTTGTAACCATTATGACCAAATTCAAATGTATTTTCTTTTGTATGTAATTCGATATGGATTCTTCACGAAACCCCCATCGTTTGTATTTGCCGAAAGTGCTGCTCCCTGTGAACTCTTGTATTTTTTTTTTTTTTTTTTTTTTAACGGCTTCGCAAGAGGTAAAAAAGATTTACCGCTGGAGGTTGGCTGGAGAGTTGACACAGCAGTGGCCAGCACTAATACAACAGGTCATTGCTTTTTTTCTCTTTCATTCTTCGTATAAAGCTCTGATTTCTTTGTTGATGCCAAATCAAAGTGACGTCAGTCGCCGAACAATTCATCTTTACAATTTTTTGAGTTCCTTCCTTTTGGGTTTGAAACGAGAACGTGGAATGTTTTCACCTTGTTAGGCGGGAAATGTATAATGCCTCGGCGCCGGCCTTGGCTTACCCAAGCATCTGAGTTTTCTGAAGAGCATTGTTGCCAAACTGATGTGATGATGCGGCTCTTCTGTTGTTTTGTCAGAACAATAACTGGGGAACATCTTGCGAACGAGGCAACACCGCGGGGGGTGATCAGGCCAGCAAGGTTCATTGAGTTTCTAGCAGGTGTTAGCGAGGGTCTTGAGAAGAGCAGTCATTACATCAGCTTCTTCGGCTTCAAATGATCCCCTATTCTTGCATTAGTACTGCCACCAGTCTTGTAATTTTAGTCAAAGCCGAACCGAACGTTGCATTCTATATAGCTCCTCTTCCTAATAGGTCGCTGTTACAGTCGCATAAATTTACATGTGCAATTTTTGGAGACTACGAGGATTCCGAGATGCATTTCATACCTATGCTTATTTACCTTCTGAAACAAAATTTCTGTTGGATTGTTTATGGGAACTGCCATCCAGAATGACGATGCAAATAGTTGACCTCACGGATTGGCTCAGGTGTTAGGTTGAATGAATTAAGAGAGAAGCGAATATAATGCAATAAATATTCGTTAAAGAACAAAGTTCTGATAATAGTATTCTAAAGGCATTCCTTATAAACATGTTTTGTTTGCAAATATGATTTAAACAGTCCATATCTGTATGGTTAACTGCATCAATTAACAGGGTTAAATCCTGAAGAAAAAAAAATCTAATCAGTAATTTGATCCAGATTGACGTAGTATATCGGTTTTAAATTACAGGGTATGTATAGGAAGTAACGTAAAACCAGTGATCATTTTTAAATCCTACAATATTTTTGTATTTTAGTTTGTGTCATATAGAAACACTTTCATCATTTACAAGAAATAGAACATGTCCTGTGCCCAACAAGCGTAGATAGGCTTTTTTTTTAATTGGTCCTTTCTGGAGTCAAGCATGAGTGCTGACACCAATAAATCCGGCATAATTTTGTTTTCTCTGGGCCCCAAAGAAGTATACTACTGTATATACGTAAAGCAGAATTATTATTCCGTATTTTTTATTTGCATTATAAATTTTGTACTAAAGAGAAAATTTCTAATTTTTGTTGAAATTGAAGAGCTGAATGGAAAAATGTTCCCTAGTGCATTGTTTTTTTTTTTTCGGAAGGAAGAAAAAACATTATAATGTTGAATGTCTTTGATTTGAAGTGCTTCTTGTGGTTTGCCTTATTATGTTCCTTGTCCCTTCTTAAGGTTACAACTGTGCGTAACAGATATATGTTACGCACAGTACCTGCACTTTAGTTAAAGCCGGAAGTAGTGTACTTAACTCATTCATTGGACTTCTGAATCTGGAAGAATATAATTCCCTCTATAGGGCCACTCTGGATTCACTATATCTTTTCGCATGTTGTTTTTTTTTTTCTTTTAAAATATTTTAAATATGCATAGGGTATACTTATTTCAGTTTCTTCAATCGGCAAACATAACTATAAGATAAAAATTTATCCGTCTAACACCCACGAGCAAAAATTTGGAATCAACTACTATCTATGTATTAAAATGCTACAATAGCAATTAAAAGCGCCTGAACTCCAACCTATAACTTTGGCTTTCAAATCTTTCATTTACGGTTGTGTGTCATTTCACGTTTAACAGAGACAAACATTTTAAGTAGGCCCTATTTGTACTTTAAATAGTCTAAATTAGTTAACTATATCTTTTTCATAAAGTTTATGATATAAAATTATTGTTCAAAACCTTTGTATTTTAATAAACCTTCCCCAAAATCAATGCATGTGAATTGTGCTTCCATCTTCCGAGTTCTTTTAAACTATGTTTATTCGTTTGTGGTCAATCCTTTCGACAATGAGATCTCGGAAACTACAGGCTCTAGAAAAATTTTTTCACTGATCGATTGGAAATTTTGCGTAGATTGTCCAGTTTTAATTGAATATTTTTTTAAAAAAACATGGCCATTATTTCTTTATTACATTTTTTTTAGGGTACACTGGAAGCGTTGAAATTAAAAAAAATAAAGCATCATATCCTATGCGTTATACATTCCAACACCACAATGTTGTATATTGGGGTTGTATATGTCTCAGGCGTTTGTTCCATGGCCAAATAATAGTGAAAAAGGAAGGATAACCATTTCTTGAGTCTTAAGATCAATCTTTATTTTTTGTGTGTTTTGCCCAATGAACACCATATATAACTAACATTATAATTAATCGTATATGTAATGTATTTGCTTATTACATACTGCATGCAAGAAGAAAGAAAACACTGGTCATACATGAATTAGAAACTCCAACCGTAAGTAGGCTCAAATCTTGCAAACGGTGCGAGATATTGAGAAAAAATAATCGGAAAAATATCCCCTTTATGATACCCCTTACCTTTTTTTTTTTTTTTTTTTTGGTAAATCAAGACGTCTTTCACTTGTGTCTGTAAAGGGACATGTACGTATGTTGTGAGGAATGAGAAGGAGAATTATGCTCATATGCGAATGATGCGCTGTGTAGAGAGCGCAGGTTCAGCTAGTATTTAATAAAATACTTAACGCTTCTACTTATTTAATTTATGTTACTGACACTCGTACTTAATATACGTTACTGACATTCGTACTGTAACCAGTGGTTCTTCTAAGTGGTACGACGTCTCGTTTTGGGGAGAGCTACATTTCCTAAACTAGCCCCACGCAGGGAGAGACGCTTCTATTTATCTATAGATGCACTAACATTGCTAACTTCTTAATATGCTTCTATATAATGGATTTTTCCGAACTGTAGGAATTATATTGCCTAGCTCAAGTGGTAGAGCGTTGGCTTCGTATTCGGGAGGTCGTGGGTTCGAATCCCGCTACCGACCATCCTGACTGAGGTTTTCCAGGGTTTCCCTCAGTCCTACCAGGCAAATGCCGGGATGGTACCTACTAAACAGGCCCTGGCCGATACCTTCCCAAATCCTTTCCATTGTTATTGTTGTTGTTGGATATCCAGTGTAAAATGGCCTCGGAGCTGTATCTGATGATTGTTAAATAAATAAATTAAAAAAAAATGTTTAAATTAAATAAAGAGAATAACAAGAAAAATGTGTGATATCTTTTGTTGGGTTCCACATAGTAGATCAAGTCTCTATCTTATTTGTCTCGCGCCCACAATATTACCACTATACCTCTTCTTCCTTTGGTACATGTGACCCTGAATTCGACTCCAGGTAGGGAAGCACTCTAATTATTTCAACAATTTTTCGTTTGATGGTCTTCCACATTCCAGGCAAGGATGCCATCAAGTCTGGAACCACTATTTCGAAATTATTCATAGTTTTTGTGGATGTGCATGGGATTTTTAACGCCAGCAAAGAGGGTACGAAATGAATTTTAATAAAAGTTTGGTAACGGTCGAAATATAATGCATCCTTAAATACAGATAAAATCTGGCCCCCCCCCAAAAAAAAAAAACTTTATTATTATTAACCTGTGTTACAATTTATCATTACCTTCACAAGGCGCGTTATGTATATACATGCCAGAAGACAACTTGTCTTATGAAGACAATAATATATTGCCGAAACTGCAAAACATATTAGTAGTAACTAAGGGTGGGGGATTGATGAAAGGTCATCTTTTTTTCTGGTTTCGCAAACATGATGCCCATCAAATACAGATAATACAATTTTCATTCTGAAAAAAAAAAGAAGTAATTTTAAAGTGCATATTTTGCCAAATTTTCAGAGATATTTTTGTCATTTTTCCTACATTTCGGTGATGTAGTCATTTTTGGTAAGCTTCGGTAATTTGCCATTATTATTATTATTATTATTATTATTATTATTATTATTATTATTATTATTATTATTATTATTATTATTATTATTATTATTATTATTTCAATTTTGATGATGGATGGAGACTTTGCACCGAAGTAACCATATTTTCTAATAGAATGGTAATTTACAAGCAAAACAAAAAGGATCCAAACTACAGGTATCGTCTATTGTTCTTATCTTTTAAAGACAATGGAGATGTACTGCATCCTTATGTAAAGGGTAAGTGGAGCAAAAATTGAAATTTTAATTTTCATTAAATATTTCCAAAATTAATTTGTGTGTGTGTGCGTAACATTTTAAAAATCATTTCTCACATGAAAATTCTTTACTTTTTCGGCGGTTTGTATTTTGGTAGAAAGAGGCAGCGCGCCTAAGTCTCCCCCTTCCCCTCGGAAAGTGTCCCTGATTTTCACATTCCGATTTTCCACACACAATTTGTTTAATTCTAAACAACAATATCACGTTTTACATCGAGGCATTATCTTTACTATGATGCGTAAAACACGGAAACACACCATGCTAGATAGGAGGCCGACATGCATGAATTTAGTTGCATTTTACTATAAATAATTTACTGTACTTTTCTTATTCATTAAATTGTTTAAATTTATATTTTATTTGGTTATTTTCATTTAAAATCAAAATTTTGAACTGAATAAGCTACGTTATTTTTTTTTTTTTTTCGAATCGTGTACACAGTGTCCGTCACTCGGTATGTTTCTTGAATTCTTTTAAAACAGTTACAAATTTACTTGTCATTTTTGGCAATTTTAGGTAATTTTCTTCCATGTTTTTAGAGCATTTTATAGACCTTATATCTATATATATTTTAGACAAACTTCCGCCCCCTAGTATTAACAAGTGATTACTTCGGTCAGGTTTTATTTTATTTTATTTATTTTTGAAGTTATGCATAATTTCAAGGCTAGAATAAGCGGTTTTCAGTTTCTTTCTGTAACATGTGTTAATGTGTTCCATTACATATTCTGTTCAATGAGGTGGCGAATATATTAACAGTTTCACTCCTGGGCTTACAAAGCAAATTCCAGTTTTCTAGCAGTTTTAACGCTTGTTTAAAATATATGTTTCGGGTAATAGAAGAGAGGTAGGCATGCGAAATACATGGTAAATAAAACATTAAACATTCTATTTTAAGATGAATTCATTCATTGGTACTGTTAAGCACAATTGCTACAATATCATTTTAAAAGTCTTCATTAGTCTTACCACCATTTCCCCGTATTTCTCGTAAAAACTCACCTAACACCAAACTTATGTGGCTTTGTTAGGAAATAGTGAACTTAAATAATACATTTCTATACTATATGGCTTACTATGTATATAATTTTCTTTATCTTTCAAGATATTGGCTGGTTTTTAGTTTATTTATTTTGGGTTGTATGTTTGGACTAAATAACTTAAGTTCAAATCGTCAGCGTAAGTAACTGTTAACATTGTTCTTCTTTACACAAATGTACAATAATCTATCCTTTTTTGGAGCGAAAAAGGAAGTTTACGAAAGTTGTTGTAATGTATATTCTAGAAGTCGAACAAAGATATCACAAGCGTTATAACTTTCAGTCAGTCGAATAAAAATAACTTTCGTCTCTGTTATACAGCAAGCAATAGGGCTTTATAGGGTGCATTAGAGATAGGTATAAAATGTAGGCGCAGTTTTATGACACGTCCATTTTATTGACACGTCCTGTAAAGAAATAAAAATTAGAAAGGAAAATATTTTTATGACATGAAATGCTTACCTTATTAAGGGCTACAACATTAGATGCTTTACCTCTTCTTTTCATCATTCAGTGACCTTCAGATTCTTTCCTTTTTTCCTCGTAAATAAGATTTCTTGTCTCGATAATTCTTGTTTCAGACAGGGATTTCAAACAGACCTTTCCGAATCTTAATGACGGTTTTTAAAATAGAATTAACTATTTTAATTTTTATGTTGAAACTAATTACGACAAAATAATAATAATTACAAAGCTTTTTATTTAAGTTTAACACGTTGAATGTTTTGGCCTTCTGATAATCATGTTCTTGTTAGGAACAATACGAGAAATCATAATTTCAAGTTTAAGGTGTTTTTTTTTTTTTTTTTTTTTTTTTTTTTTTAGTAGTTTATCAGGTTGTCTAAAAAGGACTGAGCACTCGGAGATCAAAATTGAGAATGCATTTATTGTTATTTATTGTTTGTTATTTGAAAATAACATTATGAAACCGCATATGCACCATTTTGTTCGACGACCTTCTGCCATTTTTCCTGCAATACAATGATACTCTTGCAATAGAATTTCTGTGGTTTCTGTTTTTTTTTTTAAAAAAAAATGGTAACACAGGCCTCTTTTAAAATTAACGTAACACCATTGAGTTAGTTCTGCACAGACCGTAACAAATGATAAACTGATGGTGCCAGGTCCGTGTTATATGGTGGACACATTAAAATCTCCCAGCCAAGTTCTCTCAATTTCTGGCAGGTCGTTAAAAATGTGTGTGGTCTGGCGCTTTCAGCGTGGAATGCGACAGAAGCGACACCCTTTCTATTGACCAGTTCCAGCCGTTTCTTTTGAATTACTAAATGCATTCTTGCGAATAGCTGACACTACAGGTCCTAGTTTTATCATTCCGCCCTCCGGCAGCAACTCGTCATACACGATGCCCTCCAATCCCACCAAACGTACAACATAATCTTCCTGGGAATTAGTGTGTACTTTACGATAGACTGTGGAGCTACTCCTCTCGTTTCGTCACTCATGATAACTGCTTCAGAAGTGGCTCGAGGTCGTTATGTTTCAGTGGAGATTAGCAGATGGAAATTTGATCGAGTAAATGTTTTTGAACCAGATCATGTGGCACTCAAACGTCGAGCTTCTTTTTGTATCCAACTTTCTGCAAATAGTTTAACACTGTTTGGTAATGGATGATTAGGTTATTGGCGATATCGTAACAGGTAATCCTGATCTCCAATGTGGAAATATTTTGCATGATTATCTCTGCTGTCTCTATCAGAGATTATTACATTGTAAATAGCGTTTATACGTATAGTTACTTACCAATACAATTAAATGTGTATACATTAATTAAAATTTTAAAACTAGAGCCTGTTGCTCATAAGCTTAAGGAGACAATGATAAATAAATGCTGGTATTAAAATTATACTTGTGTGAGCCATAAAACGGATTATACCTATGTATTTGATGCAAGCGCCAGTTGTACGACATGTAATCAAACTCACACGATAGAAGTAAGCGTTCTGGCACTGAGGTACGGGTCGACAATGTAAATGTGTAAACCATGAAAAGGCATAGAGCCGCAGATTACCAACGTAAATGAGTAAAGCATGGAAAAGCATAGAGCCGCAGGTCACCAACGTAAATGTGTAAAGCATGGAAAAACATAGAGCCTTAGGATCATAGTCGGTAAGGTTTCTACGTAGCAAATGGATGACTTGTGCTCGATACACGGTGAAGACACGAAAAAATTTCCTCGTTTTACCTCTGTAAAATGGGTTCTTGGGTAAATCTGGAGGGTACAGGCGGCTAGAGTGTGGTACTGCTGACCATATTAACTCCTGTAGATGCCCAAGTCTCGAAGATGTGAGGCCTTACATGAACCTTGCCCTTATGCGTATCCCAAATCGAGGTTGCCCTTTACCTTAGGGAATGGTATAGAGGCTATTCCGAATGAATTCTATATGATACTGTCAGTTTTCTCCCCATTTTTAAACAGACAGAGTATAATTTTGTGGATATATCAATTAGGAGTAAATTCACTTAAATACAACCTTATCGTTCTCTGTTACATGGTTTAGAAATAACTCGTATATCCATCCATTGTCAACTATATAGACTAATAATATATTGTGTTCCGTAGTATGCGCAGACATATTGGTTAAGTTAAAAAAAAAAAAAAAAACCTTCGAGATTTGTATTGACAAAATATAAAAGTGCGTTGTAAATAGACAAACGCACCGCTAATTGTAAAAGAGCGTTGACAGGTTATTGTAAGCAGAAGAGGGCTGTCTAAACATTTGCACATACACTTCACAAATCTTGTGATGGTAGAACTCCTTAATAAAGCAAACACTGAGTGATTGTTAGAGCATACAGTACGTGCCTAAAACTCTTTGTATGTCTTATACAATGCAGGCTTTAGTTATATCCATTCTCTTCACAAGAATACCTGTTTCACGTAATGGAATTTCGTATGTTTGTAAGTTACGCAATCAATATTTTGTAGAGTGCTTTTCCATCGTATAAGACAAAGGTCATTTTCGTTTAATAGATATTTACAAGTACATTTTCCAAATCGAAGTAAGAAGGAAATAACTCCCTTCTGGTACAGCTTATAACTTATAGGACCATTATTATTTATCAAAGTTTAAGAGATATTTCAAGGTTGACCAAACATTGGACATTTTCGGAAGAGTGATTTAAAATTAATCTTCTGATTGAAAAATGAAAAATTTATAACAGACGTAAAATGTTAAAATAGCATTCACTCGTGTGGAAAATACGCCCAGGGCACATATATTTAGTTAAAAAGGCCACAGAAAAGATACGTTTTGAATTCTATATGAAGCAGGATTTGAAGCGATGGATATATGTGATGCTGATTAAATTATTTTCTCACAGGCTGGAATGTACTTGTGGTCATCTATTTCTGTGGCAATTATCTCATGAACTTAAGCCATGATCTTAGATAACTACAGATTCATAGAACTTCGTTTAAAATACTCTGAGAGCCTACCCAAAGATTAAGCAAGATGCAATCGTACCAGGAGCTTAATTTCACCCCATCTTGAAAATCATTGCTTATATTAAATCGTTTTATTGTTTTCTTATTTTTCTTTTAAGTTTGTCTCAATTAATATATAAAAAACAAAACTAACAGAAGGTACGGGTCATCACACTGAACTTTCTAGCGTCCATTTATGTTGCAGTTATGACATACAAACAACAAAAGGTGTTGTCGGATAACTTTATGTAAAGGAAACACCCTCAGGAGTCAATCATATCTTGTGGATTTCTTTTTGTGAGAAACGACTCATTAGGATTAGGAGTAGAAATTAGATTTCTGGACTTTTCGTCAGCTTTGGCCATGTTAGCCCGTCATATATGAGAGATGACATCTCTTGGCGATCTCGCTACCTGGGGAATTGGGGGAGGAAGGAAGGAAGGAAGTGGCTTTCAATCATTATTTTAGTTACCATCCCGGTCCCGGAATTTGCCTGGTGTAAATGAAGGAAATCGAGGAAGACTTCACTTACACAAGGCAAATGCCGAAATGGTATCTAACATAATGGTCCCAGGTCTTTTACACTTTTTCAGCCGAGTATACCCACCGGGAATCGAAACTGGAACTACTTGCACCAAAAGCGACAATACTACACAGGGCCACGAGAGACGATTTATTGTAGTGTTGTTATATGAAATATGAAAAAAATTTTCAAGAGATTGAGAAATTACGAAAAAAATAAAAACAAAAAAAGAGTAAACCAACATTTTTGGATTATTTTTTTTTTAAATTAAAGAGAAATTTTTCACGTCATATTGGAGGTTATTGATGGAACATCTATTTATGAAATATGAACAGATTCGCTTGAATTGTTTCAACGAAATGGCTGAAATGAACTTACCCACAATAATAAACTACCCCATATGTTTTTTTTTTTTCGAAAGAGTTATGGCTTATGTCCTATTATAGATCATTAATCAAACAATTATTTATGAAATATACAGTGTTGTCTGAGTCGTTTTTAAGAAGATCGTCTGAAAATCAAAGTAAACTATACCTAGTTTTTTTTTTTTTTTCAGAAAAATCACATACCGTATGATAGGTTTGTTCATAAAATATTGATTTATGAATTATTATCACAGTAGCTAGATCCGCTTAGAAAACACGTTTTTGTTTTCATCCTTCAGCAAACTACTCTTATTTTGGGAGATACATAGAAACTTCGAAAAGTCACCTTTTGGGAAAAAAAATGAAATTAAATCTTTAAGTAGAATGTTTTCAATGGCGTCCCATGGTTATGCCGGCTAGGCTAAAGGAGACAATGATGATAAGAAATGAATGAAATGGTGGAATGAAGAAAGTGGGAGGAAACGGGGGGACCACGGTGTTTGTCCACCACAAAGTCCACACGGCGCGAACTGGGATCGAACCAAGGACCCCAAGCACCGGGGGGTGAACGCTCTACCACTGAGCCACCGCGCCCCCCTCACCTTTTGGAAAATCTTATGAAAACCTCAATTTGAAAGTTTGGTCCAGACACATTGAACGGTATGCCTCCTAGACATGTATAGACATTGAGATGAGCAGACGGGCAGAACACTCAAAATATTTTTCTTCTACGTGTAAGTGCCATGAAACCTGTAGATCCGTTGAGATATCGAATTCGATTTATATTTATTTATTTTCACGATCCCATACTTTCTTCTCTTATATCATCGCTCGAAAGTAAAAATTAAAACATTTTCGCCATAAATAAAAGAGCACTTTTATAGTAATATAACGACATGTACCGATTAACAAGGTAACCATCATTTAGAGTTAGACTTTATAGAATCTGATCTCTGAATAAACCCACCATAACTCCATACAACACTTTAAAAAGAAAGGCATAATTGCCAGTATAACAATGTGGTAACTCCAAGGGCAGTTGCGTGACATTCACCAAATTTCGTGTGTAGGTAAGGTTAATCAAAAGTGCTATTGCGAAAATATGAAGAATGTGTAACTGAGCGAGGGTTAAAATACGATTACAAGAAGTTTATGTTGTGGATGTTTAGTGTTTGTCTAGGTGCAGAGCTGGCAACAGTGAGTGAAGTTGCAATTTAATTGGGCAGTAGAATGTTTTCAATGCCTAATGAGGCGATGTGACTACTGCATCACGTGCGGAAATTAAATTTGTTGCAGATGGATCGTGCTTCCGAAACAAATAAGCCAGTGTTTTATGTAAACTTGTATTTGTTTTCTAGTGAATTTGTAATTTTAGCTTTAAATGAATTCTGTTTAGAATAAGCAGCTTCAATACTTAAAATAGTTTCCTTGTTTTTTTTCTTCTTTCCTTTAATTTTTCTTTCTTTTAATATATCGTCATCATCATTAACTCATTAGTTGCTGTGTAATGAAAACCATTATATTTTAATACCCATCTTTTAAACGTTGAGAAACTACAACACTTGTCCTCATCTTGTACAGCCTCAGTGCTGTAAAAAGAAAAGGGTTCCGTCAGAAGCGCTTTTCTTCAAAAACGATAATTTTTATCTCTGTATCATTGACACAAGAAGATGATCAATAAAAATCAATGGAAGAATTGAATCAATCGTTGTTAAAAGGGAATGTTTTTCGTTAGTTAAAAACTTTTGGTTTCCAGGCCAATTTTCATTAAAGATAGTTATTTTCCATACAATTTAGATAAGAAACAAATACTAAACACATAAAATAGTTACCGTTATATGCAAAACGAAACAGACATTCAGAATCATAGGCAGCGCCACATTGGGTGCTGCACCCACATTAACTTCGATTTTCAGATTTCCTACAATAATCCTTTCTATTTTGTATATTTATTGTTCCCTGTTTGGATTTGAGTGACTTCTTAAGTCTCTCATAAGTCACTTGCTATCATACCGTGTTTTTCTAGATTTTTTTCTATTTTAAGTAAAACTTAGGGATTATTTTTGAGATCTTAGAAGGCTCAATGCTGCAGAGCGTTCTGGCAGCAATGTTAGATTGTGTTGTCTATTCCCAGTCTGCACCCACTTTACCAAAATCCTGGCGTCGCTTATGTTCAGAATACATATGCTTTACCCATACTCAATTAATTTTCGCCTTCGAGGGAGAGGGAAAAAAATTACACATATACAAGGTACCATATACCAGGGTTTCTTAACCTTTGGTTCACGAGTTTCATGAGGGTTGCGAAGATAAGCGGAAGAGATAAATATAATTAGAATCTAATACCGGAAAATATTTTTAAATATTATTTTGAATTTTGTTCTGATTGGCATATTTTTATCTTTATACATTCTGTTAAGAACAAAAAATAGGTCTACTAAACATTTTCAACAGGTTCAGAGTTGTTTAAAAATCAATTTAAATGAAAGAGGTACGATATGAAACTAATAATGAGAACTGCATGTTAAAATACTAGAAAAATACAAATGCAACAAACCCTGCATATTGAAATACAATTAAAATTGAAACATTGAATGAATGTTGCGTTTGCTACAAATAGCTGTGTTGCGTTTCTTGATAAATCAACAATGGACAAATTATTCTGTCGTCAATAAAAGGGATTGCTTTTGTTAGGATCCTTTTTGTTCTTTTCTTTCAGCAAGCTGGCCACAATGGAGATAGATCTTTGGTGTGGGATTTTATTTTTTCTAAATTTTAAAAGTAAACAAGTTGTTGTTAACAGTTTTTGGTGATACTGAAAACACACAACAGTACCAAATTCACAACAATATGACGTACCGTAACTCAAAGTGGCGGCTTCTCGAAAATTAAAATACTAAATTAAACAAAATTAAAAATCACTTTATGTTTTATCATTTGATCCAAAAATTAAAGGGAATTATAAAAATTTAAATTTTCAAACGGTCTCCATTTTGAAACAGTATGACGGATCGGATTCGATATTTGTAATATGAATGAACTGACTAAATTTGGTTTTAATCTGTTCGCTTTTAGGGAAGTTACTATATCCACTATATACAAGAAGCGGATTATAATATTATAGAAATAGATGGATATCGTGAGATCTCGGCAATAAGGTTAGGTATATTAAAATTTCCATACAAGCTTATTACAAACCAGAAATTATAAGGGGGTCGCAGGCAAGAGGATGTGATAAAATGAGAGTTGTGATAGGAATTAGGTTGACGTATACTGACACCTTTTAGGCTAAAAAAAGACGGACGATTAATTAAACTGAATGATTATGGAGTTGAGGAATTGCGTTGAGGAGGAGTTGAGGAATTCAGGAGGACTCCATAAAAACGTACGTACACGATGTCTTCAATCGCAGATTCACGTGACGTGGAATCCAAACCAAGAACCTCTTGCACCAGATGTAATTACTGCTCTTGTTTCGTTGAATTACTTCGAACCTATCATCATTAAATGGATAAATCTACCATCTTCGAGTGAAGAAGACGATTTAGCTACTAGATCATAGACTTCGAGAAAACATAATTTCGGGAGATCGTTACGGTTTTGCCTAACTTTTTAATGAATGGAGTGAGTGCGAAAAAATTGATTCATTCATATCTGGACTGTGGGAAAAGTTATTTGGGTCGACTGTAAGATTCGGGAGAAGACAACGAGTTTCTCGAACCGGAAGCCAGAGGACTGTATATAGTTTCACAGGGTTCGCACCTACCTAGAAAACCTGAAAAAATCAGAGAATTGAGCCTACTCGTAAAATGTGCTGGAAAAGTCAGGGAATTTTAAGCACAGATTTCTGCGTTTCAGAACCCGTTTCTCTTTTATCTTACCCGGCCATTTGATAGATGATATTTTATAAAATAAATTAATTTGTTGTGAAAACCTTCTGTACGTACCTACACACACACACACGCACGCACACATTATATATATGTACATGCATGGTAGATTCGGAACCTACTGTTAGGGCGGGAAAAATATAGTTTATTTTCTATAGGTACATTATATAAAGACGTGGAAATTTGTAAGTTGTGACGTGGAAATATCAGGGAATTTGTTCTCGCTGGATAGGTGGTAACCCTGTTTAAAATCGTTTCCGTTTATTTTTTGTTACTGGACGAAGAAGGGACAATTGTTTAATAAATAGTAGTTACTGAAGGAAACAGTAATTATTACAATTAGTATTTATACTCTGTTAAAACTATCATATTTACTCAAATATAAGCTTCTTGTTTCAAAATTTTTGACCTAAAATTCTTGAAGAGCGCTTATAATTGCATAGTTATTTATTTTTCCATTTACTTCTTGTAACGTTGCCTTTTACTTTCGAGCGTCAAAGGGAGAGAAGAAAGCATGATAAGTCGTGAAAAGAAAAACTCTAATTACAGATTTCAACGAATTTACATGTTTCATAGCAGATACGTATCGAAAAAGTGGTTGTATGTATGCTGACTTCTCTGGTCAGTACTGTTCGTCCTGATGTACACTTATGTCCAAAATTATTGTCGCATGTCTATAAATATATTGTTGTAGAAATATATTTTGATAACGAATTCGCCCGGTATTGTTTATAATGTTAGTATACGTATAATCGGCAAAGACATGTATGTGGCAAATTTCATGTCAAAAGAGCAGTAAATAAGAACAATAAAACGAAAATAGAACTTTCTTGTCAATTTAGCAACATTTTGTTTTACTCATTCTAATTTTCGTATTTATAATTCTTTTTCTATGAAATTTACCAGAAATATACATTTCCCGATTATACACATAGTATCAGTAGACTATTAAAAGTACCCTGCAAAATCATTATCAAATTATATTCTTACAAGAAGACAGTTATAGATATGCGACAATCATTTTGGACATGAGTGTACATTCATACTGTAAGGTTTTTTATGTGATTCTCTAAAAGAGTGTTTCCAAATTTCTTTTTATCCCTAAAAATAAGAGTAGTTTACCGAAGGGTGAAAATCAAAATTTGCAATTTTCTCAAAAACGGCTCTAGCGATCTTGTATATAAATTATAAATCCACTTTTCAGTAACAACCTCGTACAGTGGTAGTAGTCGTTAGTTACTCTGGGAAAAATCGAGAAGGGATGGTTTACTCTTGTGAGTGAGTTTTTTTCTTTCACAAATTTTCTCAAAAACGACTCATGCGATTTAGTTCGTATTTCATAAATATATATTTCATTAATATTCCTATAATGCTGCATAAGTAACGTTCATGAAAATATCCAAAAGGGATAGATAGTTTACTTTTGGGAATGAGTTTTCTTTGGCCGAAAATTTCCGAAAATGACTTATAATTTTGTTCATATTTCACAAGAATATGTTCCATTAATAACTGCAGCACATGATTTAGTTTAAGTAATTGGAGCAAAAAAGATTATTGCGGTAGCCCTTACCTCTTATTCAATTTTCCCCTGCCGAAATAAGGAATGGGAACGAAAACTATTAACAATTATTTGAAAATATCGATAGCAAGTGATGAAACAACGTAATACCATTGTCAGTCACAAAGTACTGCCATTGTTTATTTTTCTGTCAAAATACCACCGCGTGAGAGGCCCGGGTTCATGTCTCATATAGCCTCGCTTTCTGAAAGGGACTTTGAACTGAATCAAAATATGTAAGAATGGAAAACGAAAACGAGTTGACAATGTAAAGTTTTAATTTTTCAGTTCATAACACTGCATGTATTAAGTCCAAGCGTGTATTTTTCAGAATGAATAAAGTTACTAACTCACTCTATTTGGGGTGGTGCTTATATTCTCATATTAAACGAATTCTCAAAAGAGACATTGAATTTTTAAGGGGTGCTTATATTCGAGTAAATACGATAGTAGTATATTGATTCACACGAGATGATATTCCACCATTTTAAGAGGAAACAGGAATAGATACAGCCTAATATGGATTAAGAGTTTCGCTTTAACATGAACCATGAATATTTTCGTTATATATCACACATATACAAAGTTGCATGTAAAAAAAAAAAAAGCACAATAGTTTAAAATAAATGAGATTCACGCACCCGAACCATTGTGCCATTTTTCAAAAACACTTCGTTAACCCAAGAAGCGTAATAAAAAAGTATTTAGGGTTCGTGTTACATCGAAACTATTAGTCCATACTAACTGTCTGTATCCATATCTGCTCACTCGTAATGTTAATTAAACTAGTACGCGATGTGGTTAAGAGGTATTTTATTATCTTTTCGACAGATTTTCAAAAAGAAGAAGAAGAAGAAAGAGAAATAAATATTTATTCATTTCAGTTACATTAATTTTTTAATATTCCATCAGTGTTTTATTTATTTCATTTAAACTTAAGTTTCCAACACGCTGACTTCGGTCATCACTGTTCTACTAATTTGAGGAATTGTTATACAATCATTTTAATCGTTACATTTTTATAAATTTACATTTCAAATTGAAACAGTCCAATATTGTTACAATTTACTGTTTTATTCAGATTTATAATATAAGCATTATTATTATCATTATTATTATGAAATATTCAAAATATCGCTTCATTTCAAACCTTTCTCTCTGTTCAATGTGCTATCACGTAATTTTATTTTCATTGCTTCTCTTAATAACCTTTTATATGAATGATTGTATCTGTATACTCATATCCGATGTATTTTCAAATAAAAATTTTATGCTGTTCTTCTAGTGTATGTTGCGCTAATGCTGACTTTTCTGGTTAATTTAGTTGTCTATATCGTGTGTGCTCTCACATCTGGTTTCTAATGTACGTCCTGTTTGTCTATTGTATGTTAAATGCAGATTCACTCATGGATATAAAAGATTTATAAAGAGAAGTAATGACAGTAAAATTACGTAATACCGCATTAAACAGAATGGAAGGTTTGAAATTATGTGATATTTAAAATGTTTTATAAGAATATAATAGTTATTATTATTATTATTATTATTATTATTATTATTATTATTATTATTATTATTATTATTATTATTATTATTATTATTATTATTATTAAGTAACCGGTTATGTTATGAATTTTAGTAAAATCGTAAATTGTAACAATATCTGATAGTTTCAATTTGAAATGTAAAATTATGAAAAGGTAACAATGAAAATTAAACTACAATAATGCTACATTCTCCAAATTAGTAGAACTATGATGATGAATGCATTAGAAACGTAAATTAAAAGAAAATATATAATCACAGAGGTGGAATACCAAAGAAAAAAATAATGTAATTAGTTACAGGTATCTAATGTCATTTCAGGTTTTGCGGGGGAAGGGGGGAAGACTCTCCGATGTACATGAATTTCACGTTTTTCATAGTATCTACATATCAATATATTACTTATTGATAGTAAATATATAATACTGATTGAAATGTATATACATGTCAAACTCAGGAGAACAATTGCCGCCTGTGAGGTACTTTATCTTCGTTAAAAATATGTGGAATATGTAAAGATTTCAATTATTTGGTGTCTAACCACTGTTTACACCTCCTCCCCAACCGCATATATACAGTATATACACATGACATAATTTTTATTCCATCAACCGCGATATTAAAGTATAAATTAACACTTTCATTACACTACCCTAGCATTCAGACATCCTTAGAATTCTCTTTTTTAAGTATTCTTTTATATATATCACGTCAATGAGTATATACACTTTAATTTCATCGTTGGTGGTACAAAATTGCTGTGATGTCTATTCCTTTGTAATGCATCAGACTATCGCTTTTGTAAAGGGTTCATCTTCACTTTAAGTATGATCAAGTTTCACAAGGAAATACAATATGGACGATCATATGGTGTAAGTCTGTCGGAAAAGATTTATCTACTACTACTTCTTCTTTTGTTCGTTTTTTTCCCCCTTTTTCAATTCTTTTCGCAACCTTATATTTTTTGAAAGATCACTATTTCTGTTACCCTCGCAACTTCGATATTGATAAGTCAGCACACCGTGGCCACACACAATGATGCTGATTATTATTATTATTTGGTATTGTGCATGTACCATGTAACCGTTTTTGCGTAGGGTTAATAAGGAAGTGTTGTGGACAAAGAAGGTCTTAAGTTATTTGCGCGTGCTGCATGAAGAAAATGTGTGATTGTGACTTGAAATTGTAAACGGAATTAAAACTACGTTGCGTTTCTCTTTTGCAATAGATAATAACTTTTTTTTTTTTTTTTTTTTTAAAAATGTGTATAAGGTGAGTTCCAGAATACACGTTAATACTTCGCATGAATCTCTTCTTGTTTCGTATGGTTCATACTTATTTTGTAGCTGTCAAATTATGCATTTATATGATTATGCGTGGTGGGCAAAAATTGTAGATTGTTTGATGATAATTTGTCCGAATTCAGAAGTAGTACGATCTTTAAATGCTCCAGATTCGAATATTTCAGGATAATTTCTTATTTTTTTTATTGTTTTCCGGAGAGAAAACGCTACATGAATAACTCAATCACATATTGGTGTAATACATAATAAAGTTGTAGGCATGTAAACACAACTTTTAAAGTACAAATACACGTTCATCCTTTGGTAACTTTTTCATTCTAAACTTACTTAATTACAAATTTAAGAAGGCTTAAATCCTTCATAAAGAAGGCTTAAATCCTTCATAAAATTACTTTTTATTAGTGTTACGAAATGAGACGAGAAATAAGGTTTTGTTGTCTCGTTTCGTAAATCTTGTAAAACCTCGTCTCTATTCTCGAGGAATTCTTTCTCGTCTGGTCTCGATTCTTTTCTCATCTCATTGTGTAAATTTATGTACAAAATTTATGCTCTGATTTTTTTTTAAATTCTATCTAGAAGTTGTCGAAATCGTTACACGCCACGAGAGGTCCACGAAGGATGTGATATATATATATATATATATATATATATATATATATATATATATATATATATATATATATCAAAAGGTATATCTGTTTCTATTGGTAGCACTCTGTCTTGTCTCGTATCCAATCACGAAAATTCAATCTCTTCTTGTCTGTAAGATATACCCGACTGCATTCAGAAAATATATTTACTATTTATCAGAATATTTACAAGATACAAAACCTCATAGTAAATACTGGATCATCTTGTTATCTCTCACTGAGGCGAAAACGTTTACACAGGTCAGAAAACACCTTTCGCAGCACAATAAGAATGATTTCAGCAGTAGAGGACACAGTGTTTTTCAAATGCTCCACTTTCTTGCCTTTTACACGATAGACTCGTTTCCTTTAAAAATCTGAAAAGAAAAAAGTCCCTCGCGTAAGATCAGATCTTGCATGCCACACTTCTCTTGAAGTTATTATGTTCTATAAACATATTAGCCAAAATTCATAGCTGTAACCGCAGTATGACAAATAGTCGGGTAACTTAGCACAACAGTTCTGCACATTTGGGTACCAGCATAGAATTTGACATGTCTGTCTGCGATGATGTAGTGAATGAAAAATGCCAGAAGGCAAATTGTGGGACCAACTGAGATGGGATAATTCAAAATAGCGGCTAAAATAAAAATATCTGAGATTTGATGTTTTGGGATTAATTTTAATATTTTCTACCATATTGATTTCAAAATAAGTACTTAGAAAATTCTATAATATTTCCTTTTGATGATAATTATTTGTTTCTCTTACTCCATATCCTGCTCTCCTCCCTTTTCAGCTTATGTTTTATGATATTGAAGGTTAAGGAAGGTTCATTTAAAAAAAAACTGAAATTCCACTAAAAAGAGAATTACAACTTATTGATTACAATTAATCAGAAACGTCTTTACCAGCTATCAATTGAATGAGTACGTTATTTGTCGAGAAAGACTGGCGTCCGTCTTCAGAAAGGTACAAGAAGTGGTTTGGAAACTTTATCTGAAGGATTTAAGGAGTTTGAAAGTTTAAGGGCTTTGCCATATCAATTAATTTATCCCATACTGATGATGGATCTGGTATTGATTATGGATCTGTATTGAAAATGTAGACTCTCATGCCTCTGATCTAAACCATGGGGGTGTTAACAAAATTCAGAAGTCTTGGTTAAATGAAATAGGGTGTGATTTTGGAGTACGAACAAATAGAAAGCAATTCCCCAAGTGACATCACAGAAGACCATGAGATGTATGTAGTGCGCTACCGTTTTTCCATGCTTTTACAGGCTGCGACACGGTTTCATGTTGTTATGGAATCGGTAAAATAAAGGAATGGAATATATATATATATATATATATATATATATATATATATATATATATATATATATATATATATATATATATATATATATATATATAAATCTTCTGTCAGAAATTTCCTTACTGTTGTAAACAAATTTTAAAGCAGTGACGTCAAATATATTAAACAGTTCTACGAACATATTCAACTGTTCACTATATTTATGTAGCCCTACTATTCTGCAAGCACTCAACATTTGTTAATGAATGCAGGAGAAGTCTCTTCTGTAAGATACATCATGCAGTCACCCACATTGGAGACTTTACATTAGCGCATATCAAAGGATCAATTCAAATATTTAGTAAAATTGTGTGCAGAAACAGATTACAAATCTAGATATTATTACAAGTTAAGGAGGGAAACTTGTTCCAAATTTTTTCTGTTGAACTATACTGAACAATCTTTGCTGAAGCAACTTCGTGTTGCCAAGAGTTACTTATTTTCCAATGCAGAACCAGTATGTAAAGAATTGTAAATTCTCAACAAATCTAATATGTATAAAATCCTTAGTCCTCACGGCCGTAGGCCGGGAGTTTATAAAGGGCTGTGAGCGATCGTAATGTAAGAAAAAAAATATAAGTGCACAGAATTCATCCCGATGATGCCACATTCTGTCAAACAAGTTTTGGTACTAGGGGACTGATCTTTCGGTACAGAAGCACCACTGACCAACCTTACGGCAAAATATTTCATTATCCCTGATGTATAGTCTCTCACAAATTGCAATTAGATAAAATGACGCGTATCGCAGATGAATATTCAGTTTTTGTAAGGAAAGAGAACATAATGGAACCAAGACTAACACATTCGTCAAAGGGTGTTCTATTTATTGTGCTCACTGGGCATAAGTTCCAATGGAAAACGTAACTTGGAGGTAACTGAGCACATTACGCTTCATGTCCTTGCTTTGGCTAATACTTCTTTAATAATAATAATAATAATAATAATAAAAGGTACTGGCTGTGCTCTATTGTCATGCACGGTAATCATTTTCAAATTAAAGAGCAAGGATGATTGTGCATAAATGCAATTCAAGAAGTCTGTTTTATTTAAACTTGTAAAAATATAGTATACACACACGAACTTAAATATCTTTCCCTTGAGAAAACATAGTTTCAGCAACACATATTGTGTGATAGTCAGCGGTACTTATATTGTGGCCACTTTTTTCTTTCTTTTTCTCGTAGTGGTTCCGCGTGGCGTAGTCGCAAACACTTTCACCTTTGGTGCAAGCGGTCCCGGGTTCCATTCCCGGCGGGGTAACTCGGTCGAAAAAGTGTAAAAGCCTTTTCAGGTCAGCCATCCTACAGTTTCTTCTTTTTTCCTCATTCACACTAGGTAAATGCCGGGATGGTACCTAATATATAGATTCCTGGCCGCTTCCTTCTTTCCCTCTCCTTGGGTAGTATGATCAAGGAATGTCATTCCTCATACGTGGCGGGCTGACATGGCCTTAATGCTGAAAACCTAGAAATCTAATTCCTTATTCTTTTTTTTTTTTTTCGTAGGTGCATATTAAAGACATATAAATCTCAATTGAAAACAAATTGGGGATATTACTATAGAGCTTCAACTCATAGGATCTAATTACTAGTGTACCGGTATAACAACTAGTACCGTCGAACTGGAGATCTTTGGAGGAAGCTGTAAAAGTAAATAAAAATACTAAATATATATACAGATGGTGATCAGAAAAATGGAAACACCTGTAGTTGGCAACACGTCAGATGTATGGGTTGGAAGTGGTTTCGTGGCGCCCGCAGCGCCGGACCGCTGGTGGTGGTGTGTTAGGTCGGTCTCCATACTACGTCAGGCGCAGTGGAACAGCAGTGTCCAGTGGCTGCAGCAGACGGAGATAGTGTAAAAAGGGAAATCTCTCAGATTTTCAAAGAGGGCAAATTGTTGGTGCGCGGTTATGTGGAGTGAGTGTGACGGCAGTGGCTACTGTGTTAGGTGTGTCGCGTGGGACAGTGTCGAAGGTGATGGCAGCCTACACAACACACGGGAAAACCACATCGGGAAAGCGGAACAGTGGGCGGAAGAAAATCATGAGTGACAGAACACGCCGGGTATTAAAGCGCATTGTCAGCAGAACCGTCGTGCCACTGCGGAGCAAGTGACGGAGGAACTCAATCAGCACCTCCCCCACCCTGTTTCGACAATCACAGTCCGCCGCGAATTACATGCCATGAACTTACGGGGTCGTGTTGCACGGGCCAAACCGCTCATCAGGGACCATAACGCTTTTGCACGCCGCAAATGGTGCCGCGACCATGCAACTTGGACCGTTGAGGACTGGAAATGTGTGATATGGTCGGATGAGTCATCCGTTACCCTATTCCCAACCACGGACCGTGTTTATGTGTGGAGAACGCCCAAAGAAGCTTATGATCTGCAGTGTCTCCGCCCAACTGTGAAACATGGCGGCGGCTTGATGATGCTGTGGGCCGCCATATCATGGTTTTCATTGGGTCCTGTGGTCACTTAGCGGACGAATCACTGCCAACGATTATGTCGCAATTTTAGGAGACCACTTGCATCCTATAGTCCGGATGTTGTTCCCGGACAATGACGCCATCTTCCAGGATGATAATGCACCCATTCACACAGCTGGCGTTGTTGCAGCGTGGTTTGAGGAACATCGGGATGAAGTTCAACACCTCCCCTGGCCCGCCCAATCCCCAGATCTCAACATAATTGAACATCTGTGGTCCGTCTTGGAAACACGACTCAGGCGACGATTTCCACCTCCATCCTCTCTCACAGAACTGGCCGATGCCCTGCACGAGGAATGGTGTAAAATTCCACTTGTTACAATTCGCGACCTCTATGCCTCCATCCCACGTCGCATCAAGGCTGTTCTGAAGGCGAAAGGTGGCCCGACACCATATTAATCTGGTAAGTTGCAATTTCGTTCAGGTGTTTCCATTTTTCTGATCACCATCTGTATATGGGAAAGGTCAAACAAAATTATTCGACAGCAGATGCCAAACACAGTAGATCTTACTATTTATATATATCATAATGAATTTGGATTTGTACGGGAGCCATTGTATTACTGCAGAATTAACTTTTGCCTTTTTGTGCAATAAGAACAACCTCTCATCTATACTTGTCAAAAAAAAAAAAAAAAAAAAAAAGAAAGAAAGAAAAGAAAAAAAGAAAGAAAGAGAAAAAAGTGGCAATGCAGGATTGGATGGTGTGCGCTCTTGTTTTATTTTATATACCATGAGCGCACACTGCTAGTGGATTGTAGCCGTCATCATTGTAGTGTCGAAAAAAATGGGACCTATAATTCGACACCTTTACATAGTACATTCTTATTTTGATAGAATGATTAAGCTAAAATTTTGTATTTTTTTCATTGATTTTTCTGAGCCTTAAGTATTTATTTTATTTTATTTTATTTTATTTTATTTTTTTAGAATTTTGATTAATGATTAATCTGTTTGCATGTTTACAAAAATAGAAACCTTAAGTTTCTTATATTTCGCATAAAAAAGGGAGAGGGAGCTTAAACCCTATATGCTAGCTACAGTGTGTACGTATACATGTCAATGGCTTTTTTTTTTTTTTTTTGAATCGTCATACAACGGAAGTAATTTATTAGTATCTTATGAGAAAAAATTAGCGACTTAAGCTTCAAGGTCAGAGTACACGACTTTTTTTTTACTACCCTATACAACAATACATTCTGCCAACACTAAATCATACTAACCTTCTTTCTTCTCAGAATCAAGTAATCGTTGTTGTATTTACATTACACTCTAAACAGTGTTAATTGAAGCGACTATTTGAGAATAACATACGGCATCGTGTTAATTACAGAAGTCGTTGACAACGATGTGTTTATTAACTCCACCAAAGTTAACGGATAGAAAAAAAAATCTTTTGAAGAAAAAGTTCTATTTATCAGCATTTCTCCCATGTTAAGTTTTTGATGCGACGAAAAACGCTTATTTTGTATTTTTGCAACATTTTTTTCGCTTGAATAGCGTGCAGAAACAAATTCTTAGAGGAAGTGGTTTATTTTAGATTGTTGCCGAACTTTAATTCGCTTAATATTGCATGTAAAGACGAAAGCTAGGATTACAGGGTTAGAAATTAGATTTTCTGGGCTTTCGGCGTATATGGCTGTTAGCCCGTCATGTATGAGGGATGACATCTCTCGGCGATCACACTATCCGAGGAAAAGCAAGGAAGAAAGGATTGGAGAAGGAAGGAAGCGGCCTAGGGTCTGTGTGTTAGGTACCACCCCGGCATTTGCCTGGAGTAAATGAGGAAAACCCCCCCAAAAAAACTGATTTAGGTTTGCTGGCCTGAAAAAGCTTTTTACACTTTTTCGACCTAGTGTCTTCACCGGGAATCGAACCTGGGACCGCTCGCGCCAAAGACAGAGCGAAGGCGAAATCTAGTCATGTGTTTTGCACAAACTGATCCTTTTACTTACGCTACGCAAATTCAAATAAATGATTATAGAACAGCTAGTGGAATGACATGACGACGAGATTGAAAGTGCAGAGAAGAACCTTGAGAGAAGCACTTGGACATATTATTGTCCAACACAAATTTACTTGACTTCGGATTTGAAGCAGAAACCCCTCTGAATGGTGAGTGTTTTACCACTGGGCGACAATATTCGGTTACATCAAGTATAAGTTAAATTTTACGTTCCGCAATTGTGCAATTAGTGAAAACTACTCTCTTGAAAGTGAGACAGTGGATGGTGGGGAATGACATATACTATATGCGTTGATCTTGATTGATGGTCCATGAACTGGATTCAAACCCCAGTCTTTGTTCGGAACCGACGTTAATAACAGATCCCATCCTTCATAATATCGGTAAAGACGCAGAACAGAAACAAACTCAAGAATAAGTTTCAAATTGATGAGCATTCGCACAAAGCAGTGACGCTATGCTAAGAAAAGAAGTCGGTTTGTATCCGCAGCTTGTGAAGTTGATGTGAGAGTTAAGTTTTTTGAACATAATTTGAATATTCTTTGCTGAATAAATAATTATGAATTTGTCCTGTCGAGATTTTGGCAGGAAAGATTTAATATATGCTTGAACTCGTCCAGTGAGGTTTTGGCCTGGCAAAACTTTTTTCCCTGTGAGATTTTTGGTGGCGAAGTTTTGACTTCAGCCACTAGTTTTTGTTGGTATACCATTTATTTGCCCTATAAAGTAGTGCTGTCAAAAATCGAATAATGGATTATTCTTATATTCGTTATTCAAATATTTTAAACAACAGTACTATGAAATAGCCTAAAACAGAATCGTATTCCAATGAGGATCCATCAAAAGCTCCACAAGATTACTTTCGAAACAGAATATGAGCTCAAGTTTACTTTTTAAGTAGTTTTTTGTTTTGATTACAGAATGTGAATTAAATGGCGTGACAAACATCTTGGCATTTGAAGGCGGCGCTCCAAGTTCCCTTTAAGAGTCTTCATCCCGGCGAAATTAAAATACCGCTAATTTTACAGTAATTATGTGATATCTTCAAATAGATAAAAGATAATTGAAATATGGAACAAGAGCGCCCTAGACAATATTATTTTGCGTCAGGTACCGTTATCACAAGTTACCTAGTGGCTTTCCGTTTTCAGCTGTTTAGAAACGCGAAAATAAATGCCGATTTTCAAAATGGCTCGAAATCGAAAGCAGATAAGTGAGTCGTGATAACGGTTTCTCATGTAAAATAATATTGTCTAGGGCGCTCTTGTTCCACATTTCGATTATCTTTTATCTATTTGAAGATATCACATAATTACTGTAAAATTAGCGGTATTTTAATTTCGCCGGGATGAAGACTCTTAAATGCTGCTAACAAATGAGAGGCCAGCGATATTGCCACGTTTATTTTGTACACATCCACGTCCATCCCCTGCCATCTGATCGCGCTGTAGTTTGTATGCTTAGCCATAGCCACACCCCTTTAACACTTGGCAACGTCACGCCAGAGCTTGCGTTTTATTCGTTTAGCTGAAATGCCAAGATGTTTGTCACAGGCTTTAATTTCTGATATACATGAAATTATGATGTTTCTAACTCTCATGAGGTTTTTATACATCATACTAAGAGGTGTTGATCCAGAAAATTACATTGAAATTTAAAGAGATCGAGAAAATTGAGTTGAAATATTTAAACTGCAGTAGTTACTAATTAAAATTAGGAGAGAGGATATTAAATAAATTTAAAATGAGATATTTGTTTTTGGGGACAAATCAGGACAGAATTTAGGGGTACATGATAGAACTTAGGGATAGGGTTAACAGACGTCCTCTTTTATCCTGACATATTCTTCTTTTCGGGTCCTAAATATGGTCCGGACGATTTGGTAGGAGAATGGTTGAGATGTCCTCTTTTCGGTGGGCTACTAATAACTACTTCGAATTCAAGATTCGTAAATGTATAAATATATATTTGTATATAATATTTGTTGGAATGTTAATAATATTGATTGTTAATAATATTGTCAATAATGTTAATAATGTTGCAATGTGCAATTTTCGAGGGAATATTGTACACATCCATCTTAAAGCAAGATGTAAAGAAGCTCAATATTATCGGAATCAGTGTATTTTCTCGCTGTGCCATCTAGAGATTTGTTGAGCAATACTATTAATTTTTCTTTGAAGCCTAAAGTGTCCTGCTTTTTAGTCTATCATATGGTAACCGTAGATAGGGACAATGGATGGTTGATTGGAATTTAAGCCCCCTTTTGAGCTCCGAGGCTACTGTCTTTGAGCTAGATCCGAACCATTACATATATGTCCTTACAAGAATTCGAACTTGGGGCCACAAGGCACCTCTGTTCCCTATGTAGACATATAAAGACTGAACTCCAAATGCAATATGATTGTCTTGTAGTAGACACTTTCTACTATCGAAAAATAATACTAATAATTGATTACAAGAAATAGGTCGCCAGCGGCAACGGAAAATAACTACCGCAAAAGGAAAATAATTGTGCTATCTGACTACATAAAAAAATAAGACAAAATTGATTACAATGTTCAATTACCTATCTAGGCACTCTCACATCTTAGTGGGTACTCTATAGCTGTTTAAGAAAGTCAATTTGTTATATATAACTGAATCAATGCTGTTTAAGAAATAATATAATTCTTTTTTTTTCAAATACCATTTTATTATGACAGTCGAAATTCATTAAAATCAGTAAATTCTGCTTTTGCTACTTCATAACAGAAGTTGCAGAAATTATTAGTTTATAGATTTCCAAAAGGGAAAAATAAATGAGATTTTTAAGCATGCACAATTTTCAAGGGATTTAAAATTATTGCCAAATAATGTAGTCGAAACACAGAACAGTTATGTCTTTTGATATAATATTCAAAATTCATAGAATTTACGTATTATTCAATTGTACAGATAATCATGTGAACAAGAAGGAAAATTTATACTAATTATAGGTACAGATTTACTTTGCAGTGGCCATTAAATTATTAACAACATGTTTCATACATACCTTACGCTAAAATTGTCTTACGTTAGGTTGTCATAATTCTTTTCTTTTATAAATTATTCATTTTTCATACATTAAAAATTAACTACATTTTTATTTCACGAAGAAATTCTTTAATTATTCTTATTGTTTTTATAAACACAATTATATCAATAAAATAATCGTAGGCCACATATCTTGCAAAGTTCATATTTTTACCGGTAATCAGAAATAGAAAGAAATGTTATTATCGAAGAATTATTCTGCTATTTAGATTTGATCAGAAAAAAAACACTAAGCAAAAGAGAACTGCGATTCGAAACCGTAAGAAATGATTGAATGTATGTATTTGCTGAATCATTAACATTTCAGATAATTTGGATACGATACTAATTTGAAATAAAACGACATGCAAAAATCAACTAGTAAATACTCATGCTCTTAAGATATATTTTACAGAAAATTTTGAAATAGCCAAGATCTCTCTGTTTCACATCGCTTATTAGGTTAGTTTAACTAATCAAAACCATACTGTAAAATTCGTACTACAGAATTATTCGGATGTACTATTACGAAATATGCAGGTAATCGGTATTAGGTTTGAAAGCGGGAGGCTGTAAATTTCTTTACACGAGCATTGTGTTCACTATGCAAATATCAGGAAAACATACTGTAAATGTATTTTCCATATTTGAAGAAAAGTATACTGTCAACACCACCGATAATTATCAACCATTAAAATGTAATTAAGTAACTTCTTAATATCAATGCTTCTATTGTTCTAATCTTACCGTTAAAGATGGATCATACGTAGAACACTCAGTCACTTAGTTTATCTCGTCATACTGTGAAAATTGTCAAATATTAGGCAATAACTTATGCCTAAAATAAGGAGACACTTCTTCAACACGTATATATATGTATTTATATCAAAGTCGAAGCTAAAATGGGAAAAATTCAATTTTTCCACATACCGTTAAAACTTAAGTGTCTGATCCATTTAAAAATCTCCTGAATTAGTCGGTAATCCTAAACGCAATATTTACTAATTCTGGTGCTAAAGGGGTTACAACTGTATAAACAAAGAAACGCCCACTTCAACATATGGAATATGGTTAAATAAATAATTTCATATTTCATTTAGTTCGAGAGGTTGATTTAGCTGTATTAAATAAAAATTAGTTACGAAATTATATAAATAATTCTTTCAAAATATAGAAAATTAATTAGTCTGCAAAAAAAATTGGTAAATTAAATCTAAATAAATTTGAATTGATTGTATTCCTACTTCTGGCATGGTATTAAATCACATGACGTCATCATAACAGAAAAAATAAAAAAATATTTTAAATGAAATATAACTAATAGTAAAAAAACAATTGTGGGAAAACGAATAACCATGAGGTTAACCACAAAGCCCTCGCTGGGGAAAAAAATAATTTCACATGCAATCTAACATAATTAGTGAAATGATGAAATTATTTTAAATTCTTCTAACATTAACTGCATCTATTTGTCAAACGCTGAATACACGATAAATGTAATCTTAAACACAACTAATCTAAACTAATGTTTCTAATAATTATTTTTTTATTCAGAGCAGCATTCCTATAAAGCTAGAATTAACTTACTTTTCCTCAATAATACAATAGCTTATCTGTCTAAATCAGGGCTTATAGTCTTTCAGTAATTCATTCTTCTTCTCTTCTGAGCAGTTAAAAAGCTTCAAGTTTGTAAAATTCTGTGTTCCTACTTCATTTCCTTTGAGATCTTTGAGAATGGCTCTATTCCTTAGTATTCTATATACGATAAATGGACCACAATAACAATAACAATATTTATGCGTTTTTTGTTTCAGTGCAGAAGATAATTCGTGCGTTTTTATTAGCACGAGATCATTTTCATTTAAGGTTACCTCTCTTTTATTTTTCTTCTTACTTCCCTGTAAGTTTGGAACATGTATTTCTGCTTGAAAATGTCTATCCTGCAATGGTGTTTGTTCTAAAACTTTTGGCCATGGATATTTTTTCCTCAGATGCATATCCGTTGAGTAGGAATAAAATAACTCCGACGGGCATTTTCCTGTAGTTTCACACATAGAATAATTTAACATATCTTGGATCTCTTGTAAAAATTTAGACCAGGTTGTGTGATCACTGTGGCATCGAAGTCTTATCAATTGATTCAAATTCTTATGAGCTCTCTCTAATATTCCATTAGAGAAAGGAGAATAAGGAGATGTCATTATATGTTTCATACCAGTGATTTTACAAAATTCCTTCCAATTCTTAGAAGAAAATTGTCCTCCTTTGTCTGAGATTATCATCATTGGATATGGCACTATGTGAAAATATCTATTTTTTAGTACTGTAATTATTTCTTTAGAATTTGCTTTCCTCAATGGCAAGAAAACTAAAAATCTGGAGTAGACATCTATTACGGATAAAATATAATTATAATTCCCGCTTTTAGGCAATTTACCTACAATATCAATGCAGAGCTTTTCGTGGCTATTGACGGCTGTAATATGACATTCCTCCTTTGAAATAACTATATTAGTATGTTTTATTCTTGAACATTCAATGCAATCATTTATATAACGACGTAAATCTGCCCTGATATTTTTCCACTTAAATAATCTCCTTATAAAATTTAAACATTTATTCAAACCGAAATGAGCTTTGTTGTGAACTGTTTCTATTATTTGTTTAGTCATAGTTTTCGGTACTACCAACAACCAGCTATTGCTACTATCATCTTTATGGAATAATATTCCTTCATGTAAACATGTCTTATCTAACTGTAATCTCCTTAACTTATTACAGTATTCATCCTTTTGTTGCTCTACTTTTAGTTCCTCCCAATTAAGCATATTGTAATCACTGACTGTTATAAAATTAATTAAATGTTCTTCTGTATCTAGTGGCGGTTCTGGAGGATTTCTGCTCAAAATGTCAGCTATTTTATTGTCTTGTGTCGAAATATGGTGATATTCTATATCAAAACGTTGTAATCTTAACAACATTTTTGTAGTTCGTGGATCTAAGTTTTGTACCTTTAGCGAATGAGTTACTGCCATGTTGTCCGTATGAACTATAACTTTTCTGCCTAAAATAAACTGAGAAAATTGTTCACATGCATATAATATTGCAAGCGTTTCCAGTTGGTATATATTTAAGGAATACTCATGCGCTCTTATTCTCCTGCTTGCGTAGGCTATTACTTCTGGTTCCTTCTCCTCTTTACCTTCTGGAAATTGTGCCAAATATGAGGATAAACTCTGAGCACAGGCATCTGCATATAAATGGAATGGTAAATCAAAATTCGGTTGAGCTAACGAGGGCGCTTCACTGGCTAATATTCGTAATTGTTCAAATCTTTCTAATAGTTCAGGTGTAAATCCTACTCTCTGCTGTTTCTTTAGGAGATCAAACAGAGGCGCAGTAAGCTCAGCAAACCCCTTTATATGTCTCCTTCTCCAAGAGATCAAACCTAAGAACTGTCTAATTTGTTTCTTTGTTTTTGGCAATGGAAAATATCTAATCGGTTCATTAAGTTTTGGATTAACTTGTATTTTTTCTGCAGTCACAATATGGCCCAAAAACTTTATCTCTGTCTTAATGAAATCGCATTTTTTAAAGTTTAAAGCAAAATTTGCTGAGTCAAAAATTTGCAATACGGTTTCCAAATGTAGAAAATGTTCTTCTATGGATTTACTGAATATAAGTTGATCGTCTAAGAAATTAATAACATATGATTTAAATCTTGGCCCAAAATATTTGTTCATAACCTCTTGATATACTGCAGCACTAGATTTTAGTCCCATAGGTAAACGACAAAGACAATACTGTCTATTTAAGTATACAAAACTTGTACACTCATAAGAAGAAGGAGTTAAAGCTATTCCATAATAGGCTTGGGTTATATCGATACTGCTATAGTATTTCGATCCTGCTAATCTCATAAGTAACTCTTGCACTGGTTCTACTTGTACCTTTGGACTTATTACCTTAACATTGAGTAATCTTAAGTCAATCACTGGTCTTAGAGAACCATTAGATTTTTTCACGCAATGAATGGGGTTTCTGTACGGACTGCTTTTTTCAACAGCGATTCCCAATTTCAACCATTTTTCTAGCTCCGTTTCAAAAGCTGGTTGTAATGCCTGAGGAATTGGGTATATTTTGCCTACAACTGGTTCATTATCAGTTAATTTAATTTCGTAAGGGTCTGTCTTTATCAATCTGGGATCACTCGAAAATAAATGCCTATAACGTAAAAGCAGTTCTAATAGTTTAGCTTTAATAGTTGCCGTCAAATCCTCTCTACTTCCAATGCTCTCCCTGATTTCTTTTTCTGAAGTTATACTCTCATCGTCTTGCAATTTATCATATTTTATTTCAGTAGTGACCGACTTTATATACAAGGTATGATCTTCGTCTAGATTAATGATAATGCTTTTGTTGAAATTGTCTGTAATATCTAATGTTTTATTTTTACAATTCAATATTGCATGATGACGTATGAAAAATGGATATCCGAGCAAAAAATCTACTTTCAAACTTTTTACGATATAAACAGGTACCTCAAAAATGCTTCCCTTAATTTCAATGTTCAAAACTAAAAATCCCTTTACTTGTACCTCTTCTTGTCCTGCAAAACCTTTAAGTGATAAAGAAGTCATTGGTTTTAACTTAGCAGATGGAAATTTTTCATTAATTTTCTTCCAAATATTGTAATTAAGAATATTTAAATCACTTCCGCTATCAAGGATGGCTTTTAATTTAATATCTGCTATATTGCAATGTATGATTGGTGAAGGGTAGGTTTCTATCACATTCGTTTCTTTTTCTTCATCATCAATTACAAAATGAATATTCAAAGCCATACTATTGTCCGACATCTTAGTTTTAATTAAAGTCTCATTCTCATCCACCATATTAGCCTCATGTAGTTCCCTATCAGAAATTATGTTCGATGGGGAAATCATATTTAGGCAGACAGGATCCCCATCAGAGCTCACTGACTGCCGGATGCATTTTCCAAATTTTGCGGGATTTCCGTATTTTCATTCCGCGTTGTTTCCTGATTATTCCCTCTATTTCGCCTGAAGTCACTGAAATAATTAGGATTATTACCCCTAAATCTAGATTGAGGAAATTTCCGCCAGTTTACTCCCATTGGGAACCAAGGAAATGGTGAAAAAGGATGTGCAAATGGGCCATTTCTGTTAAAAGAATTATTCCATTTATATCTACCATCTCTATCCTGTCCATTTTCTGTGTTTCTATTACAATTATTGAAATTCTCAGTACCATTTCTGTCACTTAAGATTCTATAATTATTGGCTAAATTCCCATTAAAATATTTATTTCTATCACTTACGAATCTGTTACTACTCTTGCCAATAAATCTATTGTCTGTGCTATTGTTAACAGATGCATTTACAAATCTAGTTTCTGTCTGACAACTACTATTCATACGATCAGGTTTTCTTTCCTTAGTGGACGTGGATTTTACCTGACGCACATTAAACTTATTTCTAGGCTTAATCGTATCATTGAAACTAGAACTATTTTCTTTCTGCGGTTGCAACTTAGTCAGATGGCAAATTAAGTCATCTACTGATTTAGGTGTTACTATTTTTAAGAATCCAAATCTCTCGTCAGGAATTGCATCTAAGACAATGTCCACTATTTCTCTCTCTGTAGGATTGCTGACTGCATTTTGATATCTACCTATTAAATTCCACACGTAATTGATCAACGACCCATGCCTAGATTTATCATATTTCTCGTTCTTTAGCTGTTTCAACTCCCAACGCTCCTTATAATCTGAGCAGAAATTTTGTGTGAAACACTGGGCAAAATCATAAAAATTATTTATTCGGCTTTCCGCCGAAAGAAACCAGATCTTAGCTGCTCCAGTTAAAGTTTGATTTAAAACGAACATTAAATCTCGTTTTTCTGTAATTTGAAAATAATCCAGGCTTTGCTCTAGATCTCTTAAATAATTTCTAGCGGATTCCTTACTAGAATTTCCTGAAAAATGTGGAAAAGCTCTTAAATCACTAGCTTTAAGTCTAGGAACTGTCTCTGAAATTCCACTGACTCTGTCTGTTCTACAACTATTGGGAATCATGGCATGATATGGATTTTGGAAATAAGGATTATTACTATTGTGATAATCTTCCATTGGCATTCTGAAACTATCATTCTGACTTACGTTCCTTTCATCTACGAAACGTGGAAATTGCGGTTGAAATTTATCAGATAACTGATTAAAACAAGTATTGAAGGTAGGGAAAATTGTCTGTTTAATTGTAGAAGTTTTAACTGCATTACTTGTAGGAATTTCTTTAATCTCATCCTCATTCTCTGAGTGATTATCTCCCCCCAGGAAAACAAATGGATCTTGGCTATACATATCAAAAGTTGTTCGTTTGCGTTTTACCGATCGAGCATGATTCGTCTCGCGTGTATTCAAATTATCTGAATCTTTTGCCTTATTAACATCTACCTCTTCCAGTCTATCCTCTAGCTTGGACATACGCTCTTCCAAACTAGCGGATTTCACCTCTCCGGATTGAATCGCTCGTTCTATCCTACTTAAGTCGGTCTTATGCTTAGTAACATCCCGAATTAGATTCGATACCGGTTCTTTCCATTTCTGATCGGCATTAAGTACATCTTTCACAATGTCTGTTATCTTATTTACCCTAGTATCTAATATCGTCATTCTATCGCTAGTCTCTTTTACAGTGTTCTTTAATTTATCTATTACCGAACTATGAGAAATTAATTCGGCATTCACACTATCAAATTGTACATCAAACTGAGATAAGGCTTCCGTGGTATTCTTTTGTACAATTTGAACCCGCTCAATCAAATCAGAATGTACTTTGTCTATTTTCATTTGTACTTCTCCTTTGAAATTGTTGAAATCCTTTTGTAACTTTTCCATACCCATTTTACATTCACTTTGTCCCTGTAACATTTGATTCTCTAACCTAGCTTGACTTTGTTCGATTTTATTGTTTACATTTTGTTCCAGTTTGTCTACCTGTTCTTTCATTCCTTTTTCTAATTCAGTTTGCGCTATTCCTATTTCCGACAGTTTATTCATCAACACCTGAAAAGCATCACCATCAATAGTGAAATTACCAGTGTTTTGGCGTACTTTATCACTACCTCCTTCAGAAGATACAATACTTTCTGTATTAACAGTTACATTAGTTGAAGTAGGATTTCCGTTCACTGTCGCCACTAAACCTAGCATATTTTCTGAATCCACATAAGATTCATTCTCAGTATTGTCGTCGCTAATAGGTGCCGCTTTTTCTCTACAAAACTCACAAAACCAAATTAAATTTCCAGCCCTGTACTTGTCAAACTCTTCATCACTAATAACAATACAAGTACTGTGATAAGCACTTGAACAGCTTTTGCACTCAAGCACCGAATCATCCCTTTTATTATCGGAACAGCACTTTAATGCTATTTCTTCGTTAACTTTAGCTTTCCTAGTACGTCGCATTGTGTTATTCAATACGCACACTAAGAAAATATCTAAAACATTAAATGTCGTAAAAAAAAACTTCAGTTTGCTAAATTCAAGTTCTTCACTTTACTAACACTAGCTTTGTTAAGCTTTATTTCATGCAAACACAGCCTATCCCGCTTCCAAGAACCCAACCTAAAACCTGCTACTTCGCAATATTTACCTGCATTTGATCTTGGCTGACTTCTTTCTGTATCTAATAATAACAACAATAGAGCACAGCATCATAAGATATGAGACAATCCTGGCTAAAGGGGAGCCACTTATTGTAGTAGACACTTTCTACTATCGAAAAATAATACTAATAATTGATTACAAGAAATAGGTCGCCAGCGGCAACGGAAAATAACTACCGCAAAAGGAAAATAATTGTGCTATCTGACTACATAAAAAAATAAGACAAAATTGATTACAATGTTCAATTACCTATCTAGGCACTCTCACATCTTAGTGGGTACTCTATAGCTGTTTAAGAAAGTCAATTTGTTATATATAACTGAATCAATGCTGTTTAAGAAATAATATAATTCTTTTTTTTTCAAATACCATTTTATTATGACAGTCGAAATTCATTAAAATCAGTAAATTCTGCTTTTGCTACTTCATAACAGAAGTTACAGAAATTATTAGTTTATAGATTTCCAAAAGGGAAAAATAAATGAGATTTTTAAGCATGCACAATTTTCAAGGGATTTAAAATTATTGCCAAATAATGTAGTCGAAACACAGAACAGTTATGTCTTTTGATATAATATTCAAAATTCATAGAATTTACGTATTATTCAATTGTACAGATAATCATGTGAACAAGAAGGAAAATTTATACTAATTATAGGTACAGATTTACTTTGCAGTGGCCATTAAATTATTAACAACATGTTTCATACATACCTTACGCTAAAATTGTCTTACGTTAGGTTGTCATAATTCTTTTCTTTTATAAATTATTCATTTTTCATACATTAAAAATTAACTACATTTTTATTTCACGAAGAAATTCTTTAATTATTCTTATTGTTTTTATAAACACAATTATATCAATAAAATAATCGTAGGCCACATATCTTGCAAAGTTCATATTTTTACCGGTAATCAGAAATAGAAAGAAATGTTATTATCGAAGAATTATTCTGCTATTTAGATTTGATCAGAAAAAAAACACTAAGCAAAAGAGAACTGCGATTCGAAACCGTAAGAAATGATTGAATGTATGTATTTGCTGAATCATTAACATTTCAGATAATTTGGATACGATACTAATTTGAAATAAAACGACATGCAAAAATCAACTAGTAAATACTCATGCTCTTAAGATATATTTTACAGAAAATTTTGAAATAGCCAAGATCTCTCTGTTTCACATCGCTTATTAGGTTAGTTTAACTAATCAAAACCATACTGTAAAATTCGTACTACAGAATTATTCGGATGTACTATTACGAAATATGCAGGTAATCGGTATTAGGTTTGAAAGCGGGAGGCTGTAAATTTCTTTACACGAGCATTGTGTTCACTATGCAAATATCAGGAAAACATACTGTAAATGTATTTTCCATATTTGAAGAAAAGTATACTGTCAACACCACCGATAATTATCAACCATTAAAATGTAATTAAGTAACTTCTTAATATCAATGCTTCTATTGTTCTAATCTTACCGTTAAAGATGGATCATACGTAGAACACTCAGTCACTTAGTTTATCTCGTCATACTGTGAAAATTGTCAAATATTAGGCAATAACTTATGCCTAAAATAAGGAGACACTTCTTCAACACGTATATATATGTATTTATATCAAAGTCGAAGCTAAAATGGGAAAAATTCAATTTTTCCACATACCGTTAAAACTTAAGTGTCTGATCCATTTAAAAATCTCCTGAATTAGTCGGTAATCCTAAACGCAATATTTACTAATTCTGGTGCTAAAGGGGTTACAACTGTATAAACAAAGGAACGCCCACTTCAACATATGGAATATGGTTAAATAAATAATTTCATATTTCATTTAGTTCGAGAGGTTGATTTAGCTGTATTAAATAAAAATTAGTTACGAAATTATATAAATAATTCTTTCAAAATATAGAAAATTAATTAGTCTGCAAAAAAAATTGGTAAATTAAATCTAAATAAATTTGAATTGATTGTATTCCTACTTCTGGCATGGTATTAAATCACATGACGTCATCATAACAGAAAAAATAAAAAAATATTTTAAATGAAATATAACTAATAGTAAAAAAACAATTGTGGGAAAACGAATAACCATGAGGTTAACCACAGTCTCTCACTCTTTGTATTCATACATGTATTTATTTTATGTTTTGATAATTTTGTGACTTGTTTCTTAACCTGTGTGTTTATTATCCAGGAAGTTATACTCTTCCATATTTTCAACGTGAACAGTTTTACCTCTGAAATTTTTCTCCCCCGCAGGGATTAGAAAGAAAGAAAGAAAAAAGAGGGACAGGATTTGACCTTTACGAAAATGGTATTCTGTTCATTTTGTTACGTTTAACACTTACGATCATCATGCCCGTAAGAATATTACTACGATTACTATGTTTGAATAAAAGTAGAACTTTTACGACTTTTTCTTACACAAATAAGAATTAATAGCAACTAACTATTAAAAAAAAAAAGTGAAAGGTGGCTCGCAAAACAATAGCGATAAGCAAATAAAAGTGGGCGTTCGGATGAATAAAAGGGATTCTAATCAAATTACATGATATCCGGTGAGAGGTGTTGACGCTTGCATGCTTATAAGCCATCAGTCACTCGTTGTGAGTGATAAAGTTAACACACGCTTTGTTAAATGGCTTTTCTTTTGCATCTCATTGAATTAAACGCATCTATGAAACGTTATTTATTAACCGCGGGAAGTATGTATTTCGATGGAGTTTTCTTGAGTTTATGAATTTATGTCTTTTCAGTCTATTGATTTATTTCAAATCTATTTAAATGTCCCTTAATTTCACGAAAATGAAGTTTTGTTACACATAATGTTAATATTTAATTATCAAATTTAAGTAATTTTAAATGTATATAAGTGCAAATACAGTTTGGAAAGCAAGGGACATTTAACTAAAACTTGAAGAACACGTCAATACAATAACATTAAAATTCCTGTTCATTTCAAAGAAAACAGGAGAATAATTCCCCATATAAAGCAATCGGTTTAAAAAGAAAAACGTGCAGGTGTTAAAGAGTCAACATTAGTTTATAGAACTTTATAAAAGTTCCCAACCTTATTTACTTTGCACTCCCCCTTCCCCTTCGTAAACCTTACATACCGAACGTACGCCTCTCCTCCTTTTCGCTCGTTGGTTATAGTTGCTTTTTGTCTGACCTCTTCTGCGATTTAAGATGCAGCATTGAATTCTCTAATCTTTAGTAATAATCAGTGGCGTATTTGGGGGGGGGGCTTCCGGGCTTAAGCCCCCCCCCCCGAAATCTTACTTACTATAGTAAAGTATATGAAATATCTTGCAGAATTTTCATATTTTCAGGCAAACCCCCCCCCCGAAAGTTAGCAAAGCCCCTCCCGAAACAAAATCGTAAATACGCCACTGGTAATAATGGTAATAATAATAATAATTTGCTCATACTTGATAAGCCCGTGTTGTAGACACTAAAATAGCATTTTGTATTTATTTATTTATTGATTGATAAAATTTTAATTTGCATAATGGTTTAGTTTTCAGTAACGTAGAAATCTTAAATAGAAACAGTAAAGACAAAATATCTTACATGTGATGTCATGAAGTTTGCTAAGGCTGAATTTTAAATCGTTGTTACAAATGGGGCTTTAATCATAATTTTGTTGTACTCCTGGGAGGGGGCATGCATACTTTAATGAATTTGGTTGGTTGTGTCGGGACTCTTATGACCTAATATTGGTTTAGAAGAGATCATACCATCTGCCTTCGGTGGAGTATCACACATGTTATCTGGGAAAAACTTCCCTCAAAACGTTAGAGCCTTGAGAATTGTTACAGAAGAAGTGTTGAAAAGTACGCTACAAGACCCGAACGTTTGTCTTAAGGTCGATTTGATGGAAATTATGGAAGCATCTGCTGTAAAAAGTAAAGCTTGTAAATTGTAGCTGGATTGCTCAATAAAACCCGTTTTCATAACGATGATTTATATCAGAGCAGAGCGTGAAGGGGATTTCTCACTGCATTTGTGGGCTATCCAACAAAAGTAATGTTGCCATTTTTTTCTGCGAATCACTTCAACATTGTCTACGCGAAACATTGTCTGTATTATCTAAGATCCATGGAAAAATTTCCCTATCACATTATGGAGAAATTTGAATAAAAAATGAAATGAAATCTTTAAATTTTACGTCCCACGGTTATGCGGTTAGGCTAAAGGAAGACCGTGATGATGGGAAATGAGTAAAATGGTGGAATCAAGAAAGTGGGAGGAAACGGGAGAACCCCGAGAAACCGCACGAGCACGGTATTTGTCCACCGCAAAGTCCACACGGCGCGAGCTGGGATCGAACCAGGGACCACAAGCACCGGAGGTGAACGCTCTACCACTGAGCTGGCAGCATATAGTCTATATGTTGTAAAATGTAACTGGAACATCACTAAAAAAAAGAATTGAGCTTAACATCTCTCGATTAAGCACCTAGATTAAGGGAGAGGTGATGATGAGATGAATGATAGCGAGGAATGACGAAAGTGGTAGGAAACAGAAGAACCCCGAGAAAACCCGCATATACGGTGTTTGTCCACTACAAAACCCACTTGGCAGATGCTGGGATCAAACCAGGGACCCTACGCGCCAGAGTCGAGCGCTGTACTACTGAGCATCACAAAAATAGTTTACCTTTCGAACCACCTATACGTCTTCATTAACATATTCAAGAACTAAAGAACATCTCTTACTTTATACAGAAAAGTGTATGATGCACAATAATACTGGTACTGCATATCTATATTTTATGCATTATCCTTAGGTTTCATGTCAATGAAATAGATGTTAATATAATTGTATGTGTACACTCATTTTATTTACTTATACTAATATGTATTTTTCATTTTCTTTTCTTTTTTTATTTTCAGGGGTGACAATATTGAAACAATGGCATGGACAAGGTGGTCCCTTCCGATTGCCTTTTGGACCTGCCTTCTAGTATGCATTACACAATGTGATAGTAAGTATCTATTATATACAGAATCTCTAATCTCGGTCAATATAGTAAGGTTTTCAGGTCAGAGGGAACACCACAGAAGATTCCGTCTTAACGTATATACCTATATGTTATTTTTTAAGCCTATTTATTCATATGGGATTTTTTTCTGTTTTCTTTGAAACGATCTGAAATTTTAATCGTACGATTTTACTAGTTTCTTCTTTAAGTCTAGTTAAATCTCCGTTGCTTTTTCAAAATGAATTTCAAATATATACCTAAGTATATTATTAAGTATTCTACCTGGTAGCAGGTTCTTGTCTAATGCGCTTTTTATTTCTTAGGCTCGGGCCTGGAAATACTTCTTCCATGTTTCTCGATCTTTCCCTTCCTCTTTTGCCTCCCAATATTTTTTTCTACTTTTCAAATCATCAATCGATCAGTTTTATTCTTCTTTCTGCTCCTCGCTTTCCTTCCATCTTTCCCTTTATAGCGGTATGAAGAAGACGGTTTCTTCGCAAAATGTGTCCAATCCAATTAGCCTTCCTCCGTAGGTTACTAACTAAAAGCGTCCTCTTCTCTTCTAGCCGTTTTAAAATATCTTCGTTTATTACTCTCTCTGTCCATTTTGTCTTCTTCATCTTCCTATAACACGACATTTTGAAGTTCTGTAAATATTTCTTCTCTAACTTCCGTAATGTACAAGTCCCTGAACTCGATACATAGCACTTGACCAATTTCTTCTTTAGAGCAATATTAAATCTGCTAGTTAAGAGTGATATATCTCTGTTGAATGCTTGTTTTGCTACGGTAATTCATGATCTTATCTCTTTGCTGCAGTAAGCGTCTCTCGTCGAAATACTTCCTAGATATTTGAAATGATCTCTCTCTTCCTGTCTATATAACAGGCTTGAAGCGTAAACCTAATTAATTGAAAAGAACATTAAATATAACTTTGACATATTAATATGATATCATTTTTCAATCGTGTTTTTATGTATTGCATGGAAAAAATAGCTGTGACTTCAATAATTATTAAATATTTTTATGGATTAGGTCTATATTCTGAAAATATTCCAGTGAAACTAATAAATAAATTTCTGCTAAATAATGCTTACCCCTATTAAATAATTAATTTTACAGTAAAACTAACTAGAGTGAAAATTATGTGAAAATGTTATATTGTCATCTGGTTTACGTATATGTTCAAAGTGTCGTAGCTCTAGTGCGCGAAATTTAAGTTGGAAGATTTGACTCTAATAAACAAACATAAATCTAATCTAATAAAATCATTGTACGAGGGCTTTTCGGAAAGTAACCTCCGATTGATTAAAAAAAAAGAAACACTAAAGTAAATAATAAGAATTTATTATATACATCTGAAAACTACTTCTTTGCTTTATTTTTCAACATTTTCTCTGCACTGGCTTCATAAAAAAATCTCCTTGAGCCAGCCTGTGACCGCATCTTCCAGCTTCTCATCATCCCCAAAGCGCTGACATCCTGAAAATTTGTGAAAATTCATCGGAAAACTCCGAGATTGTGAAATGTCAATTTCTACGAACTTTTCCATCAATTTTCAGAACGAGTTCTTCAGCGACCACTCCTCTCTTGGTCATAAATGTTTGTTCGTCCACTTTTAAATGAACGAACCCATTCACGAACAATTCCTTCACTCATCACACTTGGTCCATACCCGGCACAAAGTTCCCAATGAATAGCTGCTGCCGAATATTGTTTAGCCATAAGAAAACGTATAACAGCTCGCACCTCGCACTTTGCGGGGTTTTCTATTGCAGCACACATTTTGAGACACTACAAAAGTGGAAGTACCGTAGTAATCAGACAACCTTTACTCTACCACAGCTGGATGCAGACTGATCTACCGCGCATATCTGTGCAAAGATGGTAGCGCTGCCCCACTACTTTGTGCACAGTGACCAATCGGAGGTTACTTTCCCAACGCGCCTCGTAATTATAAAAGCTTATGAAATACTGCAGTAAACTGACAGTGTTTAATTCGAATCTATATTCCTTTTTTTTTTTTTTTTTTTTTTTTTTTTTTTTTACGAATAGTTCCAGCCCAACTATTTTCTTATACTCTAAATACAGAAATCAAAGCACATTATTGTAATTTCTCTGATTTAATAAGTAATAAAATATTCAATATTATCCAGATATTTCTTTTGTCCTAAAATATTCTGAAAATCGATTATCTCGACTATTTCATTAATTGGAGTTCAAGTCCCTTTTTAGCATCGAAGCTATATGAGTCGGTACTAGCTGTTTCAAGTGGGATCCGAACCAGTATTCGGATTTGTATCCGAAAGTATTCGGATTTGTATCCGAAACAAGTATCCCCACCGGCAATCAAACCCAGGTCCACATACATTTGTCACTCGACTATGAAGCGGCATGAAAACATTGATATTATTTTATAATTAATATATTATGATGATGATATTGATGATGATGATGATTATGATATTGATTAATGAATATTATTTTGTAAGTAAGAGGGGAAAGATTAAATTAAAGATGTAGTTTAATGTAGGCTAAATGGGATGGGTGACAACTGCAACTGAGTGATTATAGAAGAATTGGTGGCGTAGAAATAATGGGAAGAACAAAACTCACGGACACGATGTTGACGTCACCACAAACTAACATAGTTTGAAATCGAACCAGGGACCGCTGACATCAGAAATAAGTATTAGAAAATCTCGTATAGAAATTGTAACTCTATTTTTTATTATTTTATTCATTTCTGCAGTATTTTGAGAAAATATAATAAAAAAGGGCATAAAGAGGTCCCCGATACCTGCGGTCATATATAGTACTCTTTCGACGCACGTGGTAGTCGTAGTTGGAAACTGCCGGGAAATAGAACGGTTGAGGTACACTCTTGAGGAACTGATTCGAATTGCGTCCTAATCCTGTTAGTGGACAAGAATTTATGTATTTTCCCCCATTTTACTCGACTATATTTGAGTGTATTTTCCCACTCTGCTACGGTAGGAGTAATAGGAATTCGTTTTATAGGATGGAAAATAGTTTGCCTGAAATTTATCTGTAGCCTAGAATAAAACTATACTACGTGCACAAGCCTCAAGTAAGAAAGGAAAAGACACGAAAATCTAACTCATCGGTATTAGTAATTACACAAGTGCATATAATAAATTCAAGGTTGAAACTTACCCACGCCTCTTAAGCTTCTGATATAGCTTTCGTGAAACCTTAGTTTATGTTTAATAACGTATTGGTAGCTTTGGTGAAAAGAGATACATATACAAGTGTGAGTGTCAGACAACATTGCGTGTTTCTAACATTGGAGAGGAAGTGTGCGCCACTGCATGCTATTTAACATGCGTTACTAAGACTACTCTTGTATACATCACACACAAACACACGTACACGCACCTGCACATGACTGTAAACCAGTGGCTATTAGTTACCCCCGGTGGCGAATATATATATATATATATATATATATATATATATATATATATATATATTCATGCAGTTTATCCTCACCCTTACGCTTTTCTTGACAAAAGTTTTTACATTGTGTTTTATGCAGATGCTGCTCTTCTCGAAATAAACATGCCACATAAGTGTGTCTGTGATTACATATTATAAGGGAGGGAGGAGGAAGGGCGAGGAATACATCATCTTGTGTTAAAGGGCATGCTATTTTTGATGTGATCATTTGATAATATAGTGTAGTGTATCGAGAAATTAACTTTACGATACGCCCTTCCGTAAATAGACTATGTCGTGACTCCGTTGTATTGACACATTAACCCATACAAAAAAAAAAAAAAAAAAAAAAAAAAAAATCAAAATATGCAGAGAAATCGTGTCATATGACACAGAGAGCCGCCTTCTTGTTCTTTTGTTTTGCATTCGCAGTAGAAGGTATTCTTTGCAGATTCGGGATTTTGGAGTGTAGTAAAAGGTTTATATATCGAAGGCAGTGCGATATTTAAGAATAACCTAAACAGGCTATAGATTAGGGCCCCACTCTCTTGGGGACTCCAAAAAATTTAAAGAAACATATAAGATAAGAAACAAATAAAATAAAACCTATACAGCAGCAGTATTTTGCTTAATGTAGGCTGCTACGATGTAAGTAATGGGGCCCATAAATTACCATGGAGCATATATTCAATACAGAAAATAGCGATGATTTGTCCTTTAAAAAGCAGGGCTGAACTTATGAAGGGCCGCATTACTTTCAAAAGATTAGGATCTCATCAAACCTAAATCCGGTTCTGATCGAAGATATGAATTTCTAACGCCGGTATAAGATACGTATTCTGGATAATTTTCCTTACACAGTAAGCCATAACCTAGCATTTGAGTTTGAATAAAATATTTACACTATGAATTGGGTAACAAAATGATCCATGTTGAATGTTCGGGGAGATTAAGTCGTGCAATATTTATGAAGAAATATCGTTGATCGATTTTAATTTTGGATATCAAATAATTTATATCAAGCTGATAGAAGTCATTGTTTGTGCATAAAAATTGATTTATGCATTCATACAACTTACTAATACAAAGAATACGTAAACCATTGTCTATTATTTATTTCCAGTGATGAAAAGTATATTCATTTTCCTCATTCCTATATTTTAATTCATTAATATTATATTAACATTTAAAATGTCAGATCTCATTCTGTTAGTGTAGCAAAATTAACAATGAAACTGGGAAATGAAGATGTAAGATTTAACAGATAAAATAATAATAACAAAAATGAAATATTAAGACAGCTAGATTTACTTTCACAAGATTAAATCATATTAATGTTAAAGAACCTTTGAGAAAATAAGAATTATATTTTTAAATTACTACATAATATTGGATTTGCAAGATACATATGCGTTATAGTGATTAGAAAGTCAAGAGTTAATGGTAGAAGTGATGAACAGATATTACGTAATACCCTTCACATGTGTACCACCATTCTTGAAACATTTGCAGCAGTATTCTTTTCAGTGTCTGACAGAATAGATGCAGACGTCGTCATATTTTACCAGACATCAAATTTCGGATTTTTCAGAGCGTATAAATTAGATTTCAAAGTCCTTCTTGTGAGGCCCTTCCAATTGAGACCATATGACATGGTCCCCATTCTATAAGCTCTTGATTTCAGCGTAATGAGATAGCGCACAGTTTTGCGTGAAGTAGTCAGAACAACATTTGATCACATTAACTGCTGGTATCATTTCAGCACTCAATATCGAAGATGATTCTCCACAGGTTGTAGTTCCGAAAAAGAATGGACGATACGTAATTTTCACACATTAATTATCTTACACCCACAATTTTGCGAAGTCTTAGTTGCGTTGGTAGACTTCTGAGAATTTGCTTGTTTGTTCGAAACAACAGCATCGAGGTTGTATGAGACGTGGGAATGGAGTTGTACCCGGGCCTCCCTCGACAAAGGCAAGTAAGTATATGCCACGATCAAACTTATGTAAGTTCCCATTTGACCAACACGTGAAATTTTGCTTTTTCACCTCTCTCATAACAATTTGCCTTGTTGAAGACGACTATCTCCAAGCAATATGTATTTTGAATTTCAAGTTGGAAATATTAGCATATTTGAGTCTCGTTTAAGGTTTAATCTGCTAGATGATGCAAATACTGAAACTTATACGTTTTCATTTTCCTAATTTTCTGCACCGCGCTCTAGTAAGACAAATTTTGTTGCTCGTGTGCCTCTCTGATTCCATAATACGGGCATGAAACGTGGCAGGTACTCAAGTGCTCTCTCTTCCCTTACTGACAATCTGACATTACTGCTTATTGTTTGTATTAAGTACATAGTTTTGTTCTAAAAATTCTAGTCACTATCTCTTTTTTTTTTTTTAAAAAAAAAAAACTGCTTTCCTGTATTTCTTCTGTATTTATTTCTTTAAAATAAAACGAGATTGGTTATTTTTTTTTTAAAAAAACCAATGCTTCGTACATACTGATTCTGTAGTATGATAACTACATTTCTGGGGCTGAGAGGTAAACTATACCAAGTCACTTTTTGGCCGAAATTGAGTTATCATGTTATTTCGTACTTACATTAGTACGAGGGACACTAGGAAAGTTTTGAGGTGTGGACAACTGGAACGCAGGAAGTGAAAATTTTTTCCATCAATAAACAGTCGACTCAATCCAGCAAAATATTGTCTTGAAAACACTTTTTCGTTTCTCCTGTGAAATTAATATTTTATAACTTATACTACTTTACTTCTCAGTCCCAGTTTTATGAAAGCATTCAAGGTTCAAAGAATATTATGTTAGTTTTTCAATCTATCACTAAATCTGAAAAAAAAAAAAAGTTTCTTTTATCTATTACAAGAAAAAGCACTATTGTTTGATGTAAAGAATAACTTAGCTTATATCCTTACATTAGTAAAAATAACATAAATAATCTTTTGAAGTATTTTAATTAAATTTTATAAGAGAATTTCATGTTACTTTGTGATATAATTAGCATTCTGTGAAAATTCATAGAATGTTTGTGGAAAGCTTTCTTTTACAGGTATAAGCGAAAGCCTAAGGATGTAAATTAAAGACAGCTATTTATGGAAGTTTTTACGAGATTAAGTATTTTATAGAGTAAAGCTCTTTTTTTTCCTTCATTATGCCTTGTTTGTCAGAGGAATGCACCTCAAATAAATCTCTTGACATATTTATTTTATAATATTAAATTAATATTATTTATAATTCAATAGAGAAACAACTTGAATATGTTTTCATGTTAAAAAGAAAACATTAAATAAAAGATACAATGTACGATAATAGGAACTTTGAAACGTTCAATTTAGATTTATGTAGGCTAAATTTCATTTGTCACAGCTATCGTAGCGCTTGACAACCTGGAAAATATTAATGTTTTGTGTCTTTATTTCAGATATTGGGCTGCGGTTTGACCATAGCCCAAAGCCAATTGTGGCTCCACCAGGCGACACTGTGTCATTTAAGTGTCAGCCAAATGTTGCAGCGGACCAAGTAAGGTGGCTTCATCAAGGGCATCCATTAGTCCTAAGCAATGATAGTGATATTAGGGAAAATGGAAACCACTTGATGGTTAAGCTCAGCAATGTTCCAGAACGTTACCTGGAACAAATAGGCGAATATCAGGTACTGTAATTGTCATTTTCATTTTCTAGTCTTCGCTTCATACAATAAAAAAACCTGAATAAGGCGTCAACAGAATGTGTTGATAACTTTATTATTTTAAAATAGTATTTTACATAATCATTTGAGGACAGATTGACTGAAGACTGTAGGGCGTAGCCGTATTTCTTTAAAAGCATATTTTATTTTTATAGCCAACTCCGAATGGCACGTTTACAGGTTTACAGGAGACATTTCATTATTGTTTCTCATTTTTTTCTTTTTTTCCTATCAGTAAAATCATACAGTTGTTTTTATCTGCGTAGTAAAGTTGTCAAACGTTGTCATTTGAAGCAAATTATTGGTCGTAGTTTTCGTTTCATATCTGAGTAATGGTAGAATGTTTTATGTAGACAGTGCACTCTTTTGGTCATAGAGAATTCTCATTGTAAATAGGATCTGGACATATTTTAATAACAGTAATCAATGTACATAATGAATATAAATTGTTAGATGTAACCGAAAAAAATGCAAATTATATTTTAGAAGTAATGAGTAATTTGCTTTTGTCTTTGGATGACACACAAGTTATTGACTTTTATTTATGCTCAAATCATATCGTTACTTTATACGTGATTTTAATTCCCTGGAGTAGGACGCCAACTATCTATTGATAGTTTTCTGACTAACCACGACATCTGTAAGTAATAAGAAATGGTTGTTCATTGTGCTCATCCGCATATTTAGTATGTATTAAAACAAGGAAAAGTGATTTTATGTACACAAAGAAACAACGAAAAGGAAAATAAAATCTTTAGCAGCTGTGGACTCCACTAACTTTGTTACCGATGATAATAATAATGTTGTTAATTTCTGTACATACATATTTAAAAGACTCCTACATCACTGATTACTGTATTTTGCCGTAGCTAATGCGCATCAAGTTTTGGGGTCGAATTCTTCTTTTTCTTCTTCTTCTTTCTATTATTATTATTATTATTATTATTATTATTATTATTATTATTATTATTATTATTATTATTATTATTATTATTATTATTATTATTATTCATAGTAATTTCTTGCCGTCTCTCTTAACATCTGGAGAAGTTTTTCTTTCCGTTGCCTTCACAATCTGACGAGAGCTGCAAAATGTTTCTTGGCAGCTATATTGCCATTTCCTTTAGCACATATTTAATAACCTTCATCTTTAAACTCTCCGTATACCAAAACTGTTCCGACATTTTCCAAATATTTTTTCAACAACTTTCCTAAAATGTCTGCTAATGTAGATTGCTAGTTCCCGCGTAAAGTGCACGTAAAGAAATTACCCGCTGCTCATGGAGTATTATTTAATAAAGTAGGCACCACCCATAATAATCATAGTGCTTACTTTGCGGTTAACAATACGTCGCTCTTCGTTTGTTTACAGTTAATCAATAACAATTGCTTAACAAATCCGTTTCATATTGCATGGTATTAATGATAATTTGTATAAGGATGTCGTTATTGTTTTCTGGAACCACACTTTTAACGCTTAAGCACAGAATATAAAAACTGAAAAAACATTTATATAGATAGAATATTAGTACTTCCCGTATATAATGCGCTTCTTTATTTTCCCCTTAAAAATATTGAATATTGTGTGCTTATTATACACGACAAAATACGGTAATTGGGAAAAATAGTTGACATATACTTCATAGTAATAATAAGAATAAAGTTAGTGGTGGATTTTTAAAGGTATGTAAATAATTCAGTTTCACGGCCCACGAGTCTGAGTCTGTCTTATACTCTAAAGGAGAGTATATAAATTATGTATTGAAAACAAAGTTGTCTTATTTTTCGCGCTTATACAGCGTTTACATTGAACTTGAAAGTCAGAGAATGTTAGAGAAATGCTTCAAAATATATCGAAAGTCAGGAAGATCTGTTTTATTAAGGATTTTTTTAACCTACAGAAGTTACGCATCAAAAAATCAAAACAGATTCAGAAATAAAGAAGCTTGAAGTGCGACGAAAGGTACTGAAACTTAAGCTGTGAAAATGAACAAATTAATGCTGCAGAAGAAAAATAAGTTAGGTGTGTTGGTTGTGATAACTAGAAATAGGCCAGAATATAATATATATTAATTGTTTCTTTTCATAATGCCGATCTATTAAAGAAATCTTTACGATTATTGTTTGGCACTATTGTTTTATTATATTCCAAATAGAGAAAGTTTGACTGATAATAGACTAAGTATTTACAGTAAGAGATTAAGCCGATACTGTATTTCAAAAATTAAATGAAAAGGAGAGCGCTAGACGGCTATGGGAATGATGGAAGCGAGTTAAAAAAAATATATTTTTTATTAAACCTATCTATAAATGATGGTTTTTTCGTAGTGTCAAGGGTCAGAAAAATCAATATATAAATTTCAATGTGAACCCTATATATATATATATATATATATATATATATATATATATATATATATATATATATATATATATATATATATATATATATACACAACAAAGAAGTCCCTATATTGACACAAGAAAAGTCTGAATTGATATTTAGTAAAACTAAAAGTGATGTATGATGATATGGTGTAACCAAAAAGAAGTTAGTGCAGAAGAAGCAGTATTGTTGGAGAATATTCAAATATTTACTTTTGACAACTTTTCCAACTTCTCTATTGATAGGCGTATTGCATCAGTTCGGCAAAATTTGCTGGCAGCTGCTGATTTTTCTATTCCTTCTCGTGGACTACTTCATCACAGAGTTCCTTAGTGGTCTCCTGAAATTCGTCCTGCTGTTTTTCTTCGGCGTCATGCACTTCGCCGATTTACACATTTTCCAACTGATGATAATTGGGCAGTTTCGTCAGCTTCGTACTCGAGCCTGATACCTGACTAAACAAGCTAAACGTCAATGTTCGCATGAGTATGTCTTCTTATTAACTACCTCTGTTTCGATGACTGATGTTTGGTCCCCAATCCGCCATTTGCATGGCTCTGATGGACTGCTATGAATCTCAGCTGTCCTCGTTGATGACAATTTGGTTACTGACCAAAAGCAAATAGTCAATGAGTTATTTTGACTCTGTCTCTAGCTCTGTCAATTATTCTTGGAACTTTCTTCGCTATAAACACCAAGCTGAACGCACGGTGGAACCCTATTATCGCCTTTTTACTGCTAAACAACTAGACTATGTTCTTTTCAACTACTACGAGTACTGCTCCAGATCCGGATTACATCCATTATGCTATGTTACGTCATCTACCTTCTCATGGTTGAACTTATTTAATCATATCTGGCTTGATAGCCACCTTTCGATAGTGAGAGGATCATCTTCTTCCTTTTTAAAACCTAGTAAGGTTTCAACTTGTAGTTCCAGCTAAGGTCTATTGCTCTTAACGAACTGTGTCTGCAAAGTTTTTGAAAAGCTGGTTAATCTTCAGTTGATCTGGTTCTTGGAACGGAATTCTTTACTCTTGAACCTTCAATGTGAATTCCGTCAATTTCGTTGGACTTAATCATCTTGTCCATCTTGAAACTGTCATTTGGGAGTTTTTCGTCATGGGGAACATTTATTGGCTGTCGTGTACGAACTCGAACACGCCTATGTATTACCTGGCGCCCTGGAATCGTACATCAACTTCATTCTTGAGAACTGCGCAGTTTTATGGCCTTGTTTTTTGAACAGTTTTCAGGCGACCGATATTATGGATTACGAGCTGCTCTACCCTTTCTGGTCACTTCCTTCAAGAAAATTGTATCCCTTAAGATAGTGTTTTAAGTATGATCTTGTTTGCTATGGCTGTGAATACTGTAATGCCTTATGCCTTATATTATTATTCCTGTTCGCAGTCTCCTTTATATGGATGATCTTACCATCTATTGTCGTTCCCATGAGCATCGCACATCTACCGGACAATTCCAGCTTCTTCTGAATCATTTCTACATGTGGGCAATTAAAATTGGGTTCCGTTTTTCTGTCGACAAAACAAAATGTATCCATTTTTGTCGGTTACGTACCTGTGTTTCCGATTCTGACCTTATTTTGACGGAACATGCCTATCGTTCACTTGCTGGCTTGCAGTTTGATGCCAAACTTACTTGGTTTCAACATTTACGTACTTGAAATATAGGCCTATTTGCCTTAGAGCACTAAACCTCTTGAGAGTTCTTTCTTATCTTTCCTGGGATACAGATCGTACAATACTCTTACGTCTTTACCGTACTCCCATCTGTTTATCTCGATTATGGTTGTGTGATTTACTCTTTTCGCTAGACCGTCTGTTCTACATGAGCTGGATACGGTCCATCATCTTGGTATTAGTTTGTCTATAAGTACTTTCCGTACTCGCCCTATATTTATCCTCCGTTATTTTGCACGTCTTAAAGCACTTCCTGATTTCCCTTCTTCTTCTGTCCTTTAAGCGAGTGATCGCTGTTGTCAGTATGCGGCACGCCTCGTGTTTCTATACCTTTTCAAGATTCGTGCATTAGACCTTGTGGATGAATTAGGGTATTGCTGTATACTGAACTTCTATCTCTTGAGTTCTACTATTTTGCCTTGGCAGTTTGTCTTAATATATCATTTCAGTTCTAGTAAGTCTACCGCTACTGATAACCAATATCAGTAAAGAGTTACACCACTATGCTGACTTTTATCATTTTTTTTATACGAATGGCTCGAAACAAGATGGCTCTGTTGGCTATGCGTTTGCCCTTAGCCATGGCCGCTCCCTTTCTTTACTTCCATCTTTAGTGCTGAACTTTATGCTATTCATCAAGCCAAGCCCTATGACCCATACTATTGCCCATATTGTGATCCTGTTGACTTCAAAAGTGCTCTTACCATCCATACCAATGCTTACATGCAACACTTTCTAGTTCAACGTATTGTCTTGAAACGCCATTCTCTACTCGCTGCTGGTTACGTTCTCCAATTTTGTGGGATCCCCAGCCATGTAGGTATTTTTGGTTATGAGCAGGGGGATTCTGTAGCAAAAGATTCAGCTCTTCATGGCATTGAACTCCTGACACCCCTGCCTTGCACTGATCTTACCCAGTGTTCAGTTCTTGTCTTTTGCAACAATGACAGTTGGATTGGGATGTAACATGACAACAAATTACTGTCATTAGTTTGCGACCGTCTCGTGGAGAACAAATACTTCTAACCCGATTGCGGGTTGGACATAGCCATCTCACGCATACATATCTTTTGCATGGGGTTACAGCTCCGAATTGTACCTTTTGTGGTGCATTATTGTCGATTTACTCGCTTTGGCTCGGCTTCGACTGCATTACGACATCCCATTCAATGAGATCACTACTTGGCAATGAATCTATTTCATTCCTCGACTCATGAGGTTTTTACAGCGCATCCAATTGCTGCATGTGATTTAATTTGTGTATGGGTATCTTTATTCGTATCTTTCCTTACGATATTACTAATTTTACTTACTGTAGTCTTTTTGGTTTTCTTGCTATTCGATTCGCTTTATCTTGGTGTTGTTTTGTCACAAGCAAATAACAAACCCGGACCTTGCGGCCATGGCGAGAGACGCTTTTAGTTTGGCATCTGGTGGGCGAGGCGAGGGTATTGGTTGGGTGTTGGCAACACTGGCAAAAGTCAGTAAAACGCAATGAAGTGTTCGTTGTCTACAGAAGGGGTTTTTCTTCTGAGGATCGTGTGCATCCCGAGCAGTCTGTTATGCAATTTAAGTGCGGGAACAGGAATCCTGTATTTATTTCCAGTCGTGTGTACGAAGGGGAACACGCGGATATTTTAAAATTAGTGATCCCTAGCTATGGCCATTCCTACACTCTGATAAATAATTTATGCTTAATTCACTCGGAATTAATTGGCTCACCCCCCTACCTCCCGCCTATTTGAACACCTTGATGAAACGGCAACATTGGACCTCCCAAGTTAGTAAACCTGACTTACTGAATACAATAGGAATTTCAAGCAAGTACGATTGGAGTAATTTATGTATTCCATTAATTATCCGTCTTAGGAACTCTTGAGTTCATATCTTCGTCACGCAATGCAAAACGTTTCAATAACTGCCGTAATATATATTTGTGCGACACAGAAAGTAAATTTTAATTTTGTTTTGTTAGAAAGTCTGATTAAACTTCTCCTCTATGCTGCAAAATAGGTGATTATGTTACAATAATTGGAAATGAATTTTAAACTGCGAATTTGGTATTTGTTTCACAGATTTTGGTAGTTTATTATATAGTTTTATTCCTCCGTGGTGTAACGAGTTTTGAGTTTTTGTTAGCCAAAAATCTTGCTTATGAATATGATTTATGGTTTTACTGTTGTGTTCGTTTATATTCCGAACTTAGTTGCCCCGTTTTTAGCTGTTAAAATTATATCCACCCTAATTATGGTTCTGAACGGGTGCAAATAGACCTTGTTGTTGACACACCTATATAATTACTTACTCATATTCTTCTGTTAAGCAACCTTCTGCGTTAGAAAATAATTTCACACTCTTTAAGTAATTTCCATCATTTCAGCCAACGTTACTTTCCAGGGAATATTTTCTCATTTTTTAAAACAAATACTGCATGACTAGTTTTAATGATAAAATACCTCTCTCTCTTTGAGTCGAACAATCGTATCCTTTTCGGATAAGAAACAAAAGCAATATAAGGATTGTATGCAAACACTTTGGGAATTTCCGATGCAGTGCCGTGACTATTGAATCAATACGAATGACAGTTATCCTTGACTAACAAGTTTTTCAATTAACTTAGAAAGGAAAAAAAAAAAAAAACTGAATTCTTCTTACTCCGTCTTAATCAGTGACAGAGTTTAGAAGGACAGTTGTGTACTATTTTACAGATGAAGAATGACGGAAATGAATGAAACGATTTCTTCTTTTACAGCTATTAATGTATACACTCCATTGTTCTGCAAAATAATTATTTGTAGCATGCCTTTGGTAACTGAGTAATGTCTTCTAGTGGTTAAATAACTAACTCGTATGGTCCCAGATTTGAGCCCTAGTAGGAATACTTTGCTTCAAATGAAAACTAGGTTCTGAAAAACTTCAATCAATCAGTTCTCTATCAGAGTAAATTCATAATAATAATAATAATATAATGTAATGAATTTTTTAAAAGTATGAAACAGAAATTTCAAAAACTAGACATTTTGCTCCAATTGTAGCATAATACTTTGTCCGTGATTCTTTTATAATAAAATAATTACTCTGTGATACCGTTGGAAACGATGATCTGTTGTGTTTATCAACATTCAATACTATCCCCCATAGCAGAGATGTCCACTTATGTCCCGGAAACGGAACTTATTGTGAGATTTATGTGCAACATTTCTGGGCTCTTCGTTGGGTAATCAAAGGATGATATTTGGACTTTCAAATATTATTCCGTGACATACATCCTGTTAAAGTCCAAGATAAATCTCGTGAATACTTTTTTTTAATTATTCTTAAAGTTTCTTCTTTGAGCTTGAATGTCTCGGGATAAGTATGGGATCTGCAGGACATCCAAAAGATGTTTCGTGGACTTGAAATGTTGATAATGCGTTTAGTAATATATAGAGTGCTGATAATTTCTATACTCTTTGAAAAATGCAAAATCTGAAAACGTTTTTCGTACATTTCCTAAATTTTTCTGATGGTGGTTACATTAAATCAACTGTTTATACTAAATAATGTAGTTTGTGTTTGGAAATGAACTATATTCATCATCATAAGATTCTGCCGTCACTGGGAGGTCACTTCTATTTAATATCGTCTATCAATTATATCTTCTTCCCCTCCCCCCCTCTCTCCGTCTGTTCTAACATACATTTTATCATATCGTATATTTCAAGTGTAACACCAAACGTTATACTTCCATAGATATACAATAGGCCAAATTCTACAAAGTTAGTAGCGTTTAACAGGGGGAGAGAGTGTCCAAAAATAAGACATATATTAGTCAATAGCACGTATTGAGCTGAACAATATGGTATTCATGAGCATAAAAGCTCCGTCGTTGCTTTGGGAAAAAGGGAGGGAAACTTTTTTTTTTTTTTTTTTTTTTTTAACCTAAAACAATTATTTCGTATAAGAATCATGCTATATATTGAAGAGAAGCTGATACTGAAATATATCCGCATTAAGCTCTTCATTTTGACACAAGCACGACGACAATAAATGATACATGGTTATTGAGATATAAGCTAAAAGTATAATTAACTCCTCCATTTTAGCTTCAGTTGAATTAAAACATTGTTCAAGGATAAGACAGATATCAGTCGATAGTTCACATTCTTCCTTTTCGTGAGCTGAAGAAAATAATATGCTTGTGGGTAAATTCACATGCTTAGTTTACGAGAAAATCGATAATAATATTAATTATAAAAACGAATTCTTATGGCACTAGAACAGATGTCGTTCGTTACCTAAGAAATTGTTATTTATGTACTGTAAATATAACAGATTACACTGTTTCGTGCCATGTGAATGTTTCTTAACTTAACATTTCATTTTTTTTTTTCGTATTAATTGATTAGGTAATAAGGCGAAACAATGTTTATTTGGTCGGGGAATCTTTTCAGCGCCGAGGTTATGTGATACAGATTTAAATTTTAATGTGAGATTTGAATCATATCTTCCTCTACCGGATACTGAAACTGAAACTAAAGAGAACGTGTGTTAAACAATTAGCTACTCGGGAATCCTAAGCGTGGAAAGAGAAAATACCTGCAATATTAGAAATACGAAAACAAACTCATAGTTCGAGTCGTTGGGGCTCGGAACAGATCTATAAAGTGGGCTCACTCCCTATATATAAATATACCCTGTACTGTATACTCATAAAAGTAATATGTAAATGTGGTGATTCTGTCACATTTATTCTCTCAAAATAATTCCAAAGTTATTATTTCATGCCATGTTTAGCTTATTTAAAACCAGGGTTGGCTGGTTTAAACCATGATTTAAACCTTGATTTAAACCAGCTGTCTTTTTTTAAAAAAAAAAGAAAGAAAGAAAGAAAAATCGAAAAAATGATTTAAATCGTGACGTTTCCACATATCAAACGATCTGCATTAGTTTTATCTCCTTTTCACCTTTTAATCAAGGCGTCCCATGTTCAATTCTCGGTCGAACCACAACCCTTTTTTCAAGTGTAAACCTAGTAGCGGTTCAGATGTTACTTTAAGCGAAAGTCTTCTCCTTAATAACCAAGGTGTTACATGAGGACGTTAAGCCTAAACATAAACAACGAAACAAAATTGTATATTTCTGCTTGCCTGAATGCCTGTTGTTTTATAAAGAAACCGAGGTTGCTTAAATATATTGATAGAAATTTATCGACTGCATACGTAGCATCCAACATTAGGTTGGATTGGACTTCAAGTTTTAATTTAATTGAATGATATCTACATACTCAATTTGTAATTTAATACCTCAGTTTTAGCGTACTGATTATGATACGTTGACCATAAAATTTTATATGCCAAACAATAACGGGAATACTTTGCATTTAAAGTAATAACAGGATTTTGCCAATAGCTAAGGCGGGAGTTTCCTGATTTATATATAATTCTGTATAATGGTTTCATTTGTGCAGTTGTTTATTTATTTTTATTTATTTATTTATTTATTTTTGTCCTTCTGAAGTGACTCTTGACAATTATATTAACAAATATGTAAAGATCAGTACAACGTATTTTTATCAGGAGTCCTTCGTGAGTGAGTCGGCAGACTTACCGTATTTGTGGCCAATTAGTCCTGGTTTCGAGTCCAAATGGAGAACAATTTCTCTCGAATGTAAGCCGAGAAGCGGTTTGGATTCCGCTTTAAGCTTATGTGACCGCTTCCAGCATAACCCCGTTGTTGCGTAATAACACGAAGGCGAATAACCTATTTCTGTCCATATATAATATAAATAGGCTACATATAGCAAATTATTTAAACAAACAAACAACAACAAAAAGTCTGGTTTAAACCAGAAAAACGGGTTTAAACAAAAGAAGATTTTTTTCAATAAAAAACATAGTTTTTGCCAACCCTGTTTAAAACAGTAACAATAAAACTAGCTAAGTAGGTTTGAGAAGCATACTTACGAAAATATCTGACAATGTTTTTCCCGGTGTGAAGTTTTAGGGAGTATCACTGAAGTACATGCTGAATACTTAAACTGTCTATCTCTGTAGAATCACTAAATCGATTGAACTGCTCAAAAGTGTGGCATGCTTCCTCTCGGAAATTCAAGTAAATCAACAATTTCAATTTTCCGGACACGTGCAATATTTTTTTAAAAATTTAATTGTCCAATATTTTCTTTATTTCTTTACGTTTCCAACTTCAGTTTTAAAAATACCTGTTTTATGATACTAATTGGTTACCAAAATATAAAAGCAATTTTTTTTTTTCTACTGAAAGCTATGCCGTGAATGCCGAGATGGTACAATACAAATCAGCCTCTGGATTCTCTGCACGTATTTTTCCTTCCCGCCAAAAGACCATAAAATAATTTTTAAAAAACAGTGGAGTACAACCTTTGCATCTTCCTGCGAAAAATCCTGGGGACTGGAAACCAAAACCATTAAGACTGCTTATAGCCTAATTTTACTATTAGCGGCGGGAAGTTCTGATTAGAAATTCATTTTTTTAATGTAAAAGGAATAGTAACTGAAGTTTTTCCCATTTATTTTCCGTTCCAAATAATTTTTGATGAAAATTAAACGTCACTTGCATTCCTTGTATTACCATATGCGGTAGATATTTATAGTTACTCGATGTTCGTGCTGCCTTACAACTTTAATTTACATTCATGTGTAGTTATACGTCGGCACCTCCATTTTCATGTCAGGTTCTTGTATCAGATTCCAGTCATTGTCATGTTGAGCAGCTGAATTCTGCCTATTAGTAATACAAATGAGATCCACTTGCCAGTAACAGTGACATCTAATAAGATATACGGCAGAAGAATAAGAAACAAGCCGACAACACGAGATAATTTGATGTTAAGTGCAGAATATCGGAGGGATAAAAGAAAATGTGCACATGACATTTAGCTTCTACAAAATCTCTTCATCTACCATGTACTTTCTTTCACGAATTAATTATCTTTGAATAATGGAAATTCATTCATATATTTCTTCAGTCCCGAAAAGAACTAAGTTTCGTTATTAGAAAGAAAGCAAATTTTACAAAAGATTTTGATTTTAAAACGAACGTACCTCATCATCATCATTATTATTATTATTATTATTATTATTATTATTATTATTATTATTATTATTATTATTATTATTATTATTATTATTATTATTATTTGGTTAGGTACCGTTGTGTTGTAGCCATAAAAGGTACTCATATAATCAAAAATATATCGTAAGATATCTCAGGATTTAGATTAATTTTGGACTGTATTTTGATTCATTCACTTTGTTGATTTGATCCATAAATAAATAGTAATTATAATAACCACTTTATTATACCCGTTATTATGTTTGATCATTTTTTTAATTATCTTGTTAAGTAAATCGAAAAGCATTTAAATATTTACACACATCTCTTATATTTACATCAATTTTTGCTTAATATAATAAGCTTTTCAGACAGATTCCCATATATAATCATATTTAAAGCTTGCTGTTCGTAAAAACATTAATTTGCTATACATACATCTAAACCAGTATATCCGTCTAGACATGTGAATTCCTTTTACTGAATTGTAGTATTCAGTGACTGTACTATGATGATAAAATATGAATTTCCTTACTAAACGTTTAATTTTGTAAAAGAAGTTGGACAGAAATTATTATGGTAAGTACAGCTAATATCAGAAATTTAGCGGACCAATCTTTTAATCATATGTGATTTGATGGACCGTTGCGTAACACTGTGGAATATATCGCCTATGTGATATAATTAAAAAGAAGCAAAATATGGAGAAAATATAAGAATGAAAATTAAAAGTCCAAAATATGAAAAATAGAAGTTTACTGATATAATTTTAGATCAAATATTAATATATATAATCTTACATTTATATGCCATGTATCCAGTGACCTTTTTGAAATATGTTACGCGTAGGTTTAGATGATTTATTTCAGCAATAAAACTTTGTAAAAGTAATTTCCAAAGGCCAAAGAAATGAAAACTACAATACAAGGTTAATCAAAAACTACAGACGCAAAAATGTGTGGTGAAAGAAGTCTGGAGTCGTATTACACCGCCCGATTATCAGGGAAGGTTTTCCCCTCCCAAGAAGTGCTCGAAATGCCGGAAGAGATAACAGTCAATGGGAGAGTCATTAAGAGAATACGGTGGATGAGAAAGAGTTTCACACTGCAATTCATGTAGAGTCTGCAACGTCCTTTGAGCGACATTTGCACATGCACTATCATGCAACGTCACACCATGTGCTTGAAGGCAATGTTGCTGTTCATTTCGCGGGGTTTAGCACTGTAACAAACCGCAGTGATCTTTTCGCTTTGAAGGAGAAAGACAATATTGAATCAACCCGAACATAAATCACCCAATGATCACATCATTTAAGAGTTTTGGAAACTTTGATCAGCCACTGTTCTGACTGTTTATGATACTCGTAGCGGATTTATTTTTCATCAAAAGTGACAATATGATGTAGGAATGTTTTCGCTTTGACGGAGAAAGACATGATGAATCAACCTTGACATAAATCACCCAATGATCACATCATTTAAGAGTTTTGGAAACTTTGATCAACCACAGTCCTGACTGTTCACGATAGTCGAAGCAGATCCATTTTTCGTTAAGAGTGACAATACGACGTAGAAAATTTCTTGGTTGTTCCTTACACTCAGAAAGCTGCACACCTGAACACGGTGATTCTTGTTAGCCGGTATCAACTCATATAGCAGCCACGAATCCAACTTTTTCACTTTTCCGATTGCACGGAGCCGCCAAACGACAGTGGCATGGTGTATATCTAGTTCATCTAAACGACACAAACACTTTTTTTTGAGGGTTCACTTCCATAATGTTCCTCAAAAATTTATCCAAACAAAATATTGGTCGGTGCCCACGGATCTCATTTTGCAACGCTGTGTCAGCGAAACGAAATTTGACAAACGGCGAATGATAAGATCGTTCGCCATTCCTGACCCAAATGCACTGTTAATTTTTGCTGTATAGAATGTTTATCGCCATACTGAATCTTCCAGTTTCAAGTCGTAAAGAAACCTCACTCGCAGTTCTGTGTTCTCTGCGGTGCACTTTCATACGACTTTGTTCAAGAACTCACTATTCCTTGTTTGTCTGGGTACCCCAGCCGTTTTGCTGGACATGTAAAGAATTTGTGACGTTAGAAGCATTACTTTAGTCCGTCCGTGGGTTGTATTGCTGAGATGAGTTTCCCATCATACGTGAAACAAATATTTTATTCACACCAACCAAATAGAAGAAAACGTGTCTCATGCGACCCTTTTCACAAGTTTAAAAAATGTGAAAATGTTACATCATGAATTCTGGTGACTTCGCTAAAGACTAAAGATGCTACAAATAAATGTACTCTATTAGTAATACATATGTATTACACACGACACCATATTTAATATTTATAACACTAAATTAATATATTTTGCATACCGGTATATCAATACTTTATACATTCGATTACCATCTTTGAAATTTTAAACGAAGATAGAATCTCTGCATGATTACTTTATCTCAACCCTACCTCGCCAACCCTGAGATGAAAGAATTCCTAAAATTAACTTCGTGACTATCGAATGCTTATTTCTAGTAATTCCATTCAAAAATACAGTAAAACCAAATCTTGAATACAAAAATAACTATCAATACTTCTGAAGATTAAATGTGTAATACTACCTAGTATTGTTATTGTTGCTAGTGACTGAAAAATGCAATGACAGGATGGAAATTAAATAAATGCGATTTTTTTTTTTAATCTTTAAAAAAGAGCTTCCATCCCTGATATGATCAGCAAATTGTTTTCCTCGTTTGCAATGGCAAATAGAGGGAGGGGGAAAATAGAGTTATTTTGATTGCCTATCGACTTACGTGGAATGAATAATACAATCTTTAAGTCTAATATAAGTGACAAATCATACATTTTAGTTTCATTTTTATTGTAATATATGCATTAGATAACTTTTTCATCTGTTGTAAAGCACTTGAATTCAGATACCCAGTCACGAAGTTAAGCTTTAGCTTTAGGCATGTTTCAATGTTCTTACATCTTTTCAAATTCAAAATCAACAATCAATATACTCTGCACTACGCGCACGAAACCACTACTAATGCAATCCGTTTAAGTGAGTTTAAACAATGATGTAAGAAGAGAGTGGATGTACAGATGCTTATTGGACTTCAGTCAGAAACTTGTTAAAAAAAAGCATTTTTTACATGGGGAGGAAAAGTGCGCCTAATCTTGAAGCTGATTCATTTCATTCAAGAAGTTAGAAATTCACTTTAGACATACATATGAAGATTTTTACGAAACTTTTTTTTTTTTTTTTTTTTTTGTTAAATATAAAATATGAAAATCAAAAAGTCGAAAAGTCGCTATTTCGATTCTACATAGTATGAAACATAAATATCCTTGTTCCCATTGCAGCTCTAAAATACGAAATTTCATATCTTGCCTCTCTTTTTAATTATATATTTCTTTCGGCATGTTATCGGCAAGCATAATTGTATCCATAAAAGAAATGTTCACAATACATTGAAGTCCCCAATAAGGATTGGAACAGGAACATTTGAAGCAATGATATTTGCTACAAACTATTCATCATGGGATGGTTTATGTATTTTGTTTCCAGGATGCTAATAGTATACTTAAATGATACCTAAAATTATTTTTCATTTCATTTCGCTGTAAAAATGGGGCAAAGTTGGACATTACGTGGCATATTCAAATTTCCCCTCATTTCCGAACAGTGTAGTTTTTTTTTTTTTCTTCTTTTTTGTGCAAGTGTGTATGCAAGGGTAATTACAAAGTGTGTTTCAGTCCTTGTTAATTTCGTTTTTTGATGCTGTACAGAAAATTAATATTATCGTGCTAATTTATTGCTTTTTCGATCGCCCATTGAAGGTACGAATATTTCTATTACAGTTCAACATTGAATTTGCTTCTTCTTTACTAATCATAGGGAATATGTTCTTATTAGTTGTAGAAAGTTTCAGTTTGAGGTTAAGATGATGAAGTAATGAAAATAAACGTTTATTATTCTTGGGTAGAAGAAAAGTAACTTTGGATATGGCCGGTAGCAGATTAAGACTATGTGCTACTCGAAATTACAAGAACTATGTGGCTGAAAATTTGGAGAAAGCTCTTCAGGAAGCTAAAGATGGACATTAATATTAAAGAGATCTAGTGGAAAATATGGAATGGGCATCATATATTACATATGGTTATATTTTACATACATATCATTAGACCAAAAACACTTTGCTTATGGAATCGCGCTCGGTGTATAAATAAAGTAAACGATCATACATTATTATTAGGTGTTCAGACTTTCATAATTGCCAAATTTTAAGAAAAGAAGAATGTACGCAATTATGCCTGTCAGATTATAACGTTCCTCTTTAAAGACAAATTTGAAGTAAGGCTTAAGTGTGTAAGTAGCGAGAGGGATGTGTTTTGTGAAGAACGATAAAGATGACTGTAAAGTATCAATGGATGACACAATCACAGTTCTTCCAGCTTCACAAGTTATTAGTACTAAAAACAAGTGAAGATATACTTCTAAAATATTTGGTAAATACAAAGAAAATTCCTGATCTCTTTTAATATGCATATCTTCATGATTGATTATTATCTTGTTAGAATTTCAGTGTGTAATTTATGTATCTAAATTAATCCAAACTCATTTTTTTATTAGTAAAAAATAAAGTGAGATTGTATGTTAATATGATTGTATTTGTTTTTCTTCCTTTCAGTGCGTATTCTGGTTCGGTGCTGTGGCACTTACTTCCCCTCCGGCTCGACTAAGCATTGCGGAAATAAGTGAATTTCCACCACAGCCAGATGTATATTACGAAGCAGTTGAAGGGACTACTGTTGCGTTACGGTGTGAATCTCCCAACAGTAATCCCCCTGCTTTACTTCAGTACCTGAAGGATGAGCTTCCATTACACTTATCGCCAGGTAAGGCATATGTTTATCTATTTTTTTTTTTTTTTTTTTTTTCAAAAACAGTAAGTTATGCGTGCTAGAGTCATAGCTGGTATTGTTATTTTATTGAATTATTCAACTCGAATGGATTGTTACATGTTTCCTTTATATACGAATTTCAGATTCGACACCCGGTTGGAAGTCATGTGTGAAAATAACATTTGTTTAATGTTTTATATCTTCATAACATTTTTTTTTTTTAATTTGATGTGTAGTACTTACTTACATCAGTTTGAATTTGTTCGTGATTTTTTTGTCACATTTACGTGATTCGAGAACTTTTATTTTCAAACCTGTGTGACTTTTAAGTATATACAGTATTTACGTGTCAAGAAAGCAACATTAACGCAACAGTAAAACACTTCTTTCATCTATTTGTTTCAATATTCGTAAATCCATCTTTAGATAAATAATTTTATGTAAAAAAAAAAAAAAAAAAAAAATGTAAATTATAAATGTAATCGTAGAACTATAAACATACTTTCTTATACATACTAGTCCAGCAATAAGTTAATGTTCATTTCAAGCCAGCTATGCACACTAAAGCCTTTCAGAATGTTTCCAATCTTTAAGTATTATTTCGAATGTTTTTTCTTCGCTTTCTGATTAAATTTAGGTGCAGTGGTCGAGTCAAATTAATTTCAAAAATGACATAATTTTAAAAATATTTTACTGACCTCAATCGTCATTCACAGTAAAAATATATCTATGAACGTTATCTGTGTGAATATTCTTCAGTATTATTCTTTTGTTTTGATTTTGTATAAACTGACAAGAATTTGAACATCAATTAAACTTGAATGAATGAGAGTTTTTTTGGTGTTCATTCAACTTTTATAAAACTGAGTTGAGAGTTGTAACAGCTCAGACGATGAAAACAGTCATAGTATTTCAAAACATCAACATATGGATTTAAAGTCAAGTTAAATACAGATAAAACATACATACAAAGTCTCAACTATTATGTACTCGTATATTCCTCCCTGTAAACTTCTCAGTGTATGAAATAAAATGATTTTTTTTTTTTTTTTTTAAGTTTAACATCCCAGAATTATTCTCTTTGGGCTATAGGAGACGGATGGTTAATAAAAGTGAGTGATTATGAAATTAAATTGATTGTACTGTCTCACAGAGAATCGAACCCGAGACCACGTGTACCAAACGCACACGCGCTATCTCTCTTCGCGGATGAATCAGTAAGGATGGAAGAGCGACTAGAGAACTTTACTAAGGAAGGCTCCAGAGGGGGTTTCAATTTGTATTTAAAATTATATCTCCGTACTCCAATTTACTTTATAGAATTCGTTTCGTCAGTACCGGAGGATTGTAAAACATGGATATATAGATAGAGTGCATACCAATTTCTGTGTAATTCCATAAGCAGTTTGCGATATGTTTCATGGTTTTCAAGCCAGGGTGTTTTAAAACTTGACATTTCGCATTTTCGGTTGTTTATAACTTTGAAAGGAGGTGTTTCTCAACCGATGTTTATTAGAACATTTTTTTCTTTTGTTTGATATAAAAAATTACCTCCCAGAGTTCGATAATATAATTTCTAAACATACTATATGCCAATTAATATTCCTGATATAGACATTCTGGTTTCCTATAGAGTCTCTTGTTCATGATTAATACAGAGGTATGATCTTTATCACTTTTAATACTAGAATTCGGCTAGCTAGGGACTTCGTTCCCCAGAGCCCCACATTTAATCGGCCTACAGACTCGCACCTTTCATATCTCTAACATGTCTCTCATCTTAAAGGATTTCGAGATACAGCTATCTTATTATAACAAGTGTAACCTCCACCCTTTTTTAAATTCCCTTCTAAGAAATGAAAGACGTCTTTAATTATTTTAAATCAAAAAGCTAAATACCGATTTTTATGCCTCTAACCATGAGGGATTTTTCAGATATGGCCATCTTTAACAATAGAAACTCCCGCTTTTATTTCTCCCTTGTAGGGGAAATATCTAAAACCACTGGAACACGTCTTTAATTATTTTAAATGAAAAGTTTAAATACCAAATTTCGTATCTCTACTTTTCAGAAATTCGAAGATAGGGACATTTTACGATAATAATTACCACACTATTCCCTTCTTCCCTTCGTCGAATTTCAAAATCCTTCCTTTCTGGCGCCTCACGTCACAATCTTATGCGCTGCCAAGATTTTAAATTAAATTGATCAGTCAAAACGATAATACAACAGATGGATACATTATAATAGATAGATATTGGAAAACGCGATACTTATTTTCGGCAATTGAACCTGGAACCACTTATTAGAGAGTAGCACTGTCATGGAAGAAAGGACAAGAAAATTAGGTTTAAAGTGATAAGAAATTTTCCTTCTTGTATTTTATTTTGCACTTGATAAAGACAGCCTATAAATGTCATAGAAATGATTGAGAAAAATATTTTCTTTCATTCAGTGAAACGTTTTATCATAAATATATGTTAACCCGGAATGCTTACAACATGAAGAGTATGGGTGGTCGTAACACAAAGTACGTAAATGGAATTAAAAGGGGTTAAGAAAGAATAGTTGAAATTTAAACTAGTTTGCAACTATTATTTTGTTCGTAAAGTATGTACGTTATCACGTTATAACCAAAGCCATATTCAGGGGTATGGAAAGTTTTGAGTATGTTTAAAAGTAGTATTGCTTTTTGGGAGGGGTGGAATTCCAAAATGATTTACAGTTGGGGGCGCGTTTTGGACGAAAGCCGGGGATAGGTATCCCTGCTTTAATATCTTTTCATATTATCACATACGTATTTACTCGTAAGCGCCCTCTTTTCCTCCAAAATGTAGGGCACTAAAATTCTTGAAGGGCGGTTATAAATTGCATAATATGTTTTTATGGTAGAAATACTGGTAGAATGCTTTTTGATTGTTCTTTATAATAAATTGTAAACAGTAACATTGATTTTATAATTTCGACAATGTAAAGTTTATTTTCGTAGGTCTGTGTAGGGCGTCCGCAAAGTAAGTCATGGGAGGTTCAAGCTCCCAACTTCATATAATTTCTGGTGTTTGTACGATACCTGTCGGAGAAATATCTAACTATTGTTTGGGAAACAATACACTCGCCTGGCGTTTCTATCGTCCTAATCTCCTTCAAACTAGTTCCTTCCTATTTTCAGACACATAGTTCGGAGGTCTTTCCACTGCTCGAAAAATCCTGCATCCCATCCTGAGGAAATGCTATGAGAGCAACCGTCGCGTTGCGGTAGACCTCTCGGATGCGAAAGCGAGTTTTTTCTGGTACCTTTTGATTTTTGAGATCCTGACAAACCATCCAAATGCTGTACTATTCCGAGAAAGGCGATCACATGAGTCACATGAATTGAATTACTATCCTGTTGTAGTCTTCTGGGCTTTGAGATCCTCAGGTCTGGTCTTCTCAGGCAAACAGCGTCACGTACATGATGGAAAATACCTAAAGAGAAGTCCTTTGTATCTGAGTGTCCTTTCTGTGAGTACTCATGATGCACATTGTCATAACAATCTAAGAACAAATCAACATTCCTTTGATTTTACTACGCACCTGGCGAACATTTCTAGGTCTTTGCGAGCCTTGCCAGGCCTTGGCAAGCTCGGATCGATCCACTGAGTCGATTGTGAGTGGGTTTTCGGGTTCTATCCTTACACAAACAACTTCATCATTTCAGATCCGCGCCGAGACCACACAGGAACACCCAACATAACCACTTCTTCACCCCGAAAAAGATACATGTGAAAATTATGCCACATGCAGGATAAAGGCATCATAGACCCTTTTCTACCGCGCAAAATCTTACCAATCTGTATCATGTAGTTTTCCCAGAAACAAAGATCGGATGCTTTTCCTACAAGCCTGTTATACATATATGATAAATGTTTATCGTTACATAATACCCTGCTCAAAGGGGAGGGGTTAAAATTCCGAAACCTCCCCTTGCATACCCCTCTAGTTGCGTGAATTTTTTGTAGTGATCTTAACACAGGGTGTTTATATGCGCATAATAAAAGGATTCTCAAAACCTACACAAATTTTAAGGATTACTATCAAAACATGTATTTCGCATGGAAATATATAGAGTTCGAAGAGGAAGGCCTTTCAGTACACCAAAACAACAACAACAACACAAAGGTGGATCTTGGAGAGGAGAGAGAGAAAGGGGGAGAGTTATAATGATGCTGATTGGATTAGCATAGGCTAGAAACAAATGGTGAATTTTTTCTTGCGCCGGATAACGTTCTGGATCTGAGTCAAGGGTTTGATAGTTATAAATATAGTTACTATTATTAATTGAGCAATTAAACAGTTTTACTAAGCATTCTGTACTAATCTTTGAAAATGCAAAAAGATGACAAAAATTACAAAATTTTGTTTTGTTGTAAATTATTTTGTAGGTTGGACAAGAGTGTTGTCTACAGGCAGTCTTATTTTACACAATGTTACTGCAAATGACGCAGGTAGCTATTCATGTATGGCATGCAATCATATCACTGGTCAGGTTGTGACTTCCAGGCATCACATGCAATTGACTGTCATACAAGCAACTGCAAAGAAAGCGCCATATTTTCTTACTGAACCCACTAGGAGCTACACCGTGCTTTCAGGTAAGTTTGCGTCTTTAAAAAAAAAATAATAATAATAATAATAATAATAATAATAATAATTTAAGAAAAAAATTGCAATCCTACAATAAAAGAACAGGTACATAGTATTCCAGTTTCAGGTACATAGTATTGTTTTATAGATTTTTAAACTGTGCCATGTTATGGGAAGACTTATAAAGCGGCTGTGTCCGTCTGTCAGTACAGACGGGAATGCGGCGTACGACCGAAGAGTCGTAAGTTCGAAAGCCTCTCAACCGACATACGGCGAAAACTTCAGCTCAGAAACTTGTTTCGGTTGTATGCCGTTTCAGTTCTATACCATTTCGATCGTAAGGCGGTTTTCCCCAATATGTCTTCAAGAAAATGATGGTTACTTAATATTGCATTATTATATGATAATTTGTTTGTTATTATTTCGAGAGCACGCAGGTAACTGCTTTCGGTCCTATGCCGTTTCAATCCTACGCCGCACCATTTTGGTCCTACGCATATAACCCAACACAGACGCCATCTCGGTTCTTATTTCTTTATTCAAACTAAAAGAAGTAGAAATCTGCTATTTGCAGTTTCAGCATTTTCATTTTCTATAGAGTGAAAATGATGATAACTAACAAGAAACTTTTTTGATATGGATTCAAAGTCCGAAGAGTAGATTTTCCTCTACTGAAGCCGGAAGTGGTAGAAATTTATTTCATTATTGATTCTTATAGTACAGAAATGGCAATAGATAGCAAGAAACTATAAGAGATAACGATAAACGATTTTGTGATATTAATTCTTTAGCATTTCAAAAATAGCTTCTGTCTTCGTTCTTGTCCCTTTTCTCGTTTCAACATTAATTCCCATAGAGCAAAAGTGGTCAGAGGTAGTAAGAAACCATTCTGATTCAGATTAAGCGCCCCAAGAATAGGTTCCATCTTGTTATTTAAACGGGAAGTGGCAGCTTCAATGTTAAAGCAAAAATGTTAATAAATAATGTTAATAAACGACGTTATCTCTGTTATTTATAAAGGTTAATAACAATATATGATATTAAATAAAAATAAAATGTTAATAAATGCTTTCTAGTATGGATTACATCTCTTTCCTTATCCATTTGTTGAAACCATTTCCAGTTTCATTCTTTGTCTCCGTAGTTTAAAAGCGGCGTTACATAGCGATAAACAAATTTTTGTATGGATTTGACACCCCAGGAAGAGGTTCCATGTCCATTTTTGTCCTTCTATTGAAACCAGAACTGATAGAAGTTTATTACAATTTCCAATTTCAGTATAGGGTTTGCATGGTTTGTAAATCGAGAAAGGAAATTTACTTGTTGTTATGGATCTTTAATCGGTATACTTCTTTTGTCTTCTTTATTTTTCAGTTAATTCACAAGATGCCAGAATCTAGGATAATTTTCAGTCTTTCTTGTTTTAATTTTGTTTCTACAAATAGAGATAAGGCTTTTATATCCCCAAAAAGTTATAGAAAGCATCACTGTATAAAATTTCAATGCAATCTATTAGGTTGTCAATATTGGTCAGTCAGCTTTCCTTCATTCAGCCTGTTGTACTTTACGAATATGAAAATTAAGACTCTATTTTTATAAAGAAATACAGGTTTAGAGTCAAAGACGAAAGTCTTGAGGAAATTATGTGAAGAAGAAAGGGGGGAATAAAGTAGTGAGTTAAAGTAAATATAAAGGCTCAACTATCGCCAATAGATGGCAGTACGTTTCCTCTATCTTTTCAATATATTTTTGTATGGGGAGACAATACTCAAAATTATTCAATCGAATTTGAAAAATCAATATTCAGACTTTTTCCAAAGGCAAATTGAATTGAAGTGTACCAATCAAGGAATAATTGGTACACTTTTTGATCATTTTGTTTCAAATTATAGAATGCACTTAATTTTACGTTTTCAGAAACTCGCTTCTAACGAAGAAATAAAGGAAACATAGAACACGGCACGGATTATTCTCTGATTAATGATTTAATTGTTTTTTTAACTAAAGTTTGAATATTATCGATCCATACAAAATGCACTGAAAAGATAGAAGGAAAAGTGCTGTCACCTGTTAGTTAATAGCGCTCTTTTAAACTCACTTTTAGAAAGTTACGTTACATATCGCTTATATGCGAGCAAGTAGAGTACTACATAAAGACTTTGGTAAAATATCTTTGGATGGGAAAGGAGGATAAATTAGACTTTGGAAAATAGGTAAATGTAATCTCAAATAGATTGGATTGGCATGGCAAAGAATCTGTTGTCGGACTTTTTTTTTTTTTTTTGATACTTCTGCAATGTTATGAATTCTTCAATGAAAGATACTGAATGAAATTTCAGTTTTGCAAATATTATCGTACATTTTGGAATAATGAAGAACCTTAAAAAAATAATTAACACTTTAAAAAACAGAAAACAAAAGATAAGATGCGAATTACCAAGTTACTTTTCACTGCAAACTTTCTTTATATGTATGTGCAAATCCGTTTTATTTAGTTCCAGTGTCATGTGACTCACATTAACTAATACCCCGTTCTCTTTATGCCATTTTTGTAATTATCAGCTGTTTGTAGAATAACTGGGAGCTTAGTTTAGAAACTTAACACTCAAAATGTTTGTAGAAATGCAACAGATAATAATAAGCTTAATTGAAAACTAATTAAGTGCATGCCTTCGTGATTAAACTGTTAGCACATTCCATACATGACCGTCCATTTCTTGCGGACATACAAATAACACTTCTTAGTGTCTAATTCATTTATAGTTTTTACAGCTGAGTATTGAGTTTGAAATGTGAATGGTCTCTTCAAAGTAAATTAATGGACTCGACTGGCTTTCGGAACTTAAAATCTTTTGAGAAAGAAACTGTTTCTCTCAATTCATACTTTGCAAAGAAGGTGTGAAACAGGTGCTTTTTCACGAAGCCTTTTGTGCGTGCTTTTCTACTTGGGTTGTGAGTGAACGAAGCTGAAATAAGAGTTCCCGCCTTTTTCATTATTTTTTTTTTCAATTATGTTTGAGTAATAATGTAAGAAAGCAAACCATAGAATGCGCAACTTATTTAACATCTTTTAACATTCCTTACCATTGACGTTATTTCATTTCTAATAATAGAGGAGATCCGGGTTGGATCAACAACAATGGCTGCAGTCTTATCATTAAAGTGAATTACAATTGTTTACATATCTGCCTGCAAAGAAAGAAAAGTAATACTGTATTGTGTTTAATCTCGATGCTTGAAATGGATAATTTTGAGAAGGATGCTTCATCATAATATATTTTATTACGTTGTATATTCGCCTCAGGTATATGAGGTCCCTGGTTCGATCTCAGCTCGCTCCAAGTGGACTTTGTGCATTCTCATTATCACCTCTCCGTTTGTCTACACGACATAACCGTGGGTCATAAAACTGAAAGTTTTCATTTCATTTCATTTTCGTTTTGTTGTAGGATGGGGCTTACTTGATTGCTTTTACCGAGGTAGGGTTATAGCACTTTCCACGCACACCTATCCATATCAAGTATTGGCTCTATACTGCTATTTTAAAAATGGCTTTCAATTCTTTTTCTTGTAATGAAAAGCATATATGTATATATATATTGATCGGCAGTGCAGGAAAGATATACTTTTCGCAATGGAAATGTACAGAAGAAAGACAAATTGGTGTATAGGTTTGAGAGTAGGTATCTTTCCTCTTGTGCTTGTCAACAGAAATTTTCCCTCCCCCACAGAAAATATTTGCGGAAAACACCATGATTAAAGGAAATGAAAGTGATATACTTAAAAAAAAAAAAAAAAAAAAAAAAAAAAAAAAAAAAAAACGAGGAAAGAAGGACATATCTTTCTCTTTAACTCTCACTGTACGACTTCGTAAGCTGATATAGACGAAATTTGTGCAACTGTGAAATCGTACATGCTTGCACCGAATCAAAGATTAGCTCCTAGATTAGTCTTGGTGTTAGATGTGGTTAGATACCTTCAAGTTTCCCAACTATGTTGACTACAAATGAGCGCCGTCTTTGCTTTTTAGCTCATTGATTTACATGGAGATTTTTTTTTTTTTTTTTTTAACTGCATGTGATTTTAGTTATTTCTCCTTCAAGTCTAATTAAACACCTCTTGCTTTTTCATTATGAATTTGCATTATTTATAAACGTAATATTGTTTTAATTTATGTATTAAATACTAAATTTTATATATAATTTAATGATGTAAGGGAAAGTTAAAACAAAGATAGTACAAGCATTTAACATTAATTAACTATAAAGTTACTTAGTTAAACAAATTAAAGTTATTGATAATATTCATTATTTACAAGCAAAAATAAAAAAATTTAAAAAATAAACAGTAGAGATTTCTTGCTGCAGTCAACGAGTAATTTTGAGAAGGGATTAGAAAAATGTTAGAAGAAGTAGAATAGAGTAATAGTGTTGAAGATGATTAGAATGGTTACAAGATACTGCTAAGTTTATTGTTTAAATAGAAGTTATTCTTAAAACAAACTTCCACTGGTTACAAGTAGAGTAAACTTGACGTTGGTAGATTAAGGTTTAGTAAAACGCAAAATTCCGTAACGTATAGTAAGATTATATATTAAGTTTTTCTGTGAGTTTAACTAGCGACTTCAAGAAAAATGTATGATAAATACTAAATTTGTTCTTGATTTAAAATATAAATAGATGGTTACTCATGATAAATAAATGTATAATTTGTCGTGTTCATATTTTTGTAGGTTCCAATGTAACATTGGAATGTGCACCATCTGGAAACCCTCCCCCAAGAATTACGTGGAAGAAGTATGGTGGGACATTGCCGTGGAAGAGAAGTGAGACTGTTCCTGGTGGTTTACAGCTGATCCATGTTACACATGGAGACGAAGGCACCTATATTTGTGAAGCCACCAACGATGTAGGGAAAACTTTAACCACGGTTGCCATGGTTGAACTTCAAGGTAAGTTGAGACGAACAAGATGAAAATGAACAACTAAAAATAAAAATAAAAAATACATATATATTGAAGCTTAAATCTAATATTATGACTAAAAATCAGTAGTAAATATTTCCTACAGATTCAATCTGATTTCGTCCGTGAAGTTGGAGTATGTCACCCTAAGTGAAATATCATTATAAATATTTTGGAAGACGCGGAACAAGAAATTTGGACTGGTAGTGGTAAAGTCAGGGTAAAATATTAAGTTCGGGAGATACGAGAAACGTTTTAGATAGGCTGGGTTGAGTATATAGAGAACAATGTACTGTGCGTTTAAATATGCAAAGATAATTAACTTTCGGAGCTTTTCTGTATTGACAACTTATAGAAGATTAAAAATTTAAAATGGAAACTAATCTACATCTCAAAGATACTATATATGTATCTTGGACGTTATGTACAATGGAATACTGTTTGGTTACTTGCGTATTACAACATGAAATTGAGATAGATTAAAAGGAGAAACAAAATCGTTAGCTGTTTTCTATCGTTTTTCTCTTTTGTTATTTTTAAGTGTAGTAGTTCTTATACACATGCAGCAGATCGAACACAGTTTTAGTGTGGAGTCAGTATGAACGAAGTAATACAGAGCAGCGTTTACAGTATTGCTGAGGAGGGACTAATGTAATCATTCAAGTATCTTTATTTTGTAATTCATGTATTTAAATTAAGACCATTTAGTTCTAACCACCATTTACTGTATAAGGAATGTAGAAACTGTTAACATCACAGTTCTTATTAAGGAAGAGACATCTTTTGTTAAGATGCTTATGTACTGATCATAAACGTTTGAGCGTCTTCTCACTACATTCAACACTTGATTCCTTTACTTTTCTTCACTTATTATGGAGATAAATTCTATATTGAGGAACCACAACAGTGCTCTCTTGTTCACTAGGTAGCATAATTTGATTCACACATCGATTCCTAATGCTATTATTTTTGCATTCAGTTCTGTACTTTAAAAAATAAATAATGCAAGTGTGTCTTTATCCGCATGACGCTGCGTCAACACAGAAAAAAATTCCCACACGCCAACTAGGATAGCGCAGATAGAACGCAAGCTTGTTAGCCAACTATTATTTATTTGGAATGGTATAATTTAAATAAAGGTTGGTATTTACTTATCGAGCGTATGGATCACATTGTCATACCTCAAATCACCCACTTGGAATGTTCCTCAATCTTTCCTGTGGTATTTCCAGTAAGACCCTCGGTTACCCTTCTTCGGGATATCGTTTTAATATGTGATAAATGTGTTTGACAGAATATGAACTTTTTCTGTACACATTTCCCAAACTGTATTATGTAGTTTTACTACCAAAACGTGAAACAATGAAGATAAAGTGCTAACATTAATCTGATATAATTGAAACGGCGGTATTACCAATTACTTTTGATTTCGAATCTCCGATTTTTGTATTATAGTTTTTTTTTTTTTGGTAATAAATGTAAAAACTCACAAGGTAATTTGTGTTATAGACACATAACAAGTTTTTACATTTATTATATCACAAATTCACAGATGTAGAACGTCTTTTTACATAGCGAAGCATAAACTACAGATATTTTATAGAATTGTCGTATAGGTGTCATTAAAGAAAAACAATGTACTAACATTTACTAATTGATTCTGTAGTCTGAAATATTATTTGCTCCGGGAAATTTAATTTGTTTTTTAATATTTTCAAAATATCTTTGCAAAATCAAAATTTGTAACATTTTTCTCTTAATAATATTACAACATCAGTTCATATATCTTTCTGTAGAAAATTGTTTGGCGCCTGTTATCCTACAATGGAGAAGATCCGAGATGTGTTGACAATGTATTAGGTGTTCTATGTGAGCATTGTTTCCACGAAACTATTGACTCCACAATTGATACTTTTGTTTTCCTGCTAACAGTGCTTCAATAGCGATAAGTTGTTTAGTCCGCTCCTTATTCCTACTTCTTAGATTTAAACCCTGTTTTATTTATTCGACTTGGTCGCACGGCGAATCGGCCATCTGCAGTTTCCGAATCCAACTACTCGGCCATTTGCAGTTACCGAATCCAATCTTGGATTCTGTTCACTTACAAATAATGTGTGCGTAAAGAGTGTGTGTGTCACCGTTAGGAAAAGACAAACAACAATCCCCTAGTTAACAATGCATTTTGCTATATATACAGTACGTAAATAAGTAACTAACAATTTCTTCCTGAAAAAAGAAATCTGTTAGTTATTATTGGTAACGAGCGACCTACTGTTTAGCGCCATAAAGTTTTCCTCGAGTTCTCGAAAACTACGCATGAGAATTCACCCTCAAGTAAGTCATTTATTAAGCTCAATGTGATGAATCAATTGAGATATGTCTCATCTTTGGACAATATTAAACAGGAAATAAAATTTATGTCAGATTAACCCGCAGCCCGTTGGATTGGGCAACTGAACACAATCACTGACCTACCATTGCAGAGTGTCCTGACGAAAGCCGAGGACTGCACAGGATAGAGTCATCTCATCAAAATTACAACTTAATACGCACCAGTGGGACCTCGACGCTCAGTCATAAGCAACAATTGATGATAATACACCTACGACTGGAGTGTTTAGTGCTTGTATTCTTGTCTAAATTGGGTTCGATTAACAAAAAAACATTATCAAACTAGGCCGAAATAATCCCAAAAATGAAGCATGCAGAAAATAATGTCAATAATTAAAAGTTTAATAGTTTTATTAAGTTTAAATATTGAAAAGTGCTAGTATTATTGTCAAATGCGTATTGAAATTTATTCTCTGCTGTGAGTACAGGAGTTGTTAATTCTATAATAAAAATTGGAATTCATTTTCTTTCTTTCTTTACAGAACCTCCGGTGATTATAGTTGAACCAGTGAGTACAGACGTAAAAGAAGGAGGCCAAGTAAAGCTTAGGTGTGATGCTGCTGGCCAGCCGGAACCTCAGTTTTCATGGGTTTTTAATGGCGAACCAGTAGAAAATATAACCGGAGTAGAATCATCAGGTAGGATTAAAATCTTAACTTTCTTGGAGTAACTTAAAAATTAGATTTTATTTCCCCGGCTGGTGACAATCATAAAAGTATGTCAAACATATCCTTCAAATTTTATTAAGCTGTCTCTTAGTGAGCAGGAAGAAAATTAGCTGACTAGAACGTAAAAGTAATAGTGTATTAAAAAAAAAAAAAAAAAGTGGAGGAGAGGTAAACCTTACTGGATATAATAAGAGAGGTTCGTTGTAAAATAATTATGACAAAAGATGCGAGAAACGGAGGGTTAGGGAAAAATATAATTAAGGAAAGTGTTAATTCTTTCAAGACAAAGTGTTTAACAGAAGACTACAAATATATATATGACGTATCAATGAGATTATAATTGGGTGGTGATAATTTCAACCTGTCAGAACATTGTTTATGGTTTTAATTACGTGGTCGTTTCCTCATATATTAACGATTTCCAGATAGTGATTTCGTATAGCATTTTTCTCAGAAATGGACCCGTAGCTGTAATAGTAATAATACACACATTGCATACGAACTTAAGAATGAATTAGGTCCGGAAAGTATGAAACTAGAAAATAGGTCTGCGCAATGTGTCAAACATTGTCAATCAGGAGAGGAGGGAGTATAGGGGGAAGATGTTCGTGGGAAAAATAAATGTTAATCCAATCAAAACTTGCAAATTTTATGAATTTTACGAAACTGTAAAATCTGTGATAGTATATTTTTTGATGTATTAATCAGTTTATAAGATCACTAAGGTCCAGCCGTACAAGTAACAAACAGTACACTTAACTATAGTATAGTGAAGTCTTCCTAAACAGACTTCTCCATATTGCAGACTTTTTAAAAAATATATTTATTATCACGGGACAAAACTCTCCCTCTCATGGACACATTTAGATACAAATACGGACAGTCTTATTTTCTCCCAACATTTTAGTCTCTCTCCATAACGGATTAGAATTATTCTCAGTTCATATATATTTAGCACAGAAAATACCTTCCCCACAAAATGTCTTCGTTATAAGTTATTGACTGATGAACCACTACACAGAACATTTACAAACTGTATTTTTTATTGCGTTACTTGTATTTTTAGTACAACCAGTATGCGAATTAAGGAATTGGTACAGGGGTATGACATTGGAAGAAAAATACTACAGATGCAATATATTTTGCAGCACATACTCACCACATCCTTCAGCGATAGTTGTTTCTTTCCCCCCCTATCCATCTAGTAATTTGAACAATGCAATCTGTATTTCTATATTAGCCTATATTTACGTTTATAGTTAATGCCATTTACTGTATATCGCACACAATTATCACATGGGCTATGGGTAATCTAAAGTTGTGTAACCTTTCTGTAACGGACACCTTTCACTTCTGGAGAAATAATCACGTCCCATCGGTGTCCGTTATTCAGAGGTTTCACTGTAGAAAAATAAAACATAATGGTATAATTCTCAGACTAAAATTTCTTAGTTTTGGTGCTAAAGCACGTTCTTTGCTTATACCTGTACTTCAATTTTGTTGTCTTATTTGTAATTTCAACTTCTCGCCTAATATCCCCTTTCATTATTTTTATTTTTTATTTATTTATTTTTAATACTAGAGATTTAATCTTACTTAAACGTAGAAAAATGTCTAATAATTCCATCTTTTAGGTCGTGAACTTGAGATTCACCACGTAGAGAAAAGACATGCTGGTATTTTCCAGTGCTTCGCTACAAACGTTGTGGGTTCAGTGTATGCTGATGCCATAGTGCGAGTATTAGCTAAACAAATAACCGCACAACCAGACGGAGAAATCTTACCAGAAGGTAAGTTCTAACTATTTAAAACTGAAAATTATATCTATATCTATTATATATATATATATATATATATATATATATATATATATATATATATATATATAGAGAGAGAGAGAGAGAGAGAGAGAGAGAGAGATCAAAGTGTGCCTATCGTAAATTGTATTTACAATATATATTTATTTATATTAATTTCTTTTCATAAGTCATAAATGGATAGATGTAGGTAAAGGACAATGAATAATGTACCTTTACTGTAACTTAATAACTGTAGTTACTTTTTGTCTTTTGAAAAGTAATATGCACAATGCTTAATGATCTAATATTGTAACTTTCATAAGTAAAGGTTTCTTTTAAGTTAACAGTTATAATAATTAGTTTTAGTTTTAACATATGTAAGGAACACGTTATCTCAGTGTGTTCGTTGATGGTCACAGTATAACAAATCTGGCGTCATTATCATTAAATTTCCTAAAACTACCTGTATCTCCGAAACTAGACACTTCTCAGCAAAGCGCAAAATAACGTTTGTCTTGTTACGATGTAAGGAACACGTTGACTGAGTCTGCTTGTTGATAGTCGCAATGATATACAGGGTTTGGACAAAAAAATCTAAAACGTTTGCAAAAGTGTGAAAATCCTATGGGAGTATGGTGTGAGGCCTCCTTTTGCGTCCAAAACAGCTTGGATCCCACGTGAAAAGGACGTATACAGCTCCTGAATCGTGGTGTGTGGAATTTTGTACCATTGTTCCTCCAAAACATGTTCATGCTCCAGTTCCTTAAGGAACGCTGGTGGAGGGTAATGAGACCAAACACGCCTTTCTAACTCAGACCACAATGGCTCAATGATGTCCAGATTTGGTGATTGTTGAACCCAGGAGAGGTGTGATAGCTCCTGGTCATGCTCCTCAAACCATGATTTCACAGTTTTTGCAGCGTGGCAGGGAGCCAAATCATCTTGGTAGATGCTATCACCATCAGGGAACAATATTTGGGCCATGGATAGAACCTGGTCCCCCAAAATGGCCTCATAGGCCTTAGCATTTATCATTCCATTCAGGGCTATGATGGGACCTGCAGAAAACCACGATATCACTGCCTATACTGTAACAGAACCACCCCCATGCTTTACTGTTGAGAGTAGACAGTCTGTATCATAGGCCTGAGGCGGTGTTCTCCATATGTGAACACGACCGGTTGTTGGAAACAAGGTGAAGGTCGATTCATCGGACCACATTACGTGTTTCCACTGCTCATGAGTCCACGCCTTGTGGTCCTTGCACCACTGAATACGCCTCTTCGCATTTACTGCTGTGACCAGGGGTTTGGCGATAGCGGCTCTGCCATGAATTTTCATTTTACAAAGTTCCCGTCGCACTGTTTGCGATGAAACCGGGTTCTGTAGACCGGAATTGGGTTCAGACGTAATTTTCATTGCAGTGGTCTTCTTTTTAGCTGCTACAATCCGTTTTAATGCCCTCCGGTGCCTATCTGGCAGGATTGTCTTTTGACCACTGTTGTGCTTTGCAGACGTCGTTTGCCCATGAATTGTGTATGCCCTCGTGATATTGGACAAAGTGCCTTTCGATACCCCCACAATGTTTGCTACTGTTGCCATTGAAGCTCCAACCAGACGGGCACCAACGATCATGCCTCTTTGGAAGTCTGTCAAGTCGCCCATTTTACCGCACCACTTTCACACCACGACACTCACAGGTGAACGGGTTACTGCTGACGGAAGAGAAAGGTCCACATGACGCATTGAAAACAAAAAACGATTTGCAGCCGCAATACGCTTGTACAGTGAGGGCCAAACTTACGTGTCCTGTGTAAAGCGCTTTTTTTAGATTATTTTGTCTACCCCTATATATATATATATATATATATATATATATATATATATATATATATATATATATATATATATATATATATATATATATATATATATATATATATATATATAGATATAGATATAGATAGATAGATAGATAAATAGATAGATAGATAGATATATAGGGTGTTAATGAACTATACCCACAAACTGTAAGAGGTGATTCCTCACATCAAAATAAGTCAAAAAGTTCGTATGGACCTATGGGTTAAAGGGCATAGTTTCAGAGCTAGAGCTGTCCAAAATCACAAAAAAAAAAAAAAAAAAAAAAAAAAAAAAAAAAAAAAAAAAAAAACGAATTTTGAGATATGCTTTGACTTTATGATTGGTCCAAAGTAAGCAAACAATAAGTTTTGATAACAATGAATACGGAATCCTTTGGCACGATGTCGGAAATGTTAAGGATCGTCAGCAGCACGGTCTGTCGTACTCGGGGAAAAAGCATACTGTAATGTTTTCTTTCACGCTTATAAGTGAAGAAAACGCGAAATATACCGTGACGAAATACATCGTATCACATGTTATTCAGAGCACAAAAAAGCATGGAGCTCCCGGTTCCTAACACTTCCAACTTTCCTCCGAAGCACTGGATGCCGATTGTTGTCAAGGCTTACCCCCTGCCTACTTTGGACCTTCCTTGAAATCAGAGTATATCTGGAAACTTTATTGAGAGCATATTTGAGAATTATACCCTGTATAGAATACCCTGCACACCCATTGAAAATGGATGAAATATGCATTTTTGGATTGTGCATGCCGGACTTCCTTTACGCTGATAAGGACCATTATCCATGGTTTCTGCAATTCGAAATAGGGTCTGTTGAAATTTAGCTGTTTCGCGATTTTGGACGGCCCTAGCTCTGAACTATGCACTTTTACCCATAGGTCCATATGAACTTTTTTTTTATTTTGATGTGAGGAATCACCTCTTACAGTTTGTCGGTGTAGTTCATTAACACTCTGTATATATATATAATGGTTTCAAAGAGGACGAGGTCATTACTCTACTGCTCTATTTCCAAGTCAAGAGAGAAAGACATATATAATTATTTTCCTTATACTTAGTATAAAATTCCCATTGAAAAACAAACACGCAAAAAACTATAAATTTTTGAAATTATTTAGTGAGACTAGTCTTTAAATGAGAATGGTGTACGAACCTACTTATTATGGATAATTAGACTTGGTATTACGGGGTTCTAGGAAGACAAAACTTGACCAATTAAAGTTCATAAGGTTACAAAAAATAAATCAAGAAGAAGAAACTGTTTCAGGCTATGAAATGATGTCTTTTTTTCTAAAACTAACCAGTTCAGTCTCAGTGAATGCTCAAATGAAGATTTGAATAATATAACATTAGAAAATTGTCGTAAGAAATTCATATCGATGTCTAAAATAACCTAAGGTCAGCATACTGTGCATTTTGCTTAAATATTATAGTATACCGGTGATGTTTTGAAACATTGGATTCATGTAAATGATGTATATAGCGTTATTTCAAGAAAAAACGGTATAATAATAAATGAAATGTTTTATAATAAACACTGGAAACCATCATTTACTAAATTCAAAATCATGATTGTTAATAATTATTTATCCGTATTTTACTGATTCATAACAAAACAAAATGCATTTGCTATGCTTTATAAACAAGATGTACATTATATAATACTACTCTGATAAATGTATTGATGCTCTATTTAGATATTATCAAAAATTAAAGTTAACAACCTCTTAATTTTAGTAGGTATAAAATTTATGAGTGTATATCTAACATACATGTGTAATGTGTTCGTTGATAAAATTAAACTGTATAAATGGCTGATTTCAACTTCTTTTTATAATATTAATTGATTTCTTGAATGTAAAAGCATTATGTTATGACTTGATCTGTTATGTGTGTATAAGTAAAATGAGTATGTTTTATTATAAGCGTGACGTTAACTATATAAAATATACATACGAAGTTGTGTACTGCCTAAACTAGACTTAACGACAATAAAAATATTCTATCCAAATATCAATGGAATAATATAAGTAGAAAACGGAAGAAAATTATTATGTTTAAAGCAATTAGAAAGAAGTGTACAGCTCGTTTGACACATATGATATGCATGTGCTGAAACTTGGAAAGACATTATTTTTTAAAACATTATCTTGTACATGAATTCTAAAATTTTGCTGTATGTACGTAAATACTAGAACTCAAGATTGGAAATTAGTACAGAAATTAGTAATAATATATTATTGTCCATGAAAAATGAATATATATATATATATATATATATTAGTTTAACGTTCCACGATTATACCCCGAGGTAAGGGAAACGGTGGTGATGATAATGAACGAAGTGGTTGGATAAAGAAAGCGGAAGAGAACGAAAAGAACTTCGTGAAAACCCATATATACGATTATTTTGGCCGCCACAAATCCCATTTGGCACGATCGAACCAGGGACCCCACGTAATAGAGATGAGCACTCTTCTACTGAGCCTACCGCGACCCCATTATAATTAATGAATTATATTATATGCAGTAGTGCTTTATTTATTTCAATATACTTTTTATTATTACCAGATGCTCGCACCAGTTTAAACTTCACCACACCAATTCCGTCCCAAAAGAGCTTCCGAAGACGAGGAAGAAAGAAAGAGAGAAGGAAGGGAAGAGGAAGGAAGAAGGAGAAGAAGCATAGAGTTGATAGTGAGTATAACTTTTGTTCTTGTTCGTTAAAAATCATCATAGGTATTCTGCCATTATTGTCAGGTCACTTGCTTCAACTGAGAAACTTCCATGCTCCACGACCTTTCGCTAATTACTTCGTCTTCATATACAATTTCTCTGTTTTGATATTGTCCATTAATTGCAGTTTTCTTCGCCCTCTCCCTCTCTTTCCTGCCACCATTGACCCATATAACACAATACTCCACACGAAGCATTTTATAAGTCATTTTCTCAACCCTTTATTCAAGACTCCACAAAATAATCTTTTCTTTCTCCTAAAGGCTTCTTTCGCCATTCCTATCCCTGCTTTTATTTCACTTTCACATCATCACTAATAATACTACGCAGGTATCGAAAACTAGTCACCTGTTCTATTTTCTCACATATTACTTCTATATTTGACACCGACCCCTTCGTTCCAATCACCATGGCTTTTGTCTTTGTAACATTTATTTTCATTCCATTTTCTTCACAGTCCTTCCTCACGTTTTTTAACATCTTATTGATTTTCTCTTCAGATATTGATCAGCAAGCGCAATATCATCTGCAAACCGTATACATCTAATCGTTCTACCTCCTACTGAAATGCCGTCTTCATTTTATAGTTTGTTTTTTTTTTTCACTATCACCACACACAGCCTATATATCTAATATGCTATTGCTAATGATGCCATGCATTGTTGAAGCAAGTGATCCTCTATCTCATCAATTTCAACCCCAAACTATAGAAGTAAGTTTCTAAACTGAGAATCCCTTTTGCAGAGCGACAGATATCTAAATGATAATGAAGTTCTTGCCACACCTGTGTCAGCTTGTGCTTTTTCCCTCGCACCAGCAGCCTGTCTTCTCAAAATCTGCCGGTACGGTGCTTGTTTACCAAATTCTGTGTGGAAATGTTTCTGAGCAACGGTTATCGATGAATTTCTATCGTATTTGAACACACACAGTAAAATTTTTCTGTCGCTGATGCCGCTATTTTGCATACCAGCACCGCTAGTGCGAAGTTTCGGAAATGACAGATTCTTCAAAGTTTTAAAATGAAGCTCAGAGTTCATCTTTCAATATTAAATAGGCATTTCCGTAATAAATTAATTCCATTTTCAATATTACAATGGCATTGCTGTGTGTATTAAACAAAATAGGCGAGCTATGCATATGATAGATACGCAAAACTTGCAGCAAAACTACACATTTTTATAAGACAGATAATTTAGTTGATTGAGTTGTTTTAGTACTTTGAGTACTTTCTTTCAAAAACAAGTTCAAATTTTCTTTTTTTCGTTCTTAAAACATCACGTGTAAGAATACATCACATTGCACTGCTGGAAAGCGGAAGTTATATTGACGAGTAATAAGTATTTCCTTGATTGGCACCTACTAGAATAATGATGGGGCAATCACTTTATTGTGTATGTGTGTTGTTTCTGTTTTCTATTGTAAACACAGAGTTAATGGTGTACCAATATTTTAGCAGAAATTTACATAAAGCCTTGGTGCTCGGAGTGTGATGAATAACCCATTTAGCTCGAAATGTTTTAATAAATACTTATAAGTTTTGGTGGATATGAAAAAGATATGTTGTGTGGATGATACAGTTATTTATTCATAAGGATTAAGTATTAGGCTTAAAATGGTTGATCCTACATAGTTTGCTTTAATATGAAAATATCTATTATTTCACAGCTATGACATTACTTTCCTTGATTTAATGTACAAAATTCGGGTATACAATACTCATAAGCAGATAATTAATCAACACACACCACGAGTCAGGACTTCCTTCTCGAGTAAATACATAGTTCTTTGCAGTATAATAAGTTTCTTTTTTCTTTTTTCTTACATTCTTTTTCTTTTCTTTTATTCAAACCAAAATAAAATAAAACTTAATAAGTTGGCCACTTATCTATTTTGGAATTTGGTTACACTCTAAGAAACTATTTCTATGAGGACTTCTGCGTGATCTATAGCAGATCAAGAGAAAAGGACGATGAAGTTTACAATAAAAATATACAGGAGAGAATTTGTACACTATTAAACTAAATTTCAGTTATAACAATTGTTCGAGTGTTGAATTTAATTGTTTAAAACAACAGTAATAAGGAGAACAACATTTCTGTTTACCTTTAATTACAGAAAAAAATCATAATTTGCATGAAAATTCCAGCAGCTCGAAAATTGACAAATAGTATAATTTTTGAAAGATATGTAAGCAGTGGATTCCTGAAGTTTGGATGTTGCCGACATAAAATAACACCGTGGTATTGTATTTTAAAAATTTGTATCTTTGATGAACACTTGCAGTGGGTCGGTAGGATCTCAAATTCATGTACAATATTATTGGCCTAGGCAATAGGTGTAAAAGAGAGAATATTTTCCATGTTTCTGACTGTTAATGAATTGAATTTATCAATAAGTTCTTGCTCTAATTACATACATAAATATATTTTATAATAACGATTTTCACTAGGATTCATTCTTTATTTATTCAATAAGATCACTAAAAATAGTATATAATATATTTATTTTCTGTTTTAAATTATGCTTGTTATATTTTATTTTTTGTAAGCTAACAGTGACCGACTTCAATATGTTCCAGTACTTGTAGCAGGCTCGTGTCTTAAAATATTTATTGGATTTATTTCATTTAGTAACATTAAAGGACATATCATTCTTGGTTTAGTAAAACAAAAGTAAATACTACGTTATACGTAGAAAATTTTAATTTTAATATTATTTTTCATATTTTTCTGTTTAACTAATATATTTTTTTTCTTTTCACCTAGATTATATGGTTCCTCCTTCTCGTCCGAACATTACTCAAGTGTCTGATGAATCAGTGATGGTTCGATGGAGTGTTCCGCCGAATGAGGGACTACGCATCGAGTTTTTCAAAGTGCAATATCGAGATGTGACTCAAAAAGTATCTCAGTGGATTACCAGTAACGAAGATATTCCGTCACATATTCGAAGTCATGAAGTGTATGGCTTAGAACCTGGGCGGACTTACAGGTAAAAATCACAAAAATAACTCGTTTGAATTGGTTCAGTTTTACTCGTATGACTTTTTTTTCTTTATTGTTATTAAACTTTTCGTACTATTCTTATTTGCATCATCATTATTATTATTATTATTATTATTATTATTATTATTATTATTATTATTATTATTATTATTATTGTTATTATTATCTGTAAACAATCAAGTAGTGTGTAAATCAAATAAAGGTGAAAACTTAATTAGTCTTGTATATATAAACTTTTGTTTGGCATTCCTGGACGAAAAGCGAGTTTTGTTTCACCTACGGTGGTCTTCCAAACTATGCGAACGCAATACTCAAACTTTAAGTAGTACTTGCAATAAATTAATAAGATCCAAGACATAACCTATTCCTCAGACATTAGATCCATACTAAAAAGCCATTACACGCTATGCCTTATTATGTTCTATGGCAATAAAGGTTGAAACCGGAAATCATTAATCATTACCATTTTTGGTTCTGGTAATATTGCGGGGTGTGATGTCTTCTTAAGACTCTGAATCGATTGCAGAAAACAGCGTGTCGCTGTCTGTTACCATTTTTGCTCTATCGAAAACAGTATTGAAACCGGAATTAGTAGTATATTCCAGCTACTTATTTGAATATCCAACAAGAAAAATAATATGATGACAGTTGCCGAAAAATAAATTCCTGGTAGAGGGATTGTTAAAATACATCTCAAATTTTTAGGTTTGTTTTTGTTCACTAATTATTTAAAAGGATGTAATACAAAATATAAATGTTACCACAGGGTTCAGGGAAGTCAGGGAAAATAGTGCAGGTTAGGGAAACTCAGGGAAAAAGACTGGAAATCAAGGAAAGTCAGGGAAATTTTATAAAATATATATATATTTTTTAATATTAATTGTACACCAATGATCAGAGTATAGGACGTTGGTCAGATTTTTATGGGAGGTAAGTGGAATGTAGGTATGAAACATTAATTACGATTTATTTCTATAAAATAAATGTTCTCATATAAATATTCACCGTTATTTAATCCTTATTTATATGTCAACGTCATCCGACACTTGTCATGAAAGTCAAGAAATTTCCTGGCAAAGGTCAGGGAAAGTCAGGGAAATTTATTTCTCCAGATCAGTAGGAACCCTGTATCAGTGAAGTTTCAGGTTTAAATGTCAAAACAGCCGATTCATAATATAGGTCTTTCAACAACAACAATACTATCAATGAATTAAAAAAAAAATGAATCAATAGTTAGAGTATAGAAAAAATCTCCCGCAGATTGGATATTCCAATCCATTTTGAAGCGACCAGAAACCGAAAACTTAAAAATGAAACCAGCGATGAAAAAGAAAAGTTCATTTTTTTTTTCTCTCTTACGAAGTTTAGAATTAGGTAAGAAACGCACTGCATGAACGGTTTGAATTAATAAGAGCACATTTTTTCTATTAAAAAAAAAAATCTTTCTGTGATTTATAAATTATGACGATGAGTGAAAGTGATTTGCACCAAATCAGAACCATTGCTTGTTCAATTTAACTGCAGTTTTAGAGATAGTTATTCAACGACGAATTATCGCGTATACAGTTGCTGAATTATATTTGCGATTAAAAAAAATGTATGTTTGTTCTGAATCTGTTTGTAGCGTTGCAAATACTTGCACACTTTTCTATACTAGTAAATAGCGCAGAGCAGAATTTTTCAAAATTAAAATTAATTGATTCATTGGCACATATATTTTCTGGAAATTAAAATGCGTTCAAACTTTTAAGAGAGAAAGAGAGAGAGAATAACTTAAGACCATAGTAAAGTCTTGCATAGTCATGCCACATATTAGTAAAAGTACATAATTATGAATCATGCAACATAGTACTAACACTTGATTTAGTAGTGCGGAAAACGGGACGAAGGGAGGTGAAACGGAAAATTTTTGCAAGTCTACCATTTACCTTTTTACAAACATTCGGAACTTCTCCGTAAGACCGCGCTAATGGCTTAAAACGTAATTGTAAACTAGAGTGACTCAGGACAAGGTAGACAGTTTAGTAACAATTTCCATCAAGCTTAGTTTATTAAATGAAATTAACATGACAGATTTGATTGATACATTCGTTAAGGCAAGACTTATTGATCGTACTGTAAGGTCTGATCAATACGATCCATTACAGATCTGTCTTATTGATCAATTACAGATACATTCCTGTAATTGATCGTAATGTAAGGTCTAGTGTCTTAATTATAATTATGATATAGTTGTAGTATGAATCAACAGTAAAGATTATTCTTTTCCGTTTTCAGCTTCTAGAGCGCAAGCTAAGAATTGCCCTCAGGGCGCTGTACACTCTTGAGCTGGCTCTGACTATGTACAGATGTATTCATTTTGCACCCATCGTAGTTCTTTATTTTATGCAAATATCCCTCCTAGTTTTCATGTGTTGATTACATTATTTTAATATTGATGAGCTTCTCGAAATATTAATTTATCAAAATATTTGGATATTTAGAAGTTCTAGAAATATTTTTTTTTTTTTTTTAAGAAATGTGAAAGTATGCCTGGATTAGCGCTTATTTTGAAATAGATAATATATCAGATTGTATATATGCAGATTGATTACATATTTGTTGAATTAGTAACCAAAGTTAGTTAAAGCCAATATGTAAATAAACATGGAAATTTTCATACGCTAACTCTTGTTGTGTATTGTTTACTCGGTGCATTGAATACGTTGTGGGACTACCTCGAAGTAATATACTTCAACAACGATGCTAGAATAATTTATTACCATATTAGTTTGTTACATACATCTCTTCCCGCGCCAACACTCGTGAGACTGGTGCTAGAGATTCTGGAACGTCCTAGGAAAGTCTTCCACTGGAATGCTGTTCAACTTCACCGTCACATTCTTTATTCTTTATTCGGTTTTTTTTTTTTTTTTTTTTTTTTAATCCATTGTCAGTGTAGGGAAAATCGAGTAACATGCTTCAATCGAGTTTTGTGTTAAATGTGGTAATACCGCGACCGAAAAATACAGAAAGATGCAGAACGTGTATGAACATGTTTTAGCACCGGCCCACAGTTCTTGAACACCCCCTGTATTGTTCTTATTTGGCCTTAGTGGACTTCATGCTCTTACCTAAGTTCAAATTTTTCCACAAGGGAGAGCATTTTGAGGATGTTGTATCGATTCAGGAGAATGTGACGGTGGTGTTGAACAGCATTTCAGTTGACACCTTACCTCGGTTGTTCCAGAGTCTCTTCCTTGAGGTGTCGCAGGGAAAGGGATGGATGTACGGGACTAACGTGGTAATATTTTTTCTGGTATCGTTAAGTATTTTATTTCGAGGTAGTCCCGAAACTTGTGGTTTAATTGTAAACAAATATTAACTAAAAGCTATACCTTTAAAAAGAAGGAAAAAATGGTTTTTAATTAAATATGTATATTTCGAATTATATATAGTTGTTTTTCTTTTGTAATCACTGATATCGAAAATCCATAGCGAAAGTCAATATTAATATTAGTTTTGCGCTTTTTTTTTTTTTTTTTTTTTTTTTTTTATACTGTAATGCATAGGTTCCGTATTGCTGCTGTATATTCCAACAATGATAATAAGTTAGGGGCCAATTCTGCCAAGTTCCACTTACAGAAGGATCCACCTACGAAGAAACTCTTGTATCCTCCAACGTTAACACTTGCGAAGGCTGAAAGTCCCTCTGCTATTGTTGTTCACTGGACGGTAAGTTTCTAATACAGTCTTATTCTGGTTTATCTGTTAATGTTTTTGTACGTAAACACGTGTGAAAATCTTGTTTAAAACATATTTGTTTTACCGTTTAATTGTGAGAAACATTTTGAAACTAAAAGATGAATTAACTTTGTAATTTTTCTTAAAAGTTCAATCTCAAATATAAAGTAAGTAATACTTTGATTTGATCTGATTTATTTTGTCCACAGCTAATATGTGCATATGTTCCAATTACACGAAGGTAAAACATCAAATAGAAAATAACACTAACAATACATATTGATTACTTCTTCTTGTTTTTAAATTATATATGGTACAAGTTTATTACCGTAGAAAAATAGTTGATTTTTTTAAATACATTGTTTATATAAGGGAGGGTTTTGTTAACTTGTAAATTCGTTTCCGTTGTCATGGAAAGGGTGTAATGTGCTGCTTATTTCCAATAGGTACATGGAAAGGTGTAAAACACGATCTATGTATCCATTTATAAGTTTGTTACAAATAGGATTTTTTGTTTGTTTGTTTGTTTGTTTGTTTGTTTGTAGAACATATACATGCTTATTATTTTATTAGAATATGAATAAAATGATAACCCTACTCACAACAGATTTTGTGAGATAGAATTCCAATAAATAAAACCTATTTCAAATAATAAATTTCGGACGAGGAAGTATTTGCTTTTATCAATATATCGAGGTTGTCAAGAGTTTTTTTTTTTTTTAATTTTTATTTATTTATTTATTTAATAAATGTTTCACATTGAATTTGCATATACAACTCCCAGAATACTCTCAATTATGTCGAAACTGAGAAAATATTCATCATATCTAATGCACCTGAAATTGATTGTAATGTGCGAAAGCGCGTTATTTCTCTGTGATCACGGTATTTCTGTAGTATATGCAACTATTTTACTGGTAACTTTATTTTTTATAACTAATGGTAAAATATTCATGTTTTTTAATGTGATATTATGCGTGCTCAAAAGTTGATTTCTAGTTCCTCCATCACTGGCCTTGCGAAGAGATCGTTAGTTTTATAAATATAGTGAGCATCTGCTAACTCCTTGAATATATTTCATATGTATACAACTGAATACAAGACCAGAATGAATATACACAATTTTTATAAACCTGGTGAACGTGAAGTTCAAAGTGACGCGTATAGAGTACTAATGCTTTTCTTTCTAGTGCGAAAGAATGGATAAAATATACTAAAATGTATAGATATCTTTATCTGTTATCATTAGCATTTCTGCTTATCTGAAAGTGTTAGCTTACTTTTATTCAAATTCACAATTTAAGCCTGCCTTTGCAGAATCAGTAGTAACGGAATTATAATAGAAATATATTGTTAGCAATGGGTGAGAAGAAACGACATCAACGAAGACGCAAAAATCTGAGTTCAAATGTACCAATATTAATTACTGATAATGAACGGTCTAATCTTGTATCAGTAAAATTTTAAAAGAGACTATAACTGAAGAAGATACAGCCATTATGAAAAAGTAATAAACTCTTTTTTGTTCGAATGATCTTTTCTTTTCAACAAATAGATAAAATTATTATTAAATTATACATCCGACAATTTTGCCTTTTAAGTGTTAGGTAGAGATGGCCTTTTTCGAAAAATCTGTTTTTCAATTTTCGTTTTTCGATGATTTTTCAGTTTGCGATAATTTTTCGTTTCTCGATGATTTTTCGTTTTACGAAAAGTTTTCGGAATTGGTGGAATGGTAATGTGGGAGGAAACGGGAGTACCCCGAGAAAACCCACGGACACGATGTTGTCTGCCACGAACTTACTTGGCCGTGCACGAAAGGTAAGCGTTTTACCACTGACCCACTGAGCCCCCTTCGATTTGGAGTTAATGAAAGGATATTGTATAATGCCTACTATTGAGGAAACTCATCCAATCACGACCAAGAATTAGTATGGTTATGGACTGCGATGTATTTAGTACGCACGTTAAATATTATAGTGTGTGGGAATTCGGTTCCGGAGTTGTTGCTCATCAAATTTGAGTTTTAACAGTGATACCAAGAAATTTCATTAAGACGCATTTGATTAAACTCAAACGATCTTGACGAAAGTTGGTATGATCGTAAATATTAACGAGCTTGGTATTCATGGAAGCTCAGTATAAAATACTATGGTGTACAGACTTTTTGTTCCCGAGTTATTAGTCACCAATGTTAGGTTTGGAATCACTCAAATCTAGAAATTTCATTAAAGCAAGAAAGATGGAACTTTTTTTTTTTTTTTTTTTTTTTTTTTTTACCAAACTTGGCACGGTGCTAGATCTTGACGAGCGTAGTAACTATAAAGGTAACCAAGAAAGTTTTGTCGCTTTTTCGCCTAACGCCTTCGAATATCAATATGTCACCTAAGACGTACTTGGAAGATCACAAATAGCCACCATCAGCATCGACGATCTGCCAACGTTCTGAAAGACCATGTATTCCTTCGGGGTAGAACTTGGTGGGCCGTGATTCGAAGAAGGTATCAAGTACATTTTACACCTTTACTAAGGATTTGAACTGGCATCCTTTAAGGTAATTGTCCAAGTGATGGAAGAGGTGATAATCGGACGGTACAATGTCCGAGGAGTATGGTGGATGCAATAGTGTTTCCTGCCCAAGGTGTAGAATGGTGTCCCGGGTCATCCTAGCCGCGTGGGACTTAGCGTTGTCCTGTAACACGACGACCTCTTTGCAATTCAAAGTGCTGGCTCCAGAGTTTTGAGTTTTTCTTTAACACGGCTCAACTGCTGACTGCATTGATGATTTGACCAGCTGGTAGCAGTTCCCGAAGCACGACCGCGAGCAGTCCACCAAACACACAAGAGAACCTTCTTGTGCAGTGCTGGTTTCGGCTGTTTTGGAACCGGTTCATGGTATGCTAACCAATGATGACGGCGCCGTGGAGCTTCGTACAGAACCCACTTCTCATCACATGTCAACACCCTGTCCAGAAATGGCTCCTTCCTCAGACGAGAAAGCAAAGAAACACGGGTGTCTTCTCGCGTTACGTTCTGGCCCGAAATCAAATCATGTGGGGCCCATCAACCCTTGCTTCCCAAGTTAATAGAGGTGCTGCCGAATGGTTTCTCCTGAATTTTAGTCCTAGTTCCTCACATGTCTGGCCACTGTTCACCTCAATTGTTGCCTGAAGATCTTCATTTTGTACATGTGTTGATCTTCCGTCACGTGGTACGACTTCGAATGTTTCGCCGCCGTCCTTAAACTTGTTAAACCACCGCTACACTGTCCGCGTAGTCATGACATCGTCACCAAAGGCCAGATATATCTTCCGCGCCGCGTACAGCATACACGCCCTTATGATGCTCTGCGGAGATCCCATGTTTACCCTATCCTTAATGCACATTCACGGTGTAACTGAACTGAGTATGTTGGATATACCCACACCAATAACTGGTCTTCGCCTTATCTCCATTCGCATTCAACTCACGGTGTGAGGGTCAATGGAACACAGACCTCCGCAAAAAACGACAGAACTTTCTTGGTTACCTTTATATATGTAATATTATGATGAGCAAACTTTTGATTCCTGAGTTATTGACCATCAAAGTTTGACCATTAAATAATGATAGGATTTCCGTCGATATAATGCATATTATCGACGGAAATAATTTAATCGTGACTTATATTTGTATTGTTATAGACTTTAACGCGTTTAGTATACATGGTTAATATTATGAAGTATGGATTTTTTGGTTCCCAAAATATTGTCCCAAAAATTTGGGTTTGAACTTACTAAAATTCAAGAAATTTCATTAAAACGCGTTAAACTCATCCGATATTGGAAAAAGTTGATATGGTCATAGACTTTGACGAGCCTGGTATGCGTGCGAGCTCAACACGAAATATTGTGATGCACAGACCTTTGGTTCTCGGTTCTCGAGGGATATAAATTAGAAATAATAATTATCAAAGGTAAACATAGTAAAATTTATATTTTACAGAATAATAAAATGATGCGTATATTTATAATGAAAAAAAAAAAAGGACTTAACAAATTACCAAAAAGAAGGTTCTTGTATAAACTGTTCGTGATTGTATCAAGCAACTCTGTATTAAATTGATTCTAATAAAATATGAAACACGAAGTGATTATATGTACCGGTACTGATTCTAAACAATCCTCACTAAGATTCTCCATTCATTTCTCTTATTTTCTATAACTAACTAACTCAGTATCTAAAAGAATCTGGTTGCTTTTAAAAATAGGCACTTTAATAGTAACAAAATACTATTGAATAGTTTATTTGTTCTAAAGATATTTTATATACGGTAGGACAGAGAACTAAGTATCTGACTATAATAATCTCATTAAACGAGAATTCAGATTTTAAACAGATGAGTCTTCGTTTTCGTATAAGTTTTTCCTGCTACTAATTTCAGTAAAATACTACTAAGATGAAATATATATATATTTTTATTTGGTTGTTAAAGTTCAGCGTCCCTTTTCAGTATCGAGCGAGACTATACAAGACGTGGACCTACATTTTAAAGTGGAATCCGAACCAGCATACATAACACGTTCAATGCTCGGGACCCTGTGCATCAAAGGAATACGCGCTAGCCACTAGACCAGTGGGTAGGGCTTGAAATCTTTTCTTGAAATCTTATGAAATTATATATTTAAAAGAAACGTTTATCGCTTTCTAGTATCTCTCTCGTTCTATGAGAATTAATATTGTAACCGGAGATTTAGTATTTATCACTTTCGGTTGCATTAAAGATGGAAACTACAATTGTGGCACAAAATCCATATCTAAAACTGCTTCCGGCTATCGTTTTTTCTTTATTATGAAACTGGAAATGGTAGTTTCTCACTATTTCCGGTTTACATAGAGGGATAGAGATCGAGATGACGATCTTCGAATCCTAGATTCATATCAAAAAATATATCTCGTTATTTCTTATCATTTTTGTTCTATGGTGATCACTATTGAAATTAGAAGTAGTAGTAAATTTCTACCAGAGGATAAAACTTGGAGATTGTCTATTCCCATAGTACTGAATTCATGCTTCTCGCTAATTATTACCATGGTGATCAATACTGAAACCGGGAGTTGTGATACATTTCTCCCACTTCCTGTTTTAATAGAGAAACAAGTGAGTTTCGTTTCACAGTGTAAAATTACGGTAGACCTCCAATCTATGCGAATTGAATACTCAAACTTCAATACAACAAGTGGCACAACTAAAACTCCTGGTTGGAAATAGATTAATAAGATCAAAGATAGAATATGTTCCTCGGATGCTGAATCTATATCAAAAAGACATTATTAGCTATCACTTACCGTTTTTGTTCTATGGCGATAAAGATTGAAAGCAGGAATGGCTAATTTGAACCACTTCCGGCTTGAATAGAGGGTTAAGAGAGGAGATGAAATCTATTCTTAGGACGCTGAATCGATTGCGGAAAACCTCTTCTCGATATCTTTTGTAGTTTTTGCTCTATGAATATAAGTATTGAAACCGAAAGTAGTAGTAAATTTCAAGCATTTCCGGTCACAAAAGAGTGAAGCAGGTTATGACGGTATGTTCTCTTAAAACCCTGAATCGATTGCAGAACATTGTTTGTCACTATCTATTACAACTTTTGTTTTATCGCGACAAGTGTAGAAACCGGAAATGGTTAATTTGAACACTTTCGGTTCAAATAGAGGGTTAACGAAGAAGGTGGAATATCTTCTTGGAACGCTGGATTGATTGCAAAAAACTGCATCTCAATATCTTCCACTGATTTTGCTGTATGGAAATTAGTATTACCTATAAAATAAAAAATAAAGTAATAAACTTCAACACTTCTGCCTTTGTGGAGTGTTGCGGATTGTAATGGTATTTCCTCTTGAGATCCTGAATGGATTATAGGAGAACCACTTGTCGCTATCTATTACCAATTTTGTTTTGTGGCGATAAATGTTAAAGGTTGTAATCGTTAATTTGAACCACTTCTGGTGCGAATAGAAGTCAAGGGAGAAGGTAGAACCTATTCTTAGGACGCTTAGTTGATCGCGAATAACCGCTTCACGATTTCTCTTAGTTTTTGCTTTATAAAAATCAGTATTTAAACCAATATACTAGTAAATTCAGCCACTTTCGCTTTATATATATATATATATATATATATATATATATATATATATACTCTTGAGACGCTGTATCGATTCGATTAAACACACACACACTTGTGGCTATCGATTACTATTTTTGTTCTGTACCGATTAATGTTGAAACCGAAAATGGTTAATTTGAGCAACTTCCTATTTGAATAGAGGATTAATTGACAAGATAGACCTATATTTTGGAAGCTGAATCGATTGCAAAAATCTACATCTCGATATTTCTTACTGTTTCTGCTTTATATAGTTCAATATTGAAACCGAAAATAATAATAAACAGTTTCTGGTTTTGATAGAATGTTGTGGATAGTTATATGTTTTCTTAAGACGCTAAATTATTTGCAATAAATCGCTTCTCGCTATGTATTACCCTTTCCGTTTTATAGCGATAAAAGTTGAAACCAGAAAAGGTATTTTAAACCACTTCCGGTTTGAATGGAGGGTTAATAGAGGAGACGGAATCTATTTTCGGGGCTCTGAATTGACTGCAAGAAACGGCTCCTCCATATCTGTTACTGTTTTTGCTGTGATATTTGTCGACAGACAGACGGACAAAGCCCTTCTATAAGACTTCCGACACTTATGCATAGCGTAAGCTGGAAGTGTAATAAGGGTGAAGGTTGAATATATTTTTGGGACACTGAATTGGTTCTGGAAAACCGCGTTTTTCTATATATTTCCGTTTGTGTTCTGTGGTGATCAACAATGTAACACAAAGTGATAGATCTCTACCACTTCTGGATTAAATAAAAGTCAAAATGGATTAGATGAATCCATTCGTGTTGCAAAACTGCGCTTCTCGCTATTTTTTACCGCTCTTGCCCTGACACCTGTCGACAGACGAACAGATGGATAGACAGCAAAGTTTTCGGCAAAGTTTTCGTTTTCCGTTTTTGTAAAAAATTTTCGTTTTTCACTTTTCGTTTTCGAAAAATTCATTTTTTCGAAATAGTATGGCCATCCCTAATGTTAGAGACGATGAAAAATGAACGATAATAGTGAAATATGTGGTGAATGAGTAGTACATAACATACATGTTCTGAGTGAGATTAGAATTCGGCAAAACAGGTCTTGGTGGAATCTCGAACCTAATGGCCATTCGTCTTGATCACACCAGCCGGTGAACAGATAAAGTTCGACATACATTTAGTTGTAGCTTGTATGTATTATGTACCTAATACTATTAAACACTTTTGTTTTCCAATTTTATGTGTGTATGTGAATTTTGTCAAAATCATTCATTACTCTTTTGTGTGTATTTTTAATATAATGAAATAAATGATAAATAAATTACATTTAAAACTTACTAACTTATTTAAATCGAACGTGAATATAACATAGAAAACCATGTATTACAATGTTTGATTTTCGACCAAGTTGTATTTAAATATTTGCTGGTTCTTTAATATATAGAAAGAACTTGGGTTGGGGAAGTATAAAAGCTTGCAAGTAGTAACAAATAGTAGATCCTTGCTGTTCATGCCATTTTATACGACACGTTGCTATCCACTAGCTAATAAAGATGCTGCCTCAAATACGCATAATAATCGACTCGAGACGGCTGAAACCGAAAATCATCATACCAATCGACACAATACCAGTCATCTGTGTTTCCATGTTAATGTCATGTAATTCACGTGGGCTATGTAATGTATCCCAAGGTGATAATACTGGAATCTTGTAGATCGCCAATCTAATAAAGTGAAAGTTACCTGTAGCCTCATAGTCATCCCTCACCTGCTTTCTGAACAGTGTTAGAAGATTCAAATCCTGAGAGTAAAACCCTTTGGATGACATAGATGTAGTCAATTTCCTCCTCTCTAGTCTCAATGCTGCATATGAATAAAAAGGGGAGAAAAAAGTACAAAACCGCATGAAGTGTAGTATAAGTTGACTAAAGTGTTGAACTGAGTCACACTGATGTTCATTTGGAAAATTGTTTAACTTATTGTTTCCCTTTATTGAATGCTTTCAATGTTACTTTGTTCGGTCTCGTTCTCGTAATATGTATGAGAACCAGCAAAATTGATCTGTTGTTAGCAGCTGCCCTGAATTCATGTTTGTGATTTGTTCTTCTTATTGATACTCGCGAATGAATATTGGACCTCGCAGAAACAGGAACATAAAGTAGAAACTCTACCCAGTTGGCTAAGGATAGAAGTTGATGGAGAGCGTTTGTGAACGCGGCATTGAACCTCAGGGTTCCATAGGCCATGGATTAGTTAATTAGTTATTGGTGTTCGCTAATGTGCAAGAACTGGAAGACGGAGTACGACATTCTTCTGTGTCTACAATCTCTACGCAGTTATGCATTAACAAAGCGTGCTTATGAGTTCAGTTATAATACTGTCATAAATTTTAAATATTGCCTAAACATAAACAGTTTAACCGTTTTCCATTTCCAGTGGGAGAAAGGTCTGAAAATGTCTTGTACACATTTTATTTGAATATTTCGTCTCCAGTTTATCAAATAATTTGGATTTAAAATGAAGCAAGTTATAAAGGAAAATTTGATAAATCCGTACAATTGAAAATTTCACTAATGTTCATGTTTGAGTAGATTTTACATTACATTTTAATACAACGTACAATACTTATTATTATTAATATTATTAACAACTGAATTCTCTGTTCTACTTTCAGCAACCTACTGTGGATAATGTTCGAATCGAAGGATATTTCATTTATTATCGGATCATCACTAGTGCGGGGGCTTACACGAAAGACACAGTGTTGGGCGAACAGACTCAGTCACATATCATAACCCACTTACTGCCTGACACTGGATACGAAATAAAAATGCAGTGCTTTAATTTAGACGGTGCTTCAGATTTTAGTGCCATTATTACACAGAAGACTTTACGTAAGTTATTTTATATATGTATTACATTTAACTAAATAGCAACTAACCACTGTTTCGTTTTTTACTTTTCATCAGCTACAGATAGTTTGTCTAAATATTATTTTTTGCATTAATTTTTGACAAAAGATGAGATTACCTGTATTCTTTTCTCTTGATTTTAAATATTCCATATTATTTATTGCATTAGCTTTTGACTAGAGATGAGATTATTATTTTCTCTTGATGATAAATATTTCGTATTACTAATTGGATTAGTTCTTGACTAAGGATATGAGATTATTGTTCCCTCTTGGTGATAAATATTTCGTGTAGCAACACATACGTAGATATGTTAGGTTAATGTTAGAACCGCTTTGTAATTTATAAAGAAATGAAACAATGTGCCGTTTCAATGATTAATACTGCGTTGAAATTTACTAGTAAATGAGACTCTATATAAGCTGTAAGAATCAACCATAACACTAGAAAATAGAATACCGCAGATAAAATCGTAAGTTTTGAGTTTATGACTTCAATTAGTTTGTGCTTTTGTTTATAAATAAAAGGAACAAAGAGCAGCAGTTTTTTTGGTTTATTGTTTACATACGCCATTGTATAAGTCAAATTAATGAGTATAGTGCTTTTCAGAAACTTCAGTAATGTTAATTCTTTATTTCAAGTTGCTTGTTATACTCACAAGAGACATAAGACCTCAAGGAAGTGTCTAATTACATACAATCTAGTTATATATTTCTAAAAGTTACATTATCAAATCAATTTTCTAGTACAATATATTGTACTATATCCCGACCAGCAAATGAGTGCAGACCGCAGGTTTTGTTACTAAAATGTAAACAGCAGTGTTACCAACTTGTAATTAATCTATCACAGTTTTTATTGTCCTGTTTGTAATAAATCACTTTACGCATATGTTCTTAAGACAAACACTGTTTCAAAAGTCTCGAAAGTCATTTCATTTTCGTTTTTGGAACATTTCAAGTCACCCGGAGAAAAATATACACACCCTAAGTATTCATTTGATAAAAACTTGCGAATAAATTGACCTCAGTGTTTTATAACCAACTAGCAGCGTTCACCCCGCTTCGCTGCGGTCACCCCGGAACGCAATAAACTTTGTTACTTAGATAATTTTTACTTTTTCGCTTTCAAATTGCATCGCCTGTCATTTATGTTAACCCGCCGAGTCACGTGGTCATGCGGGTTGCATATACATACGTTTATTTTTACCTATGATGAACTATGGAGACTTGAATGGTCCATTATCTCAAGACACTGGTAATTAAAAATTAAAGTGATATGATAAAAACCATCTAGGGTCCAAATCCTAACAACCCCCCAAAAATGAAAGAAATCGGTTCAGCCGTATTAGCGTGATGAGTTCACAAAGGATTTGTACGTTCTCTTTTATATATATAGATCAGATTCTCTCCATGGCAAAGAAAACTGAATTAAAATTGGTCGATTCGGCTCGTTCCGAAGTTTTTGACAAGAAGACGTGTAGAGTATGTTATCTCAATGCTCGACGATAGCAGTGATAAAGCAATTAGTCGAAAATCACGCGCTCTCTTCTTACATTAATTCATGAAGTAGATGGGATGCTAATGTGAATTATGTAAATTCAGTATTTTAATATATAATATCAACTAGCCACCGACTTTCTTGCAACCGTATCTTAATTTTTAATATTTTGAAAACAATACAGGGCTTTTCAGAGAGAGAACGGAGGAAAGGGGAGCAGGTTTTATTAAACAAGGCCATACATTTGATACTATTAAGCTAGAAGCATCTTGTACTTCCAGGCTAAACTCTGTTTTTCGAGTCAGTCGACAAATGGCATAAAAAAGATGTTCAATAGAAAGAGATGTTACCATTATTATATCTGGAAAGAAAGACACAAATATAACACTAGGCTACCAATTTTCAAAGTATACTATGTGTGAAAACAGTTAATCGAATTAAATTCTTTGTCACCTGAGTGCTTGAACCAGCGATAAATTCATTAGAGGAGGGGAAATAGGAAGAATTTCTGTCCTCATAAATAAAAATTGTAAATTTATTATATGCCGAAACAATGATAGTTACGCTATCACCATTCATATGTTCATGTTTTATAAAATACTTTTATCCCAAAAGGACTGAATTTCGATAATAATCCTATAACCGCTTTTCGGGGTCTGTCCTCCGTTGTCTTGCCAATGAGTATTTTCCGGAGACCTGGACTTACCTGGGTAAAACGTTGAAGGACATTTCCGAAAAGGGATTACAAAATCGTTTCCCGCCGGTCTCAATAACGAGATGAGCATTAGGCACCGAGAGGTTCGAATGTCTCGTCTCGGAAACCTCACGGACGATCAGACGGTATATTAGAATGGAAAATTAGGATTAGGATTCCACTATAGATAGTTTTCTCACACTCTTAATGCACATGGGGAATCAGCACTGTGGGAGTAATATCGTGATGATTCCACGAAGTGGTACGGTTGCTGCTCCAGAAAATCCTTAGAGGTCGACGTTAGTCTTCAGCAAAAATATGTAGTCGCCAAAATAGAATGATAATGTTGGAGGGCGCGTTTATAACTAAGACGCATTAGGTATGTGAACCTGGGATTTCACTGATTGGGGCTAGCCATAACTAGGTCCTTGACTGGTTAATAACGTATGCCCCTTAGCACTTACTTGATGCCCGATGTAACGTACGTGGTTGCTGCCTCAAAGTACGGAGTAACACTCCTCGAACTCAGAGGTTCGAGGTAGGAGCTCCACTGATTGCCTGATCAATGTTGGCAGTTCATTCCAAAAAACACTCAGGTTAAATCAACTGTATATACATGCAAATAGAATATGAAAAAGAATTAACGTTAATTTTAGTCCACTGGCCACGACGCACTAGACATTGCGATAACTTGATTGTGGGAACATTTAGATAACAAACTGGTAAAGCGATATGGTTGGCGTCGTTCTGGAGCTCAAACACTTGGTGTGCTCTGGATCGCAGTATTTCCATAACTGATTGGAAGATACACTTAATTCAGTTCCAAATAATCATAGAACATACTCTTTACATATTAATAAGTCAGGGAGAAACACTGAGAATCTTCGTCGCTCACTAAAATGTTCTCACCACAAAGCAACGTTTTAGATATATATATGAATAAACGATGAGAGACTTCTTTATCCTGTTGCGTGGGAAAGAAGCAGTTCCCACCGAAGAAAGAAATTATTGCGTCCCAGAATAAGGTATAAATCGAAAAATAATTATTCTTTACGAAATATACAGAGCTTCCACAAAAAATATTTCTATAACCTGGTGACGGTTATAATCCTAACAGAAAGATGTACTCTAGTTAAATTTTACAAGTCAGTCCCGAAAGGCAGGCATCCCAATCTCATAATGCTTTAAAAAATCTAGAAAAAATTCCTTCTTTTTTACCTCCCTTTCCCCACAGTGTTAACATTTTTTAAAAAAAAAAAAATAGTGATTTTTTTAGTTTAATGTCTCATGAATATGTTCTTTAAGCTAAATGAGATTAATAAAAGTGGATTATTGTGAAATTACTTTATTCTCTCCCACTGGGAATCGAACCCAGGATCAGGTGCACCAGACACACGTTGTAGCCACTAGAGCAGCAGAGAAGACTTTCACATTTCACGAGTGAAAATGTACTTGAAATCTCTTATAGCTAAAACTCGAGAAAATTATTTATGTATCAATCGATAAACATACTGTTGAAACAGAAACACAGTCATCATAAAGTTTGTTGAGCCTTAATGACTTACATTTACAAGATAATTCTCTAAAACAGTGTTTTCCAACCTTTCACTTACGGCGACACCCTATTAGTACACATAAGTTTACACGATACCAGGCACCCACCCACAGAAATTTTTGTTAGGGGGGGGGGGTCCAAACTAGAAAAATAGGAGGAGGTCCGGACAGAGTGCACCCTTGACGCAGATAAAACAACTATATTATTTAAAAAGTTACGAAGTTTCGAGAGGGTTCGAACCTGTTGGAACCCCAGGTGAGTGTTCCCTTGTACAACACCTATTCACTAGTTTTTCTTCACATATTAGAAGTTCGGTATAGAAGATAACCCTCATCGATACAGCACGTGAAACTTATTTATAAACATTTCTCGTCATAAGTGTAAATTTAGTGTTCTTACAACATTAAGAATAGAGGCATTCATTGGTATCATTAAATATTACTCACACAAAATAGTAGAAATCATGTCGATCACGCAGTTAATGCACTGAACGAAAATTAATGAGGATATTTAGTATTGTTTCATCACAAGCCATTTATTCCTTTAAAAGTCTGAATTTCTAAAAAGAAAATCTCGCGACACTCTCGATGCTTCCACACAACACCCAAGTTGGAAAGCTTTGCTCTAAATCATCAGCCTTAAATTAATCTATTAATCATTAACATCGTCACTCTTGCCTTTCACATTTGCTCGTGTTGTATAATTGAAATTGAATAAAATGTATCCAATTTTTATGCACTCTACTTAAATCACAGTAGAATTTCACTGAATTGTCAATTGTGCTATGTCATTCCTGTATTGGTAATTTCTATGCATATATTGCTATCCACAATATGTCTTCATTACTGCAGGTCCTACATCCAATAACGCCTATATAATTTATGGCGCTCTTTACTAAGCGTAAATAGATCAAGCCACTTGTAATATCTAAACTGTAACTTTAAAGAACTGTTGGTTACACTGCAGCGGTGATACCCTCCGCTCCCCTGTTTCCCGCGCTCACCCAATAACTGCGTTAAACACAATACTACCTCCAGTCAAAATCAACACTGTTATCCTGGTCAGATAATAACTATAAAACAGTTATTAAATAGTTACTAAATAATAACTATAGCTATGTTTTATATTAATACAAAGATAAAATTTTGTCGTTTATATATTGTAATGTGCCAAACTACCTGCTACATATCAACAGAAGCAGACCACACTTTACCTGGTGTCACATGTCAACGAAGTACGAAGACATCATTCTACAGCCGAGGATCAACATGTGTCTACGAACCTACAAATAAAAAGAGACACTCAACAGGCACCTCTTGGTCAGTCTATCCCGTGATTGGCCACTTACTACTTCTCCTACTCTGTTCAGCTACTTTGGGACGTGGAGCGTCCTTACGAAAAATGTCACCTGAACCATACAAGTCAGAGAAGACAGGAATTAGAGACTTATCACTTTATTATAACTTTTTATATTTCATATATTATATAGCTTACCTGCTAAAGAAAATACAAAAAATGAATTAGATTTTGTAGAGAACATAATTATATTGAAATAATTATTAATCAAGAGTAAAAAAATAATGTTAAATGTAAATCGAGCGTCATGCTTATTGTTTTTTTCTCCTCTCTTTTCGGAAATGGCTTTTAATTGCAATAGTTTGCGTCGAAGTTGCCGATAAAATTTCCCATGTCCCTTGAACCCGAAAGATGTTTTTCTTAGCCTTATTATTATTATTATTATTATTATTATTATTATTATTATTATTATTATTATTATTATTATTATTATTATTATTATTATTATTATTTATTACTTTAAATACATGTTCACCATGAACCCATACTTCGCTTTATATCATAAATATAATCCAGTAAACATTAAACTTAGCAAAACTACTTTAAACATCAACGGAACGATAAACAAACTCATCTTCAAGACTCAGGATTCCTTCTCAATATTTGGAATAATTATCGCCCATTTAACATAAACTAGTCCCCTAATTCTTTACTGATCCGTATCAACATAATTATTGAAGTGAAATACAGTAATTTGTATATTCTATAATTAACTAAGAACTTAAAAGTAAAATAAAACTAATTTATCTCGTTCTAGGTTCTCCAGACGCTGAAGTGCCTGAAGATGAAAATGATCCCAGTAGCGATATCGCCAGCAGCACCAATCAATCTCCGTCCAACGATCAGCTCTATATGGTGTTGGGAGCAGTGCTTGGGGGTCTGGTTCTTCTGTTACTCGTTTTTCTAGCACTTTACATTTGTCGCCAGAGGCATGCATCACATGGTACGTAGGGTTGCAAAGGGAGTGGGAAACCTGCAAGGTGCATCTCCCTGTTCATAATAATAGTTAACAAATTCAATCATTTGAATTCTATTTCATAATTCATATTACGAAATTCATATCATTATGAAAATTGACATTCATTATTGATTCATATAAAAACAATTAACATCACATGTCAGAACACATATCATGTGGTAATACAGTGTGTTTACCCTTTTACCCTTTTTTCTGTTGTAATAGTCTAACAGATTGATTCTGTATACGTTATGGTACACACATACATTTTTAATTGCCAGTTAATTCGTATGCTTTATATTGACACAACATAAATTATCAGTAAACTCCCGATTATTCAATCCTTGCTGATAATTTTTTTCTGGTTAATTTTGAATCAAAAGTGTCGATGTAGCTTGTTAATTTTACTTCGGTTACTTCCGTTTTACAGATATTTATTTTCTAAAGTATTTAAATACATTTACATAGACGCAAATGTATGAAATTCTTTAGCTGTTCATAAACACTATAAAATTGAAGAGCGAAATTAAGTTCGGAAATACTAGGGAATACTTTTGTCAATAATTACTCATGAGATAATGTTTTTACATGAAATACACAACTAATGAAGAACAGTTCAACATTAGAAGATGATGGAACAATTGTAAAATATATTCTTGCCCAATAGAACCAAATCATTCTAGTACTGTGCACTTTATTCTTTACAAGCAACTTTTTATTTTATGTAATGTTGCTCTCCTGAAATTCAGCGTTTAGTTTTGTTGGCTTCTGTTTAATTTAACCTTTCCTTGTATTCTGGTTGCTTTATGATTTTAATTATACACTAATCGGGAGTTTACTGACTTTCATTAACTATTATTTAATACATAACAAACATCCAATGCTTGGAAACCCCTTTTAAATAGCTTATATCAGATAATACGCTTTGATAAAGCTTATATTGTTGAGCTTCGCTAATACAAAAGAAAAATAAACACTATATTCAAAATATCAAAGGGAAGTGCTTAACGAAATGATAGTGTTGAAGTTCTTTTGTGTGTTAAACGACATTGAAAACACAAAGAAAATCTTCGTCTTCTTGAGGATAATGGTAAGTCATTCATGTTTTGTTGTTATTTTAATTTTGGCATGCATAATGCGTGTTTATCATCAGCAAGAGCAAATAACCCTGTTGAGCTATTTTGCTTTCACATTCATTAAAAAATAAATTCATTAATAACATCTTCACTAACCTCGTTTATATATATATATATTTAAGTAGGGTGAAATTTGTGATGTTCGTGAGAGTATTTAGAATAGCATTAAAGAGGTGTGAGGTGTATTAATTGTGTTTAAAATTATACACTACATCCAAAGGATAAAATTGCCTGCAGCTTCGAGGCACTCCTCATCTCTTTTTCGGCGCACTTCTCATCGAAAGAATACTTGCTACTACATAACTGCGTAAAGATATGATTTAATCGGACGGTCTTTAATTGATCATTTGTTGAGTGTCAGTTCAAGTTCGTCTATTGAGTGTTTGCTGTTTGTGATCTTACAAGAAATTCATACTAAGCATTCTTCATTTTACATAAAATCGGGAAAGAAGAACATTTTCCCATCAACGTTTAAATTTATTTATTTATTTATTTATTTTCCTACGAGATGCACAAACAAATAATTTATTTTATGTAGCATCAATCTTTACTTTAGATGCAATGCGCCGAAGAAGAGGTAAAGAGTGAGTCGATACTGTCCGCAGATTTTTTTCTTGTGGATGTTTTTAAGTGTGACAGATTTTATTTACAGTTGGTAGATATTAATCTCATTGTATCCATTAGCAATAAATGTTTTTACATTTGTATTCTTACTAGCCGAGATCAAGAAGTAGAGAAAGGTTCATACAATATACTAACACACTCAAGAATTCTTACAATCATTTTACTTACAGGTAACTGTGGTTTTTTTTAAAAACACCTTACACTATTTAGTTTACGGCTCTCTTCTGGAGCCTTGATCACAAGAGAAATAGTAATAAAATTATCTGGAACGCAAAAGGGAAGAACTCACCAGGATTGAGCAGTGCAGAAAAAAAAAAAAGTTGTCAAATTTCTGTCACTCATCTAATCACATACATTAGGTAAATGACCAGATGTTCTACAAGGTGTGCTTTTTCGCACTGCTCGACCCTGTTGAGTCCGTTCCGTTTACTTTCTAGATATTTTTATTTCTACTTTTTTTTTAACTTTCGTGATCGAGGCACCGGGAGAGAGCTGAAAGTTAGGTAAATCAAAGTGTTTTCAGGAGTTACCTGTAAGCCTGTAATAGAGAAAGATTGTTGTTAAGACTATCAAACGAAACTTATAAAATTTGAGTGAGAAGTGTGTGGTTAAAATAACGAAATGGAATATATTTTCTATCCGGTTTTATTCTAGTGAATAGGGTAGAGAAGTGAGAGTGGCCCTCATATGGTGGGCTTGTACCTAAGATTTATGTAGGGAATTACTATAAGGTCTACCGAAATATATTGCACTAATATATTCATAGCAGCTCTCCAGAGGGATCTGACCTTGACCTGACACACAAGAAAAGAAGTATCACGAAAGAAGTACGGACGTCATAACCACACAGAATGAGTTAATAAATAAATAAATATTAAAAATAATTACAATTTACGTTGTACATTTATGACTGATTTACATCTCACACTCTTGTCCCCTAGAAGGTTGTCTTATATTGGAGCAGCATATGACGACTTCAGCAAAACAATATGGAGAAAAATGTATCATCGTCTCATAAGAGAATCACAGGACTTTAATACCATCTGTTACATAGATATTTTATTTAAATATATGTACATTTTAGTTCTTCTGAAGAAACGGATCCTAAGTACAGAGTTCTTTGCTGTGCCTGAGAACTAAATAAATATTGACATTGCGCGCCTCTTCTCCTAGGAACGACCTTTGATTCCACTTCCACTTTTTCCTTTGCTTTACGTATATTTACCAACTTCCATTTATATAATACAAAACGAGAAGTGGCACTACGATTTCTCTCACACAGTTTTGAAATGTCTCCATTGGATTCTCAACTTCACGACTTACAAGCGTTATAAAGATATTACCTAATAACTATTTTGCACCTACTGTACTTTAAATATATGAAAACATACATTACAAACTGTTATAAAACTGTTGTTAGATGTTTATGGAAACGTTGTAGATTTCAATTGTCAATGCACTACAATATTGGTGTGTTATAAATGATAATTTACTGTTAAATGTAGAAGCGTTACAGTCAGTGGACTTTTCAATGACGAGTAACAAGTAACAGCGTTTCATCTTTTGCAGACTTCTAAGAAATTGTATATATTATGCACACAACTGATTGCCAAGTAGATTGTGTCTAATTGTAGTTGTTATTCGCTTTATTTCTACTTCCATATGTAAAACGATCGTCAAAAATGGAATACATTATCTTTACGGAAGGAGACTATGGTTCATTCTAATTTAAGTGCTTACTAATTAATAAATAAAGAACAGAAGCTTTGTACCAGTTTCTAACGGTATTTTAATAAAATTGTAAGATGAGACTTGATCGAGATATGCGTAGGTCAAAAAGGATTCAAGAAGTAAAAAATAAGCACTGACCTTGTAACCAGAAAAATTATTTCTTGGTATATGACCCTTTCTGGGATCTTCCTAAATAACTCCTGTCTTGCTACTATTTCTTTTCTTAATTATTCATTCGCGTAAAAGGAATTCTTGAAACATCAGAACACAGAATCTGCCAAAAATCTAATAAATTTTTGTGCTGTGATTATTCTCTGTTGATTTTGAAACTTAAAATTAAAAAAAAAAAAAAAAAAAAAAAAAAAAAAAAAAAAAAAACATATGTAATATACTCTTTTGAAAAATATTACTTATTCTGCTGGACACAATGTAGTGTTTGTTTTTAATTTATAAATGTGTATCACGTAATATTCATCAGCAAGAATTGGGTAAGTAATTTTCATGTGTTTTGTGTTCTGTTTCAAGTGCATGATTGAATTTTATTTCTTCCTATAGATCCTGAGGACCAGGATATGGATGACAAGTACGAAGTTGCGGAAACACAAATTGGAAGAGAACCGAAGTCATATGCTCTGAATGGCAAAAGTTTGACAAATGGATGTCTTCGGAACGGTTATGTTCATCATGATAAGATGAATATTACCACTAACCCACTAGCAGATGTGGACGAAGACAAAGTAAGAATTTGCGTACTCCACATGTATTTATAACATCTAAAACAATATTAAATATTCCTAATATGATTTTGTCCTTTGGTAAACAGAAACATCATACTGAAAGCTACTAGTGTATTGTGCAAGTTAGGGGATGTAAAAATATTTTTGATTGAGAGGCAGTCTTTTATTTCACGTGAGTGATTGTTTCAATCAAGGAAGATAAAACAAAAGAACTTGAATCTACAAAACAATGAGATAACATTTCAAAGCATTCTCAGGGCAGTGAAGAATGATGTGAAATAATCTGATGTTTTCATTGTTATTCTTGTGAATTTCAGGAGTGAAGCTTAAAGTGAAGTTTCAGGGTAAAGAAACAACGGATTCATATTTACTGCGATTGTTTAGCAACTATTAGGGAGCTTTGTCAGTATCATCTTTTATGAAGCTAACAGTTCTATGTATCAATTGCGAATACGTACATAATACTAGACAACATAAAATTATTAGTAAAGTAGCTACGTAAAAGCACATTCTAATTATGAGGATTAAAAAAGATAACATAATCATACACACCGGAAAGTATTGCATAGAAAAATATTCTCGTAAAGTGTTACTAAAGAATACATGCAAGAACATGTTTCGACAGCTCCACATTTTCTTGATTTCGGTGCGTGAACGTATAGAAAATGACCACCTTTATCCCTCCTCTCCAAGTTTTCTGATCCGCTTTGGAACGGAGTAGAATGAAAAAGAAATCTGTTCCCAGAGGGAATTAACTCAGACCGATCGGTTGGTAGGTAGACGCAAGTAAACTGTTGTTGAGGAATTTATGATAAGCAACCACTGAAACAACTGAGTTATGTTATTGTAGTAACAGAAGAAGTAGTTTGGTCTAGTTAAGTCGATAATAAATCATTGTGAATCATGATGTGAAATATATATGAGAGTCGTATAACACCCGAAGAGAGAGCCTAAGTTACGTAATGAACGAAATACAGTTAAAGATTAATATAGTTCACCGATTGTTAGAAGTACTTAATTTGTACAGTTTAAGTAGATCCTTTTAAAAATGTAAGCAACATATGAATGAATCAATAATTGAAGAGTTCTAGTGAACACGAGTAATAATAATTTTTTTCTTCTGATTTTTAGAAGCAGAATGTTATGGAGATGTCGTACATAACAAGTCAGAACAATAACCGTCCAGTTACCCTTCAAGATGGAAGTAATACTCCATTGCTTGCTCCTCCTAGTTGCAGTGAATCAGAAGGCAGACTAAGTGATATCACAAACCACCCGGTCGCTGAGCATCCACAAGAAGACGCGATGACAGATGACCAAGATGAATCAGAACATTGACCCTGATTCTGTGCTGTATGAGTGAATGTGAAATTAAGTGTGGGAGTACATAACGATATGAGTGTATGTGATGTGATGAGAAAATCGTGTTTGAGTAAGATACTTTTTTTGTTTTCGTGACATTTGGTGCAGTATTTCTAGATATGTGCGAATTAAAGACTGGACATGTATAATTTAATTAAGGGTGTTACAAATAAACTTCTTTTGTTACGATTTTTAGTTGCCATAAATCTCGTTTATGTGTGCCGTTTTGAGTGTAAACCCATTTCAAATGAATACTTACCAAGGTGGTGCGACGTAGAAAACTGGGAATAATTTGACACTAGTACATTATAATGTAGGTGTAAAAAATAATAATTAAGAACAATATTTTCTGCCGAAGTTGAGTAGAAATGATATTGTTATACTGTTTGTTGTATATGTATATGAGAATAGAAGTTAACGGAGTGCATGTATGTATGTATGTATGTATGTAATGTAATTATGAAATTTACATACTGAGAGTTGCATATTCGTATAATTGAAACTGAATTTTTGTTTCACGTCATACTTTATGTGAACAAGTTGAAATGGTTTTGATATGAATTGAAATCTCAATATTCTGCTTAGCAAATGGATCTCTCTAGTTATCTAATTTTAGGAACGATACATTGTGCATTTCATAATCCATGTCCTCAAGTACTCAGTCCGTGATTTCTTTCTGCAGACTATTAGTTTATTTGTGGTTACAGGAAGGTAATTCTTTACCTCTTAATCTTTACACTAAATTAATTGGTTGACTACCCATCAGAAGCCAGAAAATTTTCTGAATTTTTAAACATTGTATGCTTCTTTCGTTTCTAAAAATAAAGCATAATATGAATGTTTTATAGTAGAGTTGTTTTATACAATTGTTGAATTGTTATTTGCTGTATAAAAAATAGTTTTCCAGTGAACATTCAATAAAATATGAATAACTTAAATATATATATATATATGTATATAAAAACGTACTTACATAACTTAGAAACATTTCTTTAAACAAGTGACTACAGTTTCCAAAATTACTGGAAACGGTCTTGTACTTTTCAACAGTTGCTACATATTGTTGTTCAAATGAAAATTTATGTAGTAAAGTTCAATTTTAATTGCACATGCTCCATATATTATAAATTGTTAATCACAAATAAAGCGATTTTTGCCTAGTTATTTTACATTTAAAATTTAACAATCAAATATACTTATTATTTGATGAGGAATGTAGCTATTTCTGTAACATAAAATATTCTGTCCAAAATCGAAAACTTTCGAAGTGAATGCCACAAAGAGTTTGGTGAGAGGAGATTGATTACAAAAGGAAAATTTCATCCAAAGCTTTTCCCGGAGGGAGAGTTCCTAGTATCGCGGCTACGTTCCCTCTTTGCACAGCCATACTTATTCTTTGAATAAGATAGGATGAGGCTCGGGTGTCTTCTGTGTTAATAGTTATGCGGTGTCCAACTTCCTTAATGAAGTTTAGACCTTCCTGACCCCAGGACCCACAAGTTTCAATGGCTATGGTGACGAAGTGGTATTTGTCCAAGAGGTTGTTATATTTTCGTCTCTTTTCATATTCTCTGCGAGTTGCAACCGCCCCAGCTTTTGTGGAAGATGAAGGAAGATTAGAAGGGGCTAGGGTATCAGTACAAGTGAAATCCCATATTAAAGCCTTCCCTCGTTTCCAAGGCACCAAAGACATTCCGTCAGGTCTCTTGCCATCAGAGCGACTACATCCTATTGGCTCTCTCACGGAAGGCGTTCCAGAGGAGATGAGGGCTCTCATAATGAGATCGTTAACAGTGGAGTGTCGAGAGTATCTGCCAGCACTGTGAACACATGATAGGCCATGTATACCTTTCTTATCCACTAAACTTCCGCAAGCAGGGCACTGGTGTTGTTCACAGACATCTGCTCCCAAACGTAACGCACAAGCGACTCGAAAACTTTCGTCGGGAAGATGCAGCCCTAGGGATGAAGATGGGATAGCTTGTAACCAGGCACCTGCTTCAGGGGAAGAAGTAGCAAGAAGACGTGCCTTATCTTCAGGATTGGTGGAGGACTGAAGAATAGAAGATAATCTGGAGTCTATAAGAGGAGCGTCCCATGAAGTTTGAAAACTTCTCTTATCAAAATCAGGTAGATCCTGTCCGCCGCACGATATCCACTGGGAGATACAATCATTTATCTCAGCTTCTGAATCCTGATGAATATCCTGGCGAAGAAGAGAAGTAATCAAAGGCATAGAGCTATACATGGATGAAAGGAAAGATGGAGTAGCCAAGTCAAGGGCTCGACGAATTCCTAGACCTCCGTGATCCACAGGGAGAGATGCTTGTAGCCATGAGTTATCTGTGAGAGAGCAGTTTAGAAGAGATTCTAGGCCATGTCGGATGGATTCATCATATTGTTCCAAAAGATCTGTCTCATGCCAGGATGGAGAACTACGAAGGAAATATAACAATCTAGGAATGGCTAATGAGGCCCGTAGGAGATAAAAAGCTGAGTGGGTAGATATCTTAGATAGGCGAGTGAAGAAGAGATCTAATTTAGATATCTTGTCCAATAACAAAATGCGTCGAGTATCAGTGTGTAGCGCTGCACCTAAAAGAGAGGCTCTGTCGGATGATATAAGTTGAATTCCAGGTGCAACTTCGTTGAAAAGGGAGTAAAGGGTGTTAGCCTGTTCGTTTGAGACTCCTAAGAAACCGACTTCACATTTGCAGAAATTGAGCTGTAATCCAATATCACGAGATTGAGTACGAATCTTTGACAAAGCTTCGAGGACATCTTTTTTGTCACCAGCTATAGTCCCATCGTCGAGGTACCAAATGTTTAACTCCGTATTGATATTTCTGACAATAGAGTGAAGTGTTAACGCAAATAAGGCAGGTCCTAAGGGGTCGCCTTGTTGAACACCTCGTTGGGAGAGTATGATATCTTCACCAAAAAATAGATGACTAGGCTGTGAGTAACACTGATGTATGAAGGTGTATATATAAGGGAAATGCGTTTTAACGGCTGTAAGCATAGAGTCTCTGTTAATTTCGTTAAATGCATTCCGGAAATCTAGTTTCAAGAAAATTTTCTCCTGTTTGTGGGGATGAGAATAATACAGTCGGGCGACATGGGCTGTAACCTCTGAGCCATGAGGAACGCACACTCCCAACTGATGTGGTGACAGATGTAGTAAAGTGTGTGAATGTAAACATGTATATATGTTACATGTGTATGTAGTGTGCAAGCATGTGAAATATTTTTTTTATGGAAAAATTGAATAATATGTTGTCACAGAGAGAAAGAATACTCATTTTAAATGCATTTCTGTTTAACTTAACTTTTATAACATTTTGACAATTTTATTTGTAATAGCATAATATTTTACCAATCAGGATTTTAAATATTTTTAAAAGATAATAGTATCGGTTAATTATAATGAAATTTTAAATGCAGATTTTTTCTCTGTTTTAAATTATTCCAGGATGTATACACAGTATTAAGGGGATGATATGTGTACTTACGAACGAACGAAAATCATACAAAACTAAAGGGAACAAAATACAGTAGAGGTCTGCACGTACCGCATTTTTGAAGCGCTATCCTGCCTTGACCAACTCTGAAATTTGTTTCTCATGTTTGATCTCCGTTTGACTACTATTCAAGTGAGCGGGGATTTCATATAGAAATAAAGAGTGTCGGCGTCTTATTTCTCTTGTCTTATATTTTCAGATTTATGGTCCGAATACAATTCATTGATATTTGTAAACTCGGGCCGAGTTTTGATAAGCGGAAATAAAATTAACACAGAAAGCCGTTGTTACATAGGTGGTAACAGTCATGAACTGGATTCGTGAATCAAGTTGAGGTAAAAGAGACCAGTAAACATACATTGGAAATTTATTCGTGTAAATATGTGGAATGTAGCTAAGTGCTTGAATAACGTTATCAACAACAAATTCAATAGGCAAATAAGTACTTGATGGTAATACAAAAATAAAATAAAAAATGAATTGAGTCTTAGCATGATTTTTCTTACGTAAACTGTAACAAGAAAATTGAAAGTTTAATGTTTGAACTGTCTTGTTGTTATATCTTACAAATACCAAATCTTCCATTTTCTCACTTAGCAGTTTTTCAGTGCTTGTTTCAATAATCAGTTTTCCTTCGATTTACTCTTGCTTTGATTGGGAGATTCTAATGTGTCGTAAGATTTGTTTTTGCTGTCAGATTTTGTTACCGTAACATGTTTCATTCGCGTCCCTTTTCCGTGTGTAGTAAGTGAAGTCTATTATTTTGTTCATTGACAGAATTATTATTTATAAATTGGGACTATACTCGTTTAATGGTCTTTATGTTAATCGAAAATCTTTTCTGCACGTAACTATTTTGCCCTATTATTAGTTTCCTTTATGCTACTGTATCATTCTAACTGTTCCCTTTAGTACCTAAAGTGAAATTTTAATTGCATGACGTGTTTTAATTTTTTTTTTAATCAATAAGCCGATTGTCTGCAAGCGGCAGCAATTATAAACCTTTTTTCTTTTTAAAGGTACTTAATATAACTATTTTTTTCTCCCTCCCTTTTTCTGTTACGAAAGCATTAGTAATAAAATATACTAAGATTTTCAGAATCTCCTCTCTTTTCTTTGTCAGTAGTGATTTTAAGAAAACTAGTGTTATTAATTTGAAATAGGCTGCCGTCCAAAGGCAGAAGGTAGGGTTGCCAACTCTGGAAAATAAAAAACCGGCACCCCATCAAAATTCCCTATGATATAGGTCTAAATGTGAAGTATCTCTGTTCGGACCCATCCATGGAAAGGTCCATATATCCTGAACAAAAGTGCATTAGCACCTGTATTCCGCATATCCTTAGTACATTCACTAACAAACTTAAGATATACATTGTGCTATAAATGAGAAAGTGAAATCGGCATTGATCATTTTATTGTATTTACCAGTAACTGCCATTTCTTTAAAATTATCGAAACAGATTTAAAAAAGCATATTAATCTTTACGTGACAGTTTTGGATTTGGAAAATAAAATTTATTTTTTAAACTTATACTTCAACCACTGGAAATCGCTTTAAGAAGTCCTTTTTTACTCTGAATAAATTCCTTACAAGTAAATTTCAAATTTTCCCTGATACAGTCTCTGTCATCTCTTTAAACTTATCTGAACAGATAAACAAAATATATTAATCACTGATAGATGGTGAAAGATGACAGTTTTGGATTTATAGGTTTAAAGTTACTTTTTAAATTTATACTTTGAACTAGATGAAATTGCTTCGAACTAGATACACATTTGAAAAAAAAAAAAAAAAAGCGGTCTTAAAGGGGTTGGTAAGTTTGTATCGGTCACCGGCTTTAATCAAAGTAACAGCAATATTTTCTGGCCAGGCCGCTGAAAAACCGGCCAGTTGGCAACCCTAAGAAAAATCATGATTTTCTGTTTAGCTAAAAGTCACAAACTTCGGATACGGTAAGGCTTATATAAGTAACTAGCAGCGTTCACCCCGCTTCGCTGCGGTCACCCCGGAACGCAATAAACTTTGTTACTTAGATAATTTTTACTTTTTCGCTTTCAAGTGATATGATAAAAACCATAGAAGATTGCAGTAAATGTTAACATTATATCGCCTGTCATTTATGTTAACCCGCCCCGCTTCGCTGCGGTCACCCCGGAACGCAATAAACTTTGTTACTTAGATAATTTTTACTTTTTCGCTTTCAAGTGATATGATAAAAACCATAGTAGATTGCAGTAAATGTTAACATTATATCGCCTGTCATTTATGTTAACCCGCCGAGTGACACGGTCATGCGGGTTGCATATAAATACGTTTATTTTTACCTATGATGAACTAACAAAGGATTTGTACGTTATGGACACTTGAATGGTCAATTATCTCAAGACACTGGTAATTAAAAATTAAAGTGATATGATAAAAACCATCTAGGGTCCAAATCCTAATAACCCCCCAAAAATGAAAGAAATTGGTTCAGCCGTATTAGCGTGATGAGGGAACAAAGGATTTGTGCGTTCTCTTTTATATATAAGATAATTGTGTCATTATTATAGATACAGCTTTCTGCTTTTCTCAATAGATGCCCCTCATTATCATATGATCAGCTCAATTTCGGCCAAATCTGCATATACGGTCTTTTGCCTTTGGACGACATAATGCGTATAGGAAAATTGAAATATAAGAACACAAAGTAAGTAATTTCTTTATAAATGTCTTTTCTTTCTTTCTTTAAGAAACTGCTAAATATTGTGGTACGTTTTATTGCAATTGTTTACATAATAAATGAAACGAAAATATGAAATATAAAGTACGTACATTTTTGTTCATTTCTCAATGGAGCATTACTAATATGTATTTTAATAGGCGAATTTAAATGAATGCTGTAAATTCATATTAAAGAAATTGTTAAACTTATAATCATTACGTCATATTAATAATAATAACAGTTACGTAATTTAAAAAAAGAAGAAGAAGAAGAAGAAGGAATCCGTGTTCCGAACGAAGCAAGTTTGAGACTTCAATTGTCATGACTAATGTGACTTTGTTGTAATATCCTGTTTATTTAATTACTTTTATCTCAACGATCATTTCACTAGTTTTACCTCCAGTAACTTCAGAGAAAGACGTAACATAGACTCTTACATAACGTTGCCTAAATGCTGACAATCAGTAATGTCATTGTAGATTCTAAATTTATATATTAAATGTCTGTCTTACGTCTTTTCTTAATGTTCCTGCAGTAAAACTAGTAAAACGGTCGTCAGGGTAAAAGTAAATTAAAGAGTTAAAACAGAAAAATATGTTGATTCTTTTGAACTATATATATATATAATGCATAATCACAAAGTAAACACAAACTTCAACTTCGTGTGAGAAGTGTGTATGAGAAATGTGGCTGTGAATTCTTTTTATGTATATCTGAGTGTGTGTGTGTGTTTGTGGATGGGTAATGAGAGAGAAACAATAATAGTGATACATGTAATTTTGTATAGTGCGTTAGATGACAGTATTAAAATAATATACACTAGCATTTTTTAAAAATATTACAATATAAAAATACATAACGGTGCTGATTATTTTTTTACAACCATAGAATTCCGTCAGTATGCAATTTTTTTATTGTATATTAACATACTGTTAAAAAACTGAAACTTAAACTTAACAAAACTAAGTATAAAAAAACTGTAGTGCAAACTATTCCTAGCTTCTGTGAAGTAGTGTAATTTTTCTCCCCGTAGTATTTGCAGATCTTGCCCATTGCCTAAAACAGAAAAAAAATATATGTTTCCTGATATATCTTGCCAGTTTACTAGTTAATATAGTTATTTAATTAAAATAATTGGAAAGAACATAATGTAAATGTTCTATCATGTGTTGTCGATACATTAGTTTCCTCTGTTATGGTTTAATGTTAAAAGAAAACAATAATGTTACTTTTCTAATTTACTTTTTTAATCGATGTAAATGAAACAAAATGTCTTCCTTTCTTGTAAAATTTCCCTTTGTAGTTCTTATAATGGTGTGAATGAACATTATTTATATGAAACTAATTGTGAATGTAGATTCGATTTCTATTTATATATATAAAAACAAATCACTTTATATCTTTTTTGTTATATTATTTACTGATTAAAAAAGATACTAGCAGGTCTACAATGCACTATTTTATTTTTTAGTTTTTTTTTTTTTTTTTTTTTGTTAATTTCAGTCTTTGCTATATTACACTGTCACATAAAAAAGAGCTATTCAGTATCACTTCCTTTTATTTATTTCTATTTATTTATTTATTTATTTATTTATTTATTTAGTTGAGACGAACATTATAGGTTAGAATAAATCATAAACAACAGTTTAGGATTCAGGCTGAGGAAAATTACTAGATACTGAAAGCCAATCCTATGAGACGGTATCCAAGTGGAAACGGCAGTTTCAAATTGGATACACGACCACCACGAACGCCTCTACATCTGGAAGATCATGCCGCCTTGGCGGAGAAAGTTGAGAAGATCATAATGGAAGACAGGAGGATAATCGTTGAAAGTGTTATGTGTGCAATAGGCAGTGGCGTATTTACGATTTTGTTTCGGGAGGGGCTGTGCTAACTTTCGGGGGGGAGGTGAAAATTCTGCAAGATATTTCATATACTTTAGATTTCGGGGGGGGGGGCTTAAGCCCGGAAGTCCCCCCTAAATACGCCACTGGCAATAGGTATGAGTTATGAGTCTGCCCGGAATATCATTCACAACGAGCTGTATCTTCAGAAAGTGTGAGCACGGTAGGTGACACGTCTGCTCACACCTTTCCAGAAGAGAAATTGCGAGGATGCTGCAAGAAAAATGTTATACGTCGCTGTTAGGTGGATGAAGAGTCTTTTTCGCAACTACTGACAATGGATGAAATTTGGGTTTATCTTTATGGCCAGAAACAAAAGAAATGAGAAAACAATGAATCATCCTTCCTCCTGCATCCCTAAAAAGGCACAGGTGCAGAAGTCTACCGCCAAGGTGATGCTTTCCGTTTTCTGGAACTGTGAAGGAATCATCATGACAGATTACCTACCACAGGGGCGAACTATTACTAGAACCTGTTATTCTCATCTCCTAAGTTACGAGAGAAACTGTAGAAGAAACGTCTTGAATTGGTCACAAAAGGGGTGCTGCTGTTGGTAGACAATGCAGCAGCTCATTCCGCCCATGATGAAGGCAGTGGAATTAAGATATAAAATATTGCCCATCCCCCAGACTTAGCGCCAAGTGACTTCTTTCTCTTCCCAGAAATGAAGCGTCCACTCAGAGGATGTCATTTTGACAGTAGGAATGACGTCATTTCTGAGATTCAACTGTGGTTTCAAAGCCAAACTGCAGACTTTTATAAAACAGGCTTACGAAAAGGTAGAACCGCTGGCAGAAAAGTGTTGCTAGGCATGGTGACTGGGGAAAGAAGGGCTAATACCATCATGGTGTCAGAGTTCTCCAGAATGAATTTCTTCTAGATGATTGCACGAACTTTTTGATACCCCCTTGTATAACATGTTGAACACGAGATACGTAATTTCGCTTTGAACTGATTCATTAAAGAAAATATTTCGAATGAGGTCGATTGTAATCATAGTTTTTGAAACATGTTGTGATAATGTTGCTGTGCAGGAAAAAGTTTATTTCACAAGCTTGCTTCGAAAATAAAATTCGCTGCAAATTTGCTATGATAACATTGAGTTCTAAAGTTATATGTAACAATTTCCAACGGAACTATCTTAACATGAGTAACTGCCTGAATAAATTTGCAGGTATCATATAGTTTGAGACGAGATTGGTTGATCTCAAATCAGTGTCCGTAATGTTTTTACGGAAATCTTGGAATGACGGCCAGAATGACAATAACCAAACGTCACATACTCTCGGCTGTGAAAAAGCGTGTGCATAATCTTAAGCGTATATAGTGGGTTTACATGTCTAGAAGTGTTTCTACTGCTATCCACTCTCGTGCTATCAACATGTGCCGTTGGGGCCAATTTGACCCTTTTCCTCCAATTTACCATGATTTATCTTAACATTCCATGCAAGGCCGAAGCTGATAGGTTTTACTTTTCCTAAATAATCATAGAAATAGCTAGAACAGCCAGTAAGGGTCATTTTGATCGTCATAAGAAAAATGATATGCTTTACAGAGAAGTCTGCTTTTGCGTTTCTGATAACTCACTTGTATCAGAGAGGAGAAAAGAAAACGTTAGGTAGCTTTGTTTTGATGGTAGTCATATCATCAGAACCTTCCACAGCACTATTCATGTAAATTTCGAACAGTGTGCAAGCAATTTTCTGTGTAAACGACGAGGGAGGATTGATTGTAGAGGAGTGTCTTCCCTACCTGGAACAGTTAGATTCAGGTAACAGTGCTGACGATAGCAGCAATGAAGATTTTCGTTTTCCTAATATGAGTTACAGAATGTGTCGTTCTTTGAAAGTAGTGACAGTGATACCGACGGAAATTCCGTTAACATTACTTCTTTTAGCATGCGCGGAAAAAACTTTCAAGCGAATGTGGGCGTTGTCGTGTGCAAGGGAGAGGCAACAACATGCTTATTCATTTTGTTTGTAGCAGTGACAATAAGTATACATCCAGTGGTATTGTTTGCAGGGTGGATTGATTTAAATCAAGATTTAAACCACTTGATTTTTTAAATAAAAATCATTGATTTAAATCGAATTCCGAAATAAATTAATTTAAAGTGAAAATAAGTAAAATCCCGTTTCTGCTCTGTTATTTCGATTATGGAAGATAATAATCATAATACAATGAGATTCAAATGTATGTACAGCATAGTACGAAAACGAGTGTCATGCAAAGGAAAATCCGTTTTGAACGGGTAACGGGGAAATCCTGCTTTCTTCTCTTCGTAACATAGGGATTTTGAATCGTTAAATATTCCAACGAGGAAATCATCATGGATATTTAAGACGAAAATTCTTTTCTGCGCGCGTCTGTTTGTTTGTTCCTAGATAATAGGGACGTATTTAGAGGGGTCCGATACCTTTTTTTTTTATTATTTTGTAGCTTTAGGCGAAATTTATGTATTTCGTGCCGCAAGCTAGTTCTGATTTTTTTTTTTTAAATATGCCCCTGTCAATATCAGTAACTTGTGAAAAAAAAAAGTATGTTGGTAAATGTTGCTGTACTTTCTTCATAATGCTTAAGAAACATTGTGATTGAAATAGGTTAACGATTGGGGATTAATTCAAAATTCAACCCCAATGCTTTCACTTATATGACATAATTAACATTTAATACTAATTCCTAATGTTTTTACCTCAGTTCGCAACTTGTATTGTACGAAGAGAAAGATTTGATTTAAATTTAAAAAATCAACAAAAATTATTTTTAAAAAAATCATGATTTTTTTCCACCTTGATTGGATCTCGATTAACGTTAGCAGCACAGATCGCACGCTTGCTCGCAATATTGTGACAGCTGCAAGTGAACCAACACCATGTTAGATCAAACCCTGTTTCAGCTTGGCGCTTGAGGATGAATTAATCAATAATGAAACACATTCAAACATGTATAGTTTCCGAAGCACAACGTTATCTCGAAGATGACAGCAACTGAGATGTTACTCTGGAGGAACTGAATGCATTTTTAGTTCTTGTATGCCCGTGGTGCAGTAGGTGATTCGAAATTTTGTACAGATTAATTATGGAACAAGAATCGGGAACCATCAGTCTTCAAAGAAACAATGTTACGCAATCGGTCCCGTGAAGCTACCCAGTATCTCAGATTTGACGTTCTAAGTAGAGAGTTGTCTAGCTACTAAAAAGTTTGCTTTCGCTTCTGATATTTGGTATAAGCTTATGGAAAGCTGTTTAAGTCCTGGATCAGAAATAACCTTTGATGAACAGTTATTGCCACGTAAATCAAGATGCAGATTTATCCAACATATGGCATCAAGTTCAACTGATGTAAAATCCAACTATGTCTTGAGCGACTATTCGTAATTGGGTAAGGATGAATAAGGACCAAATGATGTACAACTTGGGAAGAGTGTAGCATTCAAATTACTGCAACCACACATCGGGATGGGATGTCACTACAGATTTTTTTTCTTCTGTGAAACTTGGAGATGAACTTCCGTCGAAGAAAACCACAATTACTAAGACGATGCATGCCTCCTATTGGACATGGCACTTTAATAAGCACAATACATGAGTGTGTCCGCAAACGAGAAGCCGAACACTGTCACTTACTACAATAGCACTAAATATGGCATACGAGTGTAACAGGTCAGGTGCTGAGGAAATATACTACGAGATATGAAACTCGCATTTGTCTGTTCAAGTATTTTACAACGTTCTTGACGTTGCCACATTCAATGCTGGAATACTTTTCAAGAAAACCTTGTGTTTCACAATTTAGCGTGGAAGATTTATTCTTGTGATGGTGTTTTGCGTAATACATGCCCTCCAATCATTCCCATGCACAACACAAAACGAAAGAAATATGACCTTTAACTGCTGAAGGGATAGAATAAGACTTCTGCCAGCTGTGAGGAATGCCAAAAAACAATTTATGAAAAGTATGTTGCTGTTACTGTCAAGCGTGTATATTATTCAACTTGTGCTGGTGTTTAACGAACTTTGGAACGTATTATGTGTTCGTTCATAGTTTATGTACATGTGTAACCTCAATTTGAAACATGTTGTGTGCTATTGTAATGTATATATTCAGTTATATCGCACTTTGTCTCTCATACCTTGTACTTACATGAAAGAACATCATCAATGAAGTTAAATCTTATATACAGTAAAACCTGTTAACCTGGCCACCTCTCTAATTTGGCCATCTGCTTATTTTGGCCTGGTTCGTCTTGAACCTGCATTTTCCCATAATATATTCATTACTTATTACTCTGTAAGTTGGCCACTTGTCCTTGGAAGTTGGCCGCATTGAAGCAGTGTTTACCCTATGATGATAATGATAAATTTACTAGCGTATCTTGGCCACGTAAAATACTGTTTTGTTATTTTTCTTAACTCTTTCGTATTCCCCATATGGGAGGCAGATGTTCTGTATTTGTAACTGAAGACAAAGAGGCTTGGACTCCCACGATTTGTTCTTAAAGATCAATGGCCTCAACACTACCCTGATAAATGGGTGTTGAAGGTAGATGTGAATAAGATAGATCGGGGCCAGCCCCCCTTCCCCCCAAATGACCAGCTTTTAAAACATCATAGTAAAATTATCTCGCTTCATTCATTTAAAAGTAACAAAGTTTATTGACAATTAATAATTGATGGTAAAATACTATGGAGAAATATTGTTTTTCCATACCGATCGAAAAATAGTATAGCATCTTTTCCTTATACCGATCGAAAAATAGGATATTTTTTGTGACAGCAGATTACACAATTTACTGCGCTTTATATTTGAGAGTTTGAAGACAAACGTTTTAACAAGGTACTACAAATACAACCATAAAACAAAGGTACTAAACTGATTTCTAAGTACAGTATATTTTTATATGCTTTAACAAGTGTTTTAAGAGACATAGAGGATGAAAAATTTGGTGAGAAACAATGCTTTTATTCAATTTGGATTTCATTCGCTCTCTCTTTTATTTCTACTCAGTGTAATAAAATAATCATCTTTTTTTAGTCACGAGTAATAAATAAATATTTTTGTCAGGAAACCGTAAAGAAATTAAGTGAAATTTCAAAGAAAATCAATCTTGTGTAGATAGGTTCTGTATACAAGGTCTTAAATTTAAATATAAAGGTAACCAAGAAAAGTTTTGCTGCTTTTTCACCCACCACCTTCGAACATCGATATGTCACCTAACCTGGAAGATCAAAAATAGTCCCCATCAGCATCGACGACCTTCAGAAAACGTTCTGGAAGGCCATGGAATCCATCGCGGTAGAACATGGTGGGCCGTGAAACGAAGAAAGTATCAGGTGCATTTTTGACTTGTACTAGGGATTTGAACTGGCGTCCTCTAAGGTGATTGTCCAAAGAATGGAACAGGTGATAATCGGACGGTGCAATACCCGAGGAATACAGTGGTTGCAATATTGTTTCCCATCCAAGGGGAAAAATAGTCCTGAGTCATCCTAGCCACGTGGGATTTAGCGTTGTCCCGTAAACGAGGACCCATTTGCAATTCAGAAGTGATGGGTCCAGAGTTTTGAGTTTTTGTTGAGCTCAGCTCAACTTCTGACACTACACAGTTGCATTGATACTCTGACCAGCTGGTAGCAGTTCCCGATGCACGATGTACCAAACACATAGAAGGACCTTCTTCTGGTATAATGCTGGTTTCGGCTGTTTTGAAATCGGTTCATGGGATGCTAACCAATGATGACGGCACCGTGGAGCTTCGTATAGGACACACTTTTTATCACATGTCAACGCCCTGTCCAGAAATAACACAGGCGACTGCCGCGTTGCCTTCTGGCCCGGAGTCAAAATATGAGAGACCCATCGACCAAATTTGTAGTGCTTCACAAGTTGATGGATGTGCTGCCGAATGGTTTCTCCACACACTGAATTGTAGTCCCAGTTCCAATTTGTACATGTGTTGGTCTTCTGGCACGTGATGTTTTCGGGTGTTTCGTCATCGTCCTTAAACTTTTTAAACCATCGCTGCAATGCCCGTGTCGTCACGACACCCTCACCAAAGGCCTGGCATATCTTCTGTTCCGCTACAGCGGCGTTCGACCTCCATTTGAACTCGTTCAGCATACATGCTCTTAGGACGTTCTGTGGATGTCCCATGTTCCCTCTTGTCTTTACGCAAGTTCACGGTGTGTCTGAATTGCCACAACCAGGTAGTATGTTGGATATACCCACACCAACAACTGACGTTCGCCTTATCTCCATTCGCATTCAACTCACGGTGTGAGGTCCAATTGAACACAGACCTCCACGAAAGGGACAGAACTTTCTTGGTTACCTTTATAGTTATGCACAAAAGAATAGCGTTTGGCCCCGGGCAGTAGTTCTTGATTAAGCATAATAAAAACTATCTTGGATATAATTTATGGATAATAATAATAATAATAATAATAATAATAATAATAATAATAATAATAAGAAGAAGAAGAAGAAGAAGAAGAAGAAGAAGAAGAAGAAGCTAAAATAGTGTTTTTAGTTTTCCAGAAGGAAACCAAAATTTTCCTTCTTTCAGGCCTCAAAAACACTAGCAGCAACACATTGTTTTGCTTTGTACATTGTAGTTGCCCCCTGAAAAACGACGGGCCCCCCTACACAAACCTGCTGGCTACACCCCTGTCACACCCCCTTCTCCAAGTTGCAGGTCTGAATTTGGATTTAAGGATTTGGCACTAATATAAGTCATTTTCGATTATTTTATATATTTCCACCTACCTCTACTCCATGTTGCGAGGCACGGCATCGGAAATGTCATTGTTCATTTCAGTGAGCCCGAAAACCATGGATTCGACACTGATATTGGTAATTTTCGATCATTTTTTTTTATATCTCCTTCCTCTCTCTCCCTCGAATTGCGGTGCTGAATTTGGATTTAATCAGCATCAGGAGTGTCACTGTGTATCGCAGAGACCCCGAAAACTATAGATTCGACACTAATATCGGTCATTTATAAATGTTCCTTCCCCTCCCCTAAGTTGCACCGTCAATGTAAAATGATAAAAATCAACCCAGGCCCGAACATCATCATTGTTGAAAATTTGATCGAGATCAGTTTGGTGTTTCAAGAGTTATTAAGTTTTATTTATTTTTATATATATATCTCCCCCTCCCCTAAGTTCTACCGTCAAAATTATAGGATGAAAAACATCCCAGAACCGAACCTCATCTATGTTGAAAATTTGATGGAGATTAGTCGGGTAGTTCAACAGAAATGAAGTCATAAAGACAGTCACTTTTATTTTTATTTTTTACATGTCCCCTTCCCCTAAGTTGCATCGTCCACCACTTCTCTCCCCAGTTGCACTGTCAAAGTAAAATGATAAAAATCATAACAGGCCCAAACATCATCATCTATGTTCAAAATTTACTCGAGATCGGTTGTTTTAAGTTATTAAATTTTATATATTTCTCCTCTCCCTCCCCTAAGTTCTACCGTCGAAATGACATAATAAACCCACCCCAGGTGCGACCTTCATTTATGTTGAAAATTTAACTCTCTGCTGGAACAAAGGTTGAGCTTCGAAGTTCTATCCTTTTTTTCAATCGTTTCGTCGTCCATACGAAACTCCAAGTTTCGAAGTACGTTTCTTCCATGAGTTCACATTTACGAATATATTTCAAGTTTACTTATTATATGCAGCATAATTAAAATATGCCAATATTAATTGGATGTCACACAACACTTAACCTAATAAATGTAGCTTCCCTCTAATCCTTTATATGACACACAACTAAATAAAATGAAATCTAATTAATGTAACGATTAAATATGGAAACTAAGCAAAAATTAATTATGTAAACACAAAATATATAAATTATTGTGTGCCTATTACACAAGATAAAACAAAAAAGTATAGACCAACCTGGGTGCACAGATGCTTCCTTTCGGAGTATAGGCTGCCGAAAACATGGAAAAATGAACTTTAAAGGTCCATAGCTCCAAAACTATGGACCTACCGCAGTCGGGTCAAGACTTCACTTACGAACTAATATGTGCACTATCCAAACATCCATGGTTCACAATGCTAAGGTAATCACGCAACAATTTTTATACAGGGAGTTTGACTACCGGCATATAATTTGAAGTACTCACCTACTACCTCTATAGAAATTGTTATGAAACTACCGCAGAATTCTGAAACATGGATATTTGGATAGGGCACATACTAGTTCCTAAGTGAAGTGTCTACCTGACTACAGTAAGTCACATAGTTTTGGAGCTATGGACCTTTAACGTTCATTTTTGCCATGCTTTTGGCAGTCTATAACTCCGAAAGGGAGCATTTGTGCACCCAGATTGGTCTATACTTTTTGTCATATCTTGGTGTCAGGAATCACCTCCCAATGTTGTCGGTGTTGTTTTGAAACGCCCTGTATAAGCCATCATATACTTAAATACTGGCAAGTTACACCACCTCCAAATGACGAATGATTCTAAGCTAAATTCCAGACCGATTTCTCTCCTTATGAGAATTATTTTTTTGAAACAGAGAATGAAAAACAAAACAATTTACATTCAAAACAAAGAAATGATCTAGTTCATCACAGCGCTTTTTTTTATCAATCATTGCGGATGTGGCAATACAGCACCGAAGTCTAACTGAGCAGACAATTACTGCCTCAAGCTAATGTAAAGGGTCGTTTGGACACGTTTTTGGACACATCTATTAGTAGGATGAGGTAGGAAGTAGAAGCAAGCATTGGTTAAATTAGAAATAAGGAAGAAAAGCAACCTTACAACAGATTCGAATCCTTAGCCTCCAAGTTAGTAGACTAATGCGGTAACCATATACGCCACATAGCCCTATATGGACATTCTGTTCACGTTTAGTTATGCTTGCTTATGTGCGGTATAAAAATATATTTGTTTTTTCATTCATTTTTTAAAAAAATGTTTCAAGGAGGAACTCGGTTGAGAATATTAGTTATTAGCGAGCCGTCGTTTGACATTAGTTATTGAAGAAAGAAAAATCTTGATTGGATGCACTTTGCAATCGGTTACTACGAAGCAAGGTCCCAACATAAGCAGTATTCGAGCAACTTATATCCTTTCCAGGGGTCTATATTCCCAATAATTGTGGTCAAAAATAGATGAAATTCAATGTTTTTCAAGAATTTTACGCCCTTATATGACATTTTAAAGCTAATTTGCATAAAAAGTAACCAGAATTTGTTATTTTTCACAATTGTTAGCGTGGAAAGTCTATTTCTTGTAGAAAAAAAGTTTTTTTTTTTTTTAAATAAACGTGTAAGGGGCAAAAATAATTTTTCAATGCTTATGTTATGTACAAAACTTATTGAAGAAAACGAAGTTCATTTCTTATCAGTGTGCAGGATACTAATTTCATTTTTTTGTGAATAGTTATACTATGTATGTGTGTACTTTTTAAAAATCTAAGATTCATTTTTTTATCCCTACACAAAATACTAATTTCATTATATATATATATACCGGTATATATTTGTGTATGTTAGATTTACACTAAACTGATTTGTCTCACTTGATAAGTAATTATTTCAGTATCGTCTCGAAGATTTTGTACATCTCGTCTTGAGTCATATACTTTTACGATTTGTGTTGACAAAAATACTTTTACGTTTACGCTACCGTATTGATACACCTACAAATTTTGCATAAGTTTCATTTAGATTTCAGTATTTTTACGTATCTTGTATGGATTTCGAAGGAGTCTCAACTCGTCTCGTCTCATGAATGAACAAATATGTAGACTTGTTTGATCACATCTCGTGAATTAAATGGTTGGAATATCATGATTGGTTTAGGAAATCTGTAGAAGTTGTTTTGTATCGTTTCGCGATTGAACTGTCCTGGACTTCGATTTTTTTGTTCTCTCGATTTCTCAAAAATGAGGCTACGAATTATTTGCTCTGTCTTCAAAACCGAATGATTGTATTAAATGGACCATGTTTCGTCTTAAAAGATTATAGTGAAACTAATGTTACAGAAAATGTATTTGGTTCTTTTGGAGAAATATGTTACAGCACATATTTGGAGACATTAAATCTACCTCGGCTTGCTTCGTTTCATGTTGACAAACGTACTGACCTACCATGTAGTCGTTGTTCAGGATCAGGAAATCTATCTTCTTTCTTTGGAAGGAAAACGCTTGACCCGAATCGCGACGGTTCTAGGAAAGTTCTGATTTTGTCTTGAATTTAAAAAGCATGCTTCTCGTCTCGTTTCGTGGAGCAATTTGTATGCTTACAAGGGAACATCTTATATTGATAGTAGCGTTGCCAAATAAAACAATGTGCGATCGATAGAGGAGTGAAGAAAAGTAAGAAATCCAAAGTTTTACGGGCCGACACGCAGAACACAGGACATACAGAGGAAAGAAAAATCTAGAATCATGTGAAGATAGCAATGCAAAAGATACACTGACGCAGAAAGAACTTTAAAATGATTAAAGTAATCAAAATGATATTTACACAACAGTATAGTAAAGAAACATTGAACCTACAGACATGCTTAATAACATTATATGTAATGCAGTGTTGCCAACTGAGCACAAAATGAAGTTTTGTTAAATGGCACGGAACAGAAATTGTAACATCTAGAAAATCTAATTAGGAGTAGAACCATACCTGTGAAGTCGTGATGTACAGTGTTGCCTACGTTTGAAGACAGGCCTATATGAATTCCTATATAAATATTGGATGTAGAAGAGAACATACAGTCCACGATTCTAACTAATTAAAACCAAAATATGTGGGTGACCACAAACAATAATATAATTACTGAAGCACGAATATAAGGGACGAAGCACAATGTCGAAGAAGGTTTGCCCAAGTGGAAAATCAGAATAGTATCAAACACAACACACAAAACTGAAATGATGCATGCTCTTGGATTGGCAATTGATTAGCAGACTCACGTTTCTGATGCACCTAATATTGTATCACCTCACACATTATTGGTAGTCAATTTTTCAGTGTTGCTGTTGATAAAGCGCTTCGCAGTGTGTTGCTAATGTATGTACTCTTCTACATCCGAAATTCATGTAGGAATTCGTATAGGCCTATCTTCAAATGTTGGCAACACGGTACGTCATGACTTCACGGGATGGTTCTAATCATAATTAGATTATCTACATGCTATAATTTGTGTTCCGTGCCATTTAACAAAACTTCATTTTGTGCTCAGTTAGCAACACTGCATTACATATAATGTTATTAAGCATGTCTGTGGGTAAAATGTTTGCTTACTATACTGTTGTGTAAATACCATTTTGATTACTTTAATCATTTTAAAGTTCTTTCTGTGTCAGTGTATCTTTTGCATTGCTATCTTCACATGATTCTAGATTTTCATTTCCTCTGTATCTCCTGTGTTTTTGGGTGTCGGTTCGTAAAACTTTGGATTTCTCACTTTTCTTCACTCCTCTATCGATTGCACATTGTTTGATTTGGCAATGCTACTATCAATATAAGATGTTCCCTTGTGAGTATTGAGTGGAAAAGAGCTCATGAATTGGACATTTCTAATGTGATAAAAGAATTTGCAGAAGCAAAAGTGAGAAAGAAATACTTCTGATTTTGCATACGATTTGTCGATTTGAAAAGCTGAAAATAGAAAAAAAAAAAAATGCTTATAAGGTGTTTCACAAGGTTTTTATAAAAATCATAACATACTACGTCCTACTCGTATATATATTCACTTGAAATCCTTTTGGCAATACTGGTTGATACACTACTATTTACTTAAATTACCACTACAAAAGAGTCCGAGTTTTACACGAGTATGTTTTTAGTGAACAGGATATTCTGTCCGGTTTACTTTTAAAAGGCATACCACAACGATATAAAAAGAAGAACGGTCACTGATAATTTTCGGTTTATGGCCGTTTCTGAGCATACGCATAAGTTATAGATGGTCATGTATGGGGCCTATTCGATGGGTGAGGGGGGCCTCACTAGGGATTTTGCCTAGGGGTGCCAAAAACCATCGTTACGTCACTCATTTGCATAATTAGGCTACTAGTGTAAAACCTCCAAAATTTGGATGATTTTCGATGTTTGTGATTTTGTAGCGTCCTTAGTTTGCCATATTACATAACAAGTGTGTAATTGTATATCTAGATCTGAAATATGTAAAAATCTGACGTAGTGTAATTTGGGGAAATAAAACTTTATGTTCGGATGGCAACACTGTTAAACTTGTGGGATCATAAAGTATGCCAAACAATGTTCTCCTGGTGATATATGCACAATAAAAGGTTTCCGCGTGTTTTGTAGACTACATCAGTTGAAGAGTTACAAACGCGTATCAAGATAAATTGCTCATCCTGTATATAATAATAATAATAATAATAATAATAATAATAATAATAATAATAATAATAATAATAATAATAATAATAATAATAATAATAATAATAATAATAATTAGAGGTAAAGGTGGTATTGTGGAACCCTGTTGGTAAAGTGGAACCCCTGCATATCGCAGCTTCCAAGCGCTGGAGCATACTGGAAAGAGCGAGAAATTATGCATTTAGTTGTCCTACAGCCCACTGCAGTGCTCGAGTTCAGTTTGATGAGACATATGCGTGCGGAGGAAGTTATTTTGATTTTCTTCTTTAGTGAACTTTTTGCAAGGTAACATTCGTATTGTAACTTGATGTACTTTTACTGTTTATATATACCAAATGATTTGCTTATCGTAATCTATCGTAGTTATAGGTTTTTCCTTTCCTTAATGGTCTAAGTTATCTTTCAAAAGTAATGCGTAAGAAGAAGTAAAAATCCAATATGTCGAAGGTCGTAATGTGGAACCCTACCTATGTTGGTAAAGTGGAACCCTCTGAACTTTTCCACAAATCACTAATTGGCGTTTTTATGCCATTCCAGATGCCCAGGAAACAATTAGGCCCAACCCGAAAAGTGTTTTGAAGAAATGGAATAGTGAAAATATGATTCATGCAATCAAAGATGTTCGAGCGAAGAGAACAGGAAGCCAGTTTCTTCAGAAGTGATCTCGTGTCACCTCAAGAAATCAGCTCAATGCCTGAGTTTACGAGAAAGCATTCTAATAGAGGACGGAAGGCATCCAGTGCGTTCATTCTTACAGCTGCACCTTACAAGTTAGCATTGAAGTGGACATTGGACAAAGCTAAGGGAAACAATGCAAAGCCATTGATGAATCTTTTCAAATTAAAGAAGAATGCAACAGATATAGAACAAAGGACAAAAACTAAATGTACACGAAAACTGTCAATTGAAGTTGCATCTGCGTCTGAAGACGAATCAATTGATTCTGGGGAATCAGCTTTAAGTATCCTGATTAGAGAGATTTTTCCGGACACTGACGATGCAGCGTGTATATTTTGCAGACAGTCATTTTCTGAAGACACTAGAGGCGAGTCGTGGATTCAATGTGTAAGTTGTGAATTGTGGTGCCATGTTGATTGTTCGGACTGTGAAAAGGACATATATATCTGTGACTTTTGTCAGTAAATAGACCGTAGAGAGCTTTTTCTACATGATCGACAATAGCGTGGATTGCCTTTCGTAGACCTATTACGGGAAATATAAACCTAGATACCTTAATAAATGAATACATTTGTTGTATATACCACCCTGTATTTCACTTGGTAAAATTTTTAATTCTATAAGTATACTGATATTGGGGTTTCACATTACCACCTTACTTTTGAAACGACCGAATTTGGAGTGTTTATGAGAATGTGAATTATTTTTATCTAAGTATGCATATTATCTGAATTTGATAGTATGTAGCACTGGCAAACATAATACAGATTATGTGTACAAGGTTTGGGTGTATTTTACGTTCTCTATAAAATTTTATGTGCCAGAAACAAAATGGGGTTCCACAATACCACCTTTACCTCCATTATTATTATTATTATTATTATTATTATTATTATTATTATTATTATTATTATTATTATTATTATTATTATTATTATTATTATTAATTATTATTATTATTATTATTATTATTATTATTTATTGGGACACTTTAGCAATTTGTGAAGTTACATCTGTCTCGGTTCGTATTTATAAAACATTTTTTCTTGTCGCCTGGTGGACTAGCTTTATGTCTAATTTGTGGGAGGACACATGTTGGCATATATAACAGTAGGCGGATGCAAGTTAATGTATTACTAGCTAAATCTTTTGACTTTATCCAGTAAAATGTGTATACTGCTTAAACACGACGGACAGAATGTATTGAAATGAATTCTTACAGAAGTAAACGTTTTGTTGAACGCAGCATTTTATGGTCTGTAGGATATGTCGGATGATGAACCAAGGACCTTATGAATCAAATCAGATGCTTTACCGTTACATGAATATACTCTCTATATATGACTATTTTTATTTATTGGAAGACTTTAAGTTATTTAAGTAGTTACAGCGGTCTTATTTCGTGTTTAAAAGCATTCTTTTGGTCTCTATCCTATTCTATTGCTGTCTCTATTAGCTACGAATTTCTCTGTCTTCATCACGTACCTGTACCTTATTATATGCAATCATTTCATAACGAAATTAACTTACTATGTTTTTTTTTTGTTTTTTTTTTTGGGGGGGGGGGGTACGAGTTGCATTCATGGGTATGGATTCACTTTACAAGGACTTACTCTTTCGGATATAAATATATGTTTGGACGTATGCCATGAAAACGACTGTGCAAAAAATATAAACTAATTTGTGCTAAGTAGTCACAAAAAGTGAGAATGCTTTTTAATCGACTCAGAGAAGAGTGTAATAGGGTAATCTGCCCGATAGTGCGTCTACAGGGAGTATGCGTGTGAGCGACGAAGCATAAGCGCGGAAACGAATATATGAAAAGAAAAATACTTGATATCGCATAAAATCACATAGAGCACTTTGTAATGGTTTCACACTTGTACATGTAACTATATTTCTAACTTAAATATATTATTCCTACATCGTGCAAAAATACTCTGGCGGTGGAAATTAGTATGTTACACAGTCGCCTTTGATATGTATACATTCATTTTAACTCTATTGTAGCTCTTGTAGTGGTTTCAAGCTTGTAATACAGTGAAACCTCTACTAACGGACACCTCTCATAACGGACATATTTTGTAATCCCCAAACACTGTAATAGGAAAAACCATGTTGACAAACCTCTCTAAAGCGGACACTCTCTAGTACGGACACGGACAGTCTTTTCTGTCTCTTATAGGTATTATTTACCTCCATATTACGAACATTTTCTCTAGAAACAAGTTGAAAAGTACAAAAAAGTACATTTTCAGTAATGCATACATGTATCACCAAGGAAGCATTGAAATAACCTTTTTCCTCATCAACTGGCTGTTCAGAAACACAGATGAAACGTCTTTGTTTAATAACACCCTCATATCCTTTGCTTGCATTTCACTCCCATCCAACCTATTTTAGAATCAAAAGTGATTGACAGTTGCTTGCCATGGCCATTTGGGATGACACGTCATTCTACTGTTCCGCTGGAATCAAGCAGAAGACATGTTTGGTATTTTTTCCGCGTATACGCATATTGTCTTTGTGCCTCTATTTGTAGAAGGAAATCTTTTTAAGTCATTCTGTATCGAATAAGCAATAAGGTGTAAGTTGTTGTGAGCTTTCGAAATGCCACGAGAAGCGCTAATGTTAAAATTGAATTGATTGAACTTTCGAAGAATACTGAGGTGTGCGAAGAATAGTTGAAAAATTTTGTATCGGTAAAACACAAGCACCTGAGATAATACAAAACCAAGACAAGTTAATAAAGTTGTGGTTTGAAAATGACAATGAAAATAGTGTCTCATTGCTTTGAACAAAGTTGGTGTGCAAGTGAATGGTTTTGTAGAGTGCGGAATGAAAAAAAATTCCTGTGTTAGGGTCGATGCCAAAAGCTAAGAATTTGGACGTAGCAACAGAAATGGATGTTTCAGATTTCAAGGTCTCGAACGAGTGTTTAGAGAAGTTTCGGATTAGATACAAAATTTCTTTCAAAGTGATTTGTGGAGAATCCGCAGATGTCGACATGCCCACAGTCATAGAACTGTTTGATAAATTACCTTCAATAGTTAGTAATTACATATCACCTTGTTTACTAATTTACGTAAGAAAATATCGAAACCTCTCTATAGCGGACAATTTTTGATTCCTCAAGGCTGTCCGCTTTAGAGAGGTTTCACTGTATTATACTTTTGGTTTCAAGGACGGAACCTCACTGACAAGGAATTTTTATTCAGATCTTGGACTATTAAGACAGAATATACAACACATATCAAGTAAACCAAGTAAAGTGTAATAGGGAATACAGTTTCAAGCTGCCTAAAATAATACCTAAACCCTACTTCTGGGTTAAAGAAAAAAAGAAAAAAAATATTAAACAAGCCAAAACTAGTGTGCGGTTAAAAGAAAAAAAAAAGCTTGCACATGTGAATTGTATTGTCCCCCAATATTCAAAAGTTAGCGACAATAGTGATTAAAGTATAATATAAAATAGTAGGGGAGACCGGGTATGGTTATAACACGTTTTGGTTCTAACAAAGCGAGTAGTTTCTACGCTAATCACTAGATGTGGTTCATGTTCCAGTCAAAACACAAGCTCTTCATGCACGTTCAGTCACTGTTTTTGTGTGAGGTAACACGTGTTCGTCTTGAAGTTGTCGCGGTTTTGGTGTTTTTTGGGCAAGTAAGTAAATTTTCTATATCCCAGAAAATATGTAATATTACAATATGTGTGCGAAACATTTAGATAATTTGAATAAAATATTAAAAAGGATACTAATGAGTATTTGTTTATGTACGGAAACCAAACACAGAATCAACACAATTTTGCAAGTACTCTGGCAAAGATGGCTACCGCAGTATGAGGTTGGTTGTAACAAAAACAAATGGGTCTGGTTGTAACGCTGTTACAATCAGCCCCCACAAAGTAAAACAATGTATATGTAATTAAGTTTGTATTATTTACTTGAAAATTGTTAAATGAACATTGTTCCCCCCCCCCCTCTCTCTCTCTCTTTCGTTCTTTGAAAAGTATATCCGCAGCTATGAAGGATACTGGTTTTACCTTTCTATTGAAGCAGATGTAATTTTAATCTGTAATAGTGAAATGTATGGTACATCTTGTCATCTGACGAAGACAGTGATAACGCAATTTGCCTAGTTTAACGCAATTACTTTCCAAAAGTGCGCCAAGAGAAATGGATTCAATGTAATTTTTGTCATGGATGGGCTCATATTGTCTGCACCACGGTGACGGTGAATACAAATGTCACAACTGTGATTCAAATGATTCAATGTAGGTAAAAGTAAAAGTAGACTAGGTAACTGAAAGTGTAAAATTTGAGTGTTGAAGTGCATAGGGTACTAGAGTAGATGTAGATGTGCATAGGGTCTAGTACTATGTTTCATATTATGGTTATTATAACAAATGATCTGTAGGAATTTTTAAGTTAAAAGAAGTATGTCAAGGCTAGTTAGGGTTACATTTCTTTAGGTAAACCTGATATGTAAAAGGCAAAGTAAACCTAAATATATCATACAATTCTGTTCATTCATCAAAGTATTAGCTATTTTATTGTATGTATACTGTAAACTGTAGACCTAGCTATCCATTTGCTAGAGAGTTATATATATATACATGTAAAAAAAAGCGCAGTACTTTCATTAGTCATACAGTTCTCTAATGTATTCTGTCACTCTCTGAACCTGTAACAGAGGAACATATTAAATATCGGTCTTATAATCTAATTTTGTGTTAATATTGTAATATATGTAATAGCAAGTGTATCCACTTACCAAAGATACAACGCGTCACAACGAACCCCAATCACTGTTACAACCAACCTCAACGTCGGGGTTGGTTGTAACATTTGGATAGTCTTTGTTTTTCCACTATATCTCAGCAAATACTTTACATTATCTGATATTTGCTAGGTATTTTGAGAGAAGGATGTCCAAACTTCCGATCACGTGCAAAAATTCGTATTTTTCTTCAATTGGAGTCTAGTTATGGATAAAAATGTAAAATGTGTTACAACCATACCCGGTCTCCCCTAATATGCATTTTGTATCGATTCATGCGAATCGCTACGAGGTGGGGCCCAAGGACAACTTTCCATACTATTCTTCGAAAAACAAAATGCAACGCCAATTGTGAAACATGGAATTATAAGTGCTACATCGATTCGCAAACTGAAATAGCAATTTCGTTGCGATGATGCAAACATATAAGTAATGAGGCCCCAAGGACCTGTTGTTGTAAACAAATGTGGTCAAATGAAAATGAACGTATAAAAATTTATTTTTATGGCTATCTGGCACCTCTGGTTACACCAATATGGCTAGTGCGCGCAATTAATATTTTTGTAAACATTTGAATCGAGTTTCAGAAATTGAATTATATAGCATTCGTTCACCAAGATACTTGTAAGTTATGAAAAAGGAAATTGTACAATATAGTGTACTAGTGCTAAGTTAAAAAGAACAGTTTATATAAGAGTAAAACATATTTCTTTAAGGAACACAGTCACTTGGTGTATTGCGATACTGCACGTAAGAGTAGATGAATGTTAGGGTCGCCAACATATAGGGGAAAAATTAAAGCACTTTAATTAATTATTTCCTCAATTAATTTTGTTGCATCCGCCCATGAGTTGGGTGCAGAGTTACAATTTAATACGCGTACACACATGCCATAAACAATAGTATACGTACAGGTGTGGAAACTCATTGCACAATGCTTTTTCAAAAATGCTACTTTTACTATAATCACAAGAATTAATTATTCATAAGTAGAATTGCATTTTTCAGCACAGATTCATTTATAGAGGGCTTGAACGGAATCGGTGTAAAAAGTTTCTTTGCAGTAAAATTAGGTACAGATTAACTTTAGGATGGCTGGATATAAAACGAACACACTTTAAAAATACCAACCAACTTGTGCTAGGTGGCCAATCTTATCTAACCGAGTCAGGGCAGAAGTATGGCAGGGGTGAAGGGATGCGCCTGTATTAAGCCGGGTAGTCGGCGATGGTGGGTATAGTCCCAAAGTAGGATTTATTATTATTATTATCTACATTTTACTGCCTTAACCAATTAAATTAAAACTTATTATAGAGTAGTCGCAACTTTGCCTCGGTTTTTTTTTAATTTCCTTTTTATTTTTAATTCATTTTCTCTCTCTCTCTATTCGGCTGTGTATTTCTCAGCGGTCTGAGGCGAGGTAATTTTTATAGCAGGGTAACTTAATACCTTACACCATGTACTTCTTTATTCTTTATTACTTTTTATTTTATTTTTATTACAAAGAAAGAAAAAACTAAAACGATAGAAACAATTAATGCATAAGATGCATATAATTTACCTCGTAGGATCTGATGTAATGTTATATATCTTGTGTAAACGAGGATAATGGGAAAATACTTCATGTGGAATAAGAACACATTCCTCGCGTGTGCAGAGCTATACAACACTTCTATGATCACTTTGTACACTTCTTTCATATAGCTCTCACTTCATCATGTCTTCCTTTTTCCTTATGGGGTAAAATACAGTATCTTTTCCACTGACAACCGACCACGCTCGAAAAGTGTTCTGATTCTTGCTGCTTTTTCCCAATAACATCTCACACTATTGAATCTTGCATTACATTCAAAAATGTAATTTGCTTTATTTTTCCTTATCAAAACATCTTTTCTAAACTTTCGATTCGCACAATTCAAGCATATTTTCCAGACTGTAGACATTTAACCGTACACACTAATCACATTCCGCACAGTTATTCACCATTTTTTCTATATACTCCCTCGATGGGATAACTTCCTGCCTGCTTCAGTGGGGTAACATGCGCCATGGCAAAATAGATCCGTCATCACCATCACCAATATTCATAAATAAATATGTACTAATTTCTACGCTTTTCTTATTTTATCACACACTGCAACAACCACCCTCATCAATTCGTCCTGGTAAAATTCTTAAAATTTTCAGTTATCGCGGCGGGGCTTAACTTAGCTTAAACCCTCACTTCCAGTGCACGCATAATAAGCCACCAATTGTGTCGATTCTTTTAATTACTGTCATGCAATCCTCACATTCCTCACGTTTAATACTCTTTTTTCGATAAATCTAATTCGTGTAACAACTTTATCAAATATCTTCTGTACAAACCTAATAGTATTAAAAACTGAAGTTTTAGTATTCCATCACACCCCGAAGTCCTTCCTTTTCGTATTTTAGGGATATCTAACTTCCGCGTCAATTTATTTTGATACTTTTATACGATATCTGTCAATCCAGCTGATATTCACAAGTTCACTATTTATACAATATAATAGTATGATAGTCCCCGTGCTTACGTCTTTGTAACTGTTATCATAGCTCATCATGAGTTACGACACTGCTTTCACTTTCGGATACCCTGCATAATGGCTTCCTGGCAGGATTTCTTGTTTAACACCTTCCTCTGTTTCTCTGTGACTATGCATTTTACAGGTAATAAATTAATTAAGCACTAACCTTGTATCCCTAAACAACATTTCTGTCTGGGTTCTTCCTAACTCCTATTAACTGCTATTTCTTTTCTTGAATTTTCATCCACGTTGGGGATATTCTTGACACTTCAAAGTTAAAAATTTGACGAAACACTAATCGCTCTTTTTGCAGTTTCTAGACCCTCGTCCACTGTTACTACTGGTACACTTTTGTAAATAATTACTTATAACATGTAGACGCTTACAATTCAATTTTCAGGGAGAGAAGCCCAGAAGAGAAGGTTACACAAAAAGTTTTAATTTTGGAGTGTCAAGTATTAAATCGTTGATTGAAATGTAAGAAAAGGCATACCAGCAAAAGAGAAGTTGCTTAGGAAGACCCGGAGAGAGTTTTATAAAAGAAGAAATATTCCTTCGACTAGGGTGGGTCGTTTTGCTTTTTTTTCTTTTTCTTTTTAAACGGAACGAAATGTAATACCTGGCAAAAGTGGCCCACCCACATGGACATTACAGGTATAGATTTTTTTTTTAAATCAGATAATATCTTCTGTGACAACTATTGCCTCAAAGTTTCAAAATTCCGCTGAAAATTACAAAAAATACCAAAATTGTTCATTATTTTTAGTTATGTTAAAGTAAACATATTTTTGGCTTTATACTATGCCAGATGCTATGAAAACTGATATTCAAGTCTCAAAATGCCAGTTATATGCCCCTGCGGTGGGATAGGGGTGCCTACTCTGGGGCCGGCAAAGGGGGCAAATTCAGTACAATTAAGCGTTTCTACAGCTATTTTCGTCCTTGCCTTTTCCTTCTACTGGTGGTTCATAGTGGTAGCAGAGCATTGTTATTTTTCACCATGACACTCCCGCCCCTCCACCTCACAATACTGCAACGCCCTTCTCCTGTCCCGATCTGCGTAACTCAGCGTCACTGTCAGGAACGAGCCGGATATGCTTCAAATTGGGCGCCATTTCTCAAACGCTATATTTGGTTACTGTTGCCTTCAGCTTATATGAATTCGCCGTTACAGATAATAGTTTGCTAAACACTATTTTCACAGAAAATTCTGTATTTCTTTTTTTAAAAGTCAATATTATTTATTATATCACGAAAATGACTTCAGTGACAATGAAGCAGACCTTGAAGAGAAAGCAGAGGAAAGCTCTTCTGAGGAAGAGACCAAACCCAGAGACAGATCATCTAAACCGAAGCTAGATTTGACTGAAACTGCTATGATTGCTCAGAGATACAATGTAAGCAAAAGGGCTGTGGCACATATAACATCAACTGTGCTTCAGACAGCTTTAAAGGCTGGAATTATAACCTCTCAACAATCTAGCAACATAACTCTGCTTTAATTGTGGACAGGAGAAAAATGAGGCGTGCGCAACTTAAAGTTGCTCGGAATTTAAAAGTAAGTTCTAGAAATAATGACCCATTAAAAGCCTATACTTTGATGGTCAAAGGGAAGACACTGAAACACACGCAGGCATAGTTAGAGAAGAGCACTTATTACTTGTGGCTGAACCTAACTCTCAATACGTTGGTGACGTGACACCATCCTCTGGCTCTGGCCATGACAAGACCACGGCTATTTTCGAGTACATTATGAACCAAATCGAAGGTGGCTTTGATGAAATAGAGGTTCTTGGGTGTGATGGAACAAATACTAACACTGGTTGGAAGGGAGGTATTCGTCGAAAATTAAAGGAATTAACAGGCTATTTGTCTCTTGCATTTTAATGAACTGCCTTTCCAGCTCTCTTCACCCATATTGGCGCTAATTCAAGCCCCTATTCTTACACAGGTTCCCTAGGTTCAAAACTATCTGACTGTGAAAAGCTTCCAGTGGTCTTGTACCACCAGTACCATAACTGTACCACCAGTTCTAAGGACGGTATCAAACAAATAGCTCATGGTCAACCTTTCACTTTCTGACAACATTGTGCCAGAATAGTCCTCCATCGTCTATCCATGCCACACGATGGCAGTAGAACGGATAGTGAAATTAGTCACTGAAGCAGCCTCTCGAGTAGGTGGCAGTGATGCTCGGGACGGGATGATCAGGTCAACCTTACTTTCTACGCAAGCTGTGTCTAAATTGCAATCAAAGTCCCAATTTGTGACAATTTTTCCTGACAGTGACGAATTGGATTAGTTTATCCGTCCCTATATATGATTGGTTGGTTGGGTAGCGCTGGCGCAGGAGCCCTAGATACAGCCACCTCCACGTGGCAGTATCTGGGACGCTTGCACAGGCTATATGACCAGGTGAGCGAGGACCTGCACAACCGCTTAAATGTACTGAATTTGCCCCCTTTTCTGGCCGCAGAGGAGGCATCCCTATCCCTCCAAGGGCACATAACTGGCATTTTTATACTTGAATGTCAGTTTTCTAAGCAACTAACATGTATTTAACCAAAAAATGTTTACTTTAACATAACTAAAATTCATGAAGAACTTTGGTAATTTTTTTTTCTAATTTTCAGTGAAATTTTGAAACTTTGAGGCAATAGTTGTCACAGAAGATATTATCCGATTTGAAAAAAAATCTATACCTGTAATGTCCATGTGGGTTGGCCACTTTTGCCAGGTATTATATTTCGTTCCGGAAAAAAAAAATGGTAAAACGCTGCACCCTAGTGGTGACCCTACGTAGCATAGTCACTAACGCACCTACCTTTTGGTACGAGCGCTCCCACGTTCGATTCTTGGCGGGAAACTCGGTGGAAAAGGTGTAACAGCTTTTTCAGTCCAGCTATCCTCTGTTTTTTTCCTGGGATCTCCTTATTCACAGCAGTTAAATCCCGGGATGGACCTAATAATGGTCCTAGGCTGCTTCCTTCCTTCCCCAATTCCCCGGTCAGTGTGATCGTCGAAAGATCCTTCATTATATGAGAGGCTAAAATGGCCATAGATGCCAAAGACCGAGAAATCTTAATACCTAATACAAACCCTAACAAACTTAGTGCTTATTTAAGATCCCCGCATATTTATGTTACTTATTCACTGTATTATCAAATTAATATTACATATTTCTTCTGTAAATTTTACAAATATCTGGACCCTTACAATAAATTGTTATCCGTACAAACTTTTGCTATTAAAACGATAGGTCGTGAGATAATCACACATCAACCTATATTGGGTGATAACTAAAATCTAGAATTGAATCTGTCCTGATTAAAAGCAAGGCGAAGCCGGTGGGTCTGCGAGGAGGTGTGTCCGGAGGGAGCAGAGCGTTAGCGAAGGTTAGTATGCACATAAGAGAGGACAAGTACAAAAAGCACGCACCATCCTTTGCGGTCACTACAATCTAGACTTGTATTTTAATTGCATAGTGATGAATATTTATTGATGGACGATATAGGATAGATATCACATAATTAAATAATAGTTCTCCCTCTGTACTGTGACGAACTTGCTTTTATTTGTGAATAATAACGCTCGGCATTTTTTTTTTTTTTTTTTTTGTGATATTATTAGAACAAATACCAGTGTTTGTCTGATTAGTGGTATATATAGTGATTAGTGGTAATATACAGTATATACAAATATTAGTCTTTTTTTTCTAAAGTGAAGCTATGATGTCATTCCATTTATCTTCTAAATTACATTAACAAGATTTAATTAGCGGAATAGCAAGTAATTATTTTTCAGATAATCCTGTGTTTTTATAATTTCTAGAGTAACAATTTTTAACAATGATTATTTAAAAGTCCAGTTCTACACCCAGAATTGGTGCTGGGAAAGATCACAGAGCTGACAGATATTATTCATGAATAAACAGAAGTGAGTCATCGAATGCAGAGGAAGGTCTATTAATTATGCAGAGGAGGGTCTAGTAATGAACCTAAATTTTAGTGCTATTTCTATATTCATAGATGACCTACATGTTCACCGCGTACATAGTTGAGATTCTTCAGCATCGCTCTCCCTTTCTGGTGCTTCATCAGAATGATTTCTAAGTTAAATAGTGAAGACGTGGGTTCTTTACATTCTAGGTTTTAGCAGCTCACTCAGCAAGTCTGAGTCTGACTGACACATTTATAAGTCAGTGACTACCGGAATTTCACCAGACAACAGAAACACTTTATCAAAATATTGGATGTCTGCTGCTTAGTTTTTATAAATATGATATTTTTTTTTTTCGATATAAACTAATGAATTCTTTTTCTGAAGATTAGCACTAGTTTCGATGTTTTATAGGGGTCGTAAACAAATTTGGAAGTGAAAAGAAATATCGTTGAGTGAAGTAAGAAATTTCAACCTTCAACTCATAAAATCAAATTATATATATATATAGGTGAAAGAAATAAGATTGATAAGCAATGTTTATTTACCAGTACCAGAAATTGATGCATTTTAAATCAAATTAATAAAATAAGTGGAAACACTAATTGCATTGATTGCCTTTGTAAGATTTTTATGGAACAGTTTCGGCCACCTAAACTTGTGACCATGTTCACCAGCAAAGTTACCTACATTAAGATAGAATTCTGTATACACATAATTTGATTTTCAGTGCAAGGATGCATAGTTGGAAATGGAGAAGAATCACTCTTAGACTGTGCTTCTTTTTCTTCATGTAGCTAATTTACATCATATAAAACATGAGTGCAAAAAAAAAAAAAAAAAAAAAATATATATATATATATATATATATATATATATATATATAGTTAGTTAGTTAGTTAGTTAGTTAGTTACAAACAACCTAAACACTTTGAATGTAGCAGTTGAACTATTTATATCAATGTTTTGTCGTAGTCGTTTATGTTTTGTATGTTGCCAGATAAAGCTGTAGGCATGAGACGATTTTACCAACTCTTGACAAAAAACATTACATTTTTAATTTGGTTATTCCCCCGAAAATCGTCTATGTTTGACAACACACAAAACATATACAACAATTACGGCGAAAGATTTTCAATAATTCAGCTGGGACATTCAAAGTGTTTAGTGTATACTCAAAAAACTTGTATTTAAGTGTTTCTTAATGTTCACATAATCAATAAGTTGACATATTAATAAATACTGTTTATATTTTTTTGCAGTCAAGTTTAATATGAAGTGCATTAGTTACATGAAGAAAAGAAGCACAGCCTAAGAGTGATTCTCACATTTTGTTAGTATTTACAGGACTCTCACGGTGTTACCTCTAAATTATCACTTCTTTCACAAAGAAGTTAAAAATTTCTACCTGAACAACCAGTTTAGCAAGAGATCTCTTCCCAATTGTGAAACCTTGCAGTAAAAGTGCAAATTGTGTTATAAAGTGATTTGATCTTAATGTAGGTAACTTTCCTAGTGAACAAGGACACAGCGTAAGTGGCTGAGACTGTCCAGTAAAAATCTCACAGACACAATCAATGGAATTATTTTTTCTTTAATTATTATTAATCATTGCGTAAGATACCGGTTTGTACGCATAGAGGAATTGTGATACCAGGAAAATTTTATGGACGACTACTGAACAGAAAGTAATGCTGTTACAGGGTGTCTACTAGTCTGGAAAACTGGAAAAGTTAGGGAATTTTCTCTATATTTTGGAAATTTTTGCTAAAGTTAGGTTTATTTCATTGGTTTTACATTTTATCTGCACAACGTTTGGAAAATGACTTTTCGCTACAGTAGAAGTCATCATACAGTGAAAGAAGATAACACTTGTTCTGATCTTGTTGATTTTATTGTAGCGATAAATTGGAGTCTAACTATGTGTGGTTAACTCTTAGTATATAATATAATGCGTACCTACATTAGTTAGATTTAAAACTCCTCCATTTTCTCCACATTCTATTTTCATTGCAGTTTGGCGTTCCGCGTATCTTTTGTGATGCTTATTATTATTTTGTAGGTAATTTCTGTGAATATTTTTGGTATACTTGTAACTTTTTAATAAGATTTTTTTTTATTTTATTTATTTATTTATTTATTTATTTTTAGCAAGTGCTCATATTTTTATAGAAAACGTGAATGTAGTAGAGAGAGCTCAGCGGTTATTACCACACTTGAAGAAGTATGTCGATTCAGTTTCAGGTAGTAATCGAGAACCATCTTGTGACAGCTTTAAAATTGTTGAATCATGTCTGGAATATTCTTTGCTTGGAGCTAATTTAGCTTTCTTCCAAACCGTGCTGCAGACATTCAGCCTTTCCTTGCAAAATTTCAGTAAGACTCACCAATGCTTCCATTTCTTTATGGTGAAATACTTAAATTTCTGAAGTACCTTATGATTAGATTTGTTTTAAAAAATAAATAAATAAATAAATTGTGATTAAAGCAGCAATTGTGATTAAAGCAGCAAGTTCTGAAGACCTGATGAAGTTTGCCTAGAAGATTATAGTAAGGATCTATGTTCGGCTAAGCAGGTTGATATCGGATTTGCAACACGTACCGCATTAAAATTAGAGAAGTTATCTGAACTGGACATCTTTCGTTTCCGGAGGGATTGTTTGCATATTTTAACAGGTTTTTGTAGGAAGATTCTGTGTAATAGAAATACAGACTTACTTATGGTGCTGCATACCTCTCTCCCGATTCAGTTGTAAACAAGAGACTTGGGGAGGAACAAATAACCGTAGCATTGGAAGTGCTTGTAGAGAATCATTTGTCTGGCCCTGCTACTGATGAAGTAAACGATTCGACAGTGAAATTTGTACTCAAGATTCAGTTATCACAAGAATGAAGAATTCTGACATGACTAAGGATTGTTTAGATCACTTGTGATTCTTCATTCTTGACAACACTAACACTAACAATAACTTTTCAGCGTTCGTTAAGAAAATTCTAGTGTTATCACACCTAAATGGCACATGAAAAAAGACTTTCAGAAGGAAGCAGACAACAACTTTAGGCAGAGAAAAATCGTTCAAAAGAAAGAAAGAGAGCAGCTGCAGAGTTAGAAGAACTGAAGAAAGAGAAAGAAAAAATCCTTGAGAAATCAGCAAAAGAAATCAACGAAGCTGATGAAAACATGAAAAATTTTAAGAGAAAATCCAATAACGTGATCATAATTGGAAAGCTTATGTAGATTTTAGTGTTCTAGATTATAAAAATATTTTGCATGTAGTATTCTAGACAGAAATACTAAATATAGAATACTTTTATAATCTAGAATACTAAAATCCACAATGTTTGTCAGTATTTGTATCTCGCAACGACATTCTTGTTAGTATCCATATATATCTTTGTGTATTGTCGTATATGTATTAGCCCTACTTTATGTCCTGGAGTAATAATAAATGTAATAGAAGTAAATCATTTGAATAGTCCAGTTTATGTAACTGATTGTACCTAGCAAATACGTGGTATAAAATGTAAAATCTTTATACACGCATTTTTGTGTATTATTATGTATGTTGTGTCATTCACACTTTTTGTATTTGCAAATTAAATATATATTGAAACAAGGTATGGTTGTATTGAAAGAAGGAACGGAGAGAGGTAGCTATAAGGGGAGATTGGAGGTCATTAAAAAAGACATTGTATTTAACAATATTGTTCTTACCAGGAATAAATATGTACGTATTTAAGCGTTGTTCATATTGTTAGAACAACTGTCGCAACTAAGAGAACAGATATTATAAAACTAGTGGCTACTTGCTAAAATATGTTCTGTTTTGGTCTAGAAAACCTGGAAAAGTCAGGGAATTTTATCTGTCTGAAATAGTAGACACCATGTGTTAGTACAGTAGTAAGAAATCAATGCTGTTAGGAAGAAGATAGCGGCTTGTAAAATCACAGACAATAAGTTTTCTGAAAAAATGTGCACTGAAAAAGGCAATAACGTTTTGCCAAAACGTTCACATTTAGATAATATTAGGTACTTTTGGGGTAAGTAGCTTTTAATGGATGGAAGATATTTTGTTCTCCGTACCGTTAATATTCCTATTAGTTACTACTTTGTAAAAATGAAATGTTTTTTTAGTTTGACGTCCCACATTTATGTCTTTTAGGTTAAAGGAGACGGGTGATTAATGACAGTGAATAATGGTGAAATTACATTTTTGTGTTCTCCCCCTGGGAATCGAAAGCAAGGACACACGCGCTAACTAGTAAATCAGTGGGGAGGGCTCTACTACTTTCTAGCAGAGTAACTTAATATTACTGCCGAATAGTTACGTTATTTATTGATTTATTTATTTATTTAATGTTACTATTTTTATGTATTTATTTATTTTTCAGACGTGACTACAAGATGAATTTTCTTAGGAATGCTTTTACAGCATGGACTCAAGCTCCATTGATGAATGCATTTTCAATACTAGAAAGTAAGTACATTATATTAATTATCTGGTAACCTGAATAATATTCCTTCCAGTTGTCTTGTTTTTTCCTCCGATATTTCCAATGCACTGTTCGGGCATTCTGTCTCAAGGTCACAAGGGTTTAAGTCGTTATTTCTTGGGAGTCTTCATGTTATTCTTGTATTTCAACAGTGATACAACAAAAAATATATTACACATTATATTTATCTATAATTATACTTAGTCTACCTGGTTTAATATGTACACTCACGTCCAAAATGATTGTCGTATATCTATGATGGTCTTCTTGTAAGAATATAATTTGATAATGATTTTGCAGGGTACTTTTAAAACTGATACTACGTGTATAATCGGGAAATGTATATTTGTGGTAAATTTCATAGTAAAAGAATTATAAATACGAAAATTAGAATGAGTAAAACAAAATGTTGCTAAATTGACAAGAAAGTTTTATTTTCGTTTTATTGTTCTTATTTACTCCTCTTTTGACATGAAATTTTCCAAATACATGTCTCAACCGATTATACACATACTAACATTATAGGAAATATTGGGCGAATTCGTAATTGAATTATATTCCTAGAACTACATATTTATAGACATGTGACAATAATTTTAGACATGAGTGTACATAATTAATATTTATACTTGTAATTTTTTTTAAAAACTAGTGCACTAGCTATTACCAAGACAATATAATTAGAAGGAACATTATTTAGGTTAGTAGATAATTGATATTACAATGTATTCCATATGCTATATTAGTAAGTACATTATATATAGGGTGTCTATAAAGTCTGGGTACATGGGAAAAAGCACATTTTAGTTAATTTAATGTTAATGAATAATATTTTCAACATGATTTCCGTGCTATTCAATGCATAATTTGATGCGCTTTGCAAGATTAAGGTGAACTCGATGAAATAGGTCTGAATTGCTGTCGATTTCAGCACACTGACTGCTAATACGTTCTGTCGGTGGTTTAACTTTCTAAATTCTAATCTTTATCGAGTAAACTTTCTCTTTCGGCATATCCCAGGAAAAGAAATCAAGGGGAGAAAGGTCTGGCGAACGAGGGGCCCACTCCACATGACCTCTTCTCCCAATCCAGTGAGGAAAATTGTCATTCAACAAATCTCTAACAGCTGCAGCAAAATGGGCAGGGGTTCCATCCTGCTAAAACCAGTCTGGAAGTCCCTCACCCAAACGCTCAATTTGAGGCATCAATTTGTCTCTCAGCATATTCAGATAAATCTCACCCGTTACATGTTCATCAAAGAAGAAAGGTAGCACATGAGCTTTCCACAAACCACACCACACCAACACTTTTTGGCAGCACTATTGTTTGGATGGACTCATCCAATGTGGATTACCTTGAGGCCAGTATCTAAAATTTTATCTGTTCACTTCACCATTCACATAAAACACAGCTTCATCACTGAACAACACACAGTCTTTGGTAAAATTGATATTTTTATCCAATTTATCTGCAAATCATTTAATCTGGAAAAACAAAAACAAATTATTAGAATTCCGTACGTACCCACCCGGTATATATATATGTGTGTTCACTTAGCCATGTATTACGATTTTTTAAAATTTATAATTTATTATTCTTACTACTTTGTTACTCCTACCAAGTCAACTTGTTGAACATGGGAACATTTAGAAAATGAAATGAAATCTTTAGTTTAACGTCCTACGTTTATGAGCAGTGGCGGCTCGTGACTATATGGAATGGTAGTGCCAAAATTGTGCAAGGTAAAAGAGCATATCCGTAAAATAAAAGCACAAATAACTCATTTTGTAATTATTTTATTACACAATATTACACAATAATTTTATCACACAATAGATAGGCAGATATAGAGTGTTAATGAACTTTACCGACAAGCTGTATGAGATCATTCCTCATATGAAAATAAGAGAAATAAATTATATAGGTTTGTAGTGAAAAGTGCATACTTTCAAGAGTTAGAGCTGCCCAAAATTGTGGAAAGCTACACTGCAACACGTGTTAATTCGAATTCGAGAAACTGAAGTGGCGGTCCATAGCAGCGTTAAGAAGTCACACATAGGCTATTCAAAAATGTCTAATTCAGCAATGTGAATGGGTGCTCAAGGGACCCCCTAGCGTGCATAATTTCCAGACGTTCTCCCAACAGAATCTTTAGGTATGCTTTACCTTCAAAGTGGATCCAAATTAGGCAAAAGTTAAGTCCTGAGAGTAGTGAACATGTAATGACTCGGTGGGATGTCAAAAGTTTTAGGGACCGTCAGCACTAGTCTCTCGTGTTCGGAATAATGCGTCCTGCGATGTTTTGTCACTCTTATACGTTTAAAAAAAAAAAAAAAAAAAAAAAAACCTGTTCAAGCGTACTGTTGACCTGTTGACTTTTATTTAAAAGGACAATATCTCAAATATGCACTAGGTCAGTGACGCCAGAGTTTGTCCAGCTTGCGTCACCTTCGAAGAAAACACACGGAAAAAAAAATTTACTATATCACAACCACAAATTGAACTGTTTTCCAAATAGATGTTCTTGTTAAATTGACGCAATTTTTCTTTATAATGGGTCATCTGCTTCATACACAATTTTAAATCAGGCATTAGCCTTCCTGAATTTTTATGAGTTAGTTTGTCTCATGTGATATCGACGAAAAACGTCGATCCCGATATATATATATATATATATATATATATATATATATTTTAAATGGAAAGTGGAAAACAGCGCTATAATGAAAGGCACATCAAAACTTGCAAAAAGATACATAATTCACATGGTACTTTATGCAATTATTGGTTTCTCTGAATCAAATCCAAATGACAAAAAATAATAACTAATATTTAGTTAGACAGTAGCTAGCTTGGAAATACTAGAATGCAAACAATTGAACCAGGAGTCACGTGATGCAATTCCAGGTGATTTCAGATCCGAAGGAAATCTCCCGCGTAAAGCCTGCCTAGACGATAGCACAAAAAGCTAGTTATTCTTCCGTACTTTCGTGCTGATTCCCGAGTAACACGCATGCGCAGAAAGCAGTTTTCAGATCATCGGGAGAGCCCGGAGAAATCTGGCACTCAAGTGCTTGTGAGCACATTCAATCACCGCACAAATCAAACCAGCTTCTTGTAAGCAATGCTGACTCAGCAATTAAAGTATCGTGTATTAAATTGAGTACTTAGTTCCTAAGTATGTCAAATAATATACAGCAATGACACATTGACTTTGACCGCTGCCCTTGAGGCTAAAGGAGACGATGATTAAAGCAAGTGAATGATGATGAAAGAATCGGTGAAATGAGAAAGTGGGAGGAAACGGGAGTACCCCGAGAAAACCCTTGGATGTTGTCCACAAAAAACTTACTTGGCCGGGGATCGAACCAGATGTAAGCGCTCTACCACTGAGCCACTGTACTCCAGGGGACAAATTTAACTAGAAAGGTATATAATAATACTGTTTCTTCTTCAATAACGTACTTTAAAGATAAATTCTGCGTTCATAAAAAAGCAATTCGTAATTTACTTGAAAATCGGTCTGATAAGCGTTCAGACTCAGGAATCCTTTGGTAGCCAAGTGGCTAACGGACGTGATTTCTTTGTGCATGCTCCCGCATTCAATCCCCGGGAGGCTCATAAAGCCTCGGATAAAACCAGAGTAATGGTTCGGATCCCGTCTTAAACAGGAGATTGTGGCTCATGGAGATTCCTTACTGAAAAGAAAGGTAATATATAATTAATAAATCAAAATCAGGAATAACACTATCAGTTATTAATATTTCTACAGTTACCTGTAAATTTAGATTTTTGTATACAAACTACTGAACTTTCGACCTGGTTCGTTGTTCTTCGACGAGGTGAGAAGTTAGATTTTAAAAAGTTAAATAATAAGAAAGAGGCAATGCAAGTGAAGAATTGAATAATAAAATGCTATTCATCTGATTGTTATTTGTTACCAAGTTGAATTATGTTTGCGACAAAATCAGTACAGCATTGTCTTTCCTTTAAGACAGAACGGTTTTGTATTCATCTGAAATTTAGTTTTAAGTTCTGTGAGAGAAGTTTCCTCGAAAACCTGACATTGTCTCTAAGTGTCTTTCGGGATCTCAGCAACGCAGACTAATCGAGTGCGGACTGCATAACATATCCTTGAAAACTGCCCGTAGAATTAACATTAGTAATCAGTTAATTATATCTATAGAGAAAGTGGCTCAATGAGTTTCATTTACTCCTGACAGTATTTGAAGTGCAAGGGATATATATTACTAGATCGCAAGGAAAAAGATGTTTTCTGCGTTTTCAAGCTCTAGTGATGAGTACATGTCTGCAATAACACATATACTGTAGTTCGTTCATAGTATTGGCTTAGTAATGTTCTTTTTCCTGTGCTTTTGTTTGTATTATTATTGATATTATTATTGAAATAACGAAAAAAGTGGTTTAGAATCTTAAAAGAATGGAGGAAACAAACTGAACCCTCGTGGAATCTGGCTACGATGTTTATTATAAAATGAACATAGTGTAAAATCACGTTATTGGGATTTTTGCAATAAAAAGTCAATGTTCACTTCGTAGTCTGAATAACTTCAATTCTTCGTTTCTTCACTGCATTTCAGAATTCTCTTAAAGTTACATTTGTGTTAATGGTGAGAAGTCGAATGTTTATTTATTACTGTAATCAGTCAAATAAGGATCCAGACGAAGCAGTATAATGCTGATATTCATTTAAAAGCTTTGCACTCGCCCTAGATTATAAAAGGAATACCTGGCATTTGCTGAGAGAGCACTCACTCAAGAAGAGAACGAAGGGGCACGGTGGCTCAGTGGTAGAGTGCTTACCTATGGTGCGTGGGATCACTGCTTCTATTCCCGGCCAAGTAAGTTTTTGGTGGAGAACATCATGTCCCTGGGTTTTCTCGAGTGTTATATATGATGTTTTGTTGTTCTGAGATTGGCGTAGCAATTGTGTACACTTTCCTTTGTGAAATCGTAATTGAGATCACTTCTTCACTCTCCACCCAGTACGACGAAGTTGGTTCGGAGTCCAACTCCCTAATAGCCTCGGTTTTGAAAACGTCTTTAGCCTACTGGTTCGAAGATGATGAGAAAGTGCACTAACAGTGGTAGAGCTTGGTACTGGAAATCGAAACCCAGGTAACACTTGAAGACTGTGAGTTGAATCTAACTAGGTGGGATAGCTTGACTGAATCAAAGAGACCATTTCACTTTACTTTTTATTAAAAAAAAATAAAATAAGAATACAGATGAATTTAACAAAATCGGTTACTTGGAGTTACAACTTGGAAGTTTTTCTACATTATTCAAGTGGGAGCACAACCCCATAATACTCAATGGGTGCTAGAAGGTTTTTATGCTAAACCGCGAGTTATCGAAAATAGTAAAGTGTGAACTTTGTACATCGCAACTTGCATTGGCCCGAAAGGAAGAAATGTTAAGTCTCGAAGCGGGAATGTGGTCTCAGATTGATGGGACTTGAAAATAAAACTCATATTGATCACTAAACAATCTCAAAGTGCTCTTCCCGTGTGGAGGGGGAACTTAGAAAAAATTAGCACATACCTGATTTTTATGAAGAGCGTCCCTAACCAGAGCGAAGTTCACTGTTAGCCGTCCGTCCGTAGAATCAACCGGTGCGGCAGACAAGCCTCGTTTATAAAGGCGCTTCGTCCCACGCATTTCTGCCTTTTCTGACGTAGCTCGAAGGCGACGTCACGAGCCTCATCGAGCATGGGAGAGACTTCTTCACGCGCATGCTCAATAGTGGTTAAGACTTCTAGTATTTCGATGATTTTTCTCTATCACGCCGGGATTGAAATTCCTATTTTACATTTCTTTTTACAGTTTTTGTTTTATACCTGGTTCTAATTACATAATAGATTTCATATATTTATTGCTCTCGTGATATTCCCTAACTATTGCCTCTAGGACCCAGCTCTGTGATCTGAGTAAAATCAAAGCTAGGGTCATACCACTATCCCATGCGTGTGGTTTGGTGTCAATGAGGCATCAGGTTGATAATTCAATCTGGACCTCACCTGACTCCGTTCTCCCTATTTCTCTTTCCCTTACTGCACACACAATTTGAAACGCGCGGGCGTCTCGCCCTATAATTTTGGAGTCCGGCCTAGGACTTCGAGGCACAACTGTGTAACAGTTATCCGCCGACCTCGGTAAAAAAAAAAATAAAAAAAAAATGTCGAAAGTTATCTTTCTGGCATGTTTATTCGGTTACAGAAACGGTTGTCCAAGGCAAGTTGCTGGGAGTTAAAGGGTTAATATAGAACTGGCCTTACACAAGGTGTTAGGAAACTAAAACACAAACTTTCTTGAGGGATTTGGAGATTATGCACGACTAACTGCAAGAGAGCGTGATTGTAAGATTTCATGTGTCATAACTGACTATAGTACGTATTAATGTTACTCAATTCCATTAACAAACTCTTAGATTAAAACTCTGTAGGATGAAACCTTACAACCATGGATTCCTTCTAGCTTATATCTACCAACAGGTTTTGCATGAACTCACAATAGTATATATATTTTATTTTATAAATTTTTTTTTCTTTAAAAAAAAAACCAATTCCTAACCATATTATTAAGCATGACTTCGAACTGATTATGAGTACAGCTTCTAATAGTATAAAGAAAAGTAAGATTTTGTGAATCCAATAATTTGCTAATTACCATTGTATTTACGGTACTGAGTACAAGTATAGTTATACGTGTTAAATGTGCTTGTCGCAGGCTATTAAGTTTATTCAACTAGAAATGAAAGAATTTTTGACATTATATACACTCAAACAAAAAAAAAAATAGCGTGAAGCGCTTTAAAGTTTGACTGTGATGAACGATAAAAATACAAGAGTAGTTCTCATTGTTTATAGTATAAGCCAAATGGGATAACATGTAATGATGTAGACTAGTATACTCAATTGTGTTGCCTGATTTTTTTTTTTTTTTTTTTTTTAAATTAATGCGGGGTTGTGCTTTACAGTTTGTGAACAACATTTCTTACGTTGTTTCTATATACCAGTTATACTTTATCAATCATAGGCTATACTCTACTTTCCAGAATCAAATGAAGATTTTATAACCTGTAATGTATTGAAAGTATTGGAGTACTCCCTTGAGTAAACCTTTGAAAATAGTTGAGTACTCCATTACATATCTGGTAGTATATTTATTTGTAAGATAGAAGCGATTGCATACTAAATGATTATACCGCATATGTAAAATAACTTGAGTAATTATCAACTAACGTTTAAAACAGTTGCTGAATGCTTAATAAATTTTATAAGTGCGTCTATACGCATTTTATATTAAACTCATCCTATTGTTATCAAAAATGCATCTCACATTATTAGTTATTGCTCTTTATATTGATAATGCAATAAAAATGTAATATATTTCAAACTTACTGTATAGCTCTGTTCCATACAGGGTAATCATAGTATGTACATGTGTTTTTCTAAACTTCTACTCAGCTTGATTGCTATTTTGGCCTCGATTTGGTTTCTCTCATCCTGTATGGTATGCATTACGCTAGACACAATGATATTTACGTATACTGATAACGTACAGGCATTACAATCGATTAGCGCATTTTAGCACACCTAAGGATTACATATAACAACTCTAGACTTCTTTTCATGAATCCATGAGAGGTTGTGTTAGCAAAGGGGGGAGTCTGAATGGTTAAAATACTGACCCTATGGTTAGTGTGTTAGTTTATGCCCTAATGGCCTATGGTAGTATCAGATACAAAATCTAATAATCAGGGATGCAGTTACATTTGCTATACCAAAAGACAGGTTTCTTGCAGGGGATTTCATATCGATTCCTTATAATTAGAGGGGAATGTCAGTGGGGGTTATAGGTTAGTATTGTTAGTATTCCTATTCTTATTACTTTAATAATAGTATGAACGTATGTTATGTCTTCTTTATTTAATTTATTTTTTTTTTTTTTAAATATACACCGAAATCGAAAGGGATTTCTTTGCGGTTACAAAGGTAATTTTACGGAGGAAAGTTACATCATGTTTCATCATGTTAGTGGATCTTGTTGATTTATAGGATAGATTTTAAACGCAAAAGTTAACCACAACATAAGCTATGGTTGATATATTTTTAAAACACACCGGAAGTGTGTTCCGTTCTTTCTTTTAATTCTACTAGCCTTGACTGATAACCGGCCTCGGTTTCCGTTGTGGTGAACTTTTCTGTTTTTTTTTTTTTTCAATCTTAATTGCCTAGTGTAAGGGATATAGTTATGCGGAGAATAACTCTATATGATGACGTCACGGTGACCTGTTGTTGGGCACAGTTAAATACAATGTGCAATGGATAATTTAATAAAGTACTTCCTTGTCCTGTTCGCTTCGGTGTTTGCCAAAAGATAGCTATACAGAGGGTTCCAAAACTTACGGTTTTTAACATGGTGGAATGAAAATGTGCAAACTCGATTACCATACTCACATATAGACTTCATTAAATGTCTGAAAAACAAACTTGTGCTTTTACTTGACCAATCAATAGAAATTTAATTTTTTACGTTTAGACAATAACTTTCCATGGTTTTTTTTTTTTTTTTTTTTTTTTTTTTGTTTGTTTGTTTTTGGTCCGTTAGATCGTGGATATTACAATAAAATTGAGTTGTTTCATATATGGGGAAATATTTTAAAGTCTCTTGACAATGTTTATAATCTTCTTATGATTTTTTACAACGCTGATTTGAAAGGAGTTTTTGATTCCTTTTATTTTGAATCTTTTCACTTGTCCATTTTTTTTTTTTTTTTTTTTTTTTATACTGATACGAGAAGAGTTTTTCACCTGTAAGCAATGAACTGAGGTAAGTCAATGGAAGTCTGTCCATAGAGAAACGAGATTTCCTTGTCACTGCAGGATTTTATAAAAGTTTGTAGCACAAAGAAAGTTCTGGATCCGGATGGAAATTCAGATTTTAGATCACTGTTGCCCATTTCTAAACAGTGATGGATCGATCAATAACAGTAATCGATTACCATATCATCCCTCTGGATCAGCCCTGGAGGGGGCTGACAGGCTGCAATCTGGATCCTTGGGTACCTCCAGATACCAGGGGGGGGGGGCCTTACTCTAGACATCACACTGGGTAGGCAATGGATATGGCTCTGCAATCAGAGAGACTATTAGACTACATAATCATTAATGCGTTACATAATATCCTTGTCTTATGCGAAGTACTTGTTTACATAGGAAGTCCACCGAATTCCTTTTTTATTTGTTTATTATATATATCTATTCAACGGGGCTGACCACACATCAAATCTAAGAAAGATATAGTAATCAATGGAACCTGCAAGGGTTACCCAAAAATGAGGCTATTCGAAGGTGAGATTCGAATCCAGAATGTTTTTCCTCCAGATGTCCTGAATGTGCTGACCACACATCGTCAGCATCTAGGTATAGAAACCTGTTTAAATATTGTATGTGATTGTAGTAATATTACAAGAATCAATTTTGTATCATTGAACAAATAAACCAGAAGTCTAGAATTGAGTGTATGTGCGCTGACCACACATTATTGTTAGGATGCCTCTTGTGTTCAAGCTGTGACTGTGGATGAAGATCGAACAATGTCACGGTAAGACAAGTTCTTCTCAAACTCGGCTTGTTTCGTTGTGAGTGGAATGATAATGATGGAGGAAACTGCATTGTTAAATATTCTTTCCACTTACTGTTATAATTCATGGGTGATGAATCATATGGTGAGTAAATCCAAGGTACTTTACAAGATGGGTCAATACCTAGTGTGTTATGACACGTCAGGACGTAATGGCCATATTGACATACATTTGCCGTATCTTTTGTTTCAGCTGTAGTCAGGTTGAGAACTAGAGTATTAAAAGGAAGTTTGAATTTAGCCAGCGTGGCGGAAGTGAGCTAATTATACAGCTTGGTATACTGACAAGTGGCTTGGTAAATTATCAGCTCAGCTGACGAATGTTTGGAGGGAGAGAGGGGAAAAAGGGGGTTTTGCATCGCAACTGAGAGAATTCATCTAGTATACTGTTACAGAAGCCAGCTTCAGACCAGTGACATCTCAGCATTGTCAGATAAGTATATTTGCATTGTTTTTCTAATTTAGAAGACAAGAAGTGGTCAGTCGTTCAGATTTTCATGCATGAGTACAAGAAGTCTATTGTATACAATCTTTTATACCTTGGAATGTTACTATTATCTACCTTTTCTTTATTGTGAGATTTTATTCTAGGTTACTGCGTAAACCACAGAACTAATGATCAGAGTTTAGATTCAACAAGATTTAATTAAATTTAATTATACCATTGCAAATATGCTAGTTAAGAAAATTAGTTGCAAAGTATTATCAAAATTTGTTAATGAGTTTAACTAAAAACAAAAATTGTAACTTATCTAAAGCAGACTAATAAAAGGTTCTGGCAACTAATTGAACTAAAACACAATCAAGGAGAACTGATATAACTTTAAACATGCAAAATTTCATAATGGAACTGCATTTCTAGCTTTACACTTTATTACACCTTAAGTACTCATAGTGTTCAAGACAAGACGTATCTCACAATGGGGCAATCCAGCACTTGAGAAATGCTTAGTTAACGTGCATATTATTTTTTTCACAATTGTAGTGTCTCGCTAAATCTCTAATAATTTGTTGTCTCAATCGTTATAGGTTTCTTAAAATAATACTGTAGGGTTTTTAATTCTATAAGGTTAATTAAGATAAATGAGTCCCTCAGAAGAGGCCGTCTTATCTTGGGCACATGGTGATTTATCCATTATATTGCATCCTTTTTTTTTTTTTTTTTTTTTTTATAAGTAACTTAGGAAGAATAATAAAGGAAAATGTCAAATTCCCTTGTCAAAGTGAATTGACAATCAAGTGATTAAAAATAACTATCTTTTAACAAAAATATAAAAAGGAAAATGAATACTCAGTTATTTCCAAGGAGTAGGTCCGTTCACTGCTTTCACCCTTACCCCTTATTTCTGGGCAGGTTCTGCTACTTCGACTTCTGTAAGGAAAAACCTGAAACGAAAAATTCTCACACCCACACATAGCATTATAGATTGGACGCGGGGACCTGAAGTTGAGTGTAGTGTCCCGGCTTCTTATGAGCCGACAATTAACGAGCTTGGCAGTTAGGGCGTGACTAGATTTACCTAGTAGTTTCCTTTGTTTAATTTCTAACTATTAAGTATGATGCCAATTATTGCACTGTGTTAATTTATTAAGTATGATAATCAACGAGTTTAAATAAGATCTTAACTTTGTGGTTCATATTTTTTCAGCTTGTTGGAGTATTCGTATCATCCGTTGCTCGGAGAACGTAAAAGAAGGAGAAGGGAAGACTCACGTCTCCAGAGACAATAGGGGAGGTTTCTTGGTACAGGGTAAGTACTAACTCCTTGAATTGTTAGTGTGTTATCTTTGAAGCATGCATTTCAATTTCTTCACGTCAAGCTACCAATTGGTTTTACTAGTGAGTGTTACATAGTTGAGTGCTAACTCGAGTGCAACGAATTCGCAGTTCATATCCTGGGAGTATCCCATACTGATTTTATTACTACTGAATTAATTGAGAAAAACAAGAGATCATAATGAACGAGAGTGACCTAAGTTACAAGGTAACAGTGATTATACGAAGTGCGGCTTGCATTACCTGTGATTTTTGTAAGTGATTCCCTAAGGAGAAACAAAATCGTTGCTCAGTGTGTGTCACTCATACAAAAAGTGCGTGAGTCGGGACTCGATCTCCGACTTATCTGTTTCCTTTCAACGTAAGATACAGTTGCGTAACTGCCAATAATTTCCGGTAATTGAGACCATGTTTACAACGATATTAAGTTTGAATTAAATATTTCGGGGCCCGAACTCAGGACCTCTAGTGTAGGTAGTGATGATATGTGATCCACTAAGTGTCCATTGAAAGTATTAGATTCTAACCTACTTTTACACAACCAATTCAAATACAAACTTGCGCTCGTGAGGAGCGATAATTTAGATATAGGATAAAAGGAATGATCCATTAGGGGCTCGAACCAGGAATCGCTAGGAATCAATTGTTTATCTGAGACTATGGTTTATCCCCATCGTAATGATTTATGAGGCAACCTTATTGTTATTATTCATTTCGTTGTGACGTCATTTCCCTATTTTCTTATTTATCTATTTTCCCGTTATAAATGTTGGTGTGTATAGAAGCTACACGCAACAACATCCTGAGTCCTTGTTAACAGCTGGACTCACTTCCGTCACCCGATAAGAGGTGATTTGCTTTTAGTTTTAAGGCAGAATGAAAGACAAGTGTTGAGACAGTATCCGTGAACATTTTAAGAAGTTGCATCAACAAAATGCTATTCGATTAACTTTTAATTTTTAAAGAATACCCTTTTGTTTGTTTATTTTCACAATTGATTTCACTCAAAATTATAAATACTGTCACGTTCTTATAAATTCGTGTGCGCCATGCGCTGTTGTGAAGCAGCGTTTTTCCACCTATTAAACAGGGCCGCTTATTGAGGGGGCCACCGAATTCTGAAAGTCGCATGACTTGTAGTTCTAACTCATTTGACGGGTATACTCATAAGTGTTATTCTAAATAGATTTAAGTAAGTTATACTAGATTCATTATAAACAAGTTGACAGAGCTCGAATATCCTTAATATGTGTCCTTTAATTTATGGAACTCTCTATTATCCGAGTATCGAACCTAATTACGAAATGATGTACTCGTACTGATTCGCTTCCAATGTTTTATTATGTTTATTATTATTATTAGTGTTATTATTATTATTATCATTATTATTATTTTAATGTACCAATGATAACGTGATTTAATACCACTCTGCATGGTACTATCAGCGTGGTGTGCCTTTTAATTCAATTCAAGCCAAGATTTTAACTTGAATGAAGGCAGTTACACAAGGATGATTGAAAACACGAGTATAGTGGTGTAGTGGTAGGACAACATCTTGAATGTTACTATAGCCCACAATGATGTCCTTTTTGTAGCCGTGACTTTACATAACATGGTGATAGTAAAATAATCAAGTTAGTTACAATGAGCGGTTTCTAGCCCATTACCCAATGGTGGGAGGACAGAAAAAAAAATGGAGGGGACTCGATCTACCCCCAAATGTTCTTACGAAATACATATGGTAGCCTTAACCTAACTTATCTTGCCACAATGACATAATGATACGATATAATACTATCTAGTATTGTGATAAATATTACTGAAAACATTATTCTAGAATGAGCATCACTGTTAATACTTGATCATAATACAACATGAACTGAACATAACTTAAGGATAATGTAATCTTACTGACTAAATGTAGTAAAGTATAGTACACAAGTAGCTATTTACATTCTTTTAAGAAAATGAATAGCCGATACATATATAATTGTAAACTCATTATATACAATTTGCGCTTTATGCTAGTACATTGCAGTAGTTTGCCAATAGCTTGGTCATCGCTAAGAGATTGGTCATTTTCACAACAGCAAAAGGGTCACTTGTGTTCACCCCGAAGGGGTCGCAGAAAAATTTCACTCTTATCTATGAATAGCAGCAGTAATAGCAGCAGAAACCAACATGTCAGCGACTAAGGCGTATTTCTCCATAGTTCATTTTCTACATTAATTTATTTTATTTTATTTTATTTTATTTTATTTTTAAATTTAACCAATATACTTCCCGCCCGAACTACGCGGAAAAAAAAAATAAAATAAAAATGATAATTGCTCAAGGAAAAACAAATGGGGTAGGCATTGTGTGGAGTAACCTATGTAAATATCTGGTGGGGGGGAATTCCAGCTTTCCCTTTTCTCTTTTTGTTTTTTTTAAACAGGCAGATATCCTGGGTCACAGGAAAAACGTCCCGTAAGCATGCGTGTATCCTAAGTAGGCATAAGTTTGTCGCGGAACAACCCAGAGCGGGCAATATTGACTCTGCTTTACTTTCCAGGTTAATGCAGTCCTAGACACAAAGAGGGAGAGCGGCGAGTTTCTCGCAAGAGAGAAATGAAATAGTCAGGCGGCGGCTACGGATGGAATCCTATACTGTGACTGAAGAGTTTGCATCTGCAACGACGTATGCTAAAAGTCGGAGTTACATATTCAAGGCGTTATACCTGTACGTATTAACGTTAGTAGCTACTAATAATATTTTACTTTTCAGCTATGTCAACACTTATTTTCCTTATAGGTTCTCTGTGTTTGGCAGCATATTGGGAGTCCTATAGGAGAAGAAGAAGGGTAACACATTCGTGCCCGGGCACATTCACACAAAGAACAAAAAAAAAAATTATTCATCCCAATATGTTGGCAAAACATTTATTTTGGTATTAATCCGACATAACTTTTCTGTGACGCGTCAAACTTTTCCTTGGTATTGTAGTTATGGAAGGTTTGGTAGATGTGGTAGGGCCCTAATTTTAAAAATGACTTATTTGCTCCCCAGACCACGTATTAGCGCCGCCCACTAGGATGACTGCCTATTTCCATAGTAGGCCATGGGTGTTTAATGCCGTCTACAGCATCGAATGGAGAGGAGAATGGATTCCAGGAAGTAATTTATTGTTTTTAGATTGATGAAGAGGATATTATAACTTTTTGTTTGTTTTTAATTTTACAATGTATTCTTTTCAGGCTCTATCTATAGCCCTGTATGCAAATGTTCCGGTATGCCAGAGGTCTTGCATAACTACAGGTACTCCACTTTTGAGTGGTCTATGTGATGTAGGCGAGAATCGACACACTCACTAATGAATATACGCCAAGTTTTCTTGTTTTCTCTTTTTTTTTTTATTAAATTTGTCTAAATTGAGGTGACTAGGTCTCATGGGCAACCTATATGATACGCTTAACATTCCTCGTCCTCACTATCGCTAGAAACGTCTAGCTCGCGTGAGTTATCTCGGTGGGTAGTCTGCTGCTGTGCATGCGTCATAGTTTGCTGGGCAAACTTACGGATTAACCTGAGTTGTTTATGATGTTCCTGTATAATCTGATTAACGGCCTGTTCGCCATTGTCCGTTTCGTCATTTACGGACTCGACCTGGGGAACCAGTTTCCCTAAATAAAGATTTTTAGACAAAGATCTGGTTCGATCTGAACTATTAAAAATAGTTAGAGTAATATGTCCATTGTCAGTAAAAACTGGACCTCTCGGGATCAAACAGGAGTGCCAATATCGAATTCCTTTGGACGGTAAGAATTCCCAAATATGCACGTTCCCGGTCGGTGCGGTAATTTCTATGTCATATGAAGCCTTGGACGGCACGCGGACATTTGTCGGAAGGTGTACTTTGTAGGTAGTGTACGGATAGATATCAAAAAGTTCGTCGCCTAACCCCAAGGGGTTTGGCACGACCTTTTTCGGACTATGATCCTGGGCAGAACTCTCTAGGTCAGGGAGAGTTGCTGGATCATTTTCACTTCCTTGCATTATCAATTGTTTTTCTAATGGCTCTAACTGACCACTGTCTGATTTTTCCTCTACAGGCTCATGAGGCGCCTGGGAGGCCAGGGATGGCTTTACAGAGTGTTGGTTCTTTGTGTTATATCTTGTCGCATAAAACGCATTCTTTTTCTTTCTAGGAATCATCTCTGTATCCGAACTTTCAGTAGGACTAGCTGCAGAAGTTCCATTAGGGCCTGGCTGAGGGTCAAAGTTGGATGGGTTCCTTTCCTCTTTCTCTACGTCAGGCGAGTGGGTAAATTCCAGCTCAGGAGCACTGGAAGACACCTTGCTTTTCTTAGTTCGTTTACGTTTTGCATTCCTACGTCTATTGACTTTCCCATTCGTTTTATTCGTAGGCTCCGAGGGAAATTTTGTAGTTTCCCTGGAACACACGAATACACGAGATGTAATTTCCTTAACAGGGAGTTTTTGTCTCTTATCAGGTACACTAACAACGGGATTTATGTGATTTCCGGTGACCAATTTTGGATACGGATCCTTACTCCTAAGTGGGAGGTTCCGTTTCCTATAAATTGGTTTGTTTGTATGAGGGGGGATAGAGAAAGCCGTTTGTCTAGCATTATCGTTCGGTCTTGATTGGAACTCATTATACGATCTTTTTCCTACTGATGGTGGGTATCGTTTAACATGCTTTAAATCTAGGATATAAATCACACCATGACGATTTCCATATGTACTTTTTGGGACTGTGAACCATAGGTCTTCAACATGATTCCCGTCTTTATCTGCTAATTCCATGTATTTGGAATGAATGGTGGTGACATACTTGTGCAGGAAATCTATCCCCAAAATAACGTCATAGGCGCAAAACTGTGGGTCAACTATAGCTACGTCTAGGAATCTTCGTTTGGTTGTTTTCAAGTGATCCTTGAAACAACACGCTATTCTCACCACAGGAATGTAATCTGTGGGCTGAGCTCCTACGCCACGAAGCTTCACATAACCCTTCAGTCTTTCCGTTAGTGGAAATTTTGGAGGTAAGAGGGTTTTTGAAGCTATTGAAATTTCAGAGCCAGAATCTATAAGTGCGTGTGTCCAGCGGTCTCCTATGTTTATCTTAACTGTACAAAGCTGTGCCTGCCCATGGCCAAGGCCATAGGTATTTTGGTGATTGTTCCTATACAATTTGTAACCCGGTTCTGCTACTACTTCGTCTGAGTAGCAAGAACTAACCTGTACAAATCCCGGTTGGTGTTGTTCTTTAATGCATGACCAGTCCAAGCGGTCATTTTCCCATATTACGTCATGGTCAATTCTCTGACTAACTAATCTTTGTGCTGTGTGAAATTTTCTAAGATATTGTAGGCACTGTTCGAGATTATCGCAATCATCTACTTCAAGCATCAGCTTAAGTAGGATGTCTGGCAACAAACTCATTCTAAGTTTACTCATCAATTCACTTTCATTGACCCAACCTCGCAAGAATTTCAAATCCTTTATTAACTTATAAATGAACGCTAAAGTACTTTCATTGGGTTGTTGTTTCCTTGTATCAACGTCATATTCTAATCTTGCAGTATACTCAATACTAGGGAAAGCCTTTTTAAGTTTTTCCTTCATCTCGCTATAGCTTAAGGGTAAAATGTTTGCTAGGTCTACTAAGTAGAAGGAGAAAGCTTCCCCTTTCAGACAGTAAGGAAGGTAATTTACTATCTCTAGAGTTGACCATTCGTATATGCTAGCGACTAATTCATATTCTTGCAGGAAAAGTTCCACACACTCATATCTATTACCAGAGAAGGAGGGAATTTCAACATTTGGATAGATCTTAAAGACTTGTGGTTTAGCACTAATAGTAGAATTTTGATTGTCACCCTCGGGAGGAGGGTTGCTAACTTTACCTGTTACTACTGTATCCGTAAATTTAGGTTTCTCAAAACTATATGGTATAGATGGCTCGGTAACCGGACTAGTTTTAATTTCTTGCTCAGATTTTAAATTTATGCGAGGCTTATCCTCAGGATCTACTTTCAGAAAGGGCGAAAAATTTGATTTTTGCTTATTAGAGGTCTTATCTTCACTGGATGAGTGTGAGACGGGCTCATCTTTCAGATCTAAGGACCTGTCTAACGAAACCGAGGTGTTGAAATTTTCAGAAACGGACCTATAGTCGGTATCAGTTACGCTTCTATTTTCAAACTCAGAGGTTTGTTCTGGGCTAAATTCTGAGGTATAAGATCTATCTTGTTCGCTGAATGCTGATTTTTCTGTCTTTTCCCCTTCGCTAAACTCTAATTTCTCCATGGGGGCCATGGGTGTAACTACGCTACTAGGTGGCGAAATAAACACTATCTGTAAGGGATTTAACTTTTCCTCTTGTTGGTACTTTTTCATTTCTTTAGTCGCAGGTGATTCACTAGGTTCATTATAGGAACTAATTTTAGAACTAGTACTAGCTGAAGGTTGTAAACCACTATTCTTATCACTATCAGTTAGTTTGTTAGATTCACTTTGGGTTGGAGAGGTTGAGGGATCGTCTCTATTTTCTACTTCATCTAAACAAATTACAGACGCACCAAATTCCGCGTAATCAAAGATTTTACCAACGTTTTCGTTTATTCTACTCTCAGACCAGGAATCGCTATTTTCTTTTTCTTCTTTCTCAATTTGCTTCTGGTGGTCGGAGCAAACTGAGGGAAAAGCATCACCACTTTTCGTCTCTTCGCCTAACCTCCTCTCAACTGGAGCAGGGGCGACGGGGTCATTTCTCTGATCAGCGTCCTCTTTGGGAGGGTCTTGGTTCGTTGATCGGGGAGTAGAGACCGTGGGAGGATCCCAATGGTCATATCGGAGTTCTTCTTCGGAGTTCCACGAAGGTTTTGACTCAGCCTCCAGGAATGACGCAGGAGAAGACTCCGGGTTGTCGTCTTGTAATTTCGCTATTTCTTCGTTTTGTAATTTCTCTAGTTCGTAACCTAACCAATCGTCTTTCAACGATTCGCCCCCATCTGAATCTGCACTACTAATATCTCCGTTTGACCACCTAACTTTACTAACTACACTGAGTATGTTATCTATACTGTCTAAATATTGCAATTTCTCTTGGAGAGTAAGGTTATCTTCAAACATGACAGGATTGGTTTGGGTAGCTGTTGTCCGAAGCACCTTAAGTTCACGATCTGTATCGATTCGGATCATTTTAGGGAACTTATATTCAGTCTGAACGCTAACATTTTTCTTTTGAAAAACGTCGGTCTGTATTTCCATATCAAAATTTCCAACAACATTTTCCTCAGGTAATAAATCTTCAAAGGGGGCTGAGGGGTCCGCTTGGAATAAAATACCTAATTTCTCTTCTTCGTCACCTTGGCGACGAACAACTGTGACCTGTACTTTCTTGTTTCGTAGTTGTCTAGTTAAGGGTCGAATTAAGTTTCCTACTGCCGGGGACAGTTCTGTTTGTAATGAATGCTTAATCTGGTCTATTAACGCTTCATCGTTAAATTGTGACAAAGAGCGCGATTCATTTTCATTATTCTCGTCAGGGTTCTCAATTTTCATTTCCCTTGGTTCGGTTCCGATATTTGCATAAATTGGCTCTTTATTCGTGATTGCCTTGGGTTCGAGACCAATATTTTCGTAGATTGGCTCTTTACTCACTGAGGTTCGTGATTCAGTATCTAAGTTAGCATACATAGCTCTAGGACCGATCTCTGCATAAACCGTTTCATCACTACTACCAGCATAAAAAGATTGAAAGGTGGGTCTTTGTATTTCTAACGGCGTTCTAGGATCTGACAGTTCGTATTTTATGGGGAAATATAGCGCTACTGGGCTATCCGGTCCTTTAGATACACCAATATCTTTATTTTCTGCACTTAACACTAAATTACTTAATCTATTTTCCTTATCAGCTAACTTATTATTATCTAAGGGACTTTGGTTCGAGGGGACATCAGGTATTACACCTGCTGTTTCTATCTCAATTGTTGCCTGAGGCCATTCCTGACCTGCAGTTATTAGTTCGGCTATCTCTAGTTCATCTTTTAAATTTACATCATTCACTAGAGTTTTCGGATCTACCCCAGGTGGGGTCTCGTCCGTATCTGAATTTACATATATCGTCCTAGGAGCTGGCATTGGTTTTTCACTTGAACCAGCACTTTGTATTTCTATATCATTTCTAGTCGGGATAGGGCTAGACGCGGCCAGCGGCGTTAGATCGCAGCCACTCGCTGGTGCGTCTGGGGTTTGCGGACTAGCGGTCGTTGGTTCACGATATCTGGGCTGACTCCAGGTATCCAAGTATCTCGGTAATGGATTCTTTTTCCAACGGCCAAATTCAGGAGGAGAATGCCCGTGTACTTTTATTTTATTGCACTCAATACAATAATAATTATTCCACCGATCTAAAATATAACGGTGCTTGCCCGTGGGCGTCTTAGGACAATGAGATTGCCCTAAATCTAATAGCTTTTCTTTTATTTTCTGCGCGAAACTCATTTTTGATAATAAATCTGTTTTTCTTTCAAGTCAGTGGCCCCCTAAACCAGGGCAGTGGGTAATCAACCTATTTCCTCTGATATGGTAAAAATTTAATCACTGATAGCTACTTCCCTCGGAAATGCTACGTCAAAATTTCTTACGTATTTTGCGACTTATTATTATTACAATATCTTTATTTAACTTCCTTTGAACTTGAAATACTCAACTTCCCTTTCTTTATAAATTTTGCTTTACTTTTTAGAACGGGAAACGGAAAGTGACTAGACAGCTGTTGATACCATTAATGCTTATTTGTTAACTTATGAGGAGTTTTACTTTTTACTTCAATTCTTTAACTTGTTTTCTTTTTTTTTTGTTTTTAAACTTCAAAAAAAAAAATTTCTCTTTAAAACTATTTTGTTTTTAAATTCACAAGGGGGACTTCGATCATCCAACCATTGGTTCATGTACCTGCATTTTGATTTTTGATATTGCATTTGCATACAGGTGAGTTTTAGGCAGTTATTCCCAGGCAGCCGTCGGGCTTGCACCCCTATTACAGAGGGGCCCTGCTGGACCTGGAGAATAAGATACCGGTGACCCCCAAGCTTTGCATGGGAAAGGATTTTAGACACTTATCGCCGGACAGACTAGTCGAACTTTCATCCCGTAATACGGGCGGTTCTGCTGTCTTAGAGATAAACTGCCTGTGATCCTCCCCAAATAAGTGGTAAAGGTATTAGCCACTTATCGCCGGACAAACTAGTCGAACTTTCATCCCGTAAAACGGGAGGCTCTGTTGACCAGGGATAAACTGACTGTGACCTTACCAAAGCGAGCAGAAGCATAAGCAGACTTAAAGTTTTGCAAGTACATGAGACAAGAGCTGAATTCTGTATTAACACTCGCGTCCCGATTTTCCATTTCCCTTACTACACAAAACACGTCGTGAGGTGACTAAGTCTTGCTCTGCGGAACCTAGCAACTATTCCGCTGACTTATAACAACTTAAAGCGAGAGAAGTTGAGAATAAAAAAAATTTTCGTCGCCACTTCACTACATGTGAAATGCACTATTTAGAGCGGCAAAAAATTATATTTGTATATCAGAGTCAAAGGCTGAACGCCGCCCAGGCTAAGTACGCCACTGAACTTTACTGACTCTACATGTTACTGATACACCACTTGACTAGTCAAAAGAAAAACTTCGCGTACACTTTTCACTTCTATCTATTGAAAGCTCTTCGGTAAAAAAAAATCACTCCCGATTCGCTAAACTCGCGTTTTAGGCAATTGAGATATTTGGTTCCCCTATAAAGTGAATGAGCACCAGAGATTTGTTTAGAGATTCAAGAACACACAGTTGGTTACCCGGCGAACACCGAACACCATAAAATGTTATATATGATGTTTTGTTGTTCTGAGATTGGCGTAGCAATTGTGTACACTTTCCTTTGTGAAATCGTAATTGAGATCACTTCTTCACTCTCCACCCAGTACGACGAAGTTGGTTCGGAGTCCAACTCCCTAATAGCCTCGGTTTTGAAAACGTCTTTAGCCTACTGGTTCGAAGATGATGAGAAAGTGCACTAACAGTGGTAGAGCTTGGTACTGGAAATCGAAACCCAGGTAACACTTGAAGACTGTGAGTTGAATCTAACTAGGTGGGATAGCTTGACTGAATCAAAGAGACCATTTCACTTTACTTTTTATTAAAAAAAAATAAAATAAGAATACAGATGAATTTAACAAAATCGGTTACTTGGAGTTACAACTTGGAAGTTTTTCTACATTATTCAAGTGGGAGCACAACCCCATAATACTCAATGGGTGCTAGAAGGTTTTTATGCTAAACCGCGAGTTATCGAAAATAGTAAAGTGTGAACTTTGTACATCGCAACTTGCATTGGCCCGAAAGGAAGAAATGTTAAGTCTCGAAGCGGGAATGTGGTCTCAGATTGATGGGACTTGAAAATAAAACTCATATTGATCACTAAACAATCTCAAAGTGCTCTTCCCGTGTGGAGGGGGAACTTAGAAAAAATTAGCACATACCTGATTTTTATGAAGAGCGTCCCTAACCAGAGCGAAGTTCACTGTTAGCCGTCCGTCCGTAGAATCAACCGGTGCGGCAGACAAGCCTCGTTTATAAAGGCGCTTCGTCCCACGCATTTCTGCCTTTTCTGACGTAGCTCGAAGGCGACGTCACGAGCCTCATCGAGCATGGGAGAGACTTCTTCACGCGCATGCTCAATAGTGGTTAAGACTTCTAGTATTTCGATGATTTTTCTCTATCACGCCGGGATTGAAATTCCTATTTTACATTTCTTTTTACAGTTTTTGTTTTATACCTGGTTCTAATTACATAATAGATTTCATATATTTATTGCTCTCGTGATATTCCCTAACTATTGCCTCTAGGACCCAGCTCTGTGATCTGAGTAAAATCAAAGCTAGGGTCATACCACTATCCCATGCGTGTGGTTTGGTGTCAATGAGGCATCAGGTTGATAATTCAATCTGGACCTCACCTGACTCCGTTCTCCCTATTTCTCTTTCCCTTACTGCACACACAATTTGAAACGCGCGGGCGTCTCGCCCTATAATTTTGGAGTCCGGCCTAGGACTTCGAGGCACAACTGTGTAACACGAGGTACTTTCTTTTTTCTCATTCCACCAATTCTTCCATCATCATTCACTTGCCTTAATCATAATCTCCCTTAGCCTAAAGGGCATACCGCCATTACATAGTCCTTAAAAAAATCTTCCAACATAATCCTGTTGCACGCGTTCAGTATGTGATGAAACTTTTATTAGTACAAGAAATATTCAATACGCGTAAATAGTTGTTTACATATACCAATAAAAAAACTTCAACTCAGACTTTTACGTAAGGATAATGTTGAACGTGAATAAGCGGTACATTTGTGTTCCTTTTGTAGACAAGTATTTCATAAGGGATTTTTTTTCTTTTACTACACTGAGGATGACGACGGTAGCTCTTGAAACCGTTTGGGTTTCTCTGCATTATTACAGCGCGCTTAAAGGTAGGTTTCTTTTTAACTATTTAACATGCGTACAATATTATCTTGAAGCAACATTGTAGATAACTTAGAAAAGGAAAAAGAACTTATGAGGATACTATCTAAGAAGGAATTGTATGCTGGTGGATATAACGGAATGTGTTCTGGAAGGAAAACTAGAATGCGAGAGAAGATGACTCAATTAAATTATAAGCGTGGGCAGGGCCAGATTAAGAGCTTTAGAGGCCCTAAACATTTGAAAAGATGTTGGTGCCCCATATATATATATATATACTAGCAGCGTTCACCCCGCTTCGCTGCGGTCACCCCGGAACGCAATAAACTTTGTTACTTAGATAATTTTTACTTTTTCGCTTTCAAGTGATATGATAAAAACCATAGAAGATTGCACTAATGTTAACATTATATCGCCTGTCATTTATGTTAACCCGCCCCGCTTCGCTGCGGTCACCCCAACCCGCCCCGCTTCGCTGCGGTCATCCCGGAACGCAATAAACTTTGTTACTTAGATAATTTTTACTTTTTCGCTTTCAAGTGATTTATAGCGCCTGTCAGTTATGTTAACCCGCCGAGTCACAGGGTCATGCGGGTTGCATATAAATACGTTTATTTTTATACCTATGATTGAACTAATAACAAAGGATTTTTTGTACGTATTGACACCTGATTGGTCAATTATCTCAAGACACTGGTAATTGAAAATTAAAGTGATATGATAAAAACCATCTAGGGTCCACATCCTAACAACCCCCCAAAAATGAAAGAAATCGGTTCAGCCGTATTAGCGTGATGAGCGGACAAAGGATTTTTTGTACGTATTGACACCTGATTGGTCAATTATCTCAAGACACTGGTAATTGAAAATTAAAGTGATATGATAAAAAACCATCTAGGGTCCAAATCCTAACAACCCCCCAAAAATGAAAGAAATCGGTTCAGCCGTATTAGCGTGATGAGCGGACAAAGGATTTTGTGCGTTCTCTTTTATATATATAGATATATAAGATAGAAAATAATGTTCTTTGTTACATTTGAAAAGTTTTCTTTTATTTTGTGAAGTCTTTGATCAAATATTTGATTATTACTATTATTGTAACTTTTATTTCCGCCAAAGACGTTATGTTTTTGACGGGAGTATGTGTGTGTGTTGTGTATCTTTTACACTGACGTTGTACAGAAAACATACAAATTTCACAGGCCATATATAAAATTACTCCTACTTTTATTTATATGCAGGGATATTTTTTCCTTCGATTTCATGATTCTTGGTGGAAGTTTGCATTCTGATTGCTCTTGTTATTATTGCATATATCTCTGTGTAATTTTCTTCATTTAATGTGGGAAGGGGAAGGGCATTTGCAGATCCTGGTTCAGCTGCACCATTTGCAATATTGAATCATACAACCCATGGCAAATTCGACTATGAAAAATTTCTGTGGTGCCCCCTTCCCTTGATGCTCTAAGCATAGGTTTATTTAGATTAGTGGTTAATCCACGTCTAGGCGTGGGTGAAGATGCAGCTAAACTACATTTTGTTTTGAAAGTAAAACTAAATGGAGAAGTTGAAAAAGAAAAGAAAAATTGGATTAGAATAGTGTTGTAAAATATCTACGACTAAATATAATAAATTAACACAAACATAAGTTAAAATAAGATCAAATCTTACCTCGTAGCAGTGGTGGCCCGTGACTCGTGTGGCGAAAAGTAATGTGTCCATTTTTCTGAAGGCTTGCAAGGATACGTTGCGATTGATCGCATAAGTAAGCATATTCCAATTTATTGAGTTGCTGCAAAATTGATACAAAATTTTGGATAGTTAGCTTCATATTGACACATAACTCATAAAACGTGCTGTCTGTATGCCATATGTTATATTAACTAAATAAGTTTATGTTTCGCAGTTTCCGCCAGAGGAAATACCTATGTATTTCGTTTATTTTCAGTCGTGATAAGATAAAATGTCAAAGCACAGTTTTCTGCAAAATGTATTTCAACAAATTTTAACTCAGTCGCAGAGTCGCACAAACAGTTTAAAACATTAATAAAGGTGGAAGGTAAATCCAGTGTGTGAAAATTCTGTTGTGTGAACAAGCTTAGAAGCTAAGAAAGGTCACGAATGTTGTTAATGTTAATGGCGACAAGTTGAAAACGTTCACACTAAAGCAGGTCAGCGATAACAACACTAGAGGTTGGGGAGGAATATAATCTTGATCATTGATTGCACCACGAAGTGATTGAAAGTAGACAATTCTTGTGAAATCTTATTCTATGCTGTACTTTTGGAAGAAAGAAAAAAGAATTTCTTGACCATGTTGAGGCTTGTGAGGAGAAATAAGTTTATTTGCTTATTTATTTATTTATTTATTTATTTATTTAACAATCACCAGATACAGCTCAGAGGTTTTGTACAATAACCAACGTATGAATAGTTGGTTCATCCTTTTGCTCGTAAAGTCTTTGCAAAGCCGACGTTGCACTTAAAGAAGTATATGGTGTCTTTGATCCACTACAGCTAACTCAATCATGACATGACGAAATTGACAAAATACACCAAACAGTGCTTCCGTCATTGGTCAATAGGAAAAAAAACAGTCATGTTATGCGATAAATGACAGTGCAAAAGTTAAACACATTGCGACAGGAAACTTTGTCGTATCTATGATGCTCGCACGTATCGTCCATTAATTTCCACCTTTTCCATTATCTGAGTACACGGTACGTCTTCAACAAAGAAGACATACTCAGATGGCCTTCGAAGCAGTGGTGGAGACAAAGGCCCTGCAGACTTCAAAGTGCGGTGGAAGGCCCCTCAAGTGATTGATTTGGTTCTGTGCGTATTAGGATACGTTCATTGACCGATAATTGGTACACACTTGTACGCGATAAGAATTTTTCAAATGATTTAAGTAGAAGTTAATATATATATATATATCAACCAGTTTTAAAATAGATATATTCCCTTTCGATCATCAAAACACTTTATTTCAAGATTTCGCTTCCTGATTTTGTTAAACTGAGCTATTAACAATTTATACTTCACTCATAGTAACTGGAGTGAATGCATACCAATTTATATTAATCTGTTGCCTACACCATCACTTGCAGAACCATTTTTCGCTTTCTAGTAGAATGTATTTTACGAGAGCTATATTTAAAAAGGAGAAAAATTGCTATATGTGCAATTAAAGAACGAAAAGAAAAAAGTGCAGAATCACTTTGACTGTCTTGGAAAAAAAAAGTATCTGTTGTATCTGTATTTGTGCGTCACATCAGAATGTAAATATTAGCGTACGCGCCTTTGGCGTGGGAGACCCGGGTTCGATTCCCGGCGGGAGCTCATGTTCGGATTCCATGTTAATCAGTAAGTCCCGTCTCATATAGCCTCGCTGCTAAAAGGGACACTAAACTACAAATCAACTCAATCACAATTTAAATAATTCCTTCAAAGTGAAAAATTACTGGAAGCTCCAAAGTCGAGGGCATTCTGCGGGAAGATGGGGCAGTTTTGCCGCCACTGCTTCGAAAACTTACGTGCTCCAGAACCGAAGATTTTATTCTATTGGTATAAATAATATTGCTTCTAGTTGACAGAACTGTGTTGATGTTTTTTTTTCTTTCTTTCTTTCTTTTCTTCAGTTAATTCCTTCCAACTTCAGGTAATTTATAGAAGGTGGAACCTGCTATTAAAACCCCTGCTTTAATTTTACAGCAACTCACCATACTGTATTGTATTAATTATTATTATTATTTTTTAAATTTAAATTCAAGTGTTACGAATGAAGTACTCCAAGTGTAAACTTCAGTAATAGGTAGGGAGCGGAAGTTCATGACCTAAAAATATAAATATAGGTCCTATAAAATGCCCTGAAAAACATAAGAAATGACCTAAAAATTATGAAAATGATGATTAAATAGGTAACTGTAACTTTAAAAGAGTACAACAAACATACCAAATGGTGCACATCGTGTCCGCGATACCAGAAAAAAATAAGGTAACTTCTTCAGTTGAATAAGTTTGATTTTAATGAAAATAACCAAATATAAATTAAACATTTTAATTATTAAGACAAATGCAGTAAATTATTCAGTGTAAAATGCACTTGTTTTCCGTATCTCCGCCTATTATGTAGCATGGTGTGCTTCCATGTCCTGTGCGTTACTACAAACTTAAGTAAATAATACCACCACGTAAATCGTGTAATTATTATTTAGAATTAACCAATTGTACATGAAAAATCGGGAAGTGAAAATCAGGGACACATTCGGTGAGAGGGAGGACTTCCTAGGCACCCTACCTCTTTCCGCCAAAATATAGACATCCAAAAAGTAAAAAGTTCAAACGTCAGAAGTAATTTTAGAAATTTATACACATGTACAAATTGATTTTGAAAATATTTAATGAAAATGAAAACTCCAAGTTTTTCCACATACCTTCCATATGGTTGCAGTACACCACCACTGTCTTTACAACATAAGAACAAAGACTAAAATCTGTAGTTCAAATCCTGTCTCTTATGCTTGTAAACTGTAATCTTATGACAAAATATATTTACCTCGGTGCAAAGGCTCGGGCATATTGCAAAATTAAAAGAATGACAAAGAAAATAATGAAAAATTACCGAAACGTACCAAAAATGACAAAAAAATCACGGAACTTAGGAAGAACGACAAAAGTTTGACATAAAGTCGGAAAAAAATACTTAAAAGCTGAAAATTGGTATAAAGCCTTAAATATGCATCAAGAAAATAGAATTGAAATTAGAAAATAAACCGTAATTTAATAGGAAAAGTCACAACATAATTTTCTCACATATGACGCCACTCCAAGTGCCACGCGAGTCCAGTTCGCTTTTAATTTTTTTTTCCAACATCTCAAATTGAATACTTCTTTTCTTTCGCCGTTTTGTTTAAGAACAAGATAGCTACACAAAAATAATATTTCTACTTGTAGGTCAAGCTAGAAATTAACAAGCTATGTCATTCATTAACCCATTACTTTAATTTGAAACAGCTGGGAAATGAAAAAAGGGCAGAGAAGGGGTTAATAGATAAGTCGTATCTTTTTCCTTCATGAAAATAATAATAATAAAAAAAAAAACTAGGCTCTCGCGTATCCGGATAAGCAAAACCCATTGAAGCTCTTTTTTTCAGATGCAATTGAGTGTTGTGTATGATCTGTTTGTTATAAACTCTACGGCCAGTTTCCTTTTATAATCTGTGAAGTTTGCAGTGGATAGCTCTAAATTGTTGGGAACCTAAAAGTTATGGTTTTTGTAGACATGTTTATAATAATTATTGCTTTTTTTCTATAACATTACAGCAATAGCTTTTTGTAGTTGCAGTTATGACAAATTGTCATAGTTACGTAATTTTAGGCAACAGCAGATTTTATCAATGTTTATCATATCTCCAGAACATTTTGAGATATCAATGAAAACCATCTACGTAATTGAATGTGGTATTTATCTAAGCAATTTTCTGAAATAAAACATTTTGAAAATAAAAGTAGAATTTTCACCACCATCCCTTGTAATTTTTTTTTTTGTATCAATCGTAGTATTTGACACTAAGTTACTTTCGATGTGCATTGGCCCATCCGCCTCACTTGCATTATACTGTTGTAGAGGCCTCAAAAATTAATTTATGATACTATAGCGTCATTAGTTTGTAACACGGAATAATAAATTTTTGTTTGATAGGTAAATTTGAAATGCTGGTAGGTAATACTGTTAATCTGATAGTGTTGAATATTTCAAACAATATTCCCTCGTACAAAACTTCAGCGTTTTTTATCTATTAGTTTAGAAATTACAAAAGCATTTCAAGATCTTTCTTGTGTAACATGGGTTTTTTTGGGTTTCTTCTAAATAGGGTTGCCATAATTTTTTGATCCAAAATACGGACAAGCCTTAAAATAACGACCCTTTAAAGATACGGGACCCAAACACAGAATAAATATTTTGAAATTTCTTATCTAAAAATCACTTTTGTAAGTTACCACACAATTGTTTACTGTAATACTTAAAACACTATTGGAAACTAACATGTTTTATATTTTTTTCATTAACGTAAATATAATAAATCACTCCATTAGCTTACGTATATTAAATCTAACCAAAAGAACCCTGGAATAGAAAAAATGAGACATTTTTCGAAAGCATAAAATACTTTATTAAGAGTAACTAAAATAGGTTATATGATGAAAACTCTTTTACATTAATTTAGTAACTTCGGTATATGCCTTTATCACACCAAAAGTACCAAATTAAAAAAAAAAAAAACTAACAAACATTGTATCAAAAATCAAAAGCAAAAACTATTATATGAATATATATATATTTATATATTGTAATATTGTTTTTCGAAATAACTTCTTATTATTGCATAAGTTAGTATTGTTTATTGGTGTGAAGAAGAACATTAACTATTTTTAGCATTTTAGAGATTTTAGCGATTCCCAACTCGGGAAATTTCGGGCAGCTCCAAAAACTGTCAAATACGGACATTTTTCTATTTCATGCTTTGTACGATACGGACACAGACACGGACCCAAAAATACAAACTAACTAACTAACTCTATGGCCTATGGAACCCGGAGGTTCAATGCCGCGTTCACAAAAGCTCTCCACTGACTTCTATCCTTAGCTAACTGCATCCAGTTTCCATTTTGTATTCCAATCTCTGCGTGATCCATCTTAATATTGTCCTCCCATCTGCGCCTAGGTCTTCCTAATGGTCGTTTTCCGATTAGTCTCCCAGTCAAGACTTTGAAAGCGTTTCTGCTTTCTTCCATTCTAGCTACATGACCTGCCCACCTAAGCCTCCTAGACTTGACGACCCTAACAATGTTGGGTAAACCATATGAATATGAATTATGTAGTTCCTTGTTATGAAGTTTCCGCCATTCCCCATTCCGGTTCCTCCTGGGTCCGAATATTCGTCTCAGGATCTTGTTCTCAAATACTTTCAATATGTTCTTCCCTCAGAGTAAGTGACCATGTTTCGCAACCATACAGAACAACACCAGGGTTTGCCCAAGTGGGCCCAGCCCGAAAAAACCCGGTGGATTTTTTCGGGTTGGACCCACCTGAAAAAACCCACTTTAAGACCCACCTGGGTTTTTGACCTATTTGCTAGTATATTACTGATACAACTAAGGTGATCACATTGTAAGTGATTTTTATCAGATTTTTGACTTTCCTTGGGCGAATTAGAGGCTTTCACGTTAAGGCAGCGTTTCCCAACCTTTTTCAACTTGCGGCACACTACGGGTGTAACTTGAATTCTCGCGGCACACCCATAGATATTATTAGCGTTATTTGCAAATATAAAATACCATGGTATTTTTTTTCTGTGATTACTGATCTCCTTCTCACAGAGATGAAAGCTCGATCACTGGTTTTCCCCTATGCTAATTCATTATGCTTATTTTTTATTCTAATTTTAAAATAGAAAACAATTGCAATGAAATATAGGACTCAAATTTTTAAAAATACGCTTTCTTTTTCGAAAACTCTATCCAACCTTTCACTAAGAACGAAGATCACTAAATAACGAACAAACAAACAAATGTCTTCGCTGTTTTAACCAAAACCATATTATTGCAATCACACAGCTTGCGATGCGTCGAAGTCAAAACACACCTGTTGAACAACGTGTTGTTCTGTCATTCACGTGCGAATGAGTGTTCTACCGTACAAGTGCTTCCATTTCTCGGTGTTAGTATGACTCTCAATTGAAGCGTAACATAGCAGCTAACCATGGAAATGTGTACGAGCCGAAATACTGTCTGCTACATAGTAATAGATGTAGAATAATATGTTACAATTACAGTAATTTTTTCCATGGTAGAAATTCATAGTAATGTGAAATACAAAAATATACATTTTTTTATGTCTTGCAGTTTGGTTGCTATAGAATTAATAATTTTGTTTCGATTTCCTCGCGGCACACCGGTTGGGAAACTCTGCGTTAAGGTATACAACAACATTCAACATAAGACCTTTATAAAGTTCTGAATTCACTAAATGATTAAAAAAAAAAAAAAAAAAACTTACCTTAGCTTGAGATAGTTATAGAACAAATTAATGTATGGATTATGCTTATAGCCTATTTGAAGTAAAATAAGCAATTTTGTACTTTAAAAAATATTTTCCGTGAATAGTATGCTCGTCGACTTGGCGACACCGAGGGACATTATCACTCACACGCTTGACGAGTTTAAGGTCATAGGTGCCGGTACTAATAGTACATATGTAAATACATTAGTAAAACTATTAGTATAATTTCTTACCTTTGATGTAAAATACGAGGTTCTTCAACTAAAATTTGATTTTCCAACAACAGTAGTTTAGTTCAGTCATTAGTTACTACTCTTCACATAAGCATTCTCTAGAATCAACACCAGCAATAGCGTAAAAATTCTTGTCGAATTTAAGAAGCTTAATGCTCGGGGTTCCGACGACTATGTAACGCTTACTATTTCAAGTGCTGAGTTCAAATTTCCGTACTAGTGGAAGTTTTGATGTACACGCCGTGAAAGAAGTGCTCGGGAAATTCCCGAATTAAACGCAGAAGGATCGGAAATGAATACTTTAACAATAAAACTATTTATTTTACGCTTAAGCCTGCCATACGTCCCGTAAAAAAAGGGAATGTCCCGTTTTTGGGCCCGAGTGTCCCGCGTCCCCGTAAATTTAGTCGGGACAGGGAAATGTCCCGTATTGTAACTCCGTTCCATTTCTGCTATCAATATCAGCTTATTCGAAAAGTGAAAAACAAAAACTTCCGACATTGGCTGGGAATCCTGTAATTAGTGAATGAACAGTACGCTGTTGCATGTAACAGTTTCGATGAAGTTATAACACCACCCTGTTCGACTTGATAGCGAGCGAAATTTGCAATGCTACTTTTTCCATTGCACTTGATGGAAACTCGGATACTCTCCGGAACATAAAAAAGATGGCTTTGAGTGTTTCTACATTTACAAACACAGGGAAGATTACTAACCTTTTCTTCAGCAACACATTAGATAAGTTAACAAGAATTATAATCTTTTTCAGAGGCTAGGGGCACAGAATTGTGCTTTGGTCCACGTCTTAGAAAAATGTAAATCTGGTCCTGACAGTTACACACGACACAAGAAGAAAAATCTGCTTTTCATCAGAGTGAACTGACGAACGTAATTTTGGCAGATACAGCCATATAAATATTGCTCAACGCGCGAAAAATATTGAAAGTAGATTGTACCACTGATTTAAATAATCTGCATATTGTTTTCCTGTAAAGCATTTTTATAGCACATCTTAAGTTTTTAGGCATCTTCAGTCTATACAATTAATTGCAGGGTACGAACAGAGAAAAGCAGCTGCTGCTTAGTGAACTTTCGCCTATTATATTATTGAAAAAAAATAAATAAAATGAAATCTTTTAGTTTTAGTCTCACGGTTATGCCTGCTATGCTCAAGGTGACGGTGATGATGAGAAATGAATGAAATGACGGAATGAAGAAAGTGGGAGGAAACGTGAGAATCCCGAGAAAACCCACGCACAAGGTGTTTGTCCACCACAAAGCTCACTTGGCGCGAGCTGGGATCGAACTAGGAATCCCATGCACTAGAGGTGAACGCTCTACCACTAAGCCACCGCGGCCTATTATACTTTTGTTCATAACCAGACCACAGTTCATTGCATTGTGTTGGAAACTTGAGGAAGGGGGGATCTGAGGTGTCCCGTATTCTCATGGAGAAAACATGGCAGGTTTATTTACGCTGGAGGATGTTAATTTCATATAAGACATTTTAAAACATTTATTTATTTCATACAACATGAATTGTATCTTTGTTTTAAATTAATAGACCCCTTTTGGTATTCATATTTGGCGAACGTCAGTCAGGCTTCTGGATGACTTGATCTACATTTGTTCGTTTGTTTGCCGAGCTCCTTCATGGCTATGCGGTTAGTGTATGTGTCTTCGGCGTGGGACCCGGGTTTGCTTCCCGGAGGGAGCTCATGTGGTTCGGATTCCACGTTAATCAGTAGGTCCCGTTTCATATAGCCTCGCTGCTGAAAGGGACGTTAAACACAAAATCAACTCAACTCGTTTGTCTGCCTCTACCACACACACTACAGGGTACAACTTTCGGTCTTTTAAGTTAAAATTTTCAGAATACAAGCACGAGACACTCTAAATTTCCTGTATAGACTTTGGCGGCATATCAACGTAAAATACCAAATGGCGGCCATTTTTTTCAAAACAGCAAGTATCCATGCTACGAAGCGCAATTTTCAGTCTTTTAAATTGAAATTTTGACTGTGGAACCACGAAATATGTTAAATTTGCTGTATAGATTTTCTCGGCGATCGAATGTAAAATTTCAAAATGGCGGCCATTTTTTCAAAACAGCAGTAAGTAGAAAATTGTTACAAGTTGTGACAATGACAATCTTGAAATATAAATCACATTTTAACACTTTTACCCCAAGGACATTGAAATATTTCGAAAAAAAACCGATTAAACCCGAAAATACCCGAAAAAACCCATATGGGCCCAGGTGGGTTGGGCTATTTAAAAAAAACGGTTTTTTTCAAACCCTGAGAACAACATGCATGATTATCGTTTTGTATATTTTAAGCTTCAAATTCCTCGACAGACTTCGCGACGACACGAGATTTTGAACCGAATAGTAACACGAATTCCCTGCTTTTAGTCGACATTTAATTTCTCCGTAAATATGATTTTCCTCTGTTAATATTGATCCTAGATATTTAAAACTATCCGCTTTATCAAAAGTATTATTTAATATTTTAACGCATCCATAATTTGCTGCGTCCAAACAGTCCGTACATCCAAATATCCAAATCCAAAAATACAAAAAAATATCCAAAAAATACAAACAGTCCGTACAAAATACGAACATATGGCAACCCTACTTCTAAAGCATTTTTCTGATTTTTTTCTAACTATTCATCTGTATATTTATATAATATAAGCTTTTATGTTTGAAAGTAACTTTTATGACTGACTGAAGACTGAAAAGAACATAAATAATTGATCTGAAATATTATTTGAGGCGTAAAAAAAAAAAAAGAAAGAAAGAAAAGAAAAGAAAAAAGAAAAAGAAAAAAAACTGAAAGAGCTAACCTCAAGTGCCAAAATTGTATAAATTGACATTACGTTATGTACGAGGAACTTTTTTAAAGTAAGGTCCGTTTGGCAATATCAAAGTAAAGCGCGAACGTTCGTAATTTTGCGCATGCGCGTTGTGTCCCAGGCTCCTTTGAGTGTAAATGGAGTGGACACCATTTGGAATAGCGTCTGGGATTTGTGTTGCATGATGGAAAAGTTCAAGGAGATCGAATTGCCCGCCACCTGTAAAATAAGATCTCGAATTCAGTTCCCGACTCCAAGAACTGTGACAGCGGCAGAAATTCATCTGCGAGGTGTATGATTCAAACGCCACGAGTGATAGTAAAGTGGGCGAGACTGTTTAAGAAAGGGTGGGAGAACGTTCATGTAATGAACCACTATCAACCTTGCCCTCTATAGTCACTAACGATCTTGAGCGTGTTGTAGAGATCAGCATTCGTAAAAACAGACGATTCCCCATTTCCATGCTGTCAGAGAATATTCTGCAAGCTTCATGTTCGGTTCTCTACAAAATTGTATCGGAAGAATTGGGCTCTCAGGCGGAAAGCTTTTGTGATATAGATCTGCAAAAACTTGTTCCTGATACGAGAAATGCTTCAACATCAACGGATATCATTTGAAAAATAGCTGAAAATATGTAGACTCTCATAAGATTATAATATAATAAAACTATTTAGTAGTTGTTTTTTATATTGTAATCGGATGTTTAAAAACGTTCAAGGTATATAGTACATATAAGTAAATTATGTCTCTCTTCTACATTAAATTGTGAAAACTGACTTTAGTTAAACTATATAAAGAACCATACGTATAAAGGCTTAAACTGAAAAAAAAAACCACCCTCGTATTAACGTATAGTTCTTTGGCTAATCTTACATATAAAAATGATCGTTTCTTTGTTTGTTTGTTCGTATATAAATCCACACTGTTGGCTTGCCGTATTTCCATGTTGAAAAGATATATTCCAGAAAAGACCTAGAATATTTAAAACTTTTAAGGGATATTCTAATTGATGGAGGGGTTCAGAGGTGGTTTTAAAATGTCAAAATTAAAGTATTTCAGAAAATCAAGGTAGGAAGATTGACTTGGCATATAAACTCCTCAGTAAACGTAACTCGACTCCATTCACCATCCACCGAAAGTGGTAGAAATCCACTAGTTTCTCCAGTTTCCACGTTGATCGCTATGGGGCAAAAATGGTAATAGATGGCAAGAAGTGATTTTCTGCAATCAATTAAACATTCAAACAACACATATCATCCCCATCCTGGAAATGATAGGAATTCACTACAGCTTTCGGTTTCAATATTAATCTACATATAGCAAAATCTTTAAAAGATAGTGAGCTTTTTTTATATATATAACAACACTAGATAGCGTCTATATAGTGTCTGATGAAGGACATGGTAGATATTCGAAACTGTAAGACATTAGTTTAAAATACAGTGTGTGTGTTAAAGCTTTGATCAGTATTTCTTTTGTTATAGAGTTTTTTTAAAATCGATTTAGCGTTCTAAAAATATATACCATCGTTTCTTAACGCTCTATTTAAACTAAAAGTGGTATAAATCAACCACTTCCGGTTTTAACGTTGTTTGCTATAGAGTAAAAAAGCCTATATCGAGAAGCGCCTTTTTTCAATCAATTAAGCGTTGCAAGAATACATTCCATCCAAGGGCGCCCATGTTGTGGTTTCCAAGAGGAGGTAAGTATAAGCGACGTTTCAAAAGTAGTTTCAAATTTTGCTGTAACTAATGTAAAAATTCTATTGGATTTTCGATATTCTGAAGTACAATTTCCTCTAGGGGGGCGAGCGCCCCACCTTGTTCCCCCTGATGGGCGCCCTTGATTTCATCTTCATTTTAATCTATCTACTGCAGCCGGAAGTGGTAGAAATCTTCTATCACTTTCAGTTTCAATGTTAATTTAGAACTGTTTGTTACGCCAAACAAACCAAACTTATTCTCGTGATGTATATAGGACACTGCTACTATCTGGATAAATGCTGGTCACGGTTTCCAAAGTAAATGCATTATTACAATTGAATAGATATTTTAACATACTTCTTGTACATAATTTTTAATTTAGTCTACATTTCTTTTTTATATGAGACAATGTTAGTCTCACTTTGTCTCGAAACCCGAGCATGTCGTACTTAGTGACCGATGCTAAGTATACTTTCTTGATAAAGTAAATTTTAGATTTTTTTATATGAATTTAGTGTCCCGTTCAGTAACGAGGCTATGTAGGGCGCGGATCTACAGTTTAACATGGTATCTGAATTACATGAGTTCCCGCCGAGGATCGAACCCAGAGGCGTATCCTCACAACCATGAGGGAGGTCAAGTAAATTTTAGAGTGACCGCGTTTTTTTTTTTTTTTTTGACAGAATACTAAACACTAGTATGAACCCTTCCAACTGGTCTAGTGGCCAGCTCGCGTCTGTTGTTTGTCATACTGGACCTCGGGTTTGATTCCCAGTGGGAAAGCCTTGAACGCATTACGATGATTCAGATTCCACCTTAATGTAGGTCTATGTCTCATAAAGCGTCGTTATTGAAAAGGGTAAGAGAGTATATGTCTCATACATTCTCGCTGCAGAAAGGGACGATCAACGTAAAAGGCAAATTAAAACTGCTTCCTTTCTGATGATTTTTCTCGGTTGGGATGCTACCAATAAAACTTAAGAAGATAATAATTGTCATAGTTTATATACAGAGTATGTGCATAAAATACTGTATCAATATTTGTGCTCCATGCCTGGTGTGGTTTCGTCTTCCGAAAGTGTTTTAGAAGGAATCAAACAACTTTTGTCCAACTTCTCTTATTAGAATATTTTTATTTGCAGTTTCTTCCATTATCATTTATTTTCTTTGTCTTTATTCACTGTTACTATAATATAGTGCATATAGTTGTAAAGATCGAAATTATATAAACTAGCAGACGTTAGTGGCGTACGTAAAAGAGGTTCAGGGTTTTATCTCCTCTATGTGCACGATAAGCAAGAATAAACATTTATACACTGTAAGATGTGTATACAAGCACCTGAAATTATATCATGCAGTCTAAAAGTGTTTAGCTTTTTGCGCAACTGATGGCGTTAACTGCCTCAAATCTCAGGGTATATGCGTCGCGGCGGGTCAGACCTAACGTCATTTGACAACTAACAGTTGAAGATAGTAGATGTGCAAAAAGTATTGCTCCGTGAAATTGAGTGAGCTTTCTGCAAAGCTGTGCTCCATTTTACAATTTTATTTTGATGAAAGCGGGCCTGTGAAGAAATTTGTGCTGTTAATGGCAAGATACGTTATCAGAAGTAACAGCCAAAAAATGGTTCAATCGCTTTCGTTCTGGAAATTTAGATATCCTAAATGCTTCTTGGACTGGGCGACCAGGCACAACAAAAGTAGATCATATTTTTGCAAAAGTCGAGCAAGATCGGCATATAAACAGCCATATCATTGCCAATGACGTGAACATGCATCACCGAACACTGCTAAATTATTTTGAGAAGACTAACTACAAAAAGAAGCTTGGCGTTCGAGTGTGACGTGGTCTGACTCAAAAACATTTATTGGATCGGCTCGCTGTCTGTGAATCTGTTCTGAAACGTGATGAACTCGAGTCATTTTTGAAGTGTTTGATCACGTGTGATGAAAAGTGGATAACCTATAAGAACAATGTGTGAAAAAAAAAAAAAAGTCGTGGTCAAACTGAAGAGTCCACACTGACTCTCAGGAAGGTTGTGGTGTACGTTTGGTGAAACTGGAAAGATATTGTGCGTCACGAACTTCTGCTGCCGGGCAGACCGATAGACTCGGACATATATTGTCGACAATTAGCGCAAGTCCATCTAGCAATTCAAAAGAAACGGCCGGAACTGGTCAACAAAGAATGGCGTGTACCACGCTGACAACGCCAGATCGCATACATTTTTAACGAACCATCAGAAGTTGAGAGTACTTGCCTGGGAGATCATAATGCATCTACCATATAACCCGGTCAGTCTATCATTTGTTTTGGTCTCTGTAGAACTCTCTAAATGTTTAGTTAGTTTCAAAACCGCGTGTGACAATTTTTTGACCAGAAACTACATAAATTTTATATCGACGGGAATGTTGTCGGAAAAATGACAGATCATGGAACAAAATGGTGCATATATGTTTTCATGTTATTTTCAAATCGCAATAAATGAAATCTCAACTTTGACTTACAGAAGTGCAATAATTTTTACACAATCTGATATTTACTTGAAGCCCCCATGACGATCTGCGCACCCGCACACCACTGCAAGACGTTATTTATGAGAGCTTGTAACGTTTAATTATACCTGCTATAATATTATTATTATTAATAATAATAATAATAATAATAATAATGTAGGATTTACATAATATATTTACTAGTAAGCAAAATGTAATCAAAATAGAATGGAAAGAATTAGAAACGAAAAGTAATTCAGCTTTTAGCTTCGAGCATCACAAAACAAGAGCTATGTCACTTTTAAGATTTATTTTTAGTGGAGTATAGCAATCTCAAAATGCCAATGCCCTCGGCATCTCTTAAGAAGTTCACTTATCAGTGAACAAAGATGCACAAAAGACACCTGTGTGACCTACTATGGAGTATCATCAGGGGGTTCCTAACATTTTCAAACAGCTAATACAACCACAACCACAAATATTCTGTCACCAGAAAGGGCAATGCCATCTCATTACACACAATAAGTTGCAATGTCCTGCTGATGAGGGCATTGACCTCAGCAATACTAAACAAAACCAAGTGAAGAGGCTTCTACTGCATATTGGGAAAGAATTTCCGAGAAACTCTTTGTTATTGTCTCTTGGGAATATCGTTTCACTCTTGTATTCTTGTATCACTGGGAGGGAGGAACCTATAATGTTATGCTGTGTGGGGGGTGATTCTGTCATATTTGCAAAAGTGTTCTGGAAACAAGATGATTTTAAGCGGTGTCTGTTTGAAAGGTCAATAACCTCAAGAGTTGATAGGCCTCTGGTGTAAAATCATAATGCTATTGCAGTTGAGGAAGTTGTGGGGTGTTCTAGATTCTTCTGTTCTTTGTTTCAATATTGTAAATAATATAGTGGAGGTAAGGTCCAAGGAAATCTTCAAAAGGAAAGAAAGAAGGAAAAGATCATCAGCTATATACGTGACCTGTAGGCTAAATGAAATGGATGATGTACTTACAATTAATATTGATGATTAAAATTTAAATATAAGTACTTTATAATGACTTCAGCAAACCGGCACATGTTTCCAACGCTTTTTGAGAATTTTGATAATGCTAATCCAGTTTAAATTATGAGTTTAAAGAGAACTATTTCTAAATTTGATCAAACAGTGTGTAGGGCAGAATACGCTAAGTTTGTCATTATTATATAGACATCTGTTGAGTAACTAAATTTTTACAACATTTGGTTGAATACTTTCAATGAAACTTAGTTGAAATCCCATATTTGCCACTTTTCGATTCAGCTTATCGCAAGTTTCTTTCTTACTGTTATGATGAAAAGCATTTTTTTTTTAAATACAGTAACAGCTTTTCCTTAAAAATAACATAAATCCTATTAAAAAGTAAGAAAATAAAACAAACCGCACTAAAAAGCTTATAGAATTCTATTTTTAATATAATTATTCCTTAAAAATCTGTTTATGCATGGCTTAAAAAAAAACATGAAGAACGCCAGTAGCGTACGCAGGAATTTATTTCGGGGAGGGGACCCAAACTCAATATGAGGATATTTGATAGTAAAATTCCTAAAATTGTCCTAAAATTAGGCTAATTTTACACAAAAGTCGAAATTTCGGGGGGGTCCGGACCTCCAGGACCCACGCCTTGCGTACGCACCTGGGGAACGCTATCATAGACGATCAGTTTATAAATATACAGTATGAGACTGCTCCCCATGTTTTTCCTTTTAGTCATGCATAAATAGATTTTTGAAAAAAAAAAGTAATTTCCTTATATACATAATTATTTTTTTTAATTTTTAGTTTGAATTGTATTATTTTTTTGAAGAAGCTTGTTTTTCTTTTTTAAATTTTCTAACTATTACCGCTTCTCTCCCTCCATCTATTACTGTTTTTACTGTATAGCGATCAACGTTAAACAGAAAGTGGTTTCCTGCTACTTCGGTTTCAATACACAGATTATATGACATTTAATATATTCTTGGACGCTGAATTGGGTCAACGTGAAAACCGTTAAATTTCTGCCAGTTCTGGTGTGAATAGGGCATAGAGTAGATGGTACCTATTCTCAGAACGCTAAACAGATTTTTAGAAAACGCTTCTCGCTATGTCTTATCGTTTTTGGTCTATGTAGATCAATATTGAAACCGAAAGTCGTATCGCAGTGGATTTCTACCATTTTAAGTTTTAGTATAGACTTAAGGATGGAAATGAAATGTATTCTTTAGACGCTTAATCGATTGCAGGAAAAGCTTCTTTGTATCTATTACCGTTTCTACTCTATAGCAACGTTAAAACTGGAAATGGTTGATTCTGTACCACTTCCGGTTTAAATAGTGGGTTAAGAGAGATGATCGTATATATTCTTAGTACGCTAAATCGAGTCCATAAAACCGCTTCTCACTGTCTGGTGAGCGTTTTTGTTTTATGTAGATCAATATTGAAACCTGAAGTCGTTGTGGATTTGTCACATTTCCAGTTTTGTAGAAATTTAAGGATGGAAATTAATGTATTCTTGGGACGCTTAACCGATTGCAGAAAACCGCATCTCTCTTTATCAATTACCGGTTTGACTCTATAGCGATCAACGTTAAAACCGGAAATCGTTAATTTCTACCACTTCTGACTTGCGTGTCTGCTCCAAAAAAAGAACTTGGTTTTTAACGTTTGACCCTCTAAATTTTCATCAAGTTCAATGGTGATTGTCCAAGTTGTTCTTGAGATATTTGTCTTCTGGACGGACGGAGAGGGTAAATATATAAAGGAGTTTAGAAAAATCATGCGAAAATCAGTACGTCTGGTCACCCCATAATAGTCAGTTGGTTCAGAGCTATATACGAAACTGTTCTTTCACCTTCTTTCTTCCTTTTTATAACTAAACTAGCTGAAATGCCCGCACTTCGCACGGGTCAGATAAAATATCTATGTAAACAAACTGAACAACGAAAGAAAAACTTTTTTTTTTTTTTTTTTTTACTAATGGATTTGACACTAATATCGGTCATTTCGGATTATTTTTACATGTTTTGGTATTCCCCCTTCCCGGTGACACCCGGCCCGCATACAACGGTAGCTGAATTTGAAACTAATCGCTAATGGAAGTATCACCATCGATCTCAACGGCCGCGAAAACTGTGGATTTGACACTAATATCGGTCATTTTAGATTATTTTTACATGTCTCGGTATTCCATTCTCACCCCACCTCCCGGTGACCCCCGGCCTGCAGCCGAGTGGGGTGAATGTGGACGTTAATGCAATCGGAGGTTCACCGTTGATCTCAGCGACCGCGAAAACTATGAATTCGACATTAATAAATCGGTCCTTTTCTACTACTTTTGCATGTCACGATAAACGCCCCCCTACGATCCCCCTGGTTCGAATTTTGAAAAGAAGGCTTCGTCTTGGTCTGCGACCTGGATCAAGGTACCCGTGACCAAATTTGGTAACTCTTGGTCCACTCGTCTGGTCCCCAGGCCGCACATAGAGAGACAGACACACAGACGCACAAACAAACTCTTTATTTTATTTATATTATATGAAAGGAAATATATATTCAGATTTAAGTTTTTATTCGTAACTATTTCTAATGTATCTTGCTTTAATACGTAAATTTGATACTTAAGCTAATGTAAGTAATCTGAAATTAATTTTATATAGCTTCTTTTAAGTTCTTCTCAAGTTCCTAATGAGATGATTGTCTTGTATATTTCAGTCAAACACAGATCAAAATCTAAACATAAATAGGAGAAAATGATTGATTTATATATTGCTATTAAACTTTTATTTAGATTGAATCATATTGATAGCAGCAATTTATAATTTCATACGCAGTAAGTCAAGAAGATGCCAAAGCCAATTACTTGTACGCTATAACTATTATATCCTTTCTTACGAAAATCTTTTCGGACTATTCGGGTTTCTTTCAAGCTGGAATAGAAATGTCTTGAATCTACTCTTTCTTTAAGATTTTTTACAGGTTTTCTCCCACTTTCACAGTTGTAAATCCTAGAGCACAACTATCACACTACAAAGTTATATCATTCTGCCTGTCTTGAAGAAAAACAATTAAGAGAGCAAAGTGGACGCTTAAACAAATACGAAAAACACGAGATATCGGAAATGATAAATGATAAGATTATCAGCATTATGAAATGAAAATGAAATGAAATCGTTCAGTTTTACATCCCACGTTTATGTAGTGCAGGTTAAAGGAGGCGATGAGAAGTGGATGAAATGTTGGAAGAAGAAAATGAGAGGAAATAGGGAAAAAAATCACTGTACTTGTCAATCACAAAGTCTACTTGGAACTGAGATCGAATCAGGGAACCCACGCACCAGAGTTGAATGCTTTACCATTGAGTCTCACGACTATCATCAGGGTTAGAAATTATATTTTTGGGCTTTTGGCATCTCGTTTTATCCCATCACGAATGAGAGATAACGATCTAGAGACCTGCACGGGCCGAATTTTTCGGCCCGAGCCCAATCCGGCCCGAACGTACCTAGGCCCGGCCCAGCCCGGGCCCGAAAAGTTTTGGAGATTTTCGGCCCGATCCCGGCCCGGCCCGGCCCGATAAGTTTTTAAAATTCTTGGCCCAAGCCCGGCCCGGGCCCGATATATTTTAAAAGTTTTTGGCCCGACCCAGGCCCGATAATTTTTAAAAAAAAAATTAGCTCGAGCTCCAAACTTTCTCAAAATTTAGTACTAAATTTGACCTAACCCACAGAAGCATTTTCTAAACTCTGGTTCACAACCTGACGCTTGCCTCCCGAATGGTACCATTGCCTATTAGAACTTTGCCTGTTATCGAGAGAACAAAAACTCCATTCCCTGTAACAAAAATCTAACTTAATTGATTTTTAGCGTAAAGTGAAGATGGCAATATTGTTTAGCGACAGGCAAAACATTCCCACCCCTTCTTGTTATATTTTGAGTTCAGTGAAGGTCAATGTCAGAGCTCAATTTACCGCATAATGCCTGCAATCCTCTATAGTGAAAGTGGAGCCGCTAAGCAACACAAACTGTAAATAGCTATTGCATCCTTTGTAACATTTTTCACGGACACACTTCTTCAACGTTTGGCTTTATTCCAATTATCGTTTAACGAAAGTCAATAATTATTAAAGAATTGCAACTGATCGGCCTCAGCCCGGCCCGACCTGAAGAGAAATCAGTGTCGGACAGCCCAAGCCCGGCCCGGCCCAAAGAAATAACAGTGTCGGCCCGCCCAAGCCCGGCCCGGCCCAAAGAAAGAGCAGAGTCGGCCCGCCCAAGCCCGGCCCGTGCAGGTCTCTATAACGATCCTCGCCAATCACATTGCCCGGGAAATGAGGGAAAGAAAAAAGGAAACGGGAAGCAAGTAAGCGACCTGGGACCTTAATGTTTGGTTTCATTCTGGCAATTGGTTGGTATGAATGAGGAAAACTCAGGAGAAACCTCACTCAGGATGCCTGGCTTGAAAAAGATATTATACCCGACCGAGTGTCCCCACCAGAAATCGAGTCCGGGACCGCTCGCATTAAAGGACGAGAGCGTGCATGATCACACTATGTACCACACATTTTGTCCTTGGAAGTGTAATCGTTATTTCTATTTGCGTGTGTTGAGAAAATACAAAAATGCTACATTATTTTGAATACACTGTGCTTTTGTGACGTATAGGACGAAATATGTGCTAAAAATAACCTCTATGAACTATGTAATTTCTGAGGTATTTGAAGTTCGTTTTCAGATTACTTCCCCATCCAATCTGGCGACACTGCACGATGCTGCAATACTACGAATTTGAAGGGAACCAATTGACCACAGTACCAACTGATATTTCTGCATAGTGTACCCATCGAAATGACGAAGTGCTAAAAATGCACCTAAATTCATATATTGGAACACTCATTCGTCGATGGCCCCAGTTCCACATAGCCTCCAGTATTCTGTTCCGTCTCCCCCTGAAAAACCGAATAGCTCTCCCGAACATGACTCGTCAGACATTGATGATAAAGATATGAAATATGTGGACTACATAGGCGATTTTCCGCCAGCAGAAAAGTACTATCCAAATCAGGAAGATCTTATCGATTTGATCAGAGTACTTGGTCTCACTGAAACCAATGGTGAGCTCTAAACTTCAAGACTGAAACAGTGAGATTTAGTAGACGAGTCCAGGTTATGTAACAATCCTTATTCGCGTTTGTTGGTTTGTTTGTGTGTTTATTTTCACTTTGAAAGATGGACTGTGCTTTTGTAATAATACCATCGACTTGTTCGAGTCAATTGTTATGGCACGGCATGAGGTAAGGAGTTAAATGTGCAAATTAGGTTTCTACTTTTTAATTCACTCATTCAGTCTTTTTTTTTTTTTTTTTTAATAAACCACAGAAATCATTTGAGGGGGTAGGAAATTCAGTGCTAAATCTCTTATGAGACAGCACACAATATTGTATTACATATATTGATGTGTGTGTATTTAACTTTCCTTAGAAAATATATTCTAAAGAAAATGTGATATAATAGATCTACGCAAAAATATGGATTTTAATACATGTACAATTAAAGTGAAATGGAGCTGAAAGTGTACTCATACAACTTACGTGTATAATCTTACTGAATGCGTGAGGCCCAACGAGTTTTTCATGTTATAATTTGTATCATACTTTCGTCCATCGAAAACAGGATTACCCAATATGAAACGTGACATAACAGAATATTTTACCAATAAATAAACTAATAAGTTGTTTTTTGTATCGTATAAATATAATGTTATGTAGTTTTAAAACGTGTTTCTTGTTTATTATTGATAACATCCCAACTCAGCTGTAGACTAGAACTGACCAATCAGATGTACTTGTTTAGTCCATATTTGGTCGTCTTTTAACTGTTTTCGTAGATTGTAAATAAATATATCTGAATACTTTTCATAAACGGTGTAGTTAGTGTGTCCTTTCAAACATATATATAGACTTTCGGTATTTATTTAAATAAATGGAAATGATTTAATGAGATTTGCTTTGGGTAGTGAAAATTTCCATTAATACGGTATTTAATAGAAAGGCACAGGAAAAGTACGGTTAATTGATGAAGGTGTAGTTTTAATTCGTATTCCAGCACAGGATAAGTGCTAGTTTCTTTTATATTTCAATTTACCTTATGTTACAGAGCCGTGGTTGTAGTTAGTATGACTTCGTCTACTAACTGGACAGCCCGAGTTCAAATCCTAATGGGGGCGGGAGATTTTCTTGTTCCAATTAATCTCACTCAACTCTTGGGTTTTCCATAGCCTGTCCCGAATAGAGGGAGAGACACACTTTGCTTATTGATCTCATGTTGAGAATACGATTTTACTAATTACAGGAAAACAAGCAAATTCTACATATAATTATTCTTGTTGCTGTGTTTTCATTAAGACCTTGTTTTCTGTTGCATATACATCCTGTCTTATATAGACAAAAGTTGATTCGCCCTTCTAGTGTCTTAACTGCTGAAGGAGACTGGATCACATCTTGGGGATGAGGCAGCACTTAATAGTATGTAGCACCATCATGGTGGTCATTTTTAAGTCCACCTCCTTGGATTCAAATATATAATTTTATTTTTCAGGTGATCCCGCATAGCACTGTCGTTTCAGGAGTGCATTGTAGTTATGTTGATGAGTTGTAGGTGCAGCATGCGAATAATAGGAAGCGCATTTGGCGCATTGAATCCAGAAACATGGGATATTTCATACCGTACCATACCCAAGATAGTGGAGAAATTTAGGGACAGGGTTCTGTGTTACAAAGACCACCTAATGGACATCCGAGCTGTGGATGAAGAAACTGCAACGGCACTTTTGGCACCTTTTGTGAAAAGCCTGTAACCCAGCACGCCAAGGGAGATAGATGTCTGTCGAAAGTAAATCCTCAGAGGTCAAATGTTGTACACCAACAAATAAGTCTCATACACGAGTCAGTTGTGATAGCACTTCACGGAAGATTGCGTATTACAGTTCGCCTAATTGTTTGTTGAGGAATGCAACCCCACATATTTATCGGTTGTGACTTTACAAGAATCTTGTAGCTGTAATTAAAAAATATTGTAACCCGATCTTTCTATTTACTGGTTACACATTACAACGTTCTGAAAGCAAGAAAGATATCACCACCCGTGCAGCACTGCACTCTAGTGGACAAATAGTGAACCTCCTCATTAAAAGCATCTCCTCCCCGTCCAAAAGAATCCGTTCTTTCGGAAGCGGTGAAACTTTTTTTTTTTCTTTATGTCAGCGGGAGGGCGATAGCAGGTAGCAAGCAAGACGACCCAGAAAGTTGCACATGGTTTTACTACTTGCAAGATGAAGAAAAATGCTGTATGTCCCTTTAAAGACTATGTTTACTTGAAGAAATATTGTAGAGTTGCTTTTTTTTTTTTTTTTTTTTTTTTTTTTTTTTGACCTACAAGATTCTTATAAAGTGACAACCCAGCTTTAGTTTAGGTTAGCGATGAGGCCAATTTTTATATGCAGGAAGAGATAATTAAGCAATGAATTTGTATTGGTCGGTTTCAAACTCAAAGGTGGATCCCAGTAAAGGCATAGAAGAAACTTTGATATGGTTCGGTATATGAAACTGGCAGGAGTTGTGCGCCACGTGTTCATTGACTATCAGTGGGTGGTGATCAATATCTTAAATTCTACGTGAGGATATGTTTCTTTCTTTTTAGAATCCCGAAGTTCAATTTTCACCCTTTTTGCAACATAGTGGTGAGCCTCCGCACTTTTTGTGGGAGTCCGACAGTTTATGAATAAGCATTTCCCGGCCAATGAATAGGTAGGAGAGGGTCTCATCTAGTGACGACTACTGTGATCCTCGCATCTTACTAGTTTTGTTTTGTACTTCGAAATCACTAAAAATCCGATGTGTGCTGGGTGGAAACCCTCAACTAGCCCTGCAACGCACTGTGTTTTACCTTGTCCCGGTGTCTCTATGATGACACAGGTACTAAGGAAGGACTGAATAAAAATGTGTAACCAGCAAAAGGGACTATGCTGAATATATGTTGTAAAATGTCATTTCTTCACTTGCACGAATAATGACTTCTATATGAATAAAGTTAGGCTAGGGAATAACTTCACATTTATACTTCTGGTGGAAAACTACTTCAAATTCTATATAGCACGAACACTTTCCCATTTAAAATTTAAAACCGTAATTCAAGACAGTAACTTGCCCCTATGATAGTACTATACTCTATCAAGTGCAATCTCATCCACATTGTCTCTGTGCAAGATATGGTCCCTTTTCCTCTAATTGTTTTTAAATTATTAAAGTGTATCTAGAATTTTGCCTCACGCTGTATATATGCAAATCACCTTTTCTGTGTTGGACACACTGCATTACCTCCACCTTCCTGCGATTGTTTCTTCATCCAGATAAGAGGTATGAAATAAAAAAGCTAATGAAAAAAGATCTGTCGCCGTATTACTTTATATTTTGTTCTTTCATATATGTAGTATGTATTGTATGTATTGTCATCCATTTAAATACAAAACGCATATTCTAAACTGATTATGAATTTTTGTATTTGAATTTAAAAATTCATTTTATGTCTATATTTTGTTCCATTAAATACAGGAGCGGAGCCAATGGAGCCAAGGCTCAGGGGGCCCCAAAAAATCCCTCTCTTTAGCACTAAAATATAGCAATCAACTTATATCATAGGCTTCAGACCCATGCTAATTTTTTCCCGCTCGATACGCTCGCAGTATCGCTAAAGTTAGTCAACGTCTTCACGATACTTATTTTGTGAGGGAGTGATCTATTTTGGGACTATTACAAACCAAATTTTTAGCTTGTGGTGACAATTCTGTTGACCATTTGGCTTGTATTTGGCACTTGTGTGTTACACTGCAGTATGTGAGCATTTATCGGTTAATAATGCATGTAATTAAACTAATTATTGTGAACTTGGAATACATTAAAATATTACAGCATATTTTTCAGTGTTTTGATAAGCCTGTGAGGCTGTGGAAGGCAGGAAAGAAAATTTATGCGCTGGAATTATTCGTAACATAGGGCCCCCTTGAAATAGTCGGCTCCAGGACCCCAAAAACCTTAATCCGCCCCTGATTAAATTTCAAAATCGGAAATATAATCTAAATATTTGTTTGTGTATTTCTTTCAGGCATTTCGAGTCGAGGTATGGCGTCACTATATCAGATGCATCGAACGGGACCACATATTAAGAAACGACCACCACGACAACCACTTGATGGGCGTCCCCAAATGAAAGGTGTCGTACTCAAGACATTAATTAAGAAACCGAAGAAACCAAATTCAGCGAACAGAAAGTGTGTTTTAGTACGACTAAGCAACGGAAAAGAAATGGTTGCCTATGTACCGGGCATAGGACATAATCTTCAAGAGCACAATATTGTTCTAGTACGCGTGGGACGATCTCAGGATTTGCCCGGAGTGAAAATTAAGTGTGTGCGAGGAAAATACGATTTACCACATGTGATTAAGAAGTAGTTGTGTACTTCAAGTTAAATCCTTCCTGCTTAGTTTTGTATATTGTATATCAAATAATATATTGAATCAAACTGTCTGTTTGTGTATATATTGCCAATAATGCATAGGTATGCATTACCATAGTCTTATTAGGTAAATAACTTGGTACTGGTATTGTATAGGAATAATTTAAGCGATTAGAAGATGGCTTGTTGTATAAGTAGGTGCTTCTGCATTGAAGTTGCCAGAAACACTTTTTCCTTTCGTCTTCCTTTAACATCCGATTCCAAACTTGTGTTCGGTAGTTAGTAATAAGATTATAATTCCAAATTGTGTTTATCTTACCCCAATTTTGAAACAATACAATGTCAAATAATACAATATATATATATATATAATACATTGCCCACATTTTCCATATTCACTTCAAACTCTTTTCATAATAATTGCACGTCATATCAAGATTTGTGTGTACCAATTCTTGCCAAAGATTACTTCATCAGCTGTGCTACAAACTTAATAAGAGTCTTCCATGATGCTATTGGCAGACCTAAGGAATAAAAGGAATAAAAGCAGATTGTGGTTAAGGTTCGTAAACACTTTGTAAATAACGAAAACCTACTATTATTTTTGTTTATTTAACAATAGCTTTTGACAGATCTTCAGATATTTGATGTTGTTGAATGCGCCTGCCTGGCTACTGTAAGCGCTGTTTCTAAAATACTTCATTAATTATTAATTTATTTATTTACAATGTGTGCTTCGTTAAGTTCATTCAATAGTTCATTAAGTTCGCCGTAGATTCAATAAGCACGCGTGCCCTAATTAAGTACTCTCTGAACTTTATTTTGTGATTTTATTGTTTTGTACGAAAACCTGTTACCCAGATATTGCAATAAACAATATCTAAACTAAATTAAACTTCCTACGCAATAGCCTACGAAGAGCTGTAATCGTCAAGATCACTAATTTTCAACTCTCAAAATAAGTGGTCATCTCATCGATTCTGGTCTGATGGTGTGAATGGAGAGTTGAAATTAAATCTCAGGTGAAGACAATCTCAAATATAATCAAACTAATGTAATAACATTTCCTAAAAGAATGTACATTAACAGAGAATAGATTATTTGAAAAGATTATATATATATTGGAAAGTCACATAGTAAGTGTTGGTTGTGTAGCGTGGTGTGAGAACTTGACAAATTTCAATGGTTACCCTCTCGAGATAAATTATAGATTCCTCTCAAGAGAATTCGAGCTACAGAATTTGGTTTTGAAAGTGCGTGCGTATCTAGGAGGAAAACGTAGTGATGGCAAAATGAGCCAATACCTTGCCTGTCAATTCTCTTATTGTATTCTTTGTGTTGGTCTGGTCAACGACCTCTGAAAACACCACCTATATAGTCTTATAGTTTCTCTCAAAAGTTGTCAGATGCATTTCTTTTCCCCGCCCTTCTGATGAGGTCAGTACACCACTATGTATAGTCCAATCATTATCAGTCTACCCTCCTTCCAGGAACTCCTCTATCCTCTGAGTTTTTCCCCTTATGTCCCCACCTCCAAACAATTCGCATTTCAATGGTTAACTACGAACAACATGAAAATTAAATGAAATCTTTGAGTTTTACGTCCCACGATTATGCCGGCTAGGCTGAAGGAGACGGCGATGATGAGAAATGAATGAAAATGGTGGAATGAAGAAAGTGAGAGGAAACGGGAGAACCCTGAGGAAACCCACGCGCACGGTGTTTGTCCACCACAAGGTTCAATCTGAACATAATTTTTACATCGCTATAACTTTATGTTATATAAAAAAACTATACACATTCTGCCTTTTGCACATTCTGCATTAATCCTTTACCTAACTAGGGCTTCGTATGAGTGTAGAATTGAGGTGGGATTAATTAACATTGCGTTGCAGAGTGTTTTTTAAGGTTGTAGTTACAATATTATTAGTACATTAAGTGACACTCTTGAGACGTGATAATGGTACCAAACAGAATGTAATATTTCGTTTTTCAGGTTTTTCTTGTTTTACCGTTAAAAGTTGTGTTGTTATGTGTGCAGATATACTCATTGTTGATTTGTTCACTAGATACTTTGACTTCTTGTAGGAAGGGTCAAGAGAAAACTTCATTTTTAAATAATTATCTTTTTTTTTTTTTAAGTGAAACTTATATACTAACGATGGTGAATGATAAACTATTTTGGACCCATTTCCCGTACTAGTTGTTCAACCCTATCACATTAATTTTTTCATGGAAAAATGCATGATGGCCACATACTAGATAGGTATATATGGATATCATAACTTCGTAAGATAGATTATCACTAGTATATTGCTCCTTTTGGCCTTTGCATTTAATGATGAATAAAAGAGCCATCCAAAATTTTCAGTACTTTGTAATTTTACAAGTCTCAACTGCACGATTTTCAATTTTATCTGATTGCTCATCTAGTATCTGCTTCTACGTTTACGTGAGATTTGCCACAACTTGGTTTTGATATTGTTATTGCTGATTTATCTTATCTCGTAATCGTGAAGATTGACACAAAATCGATTCATAAGCTAAGGGTTGCCAGATTATAAGCTAGGGGTATATTATAACAAATAAATCAATTATATTTATAAACGGAATATGTACAGACGGCGCCAAGCATGTTATCGTATTATTGTGGTATCAAGTGTTAACGCTACAATTACTTTAATTAAGTTCAAACACTCGAGGTAATCATTTCTGCGCTTACATGCCCAGCAAATGTGTTTTCAAATTAATATGAGGCAGTGGCGGATTTACGTATAAGCTAAACAAGCTGTAGCTTAGGGCCGCACTCTTTTTTTGGAGGCCCCAAAAAGTTTAAAGAAACAAAAAATTGGATGTAGATTCAAGATAAAAACAAACAAAAAAAATCTATATAGAGAAACAGTGGCTTCTTGGAGCCTCTCCTGCTAGCCTTCTTCCTAAACTGTCACTTGACAAAGGACGGCTGGATATATAAAAGGCTTGATTAGTTTCAATAGCTTAGGGCCTCATAAATCCTAAATCCGGCTCTGATATTACAGTTTATATGTGTTTGAATGTGTAGCTAACGTTGAACAACACCAGAACCAACCATAAGGGGGTTGAGGCATATCGACAAATGTCGGGGGTTCAGATCTTTGGGAGGGAGGCGTGATAAAAATTATCTCTTATTTTTTCATAAATTTTCTAGAGATTAAATTAAGCAAAATTAGACAAATACAGCGAAGTGTTTTTAATTTAAGTCCAAACGAATCGATTCAGCGACTTAAGAGAACAAGCATACCATTACATCTGTAACACTATACGGAAACTGGAAATAGTTGAAATTTCCAAGTGCTTCCGGTTTCAATATTGATTTCGATATAGCAAAAACGAAAAGAGATATCGAGAAGGTTTATTATTATTATTATTATTATTGATTCAGCATCCCAAGAATAGAACCTTCTATTCTAACCAGAAATGGTTTCAACGTTAATCACCATAGAACAAGAGCGATAGTAGATAACGACAAGTGGCTTTTAACAATTGATTCAGCGTCTCAAGAGAACATACTATCATCACCCGCAATTGACAAAACCGGAAGTAGTTGAAATGTATTAGTACTTCCGGTTTCAGCAAGTGAACTTTGTGGTGGACAAACACCGTGTGCGTGGGTTTTCTCGGGGTTCTCCCGTTTCCTCCCACTTTCTTCATTCCACCATTTCATTCATTTCTCATAATCACCGTCTCCTTTAGCCTCACCGGCATAACCGTGGGACGTAAAACTCAAAGATTTTTTCCGGTTTCAATACTTATTTCCATAAAACTAAGATGGTAAGAGATTTCGAAAAGCGGATTTCTGAGCACAAATTCAGTGTCCCAACAATGAGTTTTGTTCTGACTTCTATCTGTTGAAACCGGAAGTGGTGAAAAGTACGATTTTTCAGTTACAACATTTATCGCATATTGGAGAGAACAGAAATAGATAGCGACAACTTTTTTAAAAAATAATGGATTCAATATCGACAAATTATGTTTTACCTCTGATTTTATTCCTTTATGGCAACAGGAAGTGATAGACAAATTAGCACTTCCGGTTTCAAGGAACATGTTCTATCTTTGATCTTATTACTTTATTGCAATTTGTAGTTATAGATGTGGTACTTGAAGTTTTAGCATTAAATTTGTATAGATTTGAAGTCTACTCCAGTTTCACGCAGTGAAACGAAACTCGTACTAACGTTGCTCTCTTCTTTACTTTTCTAGCTCATTTGTACAACTATTCATTTCCGACCATTTGTATATTTTAAAAAAAAAATCTTCTCCGTGTACACATGTTGAAATTTTGATCTGCCATGTGAGACCCACTTATTACTAGAGGATATCTGATTGAAAGCCCCTTTCCGATCATTCCTTTGAATGAGAAAGGTGCCTACGTCGAGGTAGATGTCTTGTTTATTTGATCCAAGTGTGGTGAAGCGAGTAGGATGAGGCTTGTGTTTCTCCGTCTTGTAGCTCCTTATCGATTATACATCGGTCTCAATTGAGAGTATTATTCTATTTTCTGACTGCAAATTGTGAACCAGCTCTTGGATTCGAAAACCCAACTATTTATCTAACCATTGCTACAGGCTTCGGAATCAATGAAGTGTAATGTAATGGTATTGGTACACGTGCAGATTCGCAGTTTCATTGTATTAACACTTTTCTCGGGGCCAGGTTCTACTATTTTCTTTTCTTTTGTTTTAAATAGTTATCAAAAAATGATTGTGAATTTTCTAACGATGTGAAATTTCTCAAACCAGCGATGAATATTCTGTACATCAATCATATCTGAACAAATGCATTTTAATGTACTCCACCTCAACGTGAGCTGAATGGCCTAATTTGAACTTACATAGAAAAAAATAATCGTTAACTATAGTGTTACTATGTTTCACCTTGATAGTATGATTCATTAATGTGATTCCTATACAGCAACTCACTTCACAACCACGATGACCAAACATGATATAACACTACGGATTGCATTTCGTTGTGTCTTGAAAGTGAACATTTCAAAAATTTCAACCTATGTTCAGCGTCTTCGAGAATCTCTTAGTGATTTCTTTGCCCTTAATTTTTATCTCACAAACCGGGTGGTTGAAGTACGTAATGGAAAACTATATGTGAAAAATAATTGACCATCTACTCGAAATACTAAACTTGTAGGTACTATAAGTAATATAATATGCTTTCATTTTCTGTTATTTTGAAAATTGTAAAGGAACGTGCTTATCTATTGCAACCCATTCTTAAACCATTACTATAGAAAATAAAGGACCATATTAAAGTTTGTAGTTGATGTAGAATCTCTGTCCATACATATCTGGTATAACCACTAACAAATATTGGATGGATATTTACTTATCTCCCATATTATCTAATTGCAATCGGTAAACATACAATAACACATTTTTAAATACCAACTCAATATAAATATTATCGAATGTTAAGGTGGTCAGTCTTGGAAGGCTGTAAACATCATTGGTTGTAATTGTGGATTTGTATGTGGAGAAAGTGAGCAGGTGAGCATTATGGAATTACATAAATAAGCAGCGGTCAAGCATGTTTGCTGTATGACAGATCGGTTATTCAAGGAGAACGGAAGATTGTAAGACCTTCAGAAAAAAAAATATGGAGAAACCAGATTTTTGTGTGTGTTGAGGGATATTTCATCTGAAAAAGACAAAATTCTTTGTCGTAATGACTTGTCCAGTATATTTTTGTAAAAGAAGAAGAAGAAAGATGGCGTTTGGTGTTTGTTTACTAGATCCTGACCCACTTTTCCACGAGCCACTTGTGTTGTCAGCATAATGCTCAAACATCTGCTCTGCCACCCTCCATGAAAGGCAAGGTCAGCCACTCGCTCAGTGTTACGGATGGATAAGGTATATTGGGAAAAGGCAATGTGTGGTAAGGGTAGGGTTGGAGTTAGAGGAAGCGTTTTTCACTGATATATGAAATCAGGAGGTGGAAAAAATCCGAGAAAAGATGACATGCGCCGAAGAGGAGGAAGAAAGCTCATGTGAAGAGGTGTTTGTCATACAATAAAAGATTCAAAGAACAAATTTACCTTTGAGATGAATTGAGATTGGCATCTGTTGGATATATTCCAGAAAATAATTTTCATCAGGGTTGAACAGCTTCATCGAAACTATGCAGTAAATGTTATTATTGCCATAAAGAGTACTATCTATGTGGGTAAAGAGTATGTGTGTCATCGTTGGGAAAAGGCAACAATATGCTAATTAACAGTGTATTTTTTCTGCACATGTAGTTCACAAATAAATAATTTCTGCCACCAAAATAAAAATAGACGTGACACTAGCCCTAAACGGCACATGACGTAAACTGTATTGAATCTGAACGACATAGATCTAAAATTCAACTAGTTGCTAAAATCCTGAACAGCATAAGCAGAGATATCGTGGGTCAATGAAAACTTTACCCATGACCCACTGGTCCACCACCTACTCTGAGCCACGACCCACTGGATCCACCACACGCCATGGCCCTCTCTGTCCTACCACCCACCAAAATCCATCATCATCAACTCTTTACTCATGATTCACACCCTCCTCTCCACTGACTAAAACGTTTACACTTGTGATAAAACAAGGCTGTGAAATTATCACTAATTGGAGGTTCTCTTTCTATGGTCAATCGCTCAAGCACCGCTCTGTTACAAAATCGGTGGATCAGACCTTTATGATTAAAAAAATAAATAAATAAATAAAAATAGTAAAGTGTTTGTCATGGGCCATATTATAATTAATTTCAATTTGATTCTCGTATATAATTATTTCCTTGTTGAATTACAGATACCTGTCAGTGGAAAATATGATGAAATTTGAAAGTCTCAAATCAAGGTAAAGTAGGCCAACTTAAAGGACAAAAAATAAAAAATAAACTGTAAAATTCGACTGTGTCTCGAAAGCCAAGTAGTAAGTCCTATTGCTATTATAATAATTACAAATATCAATATCCAAAAGTGCCTGAAGTTCTTTCACTTAGATATACTCATCTCAGGTAAGTAAATAGAAACTAATGAAAAGGGAAGAATAAAATGTAGTCCTTGAAAGTAAAACGTAGACAAATTCACCAGTGTTCAGATGCTGTCTACAATTCACTGAGCAGGGTGGGTCACGGTGGGTCGAGGGTAGTGGTGAATGGGTCTCGGTGGGTGGTCGGTCGCAGTGAGTCTCGTCTTGACTCACGACCCACTCACAAATATTGACCCACGACTCACTCCATTTTTGGGCTTAAAACGTAAATTGCACAAGACCTAAAATCTCTTGTGGCAGTATAATCGCGTCTATGCCAGGAATACTGTAGAAGCAGTACTAATAAGTAGCAAAAACTGTCATATTCTATCAGTAATTTAAGTTTGTAGCAGGAGTCAGTTGCGTAACTATTGACGCTTTCCCCTCACGTCTTTTCAAATTCATGAAGGCATGTAAAATTTATCCAACTATAAGAAACTTTTTATAACTGGATGAACCATCTAGCCAGTCTCTTACTGCTCATGGTACATGAAAATGTCCCGTTATTATTATTATTATTATTATTATTATTATTATTATTATTAGTAGTAGTAGTAGTAGTAGTAGTAGTAGTAGTAGTAGTAGTAGTAAGTAGTAGTAGTAGTACAACAACTACTACTACTTGCAGCTTGATTTTTTCTCATTGATACCAAAGAAAGTAAAATTTAATTCACTCTCAGCTGAAATTATTGAATATTGCCATATCCTTTGGTTTACATGTATAATATACGTCACTGTTAAGGCAAATAAAACAACAATAGATACAATATCGTACTTAACGGTTGGCATTTTTCTTACATAGTATCTATATATTAAAATTGTAGGTTTATAAATGATGGTCTCCGAAGAAAAGTTGGTATGTTTGTCTCTAATCCTTTGGAAAATGAGATCTTGAAAACCACAAGTGCTAGAAAGTGATTCACTAGTTGATTCCAAATTTTGTGTAGATTGTCCAATTCTAATTGAATATTTAAAAAGAAACGTGGATGTTATTTCATTATCACATTTTTAGGAGTACACTGGAAAAAAATAAATAAATAAATAAATAAAGCATCATGTCCTCCGAGTTATACATTCCAACACCACATAGTTATATATAAGGGTTGTATATCTCAGGTGTTTGATTCATGGCCAAATGATAATTAAAAACGAAGGATAACCATTTCTCCAGTCTAAGATGAATCTTTATTATTTGAAGTGTTTTGCCTAATGAACACTATGTGTCACTGACATTATAATTAATTGTCTGTATAATGCATTTGCTTATTACATACTGCATGCAAGAAGAAAAAAATAACATTGATCATACATGAATTAGAAACTCCAACTGGAAGTAGGCTCAAATCTTGCAAACGGTGCAAGATGTTGAAAAAATAATAGAAAAAATCTACCCCTTTATGGTACCCTTTCCGTTGAACGAAAATCATATTCACGAAGAAATTAAATGTCGACTAAAAGCAGGGAATTCGTGTTACTATTCAGTTCAAAATCTCTTGTCGTCGCGAATTCTGTCGAAAAATTAGAAACTTAAAATATACAAAACGATAATCATGCCTGTTGTTCTGTATGGTTGCGAAACATGGTCGCTTACTCTGAGGGAAGAACATAGACTGAAAGTATTTGAGAACAAGATCCTGAGACGAATATTCGGATACAAGAGGAACGGGAATGGGAAATGACGGAAACTTCATAACGAGGAACTACATAATTTATACGGTTTACCCAACATTGTTAGGGTCGTCAAGTCTAGGAGGCTTAGGTGGGTAGGTCATGTAGCTAGAATGGAAGAAAGTAGAAACGCTTTCAAATTCTTGACTGGAAGACCAATCGGAAAACGACCATTAGGAAGACCTAGGCGCAGATGGGAGGACAATATTAAGATGGATATCGCAGAGATATGAATACAAAGTAGAAACTGGATCCAATTGGCTAAGGATAGAAGTCAGTGGAGAGCTTTTGTGAACGCGGCATTGAACCTCCGGGTTCCATAGGCCATAGAGTTAGTTAGTTTGTTTGTTTGTTTTCTATATTATAAATAACAAAGTAACAACGAATAAACCATTATTTGATTACAAAATACGAAATAATAGTGTAATATCATCAAACTGTATAATTCTCATTCAATACATTAAGTAAACTGTACGAAAAAGTGTCATTTTTATTTTTTTATTATTTTTTATATATTATAAATAACAAAGTAACAACGAATAAACCATTATTTGCTAGTATATACATTAGAGATACTACAGACCAAATTGCAGCTATTTACTTCAATCAACAACGTTACAAATTTTTGCGACGGCACGCACGGTTTTGTCCCATTGTGCGTCGTTGTGAAGTTTGAAAATTGTATACTTCAGCATCAGTCACTTTAATAGGTGGCATGTTTTTTGTTCAGCATCAATTTGTAGGTGTACAACATATTTTGTTTTTCTTCTTCTTCTTCTTCTTCTTCTTCTTCTTCTTCTTATTATTATTATTATTATTATTATTATTATTATTATTATTATTATTATTATTATTATTTTCAAAAATTATGCATGAGCTTTTACACGGACGGATAAGCTTTTACACTAAATTTTGTTCTTGTTAGTAAGATCTATCTACTGGTGTATGACTGCTCTTTGGACTTTGTTTTAAACTATACTGAGTGCGGTAAATTAAATGGCTTTTTAAGCACTAACTTTAAAATATTATGATACTATAGAACAATATTGAGGAAAAACTTGAAATAATATGAAACTTTAAAAGCGGATTTTAACATCGTAACACACAAGGTTAATCTTCAAAACTCAAATGGGTCTTCTATTAGCGTGGGTCCCCCCGCGTTGCGGGTCCTAAAAGCCCGTTAGTTACACCGCTAGCAGGAGTACTCACAAAGATGAATGAGTTGGAACTCAGAATGCGTCATTGAAATTTTAGAATATCTTTCAAGAGCAAAGTAATTGAAATTTATGAGAAACTTTAAAAATATACCTAAAATTCATATCATATGTAATCATTTTTATGTATTTAATAAATATATCTATTTTAAATACATATATTTAAAATAGGTATAATTAATACAAGAACAACACTTTATTCAAGCATGCATCCAGTACTGTATGGGATATATTGGAGTACGAGCCATTGGATCAGTTTGAATTAATAAATGAGTTTCGAGTTCTTTGAGTTTCTGTGTTCTCCGTCCTTATGCAACGTCGGAGTGGTTATGAAGGATGAAACCTACTATTATCCATGTTGGTTCCAACCACGTAGAAAGTATGGCAGATTGTTGATTGTTTATTTAACAATGGTGGCCTCCAACAATGAAACTAGCAACAATATGTGAAATCGACATGGCCCATTCCCTAGATATTTCAATCGTAATTGGGTGTGCCACAACTTTGCTCAGTTTCTGGTAGAAAATGTAGCAGATAAAGTTGATTATTTAACAATGTTGGCCTCTAACAATGAAATTAACAACAATATGTAAAATCGACATGCTCCATTTCCTAGATTTTGCAACGTCCATTAACCAGACTGTATCCGGTTTTGCTTACTTTTTGAACTATTCATTTTATTTTTGATTGTTTTAGTTTTGTTAGTTGTATATGTTAACATTGGTGACAGTGGCGCCATCTACCGTGAGACAAACTGCTTGGACGCTAAAAATAATCTTAAATCCAATGTAATTAGAAATGTACAGACCATATTGGAGATCAAACCTTCATAGTATGTAGGCCGTTTCTCACCACTTTATCTCACCTTCAAGAGAGTTGGATTAAAGGACCATGTTACAGGCCTCATCAGCAATAGCAGCTATTTTGCGGGAACATGTGAGGTAAATTTAGGAGTGCAACATGTACCAAAGCGGACGAGTATCCCTAGTTAGTAGCCTAGCAAAATGGACCAGAATCGCATTCTAATGGTAATCGTGTCACATGTTTTTAAGTTCCGACACAATTTCAATCTCACACATGAAAAAAAAAAATCATTATTTCTTTGTACTAATGCTCGAGTATGTATTATAAAAATAAAGGGAATATAGTTGCATTGCATTTTATTCCAGGTTATAGTTGAACACCATTACAGCGAATTTGATGAGCGCGGGCAAAATTCGTTATGCATGATTCCCGAACATATAAAGTAGCTTGGGTAAAGATGCCCCACTTTTTCATTATTACCCATTTTCCACTCCTGCAATTGAGGTGAGGTTGTTGAATTTATGATCAATTAGAAGATTGATGTCTTGTTTGTGATACCTCAAAAAGACAATTTTATTTCAGTAAATTTAAGAACTTTTAAAATAAACCATTTACAAAAACCTTCAAGTGGGGCATCTTCGCCATGCATGTTGAGGAAAGATGCCCCCGTTTCACAATTTTTCAAAATGTGTTCATAAACATCATAGAACAGGTAATTATGCTTTTGTACCATTAATATTACTAACTTTAATTTCTACTAACTATCTATCTAATAATAAAGAAAATTTTCAACAAAATGACAAATATTCACCATGTATATTTTCTAAATTCGTTTGTAAACAATGGATAAAAATAAAAGAGAAAAAAGAATTGTGAACCTTACATATTATTATCATTTGTTCATTTTTTTTCAAACTTGGATTCTTGCGACCACAATCAATGCATTGACATGCAGTGAACCTACAGTTTAAATCCAAATCACCGTAATCGTTCAAATTTTCCAAACTATCTACACCGGGAATCGGACTCTGGACTTCGTGCACCAAAGGGATATTACTAGTCACTAGACCAGAAGGGAGGATGGCTTTCTTTTAATACGTAAAAACCTGCTCCCTGAAAAAGTAATGCCTCCCCTTATAACAACTTGCTAGCTACTACAACACTGGCACACCTAAGATGATATCTGATGAATTAGTGGAAATGCTCTTCATTTTGCAATGAAGGGATAACTGATTCACCAAGAGATTTACTTTTTCAAAATAATTTAGTCAGATAAAGGAAGTTGTGACAAATCAAGTGAGTCACCGGACCCCTCCCCCAATGATATTTTTTAGTATTTTGAACAACCCTCATACATATTCAGCTCGCACAAATGGCTTTAAACTCAATCCATGCACATTCTTTTGATTCAGCTTGCTAGTAGTATCATATACATTATGTGAAATTCATTTAGTTTAATGTTGATCACGTAAGGAGCGAAAAGAAAAAAAAATTTATAAATAGATTATTACATCATTGAAAGCAGCAACTCAAAAGGGAAACCGAGCCACTACTCCAATCGAGAATTTCCCGTTTGCCTATGAGTGAACAATTAATTGCAGGTTATTACGGATCAATTAAGTGTTTCATATTCAAACCAAACATTGTTTAAAACACAACGAATGTACAATTCCTTCCAACATGTCATAAACTGGTTATCCCGAACAGAAATCTTAAATCTTTTGTGTTATAAAGTGGGCATCTTTGCTTCGATTTCACTGGGGCAACTTTCCCAATTTTAAAGGAAAGACGCCCAAGTCGATCACGTGACACACTCATGGATAAAGAAACACAACAAAGCATATTAGCGTTTGTAAAAGACTGAAGTTCTTACGCAATTGTGTTTTATTCATGTACTTCTATTTAACTACCGTCAAGAGCATTACTACATTTCACTCTAAAATTATAGACACTGAGATAAAAGTAACTTAGCTTTGTGAACAGGCCTCAACAAAAGCAGCTTCTTTCTCCGATGCAACTTCCACATATATTTACTCAAGACTGTGTACCCTTTCACATGCATGGCAAGTGTTGTGACTACGAGTCACAGGCCTTGAGCAATTCGAGCAGAGGCGTCTTCACTCAGTGGAGAATCTTTACCCACTCTTCTGGAGATATCCTGATAAATACATAAGTCAAATCTGAAACTAGGTATGTAGTGAGGAACAAGGTTGAAGAAATAACTATAATCATATTAGGACTATCGTTTAATTCCAAGTTTTAAAGCATATTTTTGGAGGTGTTTTTTTTTTTGGGGGGGGGAAGGATGCAAAAGTTTATAATCATCTTCCCAAATTAATGTAAAATGTGATTTTGCTCTTGTCCCTTAATCCCCTACCTTGGTGAGGGGAATTCGGAATTTTTAGGTTGTTTTTTGCTCCATTTACAGCTTAAGTCTTTCATTTGTGCCAAATTTTAAAAAGAAGTACCCTATAGCCCAGGCCCGTAGCCAGCCCAAAACTGTAGAGGGGGTCGGTAGAAGTTAGGGGGCCGATCCAACCATATTATAGTTCATCACCATATTATATCTCATTTGCAAACCTACCGTGAAAATTTTTAGAAGGCCAGTAAAAATTTAGGGAGTAGGACTCATGAATACGGGCCTGATATAACCTTAAATCGTTTTCAGAAGTGAGTAACAATATGTAACTTTTCACTTTTGCCCCTAAGTTTCCTCCATGGAATAGGACATTTCGATTTTTCAGACTTCCTCCTTTACTTTAACATAAAACTTACATTTGTACAAATTCAAAGTTTACACAATGTAAGCCGAAGGAGTGAATTTACCCAACCTTGAAAAAAATGTTAAATATATCTTTCTTAGTAACTATCAAATATCCGTGAAACTTTCTTAGAAATTCTTCGATTTTTGATTAAATATGGTGCTTCTTTAGGGCTCCTCAATTATCTCCGTTGCTTTGGAATTGAAATCAGAGGAGAGCAAGGAAGAATAAGATATTAAGTGGTTATAGAATTCGACTTTTGATTTTTCTTTTATTATTTATGTATTTAGTTATACATAAATATTTATGTGTTTAGTTGTTTAGAAGATTTTGTAGCTCTTCCCAGTATTTCACATTTCAATTTTAATCTGGCTAATGCCGATCGATTCTTTACACTATAATCCAGTACTCTTACACATGTTGTTAAATCAATATTCACTTTATATACGAGGAAGGTTCAATAATTATTGTCCCCGGTATATTTAAAATACTTGAGCTGGGATGACTGATGGGGGATATTGTTGCCTAATGTCTTAGATGCCTATATTATAAATTTCAGAACCATAGCTGCTATATTAATATTCTTTTTTTGTCGTTTCAGGTGTGAGAGGTGACACCTAGCTTGAAAAATGGAGAAAACCGAACAACGAGCTGTCATCAAGTACTTCCAGAAAAAGGGGTTAAGCCCAAAGGAGATTCATGAGGACATGATCAGTATGTTGGGTGATGGAGCTCCTTCCTACCAGGTGGTAAAGAACTGGTGCCACGACTTTCGTTGCGGCAGGGAAAGCTGTCAACAGGCCCCTGGTGTTGGTCTTCCAACAACAGCATGCACTCCAGAAAACATTGATGCTGTGCATGATAGGATTATAGCAGACAGACGAATCATGGTGCAACAGTTAGCAGACATCATGCACATCTCTGTAGGCTCAGTGGAAACCATTGTGCATGAACACTTGGGATTCAGAAAGGTGTCAGCGCTATGGGTACCCAAAATGTTATCTCGTGAAAATTAGAAAGACAGAGTTCGATGTTCAAGGGCTGGTTTGGAGGTTATGGGGAAAGACCTGAAACAGTCCTGTGATAGATTTGTGACTGTGAATGAGACTATGATCCCGAGTCCAAACAACAGAGCATGGAGTGGCGGCACAGCAGTTCGTCTCCCCCACGCAAGTTCAAGGTGCAAGCATCAGTACGCAAGGTTATGGCCACAATTTTTGGGGAAGTAAACGGTGTGCTCGTTATTAGCTACCTGGAGGTTGGACACACTATCACGGGAGCCTATTATGCAGCCCTAATCCCTAAGTTACGCGAAGCAATCAAGGAAAAACGGCGCAGGATTTTGCAACGAACAGTGCTGTTCCACCAAGATAATGCTCCGGCCCACAAAAGTCATCTTACTGGTGCCGCAATCCATGCTACTGGTTTTGATGTGTTGGAACATTCTCCCTACTCAGCCGACCTCGTCTCTAGTAACTTTCATTTGTTCCCACTTGAAGGATCACCTCAAGGGGAAGAAGTTTCACTCAAATGCAGCTGTTATTGAAGCTGTGGAGGAATGACTCATGGCTCAGCCAGACTTTCTTTGAAGCTGGCATAGTGGCTTTACAGCATAGGTGGAAGAAGTACATTACTATGAAAGGAGACTTTTTGGAAAAATAATACTGCTTATAGGTCAGGGACAATAATTATTGAACAACCCTCGTATATATATACGTATATATTTTTATTTCTGGTGGTACGCAACAGTACGGCGTACCGGCACCTTTTCACTGAGAACGGAACATGTCCTCTTCTGCCTTAAGAAGGGGTTGATAAACTTCGAAAATATCACATAGTAATACAGGGAGTTCTTATTGTTTTCCTTTTCCTTTTTTTTTCTTTCTTTCTAGAGAAGAGTTGCGAATCTTTGTTCCTTCTTGAAGTCAGTTAATTTTATTCAGGGACTAGAAACATTTAGGCCCTTCTGTCTCTCAGTCGCTGGCATGTCCTTGCTTGCCCCTCCCTATTTTTATTCCTTTTCCTTTCAACCGACTAGATTTGTTTTCTGAAAATATTGACCTCTCACAAGGAAATAATCTAACAAATTTGTCTGTCTCTGAAGTTCGACTAAACTGAAAGCCAGTACAAAAATTCTGTTGGCACTCCAACTCTGTACTTTCTCAGCAGAGGAGCTTTTGCTCAGTAACCTTTTTAATATATATAATTTATTGTTTTTATTCATGATTAAGAAGAGGAATAAGTAAGAACATCCCCTAGATTTTTTCGTGGTTAGTACATGTTTGTAGAACATGTACTTACATGTTTGTACAACATTTTTGTAATATAATTAGTATTCTGAAGAACATTATGTGAACAATCTACTGTATATGTGTATTTTTGAAATTCAGTATTTGTGGAACTCTTTGATCCTTTTTTTTTTTTTTTTTTTTGAAAACATACAATAGCAGCTTACTTTCATCTGTTTAAAAAGAGAAGAAGCAAGGAATAAATCACTAAAAATATTATTATCATTACGTTTATATATTATAAAATTACGATGCCAAAATCAGACATTTTAAAAGTATCTTTATATATATATATGTACGTAAGAGTTTTTAGTTACAAGACTGTACTGATACGCTACTGAACATTATTATTATTATTGTTAGTAATAATCCCCTTAAAGGTATGCAATTTTTAACCATTAAGAACCTGAAGTCCAGCGTACCAACACCTTTATTTTTAGAAATAAAACGATATATATATATAAAGGGTGGTCCAACTACAATGCACGATGTTAATTATGTGTCACACCGTAACGTCAAGGTTTTTGCCCAACTTAATTTGACATTTCTTTGTTTCAGGGTTTGGCAAATTCAACCATGGAGAGGTACACAATTGAGCAACGCGTGAAGATTATTGAAGCCTTTTACGAAAATGGACGTTCAAATCAAAATGCATTTCGTGCACTTCGTGATGTGTTTAGGTCAGCATAATCGACCAAATGTGTCAACAATCGGGAGAATTGTGCGCAAATTTCAGAAAACAGGGTTTGTAGGAAATGTGAAGACAGCTGTGCATGCTCGCCAAGTTCGTACTGCGGAAAACATTGCTGCTGTTCGCGATAGTGTGGCAGAAGAGCCGTCAACCTCGACTCGTCGTCGTGCCCGATAATTGAACATCTCACGAACATCACTGATGCGAATTTTGAAGAAAGATTTGAATTTACACGCTTACAAGGTTCAATTGACTCAAGAGCTGAAGCCTACTGACCATTTTCAGCGTCGTCAATACGCTGAATGGTTGGTTGAACAGACACAAGTGAGTGGTGACTTCACAAAGAAAATCATCTTCAGCGACGAGGCACCTCAGTGGATTCGTTAACAAGCAGAATTGCCGCATTTGGGCAAATGAGAATACACGAGTGATTGTTGAAAAGCCGATGTATCCACAAAGAGTGACTCTTTGGTGCGGGTTATGGACTGGCGGCAACATTGGCTCTTTTGCGCGAAAAATTCAATGGCCGTGTAGTCTCACGTGGTGCCGATGTTAACTGGCCGCCACGATCATGTGATTTGACACCATTGGACTTTTTTCTGTGGGGATATTTAAAAGAAAAAGTTTACGTCAATAAGCCAAGAACAATTCAAGAGCTAAAGGATGCGATAATTCGGCACATTAATGATATTCAATATCAATTATGTCTCAGAGTCATTGAAAATATGGACCATCGGATAGAAGTCTGCCACCGAATCCGTGGCGAGCATTTGGCCGATATTTTGTTTCACACATAATTGTCATAGATTCTTCTATCATAATAAAAAATATTAAGATTATTCTCTGAAAACTTTGCGTTTTATTTACAATTAACATCGTGCATTGTAGTTGGACCACCCTTTATATATATATATATATATATATATATATATATATATATATATATATATATATATATATATATATATATATATATATAGGCGCGGATCCAAGGAGGAAAAAGGGGCTATAGCCCCCCTTGACGCTCAGGTATATACTATATAAAATGGGCTTCAATCCTGCTTTACACTAGATAAAGCCGCGAACTATGGTTTAGCCTCTCCCTTGATCATATCCTGGGTCCGCCACTGTTTCTATCTATATATTTGTTGTTGTGGAACACCATTTGAATAAATGATTTCTCTATAATTAACTTCCTTCTTTCAAACAGTTTAGAATCTCCAGTAATTTAACCAATATTCATCTTTTTCGATTTATAACAGGTAAGTCTAATGAAACATTTCTATTCTGCATTTAGTTTGTTTATATGCATATTAGAGATACGTTCCAAGTTCTATTCTAGATCTTACTATTGTCTCTTATAAGTATACATAACAACTTCCATTTTTAATATCAGACCATTCATTGAATGTAAAACCTATTGCTTTCCTCATCCATTGCATTGTAAAGTATAATTTATATAACTTCGAACTTTCAGTTGTTTTCATATACGACAATATCTAGATCTGTAATGTGTTCTTATTGCTCCATTAATTTTTACATGTGCTGACGTAATATTGAGTTTTATTAGTGAATGTCATATATATATATATTCAATACAGATCCAATTGGAGGGATATTCACCTCAAAATATTTTTCCTCGGGTAGAATATGTATAGTTTCAGAGATGAATGTATTATTATCTGAGTAATGCATTTTGAAAGTATTCCGTACATTTAAACCGTAGACAGAACCGTAGGTTGACCAGTCCTCTTTCATCCGAATATGTCCACTTTTTGGGGGGCACTAAAAATAGCCTGGGCAGGGATTTAGGACAATGGAAAAATATCCTCTATTTTGATATAAACAACTAGTTTAACTTCAAGATTCATGTTATTGTTGTTGTTGGTTTGGATTTTTATAGTTTCTTTCAGCACCGAAACTGTATGAGACATTTACGTACAGCTTAACGTAAAATCCAAACTGCATAAGCTACTATCGAGAATTGAGCCCAGGTCTCTCTCACCGAAGGCGCGTATGCTAACCATAGCAACGAGGAAGCTTTTCGAGATTCATGTTAATTAATAATTGTTAATATTGTTGCAATGTTCAGTTTCCAAGGAAGTACGACATATCCAAATGTAAGCGCGAAGGAAAGAAACTAGTTGTGTAAAATGTATTTTCTCACTATGCTATTTAAAAAAATTATCGAGTAATACAAACCTTTATGTGAAATCTAAAAATGTTCCCTTTTACGAAGTCTGTCATACAGTAACCCCATATACAGTAATATTCGAAAAGGTCTTGAATAGTCCCTTTCTCTGTATTTTACTTTGCTTCTAAGACTGACAATAGTTTACAGTATCTTGGCCTTGCATTGTATATATTTGTGACGTCTGTCCACTGTTCATAATGTATTATCTTTCTCCCTCACCCCCCTTTTCTTCAACCCTTTGCTGTTATGTACAGTTGCTTTACTGAATTGTGTATCCGTCAGGGAGAAGAACCATTTTGCGGAAGACCTGGTCTTCCTGATGTATTGTTGAAGACAAATTACGAATATGGCAGCAGGCAGAAGGCCTGCTGGTAGCTTTCCCAACAAAAGTATGCTATTTTCACGAAAAGAGGAAACTCACCAGCCGCTCTTGTGATGTCTCATTGTTACAAAATGTAGAAGAAAAGTGTTGCCAGTTCATAATATTACACTACCACTATGTTGTAATATAGGACGAATTCAATCAAAAATATATATTTTGAAAACTATTATTAAAAAAAAAAAAATTAAATTAAGTAAGATGTGCTTAATGATTCCAATAATTGCGGTGAAACCAAAGAAGGGAAAAGGAGTAGTGAAAATAAAAATAATAAATAGGGTCTAATTAAATCTTAATAACCTGAATCAGGATTTGGTCTGCAAAATGCATGTCATGTCCCTTATTTTTAATTAAGAGTTTATCCCGAATTTCACATCTCCAACTTATTTAAATCCTTACATTAGGTATTTTCTGAATAAATTCTTAATCTTAATATAATTGTCTCCCTTTAGAAGTAGAATTTCCGCAGACGCAGAAAAATGAAATGAAATGAAATCTTTGAGTTTTACGTTCCACGGTTATGCCGGTTAGGCTAAAGGAGACGGTGATGATGAGAGATGAGGGAAATGGTGGAATAAAGAAAGTGGGAGGAAACGGGAGAACACCGAGAAAACCCTCGAGCACGGTGTTTGTCCACCACAAAGTTCACTTAGCGGGGGCTGGGATCGAACCCGGAACCCCAAGCACCAAGCTGGGATCGAACCCGCTCTATCAGTGAGCCCCCCGCAGACGCAGAAATAATTGCCTCCCTTTCTCACATTGAACTCTAACTCAATAAAGTGAAATTTATACATTATCCCCTTTTCCCTTAGAAGCGGAATTTTTCTAAAAGGCTGAAATACATGGTCCATTATTTTTGTTAAAGTGGTTATACACCGAATTCCTCATTTCCATTTATAGACCAAGTGACATTATCCTAAATGAGTAAAATTTAGAAATCGCGAATCCCTACGTTCAAATCTTTGTAAATAAGTAAAAAGAAATTTCAATTTTAAAGAAATAATCCCCCTTTCCCTACTTAGGAGCAAAATTCCGAAAACACTGAAACTCGTATTCTTAAATTTATTACCATTTTCACGTCCTCAACTTAATGAATCCTCACATTGATCACTTTCTTAATAAAGAAAGAGAATTTTACATGTTATAGAAATGACCCAACTTTCTCACTTAGAAGTGCAATTTTCGAAAACGCTAAAACGTATATTCCCTTATCTTTATTCAAGAGTTGATATACCGAATGTCACATCTCCAACTCAAGTGAATCCTTACATTTCAGTATGATTAAAGTTGCCTTATTTCCCCTTAGGAGCAGAAATTTCAAAAACACTGAATCGTTTTCTTATTTTTAATTAAAAATTTATACTGTATACCGAATTTCAGATCTCAATTTAAACAAATCCTCACAGTCGGCACTTTCTGATTAAACAAACAAAAAAAAAAAAAGTTTTATAAATGTCCACTTTTCCCCTTTGGAACCAAATTTTCGAAATGCAGTGGCGGCACTAGACACGTAATAGTAGGGGCGAAGAGGGGAGACCAGGCAACCACATTTGTTTTGCTTTAAATATTATTATTATTATTATTATTATTATTATTATTATTATTATTATTATTATTATTATTATTATTATTATTATTATTATTATTATTATTATTATTATTATTATTGACCGGTTTTAAATAGAAAAATGGGGCGAAGAGGAGAGCGAGAAAAAAATATTGGGGTGGCGATTGCCCTTTCTCGAGCCCTGTATCGCCGCTACTATCGAAATGGCTGAAATATGTTATTTTTAATGAAGAGTTCATATGTCAAGTTTTATTCCTAACACGAGAGATTCGCGAGATACACTATTCTTGGTAGAAATTTTGAGCTCCCCTTTACTCCTACCTCTTACACGAAAAGGTCTCACAAGTCACTCAAATCTTGCCACATAGCACATTTGATAGAGCATCATGAGAAGTGAAAATGAGCAAAATTTAAGGTGCTATGGACCAGAAGGATAGGAGCTACGGGGCTTCAAAATTTGAATATCTAAAAAATTATATCATGGAATTATGTACGATTTATGTAAATATCTTGAAAACCGTTAAAGCAATCAAAACAAAAATTGCACAATATAATGAGAATAAAATGCCCTACAAACACCATAAACAGTGTTGCCAACTAAGCATAAAATATTTTGTTTGAAATAGCACCATATATAAGTGTGCACAGATTTAAAATGCACTATTATCACTAAACATAACAGTGAAGTGTAGTGGTGCAGTATCGCACATTGTTGGAGCTACGTGTGCTGAAAATGTTCAATGGAGAAGGCTGATATGTGGCGACAGATGGTAATAAAGTAATGCATTAGAAAAAAGAGAGGGTTTTGCATTATACAGTAAAAGCTCTTTATTCGCGGGGTATATGTTCCATAAATATGCCGCGAATACAGAAACTGTGAATACGGAATGGTAATTTATATGGGATTATAGGGAATACGTTCCTGGGTGACAAAATAAATAAATAAAAAAAACAAATACATATATAAAAAATCAATTTACTGTAATTGAAGTTTTTGACCATATTGATTAATTATTATATTCAGGCTTAGGCAATGGTTTGAAGAATGGTTTGTAATTTTTTCTTGCTTGGCAGTTTTTAAAAGCTCCTTCAATTCAGACTAATATTCAGCAGTGGCATTAGCAATTTGCCTCTTAAAAATAAGACTTCGTTCCATAGACGGACCAATTTTCATAAAGAAATCACAAAGCTCATTTGCCATTCTTAAACCTTCACTAAGATTTTTCAAATTAAATGTCATGTTTCCAGTGCTTGTTGAAGCCTCTTCTTCAATGGGCTGTGAATTTAACATTTCCTCCAAGTTGGTTTCAATCAATTCTTCATCTTGGGATTCAAGCAATTCCTGAATGTCACTTGATTCTATCTGTTCGAACCCATCTCGTCCTATTCCATTCGCAATTTCGGCTATGTTTGCAGTCAAAGTTTGAATTTGCACACATTCTTCGTCATTTTCCGCAGTCAGAGCAGGCCACAGTTTTTTCCAGCATGACTTCAATGTGTGTGGCTTCAGTTCTTCCAATGATTCTTTTATGTTTACGATGCATTTTGCTATGTCAAATTTCTTCCAGCATTCCATAACATTCATATCAGGATTACATTCCATATTATCCAATAAGATTTTGTAGGTTCGTCTAATGTAATAGAGCTTAAAGGCCTGGATTATTCCTTGGTCCATAGGTTGAAACAAAGCCGTCGTGTTGGGAGGTAAAAATGTCATTTTTATATTTGGATGCATAGTTTCAAGTTCGCGAGGATGGCCTGGTGCATTGTCCAAAACTAGAACTGCTTTAAAGTCTAAATTCTGATTTTTTAAATAAGTTTCAATTTCAGAAACAAAACAATTCCGGAACCAGTCACAAAAAATAGCGCTTGTAACCCATGTTTTCTTATTAGCACGCCAAAACACTAGCAGGTCGTCCTTGTTTTGATTTTTTAAAGCCCGAGGATTTAACGATCTGTAAAGCATCAGTGGTTTAATGACACAATCTCCAGATGCATTAGAACATAGCAGCAGTGTAACTCTATCCTTTGCTGCCTTAAATCCAGGAGCAGACTTTTCGCTTTTAGAAATGAATTTTTTGTTTGGCATTCTCTTCCAAAACAGTGCAGTTTCGTCTGCATTAAATACTTGCTCAGGTTTGTATCCTCCATCAGCTACTAAGTTTGCAAATCAATATTTTGTAACACTGCTAACATTTTGCTGTTATACTATCGGTATTATGCATTTGGACTAATTCATAGTATGAAACCCAGATTCCTTTATAACAATCTATTGCTACATATCAGAATTCTCCATTGTACATTTTCAGCACATGTAGCTCCAACAGTGTGCAACACTGTGACACTGCACTTCACTGTTATGTTTAGTGAAAATAGTGCATTTTAAATCTGTGCACACTTGTACTTGTACATGTTGCTGTTTCAAACAAAATATTTTATGCTGAGTTGGCAACACTGCAACACCAACCTATGGAAACACTGTTAGGGCATATTATTCTCATTATATTGTGCAACTTTTGTTTTGATTGCTTTAGCGGCTTTCAAGATATTTATTTTAAACGTTCTTAATTCCATGATATAATTTTCTTTATATTCAAATTTTGAAGCCCTCTAGCTCCTATCCTTCTGGTCCATAGCACCTTAAATTTTGCTCATTTTCATTTCTCGTGATGCTCTATCAAATGTGCTATGTGGCAATCACAGAGCGACAACTTGTGGGATCTTCCCGTGTTAGAATGGGCATTTTCAAACTTTCGTGACTTTCGTAATACAGTAATATGAATTCTCTCTAAAATTCATATTAATACGTGTAGTAGTATGGCCTGGGCGATGATGGGTCACTTATTCTACTCTTTTATATACTGTAAGGGTAGAGACATACCGAAGATACATCGCGATTGAGGTCGAGGTTTAAGTCGCGGTCGCACCCTCGATACTGGCACAAACCCATGGATTCAAATGAGTAAGCGCATGCCGAAGATGCACGCTACATCGCGACCTAGAGGTCGACCGCGAGGGTGAATTAGTGGTCGCAATGATGAACAACTGAGTTTGTTTCTACATAGATATTCAGCAGAAGCATCGTGGTTCGTGTTCTCATTGGCTCTCCCTGAAGCGTTGCATGGAAGTCTTCATTTGTTTAGAATTTCGTCTGCAGTGGATTGTGTGTCTACGGTCGAGAGGTTTTGCTGCACTATTATATTTGATTATGAAAGACATATTAATAGAACTAATGAGGAATGTTTCAGCAATATGGAATAAGAAACACAAACAAAATCATAAGAGGCACTTTTTAAATAGAGAATGGAAGAAAATAGCAACTGAAATGGGAATGTCAGATAAGTTATTTATTTGAGAATTATACTGTAGCTTATTATTATATAAGGCAGTTGCGGTCACAGGGAGGGGGCTTTCGGGCTGAAGTCTGTAAATTGTAGAATTTTTAAAGAAAAAAAAGAAGCTACTGTTAATCATATCTATGCATTAAAACTACACATACACACACCCTAATTCCGAGATTAATAAAAAGGGTTTCTTCTAAATTCGTTATTGATATAAGGTAAAGAAATACCTGTAAAGGCTGGCACATATCCATAGGGAGGAAACATCGAATAATGGAATTTCAGTGCCGAAACTTCATTTGCTGCCGTTAATACCCCCTCCACCTCGAAACCTGAAGATATACCTGATTTATTTATTTATTTATTAAATTTTACTGGGAAACGATTTCTCGCCTGAGTGCTGAAAGATGGCATTTCTTCACAGAAAATTGAATAAAAGGTAAAAATATTTGATTTAGAGTATTGATAGAGATGAACAAGGGATGAGACTCAAATATTTTTGCAGGACACAGTGGCTCAGTGGTAGAGCGTTTACCTCCGGTGCTTGGGGTCCCCAGGTTCGATCCCAGCTTGCGCCGTGTGGACTTCATGAGGACAAACACCGTGCTCGTGGGTCTCCTCGGGGTTCTCCCGTTTCCTCCCACTTTCTTCATTCTACCATTTCATTCATTACTTATCACCGTCTCCTTTAGCCTAACCGGTATAAGCGTCGGACGTAAAACAAATATTTCACTTCATTTTTTCAAATATTTTTGCGAAACAAGAGACGAGACCTTGGCATTTCTCATACGAGTATCTCGTCTCGCATCCATCCCTATTTATAAACTGTTTGTTTCTTTCAATTTCAAAATGTGGTTTCGCAGTGATTTTTATGCACTGACGGAATAATTTCATATGCGTCACAGCAATATTTCTCATTAAACTGAGAACTTAACAGCGAGGGTGCGACCTCCTCGGTAAGTGCGCCCTTCATCCATCGCGACCTAAACATCGAGGTAGCGACCGCGACTTAAACCTCGACCGCGATGTATCTTCGGCATGTCCCTACCCTAAAGCTGAGCATACACTGCCATGTGTTTACGTCCTTAGCGTATTTCCGTAAACTCACGTCGTTAGTGTACACCCGTAATGCGACCCATACACTGTACTTGAATTTACGATCGTAAGCTAAGGAAAGCAGTCAATTTCCACTCTCTATTGTTCGAGCAGAAAGAGTCGATCTAAGGCCAAGGAATGCAGATGCTATAAACTTGTTGTTGAAGAAACGAATATATATATATATATATATATATATATATATATATATATATATATATATATATATATATATATATATATATATATATATATATATATATATATATATATATACAGTATATATATATATATATATATCAAAAGAAATTCAAACCTATTTCACCAAGAATGCGTATTGTTATCTGCAATAAGAATAGCGATGACATAAATTCATAGAAAATATTATCTATTTGAATGTAATTTTCAAGATTATACAACACTCAAAACACAATCAGATTATGAATTAACGAACCCCAAGGCTCACCATCGCAGAAACAAAAACTTGTTTCGTGTCTAATCAAGCCCTCTTCCTTGACTAATAGAAACATGATAATGCCCATACGTTTAGGTGCAATACAAATGAATTCAACTATATGGTAGAGCGTTCACCTTTGCTACATGAAGTCCTAGGTTCGATCCCAGCTTGCGCCAAGTGAGCTTTGTGGTAGTTCCTTCATACTACATGCCATGCCGTGTGTACAAAAGTCGTGCCGTGAAATATACGGCTTTTGTCGTGAACATCATGGCATTTTTTTATGCCTGCCAAACTGATTTGTCGTTTTTACGATAGAGACAGAATAGATAATCGAGATAGGTTATTATATTTGTACTAGTTCTACTTAAAATCTAAAAAACGAAGGAACAGAGGAAGAAAATGGGTTTATTTCTTAAATATTCAAAGACCTGTAGCTGGTGCATTTATGCTATTACTTAGTGACTTAAGAAGTGATGAAACGATGTTTTTTAATTATTTTCGTATGTCGATAGCAACCTTTGGCAAGTTGTTAGAGGAAAATAAAAGGACAAATTTTAAGGCAAAATACCCACTTAAGACATGCCATTTCACCAACTGAAAGAAAGACTTGCCGTAGCTGTGAGGTATAGTTAGAAATTTTACGTTTCGAAAGTGTTTGATGTTCATATTTACACATTTGTATCTAAGTGTGTGAAAATATACGTCCCAAGTGATACAATATCAAATTTAATTTTCAAAAACATGATCTAAAATTCTTCAAAGTATAAATAATACAAAATTAAACTATAGAATTTTGTCAGGCGTACGCCGTATAGTTTACAGAGAACCATAAACGACAATAGTAATCAACACGCCGTGTACGGCGCGGCTAATCTTGAAGGGCGCTATGATGTTTACGGCGGCCACTTGCGGCGAAACGTCGTGGCCGGATAATCTGAAAAGCCTCATATATACTAATGGTATTCAAATAATCACGACACCGTGCCGGATACGGCACGCGGCAAATGCCGCCGATCTCGTCTCGAACATTGATTTAAAAAATTCTTCCTTTACCTTTCCTTATTTTATCTTTCTCTCAACATTTTTGTATAAATTTCAATGAATTTTAACATTCGACACATGGAGACCTAATTTTAAACTCCCTTTTTAAATTAAATTTCCCAGAGGAGTGTTTCGAATTTTCTATGTATTTCCAAAAAAATATGGATATTTGGTAGAAGGTACAAATCTAAAATTTGCTATTTTCATAAAACTTGACAGGCTATTTTGTTCACATAGATATTGTAAATAATTTTATTAACAGTCTACACATATAACATTGAATTTCTCTAAAAGTGAAGTAGAAAGAGTAAAATATTAGCGTGATGATGTTTGTTTAAACAATTTTCTCATAATTGACTGTAACGATTTTGTACCTATTTTATTGACAACCCTAGAATATAGAATCAGACATTTATCTTGAAATACTCCAAAGGTAGTTAGTTGATTTTGAACGACAGCATACGTATGTCTCGGACCCATAAATTCAGGAGAAATTTTAGAAGTTTCCCGAAGAAGATCTTGTTTTAACACTTGAGCACTCACAGTATCCCGGTGTTCAGGTTGCTGGAAGAAAGGTATCTTTAAAAAATAATAATAATAATAATGTACGAGGTTTCTTGAAATATGGTCAGTAGGTATGAAAATTAAAAAAAGAAAAAGTGTTTTCGAGCCAAGTTTTAAAATGTCCTTCTTGGATAAATTTTTAATTGCGCTTTTTAAATACTAATTAAGAACCCGAATCTAGTGGAATTATTTTAAGACATATTTGTTTTTGGGATCAGGACACGCAGGACCCATGGATAGATTTCTTTGAGTTGTATTGGGTTCATCGTCCTGAAATTGATTTAGGAAGCGCAGTTGGAAATTATCCAAACGTAATAATTTTTATTTGAGCAATTTGCATAAAAGGTAGTTCTTCTTCATCTGATACGACTTGCAGAGAGAGATGAAGAGAGTTTTTCCTTTGCAAACGGTAGCAAATGATATTTTGAGTAACAAAGTCGGCGGGAAAGCACTTGTAATTTAATTCAGCATATTCAAATACCAGGTAAATGAGATTTGGTCATGCATCAACCGTTCAAGTATTTTAAAGAGCTTAACATATATTTGTATTAAATTGTCATAATTAAGACAGACCAGGGTGTTTAACTACAGTATTACATTTAAGAATAAATAATTTGTAAGTAAAACAGCACATAAAAATTTCAAATTTACCAATTGTAACCAAATAGAATGCCGATTAACTTTTATATTTCACTTCTGTATTAGAACAAACAGGAGAATAGTAGTATCATTTCGTGCTCCTGGGTTCGATTCGCGGTGGGAGTATACTACTTGCCTAGAGAAACCCGAATTATGGTTCCAATCTCATTAGAAACAGAAGCTTCCGCATATCATATAGCCTCTATGTTGAAATGGGACGTTAACTTCCAGTTAACCAACCAAAAGGAGGTAGCGGTTGAAAGTGTTCCTAAACACTACAACTACAAAAGTGGATGGCGAATATTCATGATCCAAAAATTCACTTTCGTCATTCCCATAAGTTCGATAATTAATTTATATTTACTCTTTTACAGAAGACAATATACTATCTATTATGACAACTGTTTTTTTTTTTTTTTTTTAATGTTATGCACAAAACAGATTTTATGTATTTTCTCTTGTTGTGATCCCTTATTTGTACATAATAATAAATTTGAACTCTCATTAGTTTCGGGACGCCTCAGTGTATCAATTGCATTGAATATAACAATATATAGCTCTTCCCGCTGGTCTATGGCTAGCGTGAGTGCCTTTGGTGGACGGGGTCCTGGGTTCAATTTCCGATTAGAGACATTGAACGCATTACGGTGATTCGGATTCCACCTTAAACTGTAGGTTCACTTTTAAGATAGACTTCATGCTGAAAAGGGACGCTAAACTCAATGAACAACCGAATGAGTTATATACGATGAACTTCTTATTTTAAGTCAGTTTCAAGGGAAATTTTAGGGCCGCGGTGGCTAAGTGGTACAGCGTTCACCTCTGGTTCATGAGATTCTTGGTTCGATCTCAGTTCGCGCCAAGTGAACTTTGTTGTGGACAAACATCGTATACATGAGTTTTCTCGGGGTTCTTACGTTTCCTCTCACTGTCTTCATTCCACCATTTCATTCATTTCTCATCATCACTGTCTCTTTTAGCGTAGCCGACATAATCGTGGGACGTAAAAGTTGAAGATTTCGTTTCAATTTTTTCAAGGGGTCAAAAGTATAAATTCACAAGCGAAAGTTGTCTGCTGTCGTGAATGAATTTGGATACAGCATGACTACTTCTTAGAGAGAGAGAGAAAAAAAGAGCAGGTCTAGCTGTTTAGCATAGTGTATCATCAAATTTAAGCATAATCAGTTTGCAATGATGAGTAAACTCTTAAGAAAAGAGCCAAAGAACATAGGGGAAAAGAAAACTTTATGCGGAGCAACATATACTTCACTAAAAACAACAAGAGCACATTTTGCAAAATTTTCTCATAATCTGGTTCGAACTGGGATGCACTGATTCTCAGAAGTGAAATTTTAAATGTTCATCTGCCAGATTGTTTCTAATACAACTCTTTCAAATTAACTCTATTCTTTTTTTTTTTTTCATTCTTCAGCTTATGACACATGTTAGTTTGTCCGTCACTGAGTTAGAATTCTTTATTTATTTATTTATTTATTATTATTATTATTATTATTATTATTATTATTATTATTATTATTATTATTATTATTATTATTATTATTATTATTATGCGACAATATGCAATCATAGCTACGGTAAAAATTTTAAATAATGCATATATATTTATAAAAGTATCTACTTTTTTCTACAAATTATCTCCCTGGGGGTATTTCTTCCTTTACGATTGCTAGCAACGGAGTGTGTTCTTTGCTACATCACCTACTTTCATGTTGCAATATCTGCTGTATTTGCTTTTGGAGGTCATGATTGTTTATATTTGAAGTTTAGGGCAACAGGAAAATATTTGTATATCGAGAGATGCATTTCAAACACAAAACAGTTATACGATACCCGTTTCAAGAGAATTCTGGTAAAACAGCTTCTCCAATAGTCATAATTTTGTCTTCTTTTTGCAATATCAAGGAGTTTGTTTATACATTTTTAATTGAAATAAATCCAATGGAAGAAGAAAATATTTATAATGGTTTCATTTTTTTATTGAATAAAAGATACGTGGACAGCTGATTCTGGTGGTTTGTAGGTAAGTAAAATGCCATAGATCTGGAAAATGTTTGTGGATTTAGCACCACTACATGATAGTTGTAAGCGGAAGCTTGGCTTTTGAGAAAATCTCTCCACCTCTTGAAACCACCTTTTAAGTATTATTTGCCAATAACGGTACTCTGTATCCAGAAATAGCCATCGCAGGGTCAGACCTAACGGGTTGTTGGAGGAAAACCACAATGTGCGGTCTCTTTCTAAACTAGCTGACCCCTTTCTCGTCATTGTTACTCATTGTGGTTTCAAGCTCTTTTTTGGCTGGCGTCATTTTATTTCGCACGTAGGTCCTCCCAAAAATACATCAATTAGGCTCCCACGTCAAGATTTCTTTTCGTGCAATCCGTTGTTTGAATGTAGCAAAGGAAAACACATCCTTCCTCTCAGTCACAGACATAGCTTATCAGAAACAATTTCAGCTTTTTTTTTTTTTTTTTTTTTTTTCATGTAAACACCTGTGAATTACAGTATCTAGTATATTATGTGTTCCACTTCTTCATGGTATAATCTGATGCAAGTTAAAGATATTGCTGTTATTTGGGGGAGATAGTGTCGACAAAATTCAGTTCTGCCTTTAACATTTTTTTAACAGTTTGGTCTATTTAATATTGTTGTTAAGTGTTTATCCCTCATTTTGGGATAGATAATGAAAGTCAAAGGACTGTGTATGGAGGTAAAGGTTCTGCATTTTCTTGTCATCGGCACTCATGAAGATGATGGAGTTAGTGTCACGCTCTGGCCCCTTTACTTCTCCAGGTTGTTCTAGGCACCCATTTTAACAGGTTAGATGAATTTAAGAACCGCATTGAAACGAGACTTAAAAAAAAAAAAAAAGTACGACTTGTAAAATAAAGAGAGCTGAGGCATGTTAAATTTCCAAGCTTAAAAATCTCTTTCTTAAAAACAAAGCAAAAAGAAATGAAAAGAAAAAAATCTTTCAACTGGATCATTATTATTTTAACATAAATTAATTGCCGATATATCTGATTTTCAGCTATGATTTTGCTTATGTATTTCGACGTAGGGTTCTAATCTATTTTGACTCACCGAGATAGAACAACACTCCCAACAAACTACCTCTAGTCTTTTTTTTTAAAAAAAAAATCATACATCTCTTCCTGGAACTCCTGGAACTTCCTGGAACACCGAAATATCAACTCATTCAGAAAAACAAACCTAGAATCATGTGCGGCTGGCTACATTCAAGCATATTATTTTTTATTTAATTATTATCCTTATATTATTATTATTATTATTATTATTATTATTATTATTATTATTATTATACATTTCTGATTTGACTTAAGAGGGCTTACCTTAACTTCTTTTCTTTTCTAAACAAAATCCTACGATTATGTCCATTTGTTATTTCTTTTTCAATAGAAATCACTCAAAAATTTTTGCTTCCCATTTGGGTATGGTTAAAAATGGACACAGACCGTGCAAAGTATTTTATTCAAAACCTCTGTAAATACGTGAAAAGTTCTGTGAAATTGGGAGGTCCGTATCAAGTGTACCCCCATGAGTGCACCACCCCTGATATATGTACTTGAAGATTGATTTATATAATGGCTTATGTATAATTTTTAATGCGTTTTATTGCATAAATGACCTTCTTTGGAGAAGAGCTCATGTCTATACACAAACCTTATCAAAATGTACGACATAATCACAATATGTCGTACCAATATAGACCTATAAAGATCCCCATCCCCCCAAGTGCTTGGGCGCAAGCCTCTACCAATTTAACATTCTCTCCCTCTCCTAAAGAAAAAAAAAATAGAGGAGACAGACGTTGATTATTACAAAACCAAGATGACTTGCTTTGTAGACTAAATTTTTGTCAAATTCTGAATTTCTTCCGAAGCATCATTATGAAGAGTTAAAGTTTGATTGTGCTATTTTCTATGAAAAATGGTGTCTCCCCTCCCCCCCCAAAAAAAAAATATATGTCCATACAAACCAAGTAGAACACAAACTCTGCACAGGTGAGACGAAAACTTAAAAAAAAGCTCTCCTGTAAAATTTCAAATTTATTTATTATATTTTTTTATTAAATATATGTCTTTGTCTAAATCAATCCTTCATACATATGAGTGAGCTCAAAATTTTTATAGTGGGATGAAAACCCGCTTGACTTAACGTTATTACTCATGGTCTGAGTGATACCCTCAGAATAAGAAGCGACATATTTGAAGAATTTCGTATGGAATGTTCTGGCTGGTTGGAGTTTAGTGTCACTTTTCAGCACCGAACCTGTATGAGACGTGACCGTATAGTTTAAGGCAGAACCCGAGTCACAATAATGCGTTCAAATTGCAAGGCTTTCTCACCGAAAATCGAGCCCGGAATTCCGGACATTGAAGCTGCGCGCTCTAGCCACTAGACCAGCGGAGTATGGGAATTCCTGTTTATTATTATTAAGATATTACCGAGTTCAAGGTTGACATGATAGTTGTATCATTTCGTGTTGGTAGAGTGGTATACATATTGTTGAAGTATATGTTGTGTGTTTTTGCACGTTAAGAATGTGTAAGACTTGCAAATAACATCCAATATTTACTTTAACATGTTCTTTTCCTTTTTCTGTTTGGTACAGGAAAAATTATCAAGGTTATTCTGCATTATTAAGAGGGAAAGAATTGTGTTTTGTTAGAAATAATCATGTTTTCACTCGGTGTCATGGAAGCAAATATATTTGTGCTTATGTGATAGGCTTAGTTGAAACGGTTACCAGCAATACCGGTTTGAGAGTTATTATTTACGTGAAGTTTTCTTAGACAGTGTTAGTTTATGTGCATACTTATGTAACATGATCAAACCGGAAAAAATGCGTAGAAAAATTCCCACTGAACCTCAATTTTCTATAGATTTTTTTGTTTGTTTGTAAGGAATTTGGTTTACCAAAAACACTGTTATATACTATTTACTGTGGAGCTCCCTCACAGCTAAGTGGTTAGCTTACGCGCCTTTGGCGTGGGAGACCTGGTTCAATTCCTGGCGGGATCTCTTGTGGTTCGGATCCAACGTTAGGTGTAGTCCAAGTCTGATATAGCCTTGCTGCTGAGAGGTACGCTAAACTCAAAATCAAATCAAACTATTCACTCTGTTCGTTTGTGTGTCTGGAAGAGACACTATCTCAATACAAGAATTGCTTGTTAGACCATCATCAAATTTGGCTAGGATGTAGAGATAAAAGTTGGGAAATTAGTTCGTTGGTGGAGGTGACCCATCCACCGGAAGTGACAGAAATAAACCGTTTCCGGTTTTAAGGTTTCCTACAATCGATTAAGCGTCCCGAGAATACATTTCATATTCATCATAACTCTGTACAATAACTCGAAGTGATAGAGTGATCCACTCGAAGGGATCCACTGCAACTTCCGGCTTTAATTTTGATCTGCGTAGAGTGAAAACGATTACAGATAGCAAGAAGCTTTTATTTTTTATAAATTGATTTAGGACGATAAAAATAGGTACCACCTTCTTGCCTTTTGTCCCTTTATTCAAACCAGAAGAGCGGAAATCAACTACTTGTACCGTTTTATCGTTGATCGCTGTAGAATAAAACAAACGGTACTAGATAACAAGAAGCTGTTTTCTGTAATCAATTAAGGGTTCTGAGAATATAATCCATCATTACTTTAATCTCTGTACTAAAACCGGAAGTGGTACACCAGTTTCAATATTAATTGAGAAAATATCACTCCATTAGTAAATCTTAATTGGGAGAAGGGGGACATGGAGGGTGCGGGGAAACACATTATTGAGAACAAACTGGAGGTAGCAGTACAAATTTAAATTACACGCGCATTTTTAATTATTCATTGAAATAGTGTTTCCATCACAAGCATATCTCCCCTAGGATCGGACCAGCGTAGCAGATTTTTCTCCATCTTTTTTTTTTTTTTTTTTTTTTTGCCTGTACTAGTTTTTCCTGTAATGTTTCAATACTCTGCTATGAATATTCAACTTGTTGTTAATTCAATAGTTATTTTACAGGTTTTTTTTTTTCATTTACGTCATATGGTTAGCGTTGGCGTCATAGTTCGTAAATGTGACGCAATTCAAAATTCTGGTAATCCCAATGAATTTAGATTATTTTGACGGTATTTAGTTCAAAATAGTCAGGCTTATTCATTAAAAGAAATATTTCTGAAATTATTTTCACGTAAAAAAAAAAAAAAAAAAAAAAAACGATGTTTAGCAAAATTAACAGGATTACTTTCATAGTCTCGTCAAGGTTCCCCTCCACCCTCTATAGGATTAAATACAAATTTTGGATACAAGTTTCTATAGTGGTAGTCACGTAGACCCCTATGCACAAACAATTTTAAATTGTTGATTCGATTCGTGTATAGGATTACTGAAAGAGAATTTTTGACAAGAAGAATATATATATATATATATATATATATATATATATATATATATATATATATATATATATATATATATATATATATATATATATATACACTGTATTTTTGCTATGATTAAAATATTTAATTTCTGGCAATTAAAGTAGTTAGTAATTTGAACTTGTGAATTGAAACTTCAGTTTTTACGTTGTGTACGTACACTGTGACAAATCAAACTCCTTGACGTGGTGTGTCCTGTGACTCCTAGTTTTAAAAAAGTTTTGTTTTCTAATGTGTAATACACTATACTCGTATGGGTATGTTATTAAACACGAGTGACAATCAGGGACGACATTTGGGGAGGGCAGAAGGGCAATTGTCCTCCGTGAGTTTGAGAAATACAATTTTTTTGAATCAATCTTCTTCATGTAATATATAATTCGCTTCTCCGTCCCAAGCAAAATCTGAAATGCTGCTGCTGATCGCAATTCGCCAGGAATAAATAAAATTAAACATTTCTAGTAATGCGAAGACTTTATTATTATTATTATTATTATTATTATTATTATTATTATTATTATTATTATTATTATTATTATTATTATTATTATTATTATTATTATTATTATTATCATTCAGTAGCATCATTTTAGGTTTTGTTTTGTTTGAGGAAATCGAAAGAGAAGCAAGACTACCGATGTACCGCTAAGTAGTGTTTCACGTTTATCATTTTTGTATTGTTATACTATTAATTATAATTGTGACTGTGGGAGTCTTCACATCAAAATGGTATCATATGTTATAAATTTGGAGAATGGGTTGTCTTTCATTATGATGACTATGAATATCAGATGAAGTTGTAGAGGTATGATCTGTCAGGAAAGTAAATGTACACCTATTTTTCGAGTCTGGCATTCCTGCGCTCCATCCGTGGAGAGTATGAGAATTAAATCAATCAAATGTTTACTGAGGGGCAAAAAGAAAAGCTTAATCTGAATAAGACATTGCAGAGGGGCACAAGCTGTGAATACGAATAGTGCATTGCGTAAATAAAGGACGACACCGAAAGAGAAAGCCAGAAACAGCTGTTAAACTTACAAAAAAAGAGTAAAAATTGTCGAAGTGGCAACATAAAACACAAATACAACAAATACGCCGACAACTAAACGATCACCATGCCATGATCTTGGTGTAGTGGTTAAGGTGCTGGCTTACAAATGTAAAGGACGCAAGTTCGAATCCTCGGCAAGGACATTTTTACAAATTTTTGTTAATAATACATACAACTCATGAGAGATGGTAAAAGAGGTCGTATTTAGTTTTTCGTAGCAATTATTATTGGTAATGTTTAGTACTGATAACACTTTTTGTCTTTGCGTATTGCTTTTGTTCTTTTCTTCATTTCCAAAGAGAAGAATATCCGAACAAATGCCACCAAAATTCCTCATATTTTGAATGTAAACGCCATTTGCAATTAGTGAAGAATAAAAATTGAACGTTCCGAAGTAGCTGCAAAAAGTAAAAGGAAAAACATGGAAGTCGACCATACTCATGGTTATTAAAAATACAATTTCTACATGCCTTACACCTCCCGACCACGTTTCTACGTTAGCAAGTAAGAGGCTTGTGTTTAGGTTAGGTTGGTCAATACGTTTTGCAAAGGGGCCCGGTTTAGCTCTGACGCACCACAGGTGCGAGAAGGGAGAAAAACACTTTTTCTCTCTCCCTCTGTGTGTCTACTTATCTATCTATTTGTATATATATATAACGCTATTTGTGAATGTCATAACCACCCTAATTTTCAGCGGATTGAGACGAAACTTGGCACAAACATTAATTGTTGAAATATCTTGATGAGTTCGTTAACCAGAATAATCAGATGAAAATGTTCAAAATGGTGGCCCTTCAAACTCTTAAAAAGTTCCAAGGGAACCAAATTTCGCCCATAAATAGGTATTCAGAAAGTTTGAATAAATTTTCCTCTTTTACTGAAATATTTGTGTGCAGAAACTTATTGAAATATTGGACCCGATTAATAGCCTAAAGAAGGTTCACGCCCTTTCGCTACGGTCAGATTTTTTTTTTTTTTTTTTGCAGGAGGGGGTTATCTTCCTATTGGAACAAGATGATTGTTACTGATGATATGAAATTACACATTGAAAGTGAAGTAACTTGTGTAACGTGTTATTTGAAAGAATAATATAATAAATGTGCATTCCTCTAACACAGAGAACTCATGTATTTCGAGTTCGGGAGCCTGAATGGCGAGGAGTGTTATTTGATTTGCTTTTTAGTAACACATTGCATTGCAAATAAAGGTAGGCACCATTAGTGGTAAATAAAATAATAATAATAATAATAATAATAATAATAATAATAATAATAATAATAATAATAATAATAGGTGTTGTTTGTGGCAAGGTAATATCTTAATCAATTCTTCTTCAAACGTAATGATTGTAACGCCATATCTCCCTTACAAACAAAATATTAGCAATTTATATCGAGAGAACTAGAAACTGTAGAGCGATGGGAGCAACGTTGGACAGTATGCACTCATAGTACTCAGAAAAGTAAGCGATTTCAATGCAAAAGGAACGAAGAGTCATTGTCATGGGTACTCATGGGGCCACGGCAGAGCCCTCTTTAGGCAAAGTGTCAATAACTTATATCGAGAGGTGATACTGGGATGGGACCAACTTTGGACACCGTGGACCCATAAAGCGCATCGAAAAAAATAGGGGGGGGGGCGCCAGCCAGCCTTACTTATTTCCACATAATAATATAAAATTATGTTGTCGAAATACACACACGAGTTAGCTACTAATATTTCATATTATTATTATTATTATTATTATTATCGACAGCGTCTTTTCATTGCGTGTGCGTGTTTGACATGAAGCCAAAGAGAAGATCCATCATTCGTAGAAAGAATAGTCAGTTACTTTAACTGTGAACGACAGCAAAAAATACGAAAAGAGTGGACTACCTGTAGCGAAAACAAACAATACTTTCTCTCAAATGGATAAAAAATCAAGCCGAGATTAATTCGAACTCGCATGGACGGCGCGAAAAGCAAGTGCTTTGTCCACTTTTTTTTTTTAACAGACTCACTGAACGTGTTTCAGTAACTTACTTATTGCTAATTTTACTTGCTTCACTCGTTTAACTTGCTTTTTCTAATAACTTATAACGACAGAGACACGAACACAGAAACATCGAGAACAGTTAAAAATCATAGATGCTCTCCCGCCGGGAATCGAACCCGGAACTCCATACACCAAAGGCGTACGTGCTAGCGACTAGACCAGCGGGAAGGGCACCACTCTCTCCCTGTGTCGTTAGGGATTACGACCACTGTCTTGCCAGCTATCACTTCTGTGGGTTGTATACTATGATCACATGTTTCTTCTTTGGTGGAAGAGTAAAACCTACATTATATGTAATACATGAGGTATTTAGACCTACATGCTCTTCATATAATGTAATAAAAGGATCATGCTGGGAATAAGAAAAAGAACATTCCTTGGACAAAACGGAAACTATTGGCATCAGAAATATTTATCTACGAGGCATGCGCAGTAGTATATTTCAGAATAGCTACTGTTTTGTTCAGTAAACGAAGAAAGGGGTATAAAAAAGCAAATATGTCGCGTCAACGAGATCGACCAGATTTGACAGGGGCGGAAGCAGATGTATAGTAATACAACAACTTCGCTCAGTTGATACGAGCCGAGCCGGTTGATATCACTACCTGAGTTGGTCTTCTGCTTGAGCTCAAGAATTCGACCGTGCAGGTCTCAGCCTTAATTTTAAGAACTACAGTATAATTTTAAGTACTACAAGAAAAATACCTTTGACTCGACTCGGATTGAACTCGAGTCGAGTCGAATTTTGGCTCGACTCCTGCTCATCCCTATTCGTATTTGTATTTTGTTTCCACTTCAACAATTTCTACTCTTTTTTTTTCGTTTACCTATTGTTTCTGGATTTCTCTGTCGGTGTCGTCCTTTATTAACACCATGCACTATTCTTATTCCCAGCTTGTGACCCGCTTCAATGTCTTATTCAGTTTAGGCTTTTCTCCTTACATTGACTTGACATGTGATTGATTTAATTCTCACTTTCCGCGCACGACCGATGAAAATGTTTTATTATTATTATTATTATTATTATTATTATTATTATTATTATTATTATTATATTATTGAACTTGCACGGCGAAATTACTGTATAATATGATATCATTTCAGTAATTTTATTCCATTGTATGTTATTTAATTTATTAATGGGCACTAAATTGTCTCCAGATCAACGAATAAATTAACTACGGCATGCACTTTAGTGGAAATATCATTACATGAACATGTTTGGAACGAACCAATAATCTTATTGCAATGATATTTCCACCAAAGTGCATGCCGTAGTTAATTTATTCGTTGATCTGGAGACAATTTAGTGCCCATTAATAAACTAAATAGCATACAATGGAGTAAAATTACAGAAATGATATCGTATTATACAGTAATTTCGCCGTGCAAGTTCAATAGTATAATAATAATAATAATAATAATAATAATAATAATAATAATAATAATAATAATAATAATAATAATAATAATAATAATAAAACATTTTCATCGGTCGTGCGCGGAAAGTGAGAATTAAATCAATCACATGTCAAGTCAATGTAAGGAGAAAAGCCTAAACTGAATAAGACATTGAAGCGGGTCACAAGCTGGGAATAAGAATAGTGCACAGTGTAAATAAAGGACGACACCGAAAGAGAAATCCAGAAACAGCAGGTAAAAGGAGAAAAAAGAGTAGACATTGTTGAAGTGGAAACATAAAATACAAACACGAATAGGGATGAGCACAAGTCGAGCCAAAATTCAATTCAACTCGAGTACAATTTGAGTCGAGTCAAAGGTCATTTTCTTGAATTGAGTTCCGAGCCAAGTCGCTGTTTTCGAGGTCTAGTTTCGAGTTGAGTTGAGTTTGATAATGGCTCTCTCACTCGTTCAGCTCGTTTTAACTCGTTTTGAAATATTGGCCTGATCAGACTGGAAAGCAAAAGCCATGAGAAATGTAAGCAGTAATGTGGAATACTTTTAGTGTTGCTCACGACAGAGGTGCGTCTCATCTCGTAATTTTAGTGCATCTCGTGGGGCAATTTTAGTGTATCTCGTCTCGTCTAGATTACCAGAAGACAAGAGTTTATTATTATTATTATTATTATTATTATTATTATTATTATTATTATTATTATTACGAGACAGCCTCAAATGTCGTAATCACCAATATAATTATATACTGTAGTTCTTAAAATCAAGGCTGAGATCTGCACGGTCAAATTCTTGAGCCCAAGCAGAAGACCAACTCGGGTAGTGATATCAACCGGCTCGGCTCGTATCAACTGAGCGAACAGCTCGAGTCGGCTCGGTTGGGATGAGCCGATTACCCGAGCCGGCTTAGTTGGAACAAGCCATCGACTCAGCTCAATTGAGCCGATGGCTCGAGCTTTCTCGGTTGGGATGGGTCACCTACTCGGCTCATGTGAACCGGTTCGAGCCAGCTAAGTTGAAACTAGTTCATCAGCACGTTTCGACTCAGCTCAACTAAGCCGATGGCTCAAATCGGCTCGGTGTGGTGAGCTGTTGGCTCGGCTCACTTCTCGATTCGGTTCGATATTGAATGAGCTGTAAGCCGAGCCGCTCGAGCCGTTGAGAAGCCCAAACCCGGTCCCAGCTGTTTTGAATATGTTTGGATGAAGCCTATAACTTTTAACAATTTTTTGCTCGAGCCCGAATACTTGCCCCTTCGGAACTCAAACCCAGAACGTGACCGATGTCCTTGCCTCCTTAAGACTTCCAGACGACCGAGATCGACAGTCAATTAGCTTTTACTATTCAGATACAAACCGTATATCTTTTAAAGATTATACATGGAGTTGATATAATAATAATAATAATAATAATAATAATAATAATAATAATAATAATAATAATAATAATAGTAGTAGTAGTAGTAGTAGTAGTAGTAGTAGTAGTAGTAGTAGTAGTAGTAGTAGTAGTTGTTGTTGTTGTTGTTGTTGTTTTAAACTTGCCCTGAAATTTGGCAAAACTTACTTAAAATTAGAGATTTCGGGGAAAGGGTTCCGTGCCTTCAAGACACACCTCTGCAACTACCAACATTTTAAACTAGAACCTTTTATTGAAGTTGCATGTAGAAAGTATGTTTTGAGGAAAATAACTGTAATAAATATAACTGAATATCACGCGACAGTAAGGCATATAATAAACTAATTTTTAGAATATGCAGAGGTAAATATAAAAGCTTTGCTACAAAAATACCTACACAGAGCATAATTCAATGAGCTCTGAAATACAATGTAACGAAATAGCCTATGAGATTCAGTCTACAGAGCAATTGTTACTTAAAGAATGGACATACACTATTTCGAGAATCGAGACAAGACGGGAAATGTTTACGATACTTTTCGTCTCGTCTCGATTCTCATCTCCAAACAGAGACGAAAATTTTGATTTAGCCCTGACCCGTCTCGAATGTAAAGTGTTAATTCTCATGTTATTTTATTTGTTTTAGAAACGAGATGACAAACTCCTCTTCTCGTGAGCAACATTAAACCAAACCGAAATATTATTTCCAAATGTCACGTTTCTCCTTGTAACGGTATGACCTGAGCGATAATTTAGCTTCTAGATTTTAATCTTCTACGAGATAATAATAATTATTATTATTACTATTATTATTCCTGAAGATTTGATAGTTCAAGTATTGAAACATCCGAGTATTCAAATATCTGAATATAATAAAACGTATGTTATCGCTGATCAATCGCCATCAAAAATTCTAAAGTAAGAAAAAAAAATTGCAACGTGCATTCGCAGAAGCACCTTGACCACTGAACCGCGATCGCTACGCGGTAAACGATCCGTCTTTAGTCTGGTTACGTTAGGTTTCTTTGTCTCCGCTTGCAAACTTGTATGTTATATTTTTCGATTCAAAATGTCTTTCGTATTTCTTTTATGAAGTCGGCAAAGTTTATATTACGAGGGCTATCCAGAAAGTAGATTACGTTTTCGTCTGTGTCCGCTAGGGGCGGGGCTAGCGCGGCCATCTTGGGGTCAGAGCGTTGCGCAGCTCAGTCGGCATCTAGCCGTGCTAGTGAGAGGTTCGTGCTGTGCTCCGTTAAGATACTGTGACGGTTTGAAATGTCTGCGTTAATTGAAAATCCCGCGAGCTGCGAGGTGCGTGCAGTAATAAGGTTTCTGACAGCAAAAAACTGTAAACCGATAGAAATCTATCGGCAGCTGTGTGAAGTGTATGGGGACAACATTATCACTGAAGGTGGAGTGCGACAGTGGGTCATAAGATTTAAAAATGGCCGAACCAATGTTCACGACGAAGATCGAAGTGGGAGACCCAGCAAAGTGACTGCAGAACTTGTCGAAAAAGTCGATGTTAAAGTCCGTGAAAATCGAAAGTTCACAAGAACGGAATCATCAGCGAAAAGCTTGGTTACCACAAGTTTTGTGCAAGATGGATTCCAAAAATCTTGACAGAGGACCACAAAAATCAGCGAATGGCTGCAGCGTTGCACTTTTTGGACGCCTACAATAAGGATGGTGACTCTTTACTCGATCGCATCGTTACTGGTGACGAAACATGGGTGAAACACGTGAACTGTGAAACGAAATTGCAATCAATGCAGTGGGGGCACACAGGTTCTCCCCAAAAACCCAAGAAATGCATGCAAACAATGTCGGCAAGGAAGATGATGGCGACTGTTTTTTGGGACAGAAAAGGTGTGATTTTGGTGGACTTCCTGGAAAGAGGCACTACAATAAACGCTCAAAGGTATTGCCAAACTCTGCAAAACCTCAGAAGAGCAATTCAAAACAAGCGCAGAGGAATGTTGAGCTCTAAGATCTTGTTGATTCACGACAACGCCCGGCCCCACACGGCAAATGTCACGCGTGAAGTTCTTGAATCTTTTCAGTGGGAGTTGTTTCCTCATCCGCCGTACAGTCCCGACCTGGCACCGAGCGACTTCCACCTATTCCCAGCAATGAAGAAGTGGCTGGCTATGCAGCGTTTTGATGACGACGAACAGCTGCAAGAAGAGGTAACGAAGTGGTTGAAGTCGCAGGCGGCCGAATTTTTCGACGAAGGAATTTCCAAGCTCGTACATCGCTACGATAAATGCCTTAATTTGAATGGTGACTATGTCGAAAAGTAGTATGTGTGTGTGGCTTTCATCTGTATATAATAAAATTTGTTTCCTATACTTTGTTGATTTTTTATTCCAAAACGTAATCTACTTTCTGGATAGCCCTCGTAATAACTTGAGTTTTTCTTAAACCACTGGTTCACAAGTTCGTTCTTTCTCCACACGAAACTACAAATATGACAGATTGAATTCTCATACTCCCCATTTCTTTCAAAGCAGTCGCCATTACCTGGTCAAAGACTTATTTCCGCCACGATTCATATTAACCAAAATAAATTCATTTTTCGGAAGCGGAACTTTCACTTTCCGGATTTCGCAAAATTATGGAATTCAGTTATACTCCGGAATTCAGAAGAATTTCGGAACTCGGAAAGAATCCGGAATTTAGAAAATTCCGGAATTGTGAAAAACTCCGACTTTCCGAAAAAATCCGGATTTTCCGAATTCCGGAATGTTAACGAAATCAGAAATTTCTAAATTCCGGATTTTTCCGAATTCCGAAATTATTACAAAATTGGAATTTTCCGAATTCCGGAATTTGTCCGGCTTTACTTTCGGGAGTCCGAAAACTAATAATTCCGGAACGGGCTATCCCTAGTTTATACACAACCTTTCAGAACACTAAGCTAGTAGCTGTCTACAAACAAACAAGTAATGCAAAACATGTTGTATACTGCAATACGTCATGTATTAAAATCCGACACCATGACCCTTTTATTACATTATATGAAGAGCATGTAGGTCTAAATACCTCATGTATTACATATAATGTAGGTTTTACTCTTCCACCAAAGAAGAAACATGTGATCATAGTATACAACCAACAGAAGTGATAGCTGGCAATACAGTGGTCGTAATCCCTAACGACACAGGAAGTGAGCGTTACCATCGCCGCTGGTCTAGAGGCTAGCACGTGAGCCTTGGGTGTATGGAGTCTCGGGTTCGATTCTCGGCGGGAGAGCATCTATCATTTTTAATTGTTCTCGATGTTTCAGTGTTCGTGTCTCTGTCGTTATAAGTTATTAGAAAAAGCAAGTTAAACGAGTGAAGCACGTAAAATTAGCAATAAGCAAGTTACTGAAACGCGTTCGGTGAGTCAGTTAAAAAATAGTGGACAAAGCACTGGCTTTTCGCGCCGTTCATGCGAGTTCGAATCAATATCGGCTTGATATTTTATCCATTTGAGAGAAATTATTGTTTCTTTTCGCTATAGGATGGATTTTCTCTTTGGTTTCATGTCAAACATGCTCACGTAATGAAAAGACGCTGTAGATGATGATGATAATAATAATAATAATAATAATAATAATAATAATAATAATAATAATAATAATAATAATAATAATATGAAATATTAGTAGCTAACTCGTGTGTGTATTTCGACAATATAATTTTATATTATTATATGGAAATAAGTAAGGCTGGCTGGCGCCCGCCTCCCTAATTTTTTCGATGCGCCTTATGGGTCCACGGTGTCCAACGTTGGTCCCATCCCAGTATCACCTCCTGTTTTCTCGATATAAGCTATCGACATTTTGCCTAAAGAGGGCTCTGCCGTGGCCCCATGAGTACCCATGACAATGACTCTTCGTTCATTTTGCATTGAAATCGCTTATTTTTCTGAGTACTATGGGTGCATACTGTCCAACGTTGGTCCCATCGCTCTACAGTTTCCCGTTCTCTCGATATAAATTGCTAATATTTTGTTTGTAAGGGAGATATGGCGTTACAATCATTACGTTTAAAGAAGAACTGAGGAAGATATTGCCTTGCCACAAACAACACCTATTATTATTATTATTATTATTATTATTATTATTATTATTATTATTATTATTATTATTATTATTATTATTATTATTATTATTGTTTTACTTACCACTAATGGTGCCTACCTTTATTTGCAATGCAATGTGTTACTAAAAAGCAAATCAAATAACACTCCTCGCCATTCAGGCTCCCGAACTCGAAATACATGAGTTCTCTGTGTTAGAGGAATGCACATTTATTATATTATTCTTTCAAATAACACGTTACACAAGTTACTTCACTTTCAATGTGTAATTTCATATCATCAGTAACAATCATCTTGTTCCAATAGGAAGATAACCCCCTCCTGCAAAAAAAAAAAAAAAAAAAAAAAATCTGACCGTAGCGAAAGGGCGTGAACCTTCTTTAGGCTATTAATCGGGTCCAATATTTCAATAAGTTTCTGCACACAAATATTTCAGTAAAAGAGGAAAATTTATTCAAACTTTCTGAATACCTATTTATGGGCGAAATTTGGTTCCCTTGGAACTTTTTAAGAGTTTGAAGGGCCACCATTTTGAACATTTTCATCTGATTATTCTGGTTAACGAACTCATCAAGATATTTCAACAATTAATGTTTGTGCCAAGTTTCGTCTCAATCCGCTGAAAATTAGGGTGGTTATGACATTCACAAATAGCGTTATATATATATACAAATAGATAGATAAGTAGACACACAGAGGGAGAGAGAAAAAGTGTTTTTCTCCCTTCTCGCACCTGTGGTGCGTCAGAGCTAAACCGGGCCCCTTTGCAAAACGTATTGACGAGCCTAACCTAAACACAAGCCTCTTACTTGCTAACGTAGAAACGTGGTCGGGAGGTGTAAGGCATGTAGAAATTGTATTTTTAATAACCATGAGTATGGTCGACTTCCATGTTTTTCCTTTTACTTTTTGCAGCTACTTCGGAACGTTCAATTTTTATTCTCTACTAATTGCAAATGGCGTTTACATTCAAAATATGAGGAATTTTGGTGGCATTTGTTCGGATATTCTTCTCTTTGGAAATGAAGAAAAGAACAAAAGCAATACGCAAAGACAAAAAGTGTTATCAGTACTAAACATTACCAATAATAATTGCTACGAAAAACTAAATACGACCTCTTTTACCATCTCTCATGAGTTGTATGTATTATTAACAAAAATTTGTAAAAATGTCCTTGCCGAGGATTCGAACTTGCGTCCTTTACATTTGTAAGCCAGCACCTTAACCACTACACCAAGAACATGCCATGGTGATCATTTAGTTGTCGGCGTATTTGTTGTGTTGTGTTTTATGTTCCCACTTCGACAATTTTTACTCTTTTTTTGTAAGTTTAACAGCTGTTTCTGGCTTTCTCTTTCGGTGTCGTCCTTTATTTACACAATGCACTATTCGTATTCACAGCTTGTGCCCCTCTGCAATGTCTTATTCAGATTAAGCTTTTCTTTTTGCCCCTCAGTAAACATTTGATTGATTTATTTCTCATACTCTCCACGGATGGAGCGCAGGAATGCCAGACTCAAAAAATAGGTGTACATTTACTTTCCTGACAGATCATACAAGATAATGAACCAAAAGTTATTGCAATGATTCCATCTTTAGGGACTAGTCCAGATGTTTTGACTTATCCCTTGTGTGATGTAAAATGAAAGATTATACCAGTGGGACATCGTGGTCAATCTGCATGGACAGCAATGATTACAATGCCCGTATACAACTTTCATGCTTGCTCTTAATTTACAATGTGCTGGTATACACACAACAGATTGTTGTTGGAAGTTCGTATTTCTGTGGTCTTTTATTTATACAAGCTGATTCCTTTTGTCCTGAACTAAGGTAGCAGTGAAGTAACTGTTGGATATTATTTTGTCCTTGGTATTGTTTCAATCATGAGGTATAGTGTTGCCAACTTACATAATTTTTAACTTTTTTTTTCAGTTTTTGAGGTGTCATATGTCGTTTAAAAAGAGGTACAACAGATTCGAATTAATATATCTACGTAGTAATCACCTACCGTACTATGTATGATTTGCGCGGATTATAAACAGTTTGTACATTTGCTTTAAAAAAAGAAGAAGAAGAAGAAGAAGAAGAAGAAAAATCTTGAAGTTGGGATATTTTTTCATGTTTTCAGAATTTTTTCGGTATGAATGCAACTGCGTATCTAAAATATGTTAAATTACAATGAAAAGGATTTGCAGGAAGCACTTTCAAACCTGAAAGACCAACTAAAAAAAAAAGATCCAAAATGAAGATAAACAAGAAGAAAATCGAAGTGATAAAGTGCACAAAAGCAGAACAGGAATTGGCAAACGTATGGCTAGAGGGAGAGGAAATCGAAGACGTTACGTTCTCTTATTTAGGAAGTCTAATATTCTCGGACGGAAGAAGTGAAAAAGGATTAAGTTCAAGAACAGCGCAGGCTAAACAAGCATTCAGTAGGAAAAGAGGACTGCTAACATCAAGAAATGTTTCGTTGGACGATTTATTAAGATCCTGGTGTGCAGCATGGCGCTTTAATGATCAGAGACGTGGACATTGAGAAAAGCTGAAATATCCAAGCTAAAGACATTTGAAATGTCGTATTGGCGCACAATGCTGCGCATGCCATAGAACGAAAGAAAAAAGTGTGAAGAGTGCTGAAGAAAGCTAATGAAGGACGACAAATCATGAAGACAATAGGGGAAAGAAGAAATAGCATGCTTTGTTATCTTATTCGGTATTTCAATTGGATCACCATATTGATAGAGTGGAAGACAAAAGGAAAACCAGGAGGAGGAAAACCAAGGATAGAATATCTAGATGCAGTTACGAAGAGACCTTATGAAAGTATAAAACAGCTGTCCCAAGCGAGAGAAAAGCTTTAAAATTTCTATGTTGCCCACCAACCTATGGTTGAGGTAAGAAAGAAAAAGGCAATGAAATCTACTGTCCATCTACTTTCCAGCAATATTTTGAACACTTAAATCCAATCGGTAGTTCCGAAGTTATAAAATGTTGAAATTAAACCAAAATATTCAGGTCAGCCATTTTCAATCTCCCCCCTTCCCCGCGATTACTATATATACTTTCACACATATTTTTAAATAAAAATCGGAAACACACGAGACACAACTTTTTCTCTAAATGATCGATTTGTCATGGATTGCCCCAAAAGTAAAACAGAAGACAATTTCATCTCATCTGGCATTAGTTAGACTCATTCAACATCTTGCCATGTACCGTGTCCTATATTAATATTTCTTACAGTATTTTAGGAAAACAGTAATTATTAGTAATTTATTGAGTTCGAAGCAATTTATTTATTTACTAGCAGCGTTCACCCCGCTTCGCTGCGGTCACCCCGGAACGCAATAAACTTTGTTACTTAGATAATTTTTACTTTTTCGCTTTCAAATTGCATTAAATGTTAACATTATAGCGCCTGTCATTTATGTTAACCCGCCGAGTGATAGCGTTCACCCCGCTTCGCTGCGGTCACCCCGGAACGCAATAAACTTTGTTACTTAGATAATTAAATTGTATATTTTCTATTGCATCAGTGTATTTAATGACATTTGGTGTCCAAACAGTACAACAGTATTCTAATTTTGACCTCACATATGAAAAATATAACCTTATAAATGTTGATTGTTTGCAGTAATCCTGCCCTATCCTATAAATTAAACCTAGGTTTCTATATGCACTACTCGTTATCGCGTCAATGTATTGAGTAAAGGTTAATTTGCTATCAAATATAACTCCTAGATCTTTGATAGTATTTGGGGTAGAGAAGGAAGTGCCACTTATTGTATACGTAAAGTTAATTTGATTTTCTTTCCTCGTGAAAGATACAGATTTACATTTGGAAACATTCAGGACTAAGTTATTCTTATCACACCACATTTGAATACTCTCTAGATCTTGTTGAAGTTTCACGCAGTCATCAATTGAACTTACTTTGGAGTACAATTTGAGATCGTCGGCAAAAAGAAGAATTTGAGAAGTTTTAATACATAGAGGAATATCATTAATAACAAGAAGAAGTGGCGCTTCGTAGTTAACGCGCACGTTTTCTGTTTCTGTGATTCTGGATTCGATCATCGGTGGCCACTTGGATGAAAACTTGCGCCGGAAAAGGAGGATACCGATTCCTTTACAGCGGATCCTGTCTCATATGATCTCAGTGCTGGAAAGAACGTTAAATTTCTATCAATCGAATTCGTTTTACAAGCGAAAGTCTACAACTATAGCCATTGGCCTCAGCAGCACATAAACTTTGGGGAAGAGACTAGCGGGAGATTGTAATATATAGAATACCACCATTAATGTGGGGGTCTGAGGGCCCTCCCCCTGAAAATCAAAAAATAGTCTTCGTACATTGAATTTTAGACTTACAAAAATTAATGTGAAATGAATACTCAGAAACAGTAAAGTTTTGGAAACAGATTTTAGGCCAACAAGTCTACAACTAATGTAAATGAGGCCCAATAATGTATAGTTAAAAAATTAGTTCAAAATTGTATTTTTTCCAAATTAAACTCGATTTGCTGCTCGCTATCTAAACAAAAACAGTTTGTTAGTTTATAGTTTACTCCACCTTCACCTTCATAGGGCCAAAAACTGCCTGCCTTTTCCTACAATTGCAAACAAACTTCTGTACTATACTTTTTTCATATCCACTTTGTCTAACATTGTTTCGTGAACGTAGCAAACTGCTATATGGCTGAGCCTCTTTTGGGTCATAGTTGACCTAAGATACTTGAAATATTGGGGGAGAGGACGCAAACCGTTTTACAAATATTGGGAAGACACGTTTCCGGTGTCCCTGGTGAGATTAACGCCCGTGTCTATATAGCAAGGATGCATCAATTCAGTTATAATCTAATACAGTGGCTCTCAACCTAATTCATATCACGACCCTCATTTTATTACATCCTTTTGCCAGCGATCCGCTTATAATTTCTGGTTTGTGAAAAACTTTTATGGGATTTTTAATATATTGCGGAGATGTCACGAGTTGAGTTGAGTTGATTTTGAGTTTTGCGTCCCTTTCAGCAGCGAGGCTATATGAGACGGGACCTACTGATTAACGTGGAATCCGAACCACATGAGCTCCCGCCGGGAATCGAATCCAGGCCTCCCACACCAAAGGCGCGTACGCTAACCTCTTAGCTACGAAGGAGCTACGGAGATCTCACGACATCTATCTATTTCTAAAATAGTAGAATCCATTTCTTGAATATAGTGGATAAAGTAACTTCCATAAAAGCGAATGGATTAAAAATAAATTTGGTGAGTTCATTCACATTACAAATATCGAATCCGATCCGTCATAATGTTTCAAAAATTGAGTCCGTTTGAAAATTTTAAAATTTAATAACACTGTTAATTTTGAGTCATATCATTAAAAAAATTAAGTTATTTCTAATTTTGGTTAGTGTTATTAGGGTATTTGGTTAGTGTTGGAAAAATTATTGAGTATTTTAAATGACTTGATAATGCACGTCATGAAGATTGAACTGGACATTACCATACTTTTGAAATCAGACCATACTCAGGTGTCTCATGAGTTTTCAATTTTAATTGCATTTCAATATGCGGCTTTTGTTGCATTTGTATTTGTTTAGTATTGAAATACTAGAAATATGCAGTTCTCATTAGTTTCATAACCTTCCTCTTTGATTTAAATTGATTTTAAACGACTCTGCACCTGTTTGTTTAGTAGACCTTTTTTTTTTTGTCCTCAACAGTATGTGTAAAAATAAAAATATGCCTATAGGACAAAATTCAAAATAATATTTAAAAATTACTTTTTACTATTAGATTCTAATTGTATTTATCTCTTCCGCTTATCTTCGCGACCCCTATGAAACCCTCTCGCGACCCGCAGGTTGAGAAACCCTGATCTAGTATAAAGTAATTTATGCAACGTTCAATTTAACACATTGACGTTTCTAATAAAACAATCGGTTTCAGTAGAACAATAAAGGTGCGATAAAATCTATTCTTCGGATACTGAATTTCAAGATTACTAGAGATTAAATTCATATATTTAAAAAATCGTCTGTCGACTCCTGTTATTGTTTCGCTTTATGGGAATCGACATTAAAACAAAAAGTAATTCTACCATTTCTGCTTGCAGTAGACTACTAAGTTCGGAGATGGAAACTATTCTTGCGTTACTGAATCCTAAACATGCCTCTCGCTATTTATTACCGTTTATCAGTATGACCATTAGCGTAGAAACTGGAAAACACATATTTCCACCACTTCCGGTTTGAATAGAGAGTTAATTGGGGAAATGGAACCAATTCTTGGATTGCTGAATCGATAAAAAAAAGAACGCTTGTCGATTTCTCGTACCGTTTTTGTACTATGGAAATCAATTTTGAAACCGGATATATTAGTAAATTTCTGTCACTTCCGGTATTCTGTCAAAGGTAGAGATGATATGTTTTCGATATAAATATAAATATCGACAAGCAGTTCTTTGGTATAGATTCAGTACCACGAGAATACGATTCACCTGTCAGTTTTACCAAATTGTAACCGAAAATTATAAACATCAATTAGGACTTCCGGTTTCAATATTAATCTCCATATACCAAAAACAGTAGAAGATAGCGAGTAATGGCTTTTTTGATACGGATTCACCGTCCGAGGAACAAGTGTTATCTTTATATCTTATTCCCCTGTTTCATTCAGTAGTTACATACGTTGTGGTTCAAGTTTGAACATTCAATTGACATAGTTTGAAAGTCTACCGTAGTTTCGTAGTGTTAAACGACAAACACATTTTTATTTTTTAAACGTAAAATGTTTATGATTTTGAAATAGTATTTCAACTGTTTACTTTTTCATGTAATCCAAGACAACCGCATTAACTGGACACTAAACTACTGTTAGGTTGAACGTCTTGGGAAATCTAGATGCTAATTTTTCATTCGTTTTGTATTCAGAAGATCCTAGGTTAAATTTCTGGAACTGATTCTCTTAATTAAAGATATTCCTAGTTTTCTCCAATCTTATTAGTCTATAGCCAGAATAGTGCTTTATAATCATAATGAACTTCTTACACAATCACCTGGACTTAATCGAAAGGAACTTTATTATTCAAGCGCTATCCTAGTTCCTTGAATAAAATCATTAAAAAAAAAAAAAAAAAAAAAGACAGAAAGAAACTTAATCCATTAGTGGGCTATAAAATATACATGAATCGCAGTGGTTGTTGCGTGATGCTATGATCCATTTTAGCTCTTGTTAGGTTATATTTTAAACAATTAATATCACTGGTAGTTGATGAGGCAATTAATTTCTGCATGTAATTTTTTATACTATTATAATATATTTCATTATTGGTTGGTGTTATATTAGATGAATAATCATAATACGCTATCGTTACATGGAATTTTATTACGCTGTAAGTTACGCGTAACATTCAGGTCGATGGTCTCACGTAATTCTTGGAATTCAACGCTTAGAATGAAAATCCCCTGATTTCTGTAATTTTCCAAGAGAAATGGCTGATGGATTTAGTATCCTAATTCAAATAACTGCTGCTGGTAGAAATCTCCTTATCCCGTGCAGTTCTCGTTCGTTTCTATGTCATCGGTGTATGTGCAGCAGAAAATGAAATGACATTTTTGAGGTTTACGCCTCACGGTTATGCGGGTTAGGCTAAAGGAGACGGTGATGATGAGCAATGAATGGAATGGTGGAATGAATAAAGCGGGAGGAAACGGGAGAACCCCGAGGAAACCCACGCACACGGTGTTTGTCTACCACAAAATTCACTTGGCGGGAGCAGGGTTTGAACCCCTGATCCCATGCACCAGAGGTGAACGCTCTACCATTGAGCCACCGCGGGGATCAAACTCACGACTTTCCAAATGCAAAGCCAACGCTTTAGAACAACTGAGTCACAACAGCTTTGTTTCGGTATAATTTTCAGTATATAGGCCTAATTTGGTTGCTGGTTTAGATCAGGAATTTCTTTATTCATGAACACTTGGGATATGATGGAAACTTGTATTGTACAGAAGTGTTGCTATTTTCACTTCTAGCTTCTCATTTTAGATAGTGTATATTTACAGCGAAGGGGGGTAAACGTGCACCGGTGCACCCCCCTAAGTCCGGCCCTGTCTCCTCCATCCTCTCCCCTAAAGTTGCACCGTCAAAGTGAAATAATAAAAGCCATCCCAGGCCCGAAACTCATCTATGTTGAAAATTTGATTGGGATCAGTCGGATTATTCAAGAGTTATTAAGTCACAAACATAGTCAATTTCATTTTTATTTATATAGAAGATTCATATTTTGTTTTTCAGCAACAAACTCATTTTGATACACAGTGTGCTATTTATGTTCGTCAGGTCCGTATCCACGGGGGGCAAGAGGGGGCCGGGCCCCCCTAAATTTTGGATGGCCCCCATAAAATTTCACAGTAGGCTTGCAAATGAACTATAATATGGTGATGAAGTATAATATGATTGGGTCGGGCCCCCCTTAACTTCTACCGGGTCCCCCCTAAATTTTTGGGCTGGCTACGAGCCTGATGCTCGTCAATGATTATTTTAATATGTAAAGTGTGTAATAAATACTCACCTCATTTAAAAAGTACAAAACAACTGTGGTGAGAAAAGCATCTCAAAGTGAATTCAAATTAATTTTTTCAACGTTCTTCTGTGAAAATATTGACATTTTTACTTTACTCCTACATTTGTGTAATGGAAAACAAAATATTAAAATGATCCGAACTTCGTTAGATGTTAGAACTAATCGGTTCTGTATATCACACACACCCGTATCGAAAAGTGGAAGCAATTAATTAAATAGACTGAAAGCTCTTTTGCCTGCCATCCTATATTATAATATATATATCTGCATGAATAAGGTTATTAATAAAATTGTTGGTGTTTTATATGTATTTCAACTCACTGAGTCTGAAAATAATGTTAGGTTTCGTTTATCACACTAGTTACTTTTTTTTATTTAGTATACTTTCATTTATGAAGTTGTTATTTGGAGTGCCCTTCATAAATTAAACTATTGGTCGCTAGGTATCTGTGTAGAGGCATGATTTTTAAGGAGTTTGGTTCCAAACAAACTCCATTATGTATTTACCCTGGCTATCCTTATTTCCTCCCTCCGAACGATAAAAAATCTCAACTACTTGATGCATCACAACCAATTTTGACCAGATGTAGAGAGTTACAAGTTAGGAATCGGATTCATTGAGGTAATATTCAAACCGGAAGTGATAGAAATCAACCATTTCCGGTTTTAACGTTGATCGCTGTAGTGCAAAAATGGTAATAGATAATAGAATCAATTTCCCGCAGTCGATTAAGCGCCCAAAAGAGTAAATTTAATGTCCATCCTTAACTACCTAGTAAAACTGGAAGTCGTAGAAATTACTAATATTTCCGATAACAATATCGAAAACATATCACGCCATATAAACCAAACTGCTTCACGTGGTATACCGCCGTGACACTGCAACTTGTTTATTCATGTTGTAAACAAATATGAATTTAAAAAAATAACGTCCACTTTTTAAGTTCGTAGAAAGCCATTTAGTGTTATTTACTTCATCTTTAAATCTTCCAAATCTCTTTTTACTTAATCGGTGGAATTACTTTTTCATCGTTCTAGTTGTATTTTGCTATTTGGGTTTACAATTCGAGAGTTTTGTCTCTTGTCTTCCTATGGTCCATCCAATAGTCCTTTTAAAAAAAAATATGTCGCTGGCTGAAAACAAGACGAAACTCCGCCCAAATATAGGAGAAATGAAATCCCTTTAAAAATGTATTCTACAAAATAGCACTGTCTTCACATGTACCAAGATTGAACTTGCCTATCGAATGATCTTACTAAATCTAATAATTATCCTAAATAGATGGCATACTTTCTGAGACAAGGTGCAATCTTCTAAGATTTGTCCATTTTTTCAATGAAATTCGTCTTAAAACTTGTTTAAATAATTACGGTTATAAAATAATGCAATAGTTAATAATTCTACTAAACTGTGATATTTAACGAAAAAATGATGTCCAGAAATGAGACTAATACTAATTAACACCAGGGTGGAAAAAAATCATGATTTTTTTTTAAAAAAAATCATTTTTGTTGATTTTTTTGATTTAAATCGATTTTTTTGATTTAAATCAAATCTTTCTCCTCGTATAATACAAGTCGCGAATTGAAGAAAAAGCATTAGGAATTAGTATTAAATGCTAATAATGGCATTTAAGTGAAAGTATTGGGGTTGAATTTTGAATTATCTCCAATCGTTAACCTATATCAATCCCAAACAATGTTTCTTAACCCTTTTAAATTATGGCTCTTTTTAAAAGTAAATTATAGACGTTCAGTCAAGCAGCTACAGCATCATCCCTATTTATCCTAGGATCATGGTACATACATCACTCTCTTTAGAATAGAACAGCTTTTGAAACGGTAACATTCACATTTCCCTATCATGTCCCTGAAGCGGGTAATTTTCTGGGTAATCAGCATTTTTTTTTACTTTTTTTTTCTAAAAAAAATTATCCCCTCTGGATTTCTCTGTGTTAACGCAAAGATCTCAACATCAACTGGGAAATACTACGGGGTGTACTAAATGTGTGTATAAAATTTCAAGCTTCTATCTTGAGTAGTAAGTGTGAGGAAACTATTTAACAATGAGCTAAGAACATCCCCACAATGCCCCAGATGACCTGGATGTAATATAAAAATTTCCTCAGACATCCCTATTTACCCTAGGATCATGATTTGTACATTATTCTCTTCAGAATAAAGCAAATTTTCAAGCGGTACCCTTCAAATGTCTCCATCATGTACCTGGGCCGGGTAAATCACGAAAAAAAAAGGAATTTCTGTTTTTTTTTTAAAACTTTACCTCTGTGTACCCCTCCCCTGTTTTAAGGCAAAGATCTGAAACAAATCTGAAAAATACTGAGGGGTACACTGAGTAAATGTGCAAAATTTCAATCTTGTAGGTGCAAAAGTAAGCCCGCGAAAAATAATATTCCCCAAATACCCCAGATTCCCGTACAAAACAGGATCTCAGGTAACAATTTCCTGAGACATCCCTATGTATCCTAGGAGCATAGTACGTACATCATTTTCTTTAGAATAGAACAACCTTTCAAACGGTACAATTCATATGTCTCCATCTGAGACGTGAAAATCACGAAAAAAACTATTTTTTAATTAAAAATATCCTTTAAAAAAAAAAAACATTTTTGCCCCTCTGGACGCCGCTGTTTCTATGCAGAAATCTGAAAACATCTGAAAATTATTAAGGGGTGCACTGAACGAGTGTGTAAAATTTCAGTGTTTTGAATGCAAAATGTAACCTGCCAAAAAGTAATAATAATACGCATAAAAATATCTTTTTAAATTTATGACGTCATCACACACTATGCCTTAACGCAGAAAGGCGTGAAAGCATATGTAACGTGTTCTAAAATGCCTCCAGTCTTGAAGAAAACGAAGTAAAAAGCCTTATTGGTACTTTTTTAATCAAATGAAGACTCTACCCTATCACCTAAAAATAGGTGATATGTATAATTTAAAAGGTTAAGCATTAAGGAAAAAATAACAACGTTTATCAAAATGACACTTTTTATCACAAAAGTTACTGATATTTGGCACGGGCCTATTTTTAAAAAAACTCAGAACTAGCTTGCGGCATGAAATACATAAATTTCGCCTAAAGTTATAACATTAAAAAAAATGGAGGGGGGATAGGACCCCTCTAAATCGCCTTATTATCTGGGAACAAACAAACAGACCAGGGTTTGAAAAACCGGGCTTTTCTGAAAAACCCCAACCCACCTGGGCCCATATGGGTTTTTTCGGTTTTTTTTTTTCGGGTTTAATTGGGTTTTATCAAAATATGTCAATGTCTTTGGGGTAAAAGTGTTAAAATGTGATTTATATTTCAAGATTATCATTGTTACAACTTGCAACAATTTTCTAATCACTGCTGTTTTGAAAAAATGGCCGCCATTTTGAAATTTTACGTTGGATCATTGCCAAAATATATACAGCTAATTTAGAGTATATCGTGCTTCTACTCTAGAAATTTCGACTTAAAATACCGAAAATTGTGCTTTGTAGCGTGCATACCCGCTATTTTGAAAAAAATAAATTATCACCATTTTGAAATTTTACGTTGGTATGCCGCCAAAATCTATACAGGATATTTAGTGTGTCTCGTGCTTGTACTCTGAAACTTTACACTTAAAAGACCGGAAGTGATTCCCTGTAGTATGCGTGGTACAAGCAGACGAACGCTTAGCAACAAATGCAGATTGAATCGTCCCAGAAGCCTCAGTGACGTTTGCCAAATATGAACACCAAATATATTAATTTAACAGCGTAAAATAAATGGTTTTTATTGTTGAAGTTCACTTTCGATACCTTGTGCGTTCAATTACGGAAATTTCCCGAGCACTTGTTGCAAGAGGGAGCTTTCCAGAAAATTAATTTAAGACCATTAAGAAAGATATAATTCATATTTTATAAAATAAACTAGCTTTTGGCTAGCTGGGGCTCTGCCCCCAGATCCCCCGGTTTGCTCGGCCTACGGCCTCACATTTCTTATCTATTGCCCTTTGCATCAACAGTGAATATCGTGAACTTGCTCTTCATATTTCCTGAATCTGCCCACCTGGGGGCATCGCCCCCTACACACTATCTTCGCTCGGCCTACGGCCTCGCATCTCTTAAACCCACAATTCTATCATTTCTTTTCCTATTTCAACCATTTAAAAGATAAGATTTTGTGTCCCAAGAAAACGCCCATTTAAATAACAAGGGAATTTCTTCAACACCCTTTAGACCCCTAAAAATATTTAAAATATTCACTTTTGGCTATTTTCCTGTCGGTTAGTCCTGGAATGCTATAATCATGCCAAATTTCATCATTCTAATCATGCTGGAAGGGCCTCAACATTTTGGGGTATAGAAGACGTCCCATATAAATAACATGGGAAAGATTTTTCAGTTCCTCATAAAACCACTCTACGGTTGGGATTTTTTATTTCTGATGTTTCAGTTAGGTAACGCTTACAAAAACATACAAGCATACCGAATTTCAAAATTTTATTACAATTCTAAGTATCTAAAACATGAGATTATAGGTCCAAAAAAGGCCCATTTAAATAACATGGAGAAATTCTTCATCCAATGTTTAGACCCCCTCAAAATTAAAAATATTCACTTTTGGCAATTTTCCTGTCGGTTAGTCGTGGAAGACTACAGTCATGCCAAAATTTCATGTTTCTAATCCTACCGGAAGTGCCTAAACATTTTGAAGTGTAGAAGACGTCTCGTATAAATAACATGGGAAAGGTTTTTCAGTTCCCCATAAAACTACTCTACGGTCGGAAATTTTTATTTCTGATGATTCACTTCGTAACGCTAACGAAAACATACAACCATACCGATTTTCAAGTTTTTATTCCAATTCTAAGTACCTAAAACATGAGATTATGTCCAAAAAAGGCCCATTTAAATAACATAGGGAAATTCTTCATCCAATCTTTAGACCCCCTCAAAATTAAAAATATTCACTTTTGGCAATTTTCCTATGGGTGTGTCCCGAAAAACTACAATGATGTCAAATTTAACCATTGTAGCCCTACAGGAAGTGCCCAATAATTTGGGGGTGTAAAAGGTGTTCCACATAAATAACATGGGAAAGATTTTTCAGTTCCCTATAAAACCACTCTAAAGTTGGATTTTTAAATTTTTACTGATTTACTTAGGTACTTGTAAGAAAACGTACAAGCATACCGATTTACTTAGGTACTTGTAAGAAAACGTACAAGCATACCGAATTTCAAGTTTTTATTCCAACTCTAAGTGCCTAAAACATGAGATTATAGGTCCAAAAAAAGGTCCATTTAAATAACATGGGGAAATTTTTCATCCCCCCTTTAGACCCCCTAAAAATTAAAAATATTCACTTTTGGCAATTTTTCTGTCGGTTAGTACCGGAAAGCTACCATCATGCCAAATTTAATCATTGTAGCCCTACAGGAAGTGCTCAATAATTTATGTCAGCTCATGTAGTTTTATATATACTTAGGATGTTTCAGAATCTTAAATGAAATTAAATATCTTCCATCATAAAATAAATAGTTTTATTGTTGAAGTATTCAGTTCCGATGCTTTGTGCGTTCAATTGGGGGAATTTCCCGAGAACTTCTTTCGGGACGTGTTTTTTTTTTTTTTTTTCCTCCTCCCTCCCTTTACTGTACATCGAAACTTCCACTAGTACGAAAGTTCGAATTCAGCACTTGAAATAGTAAGCGGTACGTAGTTCGGAACTCTGAGTATCGAGTTTTTAAAATTTGACGAATTTTTACGCTTTTGTTGGTGCTGATTCTACAGAATGCTACTTTGGAGAGTACCTACAAATAACGGCAGTAAACTGTTGTTGTTGGAAAACTAAACTTTACTTAAGAATACTTGTGTTACCATCAAAGGTAAGAAATAATACTAATAGTTTTACTAATGCACTACATGTTTACTGGTAGTACCGGCATCTATGGCTTTAAACGCGTCAAACGTATGAGGGACAACGTCCCTCGGTGTCGCCGAGTTGGCGCGCACACTATTCACGGAAAGTATTTTCTAAAGTATAAAATTGCATTTTTTCCCTTCCAATAGGCTATAAGCATAATCCGTACATTAATTTGTTACTTAATTATCTCAAGCTAAGGTAAGTTTTTTTTATTCATTCAGAGCATTCAGAACTTTATAAAGGTCTTGTGTTGAATGTTGTATACTTTAACGTGAAAGCATTCAATTCGCCCAAGGAAAGTCCAAAATCTGATAAAAATCACTTTCAATATGATCACCTTGGTTGTATCAATAATATATTAACAAAAAGCTCAAAAACTCAGGTGGTTTTTTTCAGGTGGGTGCAACCCGAAAAAACCCGGTGGGTTTTTTCGGGTTGGGCCCACTTGGGCAAACCCTGAAACAGACATGCACAAAAAAGAATTTTCGTCTTAAATGTCGATGCTGATTTCCTCATTGGAATAGTTAACGATTTTAAAACCCAAACCCAATGTTACGAAAAGAAGAAAGTAGAATTGCTCCGTTACCTGTTCAAAACGGGATTTTCCCTAATCTTCCTCTCCATGACACTTGTATTCATACTATACTGTACATTTGAATCTCATTGTATTATGATTATTAACTTTCATAATCGAAATAACAGAACAGAAACGTGATTTTACTTATTTTCACTTTAAATTGATTTATTACGAAATTCGATTTAAATCAACGATTTTTATTTAAAAAATCAAGTGATTTAAATCTTGATTTATATCGTGATTTAAATCAGACTGATTTAAATCAATCCACCCTGATTAATACATCTTGTTAAGCTGAACAAAATGATATAGCTCAGCGTAAAGAAACATGATTAGTTTTCAAGAAAATCCAGAAAAAAATATTTCTTTGTAAACTTGAAATTTGATTTGTACAGAACCACGCTTCCTATTAAATTGAAACTAATACTGAATTATACCCTCATCTACCTCTTCATATGACGCTAGCATATATATCGTTAATGAGATATAAGGCCCAAATTTTTCTGTTGAACTAAAAAAAAATGTCTAAAAATGAGACATAAATCAATTATTACAACGAGTTGAACACAGGGGCGCCTGAAAGGCAGTTCTAAGCTGAAGCGAATGATGGGCGAAACATGACCCTAGGGTAATTAGGGATGTTTCAGGAAATTTTTACCCTGAGATCATAGTGTTTTGTGGTAATTTGGGGCATTGTGGGAATTCTTGATAAAATTTCTCCCGCCCTTAGTATTCAAGATAGAAACTTGAAATTTGGCATACACATTCAGTGTACCAAGTACTATTTATCAGATTTTTTTTTAGATGGCTACGTTCACACAGGGCCGTTACAGAGGGGCCCAAACTGCGAGAAAAAAAATCCTTCCGAAATTTTCCCTTTGACATCATTTTTCCCGCTCCTGGTATATGGTATGAGCATGCAAGTGGTACCATTTGAAAGCCAGCTCCATTCTGAAGAGAATGAGGTATGAACCATGATCCTAGGATAAATAGTGACGATACAGTAGCTGCTTGACTGAAAGTCTAAAAAATAGCCCAAAAAACCGGGATCCGGAAAGGGCTAATATACAAAACGTGAAAGCCTTATGTCGGTGGTGCTCTTGCCCCCCTCAAGTGAAGTCTGAAATGACGCCCCTGGTTGAACAAAATAACGTTTTTCAAGGGAGAATATACACTCATGTGTATAGGCTTCGAGAAAATCGAAAGGGGGGCATGGTGGTTCAGTGGTAGAGCGCTCACCTTTGGTGTGTGGGATCCCTGGTTCGATCCCCGGCCAGGTAAGTTTGTAGTAGACAACATCGTGTCCGTAAGTTTTCTCGGATATTCCCGTTTCCTCCCACATTCTCATTCCACTAATTCTTCCATCATCAATTACTTGTCTTACTCATCATCTTTCTTAGCCTAAAGGGCATAATCGTGAGCCGTTAAACTGAAAGATTTCATTTTGTTTTCATTTTTCGAGAAAATCGAAAGAAACGAATTTTTATGACATTAAAAAAGTATGTCGTTTGTTGCCATTCTGATGCGGTTGCTACTTTTTATTCTGTTTGTTTATTTATTTATTTGTATATGGAAAATACACGCTATTATGTCAGTAGATTGTGTCTATTGTAATTTGATTTCTCCTACCTGTGAGGCACATATTTGTAATAATTACGCGTTCTTGGCTCCAGTAGTAAAAATCGATTTATGCAGATAGTTCGACATTCACAGTTGTCACGGGCTTACACTGCTGTCATGCCTTTAAAGGACTGAGGGCAATTAACTGAATCGAAAATGAGCAATAAGGCTGGGGATATCAACCTAATATAGAAAGGTGCAAATGATGACTTCCTAAAAAGCTGCTAAAGGGACCGAGGCCATCGACTCCGTCCTCGAAGCCATGGAAAATGCGAGAAAGAGACGTATGGGTATTGAAATACCAATAGTTTGGTTTATTCCGTGAGATACCTGGGTTTCACACTGGCATCTGTAACATTAAGATCGGTTATTCAAATAGTGTTTAAATATACTTAGCTGCGATGTAAAATCTATTGAATTTACGCCATATATAAGGGTGTGTCAAACTAAACATATGTTATGAAGGTGTCTTCCTGTTCTGCCTAATACCTGTTCTGCCTAATGACCCTCCAGCATTTTGTAACGCATTTTTGATTTAATCTTATCTCTAGGCAGAACAGGAATTCCTTGTTATTTTCTTGTCATATTACTGTCATAAAGGATCTTTGAAGTGAAATGAAAATATAGAAAAATTACAGATTTGCATCCCAATGATTTTTTTTTTTTTTTTTTTTGTTTTTACGTCCCATGGTTATGCGTGCTAGGCTAAAGGAGACGGTGATGATGCAAAATGAATGAATTGGCGGAATTAAGAAAGTGGGAGGAAACCCACGCACACGGTGATTGTCCACCACGAAGTTCACTTAGCGTGAGCAGGGTTTGAACCTGTGACCCCATGCAGCAGAGGTGAACGCTCTACCACTGAGCCACCGCGGCCCTTTCCAAATTAAATATTTAGCACTCTACCTAAATGATATTTTCGTAATATTCACTGTTAATGATTCTATTATAGAGGTTAAAGCAAAAGACAAGAATTTTCCTTTTTTTTAAAAAAAATCCTTATTTCTTATGATACACCCACTGACAAATAAACCACATTATAAAAAAAAATAAGCTATTCCATCTTAATGAATTTTTTTGACTACTTCTTTATAAAGTCAGTAAGGAGGTTGATATAATTTATATTTTAAAATAACCTGAAAGTAGCAAAAATTAAAAATAAATAAATAAAAGTAGAAAGAAAGAAAAACTGACTTGATTCACTTCTTCAAATGAAGTATGACATTTAATGTTAATTCAAGTATAACTGCAGGGTAGAAAATAAATACTTAATATTACTACTGTTGCCTTTTAAAGTTAACGACAATCTTAACTATATTTTGACAAGTGCACTGTCGTATTTCTGTGTAGTGTTGCTCACGAGAGGAGAAGTACCTTTTTAAATTTGAGACAGGACAAGAAATATGTCGATTCTCGTCTCGTTTTTGAGACGAGACTAGACATTTCACGAGACTAGTTCACCCAAGGCTTAGATCTCAAACATTCCAGTCTTACATCATTTATAGCTTAAAAACTATAAATTGAAAAAGTGATTGTATATACAAATACAATTGAGAGCATTTATAAATGTTTTAAAGATCCGCGAGTCATTAGACTATATACTTAAATAATACGTTTTAAATGTTGTTATATCACACCGTTTGTGGCAGGGACGGATCCAGGAACGACTTTTGGGGGGGGGGGAGGCGATGGGTTGTCATACTGCTACTTTTAAGGGCTCCAAACTTTGGGATGGGTTTTATTTATATATATAAAATAAGAAAGTTTCCTCTCCTGGGGGGGGGGGGCGATCGCCCCTGCTTTGTGGACCTCTGAAGACGCAGAAGGATTCTGATCACTTCTGCATGAACTTAAGGCAAACACACACACAAATTTACAAAACGAGAAGATTTTGGAGACGAGACAAAACTTCTACACAATTTACGAAACAAGAAGCCCTTATTTATCGTCTTGTCTCGTTTCGTAAACATCACTAGTTTTGAGTTGTGGCTACGACTTTCGGAACTAAAACAAATCTTAACTGAACGAAAGATACAGAAGTCCTATATAGATAAAGCGCAGAAGTCCTATAAAACTGCAGAAGACCTGCAATTTAGGACTTTTGCTCGAATTTTTAGGATTTCTGAACATTAGTACTTAACGTTACTCATCTGATGTTGTCTAAACAATGCAAAAGTTACAATGACATAGAAATTTGCAGTGTTCCGTTTATGTGGTTCACAATAAGTTTTTTTGAGTTTGTGTTTTAACGAAGTACAGAAAGAGCTATCTTACAGAAGTACAAGAAGATTTAAGGTAATTTCGTAATAAATATGTATTTTTTCCTCTGACAATATGTTAATGACAAATGCTTTGGAAAAAAATTCTTTCGAAATACCCTGATTCATGCTGTAACTATCGATTAGCAAAACTATTGGATCATAGTACTTCTTGAGCTATTTTTACAAAGTGTGATTCTTGAGCATTGGTGTCGTAGTTTCTGTATCAGTTCCTGGAAGTGCAGTGACCACTTGCAAAGAAAGAAGCCCTGGAGGCTTGTATGTCACTGACTGGATGACAAGCGAAGTAAGCATGATTTTGACAACATAGCCAATTCTTCTATTATATCTTTGTTGGTTATACATCAGATGAGCACGTGACCTTATTGGCGGTTAAGGAAAGAAAGGGGTTGTTTGTCTTCAGAGGTCAACGATTTCTTATCCTGGAAAACAAATAAATAGGCTACGTACTCAACCGAGTGATTGAAAGAAAATTTTTGTGTATTCAAGCAAAACAATAGAGGCTCCATGATACCTGATGCAATACTGGTTTGTCCACGTAGAAATATTGAAGCAAAAGCCCTCAGGCAAAGTTACGAACGTCACTTGAATCAACCTTAACGTAATTTCTAATGGAATTTTCTTGTACGTTTAGAAATCACTGATTGGTAGTTGAATCATGCAATAATAGAATTAGGCAATCACGTTTAAGGTTGTTCGTAGAGTTTTACAGCATATATTTCTACATTTGTTTTTTTCAAATACTGCATAAGATGACATAATACATAAGACTAGAGTTGAGTCATTTTATTAAAAAGGGTAGTGGACAAAGACACAAAAAGGCGCCATATTTGTAATATTGTGTTAAAAAAGATTGTTAAAACAATTTTTCCTATATAGCACATTTTTAATTCATGTCTTCATCAGTACGTTATAGAAATCTTTATGAGTATTAAAATATATTTTGTACACTTTGAAATTTATTCTAATGCCTGCTAATTATAAGGGGGCGCGGAAAAAATGACCCCAAAGAAAATGGCTCAGAAGAAATATTAACCCTGTAATATGTATACAAATTTTGTGTAAACCCAATATATACAAGAGAAAAGAACTGAATAAATTATGGAAAATTATATAAACGAAAGAATTTAGGAAATGATAATATAATAAAAAAAGAATCGAGAGAACGATATTATCAAGAAAAGAATAGGCAAGATTAAATTAAGAAAAGAATGCAAAGAATGCAGAACTTGATGCAGTATGAAAATCCATAAAATTCTCGGATTTGCCCACCCAAGGGACAGTATGTACCAGGGGACACAGTACCTAAAACTCTTTTGAATTTCCATTTTTTATTCTTTAAAATTAAAAGAAAATTCAATTAGAAATTACGTTAAGGTAGTGGACGCTCAAGTGACGCTTAGTATCCCTTTTCAGTAGCAACCTATATGAGATGTAGACCTACAGTTTAAGGTGGAACCCGAACTATTGTAATATATTCATTGCTCTCTCACCGGAAATCGAACTCGAGACCCTGTGCACCAAAGACGTGTGTGACCCACTGGACCAGTGGACAGGGCTACGAGACAACGTGTAACGTAAACAATTTCGAAACTCTTGTTGTCGAACTATAATTTTAAATTTTGTTCGTAACTTGATATTAATTCAGGAGAGACTTATTGACTGTTGAGTTATAACGAAGGGCGTACTGGAGTACGACTGGTGGGCCAGTTCATGTTTAAGGAATATAATTTTATAACGTAAGTTCTTGTACCTATTACAAAATATGTCACAGTCTATTAAAATGGATGGTTTCATTTTGAGTAGTATATTCGTGAGTTAATGGTAATACATACACTATTGGCAGATACCGACTATTTGGGAAACGAGGGACTTCTTGAATCAATAATAATACCATTATCAGTACGTGCTCTCATCTAAATCTGGAGGTCTTGAGTTTGAATTCTGCGGCAGGCAGTGAGAATCTGAGTGATCGAAAGTTTAACTTCTTACGAGGGGAGGTTAGTTTTATTAATCAGAATATTTTACGGACCACCCTACGCTTGTTCCTTATTGTTTATAAATAAAAATGGATGAACTGATGTTTGACATTGACTCATCCTAGACCACTGAGCCGATCTTAATTATTTTTGATACATGTGTGTATCCTGGCTTAATTTAGGTTTTAAGCACATTTTCGGCAAAGAGATGAGAAGGAGTAATGAGTAAATGTAAAAGTAATTGAAAACGATCGGTAGTAATGTCCAATCCATACCTTTCGGGGTTCCTGAGATGAATAGTGATGAACCAATGATGCCGTTTAAGTCCCAAATTCATCCCTCATCGGCATAGGAGTGAGGTTTTGGGGTGGAAATGAGATGACATGTAAAAATAATCGAAAACGACATCGAAGCGTTGAATCCGTAGTTTTCGGAGTAGTGACAGTTCCGAAGCTATTTAAGTCCAAATTCATTCTCATTCGCATCCTAATGGGAGAAGAGGTTCAAATACTTACCTACCGTAAACATATTCTACCCGCGAGAAGAACGGGCATCCCAGTTAGTCTATTGATTCAAGTATGTGTTAATACAAGGAAATGTATTTGTATATTTTTAGCATGGTATTAATTAACATTCCCTAAATTTTATATTGGTATTAATAGAAAAAATCGTTAATTCAAGGCTGGGGAGAAAATTTTATACATTTATTTATACATATTTCTGGACATTACCAGCTTCTGTGGCTTTAAGCCTGTCACGTATGGCAGATAATGTAGCTCGGTGAGCTCACTATCTGGAGAAGTGAGAAAGGAAGGAAGGAATAGGGAAGGAAGAAAGCGGACTGGGACCTGTAATTTAGGTATTATCCTGGCATTTGTCTGGTGTGAATTAGGAAATCCCAGGAGAAAACCTCATTCAGGATGGCTAGCATAAAAAAGCTCGGTCATTTTCCACCGAGGTCCCCCCACCGGAAATCGAACTTAGGACCCCTTGCCTCAAAGGCGAGAGAAAGCTGAGGAAAAGTGAAAGATACTTGCATATATAAGTTCCAAGACGTGCATATATAACTTTCGACAGAGTGCATCCACCGGGAATCAAACCCAGGACCGCTTCTCCCGAAGGCGAGAGCAAGATGCAGAAAAAGTGAAGGACACTTGCATATATAAGTAGCAAACTTTGTTTGAGATTCTCAACTAGAATTTGGGATAAGCATTTCATTTTAATTTTATTTTTTCCTCTTTCTTTAGACATGTTCAACCTAAGAGAACCTAGAGACTACTTGTGTTCACGAATCAGAGAATGAGAAATGCTCTTCTAGATTTTCGAATATTTTCCGATTAGCAGAAATATTGTATTATTAGTTTTTAAAACACGATATGTAAAAATGTTAAGAACTTCGAAGGCAAGAGTGTAAAAGACATTGTGACTTGAAACTTCCCTTGGTTAATGCATTATTATTATTATTATAGGCGCCGACTTTGGAGGGCAGGACACTTTTGCTCCCACCCAATATTTAAAGATGGGGTTCTCGTCCCCCCAATATAATCTAGTCGAGGAAGAATTAGCAAAGAGGAGCAAGAATTTATGTCGTAAACTGTCGAAAAATGTAAGTGAAGTCACTGTAAATGTATATTATTAATATTTTTTTGGTAATTTTCAAATGAGCTATTGTCTTGAAAATTCTAACTTGGCAATATTTTCCTGTAGTACGAGTTGTGGCGCGCAAAATTGCAGTGAAGTTCCCAAATTTCGAACTTAAATTTGTTTTAATGTCTTTAGGGAAATTTGACTTAGGTCGTGAACTTCGGAGCGAAGCGAATATAGGGAAGTAGCGGACCGAGATCTGAGTGGGGAAGGGGGTCTTCATCAAGCAGTTGATAGAAAACGGCTGAATAACTTATGATAATATATTTATTCATTGTATGGGGCAACCCAATATTATTATTATTATTATTATTATTATTATTATTATTATTATTATTATTATTATTATTATTAATAATAATAATAATAATAATAATAATAATAATAATAATAATAATAATAAATGCCTATGTAGGTATAAGCAGTGGCGGATCTAGGATATGATCAAGGGAGGGGCTAAACCATAGTTTTCCGCTTTATCCAGTGTAAAACAGGATTGAAGCCCATTTCATCCAGTGTATACCTGAGCGTCAAGGGGGGAGGCTATAGAACCTATAGGCCCCCTTGGATCTGCACCTAGGTATAAGTAAGCGGTAGTCCTTCGCCCCACATGGCTACAACCCTAATATTGAATAATCTTCCATTTGAACGCTTGATTTATGAAATACTCAAGAACAAGATGATTTAGTAGTTTGGCATATTGTCAGCTAATGTTTTCTGCCAGAAATAAAATACCAGGAAACATTATTAAAGAACATTTTCAGAAGATGATATAAAGGGACACATAAACCTCAACGATTTCAATTTAAAAATCAAACTCTAAACTAGCAGATATAGTGATTTGATGAACGGTGTAAGTTTTCGCTTTTTGGTCTTCAAATCTAGAGTCTACGGATATTTACCTCCGTAATTTACGAGTTTTTTTTTTGTGTGTGTGTGTGTGTGTGTGTGTGTGTGTGAACCGTGATCAATTTTCTTCTAAACATACCGTCTCACTTCCTATTGTTTCGAACATTTTTAATAAATAAAAGATACAATTCGTGAAACAAAAGTCCATTGTATGTAAGTGTAGAAATTATAGATAGTTCAGGGGATGACAAAAGCTAAGATATAAACGAGTTAAAGAGTATTAGATAGAAACAGTTATACTCAGTTTGCTAACTGCTCTCTGCTTAAAGCCACATTGTAATCATTATACTCTGACTTCTGCAGATATTTAACCATCACTTTTATTTGGAACAGAGTGTTATTACTCCACAGAAGTTAATTACATTTACTAAGTTCTCTGGCTACAGATACCTAAAATTATTTAATTAACAACAACTTATAATCTCATATAGTTCATTTTTGTTCCCTACCGAGTAACAACTGCACATCGAATTACCTGTTGGCTCACCTCTAACCAATGTAGTGCTTTCTCGTGGCTAAGCGGTTAGAGTAAGCGTCTTTGGCGTGCGAGACCCGGGCTCGATTCTCCAGGGAGCTCATGTGGTTCGAATCTCAGGTTAAACTGTAGGTCCACGGCTCATATAGCCCGCTGCTGAAGAGCACGCTAAACTCAAAATCAAAATGTAATTGATGTATGTGTTCCTTAATAAAACACTTTGATCCTTTCCGAAAATACACCTTCAACAGTGAGGTGTGAAAAATGTGTTAGAAATGTTTCTTTTTTTAAAATGTTGTTTCCAAATAATTTTGTTAAAATTATTCCTAATTCGAGCAATGTACTGTGCTGACGAGGCTACAATAAAAAGTTCTATTCCTTCACGAAGAGGTGAACTCCGAAAAGCAACCATATTAACTCTTCTGCCACGACTGAGTACAAAATAATTAAACAAAAGAGAGAGAGAGAGAGAGAGAGAGAGAGAAAAGAAAGGTTAAAATTAAATCTAAATTCACAGTCTGATGTGGGGAGGGGGACACGGTGGTTTAGTTGCAGAGCACTTACCTCTGGTGCGGGCGGTCCCTGGTTCGATTACCGGCAAAGTACGTTTGTGGTGGACAGTATCATGTCCGTGGGTTTTCCCGGGTATTCCTATTTTCTCCCACATTGTCATTCTACCGATTCTTCTATCATCATTCACTTGCATTAATCATCATCTTCCATAGCCTAATTGGCATAATCACGAGACGTTACACTGAAAGATTTCATTTCATTTCATTTTCATAGTCTCGTGTTTTGAAAATATGAAACAAACCAGGTATCACAGTAATTAAAGATCATTGTTAGAGACAACTTTTATTTGAAAGACACAAGGAAAAAATAAAACCCAGAAATGTGAAAACCAAATTACTATCATATAATACAGAGTATCATTCAATTGATTTCAATAATATTTTAAATATGAAAAATGCTGAAGGCACAGAGCACACAATATATTGAGTGACAATATTATTGAAGCAGTGAACTTCATTCATTCACATACCGTACACTACAGATCAAAATTTGATTCATTTTTCCTCTAAACTTTCAGTTTAATGGATTTTCCCAGTATTTGTCATTTGTTTATCATGAAAGCATTCATATAACCTGTGTTTGACGTCATAAATTGACTTGGACGTGAATTATTTCCTCTAGTTGCATCATCACAATTGTAAATCAACATATATTGCCTCATTGAGCATATTGAACACAAATGAGATATAAATCCAACAAATTATTTAACACAATTAAAAATTTCTACACACAACTAATTTGGTATTTCATTGATACAGATGAAGTACATCTTTTGATTCTGTATTTTGTAACATTCTTGCATTTATTGAAATGTTCGTGTTTTAGTGGAAGTGCCAACACAAAGAGGTCATGACCATGGGCGCCTGCAGGATATTTTCCCAGGGGGGGGGGAAAGACACACACACACACACAATTGCTAGAATGAAACCCAACAAAATAAAATTTCATTGCTATCAGCATCGCGTCAGCAAAAGAAATAACAAAGAGCGGCATTATCTTTTCAACTCAACTGACGGATACCATAATTCAAAATACTTAGCATTGCATGCAGCATGAGGCTGAATATAATTATTACTGAAAAATATGAAACATCACATGGGGGAGAGAAATAGATTAAAATCTTGGGGATGGGGTTGACTAAATTGTGTTACTCTAATCATTTAGTGAATGTTGATTTTAAAAGTATACTATTGTCACCAGAAGAGCCTATAAATGTTAACCTTTTTCGAAAATCCAGGGAGGGGCAATTGCCCCCTCTTTCCCCTCTCTGTGGGCGCCCATGGTCATGACAGAAAATGTGTTGTTGAAATTTTACAAGTAGTATGTGCTTCACTGTTAGAGGAAATCGGACAACGATAGATAGAATCTGCTTATTAACAGTGTACTATTTTTCATAAATAAATAAACAAATAAATAAATTATTCCAGTAGAATAAAAACTATCAATTGCATCAGATTGGTAATAAGCAATGTACTTTTTAGCGCCACAAAAATTCGTTTTTCTCTATTTTCTCGAGAACTATTCACGAGCTATCTCAATAACTAACGTTATTTCCGACATGATCTTTAAGATATTAAACAAAACTACACTTCAAGATGTAGTTTTATATTTCATTTCTCGGATGATGAAATGGCAACAAGTGACATACTCAGAGGCGGCGTTAGGTGTGCGTGGGTCCTAGTGCCAATAATGACCCGTGGGACCACGATACTGGCAAACACTGCAGGTCGTGCGAAGTCAAAATTTATCTGTGTGTGAGTGATGTGCTTTGTGTGTGTGTGTGTGTATATATGTGTTATGTGCTTTTGTATCTACTTCTTGGACGAAACATGCTCAGAACGCGATGCCCCTCTAAGAGCGGGGCCTTGGGCAGTTGCCCCATTGACCACCCCCCAAACTCCGCTTCTGGACGTACTTTTTACCGCCGTAAAAATTCGTTTTTCTCGATAACTATGCACGAGCTGTCTCAATAACTAACGTTATTTCCGACACGATCTTTAAGATTAAACACTACTACACTTCAAGATGTAGAGTTTCATATTTCGCTTTTTGGATGACGATAATGGAAACCGTTAGAAGGAAAGAAGAAAGAAAGAAAGAAAGAAATATCCTAATTCAACATATTTTATTTATTTTTTTGAACGGAAACTTTGGTACGCGTGGATCGGTGCATTGAGGTCTGTGCAGCAGCAAATTGATTGTTTGAGAAGGAAGACATCATAATAATGAGGCAGTTGCTGGCTGTCCACTTAATACTTGCAAGTTGTTTGTTTGGTTTGTGAATCACAGTAACAGCTGCTCTCAAAATCCTTTTCTGCCACGTTTAACAACCAACAAAGCTTCTGGACGGAAGTGAAAGTCGAAGAGGCAGCAACTGGCCAAAAATTGTACGATTCTGACATGAATTTAAGGGGACAAAAATCTAGGCAAACATGGACACATATCAGCAAAAGACCATACTTCCAGCCAAATGTAGGACAGGAATAGAAGGGTTGTGATTGTGAACAAAGGGTGAAGAGAGGAAAATGCAATAAGTTACAAAACGGGATTTTTGCCGCTTCCAGCCCTTTCCTTTTTGCCAATGAGTTTCTTCCTGGTTTTCACTCAACTCACAACCCCTTTTCTTCGTCTCCTCCTCCCCTCTTTGAGCTCCCTCCTTTGGTGTCTAATGTTAGGAAGTGACCTCAGCGAGTAATATCCAATCAGAAGCCAAAGTTTCTCTGACCCCCTGTGACATACTGTTACCAAAATAGCATTCTCTTGAGTTGGTTCATATTTGCGGATTTTTGTTCCAGTGGCTGGACATTAGCTTCTGCAGTGACATCAATTCAGTTAGTTTGGTTATTGGTTGGTGGACGGACAGCACAAGTCGAGGGAGAATCTTTTGAAAGTTACTCATCTTTCAACACCAAAGTGAACAGTGACTGTGAATGACCTGTGTCCGTGTGAATGTGTGTATTAAAGACTATTAATTTCCAGATTAATGTATGGACTTGCTTAAGAGTCAAATGACTATAAATATTTCAAATCATTATTTTGCATAAGGTGAGAATTTTTATTATTGCCATTATTGTTGTGATTAGAATAATGATAAATGGAAGTAGTATTTCCTCTATAGCACGAAAAGAATGATTTAATTCCTGGGTCTAATAGAATTATAGCTAAATATACCACAACAGACCTTCGGGTATGAAAATATAGAGGGTAATCGCTAGTAATGATTCATTCTTGATTAACTGTTGTAAATAGATGCCAATAAACCGTCATGGTAGTTTATAACTTTATATAATTTCGGCGTTTTAGACATCAAAACTTTACTGTCAAGCTATATTAATTCGCTTTACCTCTAAAATCAAATTTAGTTGCAGAATAATCATTACTTCGGTAAGTGCGAAGTGAAAATTGTGTATTATAACTTAATAATGATGTGAAGAAAGAAATAAGGCCTTCCATAATTACGGAATAATCACAATATTATGTAATTAAAAACGATAAATATATGTATTACTTTTCAATGAAGATCACTTCTTTTAGCTGTTAAAACAAACCACACTAATCTTTAACGTATTTTCGCAATATGTGGTGTAAATTATTAGCAATTATTGATACATTCAATTAAGTGTTAAACTTAACATTTTCGCGGCTAGCACCTTTAGGTTCAAGAAATCCATACAAATGGATAATACGTACCGTAAGTAGAAAGAAACAGAAATATTCCGAATATGTCAGTGCATACATGTGATGTGACATGCGTGCGAACATGCATCCAAGAAATATTGTTTTATATCATGACAACTGCGATTTCCAGAAAAATAGAGTTTAGAGACTTGTTTTCTTTAGTTATTCCCCTTATTATAGTCATAATTATAATCATTATTATTAGTATTATTTATTTGTTTAAGGTTAGCGTCCATTTTCAGCACGTAGAGTATACGAGGCATGAACGTACAGTTTCAAATGAAATCCAAATAATCGCAAAGCTACCAAAACTCTCCTACCGAAATCTCGTGAATCAAATGCGTTCTTTAACTGTTAGACCAGCAGCAGAGCATTATTATTATTATTATTATTATTATTATTATTATTATTATTATTATTATTATTATTATTATTATTATTATTATTATTATTATTATCGTTGTTGATGAAATGTACCTAGGTATATAAAACAAATGGAAAACGTTTTGGAATCACTACAAGTATTAGCTTTGACATTACGATTAAAATCAGTGACGGTGAAAGGTAATTAAATAGAGAAGACTTCACCCCCTCCAAATTATTTTAGTGCTATTTTATTGAAAGTGCAGTATATTGAAACTTCTAGTGAAATATCTCTCGTGAGTCTCTTGGATAATACTGCAATAAATACAAAACAAAAAGCATAATTGAAGCATTGTTAAAAAAAAAAATAACTGGTTTCGCACTTCTCATTTTTTGTTACTCTTATACACAAGCAGGAGATGAAAAATCTGCGAATACTAATGTGATTTTTAAGACCTCTATTTGAAGCCTAATAATAATAATAATAATAATAATAATAATAATAATAATAATAATAATAATAATAATAATAATAATAATAATAATAATAACTTAAAAGGGTAACACAAAATAAAATATGATGGGAGATACATAATATGTGGTAATTATAAGACACAGAACTTGTGATTCCATTCATGATCTGCATCCTCCACACAATTGATTATCTCGTAAATACTGAATATCCCATGGATACTAGGACATACTAAATTTTGCATGCAAAAATTTATTGTGAAGTTGTTGCCATTGAAAAAACAGAGCTTTATTATTTATTTTATAATAAATACAATAAAACATCCGTTGACTGGTCTTCTAATCAATCTACGTGCTCAATTTCTCTACGTGTCTACAGAACTACGACCGATACACACACAGATGAGACTGCTACTCTGTTTGTTAGTCATTCTTATTATATTAGTTGAGTATGTTCTATAGGTCTAAGTATGACCAACTCAAATAGGTTTTGTATCGCGGGGTCATGGGTTTTGTATCTCCGGTGAACTCTCTATGAAATTAAAACTTAAATAATGGCTTGAGTCCCTCTCGTGTAGTGAGCTCGGTGCCGAGAATGAATATTGAACTTAAATCAATAACTTAATAAGCCATATTTCACTGTATCGAGGATAAACTAATTGACATGGTTGCATAGATATACTCTACCTTATCTTTCGGTTTCATATCTGGTCATTCTTATAGGGATGCAAACTATACATTATTAATTAGTTATCATAATTATTTTCTTTGACTTTTAATTCATAGAAATCTTATTATATTAGTGATATATTTCATATTGTTGAATGTTGCTTATTCTAGCTTTGGAATTACTTCGAACTTAGTTAAAAATAAAATTGACCAAAATCAAAAATTTATTATTAATAATTTGTCTACAGTTTCGGCAATATATAGTTTATAATATTTCATAATATGTCTGATACAGGCACGTATGCCTTATGGTTCCGAAACTGTAACACATATTATTAATAGTAAATGTTTGCATTGGTCAGATTTTTTTCTTTACATGATTTGAAATATATATATATATATATATATATATATATATATATATATATATATATATATATCGTCGGCGGCAATTCAAAACCTGCTATGTGCATTTTGCAGGAGAAGCGAAAAACAGTATCCTGGTTAGCTTTTTGGCTTTATAAAAGTGATGTTATAAGTAATATTTGATGCTGCACGTAACTTGATACCTTTTCAAGTAACTTGAGAAGGTACCAGTTACGTGCAGCATCAAATATTACTTATAACATCACTTTTATAAAGCCAAAAAGCTAACCAGGATACTGTTTTTCGCTTCTCCTGCAAAATGCACATAGCAGGTTTTGAATTGCCGCCGACGATATATATATTTAAGTTTTATGTCTCACATTTATGCCGACTAGGCTAAACGAGACGGCGATGACGAGAAATGAATAAAATGGTGGAATGAAGAAAGTGAGAACCTCGATTAAACCCACATACATGGTGTTTGTCCACCACAAAGCTCACTTGGCGGGAGCTGGGATCGAACCAAGTACCCCATGCACCAGAGGTGAACGCTAGGAGTACTGATCCTACTTTACATGATTTATATTGTTATAAGTATTTATTATTCTTAACGAAGACCGATCGGGAGCTTTTTTTAAAGTTTAACATCCCACAATTAAGCACGGAGACGGCCACAATGAGATGGATGATATGACGTAATGAAGTGATAGAAAACGATAAAAAAAAAACATTGAGAAAACCCCCCACACACGGTCGGAGTATTTTAACACGTTTAAATACAATAATTTTAAAGACGACTGCAAACATATTGTGATAATATAAAATATTAAACATATTTCCATCTTCAATCAATATGAGACAAATAGTATTAGTGTTATTCTTTTTAAAAAAGAAAGAAAAAACTTTCAAGATATTACTTGATGAATTATTGTCTTATTGATGTGTTCGAATGTATAGTAGAAGGTAAACGATGAAGGGGAAGAATTTTGTAGCTAATGGATAACATTAAAGAAGAAATGTCAAGACACCACAGTTACGTTAATTACTAGATAACTACCTTCTTTGAATGTCATTAATCACTGTTTATGAGAAAAATACTCATGATGATGATAGTACTAAAGATTAGCCATATGTGGGAAGGCGGGAGAGATTCTCTTCCCACTCACTCTGTAATCTTCACTGGAAACGTCTCATTCCAATACGAAACAGAGAGGGCTTTCTTTCTTCATTCACAATATTGCTCAAATTCATTCCCGAATCTTTTCACATTAGTAATGAGGAATTAGGCTGAAGTCGAACTCCACGATGGCCAAACAATTTATCTTGGCTTAACCTTACTTACGCGGTCCAGTATCAGAGATAGAAATATATCTTTGGGGTAGTAAATTATTATTGTTATTATTTATTATTATTATTATTATTATTATTATTATTAATAATAATAATAATAATAATAAAATAATAATAAAAATAATAATAATAATAATAATAATAATAATAATAATAATAATAATAATAAGAAGAAGAAGAAGAAGAAGAAGAAGAAGACAAATCTTATTTACGGCTTGAAGCTATTTCGGCTGCTAACACTTCCCATTTAAAAAAAAAAGGGGGGGGGAATATTAACGATCGCTATTCACTTTAAAAGAGTTGAGTATTCTATGCGGAAGGGGAACTAATATAGATAGGGAAAAACGGTAAAAGTAGAATGAGTAAAGAATTTTAAAATTTCTTCCTTGTTGTACTGTTTTAGTTTGGACATCACAACCATGTACCGGACTAACTAAACTAACTTTATGACCTATGGAACCCGGAGGTTCAATGCTGCGTTCACAAAAGCTCTCTACTGACTTCTATCCTTAACCAACTGGATCCAGTTTCTGTTTTGTATTCCTATTTCTGCGAGATCCATCTTAATATCTATATCGATATATATAAAATTTTTAAAGTAGAATCTGTAACTTTTATACGGGTGCACGATTTGTAAAAGCTTAGACATAATTAAAATTTTAAATATTGATAGTTGCTTATGGTTTTACAAATAGATATCACAACTCATTTGCCCGATTGGCGGCAGACAGTACGTTTTCCTACAATTAAAATTAGAGATACATTTCGATATTTGAAATTTGATTTTCATGTATATCTTTCATTAGAAGTAAGTTGACAGGAAAACAAATAGACATTGCTTTGGACAAGATATCTGGATGCAGGGCATCTGAACTATGCCAATCAACCCGATCTTTTGAGTAGACAAGTGACATGTCGGTGTGCTTTTCGTGTCTTGATCCTTAGTGGAAGATATGTGCGAATTATCGTTACTGAAGGGACATGTTGGACTCCATAGTTTTTTTAAAAAAAATAATTAATTTATTTAACACTATTTTATGAGAAAACTTAATGATATTACGGTTTTACTATGAAAAATCACCACTTTTTTTTTTTAAAGAAATGACGGTTATTTAATGTGGAAATTTACCCAAATCTAGTAATAAAACTCGGCAAATAATGATTCGTTCTAACTTTCAGCTCAATGTACACTAAAGATTAAAATCATGGTTAGTTTATTAAATGGTCGAATCTTTTACATTTAATAAATTTGTTTATTTATTTTCGCTTTGCTGACCAACCACCAGTGGCGGATCTAGCCCTTGGGACGGGGTATCTAAGACCCCCAGTTTTTTGAGTGGCAAAAATAATTTATTTATATATTTTTGAAAGTTTATACTAAACTCACGATATACATATCATAGTCTGGGTTCTGACTGCCCCCCTAGTTTTTACCTTCTAGATCCGCCACTCAGTTTTGCCCTGTAGGTCAAGAGAGAGACGGCAATGATGAGAAAGAATGAAATTGTGGAATGAAGAAAGTGGGAGTAAACGAGAGAAAATACAGGCGTACGATGTTTGTCCAACATAAAGCCCAACAGGCGCGAACTGTGATCGAAGCAGAGATCTCACACACTGGAAGTGAAAACTCTACCTTTGGAGCCACCACGGTCCCTTCGTATTTCTTGATATTTTGATATTGTTCGTAATTTTTTCGTTACTGTGCAAATTATATATATATATAAAATAGTATGGAATCTATTGCAGCCTCTTTTTAATTTACACAAGTTTACATTCCGTAGCTAATATAAATATTTACTATTCTGTTGTGTGAGGTAGGTCGTCCTTCGTTGATCGTAATTACGGGCCAAAGTATGAGGAGAAAAAAGTATATAAGATAAATATTTAAGATAGTACTACAACATAGTTGACAGGACTAATCAACATATCTTTCAAGATAATAATCAACCTAATTAGGAAGTTTTTGGGGGGAGGGGGGGGGGGGTTCATGCTAGGTACCACTCAATCGCACTTCACGTCTACAATATACTATATTTCGATGCTTTTTCAACAGATTTGACAGTTACCCTTGAAGGGTATACTAGCCAGCCAAACTAATGTGTTGGTGTAGGTTGTATATGTGGAAGGAGTTGAAAAAAGGAGGAAGGAAGGAAGGAGAGGAAAAAAGGAAGGAGAGAAAAAAGAAAAAAAAATATTGAACTGTTAGGGAACGACAAACAACACTTCCTTGGGATAGGTCGCGTGTAGGTAATTTTTTATTTTATTTTTTAATGCCAGTTCGGAGAATTGGTTGGTTGAATGAGACCCGTCCGCGTTCAGATGGAATCCTGACATACACATCTAAATAACGTAAATATTTTCTACCCGGAAACCGTAATAAAGCTACATTTTCGTAATATAGGATCAATCTTTTAACTTACATCGATGGGAAAGAATGGTAGCTTTCGCGACGCACATTAGACCAAACAGAGCGGAATATTTTAGTGTCTCACCTGCGTATTCTCGTGGCTAAAGCAATGTAATGAATGATAATAAAAGAATTAGCAAAAATGTTATGCAAAAGACGGGACCAAACGGAAGTACTTCATTAAAGAAAATACGAAATGGAAAATCTTTCACGTTTACGTTCAACGGTTATGCCGTTTAGGCTAAAGGAGATGAGTGGTCAATGAAAATGCATTATTATGAGAGATTTCGTGGAATGGAAAGGTACATTTTCGGAAAGAAAAAATTGGGAGAACACGATGTTGTCCACCATAAACTCATATGGTCTGCCAGTCCCATACATAGGGGCGGCATATATATATATATATATATATATATATATATATATATATATATATATATATATATATATATAAATCGAGAATAAAGTATACCCTATGCGGAAATTAATGAGAGATTAATTTAAAAGAGATTTATGCTGAAAACAATGTTGGTACTACAACGCGACCGAGTTTTTTCGTTACTAGAAAGAGATTAGACTATTGCTATTTGGTTTCCAGTGTAATTTGTGCATTTAGGTCTGTACGCCCCGTTCAGTTGCTGGTGGCTCAATGTAAGCCATATAATTTAAGTCTATAATGAACATGAACAAACAAGGGACACACAATTTTCTTGAACTCAGGGCCATAAAATCCCTAAATACAGACTTGTCGCCTGGGATGAACCAGTGACCCTTCGCACCAGAGGTGAGCGCTCTACTACTGAGAAACCGTGTCCTCCCTAAAACAAATTCGAGCACGTTTATCCAAGGTCGATGCTTTGTGCAAAATTGAACACTTATTATTAAGATATCATGTCCAGATATCATGCATTATTTGCCTAAACTATAGTAATATAGGCCAAATGGGTAATTGTTCTGCAATAACTCGCTGAGTTTATACATATATATTCAGAGAATTATTGCAAAACAATTATTCACTTATATTATTATTACATGATAAATTCTGAGTATTGCGTGATCACTTTGTATTGGGTTCGAAGTCTGCAATACAGGATATTGTAACACAAGGCGAATGGTGATATGTTTTCAGCTAAGTTCAGGAGTATTTTCTTATATCAAAGAGTTGATAAAGCTGAAAAATACTATCCGAAGCTGTCATTGCATTTCTTCTAATGATTGATTTGTTGCTCCGGTGTAGTTGTATTTCCACTGCCAAAATAATATCGTTCGGTTTCTTAATAAAGCGATAATTACATTGTGACACAAACAGCAGAACAGTTTGCGTGATTAACGCTGTCTATAATTTACATGTTATGATAATAATTAATTTTTATATATACTTATGTCCACATTAGCTTAGTTTTTACGTTACAAACAAATATTGTATCAATATGCCTTTGAACAAACAATGGAACTACGTGTCAGCAAACATTAATATCCTTGGTGTGTTATATATTTTTTTCTTAATGTAATTAATAACAACAATGTTTTGTTTACTTTTATTCTCGGTATTGAAGTGGGAGTGGTAACGGAGTAAAGCGAGTCAATGTTTTCTCATTGGGTGGTTAGCTTTGTTGTTCGTGCAGTGTTTAACTAAAAGTATTGATGTACATGTCATTTTATTTTTCGTTTCCTAGGTGGCGCACGAGATGATGGCGCAAGAAATAGCACCAGTATCAGTAAGGTTCACAATGCGGGGCGATATGGAAGTTCGGGATATGGCCGCGTGTGAGGATCTTCCGCTGGACTTTTCGTCAAGAAAGCACAACGAAGATGCCGTTAATTTGTCGACAAAGCCTGAGTGGAAGTGTGACCCAGATGATAGTGTACAAATTCCTTGTCCCAATTTTGGTAGTGTGTCTCCAATTGTGTGTTCACCATCACCAAAACAGAATGAAGCGTTGTTAGGTATTGGTTTATTTAATAACTTTCTACCAACTGCTACCCCTTCACCACCACCAATCCAGCCCCCGACCCTATTGCCGATTCCCAGGAAAGGAGGCAAAGCTCCACGTCCTTTCAAAGCTTATCCTAAGGACCCGCTAAGTTTGCCTGTAGGTTTGGGAGGACTTTCTATGGGCGTATCAGCTGCTGAGGCGATAATAAGTCAAGCATCAAACCAAGCCTACAGCGAATTTCGGCGCCAAATGTTAGCCCAGGTCCAGTCTACTAAGTGCAGAAGACCACGACCCTCTAGGCCGAGTAGTGAAGAGCCCCCACAACCAGAATCATCCAGTAATGAGCAACAAGAATCTCCAAATAAACGTCGCAATAGTATTTCTAATAATGACTCCAAATCCCCCAATGATAACACCGTTAAGGATGCTGCGTACTGGGAAAGGCGAAGGAAGAACAATGAGGCGGCAAAAAGATCCAGAGACGCTCGACGGGCAAAGGAAGATGAAATTGCCATCAGGGCAGCGTTTCTTGAACAGGAGAACTTGAAATTAAAATATGAAGTAGCTGCTCTTCGTAATGAAACTGCAAAACTTAGGTGTTTGTTATATAACAGCTGAAACTAAATAAGTGTGTATTTATTCATTCTTCAAAACTATCTATTTTTATTGCGTGGTTAATACTCTGTGCTCTCGATAAAAGAAGGAAAAAACTTGTCTATATATTGTACTGTGAGTTTCCCTTGAAAGGCATATCAGAAATACTTTCTTATGACTAATAATACTGAACTTAAGAAAAACAAAGTGCAATGTTTAGTGATGAACATGCGTACGAATTTACGCTTGCTCAAGAATATCGATTGAGAACGCATAAATTAAATACAATTTCTTTCTTTCTTTCTTTCTCTCTCTCTCTCTGTCTCTCAGGTAAATAAGTGCTGTGATTTATAAATACGTAGGTGCAATCACGTATTAAGAGCATATGATCGATCAAAATGCAACTAACTTGTGTATGCATTCCTTATAATTAAGTCGAATTCTCAATTATGTACAAATATTTATGTAAGATATTTAATGCACATTTTGTTGTGCCATTGCTGAATTATTATTAATATTGGATGAACATATACTAAACTTATTTTTTAAGAAAATGTTTCTTTCTTTTTTTTAAAAAATGAAATTGGAATAAGTGAGGTAATTGCTCTTAATTATATAGTGTGCATAAGTAGCTTTGTGTATGTGTGAGGGTTTGTGTGTATGCAGGTAAGTATATAATTTTGTTTACCTGCATTATTCTTCAAATTGCATTGGAAGTACAATATTTTGAACGGGTGGACTCAAGTTTCAAAAGGGCGTGGTGGTTCAGTGGTAGAGCGTTCACCTCTGGTGCATGGGATTCTTTGTTCGATCCCATGTCGCGCAAAGTGAGTTTTGTGGTGGTCAAACACAGTGTGAGTGGGTTTTCTCGGGGTTCTCCCGTTTCTTTCTCCTTTCTTCATTCCACCATTTCATTCATTTCTCATCACCGTCATAGCCGACATAACCGTAGGACGTAAAACTGGAAGATTTTATTTATTTTTTTTCAGGTTTCAAAAAATGAAGTTGTGGAGAAATACGCAACTAGAGATTATGGACATAAAGAAAGGGCCATTTGTGTTGAATTTCAACTTCAACATAAACGAACGTAACAGATAAAATAACGTTTTATTGTTTGTTAGAGTGAAGTTTAAAATTCTCTTTCATTATTGAGGGTGAGGTGTGGACCAACAGCATAACATGAGTTTTACGTCCCACAGTAACGTCGGATAGGCTAAAGGAGACGGTGATGATGAGAAATGAATGAAACAGTGGAAGGAAGAAAGTGGGAGGGAACGGGAGAACCTCAAGGAAAAACATGCATATGGTGTTCGTCCACCACAAAATTCACTTGGCGCGAACTGGAACCGAATCAGGGACCCCATGCACCAGTGGTGAAAGCTCTACCATTGAGCCGCTGCGGCCCCAACATGAGTTTTGAACAACATTCAGTCTTATCGAGAAACAAAGGAAGGGCATCCCCCCAAGATCAGTAGAGCATCCCTTATCCTAAATTCTGTTGACATATGTTTACACAAAAGCATTTTCTGCTTCTTTGTTTTCTTACTGGTTCTCGTTTTCAATAAACACCTCCTCCCCTTTTCTTATGATGCAGCTCTGAACATATTGAGTTGAGTTGATTTGGAGTATAACGTCCCTTTCAGCAGCTAGCTTATATGAAACGTGAACCTACTTGTTAACGTGGAATCCAAACCACATGAGCTCCCGTCGGAAATCGAACCCAGGTCTCCCACGCCGAAGGCGCGTACGCTAACCGCTTAGCCATGAAAAAAGCCCGCTTTGAACTATTTTTCTTGTGTGAATTACATACTTCTTATATGAATTTATGTTTGCTAACTAGCTTTAATTCTTTTTTTCTTTGTCGCTACAATTTCAACGATGCACTGTTCCGCTCTTGCCGAGAACTGAACCGTACAACTTAATTAGGAGTGAAACATTGCACAACATTCTTACCGAAGTTGTTATATCAAAAAGGTAGTTAAATTAATAAAGATGTGTTTAAATGAATCCCAAAGTAAAGACTGAGTAGGGAAATACTTGTCCACGAATGCCCTGAAACAAGGATATGCATTGTGGCCATTATTATTCAAACCTTATTCTAGAATGAGCTATAAGGTAAATTAAAGATGGCAAGCAGGAGTTAGAGTTGAATGGCACTGATTAGGTTATGACTTATGGAGATCATGTCATCAGAGGTTTTATTAAACGCCTGTAGCGGCATGGACTTAGAAGTAGAGGAGAATAGTACACAGTGAGACAAAATTTCTTTTCTGATTGTATTTAGTAACATTCGTACGTATACTACAAAAATGTAAAATTGGCATTCTTTAGGTAAGTATGTAAGCTATAAATTTAAATATACCTATCCTATAAATGTTCTATAGCTTATGTGGTCGCAAGTATAAACTGGCCTAGATGTGAACGTCTCACTGCATACCATCTGAAGTTATTTGTTAAGCACACTTATTTATTTTATACATATTTCTGGACATTGCCGGCATTTATAGCTTTAAACCTGTCACGTATGAGGGCGAGTGGCCTGGGCGAGTTCTGAGTTCTTTGGCGAGCACACTATCCGTGAAAAGTGGAAGAAAGGAATAGGAAAGGAAGGAAGCGGCCTAAGATCTGTATGTTTGGAACCATCCCCGCACTTGGCTGGTGTGAATGAGGAAAAATATCCAGGAAAACCTCACTTAGGATGGCTGACTGAAAAAGCTGTTACTTCTTTTCGACTGAGTGTCCCCACCAGGAATCGAATCCGTGACCGCTCGCACCAAATGCGAGAGCGTTATCGACTACGCAACGTGGAACCATTGTAGGAATCGGATTGACCCATTACTGTAATATCTGGTACGATAGGCTGCACAAACCCACTCACTTTCAGACTTTCTCTTGTATAGGAACCTTCAAATTCACCTCTGTTGGATAGATATTAACACTTCGGTTACACAAAACACATTCTTTGAAAAACGCACGACAACATAATCACCCGGTGAATTTGATTGTAACGAAAAGGCCACTCATAAATTTCATCCAAGGACCAACGGCAGCTGATCTAGAAATCAAAAAGAAAGGAAAATAAGAATCCAATGAAAAACACAAATATCTTTTTTGATTATACCTATTAGATTTGTGATTAAAATATAAGTGGTGACTTGGATAATTTCAGAGGGTGGCCCGGGGGAAAATTTCCTGAGCTGCGAAGTCCTCCCGGTGTAAACTCCGTTGGTGATTAACAAAAGTTACTTGTATTTTCACAGCTCTACCCTGTGTATTGAAATTTCCCCCACGGGAAGTAATCTGAAATCATCGCTGGTTCAGTTACACTGACTATTTAGTTCCATATTTATATACGGAAAATTTAAAATGATAATTACATGGTAAACATAATACGAGGTGTATTCAGGTTATAACACCTCCGATTTTTTTCACAGGTCTAGTAACAGATAGAAACGTGGACATACAGTACAATCTGATAAGTTCCACTGCGTCATACCGATAAAAAGTGTTCTATATAAGAAGGAGTGCATTGATGTGTATATTCACGTAGACCTCTCATCAGTGCCATTTAAACAGTATAAACTTCGAACTGATAAGGGGAATATATATCCTCCCTCTCCCTGATCTGACACTGTTTACATACTTACCTGTCAAATACTTGTTTCGGGCAATAAGTTTTGATAGGATAAACGAATTAAGTTTGTCCAAACGCACATCTGATTTCGAGAGACTCAACTACTTCGCTGGCCTAACAGTAAACTATCCTTGCCCACTACTTGCACACACATTGATAAACGAGCTAATTTCCTTCTATGGAATATTCAGTTCTCTAAATTTCAATCCGAGAATTTTTTTAAAAAGTTATTTCGTTATCGGATTATGAAACATTGACGAAGTTCTCTCTTCGCTACTGGAACCAATTTCTGTCTACAGATGTACAGTACAAACAACAGTTTTCTCACTACCAGTCGAGCTCCTCCATGGCTAAGCGGTTAGCGTACGCGCCTTTGGCGTGGGAGGCCCGGGTTCGATTCCCGACGGGAGCTCATGTGGTTCGGATTCCACGTTAATCAGTAGGTCCACGTTCATATAGCCTCGCTGCTGAAAGGGACGCTAAACTAAAATCAACTCAACTCTCACTACCAGTCATTGCCAGATTATTTGATTTGTTTCAAAGTACAGGGTGGTTTAAAGGTGTGGAAACATCCTAAGAAGTGGTACGCAGCTCCGCTTTCAAATTTTAACTGGAAATCCAATTGAAAACGACCATTAGGAAACCCTAGGCGCACATGAGAGAATATTAAGATAGATCTTGCAGAAAGAGGAATACAAAGTAGAAACTGGATGCAATTGGCTAAGTCCAGAAGTCAGTGGAGAACTTTTGTGAACGCGGCGTTGAACCTCCGAATTCCAAAGGCCATAGAGTTAGTTAATTAGTCTTAAATGGACATCATAGGACGTGATATGTCATATTTTCGTAGAAATTGAATGGCACTGTTATTTTTGCTGTAGCGCTAACCATTGCGAAGTGTTCTTTTGTTTTTAGTCACGGGAAGGACTACGCACTGTTACAGAACGGGTTGTGTTCCGCATTCCGGTCGATTGTCAGATGCATTCTGAGTTCCCAGTTGGCTGTAATGTTGGTTGAACATCCCTAATGTTGATTCGATTCTCTATTCCCAAGTACATTTTAGTTTGCCAATCATGGTATATATAGTCTATATTGTTCCCCAGTAGTTCTGTTTTAAGATTAAGATTAGGAATTAGATTTCTGAGCTTTCAGCATCTACAGGGTACGGTATTTCAAAACAACACCGACAACGTTTGGGAGGTGATTCCTCACACCAAGATAAGACAAAAAGTATGTATCAACCTGGGTGCACAAATGCTTCCTTTCGGAGTTATAGGCTGCCGAAAACATGAAAAAAATGAACTTTAAAGATCCATAGCTACAAGACTATGGAATCTATCGTGGTCGAATGAAGACTTCGCTTAGGAACTAGTATATGCCCTGTCCAAATATCTATGTTTCAGAGTCCTGTGGTACTTTCGCAACAACTTTTATGGAGGTAGTTGGTAAGTACCTAAAATTATTTGCCCATAGCCAAACTCCCTCTATAAAAATTGTTGCGGAAGTACCGCAAGATTCTGAAACATGGATATTTGGATAGAGCAGATATTAGTTGATAAATGAAGTCTTGACCCGACTACGGAAGGTCCCATAGTTTTGGAGCTATGGACACTCAAACTTCATTTTTTCATGTTTTCGAAAGCCTTGTCTATGACTCCGAAATGAAGCATTTGTGTACCCAGGTTGGTCTATACCTTTTGTCTTACCTTGGTGTCAGGAATCAGCTCCCAAACGTTATCGATGTTGTTTTGAAACACCCTGTATAGCTGTTAGCCTCTTACGTATGAGGGATGACGTCCCTCGGCGATCAAACTACCCGGAGAATTGAATCGGAAAGGAAGTGGCCTTTAATTATGTGAGGTAACATCCTGGCATTCGTTTGGTATGAATGAGGAAAACCCCGGGAAAGTGTCACTCAAGATTTAAAAAAAAAAAAAACTTTTACAATTTTTCAGCTGTCTATAGCGGGAATCTGGTAGTTCTGTATTAGTTGTTAAGAGCCAATCACACACACACACACACACATATATATATATATATATATATATATATATATATATATATACACGACTAGGCAGAGACGAAGTACACAGCGGGTGAGTCCTTGAGTTCTAGGGACCTGGATCTCATCGATATCCCAACTGTTCTTTAAATTTAGTTTAATTTTAGTGGTAATTTTACAAATTTTAATATATCTTATCCCCATATTGAATTTGAATCTTCAGCATCGTGGTTACATGTAAAGGAGCCTACGTATTATTTAAAATGGGAAGCAAAACACTAGGTTTGTATTCGAAGGAAGTAACCTCTCCAGCAATCGAACCTACACCACCTTGGCAACGAAGGGACTCATACTGCATATCAGTCGCTGATCACGTGACTACACACGTTTGTCAGTAGTTGCTTTGACCACGTGACCAAATTGCGTTAAATACTCAAGTCATTTGATGTTATGTAGTAGAGTTAATAAACAATAGAAGATGAATATTTATTATTTCTTCTTTATATTGGATGGTAACACGTGCAAGATGCATGTATGTATATACGTAGAAATCCTGACCTGAATTCTATTCCCCTCCCTTTCCTAGTGGTGGAAGTAGTTTTCATGAGCAAGCTCACGAGACGTTTACTTTTGTATCACCTGTTTTCGTTCACACACTACCTCATGCATTCGCCTAAATATTGCTCTATTTGCAAGGTATATTGTCTCAACCGATAGAACGATCAAAGTAACAACGCCCATTTCAGTCACGCAAACATTCAAATGGTGACCATTTTATGAACCTTTATTCCATATGAAGATTCTTCGAAGTTATAACTAATAGGAGATTATTATAACAGACCGTCAGAACACTATACATCCAGTAAATAAAATAGTGTTTTCTATTGAATATACGCTTGCATGCGTTGTACTATACAGATAGGAAAATTTCAGAAATTTGGAATTCAAGACTGTACTTCCTCCTTTGCTCCTTCAAACGGGACAATATTTTAAAAATAATAACAACTTCTATTAAAATGACAAAAAACGTAATTTTATCCAATATAAACGTATGATCATGGGCGGCGATTAGGGGGCAAGAGGAGGCAGTTGCCTCCCCCACTTTTTTGAAGTGACGCCCTAATTTATATAGTTTTATTTGGAAATGTAAACAGGGTGTTCACACAATTTGGAGGGAAAAAATGACTTTTCCCTGACTTTCCATGACGAAAGTTCCAGATTTCCCTGACCCCTGAATAACTTAAAAATATAGAAAAAAGAAAGAAACCCCAGCCTCTACACTCCCGATAGTTCGCCTTGTTCTCTTCCGCTTCTGTATCTTTCTTTTTTCATTTTTTTTTCCAAACGAATGTAAATTTACAAACATGTGCATTAGGCCAATATTGATTAGGCCTACATATTACACAAAATGTAAAGTTACAAATGAAAGTGTGCAGTATACCGAGTACTTAAGATATGAAAAAAAAATACACATTATATGCTTACACATTATAATACCAATTACACAGCATTATAATATTGCCTATAGTAATAAACAGTTCATACATAATTTTACTGATTATTAAAAAAAAAAAAAAAACATTATGTAACATATACTTTTGCTGGTGTAGTTGTTAAATGCAACACATTTAGAAATTTGTTTTCATCCTTTCTCGCATAGTTTTCTTCTCATAGATCTGAATATCCTTCTTGTTGCCTCCGCAGTTTAATTTTCTTTTCTTCTTCCTCCAACACCTTTAGTTGTTGCTAAATCTTCCGTTTCTCCCTCCTCTTCTCGTCTCCAGTATTTATTTCTCTTTTCTTTTCCAAATACACCTGATATTGTCTCATTGAACTCACTGAATTTGTCATACCTCTTGTAATTATTAATTCTGATGGTCCACCTATTCTCATCACAGAATCATATATGATCCGTTGAGACACCAGAGATTCTTCTTGTAAGTTCTCAACAATGAGAATTTTATTTATTGTGAAACCACTTCCAAAAAATGCGTTTCCGTGAAAGAAGATAAAACACAATTTCATAACTGACCATAAGTCAACGAAGTTCTTCCCATTTCCTAAGACTAAGTAAAAAACTCATCAAGTCCAATACAATCTCTGTCATTGGCTATGAATTCATTCGAGTGTTCCTTAAATTCTTCAGTCTTAGCTTTCACTGTGAGCTGGAGATACTATTTCTTCGCGTTTTCAGCCACTTGTCCAGATATCCTCTTGGCACCATGCAGTTCTTCTAGACCTACCCTTTTGAGCAAATGTGCCAGTAAGTGTTTCTCGCACAAAATTAGTTTCAACAACTATATCAGAGAACACTGACTCCCTCAATATCATCATTGAGAACACCAGATTTTGCATCCATTAACAGTAAAGAAATCAACCCTATTTCATAAATTCAGTAATTGAACAATGAACCTAAATCGATTTTTCCCTGACTTTCCCTGACCAATCTGCCATTTCCCTGACCACCTGATACATTTTTACTTCCTGACCTTTCCCTGACTTTCACTTATTTTCCAGAATGTGGACCCTAGTAAGGGTTTTGTATGTATTACTGTTTCATAGAAAAAATGGTGCCATATATTTGCCGTTGCATGAGTACGTATTGGTTATTTGTCTTCGCGTGGAGTTAAGAAAACTACAGGAATTGTGTTTTAATTGCGATTCAAAGCAATTAATATTGCAATTGCATATTTCTTTAAATGTCATAGCATATGCTTGCAGTATTTACTGTATTTCATTTTCTAAGAGTAAAAACATTCATTTAATGGCATGCGTGGAATTAAAAAGTATAATTTGTTCATTAATTCCTAGTTTCAATGTAACTTCTGCAAAACAAGCGTCATTATTCATTACTATGATTAATATTGCCCCTTCTATTTATTTGTTTTGCAAATTTATTAAATAATCTAATCACACAATTTTCCAGACAGAATTTTAAGATGTTCATGAGCAAGAACTCAAATCTCTTCTTACACTTTCGTTGTTTAAGAGTATAAAGGGTTAATACCTACCTGTATTGCTCTTATGAATTTACTTAATAAAATAGAAATACGATATGCGGTATTTTAAGTGAAAAAGATAGTATCCTATTAGTTATACAACCTTTCATCAAACAGTGTTAGAAACAATCAGGAAATCTAACATTGATATACAATTGTTTAGATCATGTCTTGCCCCCCACTTTTAACGTCCAACCGCCGCCACTGCGTATGATATTCGGAGGGAAGCGGTTCTGATTACCAGTATCTTTCATGGTCACAGTTAGGCCAGTGGTTCACAATCTTTTTTTTTATTTACTGATGACACACTCTATTGTGCGCGTACGACATTGCGAACTACTTTTTGGTTATTTTAATTAAAATAATATAAATTATAATAGTCAGTGGCGCACACAGTTTTTTTTCAAGGGAGGTTCAAGCACTTAATCTCATATAATTTCAGGACATGGATTATGCATTATGTATATCTTAATATAGTAAATGCTTATTTTCCCATAATATCTTGCTCAAGGGAGTTAAAACTTCGAAACACTCCTTGCGTACGCCATTGACAATAGTGTAAGACAATAAGTTTATATAAAGCAGTGACTATGTAATACTGGACATTGTTGCTGCCGTTGGAGGTATTGACTGACACACATTGTTTTAAAATTGATTCTAGTTATTAGTTCATTAAATTCTAAAATTTCACGACACACGCTATGGGTCGCGACACACCGGTTGAGAACCACTGGCCTAGGCTGTATTACTAGGTTACACGTCAATTCATCGACTATGAAACATGGATTACATCGATGTTACTAGGATGAAGTTTTTATGTATCACCTATTACTAATCCAAGTTTGTATATCGCAGAAAAAAAAAAAACAGTAAAATGTGGTTTATTAAATTCAGCAAGTAACATGAATGGAAGTCCAATTTTCCGCAATCCAATTTTTACTTTTTTTCTGCTGAAAGATCTGATTGCAGTGTTGATTTCAGATCAATATCTATGGAAGGGGAAAATAAAAAAAAACAAAAAAAAAACAAAAAAAACCGGAAGAAAGGTACTATACATGAAAGGAATTTCAGCTTTGTTGCGATTGGTCCTCGTTTAGATCCCAAAGCACCTGTGAGCTTGTTGTGGAAAACTCCATTTCCGCGAGTTTCATAGGAGTTATTCCGTTTCCTTCTACATTCTCATTTCATCAATTTGACTCATTTGACCTACATTCCGATAATCGTTCAATTTCATTAATAATCTGTCTTCTCTAGACTACAAAGTATAAGCATGGGGCGTAAAACTACAAATTTTACTTTTTTTCTTCTTTTGATAAATGGATTTTTTTTCTGTAATATTAGTCACCTATAATTCGTGTCCGTAGGTTAAAAGAGACGAACAAAAGTAAATCAATGACGTAAATAAACGAATCATGATTAGTGGAATGATATTGTGGGAGGAAACGGAAGTACACGGAAAATGAAATGAAATGAAATCTTTGAGTTTTACGTCCCACGGTTATGCCGGTTAGGCTAAAGGAGACGGTGATGATGAGAAATGAATGAAATGGTGGAATGAAGAAAGTGAGAGGAAACGAGAGAACCCCGAGAAAACCCACGCACACGGCGTTTGTCCACCACAAAGCGGAAGTACACGGAGAAAACCCATAAAATCGCTGCTATCTACGACGGAACCGAATACGAATCCTTCTCACGAAGTACGCTTTTTTTTTTTTTTTTTTTTGTTTGAATATAATGCTAAATTTGTTTCAGTGCAGAGATGGCGTTGATCAATGAAAACTTGACCCGTGAACCGCTACCCACCATGACCTATGACCCATGACCCATCAAAAACCCATTTGTCATCAACTCTAACCTATGATTCACGCTCTTCTCTCAACTGACTAAAGATTTTGCAGTTGAAATAAAACAAGGCTATGAAATTATCATATCACCAATTGAAGTTGAACTTTCTGCGGTTAATCGCTCAAGCAAAGCTTCGTTACAATACTGATGGGTCAGACCTTTACGACACAAAATGGTAAAGTGTTTGCCATGTATTTTGATTAATTTCAATTTAATTATCATATTTCCTTTTTGAATTACAGATACTTTTCAGTGGAAAATAGGATGAAATTTGAGTCTTAAATCAAGGTAAATTAGGCTATCGTGAAAAAAAAAAAAAAAAAAAAAAACAGTGTAAAATTCGACTGTCTCTCGAAAGTCAAGTAGTAAATCTCATTTGCTATTATTACAATTAAAATATCAATATACAGAAGTTTCTGAAGTTCTGTTTTCACATAAGGTATAACTAATAGAGTATCTCAGGTAAGTAAATAGAAACATATTAGAAATTAAAAAAATGGAGGCCTAGAAAGTAAAACGTAGACAAATTCACCAGTGCTCAGAAGATGCTGTCTACAATACACTGACTAGAGTGGATTGGTGGGTTGTAATGTGTCGGTTGTCAGCGTGGGTCATGGTGGGTTGTAGTGGGCCATGGTGGCTCTGTGGATTAGAGTGGTTCGGTGGATCGGCGTGGCCACGGTGAGTGGTGTATCGCAGTTAGTTACGTCCTGTTGACTCATAACCCACTGCTCCACTCCATCTCTGTTGCAGTATGGGGATTTGATAAATACAGATACAAATAATAATAATAATAATAATAATAATAATAATAATAATAATAATAATAATAATAATAATAATAATAATAATAATAATAATAATAATAATAATAATAGAGTTCCCTCATCAGGGTCCGCGCCGTTGTTGAGAGAAATCCGGGCTCGATCGCCGGTCAGTTTCTTTCAGAAGCAACGTTCCGGGGGGACACACTTAGTATTCCAGGGGGACACTGCTGATACTATTCTATTTATTATTATACTATAGACGTATTATTTTGCTCTCCTCGGGAGCAGTCTCAGAGCTCCGGGAGGGGGGGGGGGGAAGTGCCCCCAAAAACAGGTCTTGAAGAAACACTGTTCCCAGTTGGAACTTATGTGATTCGTATCCCACGTTAAGCTGTAGGTCCACATCTCATAAAGCCTCGATGATGAAAAGAAACACTGAACTCTAAATCAACCAACAAACTCTTTTTATATAATTACAAAATTACGCGGCTCTAGTGGTCAAGCAGTCATGACCAATCATACGATATAGAGGGTGGCGGTGGCTCAGTGGTTGAGCGTTCACCTCTGGTGCATAGGGTTCCTGGTTCGAGCCAAGTGAACTTTGTGGTGGACAAGTACGTGTGCGTAGGCTTCCTCGGGGTTCTCCCATTTCCTCCCACTTTCTTCGTTTCACCATTTTCAGTCATTTCTCATCATCACCGGCATAATCGTTGGATGTAAAACTCAAAGATTTTACTTTTATATTTTCAATCAAACGACATGAAGTGATCCAAGTTTTAACAAAGTACTAAGGATTATTTTCTGAAAATGCACTCTCAGAGGTCAAAGGAATCCTACAGTTATGTTGAAGCTGTATTATTCAAGAGGAAAGAGGAACGACCCCCGCGAATTACACATACGTGATCTTGCTGTTACACACCGCCAATTCTTACAACACTGTTTAAATTGCACGTAACGTTTGTTGAGTTAGTCCTTGCTACGCAGAACACTTCATATATACAGTGCGGCAATCAGAAAACGAGAATGGGTCTGTAATTAGTGCTCTCAACGGGTCGGGTCGGGTCGGGTTGAAGACCGACCCGACCCGACCCGTGACCCGAATTGACTGAACCGACCCGACCCGACTGACCCGAACCGTGATCCGATCTGATTGACCTGACCCGATAACCCGACCCGACAACCCGACCCGAGCTGACCCGACCCGAGTAGCCTGACCCGACTGACCCGACCCGACCCGTTTGAGAGCACTATGGTCACGACACTGGGTGAACGCCAAAATGCACTCACATTGGGAAACTAGTTTTAAAAGCATAATTTTAGAAAATAAAGCATAAAGCATAATTTAAAATATATAGCACAATTCTTGGAAAATTCTCTTTAACTGAAAGTTTAACATACTGTGTTAATATTTTTTAAAGCCAATATTTACAATGCAAAATCATTGAGAACATAACAATGCAACAATGAGAAGCTTATTTCCATTTCTGTTAACTTTTCGGTGTAATCCTTTGATCTGGAGAAAAGAAAGTAAAAGAAGAAATTTTTCCGCCAACAATGAATAGTATGCAATAACTCCATACTATATTGTTACAGTGACGACGCCAGCTTTAAGTTCTTAGGGGGGCAAAGGAGGGGCAGATACATTTTCGGAGGGCGGCTATTTGCCATACCAAAAATGACATATTTATTACGTTTGACTTATTTTACATTACATTGTGTATTTCGTTGCTGTTTTTATGTTAGATCTATATGATTATAAATTAAACTTATTTCGAATAAAATTTGTAACTAACAAATAAGTAACGTCTGCACATGAAATATTTTTCAATGAAACTTTTGAAGCCTAAACATAAATTGAATTACTTTCGCGTATGCTACAAGTAACACATTCGTCTATATGCTACGTATCTCTCGCTCTCTCCCTCTCTCTCTCTCTCTCTCTCTGTAGGTACTAGGTAGAAAAATGAAACCGTAGTTTAGAAAAACATATCTCTGTATGTACAAATATAAATTTTCATATTAATAATGAAATTCTTATTGTTTCTCAGGCCTCTGAAGTGATTATGTGTGCCCAAACAGATAATTTCACGAACATCCAGGTCCTTACTGTTATAACATTTTTGTTCCACCAAGGAAAGTCACCGAAGTAAATTAATTAGGAAATCAGTGAAACACCACGGGACTCTCCTCCGTTATATATAGTGGTGAAGAAGTAAGTGGCTTAGTATAAACGTAGCAATTTCTCAACAAATTATGCTTTACATCCAGGATGATTAAAAGCAATGACTCTTCCTGGAATCATGGATGCAATTTGTGACATTATTCTTGAAAATTGCAGCATTTCAGCCAGTGGTGAATATAGCCCGGGGCCGGAGGGCCTAGGCCACCCAAGTTTTTGTGTGACAAAAATAATTTAAGCTATTTATATTTATTATAGTCTGAGGTCTGCACCCCGCTTTCTCAGTTTTTACCTTCTCAGCAAAACTTGTGTCAGGGATTTTGTGCATTTCTTTGGAACTCGTCGGTAGCATAATTCAAAATGGCTTGGTTATGCGCAAGTTCTCGGCATAATGGGTTCCCAAAATATATGTCAGGAGAATAAAAGGGTAACGGCATTAAGATAAGTATTCTCCCAATTTGACCGTAATGCTGATCAATTTCGCTGACGAATAGTAACCATAGATGAAATATGGTTGTACCACTATGATCCTGAATCGGAACAACAGTCAATGGAGTAGTAGCACTCATTTCTCCATCGCCCCAAGAAGTTCAAGACACAGAAGTAGGTTGAGAAACTGTTTGGAACATTCTTCTGGTATAAGTATGGAGTGGTAGACTACCTCCCCAATGGTCAGATATTTAATCCAGAATCTCTACATTACTTACAAAACTGAAAGAAAAATTCAAAGTTCAACGCTGCGGAAAATGAAAAGAAAGGAATTCTGTTCCTTCAGGAGAATACACCTGTTCATCAAGCCCCTGCGAACATAACTGACATTGCATAATCTAGGATTTCAATGTCTAGATCATCATTCTTATTCCGCAGCTTTAGCTCCGTCTAACTATTACGTGTACTTATTTCCCAAACTTAAATAACACTTGAAAGACGCCATTTTAGATCTGATAGGGGTAGTGCTACGAACAGTGGTGCGAGGAAATCTAGATTTTTTAACTTTTCTGCAAAAGCTGGAGCACTGTACAAGGTAGTATATTGACTCTCGAGGGAAGAGAAGAAGTAAAACTTCACCAATCCACGTGCACTCCTTCTGGGTTGGGCTACGAATTTTTCAGTAGTTCCTAGTCAATATGGTAGACGTCACGTCAGTACTTTGAAACAAAATAAGTAAAGGAGCACTAGTATAAACCAATTACTAACTAAAGATCAGCACTCTGACAATACATTTTATTGGGAATCAATTTTATTCCATAATTTTATTATTATCATTTGCAGGAAGGGAAAACACAACTCTTTTTATCTCCTTCAAAAAATTAAGCCCTGGTAGTTGCAAACTAAGCTGTTATAAGCACATTCTCTGAATATTGGAAGCCGAGAATAATGTTTCAGAAAAAAGAAGTTTTAAATAAAACAAAATATGAAACTGAAAACTTCAAACCTGGATAAATACAAGCATGTTACGTAATCAGTTTTACCTTTCTTTTGTTCCCTTCGAAGTTGATCCAATGAGAAGAAAACAAGTCGACCAATTCTACTATTGTTCGCTAGGCACAATTATTAAAAATCATAAGAAAGAAGTATAACTAAAATTTACCTCAAAAGGGGCTAAATTAGAAAACAGAAATATGCGTGCATACCCAGACGCTCAAAGAAAACTTGAGGATTAATCTGCCACATAGTAAATTCATGGAAAGTAGACTACAATTTGTCAATGAGATTGGTTATGATACTGATATATAATACTACATTAAGAATGTTTAAAGATTGTACGAGTCTGGGGGGGCAGTCTAGGTGGCAGTCAGGGGGGCAGAAGTAGCTACTAGGGGGTGCTCGCCCCCCTTGCCCCCCTCTGGCGTCATCACTGTATTGTTATCTTTACTTTTTGAACTTAAGCACTTTCTGTACTTTTTGGTAGCATCTTTTACTTTCCCTTTCTGTATATATGTACCTGTAAGGCGCACACAAATGATAGAAAAAATTTATTCGAGCAAAGCACATCTCTTTACAATGAATTAAGTAGAAAGTTCATTAAATATGAGAGAAACTAGTTGCAAAAAATATCAATAAATAGATCAAGATATTTAGAATATTTGATGTATAATAAATATACATTATACACGATAAATGTAAAATAATCATTGAAATTAACAATAAAGCATAATTTAAAAAAAGCATAATTAAACAAGAAATAAAGCATAATGTAGGTTGCTCTAACAATTAAGTTGTATGAAGACAAGAAGAAAACGAAAGCCGATTCCTTAACGAATTTCGTTGATCTTCTTTGTGTCTACAAAACGCATTCCTAGAAACCTACAAGCTAGGTATCATCTCTGTGATTATATCAGTTTCTAGTGCTACATGTGAAAGGTCATTCTCTTCTTTGAAAAGATTAAAGACTTGTATACGCAATTCAATGACTCATGATAGGTTGAAAAACTTAATGTTACTTTATATTGAGAGGAAAATTGCTAAATCGTTAGATCTTTAACAAGTTGTGGATATGTTTGCTGCTGCCCACACGAATAGAAAGATTCTCTTCAAGTAGAGGCATGAACCTATAAGTTATTTTCTTTACCTGTAAAAGTGTATTTGCTTCCACTTAAGTTAACCAGCTACACATATTTTAAATGCCATGATTAAATAACTATTTACTTATATTAGAAATCAATTGCATTAATGAATCCTAGTTGTTTGAGGTACTAAATTTTTATATTTTCACTGTTTTCCAAAGAGTAAAATCATGAACAATAAAGATGGAAACATTCACCTTGAATACACACACACACACACACACACACACACACACATATATATATATATATATATATATATATATATATATATATATATATATATATATATATATATATATATATATATATATATATATATATATATATATATATATATATATATTGGAGATGTCCCCCTCAAAATCCTCTGGGGCCCTTCATTGCCCCCCCTGAAACAAACTCCATGCACCAGAGATGAATTCTCTACCACTGAGCCACCGCGGCCTTGCTTGGGCTTGGTCGTCCATATCCAATCTCTCTTTTGGCGTTGCTTAAACAACTTCTAGTTTTGTTCTAAATCCAGACTCCATATTGGCGTAGATATTAATATTACAGTCGATTGGTAAAATCAATCTTCCACATTTAAAAATTAAAGTACACACAAGTAGAAAAATAAGCATTTTTATCATAAAAACACTAGCTGCAAGTGTTCAAAATAGATTTATGGTTTCTATAAAATCAATTGAAAATTGCTATTTTTAATTAGGCAGCTAGTGAAAAACAGCAGTTTTCGACTCCAGCCGAGTTTAAACTCAACCTAAACTCAGTTGACCAAAGTGAACTGACCCGACTGACCAGACCCGACAACCCGACCCGATAACCCGAGTGACCCGACCCGATAACCCGACCCGAGCTGACCCGATTGACCCGACCCGAATAACCCGACCCGACAACCCGACCCGAGCTGACCAGATTGACCCGACCCGACAACCCGACCCGACAACCCGACCCGAATAACCCGACCCGAGCTGACCCGACCCGACAACCCGACCCGATTAGCCTGACCCGACAACCCGACCCGATAACCCGACCCGAGTTGACCTGACCCGACCCGTTTGAGAGCACTATCTGTAATCATATTTATTTATTAATGAAAGTAACACCACGGCCAAAACCTTGAATTGGGCACATAAAAGAAAAAAATACGTGAATAAACAAGTCATAAAAGTATATTACTCAAAATTTTAAAACATTCAAGAAGTAACATAAAATAATAAATGATAAAACACAAAAGTTATGTCAATTTTAACAATACATTGTACTGTAATTGCATAGAATTGTCCAAGAAGGAAGAAGAAGAAAAATATATAGGACTTTGACCTAGACTACTGATTTAAATTACAAAAAAAAAAAAAAAAAAAAAGTTTATAATAATATTTTTTTAATTTTTTGATTATTAAGGAAAATAACTAAAGCGTTCACTTGAATCCATCAAAATAAGAAAAAGATACAGGTATAAAATAGTAATAGAAAATATATTCCACAGAAATTTAAAAAAATATATGTAAAATTCATAATATAATAATTAGTAAGGCACAAAACTTATGAAGAGGTTGACAACACAATATACGGTGTACTATGAATACATAGGATTGCCCTAGGAAGAAATGATGATTTATTCATTATTCATGATCTATTCGATCTAGGCACTCGTCGTCATCCACAGACTTCTCCAGCATCGAATCTCTTATACCATTCCAAAATATGGCAATGAGAAAAGTAATTGTCCTTATAAATCTTTCTCAACGTTTCAAATGTTTCTATTCGAGTATTCCCTAAGCGCGCACAGAACCTGATATTCATTCTCTATTCCTTTGTGAAAATAGTGACGAAGTATCACAATACCAGTCTAAACTTAGCTGCGTCACTGGTGACGAGTCGAGCTGGAAATTTCTGCTCGTGTTTCTAAGGCTACATTCAAGATTCCCCACTATGAAAAAGTTACGTACCAACACTAACTTCGCAGCAGAAAAAAAAAGTCTCGTTCCTTAAATGTCAGACTGTACAGAATGTATCAATATATTGGAAGTATCCGTGTAGTGCAACACATATACATGATAACTAGCTTGTCTTAGTAGAGTATTGGGGTGATAGCACTGGATTCTCTGTGGTGTGATAATGAATAGTATTTGAGATGATATAATGCAGATGCATGTTTGAAATTGGCTAGACGTCGCTTGTGCAAAATGGGAGAACTCTCCAATTGTAAAAGGCAACAAATTATAAGTGTGCGGTTAGTGAGAGAAACTATATCCAAGACTGGTAGGTTTCTCTATGCTACGAATGTGTTAGTTGTATAGATAACAACAGTGTCCAACGTGATGATGGCATACAGAACCCATAGCAAGGTATCAGAAAAGAGGAATAGTGAACGAAAATCACCCTAGGTGAGAGGAATCGTCAAACACTCAAGAGGACTGTCACGAAAAGTTGTTGAGCTAATCCACCATAACTAAAGAACTGATTCAACATCTGAAACTACGTTTCTGCAATCACATTCCGAAGAGAGCTGTTTATGTATGGCTAACTCCCAAAGAAGAGTATCCTTTGAATCTCCTGCTTCCTACCGTTAAACTAGCGACGGCTCTGTGCTGGTATAGGCATGCTATTCCTTTCAAAGGATGAATTACTCCCACTGATTATGTGGATACTTCCGGTGACCAGGTGTACCTTATGTTGTTTCCTAAGAATGACACAACCAAATGTGATAATGTGATAATAATACAGTCAGACCTGTTAAGCCGTGGTTCGATGATCGCAGGATAAATTTCACTTCGTCTCCTAGTGTGAACAATCCCCGAATTCAAACATTATTGAAAATCTGTGGTTAGTTTTACAGCAGGGAATTCGATAAAGAGTTCGTACTCAATACCAAAAGAGAGGCAAAAAAGTAAGAAGATATGAAAATCAAAAGTTCAAAATATGAAAAAATATGAAATTGTAATTATATACTTTCTAAAAACGTATTTGTGTATATCACCTTAAATTTATGTCAATATTTATTAACATTTAAAAAAATATCGTCTAGGTTTACATAATTATTTCAAGAATAAAAGCTTCCAATTAACAATTGGAATTCGTTAATCTCTCTCTCTATAAAAGAAGTCTTGAGTTTGTGAGTGACTGATTGTCTGATCAGCGCCCAGATCAAATCGCTTAAGGGGGCAAACTACTAAATATTTTTGAAAAACTAATAATTTTTCTTTTGCCCGTTTTTCGTAAGTGGAAAGAGGTAATAAAATGTAACTTGCCATAATAATAGATAATGTTATTCTACACCCGAAAATATGAATCGGAAGAATTTTCAGTGTTGCCATCCATAGAAATTACAGTGTGACCAGAATTTGAATTACTCAAAAATCTAGGTAAAGGCAGCGACTAGAAAAATGAACTCAACGGTAATTGATGACTTATCATGCTGTCTATGTTTCTTGTTTACTACTTTTTAAATAATATTTCTATTTATTTTATAAACCTTACATAAATTACTACAAAATAAGTAAGTTATTACTAAATAAATAGAAATATTATTTAAAAAGTAGTAAACAAGAAACATAGACAGCATGATAAGTCATCAATTACCGTTGAGTTCATTTTTCTAGTCGCTGCCTTTATCTAGATTTTTGAGTAATTCAAATTCTGGTCACACTGTAATTTCTATGGATGGCAACACTGAAAATTCTTCCGATTCGTATTTTCGGGAGTAGAATAACATTATCTATTATTGTGGTAAGTTACATTTTATTACCTCTTTCCACTTACGAAAAACGGGCAAAAGAAAAAATATCAGTTTTTCAAAAATATTTAGTAGTCTGCAGCCGTAAGATAGAAACTTGGAATTTAGAAGGGGCATAGAATTTGTGATGTAAAATCCCACTAAGGAAGATTTTTGGAAATTTGATGGGGAAGGGGGTAGAGCGGGGATATGTAATTATTATCTTAAAATGTCCATATCTAGAAATCTCTGAAGGTTAGAGGCAACAAATTTGATATATGCACTTCTCATTTAAAAATAATTAGACATATGTTTCAGCATTTTTTCATACTTCATCCAGAAGTAAAGAAAATTGGGTGAAAAGGTAAAAGATGTGGAAATTATTATTATACGAGCCCATATCTCGGAATCTCTTAAGGTTCAAGACAAGACATTCTATATTTAAAATGATTAGATCCAAGTTTCAGCGCTTTTTTTTTTTTCTAAATCTTTTTATTTGCCCTAGAAGGGAAGAAAGACTGGTGGGGTTACAATTGTTATAATTGAATGGTCATGTCTCGAAATCTTTTAAGGTTAGAGACATGAAAACTGTTATTTAAACTTTTCATGTAAAATACTTAAAGATGTGTTTCATATATATTTTTTTTTATCTTTCTCCTAAAAGAGAAGAAAAAGGCAGCCACAAATAAGATTGGAGGGGTTCCAGTTGTTAAAATAAGATGACCATTTATCTCGAAATCTATTTAGATTAGATACACGTTAGGAATATAAAACTTGATAAATAAACTCATTACTTAAAACAAGTGGGCATGTGCCACAGCGTTTTCGAAAATTCCGCTTTTAACGGGAGAAGAGGGCAATTTCTATTTTCTTTCTCAATATATAAAAGTGACTTCAAAGGTTGTCAGTCTTACCATTATAGAGAACGGGTGAACCATTTGAAATGAATTTTTTGAATAATGAAACACTTGGGCCGACATAAGATTTTTTTTCATTTAATTTTGATTGAAGTGCATATTATAAGGGAAAAAGGGATTTAAATTTTTTGCATAGAAAAATGCCATATACGAATTCTTGCCTTGCGAAAGGAAGCAAAGACTGAAACATGACATACGCCATCTTAGGACAAGCAAACGCCCTGATTTAGTGACTGACTTTAACGCCCAGGCCAAACCACTTAAGCTAGAAGACTAAAGTTTTGACAGTGCGTAGGATTTGTAACATAAGGTACTACCCTAAGGAACGACTTTTTGGAAATTCGACGAGGAATGAGGGATATAAAGTGGTTCCCCTAATGGTCCTTTTCTTCCCTGGGGTGTGGCTCAGTAGTAAAGCGGTGAAAAGGAGAGGAAGATTTTCTCCAATGTAGCAATGGAGCATCTGAAACACTTCAAGAAGAAACTGATGAGGAACAAATTAATATGCATATTTATTTAATGTAATCGTACACAAGATCATATCTCGGATTCTTGGTGTGCAAAATATGAGAAATATTTGTGCAACTTTGAAACCGTTCTCGGAATAATCACTTTGAACGATAGTGAGCAATCAAGAAATTAATTACAACCTATTCTGATGATCTGAATGATAACCTTATGAAAGGGAAACAAATGTATAAGTCAGTATATGTGCAGCTACTTTCTCGGATCTGACAAAAGCACAGAAAATAAAGGGCTTTCATTTCTTTTCCTCCATGAAATTTATAAATTGAAATTACAATATTTGTGTTTCCTGAACTTTGCATTACGTTCAGAATTTTCATTACCCTGCTAGCGATTGTTTCACGTCAGGGAGAGTCTAGGATTTAATCAGAAACCATTTAAGATCGAAGAACTCAACTTTAAGGTCATTTTTCTCTTAATGACATGTTCAAATATGTTTAAAGATTTTTACATTGGATTCAGAATCCTCGAATTAGCATGAAAAACACAATTAAAAGTATATCAAAACATGGACAGTTTCACCATTGCCATAAGCAGTGCTTCAGAGAGCTCAAGGCTAAGGCTATTTTTCTCGTGATCCTATGGACAAATATGTTTAGAAATATCTTCATTCAATTCAGCGTTCTCGAATCAATATAAAAAGCCCAAGAGTGGACACTTTTTACTAATGGCATTAGCGTTAGCTCTTTGGGCGAAGATAACTATATCATCTAGCACTGTTATCAAAAGAGCATGAACTTGCCTCTGAAATGTACTTTCTTCAGGTGATTAATGACTTCATTAGCTGCAAAAATAGAAGATTCAGTGCTCCATCTACTGTTGCTCAAAAGTATTTAGCATACAGTACTATATTTACTGAAGGAAGATGCTATACTTAATTTTTATGTTTTTAAACGGAAATGCAGAGCATTACTCAGTCAAAAGAATAGAAAGGTAATGTATATAAGACTTGACGATAGGGTACAGTCAATACTTCAACATTTGAGAGTTTCTGACAAAATGTCTCAGAAACTTATGCTTTGTACATAAATTTAAGTAGTTAATAGCACATTTTATTTCGGATTTATATTTTGCTTAATGGACGACAAGTAGTTTGTACAGAATACTGCAAACAATGTTTTAATAGCGGTCGCCTAGAAGTATGAACCAAATGTAATGTGATGTTATAGTCATTATTTTATTTCATGTTTCTGGACACATAAATTCTACTTCTTGTGTGCTATCTCTACAGAAAGGTTGCTGCGAATATTAGAAACGAGTTAGAATTAGCAAAAGGATTATATGAAATCAGGTTTGAGGTTCGTAAGTTAACATATGTACTTGTGTTACAATTAACATTTTGTAACTTTTCCTATTCCTGCGACTGCCTAAACTATATATATAAAACCCTCCAGAGCCAACACTATAGATGCCGGTTAGGCTCCCATTCACTAGTGGAGTTCCTTCCACCAGTAGGTATAACCGAGAAATGGGCTACAATCTATTGCTATTGGTCTAATAAGAAAGGATCTTCTCTTTCTATGTGAAGGATGAGAAGTGTGCCTAACATTAAAAGTTATCTAAGATCACTGGATTCGACAAAATTAAAGATTTAGTTTAGGCATACAGCATATACAATGTTACTCACGAGTCAAGAAATAAAGGTTTCTCGCCTTTATAGAAGTCTCTTCTCGTATCCATTGTCGAAGAATTTGTTCTCATACAGTGTTCGAAGTGGAAAAAAGCAGAGACGGAGTTGTTTTATTACGATTTTGACTCAACATACCCTCTATCTAAATGCTGAAATATAGTGAGGGTATGTTGCCTAAAATATTGCATTTCTATTTACATAGTGACTGAAAACAACTGGAGAGCTTCTCTTTAGTTACGGGAGGGCATAGAGAGAGACTTTGATCCCTCACCAACAACTTTCTGAAAAAAAGTTAAAATATTTCCTTAGTTGTTTTATAGAGAATTATGTACGAAAATGCTCAAACACCGAGTTTTTATATTAAAATTTCTGCGGGGAAAGTTCCCGGACTCTCACTCGACTGAAGGGTATTCCAAATTCCCTAAGACTCGTCACCACAGCAGACAACCCCTAAATCCGCTTATGCTCAAAACACGACATTTATATGAATTAAGACAAGAAGACCACGTACATACCTACAAAAGAAACAATTCAATATGGCACATCAAAATATAAACTAGATTAACTTCTTTGAAGACGACTTATTTTAAAAACAAAAGGCAGGTAAAAGAAGATAACAAAAATGTCGGTAATGTAACTTAGAAATTATTTCTACATAAGAAATAGTGCAAAGCTATTCCTCAATTACTATATATAAAAATGAATTTATTAAAAATATTTAGCATCTACTCTCCCGTGACGATATGTCTTCATCACTAAAAACCAAAGGCGGTATGCCTTCATCACTGTAAAACCAGAGGCGGTATGGCATACCACCGCACACCGTCTCACTTTGATCACTGTTCTCATATCGTCTTGATTTTTAGAAAGCTTTTTCCGTTTCGTTTCGAATATGTTCTCGCCTCGTTTCGTAAACTTATGTACAAAAATTATAACAGGATTATTTTTCGTTTATTTAATTTCATCTAGAAGTTATGAGAATCCTTCCGCGTTACGAAAGGCCCTCGCAGGGTTAATGCCTAACCCCTCGGCTTGGTGCACACTATAAGTTCAAGTAAGCTCTAACTGTTAACATTTAAAAAATGTATTTATTTGTTTACTTTTTTTTTAGTTTATGCAGTTATTCAAGGACTTTTTTTATAGGCAACATCGTATTGGTCTAAATCACTGAGTAAGCAAATGACACAGAGTCGTTGCTGGCTGGCAAGCAATAGCATAAGTAGCGACATCTATTAGTATGACTATTTATGATTAGGAAAGCGTAGCTCTATTAGCATGACTATCTATTATTAGGAAAAAGCGTAACTCTATTAGCATGACTATCTATTATTAGGAAAAAGCGTAACTCTAATAGAGTGACTATTTATTATTAGGAAAAAGCGTAACTATTTATTATTAGGGATTAGTGTAACTCACAGAATGAAGGAACGAGACGTTCGCTGTTTATTATTAGTGTAACCCAACGAAGTTGTAGCGATTTATAAATGCTTTTCTGTTCTATTTTCTGAACAATAGACTAAACAAGATAAATAACCGGCAAATGTTTCCGAAATTTTTTGCTTTGTCACTAGTTTGTTTCTTTATCTTTATTCTTCGTATTTATCTATTTCTCCTCTCCCCCTCTCTCTCTTCAACCAAGTCGGGCAAACTGACGTCAAAAGTTAATCATAATCTGAAACAAACATCTAATTATGTGATACAACATTTATCATACGTTTGTGTTTATAGTTGGATAAGTGATTATAGCAATGCAATTGAGAGATATGAGCGAAGAGGGCAGAGGTTACCAATAATAAGAGATTACTCCATTTAACATTACGACATTTATACTGTATTGTTAGATGCCAAGAAATATAGCCATATAAATAAGCTTTTAATGTAAAATTTTTCTTTACATTTTTCTTTCCTATGCCCTTTCCCACCTTATCATAAATTTCATATTAATGGATAGATTGACAAATCTGGTTGTGTAAGTGTATTAATGAATAGAATAAATGAAGTACACAGTGACAATGTTGACAGAATCATGTTTATGGCAACGTAGTATCTATCTAGGTAATTAGTAGTGTTGTCCACGAGACAAAATTTGGAGCTGTCTCGTCTCGAAAAGTAGACTAGTCACCATGCCATGCGACACATTTTTGCCAGCAATTCTTAACTTTCTGTAAGCCCGTTTTGTACAAATCTACAGTTTGGCTTTGAAACCACAGTTGAACATCATAAATGACGTCATCCTTACTGTCAAAATGGACACTTCATTTCTGGGAAAAGGGAGAAAAAGAAGTCACTTAGTACTATAGCACGGCCAACAAGAGATGGTCTCTGACGTTTCTTACCACATGCGGTGGGACATTGCAGCCCCTACTTTGATACCAGTGTTACCAACCACGATTACTCTGTCTTATACCATTAATTAAATTGCCACTACAGTTGCACCGAAAAAAACTTTGACACTCGAGTAGTGGCGATGTCACTGCGAGCTGTCAGAGACGTTCTCTTACTGGACGCACTATAGGTCCGGTGAATATGGGGGTGGGGAAATGTTTCATATCCTAATTCCACTGCTTTCATCATAAGTTCTTGCATTGTCTGCCAACAAGAACACTTCTTTTGTGACCAATCCACGACGTTTCTTCCTCAGTTCCTCTCGTAACTTAGGAGATGGAATTAGTAGTTTTCCCTGTGGTAGGTAATCAGCCATTACTTCACAGTCCCAGCAATAGGAAACCATTACCTTGGCAGCAAACTTCTGCACTTGTATCTTTTTATGGGTGCAGGTGGAAGAGTGTTTCCATTGTTTGCTCATTCCATTTGGTGCTGGATCATAAAAATAAATCCATTATTCATCCATTATCACTTATCTGTCGAAAAAGTTCTTTTTATCCACCTCACAGCGATCCATCTTGCAGCGTACTCGCGATTTCTCTTCTGCAAAGGTGTGAGCAGTCATTGCACCCACCGTGGAGACACTTTCTAAAGATGCAGCTAGTTGTAAATGATATTCCAGGGAGGCCATAAGTTATACTTATTGCACACATAACACTTTCAATGATTATTCTACTGCCTTTCATTATGATCTCAAGTTTAGTGAAAAATAGTCTTCCAGACCTAGAGGCTTCCGCGGTGGTCGTGTGTCAGTTTGAAATTGCCATTTTCACTTGGATACCATCTCATAGAATCCCCATAGACTTCTTCATCCCCATAGACCTCTTTCATCTCTTCGTGGATCTGCTTTGCTGATTTCCCCTGAAGATGTAGGAACTTAATGATGCCCCGTGCCTTAAGCTTGTCAATCATCGCACCTTCAGTGATTTACCTGAAGAAAAGTGAAAGAAAGAAATGTTCTATCGAGTCCATAATTTGCATGGTTAACATATAAAGACGTAACTATATAACGCATGTCCAAGGGGTTCGTAATTCGTCACCTTCTAGGTGATTACAGGAATTTTTTGATACCCGCTCGTATAGAGAGATAAGGTCGCAAATGGTACTTGTACTTATGACGTTGAACCCGTATCAAAAACGATGTCTCTCTGTCTCTTACAGTTTTTTGCTCTAATAAGGATTAATATAGAAAATGGACTTTGTACTAGTTTCAACTACTTCCGATTTTAGGAGAAGAATAATAGCTGAGTTGAAATCTAATCTGGAACACCAACTCTACCTACATCAAAATACAGTATACTCTCTACGGAAATCAATAGTGGGACCGCATGCAATGAACTTTCTATTTTGTTGAGCTATTAAGAAACTTCAGTGTTACTGAAAATAAATTTCATAATTCATAAAATTCATTCCACGACAATCATTAATAGTTAATATATATTTATTATTATTACAAGTAGTATTTGCATTCCCGTTAGGACGTGTGACACTGTTAGGAGAAATCAAACAGCAATAGATACAATCTGGTAGATAACTGTAATTTATTTTATATATTCAGTAAATAGGGTTGAATAAATATACTACCTATTTCAACAGAATAAAAAAAATATCAATTAAAATTGGCAACGCATGGCATCCTTTTTAGCGCCAAAAATTCTATTTTCTCGAAAACTACACATGAGAATTGACTCTTAAGCATCTCATTTTGTTCAGCTTGATATTATCTATCTTTTGATATACCTCATCAGCCAAATCATTATGAACCCCTTCTTTTTAGTAACACGAGAACAATATCGGAAATTGCTGTTCGTATAAAAAAGTATGTGATATTGAATTTTAATGGAAAATAGCAAAAATATCCACCTCGAAATATGTTTATGTGCAATTAATGAATATTCTTGTATGCAATAATAGTGATTTTAGCTGCAGCAAACTGCAGCTGATAATGTGTTTAATCATTTCAGATACGATGTCTATATCCCGGAGAGAGCTGTTTCAAATTTGGCGTTAAGAAAGAACCTTTCCTTTACTACCAAAAATGCTACAGTTGCAACATATGTCTGGAGCAGACTGGGAGTGGAGAAGACAAACAGAGACGAAAACGAGTACATTCAGCAGCAAGTAATCAATTTTAATGGCAAATTGTATTTAAAATAGCATAGATGTATTCCTCATGAGGATGTAAAATTCCTCATAGATGTATACAGGAGTTGTATTATCAGCCAGAATAACCAATCATACATTAGTTCAAATTCGTGTTTTAGAAACTTTTGATAGATCCTTGAAAAATTGAAAACGAATCTAGAGCTTATTACAAGTAAAGAAGAAGAAGAAGAAGATCATGTGCAGTTATGCAAAGATGGTATTGGGTAAAAAGATTTCGTACCAAAATTTATGACACAATTGGCTTGACGTAATATCACTTAATTAGAGAAACATCTTCAACGCATTGTTTACCAAAAAAAAAAATATATATATATATATATATATATATATATATATATATATATATATATATATATATATATAGTGAAATAGGCTTGTATTAACGCAATAAATATATCGTGTAAATATTACAAAGAAGATATTCTTATGCAGTTTGACACAGTGTTCTCCCAATCCATCTATTTACTTATTGAAGAATATGAGGTACATATATCGATTAAACAAGAGGTCACACCAATCTTTAGAAAGGCATATTAATTACTTTGTGCTCTGACAGATGACATAAAGAAGGTAGTCAATCAGTTATGTCAATTACGCTCACTGGGTCACGCCTATGGTACTAGTCCGAAAGAAAGATGGTAGTTTGTGTCTTTGCTTCCATTTCAAGCGTATTTTGAATCTAGCAACAGAAAAAGTCAGCTATCGAATAGAACACCTTTTGAATAAAATATATTCAACACAATAATTTCTTTTACTCAACTTAAAAATCATATCTACAGCTAGAGGTGATAGAAGATGCCCTAAAATTCCTAGTTACCAACACGCTTTGAAGTTTGTTAAAGCCAGTGTTGGGAAGTAACGTAACGCAAGTAACGCGTTCGCGTTACTTTTTAAGTAACGTTTCCTAGTAACGCGTTACATTTTTTCCAAAGTAACTGTAACGGTAACGCGTTACAAATTTTTAAGTAAAGTACCTAGTTTGCGTTACTTTTTTCGCGTTACATTTCGAATGAGTAACTACAATATATGTTTTTTTTTTCGGAAACAAATGTTTCTTTCCTGTAAGTGAATTTCTCAGAATGAAACAATCGAGCATGAACTACGTATACACAGAGAAACAGATAAGTTCGTAGTGCCACTTGCTGTTTTTTGAAGATGAGGACAACCTTAGGGAAATCACGTGTACTGATTGCAAGCACCTGGAAGATTTTGCCGTAGATTTTGACTGCTCCAAGTCAATACATTCAATGAGTGAACTAGGAGTGAAATGATGTCGGTAGTCTACTTTACTTTGATTGGTGTTTTTATAAAGATGGAGAACGAAAATATTTTACCGTTCGCACATTTGAAAGAATACTTTTTTCTTAAGAGCTGAGGATGATGGTGGACAGAATTTAAAAGTAAAGTGTCTGAAGTGTCGCGGCAGAAAATATTTATCAACAACTAGGGTGCCATAATTAACGATTTACAATAAGGGTTTAATATGAATAAACTGTGTTCTGATGAGCAGGCCTATTTTATTACTAGAAAATAATTTGCTGATGGTATGTGATATTGGAGTATTTCAGATCAGTTTGCTTATCCTACAGTCCAGTTGATTATAGAGTAGTGTAATGTTTCTCTATATTCTTTATTTTTAATTTTACATAACAACATTGTTATTATATAATTAGTTTAGCAGAAATATTAATAAGCAACCATTTTTTCCAACGCATAGGGATGAGCAGGAGTCAAGCTAAAACTCGACTCAACTCGAATTCAAGTCGAGTTTCGAGTCAAGTCAAGGGTAATATCCTCGAGTGGAGTTCCGAGCCGATTCAGTTTTTCACGTCGAATTTCGAGTCCAGTCGAGTTTGATACATGTCTCGTTCGTTTTAAGTCGTCTTGAAATCATGGCCTGATTACACTGGAAAACGAAAGCTATGAGAAATGTAAGCTAAACAGTAATATGGAATACTTTTATTGGTGCTCACGAGAGGGGATACTGCTCGCATCTCGTCTCGTCTCGATAGTGAGACCACAAGAGATTTTTTATAACAAGCTCAGCTCGGCTCGGCTCAACTGAGAAGATGGCTCGAGCCGGCTTACTTGGGGTGAACCATCGGCTCGAGCTGGCTTGGTAGGAATGAGCCATTTGCTCGGTTCGGCTCAACTGAGCCGAGGGCTGTAGCCGAGTTGGTTGGGTGAGCTGTTGGCTCGACTCACTTCTCGGTTCGGGTCGATAGTGAATGAGGTGTGAGCCGAGCTGCTCGAGTCCTTGACAATTCTAAACCCGGGCCAAGTAGTTTTGAAGATATTTGGCCAGTGACCTGTAACTTTTAACATTGTTTGGCTCGAGCCCGAATACTCAACGTAGACCCTCAACCTAAATTCAGAAGCTCGTGAACAATGTCCTTGACTCCTAGACTTCACGACTACCGAGGATAACAATCAATTAGTTTTTTAGTATTCAAATACAAACCGCCTATGTTTCATTTTTATATACAGTGTTATAATAATAATAATAATAATAATAATAATAATAATAATAATAATAATAATAATAATAATAATAATAATAAGTTGTAGTAGTAGTGTCATTGATAATAATTATACTATCTATGTAATATACTTGAAGAATGTACTCGAAACTACACACTAGGGATGGCCGGATCCGGATCTGGCCGGATCCGAAGATCCGGATCTGATTGGGTCCGGATCCTTTGGATCCGGATCTCGGATCTGGATCCGGATCTCGGATTTCGGATCTGGATCCGGATCTCGGATCTCGGATCTGGATCCGGATCACGGATTTCGGATCCGGATCTCGGATGTCGGATCTGGATTCGGATCTCGGATCTTGATTCTTATCCAAACCCACATCCCATCCAAATTATGATAAACATGAATATCTAAAATTCGCCGAAAGTATTCACGAAGTCCTGACAGTGAAGAAGAGAACAGAAAATTAAGACGAATATTGACAAGTCTATTTGTTTCCTTCATTCTACTCTAAAGATCAAATGTTTGGCTTACTTAAGAAAAAAAATAATCCGGATGAGAGCTCAAATGTCGAATCTAGTTCCACTCGGTTGCAGGACCGAGATGAATATTTAAAATTCCTCAATGCACCTATTTCATTGACAGTTAAGAAAACATAAACAGTTAAGACAAGTATTGACTACTTTTTACGTAAATTTATCTTGCTCAGTCTGCTCAAAATATCAAATGTATACCCTACAATTAGATTCAATAATTATTTAGTAAATCACAATATGAGCACCGAGAATAAACTATGAATTTTGGTGCCTCTTATCTAGATTTGAAATTTCGGATTCATACATAGAATCAGGCTGAAATATAAATATTTGAGGTCTGGAAACCGAAACATGTGCTAGTACCAAGATCGTAGCCGTTTGTACAGTGGCGTATTTACGATTTTGTTTCGGGGGGAGGCTTTACTAACTTTCGGGGGGAGGCTTTGCCTGAAAATGTGAAAATTCTGCAAGATATTTCATATATTTTACTATAGTAAGTAAGATTTCGGGGAGGGGGCTTAAGCCCGGAAGCCTCTCCCCTAAATACGCCATTGCGTTTGTACCTAGGTAATGCGAGCGGAAGGCACTTGCACTAATTCCGCATGTAGTTTGAGGAACACAAGAAATTAAAAACAGATAAATATTCTTTTTTAGGATTAAGTCGCGCTTTAACATGACTTTTCATGAGTGTTGTGTTCAAATATGAAAACTGTAATGACAACTTGTTTGAAATAAAAACCTTTTCATTTTTAACAATAAAATTAGGTACTTTCACATTGGAGAAAAATTAGCAAGGCACATACCACTGATTAGGGTGCTGATTCTTATGGAAGCTTTCACTTGAATCGGAAGATTTCCGCATGTTAGTATCGGATTGCCACAATTCACCTTGCTGAAAGACGTGGTTTATCAGGAGGTCGGACAAGATTCTTTTGAACGTAGCCTGTAGACTGCTTCTAGTCTCAATTATTCCCATATAACAAGACTAGCCATATACATAGTTGGTTCGAAATAAGTTAAAATATCACTAATTGACCTTAAGGGGATAATCGTGATTTAAATATTCGTAAATCAGAAGAGATGTGAAAGTTAAGCGGTAAAATAAATCCGATAATTCCGGAATAAAGAGATTTATATGCAACCTAATGATAGCAATAAAACTCTTTATGTAACATTTTCAAAGCTAAAATTAACAGTTATCTTCTTGAAGAGGGTTTACGGCAACATAGAATATTACAAATCCAATTATTATAAGTAGTACCTCTGACAGCCCTGCATTTCACATCACCATCGCCCTTCATCCTGACAAGTGGGCAATTCACTTACCCACAATGACTTTTCACGCGTTCCAGTGACATCAATATCTCAGTTTGGGTTTGGGATCATGCTTCGGTGAACCTTGACTATCACCATCAGCAGCTATTAGAGAATCAGAACTTATTTCTGTATTAGATAATGTGGGTAACTATAGCTTTTCGTCTATAGAAGTCGGAGAGTGTATGGTATTATCGCAGGAAATATTTGATACATAAAACTTAGATTGTCAGTATTTAGGAGCAACTTTTAAAATAATCAGTTACTGTAAATGTGCTACAGATTAGCCGAGAAAACCCGACAGCCATAGTCGAGTGGTCTGCGGCATTAGGCTGTGGATCCTTTTACTGTAAATGTCTTGCATTCAAATCCCGCTTCAAATGAACGTAAGCCCGATGGTAGGAACCAAAGGACTGTCGTGCCAAGAATTTAATTTGTTTTAATTATCATAAATGCCTTCTTATTATTAAATTTTATCCAATATTTTCTTTTCAACCAGTTTGCGAAACTCAGAGTAGTTTGCGAAACTACTTGTTTTCTTTTTAATTCATATTCATAGTTAGCACAGCTAATCACTAAGGAAAAACAATCATTTCAATAAAATTCGCCTCGCGTCTTTCGTAGCTCTAAGTTTTTTTTTTTTAAAAAAAAAAAAGCTGAATGGCGTTTTATCACTTTCCCCTCGCTTTCCCTATTTTTTTTTCTAGTTTTACCTATGTTTCTTTGCACGGATATTGTGCATATATGCACGTGCTTAATGTGTTCGTTTACAAAAGCGGGCCATTTCCCTGCCACTATAGAAAGTAGAGTGCCCTGTATCAGAGAAATATTAATTGACGTATGTAAGTGAATATATCTGTGATGAAGTCATAATTTCTCAGTTTTTGCATCGCACATAGTTTCCTCATCCTCATTAATCTCTTCACCCCCGCTTCCTGAATTCCAGTTCTGGTATTCTTTCTTGAGCAAGGCCTATGTAATGGGAGACTGATGTCTCATGTAGGCGTATTAACTATATCATCAGCAATAAAGAAAGTAGGGTTTAATTTGCACTAATTTTAGAACATTACGTTAATTAAATAATAATAATAATACGGAGTGAGCTCAGGCTACTTGTTAGGATTTTTGCTTCGCAATTGGATTATACCGAGTTCGAATTCGGAGACCAGCTATCCTGACTGAGGATTTTCCAGGGTTGTTCCTCAGTTATACTGGGCAAATGCTAGGTTAGTACCTTGATCTAAGGCTCTGGAGACCTTCCTTCCATTCCTTTCCCAATGTTTTCATCTGTTGATTATTACAGTGTAAAGTGGCCTCTGAGGATGTATCTGGTAGCTTATAGTAAATAAACAATAACGACTTAATATATCTTCACGAAACGTGTGGGTTAATTTAACTATAGCCTTACAGTCACAATAGATAGCTAAAGTTTTAATATTAATTTCCTGACTTTTAAATACTATTTTCATATTGTTTCAGCTTTCAATTATCTCATGTATGTTCCACCGAGAATTGAACCTGAGATCACATGAACAAATGCGAATATGTTAAATATTTTTGAACACTAATATACAAAACACAAAACGCTTCAATGATACGATGCATGGATATGTTTTGGTTACGTCCTGCAATGTATGATTAAAGAAACCTGGAGGGTGAAGAAGAAATAACAGAAATCTCTTTTATATTTACTCCTTCAACAAACTCCTGACCTCAGAAGGGCAAGCCATAAGTTAGGTAATAAAGTCGTACAACGAACACTTTTATTAATACTAATAATACTACACAACCATATCGCTCTCCTGAAATTCTCGTGTGTATGTTTAAAGATCTACTGTTGTTCCACGCCAACCAGTCTATATTTTTTGTTGTACCTTCGAAGTGAAAGATTTGTTGATGGTTGGACTCTAGTGAGTCAGAAACTACTATTAATAAAGAGTTTGTTTTGTCCAGTATTCCTGCGATTAGAAGGGTCTTATTTAAAAGATATTTCATTTGTATATGAGAAAATAAGAAAGTTTATATAAGAAAGTTTATATAAGAAAGTAAATATTGCAAGGTTAAAATAACATAAAGAACAAAGGTAGCACAAACGTGTTATGGAAACATTTAAAAACACAGCATCCTACTATATTAGTGAATCCGAAAAAAGTTTTGACGAATTTTAGATATTCAATTTTATCATCACAATTTCAGATGTAGGTTTGGATACGAATTAATATCCGAATTTCGGATCTAGATCCGAGATCCGAGATCCGGACCCAGATCCGAGATCCGAGTTCCGGATCCAGATCCGAGATCCGAATTTCGGATCCAGATCCGAGAGCCGGACCCAGATCCGAGATCCGAATTTCGGATCCGGATCCGAGATCCGGATCTGAGGTTCGGATCCGAGATCCGGATCTGAGATTCGGATCCGAGATCCGGATCTAGGTCCGGATCCGAGATCCGGATCTAGGTCCGGATCCGAGATCCGGATCTGAGTTTCGGATCCGAGATCCGGATCTAGGTCCGGATCCGGCAAGATCCGGATCCGGATCTCACTGGATCCGGGATATCCGGATCCGAAAATTTTTGGCCATCCCTACTACACACCGGATTTGGCTCGAGTCGACTCGAAACTTGACCCCAATTCGAGTTGAGTTGGAGAAAATTGTTCGACTCGAGTTCTCGGGTCGAGCCCAAAGATGTCTGTTTCTAGTCGAATCGAGTGTCAAAGAAAACTTGCTGGAACTCACTCGTATCCGTCCCTACGAGTAACGCAGTATGGCATTTTATCAATGTTACATTATATGAAAATGTTCATATGTAAGTAAAAATTTGTCCTTGCATTTACATAAAGCGATTCAGAACGTGCAATAATAATAATAATAATAATAATAATAATAATAATAATAATAATAATAATAATAATAATAATAATAATAATAATAATAATAATAATAATAGCGGTAGTAATAGTAGTACGGAAAATTGAAGTCATATTTTTTCCACATTTTTAAAGTTTCGGACCTAAAAGTAACGCGTTAGTCACGCGTTACTTTCGAAGTAAAGTAACAGTTACTTTTTGGGGGCAAGTAACGCGTTACTAACGCGTTACATTTTAAGAGAAAGTAAAGTAACTTGTAACGCGTTACATTTTTACAAGTAACTTACCCAACACTGGTTAAAGCAGCTTAGATTGTCTTTTGAACTAAATTGTTCAATACAAAATTTTTCAACGATTTATGGATGTAATATTGACGGGTTTGGAAGGAATATGCAGCTAGTTGGATGATATCTTGATATGAGTGTAATCCATGCAAGAATATTATTAACATACAATAAGAGTTTTGCAGAAATTTCGATGTTAAAAAGAGATCACTGATTTTTAAAAATATTTAATTAAATAAATGTATAAGTGTATTTCTATCATAACTACGCATACTATTATTTCTTTATTCAATGCCACAAAATAATGTTTTAAGTTAAAAAAAAAAAAACTTTGAAGCAGATATTCAAACAAACCTCTTAAGTTTATTTTTTTTTTTTATCCAAACCTCTAAGTTGTCATAACAAAAAATAAGTGTAAACAAATAAAGTTACGTGTGGGATACCAAGTACCTAGGAAATCAAAATCAAAAGTTCTAAAGTGACGATGGGCTCAGTTCTTTGCTAGAGGTAAAAGTTTATTTATACAGAAAGATATGTTAAAAAAAAAAAAAAAAAAAAAAAAAAAAAAAAAAAAAAACGAGTCACCCTACGTCCTACTCTGAAGAGAGGAGTGTCGTACAAGAGTACGAAAAAGAAGCACAAGTGTAGCAGTATGGTCGTAACAGGATTGCAAAAATCTTTTGAGAAAAAATCATCACATTTAAACATGTAAATTCCTTTTATCTTAGTGTGTGTAAACTTTAGTTGTTCTAAAATCTGAGCTGTTGTGGTCTCTTACGTTCATTCATTCTTTTACTGTAAAAAATCATACTCTGTGGTGGCTGACTTTTCTATTCTCACACTTCAGTTTGTACTTTATTATGTATAGTGCATGGAGTTAGTGTCAGAAACCACCAAAATATTTCATTTCCGGCTACCAGTCTGCAATTTTACACAGTTCTTATATGTATACCAAAGGACAAGAATCCGCCGGGAGACACTTGATCTGACGTCCGGAACTCCTGTGATGACGTCATCAAAATGGCGGACAGCTCGATTCAAAAAATAAGCCATATCTCCGTTATTTATGGACCGATTTTTTTGAAATAAGGCTCATTTTAAAGGAAATTAAATTTGCAATAAAACATGTTACCGAACTATTTCCTCTATAGTTAACCGTTTCGGAGTTATTTAGGAATTTAATAAATTAATGAATATTTATTGAAGAGAAATACAAAATAACTCCGAAACTCTTAGTTTTAGACGAAACACTTAAGTAACGTGTTATATTGTTAATTTCATTACCTTTAAAATGAGCTATTAACGAAGAAAATCGGTCCATAAATAACTGAGATATCACATATAAGTGTTAATTACATTATTAAAATGGTGGTCACGACTTCTAACAGATAGCGACAAATGCAGCCAAAATATTTCACTTCCGTATACCAGCCCCAAATTTTACACAGTATTTATATACATAATAAATAATTTTAAAATACCTGGGAGACACTTGATTTAACAGGCTGAAATTCTATGTTGACGTCATCAAAATGGCCGCCGGGATTAAAAACATAGGTTTGCTTATATACACTTAACTCCGTTACCAATCATTTTATTGATTCTTCTTGTTCCATTTGAAAGAGCATGAAATAAGCTACAAAAATTTTATTCGATTTTAAATGGTTTATGGCGATGACAACGTGGAAGGGGGTAAAAAATCAATGTTTTGAAATAGTTGCTGTTGGCTTAATATATTTTGAAATGACATTTCTGTTATTACAAGAGGCGTTAACTCAAGTAAATACACATTACATCCATTGCAATGTTGCATGCTAGTATATTTTTTAAATGAGGGATTCATCTTTAATTATAAATTATACCACAAAAGAGTGAAAATGAATATAAAAATAGTTATTTACATCTTTTAGTGGATACAATGCCCTCTTTTAACTGATTGGCAAAAAAAAAAAAAAAAAAAATACTTTTCTTTTTTGGGAAGTGTAAAAGATATTTACAACTGTTTCTCACAATGAAAACATGTATATTCCATATGGATTATTAACGCGGAAGGCATAACTATTGAAAACAATGTAAACTTTAAACAAAGTGACAAGTTTGTAAAATTAAACTTAATTTCTGCATTGACCCTCACAACTACAAAGTAAAGTGCAAAGTTCGTGTATTTTTACGCATCGACAGAGCGTGCAAATCTGTTTGCACTAGTGATAAGCGCAAGAGTCTTGGTCTTGCAGTTTTTGCAAGAGTCTTGCATGTAAGACCAAGACCAAGACTCTTGCGCAAGAGTCTTGCATAAGTACCTGTACTACTTGATTTTTTTAAGAATTTAAAAAGGAAGGTGGAAAATCATTATACCTATCCCTTGAATGTCTTGGCTCCAGTAAAAATGCCGCTGGAGTGAATGTGTTCCCAGTAGTTTATACAATGCGTGTGAGTCGATCTGCCTCTTAGCATATAGCTACAGTATGTCGTTTTTCTGAATCGGTTGTTCACGAGACGACCGAGAGCATAATTCTATGAATTGTTACAAGGTATACAAACTTGAGTGTCTGACTTACTTTGGTCATCATTTGATTCATTTACGACTGCCCATGATTGGATCTGGGAAATCATACGGAGAGTAGTTGTGTCCATAGGAAGCGGATAAGCGAAAAGTAAACTGAAACATGTTAAGGACGCGGTGCCTCAGTTGTCGCTGGTCTAGTGGCTAGAACGTTGGGTATAGGACACATCGAGGATTAAGTGATATAACATTATACAACAATAAATAATCCATGTTCTCAAGTGAGAGTGATTTTGTACAGTTATTTCAAATAACTTGAGAGTTTGATGCCGTTATTTTGCATTTTTAAGAAATATGCAGTTGAGTCGTTTTCAGTTTTCACTCAAATTATTGTAAAATATTAAGAGGTTTGAATATAATCATTATTATTTTAATTTTCTCTCTTTCTGTTTTTGACCAACATTGCTAAACATATCATCATCATAACTTTTCTGCTATTATTGGGAGGTCACTTGCTGCAACTGAGGAGCTTCGATGTACGGTGGTCCTCAGATAGTCTCTTCGTCTTGAAGTAGTAATTTTGTTTTAATACCTTCCTTCAACTACAGTCTCCTCCCCTCCCTCTTTTTCCTTCCCCCATACACTCTAGACGTTCCTCATAATACAGTTCCTCCTCAGCCAATGTCCCAACCAGTTCCTCTTCCTCCTCTTAATTACATCTAAATTTCTTCTTTTCTCCCCTACTGCTAATATTTCTAATACCTTCTCATTCGTTTTCCGTTCAATTCTCTCCTTTTTTCTCCAAACTCACTTTTCGAAAAACTCGAATTTTTTAAAATCTCTTTTGCGTAATGTCCATGTTTATGCCCATAGAATCAGCAAAATAAAATTTCAACGTTTATTTGGAAGTTTGTTCGATACAAAGATCAACTAATCGTGGTTGAAAAGAAAACAAAAATCTGACGCCTTTAAAGTGTAAAAGTAATTTTGCTATTCATGGTATTTCAGTAATCTGTGCTGTCTTGATTTTCTTTCATGCGTCTCAGGTGTAGCCTTTCCAGTTTGGGAACCAGTGGAGTATTGGATCTGTTAAAAATATAAAAAGATTGCGGGACGTTGTGATTTATCTTATATGTAGTGAAGCGTGGTCATCCATTAAAAAAAAAAAAAAAAAAATCATCGCCTATGTTGTACACTATCATCATACTTACACGAAAGTAAACCTTATTCAGTAGAGCGTCGATTATCCGAACGTCGGTCAACCGAACGACCGCTTAACCGAACTGTGTACTCGCTCGCACCTGTTACTCTCCCTCCCTGCCGTCCATCATCCCCCTCACTCCCAAACCAAGTTTCCCACAGTAGTCGCCGCACTGAACCACCGCTGGCGGAACATTGCTTCTAATGGGGCCTTCATAAGGCGCTGCTGACCGGCCAAGCCGCCAGTCGTTGTGTTTCAACAATCAGCACACTTCTTTTTATGAATAAATTTACTGTACAGTACTTCTTTTTGGCAAATAAACATGTACAGTTCGATTATCCGAACAAACCAGTTTTCCGAACACCCATGTCCCCCAATTACTTCGGATAATTGACGCTCTACTGTATTACATTTAGAAACATACATTGTATTTCCGTTACTATTGGCGCGTTGTAGAATTTATTATCCCTTATATCCAGAGTAAAATTTACCTATGAAAATCGTAAATTATTAAAAGCAAGACTTGCAAGACTCTTGCATGCAAGACCAAGACCAAGACCAAGGATTCCAGTGCAAGACCAAGACCAAGACTGGATGTGCAAGACCAAGACCACCCGGGTCTTGGTCTTGGTCTTGCATTTGCTCATCATTAGTTTGCACTTGCATCCTATCAACTCTTTTAGCTTTTCCATGGTGAAGTTTGGGCTTGTCGACCAGAGGGGCTCGTAGTCATCTGCGGTCTTCTTCCATCCCCACTCACAAGGATCCAAGCGTTGACTGTTCCGTTGAAGACAGTTTATCCACAAAGAACATTGTAGGATGGCCCTCTTCAAGTGTTGGAACAGAGCGTTGCTGGTTGATGGAATGTTTTCAATGGGTCTGTTTTGCTGGGTAAAGAGAATCCACCTGGCCTCATTGACGGTCTCTGCAGAACTTGATGAAAGGTACATAAAAACTACAAAGCGTTGAATGAGTAAAAACGTGTCGTCATATTCAGACATGTCCAGAACTTGAGAATATGCCGAAAAAGCTTTGTCTACGTCTCGAAAAATCATCCGCGTTTTCCATGCAATGGTTTTACCAATACTTGCAAAACTTGACACAGTGTCAGCCTCCGTAAATGCATGGAAGAAAGGCAAAAGATTGTCATTTTTCAACTATCTGCTTGAGCCTTTACTCATCTCAGCACTTTCTGAACACGATGCACTGACTTCATTCTCAAATGTCTCTACATTTGCACTCCCAGAAAATAATGATGGTCTAACATTGTTGGAATTATTTTAATCACGAGTGTTTACGTTTGGTTCTTGTTCGTATAGGCCTATGGCGGCGCTTGATGTTTCTTCTGTTTAATTGACTGGCGGGTCCTCTGCTAAAGAATTTTGAAGAACATTCGCATTAATTCCCTTTCCTAATGAATATAGGTTACTGCTTTGTGTAGATGTTTTGAAATGTCTCCACAAACAATATAAGGCTGACTTTCCACACTACGATTCTTTCCACTTTTGTGCTTTCCATCGTCTCCTACAATGTCTGAGAACTACTCAGCTGTTAAGATAATAGTTTCGTTTGTTTCTGCACAAGAATGTTGAGCAAAAATTCTTGAGGACGTAGATGTATTCAAAATGCATTTACTATAGTCCATACTATTTGGGTCAAAGGGAAACAGATCAAAGCAGGCAAAGCCATTATTAATAGTAAATGGGGAAATATAATTATCCACTACTTCTTTAAAAAGGGGAGCATAATTCCGCTCATTCACATTTCAACGGGATGCTTGTGCCTCCAATTCCGAACCACTTTTCTCCACCCCTTCTTTATAGGTCGAAATGCTGCACTATTTGCTGTTTGAAGTATTTGAGTTGCATTTGTATACAAAGCAATAAGTTCTATTCGTAATTCACAGCATAGCTCGACTGGCAGGATAGAGGGAGTGATCTTAAATGTAAACAATACTGTTATTGAATCTTTAGCTTTAACTTCGTACACATTTTGACACTATTTTCAGCTAGAACACTCCCTGTATCTTTTTCAGTTCTATAGGTTCTTCTTTTTACAAAATTAGAGTAGGACCGAACTCATCTCTGCAAGTAGGATTTTGTAACGGAATTACGATGTAGATCTTGGTACACCGTACATCTCTGAGGCTGTTATGATTCCCATGCCTTCTGAAACTGATTGGAGAGCATCTTCAAGCCTTTGCTTATAATATTTAAGAGTTCGAATTCTTGGCATATTGCAATATTGGGCTAGATCTCTAACCAAGAGGAACTACTCCAGTACAAGATATAAAAGTTAACATTAACACAACGTGCCGCCATAAATTGAATCGATGAGTTCGAAGAGCAGTCATCCCCACTTTTTGACAAAATTGAGATTATTGCACGTTCCGGCTCAACTGATGTGGGAACACCACGTAAGCTGAAAACAAGTCATCTCCTCCCACTGTAGAAAATGTTGAGCATTGAAATTTTTATTTAATTTGAAAACATGCCATGTCCTAGAAAGACTTATTTCGATGGAGATGACAGGTCTTTAAACTCAATGATTCAATTGAAAAAACAACAAAAATGGACAGTGTTTTGCATCAATAGGCAAAGCGCCACTTCTTAAGGCCAACATACACTAGCGTATTTTCAGCGCGCATTTTCGGTCCGTAAAATGATGTCGTAAATTTCGGTCCGTAAGTTGGCCCATACACCTAGCGTAAAAATAGGCGCGTAAAAGAAGAAAAAGAAGCGGTCATTTTTCGCTCTTCCTCTTGCCTGTTGTTTGAGCACATGGACGTTTTCCAGTTTACTCAAGTTGCTTGAACAAGATGGGTCTATCTGAGGCCATGGTTTTAAGTGCAGGTGCTATAAACATTGTGTTGTTAAGTAAAAAAATAAAAAGAAAGCATAGAAGAAACAGACTGGGAGCCACGCCGAAGAGGATTAAAATTAACATTTATCTATATTACGTCCAAGCAGCTCAATCCACTTGGCCTAGTTTTGGTACAATTTTAGATCATTGTACTTAGTGATCTGAGATCACTAAATATTTATATAAATCGTACTTCGAAGGAGGACACAGGACAGGGAAAAAGTTATATTCAATTTTTTACGATGTAAATTGCAAACATTTAAATTTCTAAACAGACACAATGATGATTCAATACAATCTGAACGAGCTTCATGTGTGGTTTCCTCTTACCTTCCGAAATAAGCCTATTGTTTGGAACTGCAGTTTACAAAGAATAAGGGAGTAAAGGAGTGTTCCGATAGTTGAATAATTGATTGATTTTTTTGTTATACAATGTTTTAGACTGTTGACTTTGGTGGTTAAAAAGTGGGCTACTGAATGATAAATTCAATTTAAAGAAAATATGATTTATTAATGGTTGCAGCTTTCGGTTTTTTTTTCTTACAAAATTAACGAAGAATATAGTAGTAACAAATAGAATAAATTATCCCCTCACGGGATACCAATTTTTATTATGTTATCCACAGCTCAAAATAGGCCAGAAAGGAAAAACAAGAAAGACTTATACAACTACCTCCAGCCCCTGGGGCGTCGTTAAGGGGGGTAAGGGGGGAGCCTCCCCCTCAAAGTTACCAATTTCTTGACAAGTTGGCAAATTAAAATACCTAGTTGGCAACTTGAAGAATGCCGTTTTGTTCAATTGACTTATTTGGTTTAACATTTTCTTAGATACCCAGTTGCTGTAACTTATCAGTTCTTTTATAGATTTGGCATAAATTTTGTGTAGTTTCCTATCTTGAAATAAATTGATATATTCGTTTAAAGCTTCTTTACTTGTTGCATGTGATCACACTTCACTTTTGTTCATTTGATATTCCTAAACATTTTGAAGAATCTTCAATAAAAAAAATCGAGAAATTGTACCACTGACAAAAGCACAATAGAGGTGGCGTACAAAATTAAAACAAAGACAGATAGAAGAGGCTTTTCGGTGGCAGTTATATTGGAAACAAAAGCATTTGATACAAGAGCGTATACAAGACAACAGGCATATTGTGGAGATTAATGAAACTAATAAGAATTGATATTAATAAAACAAGAACAAGGCAGTGACTGGTTAGTATAAACTTTTTATTTCAGTTCTGTTTTGCAGTAAGACTTTCTATTCACAGGGCTTTTCGAGTAGGGAGAACTGAACAGAAGTGTGTTTTGGGAATGGTATAGCCAGTGCCTTGTATAAGGGGGAGAGCGGGATGACAGCCCCGGGCGCCGAAGTAAGGGGGCGCAAAATTGGGATAGAAAAAGAAGAGAACGAAAGAAAAAAGAAAGAAATGAAAAACTAGAGAAATATTACTAGTATGTACTTAAATCCTCTTTCTGCTTTAGGAGGTGGTCCTATAATGTTGCTCATCTTAGGAAAATATGTGTGCACATATATAAAATGGAAGGGAAAAAGTAACAAAAATTGCTCAAAATCAAGGAAAATCAGGGTTTATTTCTGAAAATTTTCTTACGCTTCGTGTCAACCATGGTGGCGCTTCGCGGTTGGTATGTCGATCTCACTCATATGTACGGGGGCGTCATCGTGTACTCTCGCCCCGAGGAAAATATATGCGCATATGTATAAAATGGAAGGAAAAAGTAATAAAAAGTGCTCAAAATCAAGGAAAAGCAAGGTTTAGTTTTGAAAATTTTCTTTCGCTTCGCGCAAACCATGATGGCGCTTCGCGGTTGCTATTTCGACCTCACTCATATTGTACGTGGGCGCCGTCGTATACTCTCGCCCCAGGCGCTGATTTCCATGGCACGGCACTGGGGGGCCACAGTAGGTTTCTCAGGCGTTCGATGGGGGGAAGCTACAATGGATGAGTCGAGTCATTTTGTAAACCTAAATGCATGATTCCAAAAGTCACATTCTGGAGGGCCAAACAATACGTCTGCTGGGTGAAAGCATAGACCGGCGTGTCTTTCACTTCATTTTGATACAGATGAGTTGTCATTCCTACCTTATTTTTAATCCCGTAGTTGCTTCTTTCGGAAAGTTAAACAAAAATTGAAGTTCTTCCTTTCTTTATAGTACGTATTTATAAGTCAAAGCATTACGTAACCATTGCATGTTACGTAGTTCACAGGGCCGCAACTATGGGGAAGAAAGCAATTCACGTGCCCCGGGCGCGTGACTGGTGGGGCGCCTAAAAGGGAGGTTAAATATTAGTATTTTTCCTGCCGGTATTTAATACTTTTTACTTACTACGCCGCTGTCCAGCTCCATTCTTTAGAAATAGTTTGATCCTTGTTACCTCGGCTTTTGTAAGTTGAAGGGATCCTCCCCGCTGCTTCCACCTACCTTTTTTTTATTTCAAAGTTTATCTTGCCATGTAGTTTTTATCTAGTTGTTAAAAATCATTTAAATATTTATTTATTGAAAGGTTGGGTGTTAGCGGACTTGGGTAATTTCATCACCGAAATTTTCGTCACCGGTAATTTTGTCACCAAAATATTAGCATGTAGGTTATTTCGTCACCGGAAATTTCGACATAATAATTTCGTCACTTGTAATTTTGTCACCAAAATATTAGCATGCAGGAAATTTTGTCATGGTCATTTTTTCATCTTTGTTGAACTAAGTAGAGACAAAGTAAACGACCGAAACAGCTGACCTTATCTTAATCAAAGTTGGAAAACAATTCAGTTAGTGTTCGACTCTGGAAAATCAAAGTTTCGGATACTCGAAGCAAGAACAAACAGCAGTAAAATAACATAATGTCAGTTTCAGCAAATGTTAAAAGCACAGGCAAAATGGGCCAGTAATGGATTTTATATATCACTATTTACAAATATAAGTTTTGGCAATATTAAAATTTCAGAACAGAAAATTAGCAAACAAAATATAACTTGTATTAATGCAATAAATGGTTTACATGTTCATTCTACTATTGGAAACAACAAGCAATTCTTTTTGAAACATTTAGTTCCAGTGTTATACGTTAAGCACAAAGACTAGGGCCGTTTCTAAAAGATCTGAAACACACTTCTAGTTTGCTGTTTGGGTGGTTGCCCCACAGCATCTTGATGAAGCACAGCTGAAACCGTTGCTTCAACTTTTTGAATTTCATGAATAAGCTTCCAAATAGTTGCGTGGGACATTCCTACTAGATGATGAAACTTCTAGTTCCACAATTCACAAATATTAATTATCCTAGAATTGCTGCTAAAGGTAGCCTGGTGAACGTTCCAATTGTCTGGGGGATATAGACGGGGCACATTACGCAAACAAATATTCCCAGCCCGAGCTTTAACAGGGCGATACGTGTTTGACACGTAAGTGCTATCAAAATAGTCCAGAAGTTCCAGCTCTTCCTCCGAAGTCACTTGTATTAATCGATGCACATTTGCTATTGGAAGAAATGAAAATCTGTTTATTTTCTCGCAAAATAGACGAAAATTTTCATTGCTTTTGTACCGTTCTAAGAGTCCAAGCTCTTGGACCTTCCTCAGGGGTGTAGCCAGCAGGTTTGTGTAGGAGGGGCCCGTCGTTTTTGAGGGGGGGGGGCAGCTACAATGTACAAAGCCAAAAAAATGTGTTACTGCTAGTGTTTTTGAGGCCTGAAAGAAAGGAAAATTTTGGTTTCCTTCTGGAAAACTAAAAACACTATTTTAGCTTATTATTATTATTATTATTATTATTATTATTATTATTATTATTATTATTATTATTATTATTATTATTATTATTATCATCCATAAATTATATTCAAGATAGTTTTTATTATGCTCAATCAAGAACTACTGCCTGGGACCAAACGCTATACTTTTGTGCATAACTATAAAGGTAACCAAGAAAGTTCTGTCCCTTTTCGTGGAGGTCCGTGTTCAATTGGACCTCACACCGTGAGTTGAATGCGAGTGGAGATAAGGCGAACGTCAGTTGTTGGTGTGGGTATATCCAACATACTACCTGGTTGTGGCAATTCAGATACACCGTGAACTTACATAAAGACAGAGGGAACATGGGACATCCACAGAGCGTCATAAGAGCATGTATGCTGAACGAGTTCAAATGGAGGTCAAACGCCGCTGTAGCGGGATAGAAGATATGCCATGCCTTTGGTGAGGGTGTCGTGTCGACGCGGACAGTGCAGCGATGGTTTAACAAGTTTAAGGACGATGACGAAACACCCGAAAACACCACGTACCAGAAGACCAACACATGTACAAAGAGGAACTGAGACTACAATTCAGTGTGTGGAGAAACCATTCGGCAGCACATCCATTAACTTGGGAAGCACTACAAGTTGGGTCGATGGGTCTCACATATTTTGACTCTGGGCCAGAAGGCAACACAACAGTCGCCTGTGTTTATTTACTGTTTCGGAGCCATTTCTGGACAGGGCGTTGACATGTGATAAAAAGTGGGTTCTATACGAAGCTCCACGGCGCCGTCATCATTGGTTAGCATCCCATGAACCGATTTCAAAACAGCCGAAACCAGCACTGTACCAGAAGAAGGTCCTTCTGTGTGTTTGGCGCATCGTGCATCGAGAACTGCTACCAGCTGGTCAGAGTATCAATGCAACTGTGTCAGAGAGCAGTTGAGCTGTGCTCAAGAAAAACTCAAAACTCTGAAGCCATCACTTCTGAATTGCAAATGGGTCCTCGTTTACGGGACAATGCTAAGTCCCACGTGGCTAAGATGACTCAGGACACAATTCTCCGCCTTGGATGGGAAACAATATTGCAACCACTATATTCCCCGGGTATTGCACCGTTCGATTATCACCTGTTCCATTCTTTGGACAATCACCTTAGAGGACGCCAGTTCAAATCCCTAGTAAAAGTCCAAAATGCACCTGATACCTTCTTCGTTTCACGGCCCACCAAGTTGTACCGCGATGGATTCCATGGTCTTCCAGAACGTTTTCAGAAGGTCGTCGATGCTGATGGGGACTATTTTTGATCTTCCAGGTTAGGCGACATATCGATGTTTGAAGGTGGTGGGTGAAAAAGCGAGAGAACTTTTCTTGCTTACCTTTATATTTAAATTTAACCTATCTACACAAGATTGATTTTCTTTGAAATTTCACTTAATTTCTTTACGGTTTCCTGACAAAAATACTTATTTATTATTCCTGACTAAAAAAAAAAAAAACATAATTATTTTATTAAACTCAGTAGAAATAAATGAGAGCGCGAATGAAATCCAAATTGAATAAAAACATTGTTTCTCACCAAATTTTCCATCCTCTATGTCTTTTAACACTTTTAAAGCATATGAAAATATACTGTATTTACAAATCAGTTTAGTACCTTTGTTCTATGGCTGTATTTGTAGTACCTTGTTAAAACGTTTGACTTCAAACTGTCAAATATAAATCGCAGTAAATTGTGTAATCTGCTGCCACAAAAAAGTATCCTATTTCGATCGGTATAAAGAAGAGATACTATAATATTTGTCGATCGGTATGGAAAAACAATATTTATCCATACTATTTTCCCGTAAATTATTAATTGTCAATAAAATTTGTTACTTTTAAATTAATGAAGCGAGATAATTTTACTATGATGTTTTAAAAGCTGGTCATTTGGGGGGACCAGGAAACCATTTGGGGGGCCAGGAAACCATTTGGGGGGGGGGGCTGGCCCCGATGGCCCCCCCTTGGCTACACCCCTGACCTTCCTCCATGTTGACTGAGTCAGGTGAAAAAAGTAACGCTATAAACGAGTTGAATCTCCAAAAGTTGCATTTACAGCCAGCATTTACGCTATATCAAAATCCATTACCATAGTTACCGGATATTCACTAAATTCACTGCACTGATGCACCACCGCACGAAACAGTTCTTCATATGAATTTTGTGTCTTGGTTTACATTAGGGCGTATACCTAGTAAAGGAAGTCTCACCTCAAATAACATACACTTTTTTTTGGCGCCATTGAAAAGTTGGCGTTCACCATCCATGTTTCACTTTTTAATAGCTTCATAAGGCTATATTTAAAGGAAACATCCGGAAATATTTATACGTTTTTCTTCCTTTATAGAAATTTGGTCTCCACATATATCCAATAACAATTTGCCAATGTTTACTCAGAGTTGAAATATAATTCTTTTAATAGCTCCTAAAAAAAGCCACTCTTTTCAAATGACTCTGTTAACTTGGAAGGTCCAAGAGTTTGGGCTCAGAGAACGGTACTAGAACGATGAAAATTTTCGTCTATTCTGCGGGAAAATTAACAGATTGGCGTATCTTCCCATATTTGTTTATTTTCTGTTCTGAAATTTTGATATTCGCGAAATTTAATATTTGTAAATAGTGAATAATGAACCCATTAGTGCCCCATGTTGCCTGTGCTTTTAACATTTGCTCAAGCAGACATTATTTTCTTCTACTGGTGTTTGTTCTTGCTTCGAGTAACAGAAACTTCAATTTTGCAGAGTTCAACACCAACTGAATTGTTTTCTAAGTTTTATTAAAATAACGTAAGCTGTTTGATCGTTTGCTTTGTCTCCATTTAATTCAACAAAGGTGAAGAAATAACCGTGACAAAATTTCCTATATGACAATATTTCTGTGATAGAATTACTGGAAACTTTTATCTCTTGTCTCAAATACAATATCTAAAATATGTAACCCTTTATTAATAATAATATATTTTGATTATGCTGCATAGTTTTGGCAGTTGAAGATTAAAGAAAACAATTTCAAAAACTTTTTCGAGTTCATTCATTGTACTTGTATTATGTTCTAAAAGACACTGGTGATGAAATTATCGTGACATTATTTTCGGTGACGAAATTACCTATATGGTAATATTTTGGTGACAAAATTACCGGTGACGAAATTACCGTGACGAATTTTCCGATGACAAAATTACCGTCGCCCGGTGTTAGCATGCGGAGTCAGGTTAAATTCAGTTCTACTCTGGTTTTCGTTTATTGCCAGTTTATCACTGTTTATTTTTATGGTTTCTTTAAATGTAGTCTTTAGTAATTTACTGTATTAAAAAAATGTTTTAAACTTAATGACTTTTTTCTTCGTTCTTGCTGTTGGGTATGTGACATGAGGGTAAAATCCACCCGAACTTGAGGGTTTCCACATATACATACAAATCAATTGAGTAGTAGTAAGGGCGAACTCAACATCGGATAATTTTCTTTAAATTCGAGTGATAAATTTCTAAACTTAATACCTTTATCAGATTTCCAAGGGAAGGTTTTCGAATTTTCTTCCTATCCCCCAAAATAAAGGAAGTTCACTGATAGATGAAAATAAAAAGACAAACGCGATTTTATCGAAAATGACTAACGATTCTTCTCGTACATTAATATTTCATTACCACTTTTACTATTTGGCATAAGTTATTTCTGTGGTAAAAATACAAAAAGGTTAGTTTACTCTTGTCTATGAGTTTTTTCGAGATATTTTCTCAAACACGAGTCAGTTAATTTTGTTCGTAATTGATAAATAAATGGTTTATTAATAACCGGACAATATGACGTAACTAATTTTCCCTGAAAAGATCCACAACGGGTAGTTTACTCTTGAGGGAGAATTTTTTTCGAATTTCTGAAAAACGCCTTAGGTGATAGTTCATATTTCATAAATAAATGTTTAATTAATAGCCTGCAATATGGAAACATCCACACGAAGCAGTCTTGAAGATGAGTTTCTACTATGTTCAATATGTAATGTCTACGAAAAATATACACTATTAAGTAGCAGATTGCGTCAATTATGTCAATTCTCCTAATAATGATGCATATACTACTTACAAACAGGGTAAAACGATTGAGTTGTTCGTGAAATAAATTATTTAAATGACAAGTATTGAGTGTTACATAATATTTTATGGCAATATACCTTAAGTTGACATTTATCTAAGAAGGTTTGATAGTACTCCCAACACTGAGATTGAGAAATGCTTTAATAAGTTAATATAAATTTATGAGTGTATTTCCTGTAAATGGGTGTAATTTTCAATTCTGGTCTTAGTTATGATCTCTTTTGGGCTTACATCTATTGTACTTTTCAGGTAAGTGTTCGTAAACATATCCCCATCATGATGAGATATAATATATACAATGTTGAAAAATATTCAACATGGCCGGCACCTCGAATTGAACCAGAACTTTTACGGCTGGGAAGGAACCACACAGAAAAAAAAAACTGTACAACGATTTGCTATTTGACTTAGTATATAAGCATTAATGATGAAATAGGATTATTATTAGATTTAAATATTTGCACAAACTGAGGTTTGGAACAATATACGAAGAAAGAAACATTATATATCGTGGTTTATTGAAGTTTTTTACGAGTAATATCAAGATCGCGTGAAAAAATAGTTAATTTCTGAACCTATTTCGCTATAAATTCGTGTAAAGTTGAGAAAGTATTTAAAATAACAAGCAGCACATTGTCAAAATAGCAAGAATCGTCATCGAATTTCGATATTCAAACTCAATGATTTGCTCCGTGTTATCAGGGAAATATCGGATAGTATCTAGTTCGAGGTCAGGATTACTACTATTTAAACTTTACACGGCATGAGGGCGAGAAACATTTTAACAACTCTGAAACATTTTAACAATTTGATAACAATTTAATAACAATTTGAGGTCAAGATGGTACAAGTCAACAGCAACATTACAAAAATAGCTTATTTATAGATGATCTGAAATTATACTCACTTGAAAAAACGTCTACAGTTTCTGGTAACTGATTATAGATACTGATCTAATTTTGTTTAGAAGAGACCTTTGGATAATATTAACTCTCACAGCTCGAGTGTAAAAGAGATCACTAGACCGTGTTGTTCTCGCGGGTACGCGAAAATTGATCTGATTTAACAACTGTTCATATGATATGTGGCCATTTATAATTTTTTGGAAAAATATTAGGTCAGAAATTTTGTTTCTCACTAGGGGAGGTTTGATATTGAGGGATTTTAAAACGTTATTTTTTGGAAGTGTTCGGAGGTGAGGTACTCGGTAGGATACAATGGTTAAAAAGAAATTAATTACGGAATTTAATTTTTTAAATGAATAGGGCAGGCCATAGACCAGATAGGAGAACAATACTCAATAGTGGGAGCAACATATGATTTATAGATAATTTTCAATTCGACAAGAATTGGCCAAATGCTATTGACAGTCATGCTTTTTTTTTTTAAAAAAATATATCACAACAGAGGGCCACAGCGGCTCAGTGCTAAAGCACTTATCTCTGGTGCGTGGGGTCCCTGGTTCAATCCCCGTGCAAATAAGTTTGTATGGGCAACAACATGTCCGTGGGTTTTCTCAGGGTACTCTCGTTTCCTCCCAAATTTCATTCCACCAATTCTCTCATCATCATTCACTTGCCTTAATTATTGTATTCTTTAGTTTAAATGGCATAAACGTGGGAAGTTAAACTCAAAGATTTCATTTCAGTATCACAACGTGGGTAACTCTGAAGGTGTGACTTCATCTTTATATGCGCCTTTACCTGTGTGGAAAAAAAAAAATAATGTCCAAATATTAAATTAAATCTTAAATTCCTAGTCGAAAGGCATGAGGTTCAATAAGTTTAGCGAGCCTATATGAGAAGTAGAACCCGAACTGCATGAGCTTCCGCCTAGAATCGAACAGGGCGCCCCGCACAGAGGACGGGTACGCTGACTATATAGCCACGGAGGAGCTCTCATAATTTGCGAATTCAGATTAGGAAGTATTGGATTTAAATACCTTTTTCTCTGTGCACTCAAAATGAATTATGAATTTTAATTAGGAAATAATGTCTCGTTTTGTGCAATAGGAAATATTAGTTTAGCCGAAATCGTATCTTGTATGGAAAGATTGAAACTAGATTGGAATGATGATTTCTGTTGAGTCTACCAGCAAACCTCAGCAACGATTCGCGAGGACAACACAAGAACAGGTTTTCTCTTCTGAAAACAATAAGACCAGACCAGGGAGAAGGCCGTGGAAAGGGCAAGAGACCACCTGCTGCTCGAAAACCCTTTCATCTGAGCCGTTTTTACGCGCCGTATTTACGCTCGAAGTTAAAAGCAGCCAGACTTTTCCAGCGTATAAAAATTCGGTACGTAAACGTACGCCAGGCCCCATACACTAACGTATTGACAGCTGCTAACAAGACTAGCGCAAGAAATTTTATGGCTACGGCGGAAAAATACGTCAGTGTATGGCTCGTATTAGAATTTCTGTTTTATGGCATGCTCTATTTGGAAAGTCATGCAAGTAAAAATCACTACCAACTCTTAGCAGTGCTTGCCTACAAATAATTTTAATGACTAAGCACCAGTTTACTTATATGTGATTCACTTTAAAAACTTTAGATTTAATTATCTCATAATGAGATTCTGGCGCTTGGTCTAGTGTTATATAACACTATACTAATATGCCATGTCTTCTGATTCACGCGATCGAAACTAAGAGCTCAAGTGATTAACTTTTTTTTTTCAATTTAATTATTTTTGAATTACAGTGATTGGCACCACAATATACAGTAACTTAATTGGCAGGGGTGCCATTAACTAGAAAGAGTTAATGTAGAAACACGAGAATTTAGAACATTTGTATTTTCCCTAAATGAAAGCTTTATATCATAACCATATACAAAATATTAATTTGATAGTTATTGGCAGGGGTATGCCAATTACTATCTTGGCACATACATCTTCATACAGTGATTGGCACCCCCATTTTTTCAACAATGCAGAGATGGATTAGAAGGTTGCTTGAAGGGAAAACACATTTTGATACTTCCTGATCTGCAATGCCAATAAACCAAAACGTAAGTAACATTTAATAAGTCGGGGCGATGGTAAATATTCTTTAAACATCCTTAACAAATTCATAAGCAATAAGACCATATTTAATTTTTTGAAAATATATCCACCTATTCCATAAACCACTTCACTCTAATACTAAAATAGTAGGAAATAAACTTTACAGAATATAGAAGCAAAGACCAGTACTGCCATTTTGTTAGTGAATACCTTCAAAAAACTGATTTGTTTTCTTATTATTTAAATATTAACAGGAAAAGTGTCAATTATTGTCTGGGTGCCAATCACTGTATGGTTTACCCTACTAATGATAATGAAGAATTTGGCAAACATATATGGTGGATTGCGTAATGCGTAATTGTATCGTAGCTGTAGTCTAACTTTATCTAGTTTGCGTTGTATGTCTCTGTGTGCAGTGAAATCGTGATAAGTGGGACCGTCTCGTGACTTTGTGTTATGTAAAACTATTCTTTAAGTGATATACGTAGGAAGTACGCTTGTAGAGAAGAAATAATCAAATTGATCTGTTATATTAAATAAGGAAGTGTAAGTGTCTCACAGATTTTGTTATGAATATAATGTAAGAAGCATAATTACAGTGATAATATGGTGCAGGTGTAGTTGATGTCATTATCAACAAAGGGCGGAGTGAAATTAAAACATGCACGTGCTTAATGTTTATTGACATATTTCGGGAGATAATGGAATAAATCGTTCATGTAGACTGAACTTGACTGTGAGTTCTGATTGAATTGTCAGTTTAAACGAAAGTTACGAACATCGAACAAATGTTTGATGACTATGGCCTGCTCATTGTCAGAAATTTCTGTGCATGTTTAGCTTCGCAATTGTTTTTATATGTTATAACAACAATAGTTTTAGATCATACTGAATAGGTTATTTTATATACCTTGACTGAATAGAATGTGTTGATTAATGGAAGGGATTGAAGCGAGTTTGTTGTTTAGGTTAAACAATACCGAAATTGTCATCTACAGTAAACTGATGACTTGCAGTTATATTTACTTTCGTTTTTCAAGGTTAGAAGTCAAATTGTGAATATGTAACAAGAACTTCAGTGCTACTGTACAATAAAAATTTCGTACTTAATACAAAAAGTAGAACTATTAGTTCAAGTATATTTTAAAACATATGCTTAATCATATAAAACAAGAAACTTTGCTATCAAAATGAAGAACTTGTGGGAGTAAATATGAAAGATGAAAAGTTTAAGTTAACTGTTCCATATCATACAGTAGTTTACATTGTTTTTACCTCATAATCAACTATTATAAATGCCTTAGTGCCGACTATAAACTGTACCTAAATAAAAACGTTTTGTGTGATATTTACTGCTAGTTCCATTAAACTTAATATATGCGGAATGTTTGAAATTTTTAGTGCAATGGAAAGAGCTAGGGGGGATGCAGCGTAACGAAATGTATGTCCTTCTCCAACTACTTTTAACTTGCATGAGAAATACAGCCCTCGCCCGCTGGTTTAATGTTCAATGTGTGTGTGCCTTTAGTGCATGTTGTCACGGGTTCGATTCCTGCTGGAGAGAATAGAAAAGATATTTAAGTCATTAATTTTCATTAATCATTCGTATCCTTTAGTCTAACTGTTAAACGGTAAACTAAAAAAAAAAAAATAAAAAATAAAATAAAAAAATCATGAAAGATACGGGAATGTTCTAGAACACAGGTCCCACATATAGGTTAGTAACTAGTTCGGTTCCTTTCTATGCTAGTTTAATTCCCATAGTATTGCCGAGCGAGCGTGAGCGAGTGAAGGCGGATGAAAGCCCCGCAGGGCACGTTGTTTTCTGTCTTTATTACAGCTAAATAGAAAGGGGGACGTGTGTTCTAGCACCTTGCCGAAAGATGTTAAGTACATTTTGGGGATAATATAGTCGTTTATCCTGATCAAGAGCTTGTATTAGTGAAATTAAATAAATCGTTCACGTGATATAGGCCTACATTGATTTTGTGTATAAACCAGAGTTCTTGGAATTTTCCCCGGCACAAAATTCCCTTTTTTTTTTTTTTTTTTTGGGGGGGGGGGTAAAACCCACCTCAAAAGATATACTTCAAAACTTAGATTGAAATAATAATCTTAATACGATTATAAGTACTTTCTTTAATCGTACTTCTTAGTGTATGCCTAGCTAAAAAATTGGCTTACAGTACGTATTTACGACGAGAACAGAATACCGGTACCATTCAAAGCGAAAAAGGTTTGTGTATCATTCATAATGAATTTGTTTGTACTCGATCAAATTCGCTGTAACACAGTTCAATTGAAATCTACTATATAAAAATGAAAAGAATCTTGTTTGTGCGCGCAACACGAGAAAACGGTTAAACTGTTTGGAATGAATTTTTGGATGCAGTTATCACGTACCTCGAACTAGATTTTTAATTAGGTTGCTTTGATTAAAATGCGTGTTCTATGGAGGGAGCAGATGGTCAAAATCAATGCGAAAATCCTAGTACCTCACCATTATGTCAAGTTAGGAAGGTGACATTTTTTGATGCAAACTTCCCATTAAAAGTAAGTGGAGCAGCGTCGTAGTGATTTTGAGAGTTTCCATGTTAAGTGAGGAAGGGGAGCATTTTCTATAATTTGAAAGCGATTCTACCTGTTGTTTCTGATCGCATCACACGGGAAAATGATTAAAACTTAAGCAGTTTGAAATGAATTTTTGAACATACAGTAGTTAGTATCTACCCTGAAATGGAATTTTACGTACATTACTTTGATTCAAGGGCGTATCCTAGGAGAAGTAGAGGAAGTTCAAAATTCATTTAAAAAATACAGTATGTCGTCACGTCAAGTTAGGAAGATGAAATTCGGTACATAAATACCTCACTAAAAATAAGGGGACAGGTCACTTCCTGTTTCTGAAAATTTCAACTTTAATGGAGGAAAGAGGGTGTTTTCTGTAATTTCTTTCTTTACATTTAATTCGACGATGTCTATTGCTTGTGATCGCGTCACGGGAAATGGTTGAACAGTTTGAAATGAGTTTTAGAACATAGTACCTACCTCAGGCTGAGATATTATCAGGACTTAAGGGAATGGGAGGTAACTTTCCTAAGGAAGAAGGAGGTTAAAAATTCATGCCAGAAATGGAATATCTTTCTACACTTTCATTGATATGCGTATCCTAAGGGGAAGAGGAGGCTAAAACATTTTCCTTGCACCTAATTCTTCCCATACAAAGAACGGGCACTTCAGCAAGTATGAATCAAAAGTAATGTGGCTACATTTCCTTTGTTTTTGTTACATACTTTGGTATTAATATAAACAGTTAAAATGTATTTCTCTATGTCAGTTAATTACAAATCGAGAACGCTTCACTTGAAAAAGGAAATTACTAAAGATTCACCACTATCTTCTCAACACTAACGGCAATCAGATCGTGGAATTAACCATATGGCAAGAAAATTATGGTTAATGCGATTCTTCTTGCGTATCTTGTGGAGTATGTGAAGCACAGTTCAATTACTGTATGTTACAGAACCCCTTTAATCGTAAAATCTATTGTGAGAAACCAAATTGGCAACTAAAAATGAGAAAAAAAATCAATTTTCAACATTTCAGTTCTTAAAAACATATTATATTCCATTCTATAAAGCCATTTTTTATCTTTGGTTTCTGAATTTGAGGCACTATCCCAGTATTTGCCTGGTATGTTTTGAGTGAAACTCAGGGCGTCTGGCTCAGGGATTTGAATCATAAGTGTAAGAGGGGATTTTATTCCTAGTCTGTATTACATAAAATTATCCACCTCCTTGTTACTGTAGAAAATTGTGTATTTCCTCCTTCTAGAAATCGAAATATAAGCGAGTGTCAATGGTGCAAAGAGAGTTCCACGAAACGCGTATGGAATTTCACGGATTTCTTGGGCGTTATTTTTTTCTTTCTTGTTACTGCTAAGTTTAGTTCAATGTTTCAAGATTATGCACCAGGACTAAGGGAGACTGTGATGATATGGATAACAATGGTGGCATAGCAAAAGTGGTAGGAAACAGGAGAACCCCGAGAAAAAACATGCACACATGTTTGTCCATCATAACACGCACTTGGCGGAAGCTGGGATTGAAATACCACGTTCCCACAAGAGAATTCCATAGTTTCATGTGTACAGTAGAGCGGGCTTAAATGGTATGTTAAGTAGAAATATAACTTTAAATATACGCCTAAAATTTAATAAAACCCACCCACTGGGTTGGACTTTTTAACCTGGGTTTTTTCACAACCCTGATATAAACTGAAGGAGACAGATTACAAATGCAAATTTGTGGTATACGAAAGTAGGGTTTCAGTAACCGAGGGGTATAACTCCCTCTGGTGCGATGGGTCCTTGGTTTGATCCCGGCCCATGTCAGTTTATGCTGAGCAGCAGCGTGGGTTTTCTCGAAGTTCTTCAGTTTGTTCCTGCATTCTCATTCCGGCAACTAGGTCATGTAATAATCATACACTTTCACAATCATCCGTCTTCATTAGCTTACGAGACTAAAACTAGAAGTTTCATGACCTGAAACTATCAGGGCTAGCTAGTTTAGACCAGACTTTTTTCTGGTAATGTTTAAATCAATTAAATAAGTTTATAAGAAAAATGTTGCAAATCGTGTTAACTTCCTGGTGACGTTCCACATGTCTCAATTTTTCTCGTCCGGTACATTACAAACTTAGGTAATGTGTATATTACCTATTGAAAAGATAAGTGCTTTGTGGAATGCATATACGGTGTATATAAATGGTTAAAAGCCAGATGATGATGATGATTTGTATCTTTATTCACTTCCTTATTGAAATGCTAATTAAATTAAGTTGCTGTATTTTTGACTGAGTAAACTATCTTGGATTCCCTGTAGTCTTTTGAAATGGCCCATTTATTTTAATAAGGTATACAGGGTGTTTCAAAAGAACGCCGACAACGTTTGGGAGGTGATTCTTGACACCAAGATAAGACAAAAAGTATAGACCAAACTGGGTGCAGAAATCCGCCATTTCGGAGTTACAGGCTGCCGAAAACATGAAAAAGTGTCTATAGATCCAATACTATGGAACCTACCGTAGTCGGATTAAGACTTCACTTAGGAACTAATATGTACGCTATTCAAAAATACATGTTTCAGAATCCTAAGGTACTCACACAACAATTTTTATAGAGGCAGTTTGGCTACGGGCATACAAATTGAAGTACTCACCGTATCTCTATAAAAGTTGTTGCTTGAGTATCTTAGGATTCTGAAACATAGATATGTGGATAGGGCACGTACTAGTTCCGAAGTGAAGTCTTGATCCAACGGCGGTAGGTCCCATAGTTTTGGACCCATGGATCTTTAAAGTTTTTTTTTTTTTTTTTTTTTCATTCATTCATATTTTCGGGAGCCTATAACTCCGAAAGGAAGCATTTGTTCACCCAGGTTGGTCTATACTTCTCGTTTGATCTTGGTGTCAGGAATCACCTTCCAAACGTTATCGGTGTTGTTTTAAAATACCCTGTATAAGTAGGTACAGTGATCTAATTTGGACAGTATGTATATTTTTGTGCTTCCGAAATGACTTAAAATATTCACAAGTATGCAAGACCAGTATAACTCATTTCTATCAGGTGTCCTCTAGGGTGATCGGCAGATTCGTCGTCTCTGTAAACAAGGAGTCCCGGGTTCAAGTCCAAGTGAAGACAGTCTCTCTCGGGTGCAAACCGAGAAGTGGTTCGGATCCCATTGTAAGCTATACCGTAGGTCCCGTCCATCACAACTAGCTGTTAAGTCATTCCTTGTGAAGTTAACAAAAATCGCAAACAAATTCTACATTACTGTACCGCTTCACAGACTCGGACTGGCCAGGGCAGGAGCACAGGTATCCCTGCCGTGGCCCTCTAAATATATATAGAGCATGGAAACTAAGATATAACATGTCTGCTGTGTTGGAGCATAGTTGTAGTTTGTTCCGTCCCCAGCGTTCGGTGGCCCCCAGCATTGACTATAGTCTTGGGGTCCCATTATTGAAATGAAACTCCTGTTTGGGCCTAGTAAGAATATATTTCAACAATATGAGAATGGGTCCCGGTATCATATTGTCTAAATGTGTATTCGGTCCCCATGAATGCCGAAATAAGACTGACTTATAAAGTCCAGCTGGGTCCCTCTGTTAGTCGTTCGACAAGTTATTGCAACACCATAAAGAAAGAGAACAGGTCCCCACCCTTGGGCCCCATTACCACGCGTAAATGAAGCTGACAGCTGTATGAAGAACTTCCTCCCTCCGTCCGAGACTTAAGAAGATGAAACTTAGTATACTTTGTGAGGATCCTACATGCTACATGAGAAGGGAAGATTGGGCTCTCCAAATGAGGTTCCTGCCGGAGCCCTATACCCCTCAGTCCGAGTCTGCCTCTTCAGATCTTGATTAAATTTGGTAGTTTTTGGTGCCACTGGGAAAGGACAAACCTTGATATTTCAGGTTGATACGTAAACTGTTCGAAATCACAGGCCCCCGAAATCCTCAGTTTACGAAAAATTGCGTGAGTAACATTTGTTCGAATGGAATTTGAGGCTGATTTAAAGGACCTAGTACGTTCGTGAAGGGGTCACTTTAAAACTTACGAAAAGAGATTTCAGATTGTGTCTAACACTATAGAGTTTTGAAAAATGTTTTTTTAATTATAAAACTAGCTGAACCTGTGCTCTCTACACAGCGCATCATTCACATATGAGCATGAATCTCCTTATTATTCCTCACATCTGTACATGTCTCTTTACAGACACAAGTGAAAGACGTCTTGGTAAAAACTGGTAAGAGATACCATAAAGGGGAGATTTTTTCGATGACTTTTTCAGTATCTCGCGCCGTTTGCAAGATTTGAACCTACTTCCGGTTGGAGTTTTTAAGTCATGTATGATCAGTGTTTTCTTTCTTCTTGCATGCAATATGTAATAAGCAAATACATACATTACACACACAATTAATTATAATGTCAGTGGTATATGGTGTTCATTGGACAAAACACTCCAAACAATAAAGATTCCACTTTGAGTGGAGAAATGGTTATCCTTCGTTTTTCATTATCATTTGGCCATGTAACAAACACATGAGAGGTATGCAACCCCCATATACGATTATATTGTGTTGGAATGTATAATGCGTGGGATATGCTCCTTTAGTTTTTTTTTCCTAATTTCAACACTTTAAGTGTACCCGTAATAAAGAAATAATGGCCATGTTTTTTAAATATTCAATTAGAATTGGACAATCTACATAAAATTTGCAATCGATCATTGAAAACGTCATCTTTCTACAGCTTGTAGTTTCCGAAATCTCATTGTCGAAAGGATTGGCCACAAACATATAAACGTCCACAAACGTATAGTTTAAAAGAACTCCAAAGATGACAGCACAATTCATTTGCATTGATTTTGGAAAAGACTTCTTAAAATACAAAGGCTTTGAACAATAATTTAAAAAAGAAAACTTTAAGAAAAAGGTGTATTTAAGTGTAAAATATTTGTCTTGTTAAACGTGAAATCGCAAATAACCGTAAATCAAGTTTGAAATTCAAAGTTCTAGGTTAGAGCTCAGGGCTTTTGCTGCTATTGTAGGATTTTAATAGATAGATAATATATTCATAATGTTACAAAACAAATGTATCCCCGAAATTCTAATTTAGGATGAGCATGGAATCATTTGTTAAACAAGAGTTAAACATGGAGTTGAAAATCGCTGCATTTAGGTTAGTTTAAAATGGATAGAAATAATTATGTGATACAGAATTGAGACTAACTGGACTAACGAATAAAAATACAATAAAGAGTAATATTAGCATACACACACTTATCAAATACGGTAAAAACTTAACATACTGGATGACTACTAGTTGAAGTAGTAATTTTAAATCTCAGTTTAAAGTAATCATCAGAACTATAAAATAGGGTTTTCTACATCAATATCTTGTTCCTGTATTTAAAGGTGTTGATATTCTGTTATACTGACAATGGTAGTCTATTGTACAATTTTATTTTCCGTATAGGATTAGGTGATCTCGTTTTGTTAGCCGAAATCGAAACTGTGAGTGAGTTTTGGTGTTATATGAGTGAAAATCCACTCATATGAGTGAAAATCACTTTCCAAAATATCGTGTAAATGTACATATCAAACTGTTTCCAAAATATAAATATATGTCAGAAATGACATGTTTGGAGAATGTCTATTTCAACTGAGGCAAAAAAAAAAAAAAAAAAAAAAAAAGTGTCATCATGATCTCCGATTTTGTTCGAACTGTTGTATGTAAACTATACGTATTTTTAAGGGAACTATATTTTTTGTTGTGTTGAAAGAATTTCCGCCAAATAATTGTTCATCAAAGACTGCGAGTACAAACACCATGTGCATGGGTTTTCTCGGGTTCTTCCGTTTCCTCTCACTTCATTCCACCATTTCATTCATTTCCCATCATCATCATCTTAAGCCTACTGTCATAACCATGGGACGTAACCGGCATAACTTATAGATTTACAGATTTTTCTTGAACAAAATTCGAAAATTCGCCAAATTCTCAGTAACCGTCATTTTTGGGCGCCATATTCTTGAAAAACGCATTTTTTGAAAATTTGAAATTATGACACGTTGTTCACTTTTACATGAATAATAAACAAACCAAAACCCGTTATCGACCAATGCTTTACGAATTAGTTGCTGCCTTTTGAAGTAAGTGAATTTTCTTTAAGTGTGATGTCCCAATTGGCAACACTGGAAACAATAATACGGTGACAATTGGTTGCAGCTTACATTCATTAAATAAAGATTAACAAGGTTTTTCTAAGTACCTATTATATTTTAAATCAAAAAGACACTTTAGGTGTGTAAAATTATTCCTCCCTCCTCTCTCTTCGTATCCTCTTGTATTCTTAACTCGGAAGATCTGTCCTAGAACCTTAGGTGGATATATGGATCAAAACGTACAAACTGCTCTTTAAGTTCACTTAAATCGTCTGAAACCGCTTCACTGAATATTTTTCGCATTGAAGCAGTAGTTTGCGTAGTATCGTTTTTGCTAATGGTGTATAACAGTACATATGCTCCGGTAGATGTAAATGCACTGTCAACTCGTAGTGCATTGTCAATTCTCGCTTTTTTTTTTTTAATGCTCTACCAGAAACCTGTATTTCGTTGAAAGTCCGTGTAGAAGCGTGAACAGAAGTTTATCTCGTAATTCGTAATGTATTGATACTATTTCTGCTACCCACTAGTGGTTATTGTATATACAAGAAACAAAAGTTCCGCTTCGCAGACTCCTTAAATCTATATCTTTATAGCAGAAGTTTAAATTTTGAGGAAAGTAAGGAGTGAGTTGATGGTAGCCTACTTTTGTCACAAAAACCTGACCATTTTCCATAATCCAAAGCTGTCGTCGCTGAATGTCAGTTAATTCCCATTCGTACATTTTCCCATTCTTCTTCTTCTTCTTCTTATTATTATTATTATTATTTCAAAAATCGTCTGTTTCAGTCTCTGGCAACAAAACGTGAATAACGCTCGGAGATTACCTGCATTACACTCACGAATTCTGCAATTTTAATACTGTGTCTGATTTTGCGAAAGGTTATGCCATGTTGCCACATTCTTCACAGCACATCCAATACCGTCGTAGGGCCCTTGCTATGGCCGGTTTCACTGAAAGACCGCTGCTTTATCGGAGTTTTCTGTATTTCGGACATCTGAAAACAAAGTGGGATGTAGGACTATAAGAAATCACTGTTAACTGTTTCTGAAATTGTACACCTGCCGTGTTTCTTCAAGATTTTTGAGAATTTTGTTTATGGTTATGAGTGCATGAGCGGTATCGGGTGTTTTGTAATCCCTTATTACACCAAGACTGTCTGTTGTTTCGCGGTAAGACACTACTACTGTGAAGATGGAGCAGGGTTTGAAAAAACCCGGGTTTTCGAAAAAGCCCAACCTATCTATGCCATATGGGTTTTTTTCGGATATTTTCGGGTTGAATTGTTTTTTTTTTTTTTTTTTTTTCGAAATATCTGAATGTCTTTGGGGTAAAAGTGTTAAAATGTGATTTATATTTCAAGATTATCGTTGTCACAACTTGCAACAATTTTCCATTCACTGCTGTTTTGAAAAATCGGCCGCCATTTTGAAATTTGACATCTGATCGCCGCCAAAATATATACAGGAAATTTGGTGTGTCTCATGCTTGTATCATGAAAATTTCAACTTAAAAAAAAAAAAAAAAAAAAAAAAAAAAAGGAAAGTGATACCTTGTAGTATGTGTGGCACAAGCAGACGAACGAACAAATCTAGATCGAATCATCCCCAGGAGCCTCAGTAACGTTCATCAAATATGAACACCAAATATATTAATTTAAAACAAAGATATAATTCATGTTTTATAAAATAAATGTTTCGAAATGTCTTATACGACATAAATATTTTCCAGCGTAAAATAAATGGTTTTATTGTTGAAGTTCACTTCCGATACTTTGTTCGTTCAATTGTGGGAATTTCGCGAGCACTTGTCGCAAGCACTGGCGTCGTTAGCTTTTTATATCTTGGGGGGGGGGGGGTCGGATGAATCAAAATCCTCTTTCCGACAAAGTTATATATACAAAGTTGTCTTATTTTCTTTAAGTAGATTTGACTAAAATCTGGGGTAGACGCGTCCCCCCGATCCCCTGCTAACGACACCCATGTTGCAATTATCAGAAAATTAGTTTTCTGGTCTTTCCAGAAAATTAATGTAAAAGAATTAACGAAGATATAATTCATATTTTATATAGTAAATGTTTCAATATGTCTTAAATGATATTAAATATCTTCCCGCGTAAAATAGTTTTATTGTTGAAGTATTCACTTCCGATGCTTTGTGCGTGGAATTGCGGGAATTTCCCGAACACTTCTTTAGCGACTTTTTTTTTTTTCTTTTTTCGAAAATGCAGCTTTCTTTACTGTACATTGAAACGTCCACTAGTATGGAAGTTTGAATTCAGTACTCGAAATAGTAAGCGTTACGTAGTTTTCGGAACTCTGAACATTAAGCTTCTTAAATTTGACAAGATTTTTTACGCTATTGCTGGTGTTGATTCTACAGAATGCTTATTTGAAGAGTAGCGACAAATAACTGAACTAAACTGTTGCTGTTGGAAAATCAAATTTTACTGAAGAATACTTATGTTACTACCAAAGGTAATCAGAAATAATGCTAATAGTTTTACAAATGCATTACATATTTACTGGTAGTACCTGCACATGGTCTTTAACCCGTCAAACATATGAGAGAGAACGTCCCTCGGCATCGCCGAGTCGGCGAGCACACTATTCACGAATGCATATTTTACTTCAAATAAGCTATAAGCATAATCCATGCATTAATTTGTTTTATATTTATCTCAAGCTAAGGTAAGTTTTTTTTTTTTTTATTTATTTATTATATGCATTCAAAACTTTATAAAGTTCTTACGAACGTGAAAGCATCTAACTCGCCCAAGGAAAGTCCAAAGTCTGATGAAAATCACTTTCAATGTGAGCACCTTAGTTGTACTAATAATATACTAACAAAGAGCTCAAAAACCCAGGTAGGTTTTAAAGTTTTTTTTTTCCAGGTGGGTCCAACCCGAAAAATTCGGCGGATTTTTTCTGGCTGGGCCCACTTGGACAAATCCTGAGTTGGAGGTTTTGCACATTTTTCCAGTGGTTTGCAGAGTAATAGTTTCGTTTTAATAGACCTTTAAGAATAAACTACCTCTAGTATATTTTTTCAGAGCCAGTTAATTATACCATATTGTCAAGTTATTAATTAAATATTTACTTGTGAAATATGAAGCAAGATAGCTAGAGTTATTTTTGAGAAAATCATTCGAAAATAATTCCAAGAGTAAACTATTCCTCGTATTTTTTCTGAAAAATGACTTATACCACAGGTTTTTAACTGAATGTTGAATATGAATTCAAATTCGTTAGAGCCGTTTCCGAAAAAATAACAGTTTTTATTTTTACTCCACAATAAAATATCTCTAATTTTGGGGGTAGGAAAAGAATTCACCCTCCGCCCCCCTTTAAAAACTTTAAGTTAAAAATTTGGTGTACGTTGAACAGTACGGCTTCTAGGCGGATGAACACATTAACATCGTATGAGCAGACATCCAGAAGTCACTTTTTCGGATTGTAGGGGCCATGTAACGTGTAAATCCGTTTAAAACTCGAATTCGAGTTTTTAATGATCACAATCCTTTTCTCCTTATCGTCGCTGAAAAGGAAAAAAACAAAACTACTCTTAAACTTTTCATAAATTTAGTCTCCCTTTCATTAAAAGATAAAATAAATAAATAAAAATGAAAAGCACTTAGATAGTGCATGTTAATCGCTATTTATTGAATGTAAGCTGCATACAATTGGCGCCGTATTATTGTTTCCAGTGTTGCCAACTGGGACATCACACTTAAGGAAAATTTGCTTACTTCAAAAGGTAGCAATGAATTCGTGAGGGACAGGTCGATAATGAGCTTTGGTGGGTTTTTTATTCGTGTAAAATGAACAGCATGTCAAAATGAAGAGAATTTTAAAAAATGGGTTTTTCGAGAATGTGGAGACCAAAAATGGTGGTTTCTGATAATTTGACAATTTCTTGAATTTCAAAGAAACAGTTACCCACAAAGGCGATACAAAATTTGTGTCAGAAAAGGTGTAAATAGATCTTTCAAACTGTGAAAACAGAATTTTAAAATTCCAACTGGAAGTGCTCGAAATACAAATAGACGACATTGACTTTTCGGATAAACACGTTCATGTAATTAATAAATTTTAAAAGAGATACATATGCGGAAACCAAATTATAATAAAGTATAGTTTTATCACATCCGTATGTACATATTACAACAAGAATTATAACTCTACGGGTGAATGGTGGGGCTCCAAAGTTGACCATTTTCCATTTTGGCTTCAGCTCATAAATTGTACTTATTGTCTTTGATAACCAGTTTTTGGGCAGGAAAGTTTTTCTCAACAAAATGAATCCCTTAAAAACACATAGTTTCCATAAAAAAAGCAGGGTGGAAGAAAATCATGATTTTTTTTATTTAAATCGTTTTTAAAAATTTAAATCACATCTTTCTCCTTGTATAAGTTGCAAACTGAAGAAAAAAAACATGAATAACTAGTATTAAATGTTAATTATGCTATTTAAGTGAAAATATTGTGGTTGAATTTTGAATTAATCCCCAGTCGTTAACCTATTTCAATCTCAAACAGTGTTTCTTAAGCATTAAGGAAAAAGTATAGCAACGTTTGTCAAAATGACATTTATTTTTCACAAAAGTTACTGATATTTGGCTGGGACATATTTAAAAAAAAAATCGGGATTTTACCTAATTAACCTCTGCATGACACTCATTTTCATAATGCATAGTACATACATTTGAGTCTCATTTTATTATAATTATTATCTTCCATAATCGAAATAACAGAACAGAAACAGGGTTTTACGTATTTCCACTTTAAATTAATTCATTTCGGAATTTGATTTAAATCAACGATTTTTATTTTTAAAAATCAAGTTATTTAAATCAATCTATCCTGTAAAGAAGTTTGAACAATATCGGAGATGATGATGGGTACATGCTTTGTCTGAATTAAAATGGATTTCCCCTTTAGGCTTTGAAATAAATGTTAGGCTCAGCAGGAAAGACATACGATATGTTCAAACACAAAACCTCATACTGAATTTGTTTTAACCAAACTCTACATTTATGACTCCCTGGTATGTTTGTTGAACAGTCATATTTACCAACAATATGTCCAGGTAAGTCATATTTAAAAGACTATTTAACGTATTTATATTGTATCCCAAGTTAAGTAATTTACTTCAATGTGCCCTCCCACTTGCGTGTTGATAGGATTTTTCAAATATTACTTCTTTTAGTCGCAAAATTTGAATACAGGGAACATAGAAGTGGCTTGTGTGAATGCTTATAAGAGGCTTTGAAATTTAAGTGGAATCCGAAACACACACATATCCAATGTAACAGATTTAATTTTACGCAGTTTACTAAGATGAAATTGTAACCTTTAATTATGTTGAGTGTATTTATTTCAATTTTCGACCACTACTTCTTTCCTATGGTCTTTCATCAGAGTGTATACTTATTTCTAGAGAGTGCGGATTCTTAGAATTACAATTCATAATTCCTCTTCTTTCTTGTGAGAAAAAGAAATATTTACACTTATGTGTACATACACACACAAGTAGACAACCTAATACAGTAATAATTTTCTTTGTCCACGTATGTACGATTTTTAGTGATTTTGTGTACAACTTTGTGGCAACAGTAAACAAAATGGACTGGTCCTTTAAAGAAAGTGGTGGTTTACACCCTGATAAAGACCACAGGAAAGAAATAATTGGCGAAAGTTCGATACAGAAAGAAACTCAACGCAATTAAAGGTAACAGTTTCAATTTCACGTATATCCATCCCACCAGGACTCGAATCCCAGTCTTCCATACTGAATGTGAGAACGGTAGTTTGATATATGGACTTACGAGAGGTCATTTTCATGCACCGTTGCAGTGTGGGATAAAATATTTAATTTTAAGAAATAAGTTCAGGGCCATGTTATGCAATCGTATTGTGACACTGAACTATGGTCATTATGTATATATCTATCAGTTTGTACTTTGCTTGTGCGTATATTATGTCGTACGAAGGCGTGACCTGCAAATCCAATAGCAAATGAGGTCTTGTTTATTTTCTTTTTTTAAATATAAATATAAATGGCATTGCTGTCCAGCGACGGCCGTGACTTTATTTTGTGTATGCTAAGCGTAACGTGTATACTGATTTTTTTTTTTTAATATTATTTGGTGACAAAGATGCTATGTGGTACATAATTTAAATATAACGTGTTTGCTTTGTACATAAAGTTAGGTAATATCGGGCCATTGTGGCTTAGGGTATAATCCTTTCCTGTAGTGTGTGGAATTCCTAGTTCGATTGCAGCTCGCGCCAAGTGGGCTCTGTGGTGGACGAAACCCTTTGTGTGAGTTTTCAATGGAGTTTTCACGTTTACTCGTACTTTCTTCGTTCCACCATGTTCATTATCATCACCACAGGCTCTTTTACCCTCGGTACATAATCATAGAACGTTAAACTAAATATTTCACTTCCAAGGAAGGACGTTAAACTAAAAACAAGTAGTTTTATATAGGATCAGTCCATAAGACGTTATGTAATGAAAGTTGCTTCACCATTTTTAATTTTAAAAAAAAAAAATCTTTTTTAATTTTAATCCCAGACTGTGCAGCAACTTTCCTTGAATATTGCGTGCCAGTTATAGAGTTTGCAAATATTAGCATAAACTTGGATTATCTTAGGAGTGCAATATTCAAAAACATTGCAACAGACCAGTTTCCTTCAGCATTTTCTGTTCTTCAATTTTCTCTTATCAAAAACCTTAATTGAATCCTATTAGGCGAAAATAAGTCCCTAAGTTTAGTATCGAAATTTAACAGATCACCCTTTTTAGAGCTGAAGTTTATAATGAAAGGGTGAAATATCAAAGTCGATTGTTTCATTTTAGTTATATATGGTGCAATACTTACTAACTACAGTCACAGTAACCCTACTGAGACGTGCTTCCTACAGTTTTGATTTTTTAAAATTAGAAATTCTGTAATTTTCGCTAGGTTTGATCTGGGACATGGAATAATTTCATTTTCCAGAATGTACATCTACATAAGACAAAAGTATTGTAAAATTTCAACTTTGATAGTCGACTGTAAACAGTTACAAGTTTTCAAAAATTGCACTGGAAATGATCGTTTATGCTACTCCCAACGATTTGTTTCTGAACTAAACACTTCAGCAACTTGAATCATGTGACACATTGCTTTAGTTTGTTGTTTTTATTTTAATGTTGAATGACTTACAGATTAAAATAAGCTTATAATATTTAAATAAAAGAATTAATTTTGAAAATTAAATAAAATTGATAACTAATCCCGAATTAAAAAGAGCATTGGAAAACTTGAAACTGATAATTGTAATTGAATTAAGAAAAGTTTAGTAGGTGAAGGACCATATCTCTGCAAACTTATTATTACTTTTCGGGTGGAAGTGCAGCCAATATAAGAATAGAGAGAAAAAATCGATCATTTTCAGAACAGATTTTGAATTAGAAACTAGATGTTCTTCTTCTTGTTATGACAAGAATGTCTGCGATGGAGTAGAAGGCGCACCCAAAGCGTGAAGTAAAGTAAAACCAATTTGTGCCTGTGATAAACAGTGGTGTTGGCAGAGGTTGAACAACTCCGTTTGGAGAAAAATGATATGTATGTACGATTTTACCATTCAGTAGGACCCAGAACGTCATTTAGAAATCTGCTAGTGAGTGTGTATGGATATTATATATTATATATTACGGATATTATTATTATTTTTTAAAAGAAATATGTCACCTCTTGAATTACAACGGCAACAGGCAGAACACCCAGCATTCCTCAAAACCTCTCTAAAGAAATAAGTATTCACTTTAACAGTCATTCAGACTAGGAAAAATGTCCAGCGTAACTTTTTTAAATCTATTTTGTAACTAAGATTAATAGGTTAATAATTATTATTATTATTTACTGATGAGTAGTGAATTTCTTTTTATTTCAGTAGGATTCCTTTTATATCTGTGTATGTAGAAATGCCAAATGAAACATGCTTATTGTGCAAGATAGTCTCCTTTCATTTGCTTAAGACGCAAGTGCACATTAATTGTCCAATTTACGAAAATTCATAATTTTGTTCCAAGTCAAGTATCGAAATTAAAAATTTTACTATAGGTTTCTCTTATGTAGATGTATATTCTGTAAAAAGAAAAAGACGTTCCATCAGAGATATACTTCAAACGTTTCAAAAATTAAAATTCCGAATTTTCAAAAATTGTAGAAAGCACATATCAATGTTGTTACTATAGCTATAGTAAGTATAGTACGATATTTCAATTAGTATCACCTGTAATATTTTTACCCCTTCATTGTAAACTTTAGTTCTAAAAAAGTGGAGTGGCCCCGCGTAGCGTAGTCGCTAACGCTCTTGCCTTCGGTGCGATAGGTCCCGGGTTCGATTTCCGGTGGGGGCACTCGGTTGAAAAAGTGTAAAAAGCTTTTTCAGGACAGCCATCTTGAATGAGGTTTTCCTCATTCACACCAGATAAATGCCGGGATAGTACCTAACGTACGTCCCAGGCCGATTCCTTCCTTCCCCAATTCTTTCTTTCTTTCTTCCGTTTCCCCGGATAGTGTGCTCGCCGAGGGACGTCATGTCTCAAACGTGACGAGCTAACTTGGCCATCGGTGCCGACATCCTAGAAATATCAAATCCTAAAATCTAATCTTAAAAAGTGGAATTAGTTAAATTTCGGTACTAAGGGACTAATTTCCACCTATTAATTCAAGTAAGGAGTTCAATTAAGGTTTATAATGCTAAGAGACAAAGTTAAAGAACAGAAAGTGCTGAAGAAAATTGTTTTTATTGCAATATTTTTGAATAATCCAGGCCTAAGATATACAAGTTTATGCTAACGTTTGCAAAGATACTAATTGGCACGCAATGCTCAAGAAAAGTGGCCACCACATACAAATGGGCTAGGATTAAAATTTTTAAGAAACAGTTTTGTGCTGTCCATTAATATGTTGATAGTATTAAAATAAATTATGATGACCAAGAAACAAACAAACAGACAAAAAAAAAAGTATCACTTCATATGGATTGATTCTGTGAGGTATCTTCGCACATAAGTAAATATCTGTTTCCTAAAGCTATACATAATTGTGTCCACAGTATTCAGGAATTCATTCCAAACTTTTGCTCACAAATTGACAAACTCCATATTTACTCTTTTTTGAAGTGTGGAATATGATCAACGTTTCTCTGAAATTTCATATTCCACTCATGAAGTTTAAAAACAAAAATTAGCAATAATTTTTATTAACAGAACAACACACAAGTTTCCAATAAGAAAATCATTGTTTCCAAAAAGAAAATCCCCGGATTAATGATGCGAAATTCTTTCAAAATAGTTCCACAGGGAAGAAGAATTTAATAATGGGTCCAGTTTTAACAATTTGAAGATGTTACTGAAGAAAGTGGCAGAACGCGCGGAAACTGTATAAGTAAATCACCTAATTTGAGATATCCAGATAAATACATTATAGTGTTAATTAATAAGTTATCCAACATCTAAAAGAGAGATACCATTGACTGAGGGATGTAAAACTTTCAGAAGCTCTTGATCGAATGAGATTAAATTCGATATGTGGAAATTACGATTATTATTATTATTATTATTATTATTATTATTATTATTATTATTATTATTATTATTATTATTATTATTATTATTATTATTATTATTATTTTGTATAACACACATTTACATATAATACAAGAGAATGAAGTCAATGTACCCTTCATATTCTTTGTATTTATATTTAGAAGGCTTATTATTTCGACATATTAGAAACCTTTGATGGCTTTTTCGAAGCACACATCAGATCCCCAAAAGTCAAGTTCAGTTGCCCACCTACATTCCAATACCTGAAATCTTCATTCGCATATTAACTTGAAACTTCTTAGGATACTGCAAAATATCAAAATGCTTATCTATCACTGGTATTATGTTTTATTTTCTTCTTTCTGGAACTTATCTGTAAAGGAAGTTTTTTTCCGATATAAACATAACTATAGGCTCTACTTCGCCTAGGGGATGACAATATTTATTTAGGAAAAATGAGGACATACTTCCAAGTTACGCTGTTTGTATATACATTTATTTGCCAGAATGTATGTTTTATTTTATAGTAATTTACACGAGATGAGCATCAGTTTCATTCAGGAACAAAATTTTCTGAACAAATTCCCCTTTTAAGTGAATACATTTTTGAGGCAACTCAACAACGGGGCCTGCCGTAAATTTAAGTGGGAGAGACAACCACTGGTCTCGCACGGAATTGTTTTAATGTCATGATATATGTGTATGTTGGTGTGTTGAAGGGAACTTCTTGTAGGCTTTGGTTCTAGCAGCAACTATGGCCGTTTCGAGCTGGGGACTAGCAAGGTTGATTTAAATATATCCGGCTAAGGGATTTCTTAGTTGAGGGTGGTCGGTCACTACAGCTAAAACCTCTCGGACCGCGGAACCTAATAGAGAATGTCTTCAGGACCACGCGGCTATCGGCGTTTGTCCTAGAATAAATGGAATTATACTTGGACTTCCCTTCGTACTAGTTTGGCTATTAGGCAAGAGAAAAGGGCCTCTTGTTGTACTGAGCAGCGACTTATGTACTGCCTTCCTACCCCGCTGGAAAGGGAAGGGGTAAAGTTGGCTGTATTACGAGGTTGCCAACTGTCAACGCGGAGCTATTATGTTCTACGTTAAAAGCAGTTTCAACAAATATATTAAAAATTAGAAAAGAAAATTAATGAAAATAATAAATACAACTTAATATAACACCGGAATAAACGTGATCACTAAACAAAACAAAAGGAGTTGAAGTTAAAGAACTGCGTGTAGTCAGAATTCCATCGCCCCATATTATACCTTATAAATACCAAGAATACGCAAGATACGGAGATTTCATTCTCTTTAATTATAAATTTGATATAGTTATGTAATGCTAGACGTAGATTTACAAATGATGAATCTGTGAGTCTGTTGTTTCTGCATCTCTTCATTATATTTTGACGTGCTTCTATCTATTGTAAACTTCGGATCCTATAGGAGCCAGTCTTTACAGTGAAAACGGGCAGGTCAAAATGTAGAAAAGGGAAGTAGAAATTACATCCTTGAAGATTCGTCGAATCGAAGAAATTTGCAGGTGCCGACGGAATTGCCATCAGGTGTGGTAAAACATTGGACCCTTCAAGAAAGCTTCATCTATATAGTATCGGTGATTCTTGATACAAGTCGAAAGATGAATTCGAGATTTATCGATGTAGAAGGCTGGATAGTGAGTACATTTCAGCATGGCATCATTTGGAGTCTGATAAAGCGACCTAAAAGAGTTCATAGTGTATATATAATGTTAGAGATTATGTGTGTTGTCTGTCACAAAGAATGGTGTCAGTATATTTTCCTTTTATTTTGTAGATTAATCTGAAAGCCCATTGGAATCTTTCTGTGATAATAGTGGAGGCCATGGAATAGCTGTCGCAAACAGAGTTTTTCTCCGCCCCTTTAAGTTCGGCATGGGGTGGTTGTTTTTGCCAGAGTTGCGCTCTCCTACGTGTACTGCATGGACTTCCTGTTGAGTGGTTCACGGCAATTTGATATATTCCCGAAGTATGGAGGGGAGGTGAGCGGGGAAGGGGAGGAGGAACCGAAGGTGCAGTACCCTTCTCCAGCCATCATGGAATCAGTGGACAGCATGACTCTGCTGAGTAGAATTCACGACAAATCGTCAGGGGATGCTGGCTCAGATAAGGAGAGCAATAGGTCGCTAAGCAGTTTGCCAGATGTTACTTTGACCTCCGAACTTGTTTCTTTGAAGCTAGGTGCTAAATCTGATGATTCTGGTGGGAAGAGTCTGTTACTGCTTGACGGCAAAGAACATTTGAAGGTAAGTTTCTAGTTCTAATGTATATTTTGTCTCAGTGAAAGGAGAATGAAACGATTAATCGATAAGAATACAATCTTCTGTTTCATTTACAACTCTTTTGTCCATAATATTTTCACTTTAGTCTAGGTAATTTTCTTAATTTTTATTCCTACCACAGTTTATCATCAGTCTTATGATAACATCCCAAATGCTGTAATTTTCTGTCGACTTCAGCATGAAATAAATAATTAACTCCATGATGAATTTATAAATTTCTTCTTCTCTAGTATAAAGTGAGCAACTCGTAAACTAGAACATAATAACATTTCAACAAAGTAGCTAATATATCATCATGGAGTTAATTTATCATCATCACGATTATGGTACGAGAAGAGATCGAATATTAAATTTTCCTGCCAAGAAATGTTACAGATAGCAAAACCAAAATATACACAAAATGAAGTTTCTTATCTTAACTATTTTTTCAACATATAATGAGAAATTCTTTCTAGTGGTTCTAGTTTTAGTATACTTTGTCCATAAAAGTGAATTTTCTAAGCATATAACTACCTACTGATGATGGGTGTAACTTATTGTTAATTAGCACCCATGAATCGTGGTAGGAAACCAGAGAGATGGAAGTCTGAAGAAGCCAAGTCCGGATTGTGGGATGAGTGTGGGAGCACTTTCCAGTAAAATTGAGTCGTTTCGGCACGAACTTCCACCAATATGTTGTGAAGAAATCTGACATTTGAAGCATTATGTTTGGTCATTTTTATAATATGTTTGCGTAGGTGGTTGCAATCAGTGATCCCAGGTGGACGACACTCCACTGGAAGTTGACTTCGCCTGTCACATAACTTGTTAAAAGGAAGAACTATTGAAGGGACTAAAGTACGCATGATGATAATTAAACTCAAAATTTGAAGCAATTTGCATCGTTTATTTAACTATTAGTGAAAATGATAGATCAGTTGTGTGTGTAAAACTTCTATAATTATTCTAAACTATTTAGTTTTTTCAGCATGTCACCGGCAATCATAACTACACCAGTAAAAGAAAATTTTTTTACACAATAATTGAAGCTCTACTAATTTATTGGAACAGAAACAGTGTGTATTTGAAACTATTATATTTATTACAGACTGTCTATCGTGGTGTGGTTTATTTTATTTATTTATTACTTTCATAATGTTGGAGGTGAACTTAAACATACTTTAAATCATTCTTCATTATGTAATGGAAATTACAAGATATGACTCAAACAACATTGCGTGTGTTTATGTAAATAAATAAGCTGCTGACGAAGTGAAGATTCCCATTGAAAATTTCTGTATTAATATTCAGAGTCACATTCTAGAGTTTAATATAATTAACTCTTGGTAGGACTTGTGCATACAGAGTAGATGACTACTTTATTGAGAGCGAAATGTTTTCATACCATATTGGACTTACTTATTTTGGAAGTGAAGAGAAACACCCAGGACTCACCGACCGCAATAGATTCCAGAAAATCATACCCTTCGTACACAAAGATGATACTTACTGTTCCTTCTTGTCGTCTTATCAGGTTCGTGACAGTCAGCACGCTCTAACTTCACGAAAGTCCAATTTGTTACTCCCACAATATTGTATGCTTTTGGTGAATGCACCTAACTGCCTTGCTGTGAGTCTGACAGTAACTGGTGTTGCAGTAGTTACAGGTAGATTGAAACGGGCCGAATCGGTATGATTTACCCGTCCCTTTTTTAAATCAAGCCACGCCTAGTTTCGTATCTACATCTAGAAAGGAGATGTTTAATTTAGTAATTTAATTCCAGCTTTAATAAATTACCTTTTCTCTTTTAAAAATTCCATAAATGTAATTCAGTTCGGGAACTTTTTTTATGTATTTCACTAGTTTCGAAGTTATGATTGAAGTAATGTGCTGTTGTCAAGAGTTTGCAAATCTTTATTATAAAGCAAAAACATAGCAATCTGTAAGCATAGTTAATGTGCGAAGTTCAAAACATTTAAGATGCTTCAGTTTTTCAGTCATGCTAATTCCCAATATATCACGTCAAGCTAATAGGTGGCGCTAACTGCACTGCCTTTCACGTGACGCCAAGAGATGTACAGGCAATTTGCAGACCAGCCAAAGGCTTGGGGAGAGGGGCAACTTGTATTTTATATAACTTAACATTCACTGATTTGATGAATTATTGGAATTATCTCCTATTTCAGCATCGTTTCTAAATGAGACATTTGACTACCTAAACTGGAATCAATTGGGTAAGAAGCCACACGTGTTTGTGATTCGACCACAGAGAGTATATGATGATCACTGGCAAAATAATTTGTAATATTACAAATTAGTAAGCGACTAAAGCTAGTCAAATTCGTACCGCATTTTGAAATTAAGGAAATAAAACCGTTCATTTTATTGAATACGTGGAAATGCTTTATTCACTGTTTTCCGCTGAAAATGTAACTCTAATACATAAAGTTTAGGAGTTAAGAAAAGGCACAGGAAAATATATTCGTGTTATAAATAGAATTCAATACTCTTTTTGTTAATACTGACTTACACAACTTACTTCAGATAAAGCTAATTACTTACCAGGAAATAGTGCAGAGATTATCACATTTTAATCTTTAAGTGTTAAGTAGTAATGTTTTTGTCATTTTAGAGTAAGTAATTCTCTTATGATCGAACGTCTAGATTCCTTTGTTCCAGCCATAAGAGTATAAATAGAAGATTCTTAATATTTATATGAAGATATAAGAATGCTCTTCCACTTTCGAATCTGACACTTCGTTAAGGCAGATACTACAACCAAACTTGAACAGGAATACTTCATTACGTGAGAAATTAAATACAGGGTGTTTGAAAACAACACCAACGTTTGGGAGGTGATTCCTGACACCAAGGTAAGACAAAAAGTATAGATCAACTTGGGTGCACAAATGATTCCTTTCGGAGTTATTGGCTGATGAAGACATGAAAAAAATGAACTTTAAGGGTCCGTAGCTCCAAAACTATGGAACCTACCGTAGTCGAGTCAAGACTTCACTTTAAAACTAATATGTGCTTTATCCAAATATCTAAGTTTCAGAATTCTGCGGTACTTCCTCAACAATTTTTATAGAGGTAGTTGGCGAGTACTTAAAATTATATGCCCGTCGTAGCCAAACTTCCTGTATAAAAATTGTTTCGTGAGCACTGTAGGATTCTGAAACATGTATTTTTGGATAGCGCATATATTAGTTCCTAAATGAAGTCTTGACCCGACTACGGTAGGTTCCATAACTTGAGAGCTATCGACCTTTAAATTTCATTTTTTTTTTTTTTTCATGTTTTCGACAGCCTTTGAGTCCGAAAGAAAGCATTTGTGCACCCAAGTTGGTCTATATTTTTTGTCTTATCTTTGTGTCAGGAATCACCTCCCAAACGCTGTCGGTGTTGTTTTGAAACATCGTGTATGTCTGTAGTTTGGCATATAATTGATACATTGAGTAATAGTCCCCTAGTTCAGTGGTCTCAACCTAATTCCTATCACGACCTCTATTTTATCACATCGTCTTGCCACCAACCCCCTTATAATTTCTGTTTTCCTGTCCTAGTTAAATCTGCCTCGTACCTGATCCACATCTGCTAATCTTATTTTGTTCCTGTCATTTGACTGAGGGTGAGTCAAGTTTTGCTGTTCGTGTAAAATAAAATAAAGAAATCTGTGTACGTGTAGCCAGCGAGCACTTATTGTTTTTTCACTAACAAAAAATTATATCATTAGTGATTTCTGGAGAAGTTTAGCGGCAGACAAGTGTCGAGTGAGTGCAGCAGTTGAGCCTTGTCAAAGAAACAGAGACATCGTACAGAAACGTGAAGAGGAAATGCTCCAGAATGTGAAGTACCGACTACTACTATTGGTTTCTTTCAAGCTGTCACACGTCGACATACAGATGAATTGACATTGTCTAGGAACACTTCTCATACGACAAAAGAAAGAAAAAATATTCATACTTACCTTACCCCTATGGTTACGGGTCAAAAAAAAAAAAAAAAAAAAAGTCAAACGAGTGGTAAACAGTCAATGGTTGCCGAACTACTTTTTGTTCTCGGACGAGATGTAGTCTTTCTTGTCACAGTGACGGCCATAGGATTTGATATTGTCATTGAGGCCACCGCCCCGCTTACTGCGAGCGACTACACGCCAGAAAGCATAAGTGGTGACTGTATATTTAAAATAGTATATTCCCTAGTATGTTGTAATGTAGTATTTTTATTGATTGTGAAATTATCTCAGCAAGAAGAGTTTGGCAGTTTCTAAACGTGTCAGCAGTGGAAAGATTAATGTTCAAAATTTCCATATTCACAATTGAAAATCTCGGCGCTATACATGAAGAGATCCATTACTCCGAGAAAATTGCTCCTTGTTATGAAATTCCAAGTGACGCCTAATTGATTTCATTGTCGATTACAGTGATCATAACTGCATATATGAAAACCTTAATCTTCATAGATCAAGTGAATGACTACTAACTCTGCATTGGATAGCAGGATAGAGGGATATCCCACACCAACATGGCCGAGATTTAATTCTTTTTTGGCGACTACATTATTTCGATGGGACTTCGGCCATCTTTCTTGCCCAATTTAATGCTGCCTTATTATCTTTATGGGAATATCTGACAGTGAGAGGAAGAATTGACGGAAACAAACCAGGAACGAAGACGCCTTTGAAACATACATCAGCGATGTCCAAAGTACGGTGCGTCGGGTATAGAGTTCCCAGGACTAAAGTAGTGGTCATTTCCTATTTTCTTCGACATATTTTATGCCATGTTGTAAAACTGCTTCAGACTTGGTTGCAAAATCTTTGTTAGTGTCAAGAACATTGTAAAATGCTGGATTTGGTTACGCGTGGGACAACCTGCATTGTTGAAAGTGATTGCACATTTAGTATTCAGTTAAATGTATGTGTATAAATATTTCTAATTAATATGCTAGCCCTTAGCAAATGGAGGAAACATACAATGTTAAGTTCGTTCTTTTAATTTTTACAGCGAATGAATTCATAAATTTTAAGATAAGCGATCACTAGTATGTAAATAAAGTTGATTTTCAGTGTTGTGGAACAGCATTGGAAAAACCCATAATGGTAATTGTTCTGTTAATCTTGATATTATCTGCCTGTTTTATGGGTACTCTAACTTTTAAGCTTATGTATGGTAACTGTTGCGTAATGAAACGAACCAACACATCTTTGGTATATAATTTAAATAGCACTTAAAGGACATTAAGTTATATCAAATTACATCGAAGTCCTCTCTCTTGTTGGAAATTGGAGAAATACGTATTTAGACGTAATAAATTTCTTCATGGGAATTGAGATTTTAAATTATGATGGTAGTTATAAGAAGAGACCATTTACTATATTGTCGATATCTTGTATAAATATTTTGATGTTTAAAGAAGCAGTACGACAGTTGTACACATTATTTCCAGTATACAAATCCGTGTCCAAAAACCTATATTAGGAAACACACCCATAATATATTTAGACCCATTATGTTCTCCGTATTCCTCTCACTGTAGTTTGTCATTGATGCCGGAACAGCTGATTAACTGAGTTCTTCTAGTAGCGAAGATGGAGAACATTTTGTAGGTCACATGCTTTCCAACAGATGAACTCTTCTTTAATTTTTCCAGGCGTTAGTCTCTTTGAGATGACTATTACTTTTGTTCATGCTTCAGTCTATTCCTCGACATTCGACAAAGTACTTGAAAGTACTGTGATAAATTGAGGAGATTAATATTGCGTTGGTGTAAAATGTTGGACTGACATGTGTCACTTTCAAATTAAAAAAGAAAGAAAAAAATAGAACACTTGGTTAACCGAAGTAGTCGCTAGCTGCAGCCCACACACTTCTGCCAAAATTCAGTTAACCATTGGATTTCATAACGAAAGAAATCTGGAGTCTACAATGCGGAGAAATCTTCTATTGTACCGCCCGGTGATCAGAGAAGTTTTACCCTACCAAGACGTGATTGAGATGCTGAAAGAGGTGATAGTCGGTGGGAACTTCATTAAGAGTACATTGCCGAGGACACCATTTCTGTTGACCATTGCTAGATGCCTGTGGACAAGTTTGCGTTCCATTTCATGGAGTACAGCATTGTGAAGATCCGCAGTGATAATTTGGCCCCAGTAGAGAGACATGATACCAACAGTAACACCTTCTACGGGTGGAGAGGTTGTTCTATAAACTCAGGGTGGGAACAAGCGTGGAAAATCGAGAAATGTCTGGAAATTTTGCTAAAAGTTAGAGTATTTGGATTTGCTGACATTTTAAAGACATTAAAAAATGAAAATTTTAAGACAATTCTAGATGTGGTTTCGTGCTTGTTTTGAGAACATCTTGTTTTCTGCAGCTGTGCGCATTATCTTTCGGTTTTCCAGTGAGCAATGAAATATATTGATGAATCATGCACAAAATGTAGTTGAATCAACAATGAAATTTTTTTTTTGACGTACGCTAATTCGTCATTGTTTCCTTTTTCGTTTGCAGTAGTTTCCGTTTATCGGAGTTTCCTGTCCTGCATTAAGTGAAGGTAACTGAACACACAAATGAAGGGATCTTAGTATACGATTAGTTATGTTTGAGCTTCTGTGTTTTCACTGTAATTAATTCGCAAAGAAATTTGTTTCTGAAATGCTTAACGAAATTTGCTGGTAAAGTTGCAAATCAGTATATGAATTGGGTCAATGCCCAGTAGATAGCCAGTTTCTTTCGATCCTTAAATGAGGGATATGTCGAAAGATACCAAAGTGTACTTTCTACTTTGTGTTTATAATGCCATATTATTGTTATACATTTGTAGGTATGGCATAGCCCATATCAATTCAGGCATGCAAAGAAAATATCTTACCTTGATAGTCTCAGATGTTGTTGAAATTAACAGATATTAAAAATCAGGATAAAGTAAGAAACCAATCTTTTTTCTTTAGTCCAAAAATTCCTGGTCCGTGATAAGATGGATCCTCGGGCACCATTTTTCACGTGGGGGTTTTCGTCCAAATATTAAAATGCCTGATCTCGGGAACGGTTCGAAAATTTTTTATTGATTTTGATTTATTTGAAAGGTAATAACCTACTGATTCAAATTATATTCTCCGTTTAAAAATGTGTTCCAGATTCTTGTGCTATAACCTTTTTACTTTAAAAAAAATCATATTTTAAATACTAATTCAAATATTTTTTAGTGTTGATCATTTCTATATATTCTGAAAAGGAGAACTTCCACTTTTGAGTTAAACAGGTTTTATAAACAGTTTTCAACTTCCTTTTTTTCCTGTCAGAAATACCAGTCTCAAAAATTCTGAGAATTGTATTACATATCCTGAAAAGGAGAACACACTATTTTGATTCTTGAATATTTCATAATGATTTTATAAAAAAAATATCGACTCTCAGAACAATGTGTTCAATATGATTTTAAATAAATTAAAGTTGGAATTTGTGAAATGATTTTATGTTCTTGATGTTCTTTACATAGAACCTTCCAAATTATGAAAGGTTTTCTGGAACAATGTTGAATCATCCAGAACCTTTCAGAATGTAACAAACCTTGTAGAACATTGTAGAACGTTGTAGAACATTCTGGAACTGTCCAGATAATCCCAGAATCTAGAATATTTTGTAACCATTCAGAGATTACTGTATGTTTGGCCTAGCATATAAAAGGGAGGACAAAGGAATTCACAGTTCAGTTGTCAACTGGCAAACAAAGAGAGCAGTTCACCAAATTTGTGGTCCAACAATACTTGAAAGCTTTTGTGAGGTTCCTGCTGATTGACTTAGGTTGAAGGTATTTTGTGAAAAGACGAAGTTTGAAATGTTGTCTGATTGAATCCATAAGAGAGTGAAGTGTGCTGACTATTTGCATGTCCATAAAGGAATGATTTATAACCTTTAGGTTGGGAATAAGAATACTTATTTCAAGACTGTTTCAAAGCCAAGAAATTTTCAGTGATCAACTTTCGTGTTCTAAATGCTCTAACACAATATTAACAAAGACACTAACTAAACAAGAAGTCATCTCACATGGTGTGGATGAAGATTTTGTATCTGCAGAAGTAAAGTTAGATTCCCTGAAACAGTCAGCTATAGAAAGTGAAATTATTGCAGCTGCAGATGAGTACACTAAATCAAAACTGACCAAACTCTTCAAACTAGAAGTTCCATCTTGAGAAGAAAACAAGAGGAAACTTGTGCAGCCTGTCAGGAATTTATATCAAACATCAATTAAGGTGGTGAATCCTGTGTTCATGCAATGAAAAGTTGCAAGTTCCAACAATTGTTCCAGTGTCTTTTTCAAAGGTACAGATTTTACATCACATTCCAACTGCAACAAAATTATAATGGACAAAACGAAATATGAAGTCTGCAAAGGAGTATTTGGAAAACTGGACCCCTATTGTGGTCATCTTGTGAATGAAGCACATGTTTAAGTTACAGCCATTTTATCTGGAAAACTATACTTGCCAGAGTACCAACAAAAAAATGCATTATCATTATAACAGTTGCAGGGGAAAAAGTGGAGTTACATGACCCGCAGTATTAAAGAAACTTTCGCCATGCATAAGAAGAAATATTCAGCATTTTCACTTTGGAAGATCAAAATTCTGTGCGCTACGACCTTTGTGGATGGTTCCATGCCCACCTAAAGATATTTGTAAGTGTGTATTGTCCCAATTTGGAACTTGAAGGCGTGACTTCGTAGTAATCTCTGATGTACAACGAGAGACCTGCTTGTTTCAGAAATGTGGTTACTGCCCTGGAAAGAGAGGATTCTGCTTACAGACACTTAGCTTAGAAAATATAGCAAATTACTTCTGGGATTACGTATGTAAATGGGAGGAAAATAAACATACTAAGAAAGCTGTTGTGATTGAAACGTTCATTGAAGAACTTGGCAAATAAACAGTGAAAGCAATAACACATCAACATTTTAAGAAATTGCGTCAACAGCAGCACATTGCAGAAGTGAAAAGACGTGTAGAGGCTGAACAGCTGTTTGTTTAGTTCTTCCTTGTGATTTTGTTGAGAACTGATCTAAGATTTTGCCCCAAGAAGTACAAAGGTATCACTGGACCAATGACCAAATTTCAGTTTTTAGACGTCAGATATTTTCAAAACAAGACCACAAGTGTTGCAGTTACAAGTAGTGACAGAGGACATGACTCAGCACATGCATTGTTGGCAATATGCAAAATTCTTCAACAGCTGCAATCACAGGCAGAGACTATCATTATTTCTGATGGTGCCCTTAGCCACTTCAAAAATCATTACCAACTGTTCGAGTAGAGTGCGTATACAGTGCTGCTGGTCATGGGGAGGGTCCTTGCGATTGTGTAGGGGTTTGCTGAAACACATGGTACAAAACCTAATCTTTCCAGACCAAGTACAGCTGTAGTTCAGAGAGCCAATGATTTTACATGAGCGGTGAACTCATGTATATCAACAGCCCTCATCTTGTTACCAAAAGAGGAGGTTTGAGGATTCCGCCAACAGAAAATAGAATGGCCCAACCAAATTACCCCTTGGAAAGGAATTCAGGAGTCACAGTGATACGCCAACTTATATTGCACGAACTTCAAAGAACAAGAAAAAAGAAATTTCACTTGTCCAACCAACATCTCAGAAATAGCATAAAAATATCCAAATTCACAACATTTAAAGAGGAATGTTTGTGGCCTGTATGTATAACTGTGACTGGTGACTTGCAGAGGCTATAGATACCAGTTATGAGTTAAGTGAAATCATCGTGAACTTGATTCTGTCACATAGATTGGCTGCTGAGTCTCCACGTGCAAGACAGCACCACCACCACCAGTGCTCGCTTCCAATTCGTTTTAAAGATTGTATGCAGAAGCCAAAACATAATTTGTAATTTATTTCCTGCACTTTTTTTTTGTGGAGGTACGCGTACCCTTATCCTTAAACTTTAAGACAGACTCAGTCCATATAGTTGGGATTGTGGAATTTGCAGGCTTTAAAAAGAAAACATATGTATGTCAAAATCAAGGCTAAACACAAGTACAACTCAAAAGTTTATACATGGAGGTTAGTCACATGTAGTCGTCAAGTATTTTAGCATAATCCCAATTATCGTATTTGGATACGCTGTGCTTCATAGTAACCGTTTTGCAATTGCCCTTGTACATGTTGTTTACAAGAGCAAAAGTTTAAAGTAGGTTAAATTAGCTGTAAACTGATCATGCCTCTAAACTATATTTTAGAAAAAAAGCACTGGTTATTTCACTAGACCCTATTACATTACAGTTTATGATAGATTTTACTTCACAATACATTTAATTTCTGTGAGTTGACTATCTTGTCTACTACGTTGGCCACTTTTCAAGGAACCGATGTTAACTAATATAGACAAGTTTCACTGTACGATGAATGATATAGTTGTACTTTCTACTTGTTCAACCAACCTTCAAATAATGTTTAGGCTAAGCGTTATTTAAAAATAAGTAAAGAAATTATACTAAAAAATATATTGGAAAAACACTAGGTATACCTTACTCGCCTGAAATTGCAAGAACACGAGATTCTACTTCCATGGTGTTCTGAAAGATTTAATATGACCATACTGTTGGTATGCATCTTAGTGGTCAAATGGTAGGCATTGTAGTGTGAGAGCCCATAAGCTCAGTAGTCGTAACAGTGACCGCTGTATCTAATAAATTCTAAGTTCTTACATCAGACAACTCCGAACGCCATATTTCAGCACGGAACAGGACGTTTGGGCGCCACCATTTGGGCGCGGACGTTTCGGCGCTGCCGTTTGGGCACCGGACGTTTGGGCGCAAAGCCGTTTAGGCGCCAGACGTCTGGGCGCGAGGTACATAGTAAAAATCACAATTTACGACATATAAAGTAAGCTAGACACTGAAAACTAAGCGCGAATGAAGATATATATATATATATATATTTTTTTTTCCTACACTTCTATCTTTATCTCACCTCATTTATCTGTATATTTTCTCTCTATCTTACTTATTCATCTATATTAAATAGTTTAATGAGTTTGTGGCCTTTGTTTGCTAACCTCGTCATGGATTGAATTTTCGCTTGTTCACGATTCTTGTACTTCTGATCTAATGTTGATTTAATTTTTGTATTATATAAGAAAGCTAGGAAATGAAGGAATCAGACGAACTGTTAACAATTTTCTTAATGTTAATTAAAATATATTGATTTAATTTTTGTATGTTTTAAAAAAAGTTAATAATTACATATTTATGAATATTAAAATTTGTTTTCTTTCGTATTCCAAACTCTTCTCTTCCTTAAGTCCAATAAAGAACTACCAGTAAAAGATTTCCGCGCACTCGAGTTGAGAGAAGTGGCCCCGCGTAACGTAGTCGTTAACACACTCGCCTTCAGTGCGAGCGGTCCCGCGTTCGATTCTCGGTGGGGGCACTCTGTCGAAAAAGTGTAACACGCTCTTTTAGGCCAGCCACCCTGAATGAGGTTTTCCTGGGCTTTCCTCATTCACACCAGGCAAATGCCGGGGTGATACCTAATTTGTAAGTCCATGCCGCTTCCTTCCTTCCCTTTCCCCGGATAGTATGCTCCCTCAAACGCGACGGGCTAAATGGCCTTAGATGCCGAGACCCCAGAAATCTAAAAATCCTAAATCCTAATCGAGTTGAGGGAAAGATATTTCGCATACAGGGTGTCTAAGGCATTGAGTTTAGGAACTACAGTATGCCGTATTTCTGGTATCACTTTTTTTTTTATTAACATTCCAATATAAGAATCAAAACTTAACACACCTTTTTTTCCGTCCCATTGTAAGCATTTAATCTGCTTTAAAGAAAGTGACGAAAGGAAAAAAGAAGAAAGATTTCAAAGTGAAAAATAATAGTTAAGTGTACATATATTGGTCATTTAGCCACTAGAAATGTGTTTGACATTCACATTTATTGCATAACTGCAGTAGAAGGCCTGCTTTAAGTTTTTTAATGGAATAGACTCACTATGAATGTAATGCAATCAATCATATCTAGTCTGGTCTACTTACCTTTGGCTTGAAAAGTTATCAAATAAAAAGCACACTTAACTTTGGTTGAAACTTAAATTTACAAAATTTAATTGTTAATTCAGTTTTTAGAATTTTGAAATTACAGTATTTCTAGTATGTAAAACAAAATCCAGTATAGTTCAAGGACTTCCACTACAGTAGACATCTTGTGATATCTTGATTCGAACTTAGTACTCAGCGCCTAACATAATGACTTTAATTTAACTCTCGCCCAAACGTCTGGCGCCCAAATGGCTTCGCGCCCAAACGTCCAGTGCCCAAACGGCGGGGCCCAAACGTCCGCGGCCAAACGGCGGCGCCCAAACGTCACGTACCGTTTCAGCAATACAATGCGATTCACCAACAATAGTGATGTACACTTCTAATATTGTAAGCATTTTTGTGTAGTCATGTAACGAACCTGTGGAATAAATTTCATTCCGGTTACATGTGTCTTTTGGTGTTGCAGTTTTCACAAGGAATAATGTATGTTTAAATATGATTACTAAAGATTATTTTTCACTTTTGTGATATAATTTAAAAAAAAAAAAAAAACTTCCATAATAGTTTTTATCTCTTAGGTACATTCATATTTATAGTGAGATTATATAACTCTGCAGTGCTAACTAACGGTTTCGTTTCAACTTTTAGGTTTCTGCTGATAAATTTCTAAGTAGATTAGGATGTGAAGGCTCGATACGTGTAAAAGTTGTTTCAATATTTGGAACTACAGGTGATGGAAAGTCTCACACACTTAACCATACGTTTTTTAATGGAGAGGAGGTATTTAAAACTTCTCCTGAGCAGGACTCATGTACTCTTGGCGTGTGGGCCGCATTTGATCCTCATTTACGAGTGATCTGTTTAGATACTGAAGGTCTTTTGGGAGCTACTAATCATGAAAATCAACGAACGAGATTACTTTTAAAGGTAAGTCAACATTTTTAATGTTTATGTTAATGTTTTATTTGGTAATGATATTTTTATTTATGTTTTATGTGCAAATTATGTATAATAGTATAAGTATAAACGATATAATGTGTATGTGTATATATATATATATATATATATATATATATATATATATATATATATATATATATATTGTGATTTGAAAATATTAAGAAACTCATATGCATCATTTTGGTTGATGACCTGCCATTTTTCCAGCAAGACCATAATCCCGTCACTATAGAACTTCCGTGGTTTCTGGTCAAAAAATTGTGACGTGCTTTTTAATGCTTCTTTTGAAACATCATCATTCAGGGGGTTCTGTTGTGACCATAATAAATGATAGTCTTACCGTTACAGGTACAAAAGCAATACGGTAGATGAATTTAAAATAGCCAGCTAAGTTGACTTAATTTCTGACGGGTTGTTAAAGATGTATGCGGTCTAATGTTGTCAACGTAATATATGACACTCTTTCTATTGACCAGTTTTTCCCGTTTCTTTTGAATTACTAGGCGCGCTCGTGCTAATTGTCGACAGTACAGATCAGAGTCTTGTCATTCATCCGCGGCATGTGCGCGTGATACACGATGCTGTTCCAATCCCACCTAAAGCACAACATTACTTTTATGGATGCGAGTGTGGACATCACCACAGACTGTGGAGCTTCTCGCTTCTACCACGATCTTTTTCGGACACTATTGTCGTAGGGCATCCACTTTCGATGACTTATGATTAACCGCTTCAGAAATAGTTCGTGTTCGTTGTGTTTCACTAGAAATTCGCAGCTATAAATTCAATGGAATAAATTGAGTCAGATCATGTGGTACCCAAAAGTCGAGCTTCTTGTCAATTTTCTCCAAATGGTTTAATACTGTTTGGCAAGATTGTTTTAATCATTGGCGACGTCATTACTGCTTACATGCCAGTCTTACTCGTCTTTTACCAAAATATTATCTACTTTTGCTGTGATTGGTCACCTACTTTGAGGAGTATCTTGGACACCGAAATTTCCAGAACAAAGGGAATTGAACCAACTTATAATGTATCTTGCCCATAAATGGCCCGAATTTCAAGGGCCAGCGCAACCCCTCCCCCCCCCTTACCGAAATATAATTGTAAAACATAGCGCAGTTTTGCAGAAAGGTCAGACGCAATATCGTACGTCTGATTCTTAAGAATTTCAATACTTCTTTGGACATCTGCAAGCTTAACTGCCAGCTGTCGTTGGATCTGATCCGCTGTGACTTGCATATTAATACTTTGAGATTTGCAACACTAACTCCATCTCAGAGCTCCTTCGTGGCTAAGCGGTTAGCGTACGCGCCTTGGCGTGGGAGACGGGTTCGATTCCCGGTGGGGGCCTATGTGGTTCGGGTTCCGCGTTAATCAGTAGGTCCCATCTCATCATCGTATTTATGAATAGTAATTGTTAACTCATTTGATTCAAGAATCATTGATTTTTCTAGTACTTTCTAACTGAACGTTGTCTACCTGGTCGAGAATCACAGTTCTTTTACTGGGAGAGAATTACCTAAGATCTTTTCATTTAGATATTTTGTCACCTGTACTTGCCATATTAATGCAGAATCCTCCCAGGTAGTTACAGAAATCTTAAAATAAAATGACAAGCCGAGGTGAACCAAGTCAGGCTTCTGGCGTGCAAAGCTGTGGAACACAGCAGCTCAGCCACCAGATATAGTGGGCTCATCCTGAGACTATGGGCTATTTGTCCACGAAATTTCGTTCAGATCCGACCAGTAGTTGCCGAGAAATAAGATACCCCTCCACACAACTACCTACCTACATCTACCTACCTGGAGTGACCCAGGGTATCAAGATCAAATCTCACAGCCTACTACGTGGGTAGGTGTTTCATCTAATGAATGGTACTAGGACACAATGCTATCTTTCAATTTGGGGCCTCTGGTCTGATCTCAAAAGATTCCTTTCGATTTTTTTTTAATGTCCAGTTTAAAATTTCCCCATACTGGTTGTATTTGAAACCTCTAATAACTGAATAATCTTATTTTGTGTTTATTTGCATTCCCATTTGAAAATTTATGAAAATCGAAAAGCGCAGAAAAATTACTCTGTTCTAGTTATGAGCATCAAAACAGTTCTTCTTTGTTTACTATCATTTATTAGTTCTGTTGAGAAAATCATGAGAGTGGGTCAGTATTTCATATATAAATGCAGCTGATAAGGTAGTAGTTGCATAAAGAATTATGTATTTTTGTTATAATGCCATCCGATTGAATTACAGGTGTTGGCACTATCTGACATAGTAATATATAGAACAAGAGCTGAAAGGCTACATCGAGACATGTTTACGTTCCTTGGTGGAGCTTCTCGTGTTTATACCCATCATTTCCAGTTAGCACTTCAGGCAGTAGGGCGTCGAGGAGACTTCGAAGGACCTCTCTCTGCTCTTGGGCCTGCTGTGATTATCTTTCATGAAACGGAACATACTAAACCACTACAATCTTGTGAGTATTATTGGTTAGATGTTATTGATGTACAGAGATCTGAGACGCATATAAGTGACCAAAGCTTAACTCTAGAATGTCCAGGAAAAGTTATTCTTCTGTTACCTGTTGGAATTTTCTGTGTTCGCGTGTGCCGAACTATAACTCTATAAGATTACTATTATAGCGGATTCTACTGGAAAACAGGAAGAGTCACGGGTTCCGATGCGGCAGAGGAAATACTCTTGACAGGCCCTAATTCATGGGATAAGCATGAGGTGGTATGACTGGTGTTCTGGAATGGAATAGCTTAAATTCTAGGGTAACTGCTGTTGTAGGTTGAGACTTGTGTTAATAATCAACTGCCGAGTTCACTTTGCAGTTTTTCACACCTTTCTGATCTTAACTTATCGTTTTATATCATTAGCCACATACGATTGTAAAATATCGGAAAGCTTATTTGTAATGTATACAAATTCACTGGGAACATTTCGATCTGCTGATGTGTATATAATTGTCTGAATATGTTCATAGTCATAAAAATAAAACTCTGCTTCATCCAGTGGTACTATAAATTCATCTTTCTCGTGATATATATAATGCTCATAGTCTTCTACAGTTGGCTTTTCGGTTGTATCAATGATCACTGTAAGGTGTTGACTGCAGGCTGCGAACTTTGGACATCTTCCACAAATGATCTTGCAAACCTTGGGCCATAGGATTCGTTTGATTTTTTTTTTTTTTTTTTTTTTTCAATTTTTGTCAAGAAATTGGAAACCAAGATTAGCTTTCGTACATGGTTATTTTAACACATCGTACAGGCGAATCATGGTTCCGGTTTATGCTTCATGCACCGATTGATGGTCTTATTGGCGGTTAGCGATTCATTTATTACTTAACCACAATTTCTGAGTCGAGAGAACTAAAAATATGATGTGGAAAAGAGCACGACGTAACCCTCTTAAAATCGATTCACATTCTGTGACACAAAATAACGAACTCTTGCTAATAGGCCGGTAGTAATAATAGATTCCTGTTAGAACGTATCCATGTATTGTATGTATCAGTCTACTTGGTGAATAGGGGTAAATGCTAAAAATTGGTCACTTGTACGCTTCTCAAGCTTCTGTAGGTAGTAATTTTAGACATAAAGTATTATATATCATATTTAAGTAATGATATATATATAATATATTTCCGGTGAGGTTAATGTGTGCTTATGATCTTTTGTTTCTGTAACATTAACACTTTGAGTGCTGGGCTTAGAAGTGCAGGCTTTCCCAAGAATGCTGGGCTTTTTTGCAACCATTTAAAAAAATATATCTCAAAATCTAGAAAATCTAAAATAATAAAATACAACATCCACCGTTTGAAAGAATAGAGCGTGCTTTTTATTCTTATCTGAATTCCAACCACAAAACCATTACAAATCACAAATAACGTTTATACGTAGCGGAAGGAAAATGAATGCGAATATGAGAATTACTATCTCACGGTTACTTACTTGACATATCTGATATTTATGTTGCTATATAGTCTGGATCATTCTCACAATCGTCCAATAACTCTCCTTCCAACAAATCACCATCCTCTCGATCAATTCCACTTCTAAACTGAAGCGCATTGAATTGTTCGACAGGCTGTTTCTGGCCATTTTGATGGTCAAACAATGAGAACATGGTTTTTGGTCCCTGGCGGCATAATAACAAAGTATTAATTAGGATCTTCACGCCATCTATTGACCAAATTTCGAACTACGAAATCCAAGGGATATTTCAGAACAACCAACTCCGTATAATAAAGGAACAAAACCATTGAAATATATTTTAAATCAAATTACGTGTAAATACGGAAACCGCAGTCTACAAAAGATCAGCTACTCCGTAAAAATACGGAATTGGCACTCAAAGTGTTAAATGTGTGGCTTTCTTTAGTTAAAAACGATTAATATAGTTTATTTACTAATGCAGTCTATATCCACTTATTATTGAAATTAAGAGTAAGTGTGTGCAGCATATAATTTCGAAATTATGCTCAATTCTTGAAGTAGAAAATACTATAGAAAACATACCGTTTCTAAAAGTGATAGATAGTATGGACATAAAGTTTTCCTGAACAGTGTTCTGCTACTTATTTTGTGCCCTTTTTCAACAGGTTAAATCACTCACATAATATTTTAAATTAATAATGATAATGTAATTTGCTTTTACTGCTACCAGATACTGTATGTATCCCAGACGATCAAATCTCTTCGAAGATATTTATTTATGTAATTTGTTCTTTCGCAGCTCCAACACAAAGTACTGAAGATATGCTTCGTCGTAAGTTTTCCGAACTTAAATTGGAAATGGAAGCTTTTAGTTCATTAAAATATGTTGGTATACGAACAGTCAAACGGTCAACCGATTTCTCAGGGTTAAAGACAGCAGTACAAAACGAACTAGAAAATACAACTGTACGATCAGCACGAAGTCCACATGTTGTTTATCAAACGTTAAAAGTAAGTTTATGTAAATATTTATTTTTTAAAAAAGTACAGTGAGTAATCTACATCAGTGTTTCTCGAACATTTTTCGCTGATGTATCAGCAGTGATACGGATACCACAGGTTGAAAAGCCTGATTACATGTTTACTTGAGCTTAGGGTGACGACAGTTCTGTTTTAAGTATAAAAATATATAAATCAATTCTCTCTTAATTGATTTTTAGTGAGTATGTTTCCCTGCGATGTACATGAAGGTGTATGTAGCATACAGTTTATAATTTGTTTAAAACGATTAATTCTAATTAAATTGAGTGACGAAAAGTGTGTGCAAAGGCTAGAACACCATCCCATTAATATATCACTGCAAATAGTACATTTTTGAAACTAGTAAATCGAAAAGTAGTACTTACCACTGCTTCTAGTAATTAAAATTGGAGACTGAATAACTTTCTGTTATAACTCGTACGAAGTATTTATTTATTTAAAAAAAAAAAAAAAAAAGACTTAAATTTTATAATTATTGAACCGAGGCTCAGATTTATACTGACTCGGTATAATGTAAGTTTAAAAATACATGAGTTAATCAAAGTAATGTTACTCATTGCATATGGGACTAACGTTGGTGAATAAAGGTTGTAGTATTCGTTATTAGAAACTTGAGTACTCTGTCGTATTCCGTATGACGAGGGTACTGGCAATTTTGCTAATTATGAATATATTTAAGTTCCATTTCACTTGCAGTACAAGGAGGAAATTACAGTTTCTGCATTCTTTTCAGTAGTAATAGTTGGGAAATTCTTTTGGGACACTATGGAAGAGAAAGGAAGTATGAACACGTAAAACGGAGATAGAGAAATTAGAAACGAAGTTAGAGAAAAGTTTCATTACAGTCTCGAAATACTGTGTCTAACGACATGTCTGTAGGTGGGTGATGTGTGATCAACCCATCGGGTTCCATCATTTATTTTAACTTTTCAGAACGTAGTTTCGCGTATGTTCAAATAGCTCATTATTTTCGTCACAGTGTGGTTCAACACAAGACTCTGGACTACAATTTGTTTTCAATCTTCGTCCCGTTCACTTGTAAGATTAGTTCTTGGTTCAAATATCGTGCTATAGATGTGGAGAAAGCTTTTCCAACGTCTTATCATATTCCTTTTTCCATTTTCCCGGGACTTCTTAATAACAGCTGCTGTGCGCTATATGTATAACAGCTAGTACATTGGCTTGTTAATGCTGTACTTGTGGTACACATTTTTGAAATGTTGTTTATTATTTCTTTTCGTGAGGATTGACACGATTTCTCATTTTCCCCAATTTTTAGTATTTCTTTTTCTGACTTTAAGACACATTATGTCGAGGCAGTGTGCACACACTGGACCTGCCTCTCATTTAATTTTTATCGTTATTTCATATGCTGCGGAAGCCCTTAGTTATTTTTAGTTTTGCCTCTTCTCTTCGCAGACTAATATTTTAAACTTGTGTTCGTATTTTTCTGTCTTTTCCCGTTTTGTGTGGAATTGTTTGTTAGTAATTTCTCAAAATATTCCCTCTATTTCATTTTGTGGATTTTCTGTCATCGTCGATTGAGTGTGTTTGGCCTTACTTCCTTTATATGTTCTTTATTAGTTCGTACATTATTTTTGTGTTGCCGTCATTACATCCTTTTCTAAGTCCAAAAGCTTTCATTTTACTTTTCTTATATATTTTTTGGCATCTGTTTCTTGATGTTTCCGGTTAATATACTGTGGTCACCATCCATTTTATGTTACGAATCACTCTTATGCCCGTCAGTGCTTTTTCGCAATATTTGATCGATAATTAGTGTATTTAACGTTTTAAAAAAATCTCAAATTATTATTAAATGAAGAAAAGTCGCGATACAGTTTTGATAGTTGGGTGCCATAATTTTCGGTGCGGTGAAAAAAAAAAAAAAAAAAACTGCTTAATTAGTTACATATTGAAATTTTGTCTTGCGTATGGAAAATTTTACTGTGCTTTTTAGTTACATAAAATTAAAAGAAATATCCTTTCCCAATTTGTAGTTCTTTCCTTTGACTGAAATGTAAGAAGCTATTGCCATTTATGTTTTGTTCTCCAAGGTCTTAAGTGTTCAAGTATTTTATCAAATCCTATTCTGTTCAGTTACACATTCATATCTCACAAGTCAGAGTTTGTTATTTTACGTTGCGTGTTTCTTTCTCAATCTTCGAAAAAGTAATTTTCGTGATGCAACCTTTGTGCAGTTAATGCTTCTGTCTAAAATATATTTGATTTGCTCGACGCGTTCCGTCAGATTCTTACTACCGGTATTCCTACTCCATTCTGACTAGTATCTTATTTCCGTTCCATCCTTTTCCTCCTTCATATAGACTATTTTACTTTACCCTTTCCATTTTCTTCTACAAAGACCAATTCCAAGTGTATTCTTTCTTCCAGTTACGACTGTCAGTTTTTATACTTCATTTGTAAGAGAGATTGTAATCAGTGTTCCGATCTCAAGTATATTTTCATGCCAAGTCTTTTCCAAGAGTCAGTCCTGCATCAGACACACGAATCAATCCTGTATAAACTTCAAAGCAGATTGATCACGCACCAACCTGTTAGATGAGAAAGAATTTAGTGCTGATAGCCTTATGGAAGTTCCTTACTCACCACGAAGAATTAAGATTGAATTTTAACATACTTGTAAGAAGAAATTGTAAGGACTTCGTTTTCGTGTTTTATATCTTGCTAGATAGTTGGAATAGCGAAAATGTATTTTATATGGATGGTAATTAAATATAAATATAATAATTGCATTTTTGTGACCATTTTAATGATAAAACTTGTTATTGTAGTTCACAATTTTCTCGAGTAATTTCTTTTTAAAGAAGATTTAGAAGGTTATTGTTCAGCGAGAATCCTCATAAATTAAAATAACGCCTCAAGGTATAATACGATTAAAATGGGATTGAAACTTGGAGAATACTAGCCAATTGTGCTAAGAAACTGATTGCCTCCGATAAACTTAATTTGGAGGTCACAATTAAAGTCCTAAATTAGATTTTCAACCATTTCAGTGAGTTGTGATGAAAAGCTTTACTTTTTGACCTATGCGTAAACAAGAATTTTATTTCATGTTTCAGGTCTTGAATGATAAATTTTCTGGTGAAATTGAGAATACTCCACCAGATCTTTTTCCAGATCAGTATTTTACTTGTCCCTCCAAATGCCTCTCGTGTGAAGCGAGATGCGATAATAGTATGGGTCATCTTCAAGAAAATAAACCACATGCCAACTCATCACGGTGCAGGTAATATATTTTTAAAGTTTTTTTTTTTTTTTTTAATCAACGTAAAGTAAACGTATTTTTAAAGTTAAAATTAAGTTAAATTGATTGTGGTATCATTGGAGCATACCAAAGAACCCGAAGAAATTGGTTTTCATGCTAGTCTCAAAATCTGTCCTGTTCTTATTTTATTGTATTTTATATTTACTTGTCTGTTTGTGATATATTAATACTTTTGTGAAATATGATTTTTTTTTTCTTGTAGACTTTGTCTCAAATAAAATACTTTAACCTTTCTCTGGTTCAGTTTAAAATTACAGCTTATATTTCAGTTGCCTATACTGCAGTTTTTAACGGACTATACAATAAGTCTGCTACGAACTCCTAGGTCGGTATATATGATTAAAAAGTCCAACTTCGTACTTGTTAGTGGTTTTTAACAATAAATTCGGTGGTGTCGGTATATTTAAACTTGAAAGAGTAAAAGGTGATTTGAAAAGTACCGTATAATCACAATTAGTTAAAACATTTCCTTGTATTTATAGATCGTAGTGGTTTCTGAAACCTCTTAACTTCATTGAAGAATGCAGCTTAGACAATCGAAATCTAAAATTGAAACATGAGAAAATAGAAAAGTTCGTGCATTTTATCGTAAATTAAGTATAAAGGGTAGTCCATAAATAATTTTTCCTATACTGGTGTAGTTATTCTAGAACGTTTGCATTTTGTATAGAAGTAGGTGTATGTCGGTCTCTGTGTGTAGTAACCATTGATTGACATAAGGTACTTGTCACACCGCTGTCCTGGCTTGAAGAACACCTGTTCATAAAAATTCGTGTCCTGTACATAAGAGAAGCGCCAGATAGTAGTTTTCACAGTTCCATTGCTTGTTAAACTCGTTTCCCCAACCACTTTTCAAGGCGTGAAATAGGTGAGTCACTGGGTGCAAGATGCAACTGTAAGGGTTATATTTAATGCGTCCTAACCAAGATTATGTAGATGTTTCACAATTTTTCTGACTGCGTGAGGTCTGGTGTTAACGTCAAGAAGATGGTCATTTGATGTTAGTATGTTAGGTTGCTTTCACGTGATTATAGTCTTCAAACGTTAGGATTTCAGAACAATGCTGTGCATTGACAGTTCCATCTTCAAAGGGCTAGGGCAGAACCCTTTCATGTCGAAAGATAATGAGGAGCACTTTACCGGTCAATTGAACCACTTGAACCTCTTGTGAACTGAGGTACTTCCACTTCAGAGATTGATAAAGGAACCTGTTGCTCTGCCGCTCGTATAGAAATTCTGTAGGGAGATGACCTTCATTAATTTGTAATTAGGAGACATCTAGTAAGGCACCCGCCGCGCCAAAACTTTTTGATACTGTTGAACATCATGAATGATTGTGTATGCATACCCAGTGCTAAGTTCTTCAACAGTTTCATCGACATTCAACATTCTGTTCGTTCGAATAAGTTCATTCGCTCGTTCAACGTTTTTCACATTACTGGATGGCGATGGCGATCTTGCGCGATCATCAGGCACTTTCACACCCATGTGCAAACTGCCTGCACAACTGTCTTATCATTTACACTGACATGACTTTGGAATCATAGATATGTACGAGGCATCTGTGGATTTCTGATGACATGATGTTCCACGTGCCCTGCATCTCCGTTCCTGTCCAGGATTGTAACACACCACCATCTCCATTGAACGCTGTCTTGGGTACAGTGTTGCCAGATCTGAAAATTTAAAAAGTAGCGAGATTGAAAAAATAGCGGATTTTAACTATTTGTAACCCAAACATAAAAATGTCAGATGTGTATGTTGACTATAGTCAGACGGTGACAGCAGTTTCGGACTTTTGGCGGTGGTGTGTTAGGGCAAACCCCATACTACGTAAGCTGCAGTAGAACTGGCAATGTGCAATGAACGGGGAGGCGGTGTTGTATAAAATGGGCGACTTGTCTGATTTTCAAAGTGACATGTTTGCTTAAGCCAATTTTATGGATTCAGAAATACACTTCACAACTTTTACAGTATGTTGATTTACTGATATTCTTTACTTATTTAATTCACTTGCTAAATTCTTTATCTGGGAGCCATGAATTTTCAAAGATTCATTGTAACTCCTCTTACGGATTATGTTAATATGGACAATACAAGTAACACAACTAAATTTGCGATGTTCATGTTTACACAGCTCTCTATAACTGTTGGGCCCAGACATTAACTGAGACAGCAACACAGTGATACTGAAACAATGCATACTTAACAAAAGTCTCATGTCAGATTTGAAGATAAAAATGTACTAACACAAGAATTGAACTACTATTAAACATGTTGTACATTGTAAACAGAATACTCAACAAACAAAATTTTTATTGTATTACATAAATTAATAATTCGTGATTTCATTTACAAAAATAAAAAAAAAGTAGCGTATTCTTGAGTTATAGCCTGTAGATAATTAAAAGTAGGCCAAAAACTAGCGTGTCGCCCACTTTGAAATTTTGGTAACGATGGCACTTAAGAAATCGCCCAATCAGCTACTTGTAGCCCAGTCTTGGCAACACTGCGTGGTATATGGTTAGCGCACCCGGGTTCGATTCCGTATGAGAGCTCTTGTGGTTTGGAGAGCTCCTCCGTGGCTAAGCGGTTAGCGTACGCGCCTTTGGCGTGGGAGACCCGGGTTCGATTCCCGACGGGAGCTCATGTGGTTCGGATTCCACGTTAATCAGTAGGTCCACGTCTCATATAGCCTCGCTGCTGAAAGGGACGCTAAACTAAAATCAACTCAACTCTACTCTTGTGGTTTGGTTCCCACGTAAAGTTGTAGGTCCACGCCTCATATAGTCTCGGTGCTGAACGGGACGCTAAAATCCAAATCAGTTAACACTGCCATCTGTCATTATGGTCGGACACGTGTTTTCCTACAAGTGTTTCTTCAAATCACTACATCGACACACTCTGTTAAAAGAACATTATAGTTAATATAGAAATAAATATATTTTACGTACCTTGTGCAACGTACGCACGTAATATATATATTTGGTCTAGGAATTAATTCGTGCGGTTGGTACGCACACATTGAAGCTGTAGTACAAACACAAAATACATAAATACCTTAAGAAAAATATTGTCCATCGCTAGCCACCACTTTCGTCCATCTGTCAGGCAATGTACGGATTCCGTGGCGAAAGAAGTCCTCATCCTTGGAAGCGATCCAGTCAGAGACCCATGTTTCGATATCTTCTGAAGAAGTAAACCGCTGTCAAATCAAATCGTTGTTCATGCAATCGAACAAGTAGTAGTCCGAAGGAGCAACGTCTGGTGAATACGGCGGGTGGGGTAAAACTTCCCATCCGACATTTTCTAAATAGGTTTTGACCGGTTTTGCGACATGTGGGCGAGCGTTATCATGTTGAACAATAAGTTTATCATGTCTGTTCTCCCATTCTGGTCGTGTTTTGGCCAGAGTTTGCTTCAAACGCATTAATTGTCGTCGATAACGTTCTCCATTCATAGTTTCACCCGGTTGCAGCAGCTCATAGTACACCACACCTTTCATATCCCACCATATGCACAGCATAACCTTTGCACAGTGAATATCTCGTTTTGGTTGTGATGGACCTGGTTCACCTGGTTTCACCCAGGCCTTTTTTCGTTTAGGGTTCTCGTAATGGATCCACTTCTCATCACCCGTAATAATTCGATGCAGAAACCCCTTTCTGCTCTGTCGTTGAAGCAGCAATTCGCAAATGGTTTTTCGTCTTTCAACGTCTCTGTCTGTCAATTCATGTGGAACCCAATGTGACATCTTTTGAATCATTCCCATGGCTTTCAAGCGTTTGGAGACTGTTGTTTGATCAACGTCTAATGCTGCTGCAAGTTGTTCCTGCGTTTGACACGAATCCTGCTCGAGCAATGCTGTCAATTCTTCGTCTTGAAATTTTTTTGGCTGTCCAGCTCGCTCTTGGTCTGCCAAGCCGAAATCACCACTTCTAAACCGTGCAAACCACTTCTGACACGTTCGCTCAGCTAGAGCATGGTCACCATACACTTCCACCAAAATACGATGACTTTCAGTCGCACTTTTCTGCATGTTAAAGTAATGCAGCAGGACACCCCGCAAAAACACTTTATCAGGCACAAATTGCGCCATGTTCACTTAACTACAAACTGGTGTTGTTGACGCTTTAATCCACTGCCCTATACTACGAACGATACGCGATGACAGGGGTTTGCAACACATGTGTGGATACACGGAACTGTGGAACGCTCCGTTCGTTGCGCCATCTCTTGTCCACCCGCACGAATTAATTCCTAGACCAAATATATAAATATATATATATAATATACACGACTTGCGTAAATAATATGAACACTTTTAACACACTATAATTATTTGAAACATGTACCTATTAAAATTATATTGTAACATTAAGAATATTAAATCACCATCTAGTGCGCAGAAATAAAAACTTATTTTCGGACTACGCTGATGTGTGTGTGTTCGTTCCGCACAATTACCAAAGATACTTATTATTTTTGTTTCAGATACCAGCATCAATATGAAAATTGTATTTATATTTGCAAGAGTTGTCATAGTAATGGGAAGGAAGTAGTAGTAGTACCCAAAACTTCCGCATCAACAGACACTACGTGGTTTGGATTAGCCAAATATGCATGGTCAGGGTAATTATAATAATATATATTTTTTTAAGATTATGTACAATGGGGCACAGAAGCTGGTATTCATCTTTCTGGTTTCGTTAAATTCAGTAAAACGAGAATACCGACTTACGTAATCTATTGTACAGTCATAAATTTAAGAAATGTTACCACTTATATTAGTTGTGTGAATAATAATAATAATAAAAAAAAAGGTGTTAAGAAGTTACTTACATTTAATTAGTGGTTAACATTCCTTACAGCACCGAAGCTGCATGAGGTGTAAATTTCCAAATTAACTTGGAATCCGAACCATGTGAGCTCTCGCCGAGAATCGAACCCGGGTTTAACGTACTGAAGGGCTTTATATTACAGTGAGAAGGCTTCTTTATGATAATTCGTGACCAAAATAAATTACTAGCGAATAAATTAAATACAGTCAGAAAGAAATGAAGACAACAAGTAAGTCACCAGGGTGTCTATCGATCACGAAAGTCACCAAAAAGTCACGAAATCAGAAAACGGTTATGCAAGTCAAGAAAAAGTCACGAAATTTAGCTTTTGGATCATAATTTTTTTTATCTATATGTACAGACTGGAAAATTTTGTTCTATAAAACGTCAAAATTTACCACTAAAAATGTCTCTGGTCTGCTTTAGACGCTACCAAATCGCAAGCAAAGCACGTGTCTATCGCATGCATGAAAATTTGGCCCAATTCGCACCCAAATCTCTCTTGAGAAATACTAAATGTTGTGATTTGGGAAAGAAAAGGTCACGAAATTTCGTTTTGGAATTTTAGTAGACACCCTGATCACGATCCGCTTATTTTAATGAGAAATAGTATGAAAAAAAAAAAATGGTAAAACGTTGAATTTCCATTTATCCGTGCGGGGATTTTCCATTCTATCTGTTACGTGTGCATTAGAAAGAAGATGCAAGAACGCGAAACAAGTGATCGTAAGAGTTTTCCCAGGAGCAAAAATAAATACTAATATTTTTATTAGTATTATAATTAAATTGTAATTAAAATTACACCTTTGCAAACTTCTGACTACTTCATTATTTTATGATGTATAGGTCGTTTAAGTACATTCCACGCGACCGGTGCCATACATAAATGGAACTTCAATGTATGTGAATAAGAGCAAATAACTTACTTCTAAGGTAGGTCAGTCTCAAAAAAAAAAGTTTGGGTCATGAAAACGTGTATAATGTTCTTAATCTATGTGCATGGAGACTGATATGATATCTCAGAGCCAATTAATTAAGTTAAATGCTTGAAATAAGACAATTTAAGTTAAGAATATTCAAATTATTTTGTATGATACATATAAATATAATTTATATATATATATATATATATATATATATATATATATATATATATATATATATATATATATATATATATATATATATAATGAATTATGAAAGACACGGAACTGTAGTATCTTAACTGTAGGTGAGTCTTAATACAGTGTAATAAAATATTACAGGATTAAACTTGACAGATCAGAATAGAAATGAAGAAATAGTGTTGTATCTTGGGTTAACGTTTTTGTAGCCAAGTAATTAAGCATGAAAAGTGATGTGTTAGGTTAAACAGTAAAAGTTTTACTACGTAATGTATTGCCTATAATACAGAACAGAATACATAACAAAATTTTTTAATGTTTTAATTATGTCTGTAGTTTAGAAAGTAATAGTTACTTGATTCTATGAATTAAAGTAAAAATCTGCTTTTCAGCTACGTTCTGGAATGTCCACACTGTGGTGTGATATATAGGAGTCGCCAATATTGGTATGGCAATAAAAATCCCGAAGATGCTGCTGTGCGGACAGAAATACGTCATGTTTGGCCTGGGGTTGGTAGCATTTAGAGCTGTATATGTCTGTTATCTTGGTGTTTACGTGGGTGTTACATAAAAACGTTGGAAAAAGAGAGAGAGAGAGAGATCTAAAATGATAACGTCCGTAAATTTTGAGCGTACTTTGATGTGAATACAAACATGTATAGTATTTCAATAAATTTTTAGGAAATCTTGTATAAGAAAATACAATGCTCGGTAAAATTGTTTTACCCAAATTACTTGAAATATTCGATTTGTTTGTGTCGCTTATCAAGATTCATTGTACTGCACTTGTACACCTTGCTTAAATAAAATTATGGTTAGTTTTTCTTTCAAAAGACCTGTACTCTGGCTCTTCGATAGAATTGTACTTGGTAGATGCAAAAGTTCTGCCTACTTTTGGGAGGTCCCATTTAGTAGACTACTGACCAATCAAATGGCGCTACTAATGTGTGAATCACTGATCTTGTAATTGGGGGAATCTTAGATGGAATGAAGTGTTGACGAGGAGCTCATAAGGGATAGAGTAGTTTTTCGGTAAAATAGAGACCAATATACGAGTGGTCTCTTAGTGGAGAAGCTCTTGGCCAAGTTATAAGAGACAGTCCGAAGCCAATAGTAGCGAAATCAATGTGCCAGGAACACAGGAGAACAGTTCAAAGAAGGTTAAAAAAAAGTTTGATTTCACATCAGCTGAATTGGAACCAACAAGATCGCGATCGCGACTTTCGTTTCTTTTTTCTTTTTTTTTTCTGGCACAACAATGCTCAGTTCTTGCCACACACTGTGACGGGCAACGTGGAGTTACGTACCGGAACCTAAAACGTGTTGCGTTTTTGAATGCTGCCATTGACTTTCAAACTAGAACTTAGTCCCAAGAAGTTAAGTGTTAGTTGTTAAGTGACGTGTGAAGAAAATAATTCATTTGGAAGGTCCTTGATCTTAATTAAACCATTAATTAGGACCACCAAAACTACTTAAAGCATTGTAGTCGAAACGGCCAGATCTTATTAATCGCCAAAGAGTCATTCACATGATAACGCCAGGCAATTGCTGCTAACATCGCACATAAAAATTTATTGAACTTTACTGGGAAGTTTTACCCCACTCACCTTGTTCTCCTTGCTTCTCTCTTAGACTCCTACCTGTCTCAAGCGTTGTAAAACCGCTCTGAAAATCATCGATAATGTTTAGGCTGTGTAAACTGTCTTACGAAAGTTCTTCGACTCTAATTCTCAGGATTTTTGTCAGCGTAGAATTCATTTCGCTTGCACAACGACAAGAGGTCATCAATTGCGGTGGCGATTTTGCACCGTCCTAGATTAATTACATTTTGTGTTCCCGCTTCTATCTACATTTTATGGAGAAATGAATAGAACTTTTGCACCTGCTAATGTAAAATGAGTGGCTAATTTTTAAACAACAATAAAAGCTGCTAGAATTACTTACATTCGGTACTTCAGTGTGTGATGAAAACTTTACCCACAGTAACAAGCAGTCTCGTTAAACTAGTTTAAAAGTTGTTGGTCCTTGGAAATTTTGTGCAAGAGAAGCAAGAATGAAAAGTTAAATACTATTCTTATATGTAATAATATAAATTAAAGATAGGGTGTATTCCTTAAGTATTCATGAGAGTAGAATTTAGAACATAATTTATAGTCCATTGATATTATATATATATATATATATATATATATATAATATGTAAGTTTAACAGTAACTGTGCATCATATGTCTCCCATTCTTAAGATATATGAATGTAACCAAAAATAGAAGAATAGAACTGTGCATATTGTCGTGTACAGAAGTAATACACGATGAGATGAGGTTTGATTGGAAGACTTTTCCCTTATCACTAGGGGCTTTATTTTAACTTGCTTCAGTTTATCGTCAGTTGTGAATAGCATATAAATCAAACTCTAAATCATATATAATACAATGACAAACGTGCTGACCAGCTGAGTACATTATGGTGTGTGTAATAAGGATATTGTTGAATAGTAATTGATGAATAATTAGCAAATAGCAATTGTAAAAGCTGGAATCAGTAATCAATCTCGAAATTCTAAAGCCTCACATCTTGTTGTAGTAACATTAACTTCTTGAAATGCTTTTTATTAGTAGTGTTCAGGTCAGTGGCGTATTTAAGGGGGTGGCTTCCGGGCTTAAGCCACCCCCAAAATCTTACTTACTATAGTAAAGTATATGAAATATCTTGCAGAATTTTCACATTTTCAGGCATAGCCCCCCCCCGAAATAAAATCGTAAATACGCCACTGGTTCAGGTAAAAATATTTTCAAGAAGTTAGGGTTAGCACTAGAAGTACGTGGTAGATTAGCAATTGAATTTTAAATATAATCGCTCATGATAATATCTGTTGAAACTGTGCGGTAATTTAATATTACAACGAAGTCTAAAGTAAGATTAACAATCTTGAAATGTAAATCAATATAGGAGCAGAAAGTCTTTAAATACAAATTTTGCAAACATTTTAAGGGTTAAATAAATACAGTTGCCTACCAGGTGAAAGTACACACATAATGGTTGAACTGGAACGTTTGATAAGTGTCCGTCACAACTATGCTAGCATTACCCGTATCTTACTCTTCCTCTAAAATTTTCAAGGACATTTCACTTTTATTATTGGTGTAGTTTTGTCAATGACACGTCGCATTATCATCTTGAATGCATGTGTTGTTTCTGATTTGTTGACGTGGACACAACATTTCAGACATTCCAAAAAAAAAAAAAAAAAAAATCACAGGACCACAATGTGTGTGTGTGGGGGGGGGGGATTCTAGCCGCCAGGAAATTTCTTGTGCAAAGTACAGATGTTGCATAGGCAGTGTGATAGGTGGTTCTGTTCTGTTGAATCACATGCTTTCAGATCCATACCATCCAATTGAGGTTACAAGAATTTAGTTACGTTTCAGTAAGATGCTCCATTCGCGGATAGTGCATATCTGGCTTCATTTGTAACATATTATGACAATCACTCTCCGAATTTACATTCCACATTAAACTGTGTCTTGTTATGCGTGGACTGGTGTTTCATGATTCACGCGAGGATTGCCGGTGCCCCATATCCTGCTAGTTCGTTTATTCACGGATTAATAAGATAGAAATGCATCTCATCATTGAAGATAGTTCTCCTCACGAAATTGACGTTCTACCTCTGGTTTTTCAACATCCAGTCGACATATCCACGCGCTTCAAATGGTCTGAAGGCTTGAAATGTTTTGTCACTTGAACTTCGTTTGAGACTGCGCTTCGTGGTTATTTTTCAGAATTTTTGAGCTATGCAAGACCTGCGCCGTGTACCTAAATGCTGATTGTTTACTATTAAACATCCGTATGAGTAAATACTAATCCAATGAATATCTTAACTCTTCTCAAGCCTGTTTCAATCTTTAATATGCCTATAAGCTTTTGGATAAATACAGATACACATGACAACCACTAAGGTTCAGAGACATCAACTTCTCAAATAACACAATCTTGTATTTTACGCTTTGTAGCTTCTCCAAGCTAACTACTCATCAAATGATTCATATACCCTGAACTCAAACCTCTTTAATCACTTAAAACTCCTACCAAAATTTCAGCCACATATGGCTCAATTCATCCAACTCAATCTAACTTTCATTACAAACATAAACATGAATATAGTTACATCCTTCAATTGTTTTTGCTACAAATTAACACCTTGCCCGATAAAACGTACGTAACACCTTGTCCGATATACACTCACCTAAACCCTAACATGAATGTCATTTGTTATGAGTGATAATGAATCGAGGTTCCTGGACCTAACGCTATCAATGTTTACAGCAAAACTGGTGGAGCGAATGACGCCCAAACGCTTTTATTTCCGCAACTGAACCTGTTTCCTCGAATTCTTGCGCACTTTTTGGAGCATCTTTTATACTTATCAGATAAACACGTGCCAATTTCTAGAAATACTCACGTGTAATTTATGAAATTGAGGTTGGTCATTGACTAGTATGTGGGTAGTTTTGCAATGGTTTTTATTTCGAAACAGCTGTACATCTATGATACGTTCACTTCTGTGTAAGCGAGTGGTCAGCACGGCCGTCTTTGGATTTCGTGTTCCCGCGTTTGATCTTGCAAAAGAAGTATCATGTTCGAATTCCATTTCACTCGTACCTGCACCCAGACGGAGTAGGGAATCAGTTGGGAGAGAATTCTATGGAATTCGTTAATATGATCAGCGTATTCCAAAAGAAAAACTCCAATCAGCCTATTTGCCTACAGCATACTCAGTGTTGCAAAAGGTTTTCGAAAAATGTTGATCGTAATCTGGAAACCAAGCAGGATATAATGAAAAGAAACCTTTGAGGTATCAAGCATAATGTATGCAATACTATGAGTTCCTGTATACGTAATTACTGTAAACGTACTGCATTTTCTACAGTGCAAAAGCTTTGACTCTCTCGAAATTTCGTTGCATTCTAGCTTGGCAAATGTATAAATTAAAATAAGACAGTTTTACTTAAGTAATGTAATTGACACAGGTGATTCTGTATTGTGTGTATATATACTTCACAAAAGAAAAGTAATTCAGGCAAAAGACGTTAACACCTGAATATGCTTATAATTGACTTTCATATAGCCAATTTTGAAGGATTTTTATCTATGTTAATTGTCGTATCATTGTATTGAAGTAGTCCGAGCATCTAGGTGATAAAAAATTTTGACTTTTGTGGTCGCAGCTTGATTTTCTCATTGCCGGCTATACATCCATATTTTGTTAAGCGGACAATGTTAATTAGAATAAAAGTGGTATTTTGGGCAAGAGGTAACAACGTGACACAGTAACGCTGCACCAAGACTGACTAGGCAGAAAAAAAGGATGTGTTATTATGAACAACTTAACATGTGAGTAACATTTTAAGTCGCGAAAATGAAAGTTAACTTAGTAGCTTGATATCTTCTTTGGTTTTGAAAGTATGACCAAAATCCTTGAGAAGGTGTGTGCAACATTAGTTTTTTCAAGGTGAAAAGGTTCCAGCCTGGCAGTGAAAAATTATTTTTGGTCAGAACGCTCTTACTTTTTCTATAATCCCCTTTTAGATCAATGCATTTTGTCCAACGTTTCCAGTGAGTAGAATTTTCACTAAAGTTCAATTTTGGAAGGTCTTACAAAATATCGATCGACGACTGCCATAACCTCTTCATTGGAGTCAAACGTTTTCCAACATTTTTTTAAGATACGGGAATAGGTGGAAATCAGGGGGTGCCAAATCTGGTGAATATTGTGGATCTTCTAACAATTCATATTTAAAGCTCCTCAGTTTTCCCATTGGCAAAGCACTTTTGTGGACAGGTAAATTGTCCTAATAAAATTGTATTTGGTCAGCATTAAAAAAGTTTAGCACTCAGCTTGCACAGAATTTCTCCTATTTAATGTAAAATGCACCGTACTCTTCCGACATGTCTGTATCTTGAGATATTTCATACAGAGTTAAGAACCGATCGTCCAGTATCATATTGTATTTTTTTTTTCTTTTTTTCAATCTGTGGTTGCAGTTTTGGGACATCCTTTACGTAAATCATCTTCAGGAGGAGGACAGTCACGTTCCAATTCAACCACCCATTTGTTAACTGTTGAAAATGAAGGAGCAGACATCTTATAAACCTTCACCAATTTTGGATGAATTTCCGTTGGCAATAAATCGTCTAAAACAATTCTATGACGACAGGGTATTTCAGATTATCCTTTAGAACTCAACACACGCAACATTTCTGTTTTCAAAAACCGTATGGACAAACTATTAATTAGGTCAGGTTGTTACTTGACGTGCGTTATTGCGAAACATGTACCAACATGACAAAAACGATATCAACGACATTTTTATGCAAGGCCGAGAACTCTCCACCTTGCCTTTCTAATGATCATAATCCCTATCGAATGGTCTAATCATCATTCACTCTAATTAACTCCATATTTTGTTCAAGTCCGGGTTAAATCCCATCTCACAAAATCTCTAATAACAAATGACTAAAGTAGTAGTCTAGTTCTATATTCTTTGTGGATGTGCATTTTTTTTTTTTTAATCAGATACAATCTGCAATTATATGGGCGCATGGGGGGATATTCAAAATTAACAAAAAAATGGCTACTTACCAATGAATCCTTCCTTGAAAAATTTAAAGATTTAGACGTTTCGGAACTCAGCTGGTTCCTTCCTCGGTGGCAAGGTAAAAAGGATTAAAACGGAAAGGAGATAAAAGGAGTAAAACCAGGAATACATACCACTATATAAAAGTAACGTACAAAAAAGATCCTGAGATGAACAGAGCAGAGTGAAAAAAGAATGAACTGAATAAAAAAGAACGCGGTGTCTATGTTAGGCCACTATTGCCAGATCCAAAGTATGCATCAAAGGTAGGTACCCAAGTTCGATCAACGTTGCCAGTATCAAGGTTTAATGCAGGTTTGTATTTATGAATAAAGAACGATTCTTTAATTTCCCGTTGTTGTTTTTGTTTTTTTATTTTTATTTTGCTGAACCTATTACCGTAACCTGTTTTATATTATGTGAATGTTGTTTTAGATGAAGCGCTAAACCCGACATGCCTTCTTGTGACTCTTTTGATTGTGTGGTAGAGCGTTCACCTCTGGTGCTTGGGGACCCGGGTTCGATCCCAGCCCCCGCCAAGTGAACTTTGTGGTGGACAAACACCGTGTGCGTGGGTTTTCTCGGGGTTCTCCCGTTTCCTCCCACTTTCTTCATTCCACCATTTCATTCATTACTCATCATCACCGTCTCCTTTAGCCTAACCGGCATAACCGTGGGACGTAAAACTCAAAGATTTCATTTTTTTTTTCTTTTGATTGTCTAACATGTTCCTTCACACGCGTGTTAATATTACGTTTAGTTTGGCCAATGTATGAGGAATCACATTCGCAATGGACGCGGTAAATACCTGCCTTATTTAATGGATCGACAAAATAGCTTTTAAGCGGGAGCTCATGTGGTTCGGATTCCACGTTAATCAGTAGGTCCACGTCTCATATAGCCTCGCTGCTGAACGGGACGTTAAACTCAAAATCAACTCAAAATAGCTTTTAAATCCAGTGAGATGTTTTTGTAAACTTTTGGGGAGAATACTTGAAGGAGATATGTTATGTTTTGCAAGAATACGTTGAATTTGTGTTGAAAGTTGTGGAAAATAAGGAATTCCAATCCAAGTTTTTGCTTCTTTGGAAGTTACCGTTTTGGGGACTTGCAGCGATCTACGTGTTTGATTAAACCATTTTTGTAAAATACACAGCTTATAACCGTTTTCTTGTCCTATTTTATATAAAAACTGTATTTCTTCATTGAGATCTTTTTGACGGTCACAAATTAATAATGCTCTACGAAAGAAGTTCTTCCAAATCTCAGAATGATGGCTTATCCATGGGTAACACATTATCCCCAATATTGTCCAATATCTTTTTAAATCAGATTAAAACGTCTATTTTACTGCAGGACACATTTAAATACGTTAGATATTACTGTTATGCTGATGATATTCTACTACTTGTTCGTGACGAAAATACACTTACACAAATATTTGAACAATTCAACAATCAGCATCCTAGGCTGAAGTTCACCCTTGAACGTGAATCTGATAGCGGCCTTTCATTTGTAGACCTATTGATTACCCGATCACATAATAAATTTATTACAAAAGTATACCGAAAACCCAATGCAGACACTACTTACATATATCAACAGTCAGCTCATCCGCCAATGTACAAGGCCAATATTTGGAAGAACTTCTTTCGTAGAGCATTATTAATTTGTGACCGTCAAAAAGATCTCAATGAAGAAATACAGTTTTTATATAAAATAGGACAAGAAAACGGTTATAAGCTGTGTATTTTACAAAAATGGTTTAATCAAACACGTAGATCGCTGCAAGTCCCCAAAACGGTAACTTCCAAAGAAGCAAAAACTTGGATTAGAATTCCTTATTTTCTACAACTTTCAACACAAATTCAACGTATTCTTGCAAAGCATAACATATCTGCTTCAAGTATTCTCCCCCAAAAGTTTACAAAAACATCTCACTGGATTTAAAAGCTATTTTGTCGATCCATTAAATAAGGCAGGTATTTACCGCGTCCATTGCGAATGTGATTCCTCATACATTGGCCAAACTAAACGTAATATTAACACGCGTGTGAAGGAACATGTTAGGCAATCAAAAAAGTCACAAGAAGAAGGCAATGTCGGGTTTAGCGCTTCATCTAAAACAACATTCACATAATATAAAACAGGTTAAGGTAATAGGTTCAGCAAAATGAAAATAAAAAAACAAAAACAACAACGGGAAATTAAAGAATCGTTCTTTATTCATAAATACAAACCTGCATTGAACCTTGATACTGGCAACATTGATCGAACTTGGATACCTACCTTTGATGCATACTTTGGATCTGGCAATAGTGGCCTAACATAGACACCGCGTTCTTTTTTATTCAGTTCATTCTTTTTTTCACTCTGCTCTGTTCATCTCAGGATCTTTTTTGTACGTTACTTTTATATAGTAGTATGTATTCCTGGTTTTACTTCTTTTATCTCCTTTCCGTTTTAATCCTTTTTTACCTTGCCACTGAGGAGGGAACCAGCTGAGAGTTCCGAAACGTCTAAATCTTTAAATTTTTCAAGGAAGGAATCATTGGTAAGTAGCCAATTTTTTGGTAATTCAGATACAATCTAGTTTATATCCTGAGTGTGCGTTTTTCCTCAATAGTTGGTTTACGTAATATGAACTACTATGATCCGACTTTGGGTATCACTTCGAGACTTCTTGTTACCGCTAAATTTTACCTTATTATACATTACGTCCTTAATCATTTTCATGATCTGATTTGTTTTTAATTCTTACCAACCGATGCTTATATTTCTTTTAAAGGCAAGTACTGTGCTACAAGGTACACAAAATGCAGCACAGAAGGTCTTAGATGGCGTTACTTTCCTGTCAGAAGCTGTAGCTAGTGTTGGATCTCAACCGACACGAATGATTTCCTCTTGGATGGCAGATCAGATAGCACCAAAGTACTGGCGTCCGAACCATGAAATTAAGGTATGGCTTACGATCATATACGTTTGTAACTTAATATTTTCAAGCACATGTAGTTTTTCGTTTCTGTGTCTGTTGTAATAATAAACTGGCCTTCGTAGTCAATGAAGACTTGTGGTCAACAGATTGGATATTGATTCCGAAGGCACAGCTAGGCAATACGTGATCAGCGCTTTGTCCATGCGTTTCCAGCGGCCATTATTTCTAGATTTCTTGACCTGTGCTCGTTTAGTTTTCAACAGGCTCTCTAGTTGTTTCACGATATTTATTATAGCTGCATACTTTCTTTGGAACAGTCATAAATAATAGATGCTAGTTACAAAATTCATTATATATATATATATATATATATATATATATATATATATATATATATATATATATATATATATTTACTTCTAAACAACAACTGGAAGAAATGATTATATTTAAAAAATGCATTGGTTTACGTACTGTTATTGGATTCTTTCTACAAATCACCAACAAAAGAATTGTTTAGAGAGGTTTGATAAATATAACAATAAAATACAGAAGAAAACAAATCATGTTGCTGTTGTTACATCAGTAGAGCAGTTGCCTATAATCAGTAAATCAGGGTTCGAGTTTTAACCGTTCCAATGAGCATATTATTTTTCTATTATTTCATCGTTATTCTATAGGTCCTAAACTTAGTAGCGTAAAATAGTATAAATAATTCTTGTTCACTCAATTCTAAGTAAGTACATGTATTACATTAAATTTTCAAGTTGTAAGTAGCATATGCTAGTTATCTTTCTTCTTTCTTTTCCAACAGAATTGTTTTAAGTGTAAGAAATGGTTTCCAACTACAGAATCTAAGCATCACTGTCGAGCTTGCGGAGAGGGTTTCTGTGGAGACTGCTCTTCAAAAACTATGCCTGTTCCTGATAGAGGTTGGGATGAGCCAGTTCGAGTCTGTGATATTTGTTTTGCAAAAGGTAACTTAAGTCGATTTAAAAGTATCAGTAATGAATGAAATAGGATAGCAATCGAAACTAACGTGATTTTTTATGACCGTCCAAAACTTTTCAAATTCATCCACGTTTGTCGTAGTGGTTTCCTTGTTTCAGAAAAGTCCTGTCTTTTACTTAAGCTTTATTTTAGAAACTACCATCTTGCACTGTGAACAAGGGGTACCCATATTCTGCTATATATGGAGCAAAATTAAAAATGAATTTCGAGTTCAGAACCATGTGAGAATTCATGTTTGAGAAGGATATCTATGCTACAGGATTATTAAGGTCACCGACAGAGAAGCTAATCATGAACGTCGTTGTAGTAGTTACAAGAGAATTTTTAAGGAAAGGGGATATATATATATATTCGACAATGGATTACGAGCTTTATAATGGAATCATTTTTATTTGATATTATTTCATTATAGAAGTCGTAATATACAATGCCGGAGTAGTGATATAATAATCATAAATTACATTAGAGATGAAGGAAATACTTTCATGAATCATCATCACGAATCATCAATATGTTCTTCTTCCTTACAAATGGGAAGAATTAAGAACAAATAGATAAAATAGTTCAACTGTTTCGAGACTTCTGCGGGAAATATTTTGATAAAATGTCACCGGATTTAAGAATATAATTGAAGTATCGAAGAAATAAATAATTAGATCAACTTAGAAATTACTTGTATACTAAACTTACGAGTACGATAAGTTATAATATTCTTTTTTTACCTTATTTTGCAGTTTGATTTATACTTAGAAATATTGTATTGTCACAATTGCTGTGGACACTATCAGGCCAATTCCTGAGAAATCCACTGATGCACGATAGTACATATTCCTGTTGGTAGAAATACCAACGTGTAAGACTTGAGAAGAAAAGTTGATAATACACTGACTATCAGAGTAGCTGTCATGCGTATTTTGCGCTTGGGTCCAGTGGTGCCATATTTGAAATTTGTAAAAGTTTTTAGCTTCTCTGGTGTAATGATATCTCTGTGTCAAATTAAGTACGGATTTTTTCAATGAAAGCTCTCTATTATATAATCTCATTGTCTATCCAGGCTATCTTTATCGAAATTAAATTTAGAGAGGTTTTTCATAAGGGTGCGTATTTATGGATACTTCCTGTTAGTACCAGTTGTCATATTCAAGAAACTGATTAAAATATAAAGTTTGCCCAAAAGAAAAGAAGACTACGGTCAGATCTAAAGAATAGTTTATTACAAAATGTGTGAAGTACAGTTAATGTGTAACATGACACGTAGAGAGACAATGGCTTCGGTGTAGAAACTCCTGGGTTGCTGACGGATGTATTGTTCCACGGTGTGTTGCGCCTTCTTGTTACAGGTGAACCGTTGACCATTCAGTGACTTTTTAAAGGCCGAATGCATGGAGTCACATGGGGAGATATCCGGGCTGTACAGAGGACGAGGACTTCCCATCGAAATGTTTTCCGCAGGTCCAGTTCTTCTTGGCTACATGTGGTCTGGAGAAAGCCATCATGCACTCGATCGAGCTAAACAGCTTTCCCCGATTGAGGAAACTGCAGGCGACGCCATTCGTTCCAAGTGCAGACTGAGAATTACACCGCAACATCTATCGCCAACATATTTCTCCACTTCGATTAGATCACCACTGCTACAATCAGTCTCCTTTGCACTTGAGCAATCCTTATAAAAATAATAAAAGTTACAAAGCAGAATTACGACCGAAACTTGTTAGTTTCCTCATTAATTTTTATTTTTCGATTCATTTTCTTTATCTTACCACGAGCTCTGTATGTTATCATCTAATGCACTGACAGTCTTTAATGCACTAGTCCAACTAACCGCGTACAATTTTTGCCCTGTTTGATAATCAGAAATATCTTTCATTTTGCCACAAACGTCTGGTGTGTTGCACACTGAATCCTTACTGAACCCTCCGCGTAATATTCTCTTCCAACCAACACAGCACTTACATAAGAGAGTTGCAGTCCATCAGTGTTCAGTGTTACGAAGAAAAAAGTGTGTTGCAATAATAAGTATTCCAATTATTTTTGATAAGTATCGTTGTATGTGTAGCTTGTACTATACTTCCGTGACTACATGATATAGTATTTCAACATGCTCCCACTGGGTCACTCAGAACTTTTTCTCTCTTCTCTCTATCTAATGAAGCGTTTAGTGAACTCCTGATACTGTACTTTTGTGGTGTGTGTCTCTTTTACTATTTTCTGGTAGGTAATTCACTAGGTATATCACAGAGATCATCTTATTGACACTCCTACTTGCCACTACGTGCACAAAGCTTGTATAGTTTTATTTCTAATGTCGAATTATCTTTTTTCTTTTCTTCTATTTACTGATATTTTAATTTTCGTTAAGGAACGGTAACCCAGTGCTACATCGCTTACTTCTCGTAAGGGGCAGGGATCTCTTGTTTGATCTCAGTGAGTTTATAATGAACATAGGTTTTTCCGGATTCTTCCGTAGCCATTCACTTTCATTAATCATAGTTTTCTTTTAAATCCTGAAGTGCGTAATATGGGACAGAACGAAATATTTCATTTTTTAAATATTAGTTTTCACCAAGTGCAAGTTTTAATGTGTGTGCTAAAACTGATCTTGTATTGAAGTATTCGTAGATTTAGTGAAGAAATTTGAAAAGGCTCCGTCTATACCCTGAAGGAAGTATTACACTGAATAAATAAGGAATTTATAATTTTTCTGGCATTTTAAATAGTTCTTTAACACTAATTCATGATTTGAACGGTGTATTTTATATATGTTTTCTCTTTATTTCAGCTGCAGCTCGAAAGTCCTCTGAGGACTTGTCTGAAATAGATGATGCAGAGGTCCGTGTTAGGAAATATGGAGAAGCAGTAGTTAGTACTTTAAGCACTGTTGCGTCTGTTTTGGAATATCCTCGAGGTAAGTGTTGCATTTAATAAACATACTTTGGTTAGAATAAGAATGATAGTTTGTGTAATTTTTTTTTACGTAGATGATAAATGACCATTTTTATAAACGTAACTAGAACAGATATCGTCGTCGTCTTGTGTGAAGGAAATTCATTTTTTTTTTCCCTGCAATATTGTCTTCCACAGCGTGACTGTATCGTTGTCTGTTCCTCAAACCACGCAACAATAGCTCCTGTAGTGTGTATGGATATTATTATCCTGGAATATGGCATCATTGCCCGGATACAATTGGACCATAGGATTCACATGATATCTAAAAGGGGACATAATCACGGACAGTGACGCGACCGGTAAACGGCAGGACAGTACCCATTGGAAAACAGGATATTCAGGCCCACAGCGTCTAATATCTCTCTCATGTTTCACATTCGGGCAGAGACACCCTAGATCATACGCTTCTGTGAGCGTCCGCCATACACAAACAAGCCCTTGTTTTTAAATAAGGTGAACGGTAACTCATCTGACCACATCACACGTTTCTAATCATCAGTGGTCCATGTAGCATGTTCGCGGCATCATTGGCATCGCGCTAAAGCGTTATGGTCCCTTACCAGCACTTTCCCCCATGCAATCCGACCTCGTGTGTCCATGTAATATAACTTGGCGAACTAGTGCATAGAGTCACTGTTTCATAGAAACTTCACTACCATATACTATTACAATCTATATTATTATTAGTAGTTAGAAGTCAAGTAAATGTGTCACTATGTCGTTAGCGTTCAATAGTGTCATCATTCTAATAATAATAATAATAATAATAATAATAATAATAATAATAATAATAATAATAAAAGTTGGAAACCACCGTGTTAATTTGCTATGCTACCCAGTCCGTTCCCTGAACATGTCTTTGAAGTTGGTGTTCAACAGATCACATAGGCTGTACCAAAACTCGTGTATCATCATGTCCAAATAGTTTTGAGCGTTAGGAGCTGAAAATTGAGAATACATATATTATATTGTTATTTGAAAATAGTTTTATGAAACCACATATGCACTATTTGTTCAATGACCTGCTGCCATTTTTCTGGGAAGACCATAATCCCACCACTATCCGTCGCTATAGAACTTCTCTGATTTCTTGTCAAAAATGTTGACATGTAGTTTTCACAGGCCTCCTAAAACTAACTTAAGACCACTCATGGAATGCAGAGACCGAACCAAATGTGAGTCGGACGATGCCAGGGCTGGGCTATGTGGTGGATACATTTAAATCTCCCAGACGGCTTGTTAAAAGATGTATGCGGCCTAGCGCTGTGAGGGTGGTACACGACACTCTTTCTGTTTACCAGTTTCGGACGTTTCTTTTTAAATTGCTAGGTGCACTCGCGCTAGGTGCACTCGGCTGAGTCTATTGTTCTGCCCGGCGGCAGCAGCTCGTGATGCACGATGTTTTTCCAGTCTTACAAAACTTACAGCATAACTTTGGACATCAGTAAAGGCTTTGCCATAGACTATGGAGCTTCTCATCGCTCCGACCACGATCTTTTTTGCGTATTCTCGTACGTCCTCCACTTTTCATCACTTGTGATCAACCGCTTTAGAAGTTTGTATTCCTTACGTTTCAGTAGAAGTTCGATTGAATAAATGTTCTTGAGTTAGATCATGTAGCACCCAAACGTCGAGCTTCTTTTTGGAGCCAACTTCCTCCAGATGTTTCTAACACTATTTGGTGATGAATATTTAGGTCATTAGCGATGTCACGACTGCTTCCATGCACTCTTGCTCCACTTTTGCTAATGAGGGTCGCGCACTGCGACAAGCATCTTGATCTCGAAATTTACAGAACGAAAGATTCTGAATCAACTTTTGGTTGTTGCTTTTGATGACTTACCTTGCCAATAAAAACATATATTTTTTTCCCCGTGGGCCTGCCTTTATCGAAAGAAATTATAAAGTGTAATGCAGTTTTGCGGCAAGCTCACTCATCTTCATGGAGCAATACCTTGCGCACGATTATAAGAATTCCAACCCTTTTTTTGCATATTATTAGCTCCAACTTTCAGTTGTCAAATATAACATTAGGCCTGACTCGCCGCAGCTCATATACCCAGATTTGGGACATAAACGCCATATTGTGCGCAAAAGGCTGAATACTTACGACCTGATTTTTGAAGATACTTACACGGAAATTTGGACACATACTTTTGTGATGAGTTGTGATTTTGGGTTAGGGACCGGTACATGGTGAATTTGAAATCTCCGTGAATAGTGATCGAAAGGGGAGTTAGTTAAATGTTTCTACGACATGGAAGGATGGATTATAAGTACGTTGAAAGATGTATATGAGATTAGAAGGATTACAATTACCGAAATGGTAGAATGTGTGTTATCTTCTGTTGAGATGTTGGAAGTCCTTCTTTTAGTAATGTTTGATATTTTTTTTTCTTTCTTTATCGCTTGTTGTCATAGCACTGATAGATGAGAGAATTCTTAAATGAGTAATCTTCCGTCCGCTTAGAGTGTAATTTTTTCCTTTATATATAAAAACGAGAATCGTAATTGTTAGAGATTAGGCATATGAGTAGGATTTTTCCAGGTGACAAGAGTCTGATAAGATTTTATTTCTACTATATTAGGAATATGTGAAATTTCCGAAATGTCTCCCAGTTGTGTATTCAGCTATTTTCATATTTTGGAAGCACTATATTAAAAGTATACTGTTGGATAGAAGTTTCAAGGGGAAGGGCATATGCAGAAATTTTAATTATTCAGCAATATCATGCCAGTATATCAAGATTTTTTTTTTTTTTTTAAGGAGTTTGGTTTACCAAAGATTCTTTATATATTACCCTGTCTGTCCGTTTGTCCGTCCGGGAGGCAAAAGATACACATGTGTCGATTCATCTGGGAGACAAGAAATCTCAGGAATTATGTGATTGATCACCATCAGTTTTTGCTAGGATGTGGAGGGTCGAAAGTTAGGAATCGAGTTCACTAATGGAGGTGATATTGAAACCGGAAGTGATAGAAATCAACCATCTCCGGTTTTAACGTTGATAACTATAGAGAAGAAACGGCAATAGATAGCGAGAAATGATCCCTGCAATCGGTTAAACGTCCTAAGAATACATTTCATCTCCATCTTTAACACTTTACTAAAACCAGAAATAATAGAAATCCACTGCAGCTTCCGTTTTCAATATTAATCTACATAGAGCAGAAAGTGTAAAAGATAGCCAAGAGTTTTACATTATTTTATTTATTTATTTATTTATTATCGATTTAGCTTCCTAAGAACAGATATCATCATCATCTCTCTTAACCTGTTAAAACCGGAAATGCCAGAAACTTACTACTTCCAGTTTTAACGTTGATCGCTATAGTGAAAACAGCAATGAATATCAAAAAACTGCTTTCTGCAATCAAATAAGCATCCAAGGATATATTCCATTTCCATTCTAATCTCTCCAATAAAATTGAAAGTGGTAGATCTCCTGTTTCATTATTAATTGGGAAAATATCACCATACAAAACGAACTCCTTCACATGACGCTTGCTTTTAAAGTAACTTCTTTTTGTTATATTACAATTATAATTTTATTTATGTAACTTTCAGTAAAATGCAGCACCGACGATGAGAAGAATATTCATACCCTAAATATATAAAATATTTTAGTACTTCTGGAAAGGACTCTTTTTCTGTCTCGAAAAGTTAGTGTAATATTGATTATTTAGTGCGTTTCAGTAGTAACCGAACTAATAATAGAAAAGCGTGAAAATATTTACAATAATTACTGGTTGCGATGTTGGTGAGGGATCTTGGAAAACGTTTGTCACCACTAGGGAACAGCGCAAGCTCTAGAGTTTGCAAGAAGGCAAGGACGAAGGAAAGTCAGTCTGCCATGATACTAACCCAAGAATTTTGATATACAGTGTGTTTGAAAAAGAACTCCCTAGTTTTAATGTGTCCTAGAATCTGTACAAAATGACATACACTATTCTAGTTTGTGGTGTTTGATCCATCAACACTTCCAAGTTTGGCTCCCCTGCAGTTGGAAGGTCTGCTTGACCTTGAGACAGCACCAGTGCTGTTTTTTTTTTTTTTTCCTTCTGTTTCCGCAGTTCATTTCAGTCCAGGCAGGCGTGCAGTGCAGAGCAACTCAGCAACAATGTGTACTCTGCAACAGAAAGCACAGTGTGTTATTTGGCTTGTAAAAACTGAGTCAGTTATAACAGTGCAACGTAATTTTAGACGTCAGTATGGTGGTGAACCATCTACAGCAAAAACTATCCGTCATTGGCTAAAGTCTTTCAAGGAAACCGGTAATGTTTTAAAAGCAAAATCATCAGGTAGACCGAAAACTTCTGAAGATGTTGAACAGATCCGTGTTTCTTGTGTTCGGAGCCCGAAGAAGTCATTGGCTAGACGTAGTCTACAATTAGGAGTGCCTAAAGGTACTGTGTATGATGTGCGTAAACGACTTAAGTTGCGCGCCTACAAATTGCAACTGTTACATGACATTAAACCTACTGATAAAATTGAAAGGTATGAGTTTGCTGCTGACTTTTTACACAGAATTGATGTCAATTTTTTTAAAAAAGATTCTCTTTTCTGATGAGGCTACATTTCATGTCAGTGGAACAGTTAATCGTCATAACTGCAGAATTTGGGGGGCAGAGCATCCACATGAAGTTATTCAGCATCAACGTGACTCTCAAACTTAATGTCTGGTGCGGTTTGATGGAAGATCGTGTGATTGGTCCTTTCATTTTTGTAGAAAAAACAATAAACGGGGACGTTTACTATGACATGCTGACAGAGTGCGTCTTTCCCCAAATGAACGATATTGAGGCGGAAAAGGGGCTTGTGTTTTAACCAACAAGATGGCGCCCCACCTCATTACAGTAACCATGTGCGTGCGGCTCTTGACACTCGCTTTCCAGGAAGGTGGATAGGCAGGGCTGGCCCAATACCTTGGCCACCACGAAGCCCCACTGGACTTTTTCTTTTGGGGGCACATAAAAAATGTTGTGTACAGTGAAAAGATCAGAGACATCAATCATTTACGGGAAAGAATCGTCGCGGCGGTTGGGACAGTTACACCTGAAGTGTTGGTGAATACGTGGCGAGAAGTGGAATATCGTCTTGACGTGTGCAGGCCACAAATGGATCCCACGTTGAAGTCTACCAACATTATACAAAACTTGAAGGAATTCTCTTTCATGATATGTACTCATTGATGTAAGTTTTCATTCATTTCCCAATTAAATTTATACTTAAAACTAGGGAGTTCTTTTTCGAACACCCTGTATATTTATTTTGTATCAAAATTGTGTGAACGTTGCTGGGATAACTTGAATTGTAGCCATGTTTTTTCGACCCAACTGTAAACTCAGATGTGTTCGTAGAGATTATCGACGTCTTTGTGGCTATGCTTGGAGAAGATGAACGATATGTTTGTTCCGTAGGAACAGAGCAAAGAGCCATACATGAAACATTAATATGCTCGCTATTTCTTCCAAGATGGACTGATATCGAAAGATGAGTGCCTTCCTGGCTCACCTGATTTGAGAACACTAATTTGTATTTATAGGATTCTCTGAAGAACACAGCATACTACCACTACCACAGGACACTCAAAGATGTATGGTACAACATAAGCTGAGCCTTGAAAACATCTCGGCTAACACATTGCAGAAAATGGCAACTAACATGTCACTGGTCAATTTGTGTCTTGTTAATGGAGTCCATTTTCAACATTGCTTTTTGTGTTTTTAAGTATATTCTATTTCATGTAAAATGTAGGTATTTACTGTATGTATATGTTGTGCATCCTGCATTCTTTGAATAAACTTGAATAATTTCAGCTCTGAGTTCGAGTACTTTCTAATCGAATTGTACTGAGGGGATGTAGGTACGTTAAAATTAGCGAAGTGTAACCAGTGAAGATGAAAGTTAGTAGTAATAACATCCTCTGAATTCGCCTATCGTAGTTAACGTAAGATGCACTTGTATTGTTAACAGTAGTAGTCTTGTCATTGATGTCATCCTTTTCTGTTTTGTAGGTTTTATTAAAGATTCAGTACGCCCAACATATTGGGTTCCAGATCATGAGATCACAAATTGTTGTGTGTGTGACGTGAAATTTGATCCTCGTGTTCCGTTACATCATTGTCGAGATTGTGGACGAGGAGTTTGTAATGACTGCTCAAAAGGACGGAAGGCAGTGCCTCGACGAGGGTGGGATATGCCAGTTAGAGTTTGCAATGAATGCATGAAGCAAGACTGAAAAGGTAAGTAAGAAATAGTAACTTTTTAGTAAAGCATGTTAAAAATAAAAGAATAAAGCGAGTTAAAAACATTATTGTTTGACAACTTTGACGATAAATGTTTCAAATAAAGTATGAGTACGAAATTCAGTTCCTTTCAGTTTCTTCAGCATACATTTCATTGATTTTAAAAAAATGCTGAAATCAAGTTTAGCCGTATTTTAAATAGAAAGCAAATGCAACGTTTTCGGCATAATACAAATTGTGTATAAGACGTGTATAAAATGAATAATTAGTATATGAAATTTTGATTTGAAAGAATGAACTATATAAGCATGGTTTCTAAGTAACACGCTTTATTTTAAAAAATCGAGGCAAACCACTCATTAAGCCATTTGCGGACGTCTGCATGCGAATCGAAGTGCTGCTCAGCGAGGACGTGGCCTATCGACGCAAACAGATGGTAGTCGGAAGGGGCCAGGTTTGGGGAATAAGCGGGATGGAATAGCACCTCCCAGTTGAGTGTCTTCAAATAGTTTTGGACCACTGTTGACGTGTGCGGTGAGGCGTTGTCGTGGAGGAAAATCAGCTTGTCAAGTCTTTGTTCATACCCTGGCCTTTTTTTACGAGAGCACGGTGCAATTTGATCACTTGTTGGTGGTAGCGGTGGGCATTGACAGTTTCATCAGGTTTCAACAGCTCAAAGTAGACAATACCCTGCTGATCCAACGAAACACACAGCATCGTCTTCCTTCCGAAGCGATTTGGTCTCGAGGAAGATGTTGAGGGTTGGCCGGGATCAACCCAGTTTTTTACGCTTAGAATTCCCGAAATATATCCACTTTTCATCGTTCGTCACAATCCGATGCAGGAAAGACTTTCTTTTTTGTCTAGCAAGGAAGATTTAGCATGTGTTTTGGCGTCCCTCCAGCTGCCGATCGGTCAGTTCATCGGACACCCATTTTTCGATCTTTTCAACCTTTCCGTGGTACGTAGACGCTTGGAAATGGCTGCTTAAGTAACACTCAATTGCTCGGCAAGCATTTTTTGCGATTGGGTGTCGTCCTCGTTCAAAAAAGCCTGCAATTGATGGTTCTCAAACTTCCTGGAGCCAATTTTCACGCTTCTTGTCGCTCAGGTCAAAATTGCCGTCTTTGAACCGATGAAACCAATTTCGGCATGTTGTTTCCAATACAGCACTGTCACTATAGGCCTCTACAAGCATTCGATGCAATTCGGCAGCAGACTTCTTCAAATGGAACCAGAAAAGCAGAGCTTCCCGCATATGCTCTTTGTGTGGCACAAAACTAGACATGCTTACCAACGGAACACTATATTTTTTGTCTTCACTTGACAATATGCACTGATTCGTGTTGCCAGATGTCCAACTCATACAAACAACAGGTATGGCGTACCCATGATAGCTTCTATGAGAAAACAGCAGATATAAGCTTATACACCCGGTACTGATAGATGTCACTGTGTAGAACAAAATGATACTGATCAGTGTAAAAGCTCATGCGTAGTTTTGGAGAAAATTGAGAAAAACAAATTATTTTGTAAATCCTAAAATTAGTGCTGAACGGAAAGCGTACACCTATTACGTTGAGACTAACACTGCAGTTAATCCTCATGAATCTCTTCATTATAATACTAACAAAACGCCAGTACGTAGTAGGGTTAATAAGGTATAATCTGAAATTGTGATTAACTGTTAATCTTTAATTTTATTTAACTAAAATTGCCTAAAGATACTACATATATCAGTTAATGGATCATATCGAGAGATAATTTGAAGCTACACCTAGGAATTCTGTCATCCTACTTGCAGGCTTCTGTCATTCCTGAATATTACTTGCACTTGCGAGCTTTCGACTCTCCCCCGGAGTCTTCGACACGAAGGATAAAAACAGGAAAAATAAAAGCATTAGGGAATAATAAATGGAACGGACTTACCAAGGGAAGAACGATGCTGGAACACACTTCGTGAAATTCAACAATCATATGTCAAATGGTGCTAATGTGAGTTGCAATATGCGGAGACGATTTGCGGCTCTTTTGTTCTCTAGTGGAAGATAGTATGAACGGGTATCTAGTACCATTATTTACTAATTGGTATAACAGGTTAGAAGGGATTTAACTTCTGATAGACCTGAAACCGACACGAATGATATAAAATGAGTGAGATTCCTTATTTCTTCCAGATTGACAACTGCCTTGAACAGGATCTATTCACAGTACGGTTTCCGTACAGCTTTCACCCCCTCCTTCCGCCCAAAAAATAAATAAATAAAATAAAATAAAAATAAAAACCTTAAAAGTTTAGAAAAGAACATCACCCAATTTAAGTGTTATTATACGGATCCCAATCGGATATTTATAAAATAAAATACAGTTGTCATGAGAGTTGCATAGCTAAAAACGAAAGAAATTGCGAAGTTCGTATCAAGGAACATATTGCGAATTGGAAAGGGGAAGGCCCAGTGACAGGTCTGTGGAAACATTTAAATGGAATAAACACAAAGTAGAAGATAAAAATATATATATTGTAAGCCAAAAATTAAGTAAAGAAACTTGTATTTGAAAATTTATTTATTTATTTAAGACCTAAATTAAATTTAAGCAAGAAATGCTTAAGTGAAAATGAAATGAAATGAAATCTTTAAGTTTTACGTCCTGTGGTTATGCCGGCTACGCTGAAGGAGACGGTGATGATGAGAAATGAATGAAATGGTGAAATGAAGAAAGTGGAAGGAAACAGAACACAGAGAAGCCCACGCACACAGTGCTTGTCCACATCGAAGCAAGGGCCTCATGCACCAGAGGTTGGTTAACTGATGAATGGGAAGCAGTAATTACAAATTTCGCACAACATTGGAATAACAAAAACAACACGAGCTGGCAACCTTCAACTAAGGAAAAAAGAGCGCACAAATCAACTCCGCCATATTGCAACTCGCATTAGCACCATTTGACGTATGATCGTTGAATTTGATGAAGTATGTTCCAGCACCGCTCTTTCCTTGATAAGTTCATTCCATTTATTATTCCCTGGTGTTTTTTATTTTCCTTCTTTTTGTTCTTATCCTCCGTGAAGAAGACTCCAGGAGAGAGTCGAAAACTCGGAGCTGCAAATAATTACAGAAACCTGGAAGTAAAATGACAGATCACACAGAGCGTAAAAAATGATATGCTTAATGATGAAGTCTGATGTGTCGTTTACGAGAAAATCGACAAAAATAAACTTAATTGGCACCAAAAAAAAAAAAAAAGTATCGTCCTTTGCCAATAATAATTGAGAGTTGTGCTAGAACAGATTGTTTAAAGCTATATTTATGCACTGTGTATGCAAAAAATATGCTGTTAATATCAGAACATATTTTTCCTAACAATGAGACACCCCACAGTGACACACGTACTCCTACATACTACTTTAATATATTGCAATATTTGGTTATAGTAATTCGATTTTTTCAATATTTGGTTATATTAATTCGATTTTCACCGAAGTTTGTATATCTTTTCCAAATCCTTGAAGCCATAGATAATAAATTACAGAGTACGAAGTAGTTAGAATTCCTTAGAATTGATCATTTTGGCTAGTTCAAAAGTACTCAATTTAAAATGCAATATACATGCATTAAAAATATGGCAATATAAATATATAAACAGTATATATATATATATATATATATATATATATATATATAGAGAGAGAGAGAGAGAGAGAGAGAGAGAGAGAGAGAGAGAGAGAGTAATAAATTAGAACTGTCTGCGGAATAACACAAAGAGAAAAATATATGTAGCATGGAATATAATAAACTTTATTAAACATTAATAAGAAAGAATAGCATATCACCTAGGAGGTGGCATCTCAGAAAGCTACTGTATCAAAACGGGCCATTACAGAAGGAATATTCCGATTTTCTTTCTTCTGATAACAGATCACAGAAATTACTACTACGCAGAAGTAAAAAATTAGATGTTTTATAGTGTATTTTTTTGTAGTTATTCTAATATCTGAGTTGTACTGTAGAAGCACGATTTTATTTGTCGTTCCTCATTTACAAGAGGTTAATGATAAAAGAAGCAAGTGTACTTTGTGGATAATAATAATAATAATAATAATAATAATAATAAATGGAGTTTTCACTGTGCTAAGATAGTTTTTTTTGTTACTAATGTATCTACTTTTTAAGAAAAATATGGGGAGTCAGAAGAAAAGAGAGAGGCTAATAAATGCTCTCGCGCTCTCTGTAAATTTAGTGTTAGATTATTACAGAATTTTCAGTTTTAGAAAGAATTATAATTTTTCAACAATTATTTCTTAGAGAGAAAGACAGAGAGAGACAGAGAGAGAGAGAGAGAGAGAGAACAAAAAAGAATTACGAGGTAGAGAGGAACTTTTTCTCAAGAGAGAAAGAAAGGAGAAAAAAGAATGAATCCCCTCTTTAAAAATTAGAAAGAAATGGAGAAGGGATCTCCGTCTTATTTTCTTTCTTTTTTTTCTTTCTTTTTGGTTGAGAGAAGACTAGAAGTAACAGTTATGCTTTCTCCTTTACTTCGTTTACTTCTCTTAGAGAGGGTGTTTCAAAACAATACCGACAACGTTTGGGAGGTGATTTCTGACACCAAAATAAGACAAAAAATATAGACCAACCTAGGTGCACAAATGCTTCCTTTCCGAATTATAGGCTGCCGAAAACATGAAATTTAAAGATCATAGCTCCAAAACTATGGACTTACCGTAGTCGGGTCAAGACTTCACTTAGGAAATAATATATGCGCTATCGAAAACTACATGTTTCAGAATTCTAAGGTACTCAACGCAACAATTTTTATAGGAGTTTGGCTACGAACATATAATTTGAAGTACTCACCAATCACCTCTATAAAAATTGTTGCGGAAATACCGCAGGATTGTGAAACTTGCGTATTTGGATAGGGCATATACTAGTTCCTAAGTGAAATCTTGATCCGACTATAGTAGGTCCTATAATATTGGAGCTGTCGACCTTTAAAGTTTTCTTTCTTTCTTCATGTTTTCGGCAGCCTATAACTCCAAAAGGAAGCATTTGTGCATCCGGGTTGGTCTATACTTTTTGTCTTGTCTTGTTATCAGGAATCACCTTCTAATTGTTGTCGATGTTGTTTTGCTAGCTATATATATATATATATATATATATATATATATATATATATATAGCCTAACCGGCATAATCGTGGGACATAAAACTCAAAATTTCATTTCATTTCATATATATAGATAGATAGATAGATAGATAGATATAATTCTCTTTCTATCTCTCTGTCTCTCTTGTTCCCTTTTCATTCCTTCCAAGAAAGAGAGAGAAAGGAACATCATTTCTCTCTTATTTCTTTCCATCTCTTCCCCCCCAAAAAGAAAAATATCTCCAAGTCTTATTTTTCGTTATCTTCCCTTCACCTGTCTCCTTGTTTTCTAAATTGTTTTTTCTTTCATTAATTGTCTTTCTCTAGAAAAAATCTACCACCTCCTCCAGTATCTTTTTTCGTCCTCTCGAAGAGGAATGGAACGGAAGGAGAGGGAGAGATGAAACAATCATTGTTTTTTGTTTTTTTTTTTTGTTTTTTTTTCATATAGGAAGTTTATATATCAGATTGAATTTATTTTTGTTTGATTTCTTTTTACAATGACGCACGTACTATTTGTAAGATTTCATAATATGGTTGGTCATATTATCGTGCGGCATCCGTATCACTTTCTCGACATTGGATTCATTATATTATTTTTATTCGTGCTTTACAATTTTATGACCGACGATGTTATGAAGTAATAATAATAGATAGTGCACTTTTGGAAGTCGATCGATTGATTTGTCTGCCTACGTACCTCCCTTCCTCCTAATTGTTTCCAGCTAGAAGTCTCGTCGTGTTATTCATTCTTTTCTCTTTTCTTGCGTAGTCTTCGTGCCTAATGAAGAGTCCAGCGAAAGTTTGAGACTTCATTTTACTTTTTTGTAATTTTATTATCCCAGCATAAAGACACGTACTTTTTGCGGATGAATTAAGCACACATACACATAGCCATCGCCAAGATTTTTCCAGAGAGGGCAAAGTCAGACACTTCACTTCAGTTTCGATTACTGTTTTGGGCTATTGAAGGGCTACGTCGGGTCATTCGAACTTCATTATTGTTTATATGTGATAATGTGTACTATCGAGAACAACCAGACTTATTTCTTAGATCCAAGTAAATATGATATGTATACAGAAGTGAAATTTACATAAATTTGTAAAGGTTAGGCAGCATTTGCAGTCGTCTTGAATTATTTAAAATTAATTGAAAGATACACGTGTTGTGTACTTCATAATTATGATGCATATGTTTTATATCAAGGTCTTGTCTCACTAATCTTCTATTTTGTGCTATACTTTCATCAGTCTTTTCTTTTTCAGATGTTTGGTTGTTTGCTGTATTATTTTTCTGTAAAGAAAGAAAGAATATATTTATAAAGATAAGACATATTGGTATTGTTACTGAAACATAAAATGGAAATTGACAAGTAATCTGGTTTAATAGTCGGTAATGCAAGTAGTAGTAACGTTCGTGTGTGAGTGGTTACAAAGCTATATTAAGAAATACCAAATAAAAGATAAGGTTACCCTCATTGGTGAAACTGTTAAAAAAATTAATTAATTAATTAATTAAACATATGATGGAATTAAGTACATTAGTTTTATCACATTTTGCAAAATGAAATTGTTGTCTCATTCAAAATTTGAATGTATACCATAATTATGACAAATTAAATTTTAAAAGAGTAGTATTCGTTTTAGTATTTGTTTTTGGTTAGAATATATATTTTTACTGGTACTGTTATGTTTGAATGGAAAGAAGTTACTTATGAAATAGATATTTCACTCATATGCGCACCAAATAGACTCAAGACAACCAAAGATACGAGCTATTTTTATATATATAATGGAAAATTAATACAAGCCTTTTCTGAATTTCTGAATTTTAGATGACTAGATTCTCACTTCTAGATGTGTACATATTTTACTTGTAGTTGGGAAAAGCAAAAAGATTATATTTGGAAAAGTTATGATAATCTGCTTTAAAATTGTGAATGACTTATATCCATTATTTGAAGATGATTACATCACAATGTAATACAATGAGATTTTGAGGTATTTTATATTTTTCTCGAGGTTTACAACGATATCGTGTATCATTGCATTGGTGCATTGGATTACTTCCATTTTTATATTTTGGTTTTGGGATAACGGTGCAGAAGAAGAAAAGAAATTATATGTTGTTGATTGTGAACTAACACAAAAATCAATTGAATATGGTTTTCTCGGACGCCACAACACTAGCTTAAGTTACATTGCCAAAGAGTTCGGTTAGGTTGCATTAAATTACACAATCATGAATGTAATACGGCGTGTCCTTTACATCAACAATACTTTGGTTCTTATTTCGATTTCTGCCATCTAGGTAACTATTACGAAATCCAATTTGATGAAACTTAGATCTATTGTTTGCCTTACTTCTAAATGTTGTACGATTACTAGCGTCTGAAATTAGATTCAGTTCTATTGCCGGTAAAATTGATAATGCACTGTTCGTATTCGTGTCCGATAAGTGTTCCTCATCAATCCAGTGGAATGAATTGCTTCTGAAATTAGGTTCAGTTCTGTTACCGGTAAAATTAGGTTCAGTTCTCATTCGTTTTACGGGTGGCGAAATGTCGTGTCTCCTAACAGGGCTGTACTTGTTCCTTACACGATATTCACGGTAGTCTCCTACCACGGTTTCTGTTCCACGAAGACTCCCTCTGGGCATCCGATGTGTCTCTGTCCTGTTTCTTAGAAGCAGCCTCATCGCCGTTTGGCGGATAATTTTTATCTGATTTCTTTCCATTTCTGTATTCCGTCCTCTTTCCTCGGAACTTATCTCTCCGCTTGCGATATAATATCTTATATGTAGAATTTTTGTGAGCTAATTTTCAGCTGCTGCTGTGGCTTTCGCCTGGCCCCTAAAGAAAGTGTGAATAGGGCTCAACGACTCGATTTTCATAATATGCATGTCCGACAATTATGCACCGAGGCTAAGGGAGACGGTGATGATGAGAAACAAATGAAATGGTGGAATGAAGAAAGTGGGAGGAAACTGAAGAATACCGAGAAAACCCACGCACGTGGTGTTTGTCCAACACAAAACTCACTTGGCTCGAGCTGGTATCGAACCAGGGACCCCACGCAACAGAGGTGAACGGTCTTATCACGGAGCCACCGCGGCCTCAGTGGACAGAACATTCGGTGCTGAATGTCAAGTGTTAGAATTCTGACTAAAACTCTTCTTGTTTAAAATTTTAGTTGTACTGGTATATTTCAGAGAAGTTTATTGCGTATATGCCAAAATATTTCAATTGTAGAAACACGTTGCAACTACATGTAAAAATGTCACATAAAAGACTGAATGTTATTTGAGTGATGTTTCTGAACAAGAACATGTTTTCTGCTATTTTTGATTCTCACGAGAAAGTTCTAATAATGTAATTAATGTTGTAATTCATTAACTGAATGAAGTTTGTTGTTTTAATCATGTATTTTAAATCGAGTATTTCATAGTAAATAATGGTGAAAGATTAATTCTTTTTAAGTAACTTAGAAGAAAAAGTCTTGTGGAGAGTTAAATTGCTTTAAAATGGTTCTGTGGTATTTTTGTTTCATTTAGTGCTGCACTTTAGATTCTTCACTAGTTTTGTGTGTTGGTTATTGCATATTATTAATTATAAATGAAAAAAAATGCATTTCTGTCATGCGTCATATTACAATACGTCTAGGAGTAACAAGTGGAAACAAAAAAAATAATAAATTTTCTTTTACTTATTTTATTCCTGATGTTGATTCAATGATCTATTTATTTCATAGAACTAAATAGTTAAGTATTTTCTTCGGCCATACATTCGGTGGGAATCCGTACTAAAATAATCTGTACAAGTTAACTTAATTAACTTCCTTGTATTATAATTGTTGAATAATGTCTTTAAGTATTACATAATTTGGTTTTCAGTGTCCAAACATAAGATAGTGTGCAGTTGAATATATTTATATGTTGTCATAGGAGTTGGTTTCTTCACTACTAAAAACATAGCTATAGTTCTCTGATAAATAGTTCTGTATGTCAAATCAAAGTTTAAACTCTGTTTTTCAAAAGGATATCTGAAAACATGATAAATAGAATATCACTGTTCTTTTACTTTTCCCATTTTGTTTGAAAGAAGAAAAAAGGGGAGGAGACTCCAAAAATTGAAAAATATTAGTAGTATGGACTTACAAATATTTTGAACCAAATTAGTCACTCATTACAAATATTTTGAACCAAATTAGTTACTCATTTTAAACCAAATCAGTTTACGAGATACTGATTGTTAGGAAGAAGGTTTTAGATCTCTGTCAATGAAATAATGACTGCCATTGAAGTTATAAATTGGGTCTTCATTAAATCGATCATTTCGGGTTTGTTACCTTTTGGTTAACACTTTGTAACCATGCTTTTCAGTTTATTATTATTATTTGTTCTTCAATTTGTTTGAAGACAAAGATAAATAGAAAACAGCAAAGCTATTGGAATATCCTCGTATAAACTAGTTTTTCATGCATACAAAAGGTTTATTGGTATTATTATTTTGTAATAAAAGAAGGAAGTGTAGTTTCATTTCAGGTTAGAAATTGAGTTTTACTAGCATTTTGAAACTAAACTTCTTTATTAAAATTTATTTAGCGAGAATATTTCTGTGCGTTACACCTTTATTGAGGTAATATATAAATTGGCTAAATTAGAATATATTAATAGTGTCAATAAACGTTGCGCGTAATAGGGAAATTACCACATGTAACGAAAGTGGAATTTTTGTAACAAACTTGAACACTAGTTCCAAGTTCATATCAAAAGAAACCGTAGGATGCATGTCATGGCAGTAATTGAATAGAAATCATGTAGACACTTCACATAAGACAGGGTTTTTCATACTATGGGGCGGTGCTGAATGTCTGTTGGTGACCTACTGTTATAAAGCAAAATCACTTTATGCAAATGTTGTAATAAGGTAGTGCCATAAATATATAAATTTGTAATTAATTTGTGAGCTATTTTAACAGAGGGGAACAATCACAAGTATTGAACATAGGATTCACTTGAGCACGCTCCAGATACATTTGAATTTCGAAAGGAAGTTCAAAACAGAGGAAGATAGTAAAAATAGAATAAAGCCTGTTTTTTCCTTCATTTTTCGAATACGTTAGAATTAAGATTTTTAAAGTGATAGGATATACAAAGACGTATTTTTCTTGACCAGAGTCCATATCTACTTCAAAATTATATTTGCTTCTAACATAATGTTTAAAACAGATGGTAAGTATAGCTAGGGTTTGTAACTAAATTCTTACTAAAGCACTACGAAAAAGAAGTCAAGCTAGGTTAAAAAACAATCCACACATATATAAATCTGTTCATATACATATTATGTGAATAGGTTTGATTTTAGTCAGTTGCTGCAAATTGTGTATTGCAGACCAGTGTGCTATTAATCCAACCCGTAACTTTTCAATGCACACAAATCCTACTTTCAAAAATGACTGTATTTTACAAGAGAGAAAGTTAAAAAAGTTATTTTTAGGCTGATACAGTTACAAAATTCTATTATACGCAATGTAATAAATGTAAATATAAACAGCTCAGGAGTAAACTGTATTTCATGCAAGGTACAAATATATCTACTTATATAATATTAATAGTGTGTATTGCATTTGGAAGAGAGCAAACCACAAAATATGCCACTGTATTTACACGGAAACCGAAGTATTGGTAAGAAGTTAAGAGCTTTATAAAAACAAAGTATGAAATTTTAGATTTTATTAGAACCAGCCTGTGTGTTCTGTAATTTGACTTAATATGTGATGATGTAGTTATGTAACCCACGGAAAGAAAAATACAACTTGACTGTGATATAAAAATGTATTGTTTCTGGAAAAATATCACTTTTGTATTGCACCAAAAGTTGTGTTGAACGACGTAAAAGTATCAGTGACAATAAAGTTACCAGTAGAGAACATGGATATATATTTTTTTAAATATTTGTTTGACAAATTTTAATGATAGACAAGATTTTATACCTCAGCAAGAAGTTAATTCAGTGAAAACACACAAATTATATATACGGAATATAAATTTATCTTCGATGCTTCTTTTTCTTTACTTCTGCTCCAACTAGTTATAATTCCATGAATTCAATGTTCCCCTGTTGAAAGGGAACAGTTCAAGTAGAACCTGTTACTTCTAGTAGTAGGTTACGTCCTTGTCATGTTTAGTCTTCACCACATCTTGTATATTCTAAGTCTCATATAATCTTGGTTCTGAAAAGGGAGCTTGGTACGATAAACTTCAGTAAACAAAACAAACAAATTTTAAAGATGTTTTTATATTATTTTAAGGGTTCCAAATTCATGTGAGGTTTAGCATACACTTTCTCCAAATGTGACTGTATCTTGTAATTCAGAGACTTGAGGGCTTGAAGAGAGCCATTATTCTGGGATAATGAACGCAATGTTGTTACGACGAAACCGACTGCAGTCGTCTTTGCCTGTTGAGCTAGTGCTGGTTCTTGCCAACCAAAGCTAATTTTTGAACATTGTTGTACCAAGGAGTTCTAACTACCTTTTCGAGAATGTCCTCTTTGTTTACTTTAGTTGCGGTTACAACTTCTTTTTGGGGCAAAAATGGATTTGAATGGGACCCAAATAAGATACACGTAACCAAACTATAACATGCGTCGGAGAAACTGTTCACGTGGTGCAGTCGTAGTACGGGTTGTAGCATACACGTTATCAGTCTCGTTGTTTAGATATGATCAACTACAAAGATTTTCTCACCTATGAACAAACTTTCGCCATGTTTGTTCATATACTGCTACAAGAATAATTTGGATATTTCATATCGTATTTTAATTAGGGATTGATTGAGACGATGGCCTTTTTCCTATGGAGGCATGTAGTCGTAGGTCTTCATTAACCCGGCGGCACTGGCGCTAAGTCTCACAGACCCATGCCACCTGTTTTTGTAGCCTTTTACTTGTTACTATTATAGTAGCTGGCCGTTGGTTCTGATTGGGGTTCAAATTGAAAATTTTATTTTTGAGTGGACGCTTCTTGAACATGATTTATTACCGTGTGATAACATATTGAAACTTTTGAACTTTTTATTAAATAGTAATTGTAATTCTCTCAACTTGAACAAATGGGTCTGTGAGACTAGACGCCAGTGCTGCCGGGTTAATCATTCTTTGTGCACGTTCACTTGCAAAGCCATTAGTTCCTACTTTTGGACAGAATTATGGGCAATTCGGGTCTTCAGTGCTTTACTAACTGATGGTATTCTAACAATGCGAGATTTATCACTTTGAGGTAAGGTCTCGTATCTATTAATCGTGTGATAAAGTTCTGGATAATGTTCAGTTTTTACAGTAACTTGAAATTGTTCTTGGAGGATCTCCACATTCATGTAAGGCCAAAACTGGAATATTAGTTTCTTTCTCCACTTCATCTTGAATCTGCAATACACAAAGAAAAGAAAGAAAGAAAGAAAAAAAAAATATGGTGTAAGAAGAACTAACGCTAAGTTTTCACAACAGAGGTACTTTAATTTAATTTATGTTCATATACCATGAATCTTTAAGCATAGGTTTTGGGCAGAACTTATGACTAGACGGTGTTATAAAGCTATAAGGTGCGGCAATTAAATATTGAATGGAGTAAGACGGAAATGACGCTTTGAATGGTAGCTATAGTTTTCAGTTACACATAAGTATATTTCTGCAACATTGAAACAAGTGTAGTTGTTTACGAAGAATTGAGGCTATATCTCATAGCTCATTTCTTATCTTCATTGTCTTGAAATTGGACTTTATGAATCCTCAAGCAGAAAAGTCGAAGATGTAAGGCCTTGGGAGCCAATAGGTGTGGTGATCTCCTTCTTGCTCATTTCCCAGGAAATGGTTCTGTTTTGGTATTCTCGGGCAAAATTCAAAGTTCGTGGACACTCTCTCTCAGAGTACCACATCCAAGAGAGGTTCACAAATGCCAGAAACTGTATGAAACGTCGCAGGGGACAAGTAGAAATGGCTGAGTGGTGGCTCTATATAGATGAGAACAGAAGAATTCGATTTATTTTCTACTGTCAAACAGACCACAAGAGCCATTGCAACTTGGTGCTGCAGTATAAGGAAAAGTTTCTGGTGGTAGCGGCGAACACTGCTACTCGTCGAAGTGTCTTCCATGAGCACAGCATAGTTCCAGGAGAACGTTATGGTTCCTGTGTATGACACACACACCCTTAATTTGTACGGTGTAGAGACCACAAATGTATACTGTAGATCCACATAGACAAGGTTTCCATCCATATCACTCGATCATTCCAGGCGTTCTACACAACGAAGCTAAAAGAAGGGAATTCTATTTTCGTCCATCCTTGTAAAATCTCCAGCTGCCTCACCAATGGACTATTGTAGGTTTGGACTCGTCAAACAGGCACTTGCATGACGCTGTCTCCGTACTTTGCAATTCTTTGGAATGTTGCCAAAGCTGTGTGGTAAGACATTCCCGTTCTCATTCTACGCAGAAGTATACTATAGCGCCGAGCGGTTGTTCGAGTTCATGGAGAAAGGGAATGTACTAGCCAGGTAAGTGGTTCAAAGTCAACTATTTTTATTGTGGACAACTTTCTGTAATAAAATGTCAGCATTGACCATGAAATGGATAGTGGCTTTATGGACACATGATATCGGTGTGAGAGAAAATTCTAGTCGCCGATGAAGAGTATTCATTCGAACACTTCCGTAAGCGTAGATTGTAATAACTATCAGTGTTAGATTACCACTCAAAAAAACTTTACAAATAGTCTCTTTTAATAACTCAAACTTTCTTCGTGTCTTTTAGATCTGCAATATTTTATTTGAAGACTTTGGCATTTATTGCAAGTTGATTACGAAAATGTTAGTTCTATTTTCCCAACAATCGTTTTAAGACCTTTTATTTCCAGAAGTAGTTATAAAATCTCCCTCTTGCTACAACACAGAATATGCTGAACGTGGGGCTATATGACACTTCCAGACTACAACTGAAGTGATATATGTGTGTTTCTTATTAGATACTGATTATTTTGGGTCATTTTCTAAATTTATGCATCATTCATGAAACTATGTAATACGCTGGTGTGCTAAACTTAAGGACGAGATAGATAGTGTAACAGAAAATATTGTGTAATCAATGGAAATGAGTGTAAGCCCGACAGCATGTTACGAGAGATCTCCCCCACGTACACAGGGGACAAGGCGTTAAGCGTCGAATGAGTCTACGAAACTATTGAATGAAAGGGATCTCGAGACCTGAGACAGTGGTCTCAGTCAGAGAGCTGTTAAGGTGCATTGTGGTAATGTTATAATAACATTGCTCAGAGACATTTGAATGACTTTACACGTGGAAGCATCTTTGGGAACTGGAAGGACGAAATGTGGCCCATGAGTTTGGCGTTGCCCACAGCATTGTTCGATGTGCATGAGAAGTATTTTGAACCACAGACAATGTTATGCGAAGGAGAAGTGGTAGTCGACCACGAATTTCGGAAACTTTTTCCGCCTATAGTTTCCTTTCTGCAACACGTTTAGTATTTTTGGCGCGGTGGCTCAGTGGTAGAGCGTTCACCTCTGGTGCTTGGGGTCCCGGGTTCGATCCCAGCCCGCGCCAAGTGAACTTTGTGGTGGACAAACACCGTGTGCGTGGGTTTTCTCGGGGTTCTCCCGTTTCCTCCCACTTTCTTCATTCCACCATTTCACTCATCTCTCATCATCACCATCTCCTTTAGCCTAACCGGCATAACCGTGGGACGTAAAACTCAAAGATTTCATTTTTTTTTTTCATTTTACGTTTAGTATTTGCAGTGCTTCTTTTCGGACAATCATTCATTCAAATTAAGTGTAAAAATTTGCGATGTAATAGTTCCAGTATTGCTGAAGAACATAGCAGATGTTGAAACAGGATGTTTTGAACATGCAAAATTTCTACATGCTAAGCCATTATCTGGGGAAGTATTTCGTTTGTAATTTGTAAAGGATTTCTTCCCGGTGTGTTTGTATTATCTTTTATTCTTAATAAATCGTACTAATTGTATTCAATTTTAAAAACAGTTTAATACATGTTTATTTAACCCTATTCCGCTACTCTAATTAAAATTTTATGAACATTAGTTAACAAATCAAACAAAAGTATGCAATGATAAGTTTTATACCGGAGACAGAGTGGCTTAGTGGTAGAGAGTTCATCTCTTGGTGTGGGTTCTATCATTGACGGACTACATACCTTCCGTAAACCGTGTATGCCACACGAACATTTGTTTTTTTTTTTTCATTGCCCTGTAACCGTATGCTTTCTGAAGCATTTCAAGAATCTCCGTCAATTTTTACAGTTTACCACAACATTTGATAGAAGAACGCTGCTTCAGAAACTGCTCCGTTGTTTGCTCGACGAGAGTACAGTAGACAGGGCTCTGCACAGAGCGTGACAACTGCCAGCAGACGACTGATACTGGGCTCGACTAAAAGCTTAGATCACCCACCAATGTCTCCGCTCGAAGCTCTGTCCCGTCTGCTAACGACAAAACATCATTCCTGGAACTTCTCAGTCAAAGCCTGTACAATATTAACTCACAATATGAAAGTGTCTATATGACACTAACTATTCTTCATTAGCATTTACATACAAATGATTTAGTTCAAATTTATATAGCAAAGGACAGCCACTACATTGTGAAACAGGCAAGGAGGGACCGACGTCAAACACCGGGTGTAATTGCAGACACATTTAACAGGACTGCAAGGCACCCAGTCTCACTGTATGGGAGTGGTTTCTTTGCCTAGTCGTCATTACGTTGTATTCCGTTGACTTTCATACCATTTGCGCTGGTGTCAAGAACATTGACTGGACCGAGGAGTGAGGTCTGTAACGCCCCCATGCGTAGCGTATTAGAGAAAGTGAAAAAATTTTTAAAAAAAATCCAGTAAAGGACGCAGAAGGAGCTTTACACCAGACACATCAAATATGCGCTGCTGTTTTATTTCAGTTTTCGAAAATCCAGAGAGAAATGTACACACAAATCAGTTATTTATTTATTTTAAATAAATAACAACACTTTCAATTCAAAAACTTTATTACAATAATATTACAAATTATGAAGTTCTCTGCTCTGCAAAATTCAGGACTAGATCCCATCAGTCGATCATAACAACTCCCAGATTGAAGTTAGTTAAAGATTTGGTCAATCCTCAGGCGAACATTAAAAAAATAGTTCAAAGCTTTATTTCAAATAGGCAATCGTAGTTTAACTTTCAATGGCCAATCAAGGACCTTACCACTACACCACTAATATTATATGTTTTTGCAAAAAAAAAAAAAAAAAATATATATATATATATATATATTTTAAGTCAAGCATCAAATGAGATTTACTCATGAACTCTTGTAGTAAAATTTGAAAAATTCCTTTGCTTTCCGACAAATAAGAGGTATTACCTCCCAAAAAACTTAGGATAAATTAGCAAATAAAGAAATAACAGAAGGCAAAAATTAATTTTACGAGAAAATTTAAATCCGTTAAATAATAATATAGGCAGAAAAATAATCAATAATCCAAGAGTAAAAGAATATCTTTTATAGAGCAAACTATCGAACTTAAACAGCGCAAACAAAGCCAAACAGTTCAAACAACTCTAACTTTTTTACTTTTTAGAAAAAATAATTTCATCACACGCCCGGATTATTTATCTCGGAATTGACCTTATATAAAAATAAGAAACAGGTCACATTCAATTCTCCGATAAGAGCAGATTCATACACTCATCTGGTGAGGGATGGAGAACGTGCAATGAACCCAGGAACATTGTCGAACATAATTATTTCAGTGGTCCGGTGTTCTTGTGTGTGTGGGAGGTATAATATTGCATAGGCATACCGAGTTGCAAATTTTTGAACGTACACTCACCAATCAACGTTAGTTATTGTGACACTGTTCCTTCTCCACGTGCGTCTTTTTAGAGGTGCAGCCGGAATCAACCTTCTAATGGGTGATAATGCATGATATTATCAAACAGCGTAGGTGGCGAAGCTTTGGAAACGAAAGGATTTTGGGACTGACCTCTCTCTGCCTCTCACTACTTGAATCCCATCGAGCACATTTGGAATGCTATGGGGAGACGTCTTGCAGCACGTCCAGTCTCCAAGGACCATTCAGCAGTTGTCAACAGCTCTGGCGGAGGAATGGAACTCCATACCACAACTCATAACCAACTTTGTTAGCGGAACGGGAGATGATGTAGAATATGCATTGCTGTCTGTAGTGACCACACATCCTTTAAAGATCATTTCATTCCTGTAATATCAGGGGTGCATCACGAGCCATAGTACTTTTAGAGTAAATTATTGCCTCTGTATGAAAGTATCATTTATGTTTTTTTAATCACGTGTTTCTGCTGTTTCTTATACTGTAGCATTACTTTTTATGTATGGTTCAAGTTTCACCAGTCGATGCCACTTGGGAATGACAGTATGCGAAACTTACTCGGCCTTAAGTTTAGCATACCTGTATAGGAGCATCTTTCACAATCTCAAATGCGAAACATGCATGTGTGTGTTCGTGAGTTCAGCGATAATTTCATAAAATATATTAGAATGCATCTGATTTCTTTGAAGCATTAGAAATAATCCTGTTAGTGGGTATATTATCTATCAAGGATATGGGACGAATTCACTTCAAATTTAAAAGTTTTGGTATGAATGTAATATGATATAAAGAAAATATTAGATTGATACGAATGAAATATTTATGTTGACGTCTGGTGGGAAACTCACCTCAGCAACGCAAGATGCACTAAAGTCACACGTGTAACGTCACGAACTCAGGCTGGGATACTTAGATAGTAAGGAGGTAGTGCGTTGTTGAACAGGATCGTATGCAAATGCATCATGAGAAACACAGTTAATTTTTCTTTACAACGTCTAACTGGGACGTTCTACACAGCCGAAAAAAAAAAAAAAATTCATTTGGGCCAGGAATGGCGAACAAATGCTTCATTCGTCGTTGTTTTATCAAACTTTGTTCCGCTGACAGCATTGCAAAGTCAGTCTGTTGGCACCGACCCATATCATGTTTGGTTAAGCTACTCAGGAACATCGTGGAAGCAGACCCTCAGAAAAGTGTTCGTGTGATTGGAGGCGAATTACGCATACACTATACTACTGTCGTTTGGCGGCTCCATGCAGTCGGTAAGGTGAAAAAGATATAGGTGGGACATGAATTGGCACCGACCAACAGGAATCACTGTTTTGAAGGTATGCAGTTCTGCGTGTAAGGAATAACCGAAGAAAGTTTTCTACATCGGATTGCACGTCAGATGAAAAATGGATTTGCTATGTCACTCGTAAATAGTGAAGATAATGGTTGAATCTAGATTAATGTTGAGGACAGTTTCCTAAACCACCTCTCCAGTCATAGAATAAGCTATTGCTGGTATGGTGGTCTGTGATGGGAGTGGTCCACCATCTTTCTCAGGAGAGGTGAAAACATAAATGCAGATCGTTACAGTGCTGAACTCTATGAAATGCACCGCAACCTTCCAGCAATGGTGTCCTCATATTACATGACAATGCTTCGTGCAAAGGACAGTGCTGGTTCTGCATGAGTTGCAGTATGGAACTCCTCACTTACCGTATTCCTCCAGTATCTCTCCCGCTGACTACGTATAACTCTTCCGCCATCTCGATCACTTTTTTTTTTGGGAGGGAAGAACTTCCCTGATGACCGGGCGGTGGTTCGTACCGTTGAGGATTTCTTCGCATCGCAGAATCCAGACTTCTTTCGTCACAGAATTCAATCGTTAGCTAATCAATGGCAAAACCGAGTGGTTGCTGACTGCTACTACTTTAACTAAGTATTGCAGTTTTCTTTCCATTTGGATATAGGAATGATATGCGGTTCGGATCAACTCCAAATAATAAAGGAAAAAAAAATAACTCGCAAAAAATACTCTATCATGATGGTGTGTGACCTACACTTTCTTTAAAACTTAGGAATCACCCCCATTAATGAGGGTTAAAATCGATCGAAAATAAGAGGGTGAATTTATCCCATTTTTAAAAAATAAGTACTTGAAAAATGTTTTTGAATTTCAACGATTTTCGTAAGGTATTTTCTTTGAATTTGAGACTTGCCCGTATTGTTTGGTGTTTGTAATTGGTCAGACGTAAATTTACAATTAGAAATGTTGCTTAGAATTGTAATCAGGGTATGTGAGGTAAATTCTCCCATCTTTTAAAAATCCACCAATACTTTTTTCTAAAAATTGCTCGATTTTCGTAAGATGGAGCAAGTACTACTTTGAGATTTCTCAATGCTTGAGGTTGAAGTTGGTCAAAGATAAGGCGTGTGTTCACCTCAACATTAAATAAAATATTTCGCTTATATATTTTGTATACAGTTGATGATCAGAAAAATGGAAACACCTGTAGTTGGCAACACGTCAGATGTATGGGTTGGCAGTGGTGTCGTGGCGCCCTCAGCGCTGGTGGTGGTGTTAGGTCGGTCTCCATATTACGTCAGGCGCAGTGGAACAGCAGTGTCCAGTGGCTGCAACAGACGGAGTAGTGTAAAATGGGAGACCTCTCAGATTTTCAAAGAGGGCAAATTGTTGGTGCGCGGTTATGTGGAATGAGTGTGACGGCAGTGGCTATTGTGTTAGGTGTGTCGCGTGGGACAGTGTCGAAGGTGATGACGGCCAACACAACACACGGGAAAACCACATCAGGGAAGCGGAACAGTGGGCGGAAGAAAATCATGAGTGACAGGCCACGCCGGGTATTAAAGCGCGTTGTTACGCAGAACCGTCGTGCCACTGCCGAGCAAGTGACGGAGGAACTCAATCAGCACCTCCCCCACCCTGTTTCGACAATCACAGTCCGCCGCGAATTACATGACATGAACTTACGGGGTCGTGTTGCACGGGCCAAACCGCTCATCAGGGACCATAACGCTTTCGCTCGCCGCAAATGGTGCCGCGAGCATGCAACTTGGACCGTTGAGGACTGGAAACGTGTGATATGGCGGATGAGTCATCCTTCACCCTATTCCCAACCACGGGCCGTGTTTATGTGTGGAGAACGCCCAAAGAAGCTTATGATCTGCAGTGTCTCCGCCCAACTGTGAAACATGGCGGCGGTTCGGTGATGCTGTGGGCCGCCATATCATGGTTTTCATTGGGTCCTGTGGTGACACTTAGCGGACGAATCACTGCCAACGATTATGTCGCAATTTTAGGAGACCACTTGCATCCTATGGTCCGAATGTTGTTCCTGGACAATGACGCCATCTTCCAGGATGATAATGCACCCATTCATACAGCTGGCGTTGTTGCAGCGTGGTTTGAGGAACATCGGGATGAAGTTCAACACCTCCCCTGGCCCGCCCAATCCCCAGATCTCAACATAATTGAACATCTGTGGTCCGTCTTGGAAACACGACTCCGGCGACGATTTCTACCTCCATCCTCTCTCACAGAACTGGCCGATGCCCTGCACGAGGAATGGTGTAAAATTCCACTTGCTACCATTCACGACCTCTATGCCTCCATCCCACAATTCGCATCAAGGCTGTTCTGAAGGTGAAAGGTGGCCCGACACCATATTAATCTGGTAAGTTGCAATTTCGTTCAGATGTTTTCATTTTTCTGATCACCATCTGTATATCACCACTAGTAAAATCATAGCGAAAATGTTCGAAATTTTATCTTCTGAGTATCGAGACTACTTGATATAAATTTAAACCTGTAGTAAAGTCAGGTGATATTTTCTCAGTGTTGAAACCAGAAGACATACAGAGGTTGATTCATTTATATTGAGCCGAAATCAATGTGCAGCTATGCCATGTATGTGCAACCCATCGCCGTGAGATTACAACAAGGCGAGCAACGGTATTTCGTTTGTTACACAGTAGAGCATTGTGGTCGAGCGTAGTCTGATGCCGCCGAAACAGAACAGATTCTGGAAAGGGTTCATTGTGGTCCTAAGTTCACGACGTCGCGCATCATAGAAGTGTGTAAAGTACGTAATTTTCGTGTAGGTTGGTACACTGTGAATCGTATTATACAAGTATGTGGCACAGAGTATCTGGATCCACAACACCGATACGAGCAACTAAAAACCAGCCTTCCCTGAAGAGGACCCAGCCGCTATTGTATGTGGTTCGGCGTATGGCAACCTCCGAAAATCCACACACACAGCATGGGATGCCCAGCAAATGTTGCACATCGCAGGCGACAATCAGCCGCACCGTTCACAGGAATTTACGCCTCATGGTCATTCGCAAGAGCAATATGCTCTGAAACCGTGTCACGTGGCTGAGCAAAAAGGAAACTGCAGGAGGCTGTATGAACGTCATCTCGCGGTAATGGTAGGTTTGTTACCCTTGATGAGGCGTGGATTTAGCTCACAGACTGGTAAAATTCGTGCCATTACATACAGACTTTTTGATGCTAAGGACCAAAGCACATTCATTCGCCAGTGCGCAGTGTGTTCCCCAAAAGAATTCACGATTGAGGCCAGTTTCTCGTATAGCAGCAAACTGCGTCTCCGAAAGGTAGAGCGAAACGTCAAAATCCGCGGAAAACATGAACTTTTTATTGTGACAGATAATACAGTGAATCGTAGAACTTGTGAGGTAGGCAATCCAATCATGTTTTCAATGTTTTCGGTTGCATACCTTTCAGATCTTACCTTAGAATTAATTTGCATTAACTTTATTCTCCCCATGCGAAGAACGGTTACATTTACCAGTATATGAGGGCTGCTGGAAAAGTTTCTGCAAACAACTACTTGCATTGGTAGTTCCGCTATTATAAAATTCGGAAGACTAGACCGTTTATGTTAAAATCACCTTTGATTGTTGGTTTAAGCTAATTGGTTTATTTTTCGCAGCAGTTTGAAGAGGTAGTTTTGTGTGAAAAATGGAAATTTCTCGTGAATTCTTTCGGATAACGCTTCGAATTTCAACATGGTTGCACTTTACTCAGTGATGAATTTTCTGTTCAATAAAAATTTCGAATTGATGATTCATTGTCTGTTCCGTACACACCTGACTCAACACCTAATGACTTCGTCTTACTCCCACACATGAAATGTAAGATGCGTTGTGAGCGATTTGTGTCGCCTGAACTAGCTGTTGCATTTCGAACGTCAGTTTCTGAGGTACTGCTTCAAACTGCTGTGGAAAAATAAACAAATATGACTTAAACAAACAATCAAAGATAATTTAAACATTGAAAAATCTTTCTTCCGAATTTCATTATAATCACTGATCGTGGTAAATCAGTTACTGAAACGTCCAACGAAACGACATATCATTGATTTAGGAGGTGCATCCCTGACGCAAAAGTATCGGCGATACGCACTTTGTGAAGACAATTGACCTCTGGTGTTCAAAATACAGATGAATAATTTTCGTTCCCTATGCGCAACTGTGAATGTTTGCACTTCGCACTTGTTGGACGTCTACTTCATGTAATCTGCAAAATAAGAGGAAAATAGTGGTTAGCACGTTTTTCCTTTACTTCTATTATAGTGATCACAAGAAACATTCACAGTAATGTTATTCTCATGGAAAATGGAAAACATTGTGTTGCATTCCCTTTGTGAATTATGGCCCACCTCTCTCTCTCTCTCTCTCTCTCTCTCTCTCTCTCTATATATATATATATATATATATATATATATATATATATATATATATATATATATATATATATATATAATGTGTTGTGAATGATTTGTGTCGCCTGTTGCGTTTCGAACGGCAGTTTCTGAGGTACTGCTTCAAACCGCTGTGAAAAATAAACGAATATGATTAAATATACAATCAAAAATAATTTAAACATTGAAAGATCTTTCTTCCGAATTTTATAAGATCCGAACACTAGCATCACTGAAAGTAATAGTTAGGGAAAAGATATCACTGCTATTTAGTGATGGCGTTTACTATTATTGCTAACCTTACAAAGTATTGCTAATCGATAGACTAGCTACCTTAAAAAGGTTACGCCCTCTTTTAGGGAACCAGTATAAGAGTTACTGAGGATTTGAGGTATATTGGTGGGCTAAGTGATTTTATTCTTTATCTGGTAATGTAGGTGGACTTGAACTTCACGTTCCTTAACATTTGGACTGGAAAGGAAAATTTCCCAAAATATACAAAGTCATTAATATAGGGCTATTTACACACCAAACTGTACATTTAATTACAGATAGCTTATCAAATCATATTTGCACTTAGCAGGCACGTAGCCAAGGGGTGGGTCCGGGGGGTCCGGACCCCCCCCTTCGAGACCAGAAATAAAAAATAAGGAAGGACGAAACAAAAAGAAACAAGAAATAGGAAGAATCAGCGTTAAAAATAGATAAAAATAAAGCTAAAATAAAAATAAATTTTTATCATCGCTTCCCTGTACTATCAAACATGTTATTTCAGAAACTGTTTTCTACTGCTCCTTTAACTTGTCATTTGGAACAGACAGTAATTGACGGAATAATAAAAACAAAAAAGTTATGTGGGAAGCAAGTCCTGTTAACATTTGATTCAACAGAGAAAGGAACGCAGATATAAAATATTGTACAAGACATTATTGGATACGTACTTTTTTTAATAGTTGAGGTCATAGTGAAAGGAAAATTGTCATATTTGGATGAACAGAAGGAACGTAGATATTGTAATTTAAAAAAAAAAAAAACATATTTTTATAAATATTGTTTTATTCGAAATTTCTTCATAGTTTGTTACTAAAATACTTACTAACATGCATGGGCGCGATCCTGGGGGGCCGGCCCCCCAAGGGTCATGTGGACCCCCTTGTTGTATTTATAAATGTAGGGCCTACAATATATTGGCATATTTGAATGCAATTTGTCTTAAAATCCTCATATATGCCTTCTGAATCTGAATGGACCCCCCCCCGAAATTTACAGAGAAATCGGCGCCCTTGCTAATATGTCCTAATTTTAAAGTCTTAACAAACCAATATATGTTGCTTTCCCCCCCTACCACCACCACCACAAAATCCTGACTAAACGAACCAATATATGTTACCAGTAAAATAGTTTAGAATAATCGAACTCTGGGGTGATAATCACAGTATTTCATGTCTCGGACCCCCCCTATTACGAAATCCTGGCTACGTGCCTGGGTACAGGCTGTGTGTCATTTTAAATACCAGCATTTGACACAACTCCAAATGGAGAGTGAGTTGTTCTAACCACCTGTTTGTGTTATATTTTAACACAATCGTGTTAACATATAGGCATGTCGTTGAAATAACAAACGATTTTTTAAAGTGTAAGTCTAAAACACTTAAAAAAAGTAAAAAAAAAAAGTGCTCCAGATGGACATGAACCACCCACCTTATGATTGCGAACCGCGTGTTAGTAGTAGGCCCCCCCGTATATCTAGTCGAGTCAGCAAAAATTTTCTCGATTCTGATTGGCTGAGAGAGGTCACGTGACGTTAGGCCCCGCCCACGCGGGAAATTCAAATTTTCCAGGTCACGTGGTATGACGTCATGAGTCACCCTGCGGGGAAATCCCTCATTCTCTTTTATGACTAGGATTTTTGAAATTTGTTCCCTTTTACGGGTAAGATGTGTGTTTTGATTGGTTGACAGCTGTCACATGATCTTAGACCCAGGGATATTTGAAAATTCGTTCCCTTTTACGGGTAAGATGAGTGTTTATGATTGGCTGATAGAGGTTACATGATCTTAGACCCGCTACACGGTGAACAGGTCACATGGTATGACGTCATGTTTTACCCTTGCGAGGAAATCCATCACTAATTCGTTTCCTTTTACGGGTAAGATAAGTGCTTTGGTACTTTGATTCTGATTGGATGATAGAGATCACGTGATTTTAGGTCCTAGGATTTTTGAAATTAGGGTGTCCTTTCTGATGTATACTTTGGTACCTCGATTCTGATTGGCCGACAGAGGTCACATGATTTTAGACCCGCCACACGATGAACAGATTACATGGGAAAACCCCTTACTTATTTGTTTTATTTTATGTGTAAGATGCGTGTTTTGGTACCTCAATTTTGATTGGTGGATAGAAGTCACATGATCTTAGCCCCCCCCCCCCAGTTCATGAGGGAAATACAGAGCGATATGACGGCGATCCATCCTAGACCGGGATCTTAGAATTTAGTTCCCTTTTTATGGTTATGTGTAAAGTTCCCATGAAGGGTTCAACCTCCTCCTTAAATAACCCTTTTTTGGTATCATGATATTGTACTGAAGTTTACATTAAATATTATCGTTCTCTTTGGCAGATAAGATGATTACCAGCTTTCTTACCTTGATGGAGATCCTGTCCTTGAATTAGTAGCCTATGTCTCTGGAAGTAACAATGGTGAAAGAGGGTTGTCGCTTGTAGATTTCTTATAACACATTGTTGTGAGTTTAAGCGATTTTTTAAACGCTCAGTAAGCGCTTCATTAATGGAAACAGTGTTGCCAGATTTTTTTAACCTAAACTGCTCCGGTTCTTTTCGAAACGGTTCCGCAGAGTGCAAGAAATTTTAAACTAAAAATTTTTTCGAACTAAAAAAATTTTAAACAAAAATTTTCAAACAAAAAATTTTCGAACTAAAAATTTTGAAACAAAAAAGTTTCAAACAAAAAATTTTCGAACCCAAAAAAAAATTTCGAACTAAAAAATTTTGAAACAAAAAAGTTTTAAACAAAAAATTTTCGAACCCAAAAAAATTTCGAACTAAAAAAATTGAAACAAAATTTTGTCGAACTAAAACATTTTTTAAAACCAAAAGTTTCGAACTAAAGATGTAAATCACATCTAAAAAATTTTCAAATCAAACTTTTTATCGAACTAAACTTTTAAAATTTTCGAACTAGAAATTTAAACCAAGTTTAAGAAAAAATCCTAAGAAATGTTTTTTCCAGGAATCGAACTCAGGTCTTTCAAACCAAAGATGTGTATGCTAACAGCTTAAATGAATTCGGTTTTAATCGATCTTGGTGGGTTTCGAACCATGGTCCTTGAAAAGGATACACATATACTTTAAGAAAATAAATCTGACAGTGTAACGCTTCTCAAATCAAACTTTTTATCGAACTAAACTTTTAAAATTTTCGAACTAGAAATTGAAACCAAGTTTAAGAAAAATCCTAAGAAATGTTTCTCCAGGAATCGAACTCAGGTCTTTCAAACCAAAGATGTGTATCCTAACCGCTTAGCTATGAATGAATTCGGATTTAATCATGCTTGGTGGGTTTCGAACCATGGTTCTTGAAAAGGATACACATACACTTTAAGAAAATAAATCTGACAGTGTAACGCTTCCGTTCGTGGATTAAAATAAAATGCTGATAGACTTCTTTGTGTGACGACATAGAAGCACATATGATTGAAAAATGCAAACGTCAGCGGATCGCATTACTTTTGTTTTACTACGAACGTGTCAGCATGATTCATGGAAAAAAAGCAAACATTGACATTCACGTATGGAATATGAGGAAAATGAAATGTCGTCACAGTTACGACATGTAGTGACATGATCCTGGCAGAAGGGAATTGGCATCGAAATTGCGATACTAGATGTTGTAACTATTGAGAAACGTGAATGACGTCACGATCGATTGTTACACATCGTTTTGGTTCGTGATTCATGACAAAAGCAGCGAGCGTTTTGATTGGTTCGTTGTGATGTCATTTTATAAATTTCCTCGTTTCTGATTGGCTGACGGTGACATCGTTTCACAGCGACCTAAATAAAAATCTAAATTTCATTTTTCAAATCCTACATCGCTCTCAACTAGCGAGTGAAGAAGATCTCCTTTTAAAAGTGTTTTCATTTAAGCTTCATTGCACCGACTTTTTTATTCATTGAATTGAGGTAAGTTCAGTGAGATTTTATTTGTCACCCAAGATTCGAAAATCATTTTTATTTTATATTTGTGGGGGTGGATCACTCATACACTGTTTTACTTTTAGTACGAAATATTTAGACTATGAAGAAATTAGTGGAATGGGAAAGTGGGAGTACGAATCAGGAACCTCCACACATTAAAAGTAAGCACGATAAATGATATGGTTTAGCGTCCCTTCAGCTTAATGTTGAATGTGAACTCCCGTCGGGAATTGAACCATGGCCAGAAAAATGTGTGCGCTTAGTTTTGAAAAGAATGCATTAGAAAATTTTAGAAACTATGTCTGAGAATAATATGGTTCGATTCCCTTTAAAAGCATTAGCGACCCCTTCAGCTTAACGTGATATTCGAGCAACCGCCCCGGGATTGAACCAAGGCCAGAGGCGTGTACGTCAACCATTTAGCTTAGTTTTGAAAAGAATGTATGATAACGCATGAGAATATTAAATTTCAGAAAAGACTTGACAGCGATCCGATGTGGGAAAGCAAACCCACCGAGGATTGAACCAGGACCTTCCACGTTAGAAGCATGTACGCTAACCACTTAGCCACGAGTGCATGAATATGTGGTTAAAAAGATTTACGCTATACAGATTTTGTTTTGACAATTACGTATGTGTTACGTTAACGGTTGGTGAATCTCTTCAACTTGCAAACGCATCATTTAAAGGTCGTTGTGAGTAGAAAAAATGCTTACGCGTACTTTATCACATCTCAGTACTGTTGAAACATTCATTCATTCATGCATTCTTTTTTATCACTATAGAATGGTAGGTCAGTTACATGCTACAGCAATAAAACACACATTTCAGTAACATAATTATTTTTAAAAAAACTTTGATTTCTAGTACATGTGCTTTCATAATGAGATTCTGAACGTCACCGCCAGGGGAATCAAACTCAGGACCTTTACATGAATTGCTTAGTTAATTATTTATCATGAATGTTATGATTTCCTGGGCTAAGCGGTTAGCATACGTACCTTTGGCGTGGGAGACCAGGGTTCGATTCCCGGCGGGGAGCTCATGTGGTTCGGATTCCACGTTAATCAGTAGGTCCACGTCTCATATAGCCTCGCTACTGAAAGGGACGCTAAACTAAAAATCAAAAAATCAACTCAAATTCACACTGCTCAATTCCTTTTTCCCATTACATATTTGTTTTACCGTACCTGTTTGTTGTTTTCATTTTTTAATCATGGCCGAATCGGATTTTACTGTTCGCAATGAAATCACTCGTCATTATAGACGATTTATGTACGTTTATGTATTATGAGGTGTACGTCAACCATTTAGCTTAGTTTTGAAAAGAATGTATGATAACGCGTGAGAATATTAAATTACAGAAAAGGCTTGACATGCCCCTGACGTGGAAAGCAAACCCACCGAGGCTTGAACCAGGACCTTCCACGTCCGAACCATGTACGCTAACCGCTTAGTCACAATAATAATAAAAAAAAATACGCTATACAGATTTTGTTTCGACAATTACGTATGTGTATCGTTAATGCTCGATGAATCTCTTCAACTTGCAAACGCATCATTTAAAGGTCGTTGTGAGTGGAAAAAAAATGCTGACGCGTACTTTGTCACATCTCAGTACTGATGAAACATTCATTCATTTCATGCATTCTTTTTATCACTATAGAATGGTAGGTCAGTTAAATGCCGATGTAGTGCTCTCGAGTTTGACAGCAATAAAACACTCATTTCAGTAACATAATTATTTTTTAAAAAAACTTTGATTTCTAGTACACGTGCTTTCATAATGAGATTTTGAACGTCACCGCCAGGAATCAAACTCAGGACCTTTACATGAATTGTTTAGTTAAGAATTTATCATGAATGTTATGATTTCCTGTTTATCTGGTGATTAAGATTTTTCTTTCTTCTTTTCTTTTGTAGTAAATTCACGCTGCTCAATTCCTTTTTCCCCACATTACATATTTGTTTTACCGTACCTGTTTGTTTGTTTTCTCCTTTTATTAACATGGCCGAATCGGGTTTTATTGTTCGCAATGAAATCACTCGCCATTATAGACGATTTAACATTGAGGGCAGAATGCTCGAAATTCAATTTAATGCACCGCCCGTAGGAACCGATATCATACAGTATGTACATAATAGTTTCCAAGCAATGCTGGACCATTTATTAGCCAATGTCGACGATGAGGCGATGGTTGGTTTATCCGTAATATCACCACGGAACACGAATAAACCGTTTTGGGTGAGTTTTCGCCAAGCACGAAACTTGACACTGGAAACAATGTGGGCCTCGTTCGAAAGAGTGTTACAAAGTAACAATGCATTTCTCCTGCACGAACCATTCACCGTTCATTTTCATCGTGTGGATATTCCACGTGGCTATGGCGGTTTGCGGCAAGGAGTACTTCAAAATGAAGAATTATTACGTTGCAAAAAAGGGATTGTACGTGTAAAAAATCAAGATTCAAGGTGTTTGGCGTACGCCCTTGTTATTGCTATTGGCCTGAAGGCATACAAGAATGTAGATATGAAACGACATAAGCAGTATCAATATCAAACAAAATGTATTGTGGACGATGAAGTGGATGCATTATGTGCAAATGCAGGAGTGAATTTGGATCATGGTGCCAGTGTAAATGAAATTCGACAATTCCAGGCATACCTCAAAGAATATAAAATTACTGTGTATACCAGTTTCACAGGCCGTGACATCATGTACGAGGGGCCCAACGACGAAAATCGCACTCCCATAAATTTGATTTGTTTGGCTGGCCATTTTGACATCGTCCAATCCTTAACTGCTTGTTTTGCAACCAAGTTCTACTGTGAGGCGTGCCATAAAAAGTATAGTAAACGCAATGAACATGTGAAAAATTGTCCTGTAACGTGCTCCAAATGTCTACAGAGACCTCTATGCGACAAGACTCAAACGCTAGTGCTGTGTAACGACTGCAATCGTCAATTTTACGGCGAAGAATGTTTTAACAATCATCGTAATATTGTATATCATCAAGGGGAACCTGTATGCAAAATGGTGAAGCAATGTACTAGATGTTACAGAGTATATTCTTTTGTACGAAGTGGACAACGACATCATGATTGCAATGAGATCTTTTGCAATGTTTGTAAGAAGATTGTTCCAGGATCGCATCAATGTTTTATGCTTCCTGATCGCCAATGCTTGAAACCTGGTGTTCCTTCACTCATGCACGCAAAGAAAGCCTTGTTGATATTCTATGATATAGAATCTATGCAGGACACGAATATTGGCGATAATACGTATGTACACATTCCAAATTTATTGGTTGCACAACAAGTATGTTATGCATGTGTTGAAAACGCTAATATCGAGCAGTCTTGCAGTACGTGTGGTCAGCGCCAGCATATTTTCCAAGGAGAGGATCCAGTTTATAATTTTCTCCAGTACTTGCGGGAACGGCGTCCCAATATAAATAGGATTTTCTGTGTCGCGCACAACGCTAAGGGATACGATGGACATTTTATTTTAAAGGCTATGGTAGAACAATGCCAATGGAGACCCGACGTCATATTAAATGGAACCAAGATACTGAGTTTAACGTTGAATAATCTGACGTTCATTGACTCGTTGAACTTCCTACCTATGGCATTAAGTAAATTGTCAAAAGCGTTCAATTTACCCGCAACCAAAGGCTACTTCCCGCATTTCTTCAACACCAAGGAGAATCAATCGTATATTGGACCACTTCCAGAAACGAAGTATTATGGTGCAGATGAAATGGCCGTCGAAGACAGAAACAAGTTCATGCAGTGGTACAACGATCATCGTAATGACACGTTTGATTTCCAGAAAGAAATTCTCAAGTATTGTATTCAAGATGTCAATGTACTGCGACAAGCATGCGTTTCGTTTATGACGTCATTTGAAACAGAAACCAAAGTGAATCCCTTCTTGGAGACGATCACGATTGCCAGTGCTTCCAATTTAGTATTCCGCCGGAATTTCCTTAAACCCAACACCATTGGAATTCTACCGGCACATGGCTATCGATGGAGAAGTACCCAATCGATCGCTGCAATGCAATGGCTGGCCTACATTGAAAAAACCGAAGAAAAACAAATCTTACATGCGGCCCGACAAAAAGAAGTGTTTATTGCGGGATTCCATGTTGATGGTTACTACCAAGATCCTGAGACGTTAGAGGAGCACGTCTACGAGCATGCCGGCTGTTTTTACCACGGGTGTAAAGTATGTTTTACTACAGGCCGTAATCAGCCCATCTACAGCAATCCAGAAGACACCATGGAATTCCGTTATGAACGAACGCAACGCAAAAATGCAAGACTGCGTGAATTGGGGTACATTGTACATGAAATGTGGGAGTGCGAATTTAATCAGTTCTTAAAACAAAATCCTGCAATGGCGACGTATCTGAAGAATCACCCGTACATGAACCGCAGACCATTAAATCCAAGAGATAGCTTTTTTGGAGGAAGGACCAATTGCGTGAAATTGTACCACCAAGTCGACGAAAAAGCGGGGGAAGTAATAAAATATTTCGATATTGTCTCACTTTATCCTTACATCAATAAGTGTGCTAAATACCCGGTAGGCCATCCACGAATTTATCTACAGGGTGATGAAAATATACCACCAATAAATAAAGTCAATGGTCTAATCAAAATGACGATATTACCAAGTCGCCATCTTTATCATGGTCTCCTGCCTTACCGATGTAACAAGAAACTACTCTTTCCACTGTGTGCTGCGTGTGCCGAAGAAATGAACCCAGACCCTACAGCAACGTGTACGCACAACGACCAGGAGCGGTGCCTCACTGGAACATGGGTATCATATGAAATCCAGAAAGCAATAGAATTGGGATATCAACCAGTGGAAATTTTTGAAATTTGGGATTATGACATTGAACAATATGATCCCATCACGAAAACAGGTGGCTTGTTCACGGAATATATCAATACGTTTTTGAAATCGAAAATGGAAGCGTCTGGCTGGCCTAGTTCCTGTGTGACCGAAGAAGACAAATCAAAATTCATACAAACCGTCCTGGAGCGTGAAGGTATTGCATTGGATCGGTCCAAAATTGAAAATAATCCTGCACGAAGAAGTTTATCTAAGCTCTGTTTGAACTCATTATGGGGAAAGCTTTGCCAAAGATCAAACTTTAGCCAGACCACAATTATTGATCGGCCGGAAGAATTTTATGAAAAACTCACTTCCCCCGACATTAAACTCCATCAAATTGTACCCATCAATGATACGATGTTGTATGCGTTCTGGGAGTACAATGAACATGTGCCTGTTCAAAACCGAAACACCAATGTCGTGTTAGGTGCATTTACAACATGTCAGGCACGTCTGGAACTGTACAAGTACCTGGAAATGTTGCAGGAACGTGTTTTATATTTCGACACGGATTCTGTAATATTTACGGAGAAGCCCGGGGAGCCAACCATTGAACCTTCAACGTACTTGGGATGCTTATCGAATGAGATGGAGTCTTACGGACCACGAGCATACATCAAAACATTTGTCAGTGGAGGACCAAAAAATTACAGCCTAGAAATATACAATCCGGATACCAACGTCACCAGTTACATATGCAAAATTAGAGGATTTACATTAAATTACAATGCAGGACAACAATTAAATTTCAATACGCTAAAAGAAATGATTACAAATCAATGCCGTGGACAAGTCACCATCACTATCCCCCATAAGATATGCAGGACCAAAGACCATACCATCGTCACACGAAAGGAAGAAAAAATGTACAGTATCCAGTACACAAAACGTCGATTTAAAGAAATCAATTCTTATGATACGGTTCCGTACGGGTACGTTAAAAAACAGAAGATGGAACTGGAAAAAGAAGATGAAGAAGAAAAAACTGTAAATACCCAATAAGGCCGCCATTTCTTTTTTCCTTTTCCTTTTTTTCCACTCCTTAACCACAAAGCAGCAACACCAAGAAGAAAATGAAGTACCCACAAGAGTTCATAAATCACCACCAACACCATCAGTGGAAGAAATGCAGTCATCTCGTATCCAAGGAGGAACCTTGACCATAAAGCTGCAACACCAAGAAAAAATGCAGTACCCAGAAAAAGTTCGTAAACATCCATCGGTGAAAAAAAATGCAGTGATCCTGTACCCGAGGAGGAAGATGAACCTAAACAGATCCATCATTTACGAGTAAGTTTTATTTCTCTCTTATCAATATTGACTCATTTTTATTGTTTCAGAAAAAAAAGAAATTCTTAAATTAATCCATCGTTTCTTCTTTTTCTTTCCAGGATACGGCTACAAGATTCGAAGATGATGACGCGTCCAACATATTCATTAAACTAGATCCTGTATTTATTATGTTAATAAACATGTATAGGAAGAGCACATACTTTTCGTTAAAATACAACTAGTTGAAAAAAAATATGTTTTATTATTTCTTGAAACCCTGAACACTTGTTTTCAAATCATGGTAATCTTGAAAATTTAAGGTGGAAAATATATTCAAGATTTGGTTTACATGATTTTGTTCGAAAAATAATTAAAGAATTTTTTTAGTGTCCAAAATTTGATTTTTAATTTAGTTCGAAAAAATTTTTAATTTGAAAATTTTCAAATGTGGTTTACATCTTTAGTACGAAACTTATTTTTAAAAATTGGTTCGAAATTTTTTTAAAATTTTTAGTTCGAAAAATTTTGATTTGAAAATTTAGTTCGAAAGTTTTTAGTTTAAAATATTTTTTCGAAAAATTTTTAATTTTTTTTAGTTCGAATTTTTTTGGGTTCGAAAATTTTTTGTTCGAAAATTTTTTGATTTGAAAATTTAGTTCGAAAGTTTTTAGTTTAAATTTTTTAGTTCGAATTTTTTTGAAATTTTTGTTTCAAAATTTTTTAGTTCGAAAATTTTTTGTTTGAAAATTTTTGTTTAAAATTTTTTAGTTCGAAAAATTTTTTAGTTTAAAATTTCTTGCACTCTGCGGAACCGTTTCGAAAAGAACCGGAGCAGTTTAGGTTAAAAAAATCTGGCAACACTGTTTCCATTAATGAAGCGCTTACTGAGCGTTTAAAAAATCGCTTAAACTCACAACAATGTGTTATAAGAAATCTACAAGCGACAACCCTCTTTCACCATTGTTACTTCCAGAGACATAGGCTACTAATTCAAGGACAGGATCTCCATCAAGGTAAGAAAGCTGGTAATCATCTTATCTGCCAAAGAGAACGATAATATTTAATGTAAACTTCAGTACAATATCATGATACCAAAAAAGGGTTATTTAAGGAGGAGGTTGAACCCTTCATGGGAACTTTACACATAACCATAAAAAGGGAACTAAATTCTAAGATCCCGGTCTAGGATGGATCGCCGTCATATCGCTCTGTATTTCCCTCATGAACTGGGGGGGGGGCTAAGATCATGTGACTTCTATCCACCAATCAAAATTGAGGTACCAAAACACGCATCTTACACATAAAATAAAACAAATAAGTAAGGGGTTTTCCCATGTAATCTGTTCATCGTGTGGCGGGTCTAAAATCATGTGACCTCTGTCGGCCAATCAGAATCGAGGTACCAAAGTATACATCAGAAAGGACACCCTAATTTCAAAAATCCTAGGACCTAAAATCACGTGATCTCTATCATCCAATCAGAATCAAAGTACCAAAGCACTTATCTTACCCGTAAAAGGAAACGAATTAGTGATGGATTTCCTCGCAAGGGTAAAACATGACGTCATACCATGTGACCTGTTCACCGTGTAGCGGGTCTAAGATCATGTAACCTCTATCAGCCAATCATAAACACTCATCTTACCCGTAAAAGGGAACGAATTTTCAAATATCCCTGGGTCTAAGATCATGTGACAGCTGTCAACCAATCAAAACACACATCTTACCCGTAAAAGGGAACAAATTTCAAAAATCCTAGTCATAAAAGAGAATGAGGGATTTCCCCGCAGGGTGACTCATGACGTCATACCACGTGACCTGGAAAATTTGAATTTCCCGCGTGGGCGGGGCCTAACGTCACGTGACCTCTCTCAGCCAATCAGAATCGAGAAAATTTTTGCTGACTCGACTAGATATACGGGGGGGGCCTACTACTGTGTTCTTCCGACTTCACCACGGAAGCGATGAAGAAAACATCGCTTGTAGAGGGATAAATCGTTGATTCGTTTTAATTTGGTTAATCAGAGTGCTCCTTTAACTGTGCATATTCGCTGATAACCGTTTGGGATCATATCAAATGCATTCGCCATGTAATTTTATAACAAAATGGCACACGTCTATTTACTTTATTTCGTAGTTCATCCATATTCACTTTATAATAATCGGTGACAGTCACAGCTGCCATGTAAAGTCATACAATTATACGCATTCATCTCAAGATTTTTCATGTCATGATGTAGAGGTAGAGGTTACTCTTGACTTCTGGAGCTTACTTTACAAACAAATTGTCTGGGAAAAATAATATATAATAATAAACGCATACACATGACTGGCGATAGTGTGTGTTGGTCCCTTCGCGATTCTCTGCGTCGAATCGAAGGAGCGCGGACCAAAATGAAGTCCTTGCTGCTACTCGGTGATAACTTCAACACCCCGTCTTCGTTTTGACTCGAAGAATCCCTGCCCCTAGTGGCATACTAGCGGTAATCCTTCGACCGTCACTATATCGACGATCGATATTTACCGGCAAATATGCCACTAGGTGTTGACGACGTTTACGGCACCTTCGACACTGTCTTGAAATCCGCCATCTTGAAATGGCTGGAACTTTTTTTAAAATGGGAACCTATCCTGTTATATATCAAATAGGATTGAAATATTTCCAGAAAGCCAGTAGTGAAATGTTTTTGGCTCTAAGACCAACCGTTCCAAAGTTTTAACTGATTTTGTGCACTTACCTGGCAATGTGTGGCCCACTTTACAGCAATTGTTCAATATGCTGTCCCTCCTGAGCAATTGTTAAATGAAATGAAATCTTTGAGTTTTACGTCCCACGGTTATGCAATTGTTAAATGTATCAATTGTTGCCAGTCATCCATCACTCTGCTCAGGATGTCCTCAGGAGTGCTAGCACACGCGTCGATAATCCTGCGTTGAAGGTGATTAATGTACCTGATGTTGAAAGCATGCACAACGGATTTCACGTAGCCCCACGGAAAAAAAAATCCAGTGGAATTAGGTCTGGGGAACTTGGTGACCATTCCACAGGTCCTCGCCGGCCATCCATCTCTGTGGGAATTACTCATTGAAGTACTCACGAACACATAATTCGAAATGAGTAGGTGCCCCTCATGTTGATAGAATAAAGGGATAGAGCCATCCTCTAATGCGACGGACGGCAGGATCTCCTCAATCATGTTATGGTAGGTAATTGCATTTAAATTTCTCTCGATGAAGAATGGACCCATTACACGGGTACCTCACACACCGCATCACACCATCACTTTGTGAGAACGAACGACCCGAGAATCGTCGTACCAGTGTGGATTGTTGTCACACCAATATCGGTGATTTTGCTTCTTCACCTCGTTCCCCCCCTCCCCACACACACACACAAAATTGGTCTCGTCCGAGAACAGCACGTCATATGCGAGTCGAGGATTCTGTCTGATTTGTTCCGCGGCCCACTCACAGAACTCGACTCGGCGGTCTGGATCATCCTCGGTTAGATATTGGAATAGCTGTATCTTGTACGGGTGCCACTTATGCACAGATGTAATTCGCAGGATGGGCGTACTGGATACACTACATTGTTGGGCTAGGCGAGGGGTACTGCGGATGGGACGTTTCGTGAATGATGGTAACATAGCAGTGGATGTAGCTTCGTAGCTTCGTCAGTAGCTGTGTGAGGCCTCCCTGATTTTGGTTTGTTTTTCACCAACCAGGTTTCTGTAAATTTCGCTGTAACTTTCCACACTGCGCTATGGGAAATGGGTTCCCGTTCTGGGTGACGAGCGTTGAAATCGTCTGCGATCGGTGTGCTGCTGTACTCTCCTGAGATCAACACGATCTCTATAAGCTCATATCTTGTTAGTGCCATTCCATGTTACACCATTTGAAACAAAAGAAAATCAGTTAAAACTCTAAAACGGTTGGTCGCAGAGCCAAAAACATTTCACCACTGGCTCCCTGAAAAAAAAAAATCAGTCCTATTTGATATTTCACACGACAGCAGGGAGTAATCTACACCCCCCCAATACCCCCCTAACACCCCTCCAAATTTCTTTACACACACCCCTGGATGGAAAAGGAATACTCCCCCAAATCCAATTGTATCAATCAGTATCATATAGGTTATTTATTACATCAAGTTAGAAAAGACTTAGCGTTTAGGAAAGAAGGCAATATTCTTATTTATTTCACTTCAAAATACGAAGCGACCTCGTTTTCATGTACGGCTTCGAGAACCACATGACCTCATTCTTTCGGGCGGTGTTTCGATTGAAACAATTGACAAAACAGACCGCTGCTGCCTACCCTTCTGGGCTCCGCGGTCGTTTCCGAGAAGAGAGATTGATGGACAGATGCAGATGACTGATTGGCAACGTCTTGAGTGGTCATTCACCTACCTCCTCCTCAATAAGGAAAAATGTGACAATATAGTAATAAGCCTATACCAGATTCAGTTGGTAAGTGCTACTCTGCGACAGGCTCGCAACCAGAGGGGGGCTAGGGAGAGCCTTGCCCTTCCTAAATTTTTCATGTCCCCTCCAGACCTCAATACAAAATGCACAATTTACATATTTGTAAGAGCATTTTTAATTACTTGGCTTCTCCTAACATATTCATGGCCCCCCAAAGCTCTGTGGCTGGTTTTCGAGCCTGCTCTGCAAGTGGTGTATGAACGGACGGACGTTAGAAAGGTGTAGTCAAAACGTTTTTAGAAATGGAGATCGGTCGAATTAAGAATTTGGATTTTGAGTTTAACGCCCCGTTCAGCAGCGAGGCTATATGAGACGTGGACCTACTGATTAACGTGGAATCCGAACCACATGAGCTCCCGCCGGGAATCGAACCCGGGCCTCCCACGCCAAAGGCGCGTACGCTAACCGCTTAGCCAAGAGGAGCTCGGATTAAGAATTGTATATATTTTAGACTGAGTCTAGTGTTATGCAGGAACGCATTTGGCGCTAGCTTAATTTTTTGTGAAGTATATTTTTATTCACGTAAATTCATTGAGCGGAACAGGGCTCCTAGCGAGTCACTTTTTTTTTTTTTTACTAAAATTTACTTTTTTTCAAGTTGGTCACTAAAAATTTACTTTAAAAAAAAAGTCACTAAAAATTACTTTTTTGAGAGGTAAAGTGACTTTTTCGTGTGATTTATGTTTTGCATTGGCAGTTTTCTAAGAAAAATATAAAAACAAATGAAAAAAAGGCAGAAACTTGTTATTCATTACTCTTCTGAAAGCTTCAGTATTTGCTGCCACATGTAAAACAGTCAGTTTTAATCTCACTTCAGCTTTTATTCTTTCTAAAGCATAGTGGACGGTTGGTGGATGCTTAAGCTCTCAAGGTGGGGTTGAGAACCGTTCTGTGTCTATTCTTTCTTCTATCATAATAATCTTTTAGTTTTCTCTCGTAATAGTTAACGCTCCGTTCAACGTTGCGTATGTTTGTGTGATTCATCATGTTCGTCTTGTGTTATGCTTCTTATATGTTCTTCTTAAGAGTAGGTGATGAATTTGAATATTTCACGTTTTTGAGAACTCTTAATGCGAAGTTAAATATAATGTCTGGGATGAAGGAATTCGGAAATAGACCAGAACTGGTTCCACTTACTCAAAAGCTTCTTACATCTGCTAAGTCTGCTTACCGTAACTACAAAGCATACTTTGAAAATCTAAAAAAGGAGGAAGCTTAAAAAGAAGAAGTAAAGAAGAAACAAAACAACAAACAGAGACAGAGGTGATGGAGAAATTGACAAAGGAAAAAAGGGGCATGATGAGATTTTGGTAACTTTTTCGTGTGCTTTTAGCCATTTTTGGTCACTTTTCAACTATTTACAAGAGACCAGACCACTATGAGCCCTGGGATTATTAAAATTAGGGCATATTAAAGAAGAAACAACAGAAACATACAAAATATTTGTAAATTGCAAAACTGGATTTCTGGAAAACAACTAAATCAATGAATAATTTTCTTATGAAAGATATTCAGAGCGAATAACGTAGCCAGGAAGGGGCAGGAACGGAGATTAAGAGATCAAATAATATTACAACAATTAACGTTAACAACATGGTTAGAATATTAAAATAATGAAATTGGAACTTTGTACAGTATTAATTACTAAACGAATGTAATTTCAGCATGGGACGAGGGAATTTTTCGCCAATTAATATTTTGGAAAAAATCACCCACTAAAACTTGCTGGGGTTAATAAATTGAAATGATAGCAGAATTTTGCAAAATAATTACAATAATTCGTATGTAATTAATTCACATGTAATTACTGGGTAAAATAGTGGAGGTTAATTCCTAATACAGTGAAACCTCTCTTAACGGGCATCTCTCAATAGTGGACATCTTCATAACAAGACAAACTTTTTTATTCTTCCATGCCATAAATATGTGTGGTGTGGTGTTATGAAAGAGAACCCTTTCTTTTAGGGACACCTCTCATTTACGGACAAATAATCGGTTCCACCAATGTCCGTTTTGAGAGGTTTCACTGTTTTGAGAGGTGTGAACTTACTTTATTGAACCTACCACTGCGAAGAGCTGATATTATTATTATTATTATTATTATTATTATTATTATTATTATTATTATTATTATTATTATTAGTAGTAGTAGTAGTAGTAGTAGTAGTAGTAGTAGTAGTAATACAATAGTTGCGTAACAAAATATACTGTTTTCTTGTTTGAGTTTGTTTAAAAATTATATCACTATTCTGAGAGCACACACCCCCTTTTATTTTGAACACCCCCCCAAGTAAAAATTTCTGGCGTACTTACTGCACGACAGGGTTCTCATTTTAAAAATTTCCCGCCATTTCAAGATGGTGGATTTCATGACGGCGGCCGATGGTGCCATTATGTCTCAAAAGACTTTTTTTCCCTCTTGTTTGTTATCATTACTTTTTCCTCTTTTTTTCCAATTCTGAACGGTTTGAATTTTATTTGGATCTTTCCATACTCTTGTACCATGTTGTAGTATTAAATTTCTAAATTCTATCTTGCGAGCCATCTAGTGACTGAGGTATGACCTACTGCTAATTTGGAATAATTTGTCGATTTTTGCTTACTTTTCATACTTGGTTACGAAAATGTTTTTTTGCAAAAACTCGACGTTTCTTAAATTTCGACGTATGGAAAAAGAGCCCTGGATCGATCTATTTAAGTAAGTTGAGGGCTTTTGGTATAGAAAATCTTTTGTTCGCCATTTGCCATTAAGACTTTTAAGCAAATTCTAATGATTATACGCTGTTCGCACTATAAACAAAGACTGAGAACCCTAGGTATACTGTGAACCGCTGGTATACTGTGAACAGCTTTCTCTTGTTCTTACAGTTTTAAAAGTATTAAGAATAATAAGTCAGATTAATGCAACGTATGATTTTTAATATTTTTTTCGACCAAAATAAGCAATTACAAATTTATCGTATGTATTTTCAGGTAACATTCTGATATGACGGAAACGAAGCTAATTTGTTTGTTTGTTTGTTTCTTTCTTTCTTTTCTTCTTTTTTAAAGTTCCTAATGTGCCTAATGTAACAAAATAATCCTTCAAATTATCTGTGAATATGGTTTGCTCCTCTTTCATGCCAACGCTCCTTTCTTTATCAATATCGTCCCATCTTCTACTTTATTTTCTCTTCCAAAGGTCATTTCATTTTTAAAAAATAATTACTTCTCCATTGCCTGGGCTTTCACAAGTGTTTACAATGTGTTCAACAATGCATTCACAATAACACATTCTTTAAATACAATAAATTAAATAGAAGCTTTGAATACTTCTTTACATACAAAGTAGAACAATCGATTAATACAATGTATATCAACATCCACGTGTGATGGCCAATTCATGCAGAAGTAATGTTTTAATTCATTTCTGATTAACCTAATTCAATAATTTCTGCGACGATGCTTGATCATTCTCCACTTCATTCGTTAACTAATTCTCCAGCAGACCATCATATTACTATTATTCCAGGTAAGCCGAAATGATATGATGTAGGTTAGTTGAAGATATTTTTCCTCCTAAACTTCTTTTTGTGTGCCAAGGCTCGGCAACTACAAATGAAATTTTCCTCTTTTTTTTTAAGGTTCCAAAGGGATTTTTAGTGCAATAAGGATTGAAGTATCAGGGAAATTAACTCCTCCTAAGTTTCGGCATTGCTGTAAGGTAGCCAAAAATGTTCCCTGTTGTAGGCGTCTGTAGTTTGCGTAGACGGCTCTAAGTATTTTCGCAGAATTTCCCTTTATTCAGTTACTGTTGAAGCAGCAACAAAATAACTTTTTCCACCAAGTTCTCTTTGGCGCTTGTGACTTTCCTAAACTATCTATGCTGCCGTTGAGGATTCTGTCCAACTCGGACTCTGAAATGTCTCGAATGTCATGCTGAGATATCTCGCTTCGAAGGTCGTCTTCACCCCTCCACGAAGATCTCTTTGGCGCTTGTGGTTGTGCTACACTTCCTGTGCTGCTGCTAAGGAAGATTCGGTCTAATTCAGACTCTGTTATGTCTTCAAGGATAACATGCTCTGATAGTTCATCATCGGATCCAACAGTGGTGCAGGAGTTGTGTGTATGCATTCCTTTAAGCAACTGGTCTTCTACGTCGAAAATATCAACTTCTTCCTCTTCTTTTCCTGTGTTTTGGCAACATGAGCGACTTGATTTATCACTGTCTTCGCTATCGAGAGAATTCAGGTACTCTTCTAAAGCTTGTAATTGGAGTGATGGATCCTTATGAATCTCTCTAAAGCGGCGTAGATCAGTTCTCACACTGACATAAGGAAGTAATCCTTTTAGACGCCTTTCCTCAAGCGAGTACCAAAACACAGCAAATGCTTGTAAGGTGTAAATGAAAGCTGTTGTCACTACTTCTTCATCAAACCTGTATGTATAGACAATATTACCATTGGCATCACAACTCTGATACTCCCGACACCTCCGTTCACAACTAATTGTAATTGACGGATCGTCTATATAGGGAAACTTCTGCTTATGTTTATGCAGAAATGAGGTCTTTTCCCACTTTCCACGTGAGGTCATTTTTTTGTGTTTAAAGAGCATTTTGTATCAAGAGCAAAGTATCAACACGTCTTATCTTCAATCCCTGTTCGCTGCACTGAATTTTCCAGCTCTTAGTAACGACAACAGTGAGTTCAAGAATAGAAAATTTTAATTATATAAACAATGATTTACGATAGTTTGTATTAAGCATAATATATAGAGAATCGACTAACAATATTGACATACTGAAGACAGATCAGCATAACATTGTTGACCTTAATGAATGTACGTATATGTTTGCATATGAGTGTTCTGCTCGAGAAAATTTTTTTTATAACATTTGCCGAGTAGGATCAAGTGGGCCATTAGGAAAGTACAGAATGGCTAATGTAGTAAGTTTGTTTCACAGTAATTTGGTTCTGTGAGAAAGTAGAAGTTAGTAGTCAAGGGATAGCCTAGAAATTAGAATCAGGGTTTCCATGTATATAGAAATTGAGAAATAATGAGTATTTTACCCTTTTCTTTTAAATTATTGTGTGTATGGGGAAGGGCAGTGCCAGATTTACGTATAAGCTAAACAAGCTATAGCTTAGGGCCCCATACCCTTGGAGGCCCAAAAATTCAAGGAAAAAATTGAATGCACATTTCCAAAATATAAGAAAAACAATAAAGTAAAATCTACATATAGCAACAGTGCTTCGTTTGTGTAGGCCCCTGTGATATAAGTAATGGGGTCCCTTCTGTTAGCCTGCTTCCTAAAATATCACTGGTTTCTTCATTTCTGTATATAGGGTCCTACGTTCATCTGGACACATATTAAAGGGTCCCATTATCTTCAGTAGCTTAGGGCCCCACTAAACCTAAATCCTGCTCTGTTTTCGGGGCCCCTAAGTTGATTGTTGACACTGTCTATACCATTTAAGTCTCTAGGTTTAGCTTCCATTAGTACCCTGGGTTGGTGGGAACGGTTGACATGTAAAAACAATAAGAGGCGACTGATATTAGTATCGAATCCATAGTTCTCAATATCGCAGAGATTAATAATTACAATGTCAATAGTGTTAAAGTACAAGATCAACTCTCATCGGTAAGGGGACAAGAAGGGTTGAGAAATAAAATGTCTCAAATGACTGTGATTAGTGTCGAATTCATAGTTTGGATTTGTTAAACTATTACATTACAATCACATTGACATTTAATGCTACATTTAGGATGAACGAGCATTTTAGCTGGATTGGGAATTTATACGGCAGCATCAAAGGTGTTGGTCGGACAGCTATAGATATTTGGATGTATTTATATAAAGATCCAGTGTAACTCCGGAATGCCCGGAAAAACTTCGACCAAATTTGATACACATGGCACTTTCAAACTGGGGAAAAATGCTGTGGTAGTAAGATATACCTAGGAATGAGACTTGGAACGAATGACATGTAAAAATAATGCATAACGATTGATACTAGTGTGCAATCCATAGTTCTCTCGGTCGCTGAAATTAATAGTGGCGCTTTCAATGCTATTTCAGTCCTAGTTCATTCTCATCACCATATGATGAGGGGATGGAGAGCTGAAAAATAAAACGTCAAAAATTACTGATTTTTTTTTGCCGATTTTTTTTTTTTCGTGAAAAGGTTTGACCTGTTTCTAATAACTTTTGGACGGTAGCTTGTACCATTTGAATCTGAGCTTTTAGGTTGAATCAATTTCTTAAAGGCGTATTTTTTGGCGGTGTAGGATCTTTCAATTTTTATGTCAAAGGTAGAGTATCTTTTTCAATAGACTCATTGAAATCAATATTCTAACAGGAAGAAGAGTCAAATATTTCCCATAAACGTTTTCTCATCGTGGCAAAACCCGTCATTTCACCTATCATACAGGGTGTTTCTAAACAACACCGACAACATTTGGAAGGTGATTCCTGACACCAAGATAAGGTGAAAAGTATAAACCAACCTGGTTGTATAAATGCCTCCTTTCGGAGTTAAAGGCTCCCGAAAACATGAAAAAATGAACTTATAAAGATCCATAGGTCCTAAACTATGGGACCTACCGTAGTCGAATGAAGACCACTAAGGAACTAATATGTGCGCTATCCAAAAATGCATGTTTCAGAATCCTAAGGTGCTCACGCAACAATTTTTATAGAGGCTGTTTGCCTACGGGCATACAGTTTGAAGTAATTACCAACTAAATCTAAAAATTGTAGCGAAAGTACCACGGATTATGAAACATGGATGTTGAATAGGGCACAAACTAGTTCTTAAATAAAGTCTTTGACGCGACTACGCTATCTCCCATAGTATTAGAGCTATGGACCTTTAAAGTTCATTATTTCACGTTTTCGGCAACCTATAACTCCGAAAGGAAGCATTTATGCACCCAGGTTGGTCTATACTTTTCGTCTTATCTTGGTGTCAGGATTCACCTCCCAAACGCTGTCGGTGTTGTTTTGAAACACATTGTATATGCGAAAGTTTATTCAAGAATGCAAGTGTTTATTGATGGTTGTGGGGACTATTTTGATAAATATTATGAAATGTATTATGTAAGATCTAGTTTTTTAAGGAGTCTGTAAAAACTTTTGGCATGTCCCTCGCATATAGTTATGTCGGTATTATCACCAATCTCCTTTCATGCTGATTAATTAATTATTGACTCTTTAGCGTATCTGTGAGTTCCTGATGATGATTGCTATAGATTGTGGTAAACTAGCTCCGAACCATTATGTTAAAATTAAGACTCCTACGAACTTTGAATGCGGGCCCACGCTCATTGTAAAAGAGCGCAAGAACTATTTAATTTGGTTTACCTAGAGCCCTTCTCCGCTGTTTCAATGTTATTTATTTATGTATGTCATCGTGAGTGTCACAAGAGCTAAAACTTAACAATAAATGGAGTCACTGAAACAATATCTGAAATAGTTTCTCACTAACTACTTTCACTGAGATGTAACAGCGTGATCGTGAGTCCTTAATGAATAAATAGAACTCTATTCAGCTTTAGCGTCGCTAAATTTTAATCGATAATCAAGGTCACTGAACTGAATTCTTAATTTTTTTCTTTGTCTTTCAGTTAGGTGCTATGATAAATTCTTGAACTGGAGAAAGCTAACCAAACGGAAAAGACCTGCTAGTATCAGAGTAATCATATTAAAAGTGAAGTCACAAATTAAGATAGTGAGACAGTCATGTCTCACACTAAACCAAAACACAGAAAACACCATCTGTAGTGTTCCTCATTATCCATTTTCTAAAGAGTGTTGGGTTTGTTATCTGGTAGGGATACAAGTGTTTCCAAGTTAAACTGATTATCCCAAACGTAGAAGTTCAAAACTTCTTCTGAACAGAACACCCATCAACATCTAATTATTCGCACAGTAAATTCCTATGCTAAGCATTGCGTTGTTTCCTTAATTCAAATTTTCGAGCACCCGTGTTGGTTATTTTCTCTTACACGGTAGAAATGCATTTACTTCAGTAATTATCAACCAAAATGCGATCACACATTAGTGAATCTCGATGACTGATCAAAGCTACGAATCTAAAGAAATCGTCGGTAGTCTATTGATCTCACATGAGCACACCCTTGAGAATTCTCGATGTGGAGTAAACGTTTCTACCATGCTAATGGTTCTTACAACTATTGGCAAAATCTGGGAGATCTTGACCATTATACTGCTTTTGAGACTACTTCTCTCTTACAAGTTGCGGTAATTCCCCTCAGGATTACTTTTGAGAGTGAAAGATAAGGGTGTTTCCTGGAATATTATGTGATATGTGCATATATATCATCATATAAAATATCAGTCAAGGTGACAGGCAGCGGATAATACCAATTCCGAGACGTTAGCTACTAGACCGCATGATCAGGATAATATGGTTTCACGTTTTAATGTATATACGATTTATTCCAGTTTCAACATTTCTGTAAATGTGAGATTTTTCTAGTGGGTGGTTGTAACTTTGTTACATACTTGTTTCAGTGACACAGAATCATGCAATTTTAAGACTATTTACACTTAACTATTTACACTTAACCGGAATCGTAGAATTTGCATTTAATTTGTAAGTCCTTTAGGCAAGTTTGGCTCAGGCCGGACGGATAATGAAGAAATGAATCAGTGGAATGAAGAGAGTTGGCAAGAACGGAAAGACCGCGAGAAAAGCAACACAGGCGCTGTCCAGAAGCCCAATGAAAATGCGCTTGGACCAACAGTTTGTCTTTCTCGATGTTATGTAGAGAGTACACATCTGGTCGTGACTATCAACTACTTCCTTGTCCTTGTTGTAGAACTGGTTGATTTCTTCTTTTCCACTTTTATAATTTCTTTCACTATCTGGATGCATCGTAGACAAAAAGATTACCTTTTTGTTTCGCTTTGGTGTAATTGGCAGAAGCATAAAACCATTAGCATTATCAAATGCGTACTGCACTTTCCCTTCTTCTGACCTTTCAGGAAAGGATAGTAATATGCATCTCTTGTTTTCTTCCATGTTTACAACTAGTATGAGGCCTCTAACTTAAGTTCCTTTGCCACAGGGATTGACATGTATTAATTGTCCGTTATAATGTTCCGATTTGATTCCGCAACTACTCCTATCAACTCGAATATAGCTTGAGTACGAACTGGCAAGTCAGGATCTTGAGTACCTTTACCGATGTATACTTTGGAATACAACGAATAGAAAGCCGTGCTGTCAGCTACCACGTAAACTTTTATCTCGTATTTACGAGACTTCTTTGGAAATACAATCTTCATACCAATGTAAAGTGAAAGTTTCAAAATTTTTTGCAATACATTATAAATGTTCAATGTATCCACCGTCTGCTGCACGGCAAACATCTATGCGGTAGCTGAACTCTTCCCCCACACGAGCAAGTGTATCTACTGTTACTGAGTGCACGGCAGCTGTGATACGGTTCCTCTGATCGTCCAGAGTTATTGGTAGAGGTGGAACGTAAACACCTTCCTTAACATAACCCTATAAGAACTAGTCACATGGGGTGAGATCAGGAGATCTCGGTGGCAGAAAACCTTGTGCTCCACGGTAGCCATCTCACTCACAACTGATAGAGAAACGAATGGAGGCCAATTGCCGCGTGAACTCTACCGGCCGCTTCGGGAACCATCATTGCCCACCGAAACTTTCAACCTTCCTCTTTCCATTGGTATAAAGATTGTTCATTTTAAATTTGTACTTTAATTACTACGAATTTTTAAAAATGGGTCCATCATTTATAATAGCCCTGTATTGTTTGAAGCTGAATCTACCACAGAACTCCAACACAGTACACCCATTCCCAGGCTTGTAGTTCACCTGGCAGCAGTGCTTAAAGTGACATCAGATGAGGTGACGGTATGGAACAAATATGACCACTTAGAGCAGTAGGCAGGATAGGCAGGATAGGCAGGAGCGAGTTCGAGCGAGTTTTCTTCGAAACTCGACTCGACTCCAAACAGATATTTGAGCTTGACTCGAGAACTCGGCTCGAAAAATTTCCTCCAACTAACTCGAGTTTCAAGTAAAATGAAAATTGATCCAGATTTCTTTTCTTATTTTTGATAGAGAGTTGCTAAAAAATATTTTATACTGTTCTATAATACTATTTTCATATTTTTTTTAGTGTTATTTTTAATTTAGCTATAATATCTTCGTTTAATTGGAACTTCCAATTAATGTCTTTGCTTAATTGGAACTGTACATGTGGTGCCTCTACTGCACCACTAGTTTCTTTTCTTTAAAGAAAAGTGCTGTATTTTAAGAGCGTGCATATGGATCCTATTTAAACTGCATTTTTATAATTTCGATGGAATTTTTTCAATTAAGTCATCGAACGACTGAATTGACTTACGGAAATTGATGAAGTACTTCTCGTCTTCTCGCAAATCTATATACACAGACACAAAAGCTTCCTTCAGACTTCTTTGAGAAACTAAGGGATGAATCTTGAGACATTTATTTTTCTGTGTTCTTCGTTTTCCCTTCTTACAGAAATATTAAGATGCTACTATTGTCGTTTCGAACTTTTCATGTTGACTCGCAACACTGATTGAGAAGAATCCTGTATATAATCACGTGACGCGTAGAGCGTAGCTACGGATGACTGTGTAAGCACACACGCGTAGTGCGGAAGGCGGAAGACGGAGCGCGGAGCTCCGCTTGACTGTGTAACGGGCCTAAGACTTTACGTTTGTGTAACGCTCTCTCTCTCTCTCTGCACAGAAGTACCAGTTGTCGATTACAGTTTTCGGATCAAAGTCCTTAAGTGAAGGGCCACTAATGGAAATTGTGAGCAAATCATCCAGTGTGTCAGTCTTAAGTGGATTCCTGGCGACAGTCTTAACTCTGTTGAAACTGCTGAAGCCTCTTTCACATGAAGCTGTACCCACAGGTAAAACTGCACAAAATGTGACCATTTCAATTGAGGATGGCAAAGGAGGGACGAATTACAACGTTGTAAAGACTTCGCTTTCCATGTCCGTTGTGAAGACTTCACACTCCCTGTTTTCTCCCACTCAGTGACAATTATTTTTGTGCGAAACATAAACTGCGCAGTCCTATGTGTTTAGGCAGACATCATTCCTACTGAAAGCTCTAAATTTCTGAAGGCGACCTGGCGACCGAAAACTTTGCGCCCTGACCTGAAAGGACATATCGTGAGACGTAAAGCTACAGATTTCATTTCATTTCAAATCCGTATGGCTTGATATTGAACTAGGGAATGTCGAATCAGATATGAGGGCTATGACACCTTTCTCTTAGTCCCTGACTAGCATACAATTTCCAAGGTTTACTTGATCAAGATTTTCCAAGATTATATATTATTTTATTTTAAGTTTAGCGTCCCTTTCAGGAGCGAAGATATATGAGCCGTGGACCCACAGCTTATCATGAAATCCGAACTACATGATCTCCCACCGGGAATTCAACTCGGATCTCCCACGCCAAGAGCACGTCAACTAACCGCTTAGTCACGAGCGAACTCTCCAAAGTTTAAACACAGTGTAAGGAATCATTTACAGAAAGTTAAGTATTTGTCATGACCGTCCTTTCGCAGGTAGAATTAATATTTGGGACGACCCTCGAACATTACAACAATCCAATTGATAGGAGGCATCCAGATATTTTGCTTGAAATGATTTTACACATGAAATCATTCTCTCTACGTAGAAGTAGTAAGTCAGCAATATTGATCCTTCTAATTAATTTTAGAATTTATTGTGATTAAAATTACGTAACGTTTCTCTTATATAAAGAAATAAAAATGAATTAACTTGGTAATAATAACAATGAAAGCTTTTGCTAAATATGAATATTTCTCATATCAGTTGTAGCGTGCACTTTGCCTTATGAAACTTTTTTCTTTCTTTTTTCTTTTGGCCACGGACCAAATGTAAAAATTCTAGACAGTCAGTATCAGAATTTACAGACAGAAACACGAGAAAAACTGGAAAGAGGCTCCTATCATTTAATTGGATTTGAAAAGCTTACATGAGCATTTGCTTGCATCTTGTCTGCTTCATAATTTCATTAGCAAGGTCCTTCCATTAAATTTGTTTTCTTCCTTTCCTTCTCCCCTCTGCGAAAATGGGATTAAAACGGAAGTCCCCTAATAGAAATATAATTTGATTATCTCTGTATATAAAAAGAAAGAAAGAAAGATTTTTATTTCCTCAAGAGTAAGTACGTATGATATCTTACGAAACCTTAGTAAAAAATGTACAAACAAGTTTATTCACAATTTGATTTTGTTCCAGTAAAGTAACTTAAGGTCAATTTTAGTACTCTTCAGTAAAATATCTGCTCCTATATTCTAGGAATGATTAAAGCATGTGTCTTTGGTTCACGTGTCCCAAGTTCGATTTCTGGGGAGGACTGGTTGTTGATCCAGCATTGCAAGGCAGTTGGGAAGCTAAATTAACTTAAATTAGAAGGTAACGAATTCCGGTCTAAAGCGTCAGAAACAATATGTTGGGAATAAAATGCGCTGACCATCTATATCACCCAATTGAATATGGATTCTGGGGTATCATTTATGGGAGCAGGGGGTGAAATGCCCCTCTGAGTTCGAGATACATGTATTTTAATCGATAATATAGTAAGGAACCAGTTATATAATATTAAAAAAACGAGGAACTTTACTTATATCGGGAGTGAATCTTCCTCCCTAGCAAGCAAACCTGACATGCTACTGCATGCATTATCTAGCCGACTATAGAAACGTATAGTACTAGCTGGCCATTAATCCTAAGAGTTGATTGGTTTATTGAAGCATAATGGTCCATTACAGCACTTAAACTATATGGGACAGGACTTAATTGTTTAAATTGGAATCCCAAGCACTACTTGAGCTTGTATCTGAGGCGACTTTTGGGCTTGTATCGCCTGAAATCGAAGCCGGGACACTGACAGAACGCGAGTTATTTACTCGAGCATGAGAAGATATTTGAAGGGTTGCATATAGATTTAACAAAATACAATTAACATTCGTTACTAATCTTCGTAGTAAGGTAAGATATTCGAGTTTACCTAACTACTCCTGATGCTTGGAACATGCATTGGAACAACACAAAGACATTTTAAATTGAGGACCTGAATTGAAAATTCATCCCAAGTCCACAGATGTACACTCATGTCCAAAATTATTGTCGCATGTCTATAAATATGTTGTTGTAGGAATATAATTTGATAACGAACTCGCCCGGTATTTCTTATAATGTTAGTATGTGTATAATCGGCAAAGACATATATGTGGCAAAATTCATGTAAAAAAAAAAAAAAAAACAGTAAATAAGAACGATAAAACGAAAATAAAACTTTTTTGTCCATTTAGCAATATTTTGTTTTACTCATTCTAATTTTCGTATTTATAATTCTTTTCCTATGAAATTTACCACAAATATACATTTCCCGATTATGCACATAGTATCAGTATTAAAAGTACCCTGCGAAATCATTATCAAATTATATTCTTACAAGAAGACAGTTATAGATATGCAACAATCATTTTGGACATGAGTGTACATACCTGTTATTCAGGTTAATATATCGTATGTGTTTCACACAGTTGGAACTTTAAGGAGAGACAGCAAAGAAACATAACTAATAAGAGAAATCACCAAAAAACCTCCCAAGCATATTATATTTTGTATTGTTCCTCCTGAAAATAATACTCCAGTAGACTTTGAACGTTTTTCAATTACAGTCTTCAATTTTTGTAGGTACAAAGAAAGTATTTAAACAGAAACCGTGATCTTAAAATGAATTAACACGATTACAAAGTTTTATATTATGATATATTTTTACGTTTTCTAATGTCATAGTGTGTGTGTGCATGCAGCCTATAAGAATATTTGAAATAAACAAATTTTCAACTCCATATTTGATACTCATCAACATTGGGGTCGTTGTCAGAACTCTTCACTTGCTTATATGCATCAGACCTTGCAATGCTCTTCATTAATCGGTGCGAGAGATCCGGTTTCAATTCCCGATGGAAGCTCATGTATTTCGGATCCCACGTGTTAAGTTGTAGGCAAAAATGCCCGCATGGTTTTTTTCCAAGGGAGATAATACCAATACCAGGGAGAAGGGAGGACCAACACACAAGCATAGTCGTGAACACACACTTTGATACATACGTGCACATAATACATCATATAAAAGAGTAATTATATACGTACATATTCTTATTAACTACAGTAAATATATTTTTCTGTTATAGTACTATAGCAGGGATGCAAATAACCACTCGCCCGGGTCGAGTAGTTCATCGGTGCGGGCGAGTATTTAATATACCGAAGGTAAGTAAAATGGTTTGTATTGTGGGATATGGGCTAGTAGCTTTTTTCTTGGGCGAGTACACTTTTGTTGTTTATTTCCATCCCTGTACTATAGTATTTAATATAAATATACAAACACGGTTCTCTGTTCTTGTGATAGTTAACGATTTCGGATATACGGTTATCAGCCCGTAGTATCCTACCGTGATGAAGAGGTTGCCTTCTTATAAGATCAAATATTTGCGCTGAGACAAATCATAGAAAAAGGAATAAATCAAAATAAATAGATCTCTACTTCATAGATTTAACGAAAGCATTTGATACTGTCAGAAGAGAAGAAATATGGAAAAGCCTCAAAAATAGGAAAATAAATAGTAAGTTAGCAAATGTAATTCAGAGTCACTATAGACAAATATATTAAGTACTATAGTATGTGAGAGCACATTAGTGTGTTTTGATATGCATTTTCCAGAACTGAACACATTTTGAAAATCCAAGGGAGGTAACTACCTCCTTGCTCCCAGCTGCGAGCGGCCATGGGTATAGATCCACGTTTCATATAGATTTGATGTTGATCGGGATGCAAAAAGACAAAAGATGAAACCATAGAAAGCAGGTATGTCGGATGTTGGAGAAGCTTTAGTCTTCGTTCAATCAAGAAATAAAGATGTCAACGTACAAAGAAAAGGATTAGTTTACAATGTCTCTAGAATTAGAACACTAAATGTAACATTTCCCAAGTGTAACACTCCGATTTTGATAACATTTGACAGGTAGATGCTACACAGAAAATAAAGAAATATGTTTTGTTTGTTTACTTGCTTACTTACTTAAGCCATCCTCTTCTACCTTTCGGTGTAGAGGGGTTTCCAGAGAGCTTTCCAATCATCTCTGTTTCGTGCTGTTGTCTGCACCGTCTTCTATGTGGAACCTTCTTGTTCTTTGCGATTCCTCGAATACCTTCCAGACATGTTTTCCTCCGTCTTCCTTTTGGTTTCTTTCCTATAACTTTCGCCTCATATACTTGTTTTACTATTCTCTTTTTCATCCATTCTTGTTAATTAACCAAACCACCTCAACTTTATCTTCTGTATTTTATCTTCTAATGGACTTACTTTTAGCATTTATCTTATTTTGACATTTTTATCTTGTCTCTTGTGGTTTTACCCTCTATTTTTCGCAGAAACCTCATTTCCGTTGTTTGTAGTTTCTTTTGTTGGTTTGTACTTAAGGTCCAAGACTCACAAGAATATGTTAATACTGTTGTTTCTATTCTTTTTGTTACTTCCTTTCTGTTCAGGAGCTACGTCTTTAACCCACTGAAACACCTTCCTGCAGCTGCTACCCTCTTTGAAATTTCTGTGTCTAGTTTTCCCTCTTTATTTATCCAGATTCCTAGGTATTTGAAGTTATCCACTTGTTCTATTGTTTCATTTCTGACTTTGATGTAGCACTTTTTGTCTTCTTTAGAAATTATCATTGAGCTTGTTTTGTCTATGTTTATTTTTAGATTTCTCTTTTTCAACTGCTCTTCTCAAAACTTTAAGTTATAATTCAAATTTTCTTCTGATTTGGCTGATAGAAGTAGGCCTACATCGTCAGCAAATGCTAACTAAATTTTTATTGGTTTCATTTTCCAAAAACCTACTTCGTACCATTTATTTTTCTTGCGGCATTCTTTCATAACGTCATCTAGTACTAGGTTGAACAAAATTGGGCTGAGTACACAGCCTTGTCTTATTCCTGATGTAGTGTAAAATTCTTTAGATGTTTTATTACAGGTACTCACGTAGTTCCTTCTTTGTCTATAGTAACTCTGAATTACATTTTATGACTTACTATTTACTTTCCTGTTTTTGAGGCATTTCCATATTTCTTCTCATCTAACAGTATCAAATGCTTTCGTTAAATCTATGAAGCAAAGACGTATTTCTTGATTTTGATTTATTCCTTTTTCTATGATTTGTCTCAGCACAAATATTTGATCTTATAAGAAAGCAACCCCTTCACCACGGTAGGATACTACGGGCTGATAACCTGTATGTCCGAAATCGTTAACCATCAAAAGAACAGGGAAACAAAGAGACGTATTTTTTTTATTATTTTATGCGGAAAAACGATTTTAGGGGTAAAAAAAATTGAAAGTTGACTCCCGAAAGACAAGTAGAAGTGAACTGAAGTGAATGAAATTGTGCACAGACATTGTACACGTAAAATGAAGGGATACGTATTTCGTATTTTCCTGGGAAAAACGGTTGGGTGGGGCACGGACCCAATGATCACGAAATATCAAAAATGCTACTAACAGTATAGAATATCAGAAGTGCCTAAAGGACATGAAGAATTGCAACGAAACTTTATGTAGGGACAATACGCAAAAAATAAACGAATACGCTTTTTTTAAAAAAAAAATTCGGCGGAAGAACGGTTTTAGGGTGCAAAAGCCTCCATCCAAAATTTTGAAAGATAGCGCCTGAAAGGCAAGAAGAAGTAGACCGAACTGAATGAAATTATGCAGATATTGTAGACACAAAATGAGGGAATATGTGATTCATATTTTCCTGAAAAAAAAAAAACAGCTGGGTGGGGCACAGACCCTTCCAAACGTTTGATTACGAAAAATCAAAATTGCGAATAAGTATGCGTCATTAGTGGCTAAAGGATATGGAGAATTGCAACATACTTTTCGTAGGGAAAATATGCAAAAAGTAAGCGAACACGTATTTTTAGTTTGTGCGGAAAACAGTGTTGGGGCCAAGGCCGCCTTCGGAAGAAAGTAAATACAGTATTACTGTAGAAGCGCAGGAAAAACTGGACCGAAGCGAATGAAATTGTGCATAAATATTGTATATACAAAATAAGGTGATAGGTGTTTCGCAAGTGACCCCATCCGATTTGCTTCAAACTTGGCACATCAACACAAAGCACAAAAAATAGACACAATTTTTCCTTATGCGGAAAAATATTGTAAGGGAGTATCGCCCCCGAAATATAAAATACGCTATAAATATAAAACGACTAGTGTTATAATAGTGAAAGTCTGCCAATGCATAGATGGTTGACAGTAGGAAATACTTGTTAGTTTGTGTTTCTTGCTGTTTGGAGAGGTAAATAACTCTTCAAACATCAACCATATTGAACACATACTGGGAAGTAGAACGTAAAGACTGGGAAGTAGAACGTAAAGAAAACGTCTTGATAGAGATTGCATTCACAGAAAGAGATATATAAATCGAAACATATCTCCGCTTCTACACGTTTATGTGCACACATATACACATATGAAAATATTATAAAAGTCACTAGCTGATTATGGTTCAAATTTCTCACAGAAAAGGACGTCTGTGGACAAATAATCGGAACACAATAAAATTTTGCGTTAGAGGTACTGACCACAAATGTCAGATGTAAGTGCACACATTTTTATACACACACCTACAAATTCCAAGTAATGTGGGTTCCTGTCACTACGGCATGGCGCGTCCTCAGGTTGCGGATCGAGGAGAAGGTCTCTAGATATAGAGGTGAGCTGCGAATATACTGAATAAGCAGTCGCGGACAGACGACAAGAAGTGGTTCTCCAGCTTGGGGGTTTGGGTAAGGCTAACAACCTCATTCTGTAAAAAAGGCTCTTGTTCAGAAACATTCACAGAAGCCTTGGACAAGGACTGATAATTTGGCACGACCTCAGCAAAAGAAAATGGACATGAGATTTGGAACATGGAATATTAGAAATCTTTATAGGGCAGGCACGTCAAAATCCGTAACGAGTGAGTTAAGGAAATACAGGATGGATCTAGTAGGAGTTTAGGAAGTTAGGTGGGAAGGAGATGGAACTGTGAATTCCGGAAATTTTACGTTCTTTTACGAGGAAGGTAATAAAAATCACCAATTAGGAACAGGATTTTTCGTTCACAAACGAATAATATCTGCAATTAAGCGGGTTGAATTTGTTAATGATAGACTTTCTTTTATTACTCTTAAGAGTCAGTAGTGTGATATTATTGTTTTAAAGTGCATACCTCAACAGAAGTTAAGGATGACGATATGAAAGACAGTTTTTACGTGGAAGTGGAACAGATATTTGACCAACTCCCACGATACCATATGAAAATTCTATTAGGACAAGAGGATATTCTCAAACCGATTATAGGGAACGAAAGTCTGCATAAAGAACGTATTGACAACGGTGTTAGACTCGTGAACTTCGCACCATCCAAAAATCTTATAGTGAAGGGTACAAAATTTCCACATCGCGTCGTTCATAAATACACTTGGACCTCACCAGACGGAAAAACAATAATCAAATTGATCACGTCTTAGTAGATAGAAGAAGACAATCTAGCATAATTGATGTTCGGTCGTTTAGAGGAGTTGATTGTGACACTGATCACTACCTAGTAGCAGCGATAAAAAGGGAGAGATCATCGTTGAATAAAGGAAATACTCAATGTCTGAAAACGGAGAGATTTAATTTAAAGAAATTAGAAGAGAGCCAGGTAAGAGAGGAATACCAAATTGAAGTTTCGAATAGATTCTCGATTTTAGAAGATTCGGAGTTCACTAGCGTTGAGAATACTTGGATTGAAATTAGAGATAGCATTAAAATTTCAGCAAAAGAAAAAATGAAGATACGCAGAAATATGTAGGAACAAACCATGGTTCGAACAGGAATGCATTCAACTAGCGGAGAAGTGAAAACAGGCAAGATTACACTGGCTACAAAATCCAAATGAAATAACTACACAAAATTTCGTAGACATCTGGCGGGAAACTTCCAAAACTTTTAGAACAAAGAAACACAATTTTTGCAAGCTAGAATTAAGGAACTTGAAGATAATAATAAAAATAAAAACATTCGGGACATGTGTAAGGGGATCAACGAATTTAAGAAAGGCTATCAACGTCGTGCTTATATATTAAAGAAACCTGACGGAACAGTTCTCACTGACACAGATAGCACCTTAAATAGATGGAAAGATTTCTTTAACGAATTGCTTAACACGCAGCCAAAAACTAATGTGCATGGAGAAAGGGAAATACACACCACAGAACCGTACATTCCAGAACCTAACCAAATAGTTGTAGAAATCGCTATAAAGAAATTAAAGAAACACAAATCTCCGGGAGTAGATGAAATTCCGACTGAGTTAATTTTAGCTGGAGGCGAAAAATTGTGGAACAAGATACACACTCATCCTTCTTATCTGGAACAAGGAAAAATTGCCACAAAATTGGAAATAATCACCATTGTTTCAATTCACGAGAAAGGCGACAGAATTGACTGTAATGGTTATCGGTGTCTTCCCGTTTGGTTTATTCCCGTTTCGCCTACATACTTTCCAGCAATTTATATCATTATCTCAATGTCGTCTTATCTGTAAGTAAAACGAGTATTCCCGTTTTGCCTATTCCCGTTTCGCCTATGCTCACTCAACGAAATATATTTAGTGTTTGAGATAATTTTTAATGTTTAAGGTGGGAAAGCAATATAAAAATAATGAAAATATTAACGTACCGACTAAATGCAGTCATGCCATTTTCAAGTTAAATCTATGAAAATTAGCCAGTCTAGGGAATAATAAATTAAACTAATTAACTTACAGGAAAGAAAATTCCAGAATTAATAATGCATAGTAATCCTTATATTGTCTGAAATTCTCATACTAATTAATAAATGCTGTAGTAAGTTTGGCTTCTCTCTAAATTGTTTCCAAGTTTCTATGTTTAAATTTCTCAACTTTTTTAAAATTATTTTTTAAGGTTACGAGTAAGGTAAATTAAGTGTGTTAACATAATATTCTTAAATGTGATTCAGCAACGTTCAAGTTCCGTCTTGCCTGTTATCACCGTATTCACTTTAAACGTTAAGCCTTGACTCAAGGTTTATCCTGGCCCATCAACCTATAAAACCAATTCCTTCATTATGAGAAATTTAATATAACAATTAATAATTTGACTAAAATAATTTTAAAGATATTCAGAAGGTAATTTGGTTCCAATCGAACTATTCTGCCCTATATTCTACAGTAGCGTTAAATACTATCAAAGCAAGACATCTTCTATATCTCTTCATTCAGAGAAACTGCTACTCAATTTATTCAGAGGAAGAACGAGGTAGATAAGTAACTCCGTTCACTTCTCCTCTGCTATCTTTATTTATTTATTTATTTATTTATTTATTTGCCAAAGTTCCAGATACAACAAGGCAGACATTTTACACTGAAACTCGATCTCGTCCACCACTCTGGACATGAATGAAGCATTCAAAAATAAATTTAATAGCCAGTATTCATCCTATTCTGAGCCTTCTCTCCGGGCCTCAATTTTACCCTACTTACAATATTACAAGCATTTCTGCATTCAGGCAGGAAATAGTTACTTCCACCCACAACTAAGGCTGAAAAATTACATTAAGAAATTTTCCTAGCAGATAAGTTGGAGGGTATAATGGTTCATCTCTCAGAACTACGGGAGTACCAACCAGCCTTGTAAAGTTCGAGAAACTGATCTTGAATAGCTAGTTACTTGCCTGTTTAAACTATTCTGGAGCTCGTAAAAAAAATAGAACGTTAGACGTTACGATCATAAAGTAAAGGAAAACCAGCAGTCATTCATTTTTTTAGATGTTTAGTTTGTTTATGATGAATCATTTTATATCAGTAGCTTTGGAAGCTTCTTGCACTTTACAAACGTTTGCGGTAAACGCCGTATCTCCTTTATTTCTGAAGGTATTGATTTGAAACACAAAAAACATTCTAAAATAAATGTACTACTTGATACTTTGTGCTGCACTATAGATACCTTTAAAACATTTTTAAATGTTTTGGTTTAAATAACGAAAACTATAATTTCAGAAATTACATTTTTAAAAGAGAAAACTAAGTCACTTTCAATTTTTTCCCTCTGTAAAGTTTACATTATGTTCAGGGTCGTAGCGTCCGATATCTAATGGGAGCCCAATCTAATGATGTGCATAACGAGCATGGAAAGTTAATGGACCAGAAAAGTATTAGATAAAATAGCAACTGTCATTTCAAAATTTTAAATATTTTGAAAGAAATATTGAAAAATACAGGAGCTACAGAATTTAGAGCAAACCTTTGTAAAGTTCAAAATAAGCTCAAACAGCTATGCAAAACGGCCCCTCATAAACAATCTAAACATTTAAACAAAAAATGAATGACTACTTGTTTTATAGTACACCTTTGCGTAAAAAAAAAAGTAAGAAAAACTATATTTTGATAGCGACCATATTGGTTGATTTGAAATGGATTGATCCTATGCTGAGCATCATTCTAGTTGGTATTTTCTAAAACGGTTTTAAAACCAATGTTCTTTCCTTACCCTTAGACTATGTCAAGAATTACAAGAATAATCATGATTAGGTCTTTAATTTCGTGTCCTCCCTAGATTCATTAAGCTAACTCCAAACTGGGAGACATATCTACTTTTTTTACACAAGTGTATACCCACTTTCCCTACTTATTCCTGTTTTTGTTTACGTTGAAAAGTGAATTTTAATGATTTTTTTTTACAATGACTGCTTTTAACTAGTAAAAAGTATATCTGAAAAGTAAATTTAAGATTTTCAAGGAGAGCCTTTTGAAAAACAGCATTTCTGAAATGATAATCCCTGGAACTACTTAGTGGCACGGCACATACTTGGCTAGAATCATAGTCAATCACGTGAGAGCTATTGCTGACGTTGAAAAATAAGCTTGTTCATAAATCTTTGTAGAAAATGTCCTTCAGATACTAAATATCCCTCGCCGAGTGAGTGTAGGCAAAACGGGAATACCCGTTTGGCCTACATCCAAGATGAGATTGAGATAATGATATACAGGGTGTTTTAAAACAACACTGACAACCTTTGGGAGGTAATTCCTGACACCAAGATAAGACAAAAAGTATAGACCAACCTGGGTCCACAAATGCTTCCTTTCGGAGTTACAGGCTACCGACAACATAAAAAAATGAACTTTAAAAGTCCATAACTCCAGAACTATGACACCTACCGTAGTCGGGAGAAGGCTTCACTTAGGAACTAATATGTGTCCTATTCAAATATCAAAGTGTCAGAATCCTGCAGTACTTCCGAAACAATTTTTATAAAGATAATTGGTGAGTACTTCAAATTATATGCCCGTAGCCAAACTCCCTTTATAAAAATTGTTTCGGAAGTACCGCAGGATTCTGATATTGGATATTTGGATAGGACATATATTACTTCCTAAGTGAAGTCTTGACCCGACTACGGTAGGTGCCATAGTTTTGGAGGTAAGGATCTTTAAAGTTCTTTTTTCTTTTTTCATTTTTTCGGCAGTCTATAACTCCTAAAGGAAGCATTTGTGCACCCAGGATGGTTTATACTTTTTGTCTTACCTTGGTGTCAGGAATCACCTCCCAAACGTTGTCGGTGTTGTTTTGGAAAACTGTATATTACTGGAATTCCGTAGGCCAAACGGGAATGAACCATAATTATCGAGGCATTTCTCTTCTGTCAACGTCCTACAAAATCCTCTCAAACATTCTGTTAGCAAGATTGACCCCATACGCAGATAAAATTATTGCAGTGTGGATTTACTCGACTATCGACCAAATATTTACCATTCGACAAATACTCGAAAAGAAATGGGAATACAATGCCTCGGTACATAAACTATTTATTGATTTTAGAAAGGTTACGACTCGGTTAGGAGAGAAAAATTGTACAACATTCTTACAGAATTTGGAATACCGAAAAAGCTAATTAGATTAATTAAGATATGTTTAAATAAATCCCAAAGTAAAGTCCGAGTAGGAAAAATTTTGTCCACTAGCTTTCACGTCAAAAATGGCCTGAAACAATGAGATATGTTGTTGCCATTATTCAACTTTGTTCTGGAATATGCCATAAGGAAAATCAAAGATAGCAACCAGGGCCTAGAGTTGAATAGGGTTCACCAGGTTATGGCATATGCTGATGATGGAAATTTAATAGGGGATGATTAGAGAACAATAGAAAGAAATGCAGAGGTCTTATTAAACGCTTGCAGGGACATGGGTTTAGAAGTAAATGCAGAGAAAACTAAATAAATGGAAGTTCGTCGGGATCGTAATACAGCAAATTATGGATGTATTAAAATATCGAGTAATACTTTTGATAAAGTAGATACTTTCAAATATCCAGGATCAATATTAACAGACGAAAACCATATTCACGAAGAAATTAATTGTCCACTAAAAGCAGGGAATTCGTGTTATTATTCAGTTTAAAATCTCTTGTCGTCGCGAATTCTGTCGAGGAATTTGAAGCTTAAAATATATAAAACGATAATCATTCCTGTTGTTCTGTATGGTTGTGAAACATGGCCAGTTACTCGGAAGGAAGAACATAGACTGAAGTTATTTGAGAACAAGATCCTGAGACGGGAATTCGGACCCAAGAGAAACGGGAATGGGGAATGGCGGAAACTTCATAACGAGGAACTACATAATTTATACGGTTTACCAAACATTGGGCAGGTCATGCAGTCAGGATAGAAGAAAGTAGAAACGCTTTCAAAGTCTTCACTGGAAGACCAACTGGAAAACGACCATTAGAAGGACCTTGGCACAGATGGGAGGACAATATTGAGATGAACCTCGCAGAAATAGGAGTACAAAGTAGAAACTGGAACCAGTTGGCTAAGGATAGAAGCAGTGGCGTCATTTCAGACTTCGCTTGTGAGGGGCAAGAGCGCCACTGACATAAGAATCTCACGTTCTGTACTATTATATTATTGTAGTAGACAATCTATTAAAGCATATGTATTCCTCAAACTCTTAGGGGGGCGCAATTGCCCCCTCCTGCCCTCCCTAAATGACGCCCCTGGATAGAAGTCAGTGGAGAGCTTTTGTGAACGCGACATTGAACCTCCCGGTTCCATAGGCCATAGAGTTAGTTAGTTTTAACATCTAGAATTTACTTGCCAATTACGTTTCAAATTTTTTACAGAAATGGTAGTTTGTTAAAAAAAAAAAAAATGTTCGAAACACATTGACAATTTGCACCATGCGCAACGAATTACAGGCACCTTCCCACAAATGTCACGCACAATTCGCTTCGGTCCACTCCTTCCTGTGTATCTACGGTAATATTTACTTTTTGCGGAGGGCTTGTCCCCAACACTGTTTTTCCGCACAAACTAAAAGTACGTGTTCGCTTATTTTTTGCGTATTGTCCCTACACAAAGTTTCATTAAAATTCTCCGTATCCTTTAGACACTTCTGACGTATATTTATTCGCACTTTTGATATTTCATAATCAAAGGTTTGGAAGGGTCTATGCCCTACCCAGCTGTTATTTTTCAGGAAATATGAAACACGTATTCCTTCATTTTACGTCTACAATATCTGTGCACAATTTCATTCACTTCGGTTCACTTCTTCTTTCCTTTCGGGCGTCAACTTTCAAAATTTTGGGTGGGGTTATTGCCCCCTAAAACCGTTTTTCAGCAGAAAATAAAAAAAACACGAATTCGTTTATTTCATTTATAGTATCTACCTGCCAAATTTTATCAAAATCAGAGTGTTACACTTAGGAAGTGTTACTTGTAAGTAGAAAAGGTACGAAAAGAAATATAGGAAGTGAGGAAATATACGAAGATTAAAAAAAAAGAACAAGAAACACGGAGGTACCCGTAATAAATTTAACCCAAGAAAAGACGTAGAAGATACAAGTATGATTGCAGCAATAAAAAAGAAGAAAAGAAATTTCTAGTTTTACATTAACCAGGTAAATAAAAGAGCCAAGTGATTAATGAAATTGAATATTTGCAAAATAATTAGAGGAATGAGAGCGTGGGAGGAGAGCTCTGACAAAACCCACGAACACGATGATGTAGAGCACAAACTTGCGTGGTCCGGGTTGGAACTAAGGTAATCTCTCTACCACTCAGAACGTGCTTTTGCTGTTTCACTAAATGTTTTTCCTTCCAAAATTCTCTCTCTGAGCTCACCACTGATATGCCAGCCAGATTTACAATAAGAGAAGAAAATAATTTAAGAAAAAAAAAAACTGCAACAAGTACTACGACAAATCCATTTCCTTTTAATAACGAAAATCGATTACTTAGAACATTGAAACTTCATGTTGGACAATGATTGTCTCCGTAATGGAGGTCGATCATTAATATAGGTTAGTTTTGCTGTGGTATTTATTTATTACATACATGCAGCGTCGGATTTTAATTTCCAAATTATTATTGTAACTTCTTACGTTTTCTTTAGTTTGGTAGATTTCATTATTATTGTAAAATAACAAACCAAAATTTTGTTAAAACGACGTCATAGTTCACACTCAAGAGTGGTCTGGTCAGAAAACATTGTGTAACATCATTTACTGAATTGCTGACACAACGTTCACTACAGCTGATGAGTAAGTGAAAACTTTCAGTTAGGAGATGAAATAACATTCTTTGTTTTCTGTATTATTAATTCCCTAAAAATCATGTTTTATCAATGAATTAATTGTTTTAAGAGTTTTAACTGCTATGGAAGTTATACAAAGTGATCTTATATAGCAAGCAGCCTCCGACCAGGAACAGCAAGCAGCCTCCGAGTATGATACTACAAATATAACAAAATATAATGATCAAATAAATCACCAAGACGCCAGGGCCGATTAGGTGTTCCTGGAACGGTGGCTCAGTGGTTGAGCATTCACCTCTGGTGTATGAGGTCCCTGGTTCGATCCCAGCTCTCGCCAAATGAACTTTGTGGTGGACAGACACCGTGTGGGAGGGGGGTTCTCGGCGTTCTCCCGTTTCCTCCCACTTTATTCATTCACCATTTCTCCTTTAGCCTAGCCGGCATAACTGTCGGACGTAAAACTCAAAGACTTCATTTTTATTGCTTTGTTTTCGTATTGCTAGTAATAGCAGTAGTGGTATTCGCTGTCGTATTAGTATAGTAATGAGTAGTAGCAGTAGTGGTAGTAGTAATAGTAGTAGCAGTGGCAGCAATAATGGAATTAGCACTAGCATTCGTAATCGTAATAGTAATAGTAGTATTAGCAGTAGTACTTGTAGTATTAGTATCACATATGGTGTAGCAGTTTTACATATTTTCTCTGTTACTCGTAATGCACTAATGAGTGTAGTATAAGACTTTACGTTCACGAGCTGTATTATTGTATAATAAACATGGCTGGACAGAGCAAGCACAGATAACACATAGACAGACAGAATAGGGATATAGAAAACAAACCTTGGGTAACCTTTCACACAATTTTCACATTCCAGACGGACAAATAGACATTGCAATATTATGACGACACATTTCTCATTTTACATTGCATATTGAAGCAGGGGCGGATCCGGGGGGGGCGGCGATCGGGGCGATCGCCCCTCCCCAGAAGAAGAAACTTTATTATTTTTTATATATAAATAAAATCCATCCCAGAGTTTGGAGCCCTTAAAAGTAGCATTATGACACCCACCGCCCCCCCCAGAAGTCGGCCCTGGATCCGCCCCTGTATTGAAGGATTGACTTGACTTATCAGACTTGGTTGTTTTCAGGCCGGTTACGCCCTGCCCGCTTAGAGCCCGGCTCGTTTGTGCCCGGCCCGGTTACAGCCCGACCCGTTTTCCGCCCGGCTCGAGATTCAGGCCGGGCCGGGTCTAGCCGGGCACGGAATACAGATCCATCCGGCCCGGGACGAGCCGTCTTCGGGCCTGGGTTTGAAGGGCTCTGGTGGTGTTTACCCGGCCTATCTGCTAAAGCCGCCACTACCTCCGACCATAAACTTCCTAGGGCCCAAAAATGTCTAAATCCACCACTGCATATATGAAGAAATTCGTAATACTCTCAACTAAAAATCTACAAAGGAGAGAGAGAAAGAGAGAAAGAGAGAGAGAGAGAGAGAGAGAGAGAGAGAGAGACTAGCAATAAAATACTTACATATAGGCCTATTTCGTAAAAAGCACACTCATTAGGTTTGTCTTCATAAAAGTCATTCTTCGTTACGGTAGTATTCCTAACGATGTTCATTTTCAATTTGGAAAACAAAGAAAGATGTCATCCTCCCGGAAGTATTTACTGTCAATACAACCTTTGCAATTATTTTATTATTGTTATTGCCTTAATGCTAGTTCTGGGTTAATAACGATGGAGACACTAATGCGTGATTGAAGTTACGCGCTCAACCGTAATCATTTGCTATATGCTTTTTCTTTATGGCTATATTAATTAGCTTCAACACAATGCAATGTCATTATAACACGGATGTAATTTGAGAAATGTTGGTGTTGTTACACCTTCGGTTCATGATCTTAAAAGAATTGAACAATTTCTAACGAAACAAGATTTAGAAGAAGGAAAATCGAAGTTTTTCACCAAAGTTAATCGAAAGGAAATATTCCTTATATACATCTACTGTCAATCCAGTGGCGTAGGTATGGGGTTTGACCTAGTTCAAGCCCTGTCTTTTCCTCTTTTGCACATTCATATCGAAAATTGATTCTGTTTACATGAAGTATGTTCCATTTGTGATCTTGATGGTACGATTTTGTTGTTGTTGAATTTATCTCAAAGAACAAATATTGTACAGTTATGTTAAAACTATACTTAACCCTACATAATATTTCAGCAAATTAATTACATAATGTATCTTTCATCTTTTGAGCTCTTTCTCGTTAGCATATACATCAAAATTTACCATCCGCAGATACCAGGAGAGACCATTAAAAAGATTTTTTTTTTTAATTAGGAGAGCTGGTGGAAAAGTTTCTGCAAAATCTACTCATATTGGCGATAGTATTCTATTATTATAAGATTCGAAAGAAGAGACCTTTCTATGTTTAAATTCTCTTTGATTATTTAAACCTATTCATTTATTTTTCACAACAGTTTGGAGAAGTATTTTGTGTGAGAAATGGAAATTTGTCGTCAACACTTTCGTCCATTTTTATTTATTTATTTATTTATTTATTTTAAGATTTCAAATGTAGCTAAACACCGAAACAATGCATCGAGCGACTTCATTTGGTTTTTGGGGCGATGAAGCAACATCCAATAGGACTGTGTACTACAATTGGTTTTCCGCTTCCTGCGTGCTAGCATATTTTTCAGTTATGAATTTCGTGAACGTTATTCATACAGGTGTATTGTTGCCAGTAATGTTGACGCTGTGCGTGAAAAGATTGAGAGAGATGGGCATGCTACTGTATATACCATGATATTCAGGCATACTTACTTATACATTGACATGAAAGCAATACATGAGATTTTGCATAGTCACCTGAATGTACGGAAACTTTCAAGCCGTTCGATCTGAAGGTCATAAACATGCTCGTGTGAATTAATTAAAAAAAAAAAAAAAAAAAAAAAAAAGAGCTATGAGATTTGGCATATTACATCGTTCCAGGAGACGAAACTTGTATTTATTAATACGAACCCGAAACTAAACAGCAATCCACTGTTTGGGTGTTTACGTGCCGATACCAACAAAAGTTGTTCGTTGGAACGGTGCTGCCAAGCAAATGATTGCTTGTTGTGACCGTATTTAGCTATAGCTTGAGAATATCGAAGTACTATAAATGTTGAGTGATAAACAATATGTTTGTCAGAGGTCATTGATAAATTGCGTGAAACAAACTCAAATCTTCACATTATTCTTCATCATGACAATGGCAGTTCCCATCAGCACATCAAACCGTTGATATTTTTGTGTGTGTGTGAAGTAAAAATGTGGAATTAATGATTCATTTTTGTACTCACCTGATTTATTACCTAATGACTTTTTTTTGTTCCAACTCATGAAAAATGAAATGTGTGGTGAGCGATTTGTTTTGCCTGAAGCAGCTGTTGATGCATTCTGAAGAGCGGTTTCTGAGGTAGCATCAGGGCCCGAGCTAGGAGGAAGCAAGTGGGGCATGTGCTTCGGGTGCGTGGTCGGAGGGGCACCTAAAGGGCATTACAAATGAGGTATCGAATTTCGTGTTTGCTTCGGGTAACACGAACCCTAGTTGCAGACCACGGTAACAGCCTAATTATGAAAAATAATACTTTCAAAATTGGTTTGAGCGTATGTAAAAGTATATTGATCTTAAATGTGAGTACTTCGAAAAACAGTCAAGCTACAAGATAACCTGAAAAGTTTTTGCCGTCCTAGAGTAGTGAGAACAAAGAGCAATACGGTTGACGGTACGTACCTTTAGGTTTCGAAGTAATCTCTATCAGCATCCAATACTTTTCGCCAACGTTCCTGCAGCTGCAAAACCCTGGTGATCAAACTCGGAGGTCATGGATACAAAGAAGTCCGTGAGTGTGTTCCGCAGATCTCCCTCATTTGCGAAGGATCTCCCACGGAAGTGCTTGTTGAGGAAATGAAACAGGTGATAATCTATTGGCGCAAGGTCCGGTGAATATGGTGCATGGCACAATGTCTCCCAAAAAAGTTGCTGAAGGGTCTATCGTGCCGTCTTTAACACATGTGGCTTGGCGTCATGCAGGAACATCACACCCTTGCGATTCACCAATGCCGCCTTCGGCTGCTGCAATGCATGGTGTACCCTTTGCAACTGTTAAGAGCATAGATCAGCAGTGATCGCCTGACCAGGTGGATGGAGCTATCTAAGTTCATCATACGTTAGACCACTATCCTCCTCGATGGTTGCTTTCAGAGTCTCGTCATCCTACACGCGTAGTCGTCCGAAAGGCCACATCTCCCGAACAGAGTTTCTGAAACCTGGCTGTGCGTTCGTTTACGGTATTCCCCCCAAATTTCTGGCATATGCAGCGACTTGATGCGGTAACTGACTGACCCATTTTAAAGTCATACAACAAGTGCATGCAAATAAGCTGCTTTGATACGTCAATTTCCATTCGACACTGGACGAGCTGTATGTGCGCAACGTGCTCGTATTACTGAAGGTCGATGGTCAGAACTAACCCCCGATCGCTTGGCAGGCACGTGCGTCATTTCATTTCTTCTCCGTGAGCGCATGATTAATAGGACGTAAAAAACGACAAGAACTTTATTCTTAGTTACTTTACATTTCCAATATTTCACATGGCCTTTTCATATTGATTGAAAAAAAAATAGAGTAGCCTTCGTACTGTGCACCTACTTTTAGCCGAATTCCACAGGTATGGTGTAGTTGAATGGTCTGAAGTTTAGGCTGACGATCATGAGGCGAACCACTCGGTGGTTCAAGTCCTTCTGAAGAGAATGGGTGCTTTCAATCGTCAATAGACAGAGAGACGGACGGATGTAGCCGTTTAGACGACTTCCGACACTTATGCATAGCATAGTTTCAACATCTTAAAAATAGGGCTTTCTTTAAAATGATATACAAGTTATTTGTAGCTGTCAACACTTCGTTTGTGAAAGTCACATTCTTTTTTCTTTTCAGTTTCCAAGAATTCACCGCTTTCATAGGTATATTTCTTTTTCAAAATAATGAGATGATAATGTGATCAATGGCTGTTTGATAATATGTCACAATGAATTCTTATCTATGAACTGATCAAGAGTCATTTTAAACCTTCCGTTCGCACGTGTTCAACATTATAGTTATTTACTTTTTTCCGTTTGAGAGAGAAAAAAGTGTATGATGAAGATGATATGTCAAAATGTATTTACTCTTACTTCCGTTGCCGCTCAAGAGACGACTGATAACGCGATATTCAAGGACACTAACGGAGGAAAGAAGCTTTTGTCTCAGTTCGTTGTCCTACATCACTTTGTTCTCCTTTGAGGATATTTTACTTTGTATACAGTGCACGAGACAAGATAAGGGAGCGACAATGTTTTTTAAAAATAAGTCAAATTTTCTCCAAGTGTACAGTAAGCCATTTTCATCACTATTTTTCGTAGTATGTATATTCCTGTTCCGTGTAGTGTACGTAGTACAATACTTGAAACATTTGACGAGATTCAAAGACACACAAAATGTACCTTTTGTTCTTCTGAAATCTTTCTTTCACCTTCATTTCCCCTTCGTTCTTCATGTATTCAAATTCACTAATAATATAGTTCTCGAACCGAAAACTTTTAGTTGTTCTACTTCCCATCTCTTCTATTTCTTCATTTCATTTAAATCACTTTGATCTAATCAACACCCCTTTTGTAATTTAAATGTTCGCTTAAAACAACCAAACTAGTACACAGATTTTCATCAGACCTGATCGCTTACGAAGCCGTTTTTCGATTTTGGATTGTGGGAGGGGTTGTAGGGAGGGATCAAATTGTGTGCGAAAATCTATACACATGTTTTATGATGTGGAACCCCTTCCATATATGCAAACAACAATACACATATTTATGCTGGCTTGCAAAACCACAAGGATAAATAAATATCTGTGCGATGAAATAAGAACACTCTTCTTCCTCTCTTTTTATTTAGGCTCTGAATTAAGACCCTGTAACGAAGGTTGATTATAGCTAGTAAAAAAATGGAAAAGAGACTCGAGAAAACGCTAAAACTTGTATTAACGAACGAATTTCAATGGAACTTGCAATAGTCGCCTTATAGAAGCTTCACTATATATCATTACAGAATCGGAGTTCTTTCTTGTCCTTCTCAGCCATATTTTAGACTTCCAAATTACACTAGGTATAAGTATCGGAAGTCTTATAGAACGGTATGTGCGTCTGTCGATAGGATAAGGGCAGAAACGGTAAAATACATCCAGAAGATGATTTTGTGAATTGATTCAGTGTTTCAAGAGTATGTCCCATGTCCTCTACTAAGCCTCTATTCAAACCGGAAGTAGTAGAAATTAACTATTTCCAGTTACAATCTTGATTGCCGTGGAACAACAAAATATAACAGAGATGAACAAGCAGTTTTCTGGAATCGATTCAGCATCTAGTTGAAAGAAAACATCCTCACCCGCATCTTTCTACTAAAACCGGAACCAGTAGAGATTTACTACTACTTTCAATTTCAATATTGACCTCAATAGAGTTAGTACCAAACGATTTTTTTAGAATTGATTCCTCGCCCCAATAGCAAGTTTCATCTCCTTTGTTAACCCTCTATCCCAGCGTTTCCCAACCGGTGTGCCGCGGCACACTGGTGTACCGTGAATGGGCCGCTGGTGTGCCGCGAGGAATTGAAACAAAATTATTAATTTTATAGCAATCAAATTGCAAAACCTAGGAAAAAATCTATATTTGTATTTCACATTACTCTGAACTTCTACTATGAATCTACAATTTTAAGTTTCATACCGTGTCACTGTTCTGTACATTTCTAATGTTGAAAAAAAAAAAAATGGTTATCATTGTTATGACCATTATTGCTTCATTGTTGCAGACTATTTTGTAACTTGAAAATTTAAAATATCATTCAATCCTTTGGACAAATTACTTACATTTGTGTTTTAAAAGTAAGAGAGATTTTTGTTCGTTCGTTATTTAGTGATCTTCCTTCTTAGTAAAAGGTTGGATACAGTTTTTAAAAAGAAAGCGTAATTTTAAAAACCTGAGACCAATATTTCATTGCAATTGTTTTCTATTTTTAAATTAAAATGAAAAATAAGCATAATAATTTACCACGGGGAAAACCAGTGTTCGAGCTTTCTTCTCTGTGAAAAGGAGATCAATAATCGCAGAAAAAATACCACTGTTTTATATTTACAAATAATAATATCTATAAGTGTGCCGCGAGAACCGAAGTAACACCCATAGTGTGCCGCAAGATGAAAAAGGTTGAGAAACGCTGCTCTATTCAAGTGATTTAAATTAACAATTTTGTGTTTTAACATAGATCGCCATGAAGCGAAATCGGTAAGAGGTAGCGGGAAGCGATTTTCTTCAATTGATTAAGCGTTAAAGAAATAGATTTCATCTTTACTCTGATCTCTATACTAAAACTAAAAGTGCTATAAATCTAGTGCCACTTCCGACTTCAATATTAATTTTCATAGATTAACAGGTGGGTTTCGTAAAACTATGTAAATTCGATACTCAAACTTGAAGTAGTACATCTATAACTACTGGTTGCAAAAGAGGAATAAGATTAAAGATAGATTCTCTTCCTCGGACGCTAAATCCGCATCAAAAGATCATTACTCCCAAAATTTTGCGGTTTTTGCTCTATGGAGATTAACATTAAAACCGGAAGGGGTAACTGATGTCTGTCACTTCTGGTTGCAATAAAAAGAATAAAAGGAGATATGAAACATATTCTTGGTACTGAATTCATATTTTCAAAAAAAAAAAAAAAAAAAACTGCTAGTCGCTAACTATTTCCGTTTTATCCATTATACGATCAGTATTCTAATCGAGTAAACGCAGATTTTCATCACTTCCGTTTCCCACAGACAGATAAGAGTTTAGAGAAAACTCACTCTTGTGGCACTGAATCTGAGTCAACAACAATTTTCTTTTTATATTTCTTACCATTTTTGCTCTTTGGAAACAAGTATTGAAACCGGAACTACTAATAAATTCCAAATTTCCAATATTCCTAGAATGTTGTGGATGTTGAGCAATCGATGTTCTCTTAAGACGCTGAATAGATTGCTGGAATAAGCTTGTTGCTATCTATCACGGTGTTTGTTACAGTCTATTACTGTTTTAGATCAACGTTAAAATCGAAAACTTTTTTTTTTTACCACTTCTGATTTGAATAGATAGAAATATCGGTTTATGCTCTATGGAAATCAAAATTGGAACCGGAACTGTCAGTAAATGTCAACCACTTCCGGTATTGGTACAGTGTTGAAGATGGTCATAGTATGTTCTCTTGAGATGCTGAATCGATTATCAAAAACGCATGTCGCTATTGGTTGACGTTTTTGTTCTATAGTGACGAACATGGAAACCGAGAGTGGTTCATTTCTACCATTTTGATATAAATAGAGTGTCAACAGAGGACATGGAATCTATCTTCGAGATTCTGATTCAATTACGAGAAACCGCTTCTCGATATCATTTACAATTTTCACTCTATGGAACTGGAAGTACTAGTAAACCGGCACTGGAACTACTAGTAAACCGGAACCGAAAGTACTAGTAAATTTCAACTACTTTTGTTTTGGTACAATGTTGCAGATGGTGATTCTATGTTCTTCTCAGACGCTCAACCGATTGAATAAAACCGCTTGTCGCTATCTATTGTCATTTTTGTTCTATGGCGATAAACATTGAAACCAGTAATGTTTAATCTCTACCACTTTTATGTTTGAATAGAGGGTTAGCCTAGGATATGAAACCCTGTTCTTGGTACTCTGAATTCATTGCAAACGGCCGTTTCTTGATATTTTCTATCATTTTTGCTCTATGGAAATCAGTATTGAAGCCGGAAGTAGTAGTAAATTTCAACCACTTGTAGTTTTAGCAGTATGTTGGGTATGGTGAAGGTATGTTTCCTTGAGACGCTGAACCAATTGTAAGAAAAAGAGCTTGTCGCTATCTATAATCGTTTACTTCTACGACGAAGAAACGTTGAAACTGGAAATGGCTAATTTCAACAACTCACGGTTTGAATAACAGGTTAACGGAGAAAATAGAACCTATTCTTGGGACGCTGAATCGATTGAAAAAAAAAAAAGTGATATCTTTTACCGTTTTTGCTCTGGTACCGGTACCTGTCGACAGACAGATAGACGGACGGACGGAAGTAGTACTGGCCTCCCTTGGTCCGATTTTGCCCTTGGTCTCTGACTCAGGGGCCAGGTATTTCAGCCTAGGGACAATGAAATAGGAGTACTAGCACGACCTTTCTAAATTTTGACAATGGGTATGTTTTCCCACTCCTTAAATTTCGAGATAGGTGCATAGGACCACTTTTTAAATTTTAAAAATGCCAGAACTAAAAGCATGATATGTTAATATATCGCTGTATGTACCTCTGTAAGTTTGGTTGGCCCATCTTCCCCATTATGGATAAAATTGCGCAAAAAAAAAAAGAAAAGAAAAGAAAAAAGAAAGAAAGAAAAAACAAAATCGGGAGATTTTTATTTTATTTGATCCTCTTTGATGAAGGTTTATCACGCTATACTCGTACGGTTATATTGATGGGTATAGGGGTCCAGCCCCTTTCAGACATGAATACATTTACGCACCCCTCTAAAAATTTGGAAGAAGTACATAGGAGCACTCCTTAAATTTGAGAATTATCAAAAATAATAATAATAATAAAATTTGGTAAATTTTATGTAGGACCAAATTGATTTTTTTTTTTGTAAATGTAGGTGGTCCATTTCCTTCCCTTTTATGGCTAAAAAAAAAAATTGCCTCCCGAAAAATCAAAAGTTGTAGGATTTGACCAAATTTATCCTCTTTGATAGTTTTTATCATGTCATGTGGTTATATATAAAGGCAACCAAGAAAGTTCTCTCGGTTTTTCACCCACCACCTTCGAACATCGATATGTTACCTAAGACGTACCTGGAAGTTTAAAAATAGTCCCCATCAGCATCGACGATCTGTCAATGTTCTGGAAGGCCTGGATTCCATCGCGTTAGAACTTGGTGGACCGTGAAACGAAGAAGGTATCAAGTGCATTTTGCACCTCTAACAGAAATTTGAACTGGAGTCCGCTAACGTGATTGTCCACAGGGGCAGATCCAGGGGGGGGCGATCGGGGCGATCGCCCCCCCCCAGAAGAGTAAACTTTCTTATTTTTTATATATAAATAAAACCCACCCCAAAGTTTGGAGCCCTTAAAAGTAGTAGTATGACAACCCACCGCCCCCCCCCAGAAGTCGGTCCTGGATCCGCCCCTGATTGTCCATGGATTGGAACAGGTAATAATCGGACGGTGCAATGTCCGGGGAGTATAGCGGATGCAATAGTGTTTCCCATCCAAGGCGTAGAATGGTGTCCCTGGTCTCCTAGCCACGTGGGGCTTAGCGTTATCCAGTGACAGGAGGACCCCTTTGCGATTCAGATGTGCTGTCTCCTGAGTTTTGAGTTTTTCTTAAACACGGCTCAACTGCTGACAGTCTACAGTTGCATTGATGCTCTGACCAGCTGGTAGCAGTTCCCGTTGCACGATGCCGCGAACAGTTTACCAAACACATAGGAGAACCTTCTGGTGCAGTGTTGGTTTCTGCTGTTTTGGAGCCTGTTCATGGGGTGCTAACTAATGATGACGGCGCCACAAAGCTTTGTACAGGACCTACTTTTCATCACAAATCAACACCCTGTCCAGAAATGGCGCCTTCCTCAGACGAGACAGCAAAGAAACATAAGTGTCTGCTCACATTCCCTTCTGGCCCAAGTGAAATCATGTGGGACCCATCGATCCAACTTATGGTGCTTCCCAAGTTGATGGAGGTGCTGCCGAATAGTTTTTCCACTCGCACTGAATTGTAGTTGGACTTCTTCACATATCTGGCCATTGTTTGCCTCAATTGTTGCCTGAATATCTACATCTTGTACATGTGTTGGTCTTCCGGCACGTGGTGCGTGGTCGAGTGTTTCGTCACCGTCCTTAAACTTGTTAAACCACCGCTGCACTGTCCGCGTAGTCACGATACCCTCACCAGAGGCCTGGCATATCTTACGTCCCGCTGCAGCAGCATTTGGCCCCAGTTTGAACTCGTACAACATACATGCTCTTATAACGCTCTGTGGAGGTCCCATGTTTACTCTGTCCTTACGCAAGTCGAACTGCCACAATCAGGTAGTATGTTGGATATACGCAAACCAACAACTGACCTTCGCCTTATCTCCATTCGCATTCAACTCACGGTGTGAGGATCAACTGAACACAGACCTCCACAAAAAGCGACAGAACTTTCTTGGTTACCTTTATAGTTATAAATGTATAGGGTCCATTCTCTTTTATAAGACATGGGTCTCTAAAATTTTGGGAAGGCACATTGGATCACTCCTTAAATTTGTTAATTGTGGAAAATATATATTTTATATTTCGAATACATGTATCTCTGTAAATTTAATTGGTATGATATTTCTTATTCTCTTTTATGGATAAAATATAGTAAAAAATATCAAAATTGGAGGTTTTTGACCCATTATCTTTGATGAGATTTTAGTATATTATATGCTTATAAAGATGAGTACAGGAGTCAATTCTCTTTCATAGGATTGATGCTTTCGTTTTAAAATTTGGGAAGGAGTGTTGACACACCCTTAAATTTAGGAATTATCAAAAAAATAAAATTTGGTAAATGTTCTGTAGTACTTGAATGTACAATTTTGTAAATTTGTTTCGTTTACCTTGTATTCTTCTATGATAAAAAAAAGTCAACACTATACGTAAGTAACACTTTATATTTGGCGGGAAAATTAAGTTAGTATGAGGCGGCATTTTCAATGCAGTGCTCCACAGTTCACTAAGGTTAGGTTTTCTTGTAAGATATGATCATATCGATGAATACTTTGATTTCTTCTTTTGAATAGAACATGAGTACCTTGAGTACATTTGGCACATCCTTAAGTTTAGAAATTGTCAAAAAAGAAATTTAGTAATTGTTCTCCAGGGCTTTGGTAAGCTTGGATGATTCATATTAATCTCTCGTATCGGGAAAAACATTGCCAAATTTAAATAATGGAGATTTTGATAGCATCTAAGATGAGAGACATTATTACACCATACGGATAAGTATACGACATAGTCTAATGTCATTAGTGGAACATTATCTTTACTGGAATCTGATTGGTTGATTCCTACCTCAAACTCCAAATTTTGGTTGTGAAACCTCATAGGTAATTATTGTAATGTATCAACAAATTCACGCTTTGAATCTTAGCACCATAGTTACAACTCATAATTTATGGTCATTGGTATAAAAAGGGTCTTTCCTAGTAAGATAGTGAAATCGGCCCTTGATCCAAATTGGGTCGCTATTGACGCAAAAGGTTATCCTTGACCTAAAACTACCTAAAAAAAAATTGACCCCCTCCCCTTTCCTCACGAAATTATCGTGTTATACATGCTCAAAATTTAATATTTTTAAATTTTGGTGTGGATGGTCGAAAAATTTTGAAAGTTTCACAGATTGTAGATACTATCTAGATATAAATGTGTAATTTTTTTCAAAACCATCGATGAATATTTTCTTTATTTTTTTGCGTGTTGAAAATTTCAAAAAATTGTAGAAATTTTTTTGGGGGGGACACGTCGCTGATTTTTTGGTTTAAAAAATTTGTTATACCCTTAGGTACAACATATATTTTTTTCGGGGCCTGGAAGTGATGGCAACTATTTTTTTTTTTTTTGAAATTTTCAACACGCAAAAAAGTAAAGAAAATACGCATCGATGGTTTTGAAAAAAAAATACACATTTACATCTAGATAGTATCTGCAATCTGTTAAACTTTCAAAATTTTTCGACCCCCCCCCCCAAAAAAAAAATTTAAAAATCAATTTTGAGCATGTATGATACGATAATTGGGTAAGGAGAGGGGATAGGGGGTCAAAAAATTTTGACGTAGTTTCAGGTTAAGGGTAACCTTTTAGGTCAATAGGGACCCAATTTGGATCAAGGGCCGATTTCACTATCTTACTAGGAAAGACCATTTAGGACTTGAGACTTGATAGGTAATTATTAAAACTAGTTGATGTGCAAAAATATCAATTTCACAGTTTGAACTTCAGTTGCAAGGTGCAGCTAGTAGTTTATGATCATTTATGGAGCGTTATTCTTGAGGAAATCTTATTGGCTAATAACTTTCAAATATTTTTTTTTCAAAAATTTTGAAAAGTTTTGTTTATTTTTTAATTTAAAACAAATTCGATCACTATTTGATTTTTAAAACTGTAGTTTGACAATTTTTCAACCTTAGTATAATATGTAGTTACGACTTATAGTTTGTCATTAATGGAAAGTTATTCTTTATACAATCTGATTGATTGATCACTTTTGAATTGTTGTTTAATTTTTTCAAAACGTTTCGAGAAAATAGCAGCTTTTTATTTTCACCCTTCAGTAAACTGCCCTTATCTTTAAGAGATAGAAAGATAAATCGAAAAGTTCCCGTGGAAAATCACATAAAAACCTTAAGTTTATAATTTGGTTGAGATACGTTGAAGGTATCGCCTTCAAGGGATGAATGGACGAACAGATGTCGAAAAATAATTTTTTTGATATCTGTAGACCGTAAAATATGTAAGTCCGTTCAAATCGCGAATTCGATTTTTTTTTTTTTTTGTTTTTATGATCAGCATAGTTGTTTTTTCCTTTCATCGCTCTAAAAAGTTTTTAAAAAAAGCTTTGATATGGATTCAACTTCCCAAAAATGTGCCATCTCGAACTTTATTCCTCAATTCAAACCGGAAGTGATGAAAAATATATATTACAATCCAATTTCCGGTTTCAACACTGATCTCCATATTACTGAAACGGTAATCAATGTTGAGAAGCAACTTCTTGATACAGATTCAGTACGACAATAATAGGTTTCGTGTCCGACTTTAATCCTCTACTGAATTTCCTCGTGGTTATATGGATAGCTTACGCGCCTTCGGCTCGGGCGATCCGGATATAACACCCAGTGGGAGCTTATGTGGTTCGCATCCCACGTTAATCTGTACGCCCACGTCTTATATAGCCTCGGTGCTGAATGGGACGGTTTCCATTTATTTATTTCTCTATTGTGACCGGACGTGGTAGAAGTTTAGCATCATTTTTAGTTTCAACATGTATCTCCCTAGAGTAAAAACGGCAACAAATTTTAGATGAATTCCATGTCCCATGGGTAAGTGTTATCTAATCTTTCATTTCTATATTCAAATCGAAAGTGGTAGAAAATTATGCTTTTCGATTACGACACTGATCGCTATAATAAAGAAACAGTAATAGATAATAATAGAAATAGATAGTAATAGTAATAGATAGTAATAATAATAGATAGTAATAGATAATAATAGAAACAGTAATAATAAAGAGACAGTAATAGGTATAGAAGGTAAAAACTGGGGGTGGGCAGTCAGAACCCAGACTATGATAAGTATATAATATTTACTATAAACTTTCAAAAATACATAAATAATAGCTCAAATTATTTTTGTCACTCAAAAAAGTGGGGAGATACGGCTTAGGTCCCCCCGGCCCCGGCCTAGGTCCGCCGCTGCTTTTGATATGGATTCAGTACTGCAAGAATAGATTCCATCCCTGACTTCATTCTTCTGTTGCAAATGGAAACAGTAGACATCTATTGTGCTGCCAAAATGTCCTGAGCCGTGGCAAAAATGCGAACTAACGCTCACACCCTCACACACCCACGCGTTGAGCCAATAAGGGTTCAGCTTTTGCTAAGCGAGAGAAAGCGAGTGGAATTCCTTCAGCCGATAGCAGCGCTTGCAACGGAAGACTGGGGATCAAGTCAATGTAGCATATCTATAATATTCTTTCTCATAGCCCGAAAGCGGTAATAGGAGGCGACAAACTTAAAAAAAAAAAAGGACTGATATGGAAAGGACTATCTTAGGCATTTTTCTTTTACTGAAAGCAGGAGAAAAAAAAAAGCTAGTAAGCTTTCGGTTTTAATGTTGATCAGATTCTATCTTGGCTTTATCTTTCTGTTGCAACGAGAAGATATAGATATTATAGGCTACCACCGACTTCAGTATTGAATTCGTGTAAATTGGACGTCTGTCGAAGTTTCACAATACGTGAGTATCCTATTGTATCTTACTTGTGGTCTCACTGTAGTAAAACAGGCTTTCACTAATCATACGATCTTTGTTGGGAAATCCAAAATTTCCAAGAGGCAGGGATAAACCCTTCCTCTTTTACAGCTAACGAGTAGCAACGTACGCTGTATGTATGGACCTGTTCGATGCAGCTATGAGTGCAAAATTATGCTTATAAATCAGCCATGATTTCTTAAAAGGGAAACGAGCTTTACATACTTAAAAAAAAAAAAACACTTCTTCAGAATATAAAAGTAATAACTCACCATGCATACGTATTATATACATACATATATATATATATATATATATATATATATATATATATATATATATATATATATATATATATATATATATATATATATATATATATATATATACAAGGGGGCGATGACTTTGTCCTAGAGCGCTCATATTTTATGCTAGGTGTTCTTTGTTCAATCCTGGGAGTTTATGATGGACATATTGTATCCGTAGGTTTCCTCGGGATACTCCTGTTTCCTCCCACGATCTCATTCCACCAATTTTCATAACCATTCAATTTCATTGGTCATTATTCCCCTTCAGCCTAAAGTACATAACCATGAAACGTAAAACTGAAAAATTTCATTACATTTTTCAAATTCATACATACGTACATATTATTATTATTATTATTATTATTATTATTATTATTATTATTATTATTATTATTATTATTATTATTTAACCTAGATTAGAATTTGGTGAAATTATATGAAATAATATATCCACAACATTATGTAGCAAAATTGAATCGGTTCAAAAATGTTTCATTAGGCTATTGTGTAGAAATAAGAAAAAAAAGATTACTACTCTCATAGTTATGATTACTAGAACGAATGCCGGGGGTTGCAAGAATTACATGTAAGAAGAAAAATGATAGAGAAAAACTTTATTCAGAAAATTTTAGATAATTGATATACTAGTGAATACTGCCTACATAATATAGGTATAGGGGTACCAACATATAATCTTAGAAAAGCATCGGGAATGGTTCCCATGAATAAAAATTCTATAATCTTAAGAAAACTGACAAGTTCTTTTAATATATCGGGATAATTGTATTTATTGAACAAACGTATAGATTTTAATGGGTATGTATATTTTACATAGTATATCTGTATGTTTGACGGTATCCTTGTTTTAAGGACAATTTTAAGAAAATTGACTAACTATTTTAATGAACAATGAAGTAATTATGTTTATCCAGACAAGATACAAGTCATAAAATTATGTAAATATTATAAGATAGACAATGACCTCTTATCGTCGAAACAAATGTATTATTAATATTAAAATGAATATAAGATGTGTGTTATAACCCTTAGTTCTATGACTAAGTGCTGTATTTTTGCTATCTGGCTGTTCATGGCACTAAAATAAATATTATTATTATTATTATTATTATTATTATTATTATTATTATTATTATTATTATTATTATTATTATTATTATTATTATTATTATTATTATTATTATTATTTTCAATTTAGCACAGCATGAGTAATGTGTAAATTTAGATTTGGTTAGATTTAGGTTTATTAGGGTCTTTTATTTTCATTTCATTCAATGGTAAGATACTTGTAAGATTTTCATATTAATAACAACTCAAACAATATAATTGCAAAGTAACTTTTGCTGAATTCTTCCTTTAGTAAACGTACCTACTTCGAAGCACAGTACTCTGGCTAACAGATTTTGTGTGCTTGCTGCTTGCTCATCCCGCCATCTCGTTGGAACTCTGAACTCAGATAAATAACCAGAGAAGGAGAAAGAGTGAGCAACGAACATAGACACGGCATATATATTCTTTCTTTGGGAAAGCATAGTGAGCATGAACAAGGAGTGCCATTACAACCACAAGTTTGGCTAGAGGAAGAAGATATATATATATATATATATATATATATATATATATATATATATATATATATATATATATATATATATATATATTATACGTTATACGTTTAGGTCTTTGAAACACAAGTACTTCGAAAGGGTAGCTATGAACCAGATCAGATAGTAGTATTCTAAAACAGATAGTGTGAAATACTGATGTTAAACAAAGTGTCGTACACAACTACTGTATCTTGTTTCTAGTATGACAACACATTAAGAATATTGTTTCTTGTTTTACGAATTAAAACTTTGTCGGTGCATATTCTTGTTTAAATATATATTTAAAGATTACATCTACTTGCAATATGTCTAAGAAAATTGAAACCGAAAATCCCATGTGCCTCTTTGTGGCCAATCGGCTAAAGTGTGTGATCGTGGGTTCGATTTCCGGTGAGAGCTATATTTTGATCTAGTGTTAAGGTGTGAATATCGCGTCGGCGAAAAAAAAAGTGTTAAATCAGAATATGGTAGGGAACAAGAAGTACCCCGGGAAGCCCACAAGCGCAATGTAGTTCATCACAAACTTACGACGACGGGATCGAACCAGGGACTCCACACACCAGGGACCGAGCCTCTCATTATACTATTATTTGAGATAATTGATTGATACTACTAATTTTGGGATATGCTCTCATTGTGAGATACCACTATCATGGGTATAAAAAAGTCAAAGTTTGTCGAAAATAATCTTTTCGCATGTTTGATATGATCACACCTATATCATTGGCCCCGCAATTTACTTTCGCCCCACACCACACAAATACGCGAGGTTGCCCACAGTAGAAAATTCACTTAGATGCCTACATAACCAGAAAGGGCTTGTGACACATCCATAAGGTGTCTGGGCCACAACAACCGATTTTGATGAAACTTGGTAGACTAATAGGACACCTTGCAATATTAATGTAACTAGCAGGAATTTGTCGAAAAAGCTGTAGTTTCTGAGATACAGTCGATTCATTAAAGATGACATTTGTCGTGTCTCGAGAACGACTCCACCGAGATCAAGCAAACTTTTCAAGCCATAGTAGATACATGATAGCTTTAAAACGAAATTAAAACGAATTGTTTGCACCTGCGCAGAACTGCGCAGAATGCGCAAATAATAGTGTTCATGCGTTCTCGAAAACGTGAAGACTGCGATATATTTTTCTCTTGCTTAGTTTGAATTATATGACGAGTATAACATAATGCAAGGAAAAAACTAAACTCAAAGGTGAGCGTTTTCAAGCAACTGAGGCGAGATGTTGGGGGTGGTTTGCAACCCGGATACCACTCTCTAATTACGGCACTCTGTCTGGCTTCTCAGTCGCACATTTCCATTACACCTGTGTAGAAGTCATATAGTTAACGTTAATGGTCGCCATATTCGGGTAGTAGTGATATCAAGTACTGTAAGTCATTAATGTTGCACAACAGTAACACAGTATTAAGAGAGCGTAAGGATAAAGTATCAGGCCTATTATCGCGATCTATAGTTAGTGTGGCCATGAGATGAGACCTTTGGGGTTGTCTCATCTCGTCGCGTGAAACAGTCTTGTCACAAAAAGTATAGCCTGGTTCCAATTAGGGATAGGCAAAACCAGTTTTTATAAAAACCGGAAACCGGTTTCTAGAAAAAACAAAAATCCGAAAAACCGACATTTCGGTTTCCTGCAAAAACCGGTTCGTTTTTTTACCTAAACCGGTTCGGTTTTTCACCGAAACCGGTTTCGTTTCCTCCAAAAGCGGTTCGTTTTCCCACCGAAACCGGTTTCGGTTTTCTCCAAAAACCGGTTCGGACCGGTTCGGTTTCTCACCAAAACTGATTTCTGTGAAAACTTTTGAAAAACAAAACTATTTCTGTGGAAACGGAATCGATTTCCGGAAAACAACGGATACTATTCTGGTCAGAAATAGAACCAATGTTAACAAAACCGGAACCGGGTTTGAAGAAAACCAAAACCGGATTCGGTGAAAAACGGAACCTGCTTTGTAGAAAACGGATAACCGGTTTCGGTGAAAACCGAACCGATTTAAGTTAAAACCGGTTTCGGTGAAAAATCGGCTGTTTGAAACTTTTCAAACCCCGGTTTCGGTTTTCCTAAAAACCGAAAACCGGAAAACCGGTTTTTGTGCCTATCACTAGTTTCTATAGATCGCGACTATAGGCCTCATAGTTTATCCTTACGCTCTCTTAATACTGTGTTACTGTTGTGCAACATTGATGACTTACAGTACTTGATATCACTACTACCCGAATATGGCGACTATTAACGTTAACTGTATGACTTCTACACAGGTGTAATGGAAATGTACGTCTGAGAAGCCAGACAGAGTGCCGTAACTAAAGGGGGTATCCGGGTTGCAGACCACCCCCAACATTTTCTCACCTCAGTTGCTTGAAAACTCTCACCTTTGAGTCTAGTTTTTTTTTCTTGCATTATGTTATACTCGTCATATAGTTCAAACTAAGCAAGAGAAAAATATATCGTAGTCTTCACGTTTTCGAGATGTGCGCATGCGCACTATTATTTGCGCATTCTCCGCAGTTCTGCGCAGGTGCAGACAATTCGTTTTAAAGCTATCATGTATCTACTGTGGCTTGCAAAGTTTGCTTGATCTCGGTGTAGTCGTTCTCGAGATATCACTACAAATGTCATCTGTAATGAATCGACAGTATCTCAGAAACTACAGCTTTTTCGACAAATTCCTGCTAGTTACATTGGTTTTGCAAGGTGTCCTATTAGTCTACCAAGTTTCATAAAAATCGGTTGTTGTGGCCCAGACACTTTATGGATGTGTCACAGGCCCTTTTAATATATTCTATTGTACAAAAGTTTGTACTAAATATTTTTTCGACGAACGCTTTTGTTTGTTTGTTTGTTTGTTCGTGTGTGTGTGTCTACATTGGTTGAAAAACTCATTGAGGTTATCTCTCCTTCACAACGCGACGCTGACCTTCAAGATATTCTGGAACAATGTTGCACATTACCTTATAAATAGCAAAATTAGAAGCTTTCACAAACCACGGTTTGTCGCTAACAAATTCGATTTCGTGGAAGAAATGCATTCTTTTCACTGAGTGTTTCAGATAAAACGTCTATTTCCTATAAATTACAAATGGTTGGAGTTACGAAGGAAGATCAGAGGGAGCATTAAATGCAGCCCTCCTCTATCTCCCTCACAGAAACCCTCCCGGAAGATGTCAGAAGGGGTATCGATTGGAGTTCTCTGCTTGCCCCGCAAGGTCCCTGATCATGGAGGCTCCAAAAGGCACCACCCAAAAATTTTCAAAGGTAATGTGTATGATTTGATACATCAATGAAGATTATGAACCAACAAATAGTTTTTTATATGCAAAAGATTTTTTGGTGAGGCACTATTTATGAAATGAGCCCCACTTAATGATATGTTAGTTTTATCTGTCAATGCAAGAACTCACAATTCAATGGCGACCATACCATAAACTCTACTTCACACGAAAAATATTTTCCTACAAAAGTTTATTTTCCCATGGTCCTTTAAATGATGTAAGTAATTTCATATTTTGCCTTTAAAACTTTCCGATCACCTCCCGAGGGAAAAAAAATTCAATGTGAAAAGTTGGACTCATGGTTGACACATGAGTTGACACATATCAACTGGAGGGCTACTGCCGTCTGGAGGTGTGCTCAATAACTGGAAATGTTTCCTGTATGGCATTGTCATTTTCTGGTTAAAAATGGATCTACTATGACAATCGTAAACAGCTTTTGGGTCGTGATCAACACTTAGGATGGTTTCCGGAACCATTTCTCCATTTGTGTAAGATTTTCTTCCTATCATCCTGATCTATGGTAGCATCACATCTTTCTTTGTCGAGATGAAACCATAATTATGGATCGTTACAATGTTGAATCCCGTCAAATGCACTACAAATCTCTCCGCAAGCATCCAACAATGGTGTTTAACACACATGGTTTACGAATGTTTTCTTCTATGTATGCCCACATAGGCACTCCAATGTACGTGATAAAAGGACGGTGCAGACTTTCCATGATATGTAGGAACAAACATTTCCTCAGCTACTATGTTCTCTTGACATCTCTCTCACCGATTACCACTTCTTCTCGTGGTGCAATATTCCTGGGCTCTGTTCCCGGCAGAAACTAAAGTGGTTTGAATTCCATGTTAAACTATAGTAGTTCTTCATCTCATATAGTCTTGTTGCTGAAAGGGTTACATCCAACGTAAACTCTAATACAAACAAGGGTAGAAGTGATTGGGGACGAGGGGAGACATCGTACCTCCACTTCTAAAAATATCTATAGCGTCCTTCTGCTTCCTAAAAAATACAATAGGTAAAGATAGGCACCTAAGACGGCATGACGTCATGCGTCTCCCTACCTTTCCAGATCTACTTTAACCCCTGAATACAACCAACCATCTCTTCTGGTGTCTCGATTGCTTCTTGGCAAGGAAGACCTTCCTTGATGTGCAGCCTCTGCAATGTGCGGTTAACGACTTGTTTGCATCGTAGACTACAGACTTCTTTCGTTAGAGAGTCTAAAGATTGGTTGAACGATATCTAAAGTGTGTTGCTTTAGCCTGACACTGCTGACTAACCTGGTATTGTAGTTTTATTTTTTTTTTCACCTTTGCAAGTGACACATATGCATTGAACATTTCAGTCGAACCTAGTCAATTATAATAACGTGTCTTCGCTACCTTGGTAACATTGTATTTTTAGTTTGACTGATTAGTTTGGTTAGATTTATTTAGAATTGCCTTTCGCCGACGTGATATGTACATCTTAACACTAAATAAAAACACAATGAGTTCCACCAGAATATATAATTCTCTTCTTAGTCGAACTTGATTGTATGCTTTCCTTGATTACTATTCTTTCCCACAAAAAAAAAGTATTTCTTAACATACCGAAAATTAAAAAAGAAAAAGCTTAACTACAGTAATGTGCCATTGGTTGGTTTGAAAACGGCACCCTCTTCTATTATATTGATTGTATAACACCTTAGGTAGTAAGGTTGCATATGATCCTGTATAGTAAGTCGTATCTGTGTTTATGACTCAGTCTTTCTCCTTCTCTGGTTATCTGAGTTCAAAGTTGCAAGAGACAGCGAGAGGAGGAAGCATACATAAACTGTTAGCTACAGCACTGTGCTTCTGAGTCGATACGTTGACTAAAGTTAAGAACTTAATAAAAATTACTTTGCAATTATATTGTTTCAGATCTTAATATGAAGTATCCTACTAGTCTAAGAAACGAAAAAAAAAAAGGAAAGGGAAAGGGAAAGGGAAAGAAATGAGGGAGGGGGAATGGAACTCAATCCAGTATCAAATGCTATGTGAGTTTGTAGTCTTTCATTTTACTTATTCACCCACGAGGACTCTGTCGGATGAGCTTCCTACCTTTTACCATACATTCAGATATTCTAGCCTTATCGCGTTGCTTCGAGCATGAAAAGAAGAATTTTTCTATTTGTTTCTATATTTGTATACGAAATATTGATTACAGAAGCTAATATATGTTCGTAGACCTTCTAGACACTAGATTTAAACCAACAGATTCAACATGTTACTCCCTTCCTTCCTTCCTTCCGTCCGTCCCTTAATTATCTCCTTTAATGGAAATTCTGAATTTCCCTTCGCTACAACGAAAATCTCTCGAAAACAAGATCGCATGATTCACTCAATCGAGCTTAATTTCTTTTGGTTTTAATTTTAATATTAAAAAATTAATATTAAAAAATTATTATTTTTAAATATTTCTGGGAACATTTTCATCCAAGGAATGCGTTTTATCATCTCCACTTACTAATGACTAAACTTTAGCGAAAAGCGGTAGGAATATATAATAAATGCGAAAAACCATGAACTATAGTAATTATACAGGCAAGATTTAATAAGCATAACTGTACTTGTATAATACGTATAAATGTTTTCACTAACAACCCATACTTAAGTGGATAATCGAATTTCTTTTAAAAAAAAAAGAATATTATACTAATTAAAATAGGTTTAGGTTTACATGCAGTTGTTACTGGATAAGTGTGGTACCAAATTTGAGCCCTACTTGAGAGTAAGGGTGAAAGTGAGGTGGGACGCGGGATGCGTCGTTCCCCCACTTCTTAAAATATCTATGGCGTCCCTCCACTTTCTAAAAGGTCACAATAGGCAAAGATAGGCACAGGGGACGGCGTGACGTCATGCGTTCCCCTACCTTTTCAGATCCACTTTTACCTCAGCTTAAGAAACATTATTTTCTGTGGTCAGACTCTTTAAATTTCTATTAACTTACAACTGAATAAAGAATAACTTCTTTCCTTTTCTGAATATGTGTTATCAAACCTATACAGTATTTCAGTTAACTCTAAATTCGATGATTGTTAATTTGTTAGTATTAGGCTAATACTACAACTTTTTTTCTTATTTTATGCGAACCGCCTCATGTAAGTAGTAAGTACTTTTTTAACTATTGTTGAACATCCTACAATAAGGAAAAATGAACTAGCACACCTGTCATTTTATGCTGAAAAATACAAATTTAGACCCACTGTTCTATTTGGCTTCCCTCTTGCTTCGATAAGATGACAATCGTAACAGGGTCAGTGTTGCTAATGCTGGAAATAAATTTTCTCAAGAAATAAGAAGTTATAACTCGAAGAGTTAAGTTACATTGTCAGTAGTGTCATGTTAGGTATAAATTTGTAAAAAAAAAAATAAAATAAATAAAATAAAATAAATAAAATAAAATAAAAATAAAAATATAAATAAATAAATAAATAAATAAATAAATAAATAAATAAATAAATAAAGATTAAAATAATGATTGTGCTTTCGTCCACTAAGGGAATCCTTTATATAACTTAAAGGAAGAATATCAGTGACGAAATATCTGATACCACATTCTATCTAACTTCTTTTGCTCTTTATTATTCGTTATCTTGGTTTTACTGAAACTTTCGCATACTGTCGATAAAGAAGACAGAGGAATCGCTGTAGTACATCGCATGGGGCTAAAAGTTGTCAAATCCTCGAAGCAGTAACATTATAAAACTCTTTAAGAGATTCTTTAATCATTCACAATAGTGCTGAGACACCCTAAGTTGCAGAAAGAAAGGTGAAATTCGCAGTATTCATTGAACTGCGCAATGAGAAAATTTAATTTCCAAATCTTCAAAGTATTCTAACTTTATTTACGCAATAAAATCTTCGAATTGAGAATCACAAGACGAATTTCTATCTCATATGTCGTTATTTCCTCAAGTACGCATAACGAGACTGGGATTTCGTTAGATTTATCACCGGAATAAAATTTTCAGTCTCTAAGACATGATGATACTGTTACGCTACAAAAAGGTTTATCGATAGGTGCACAGAATGGAGAACTAAATTTAACCACAGTAAATGTGGCTCCTTAACAACCTTGTTAAAAGGACAAGTTTCCGAAACAGAATAGCAAGAAAATTATACATTTGTAGACAAAACAAGTGAGTAAATATAACGATCTTGTGAATTTATTGATTTTAAATCTAATTATAAAGATTGTATTTTTATCTATTAACAACGGAATGCATTTATTAGTTTTACTGTACTAGTATAGATATGTAGAGATTAATTATCTTTTTGTTTTATCACTATGCTATACAATATGTTTCTTCATCTCTCATCTATGGCTTTACTCCATTTCAATAAATCAAGGAATCTTTTTTTTTTTTTTTTTTAATTTATACAAAATTGTAAGTGGTCATCTTAAAAGTTGGACGAACGTTCATATCGAGTATTTCCTCTTTGAAGTAGGAGGCTCGGGTTCAATTTCCGACGGGAGCTTACCTATATGGTTCGCTTTCCACTTTAAGCTGTCTAATAATTTCGCTGCTGAAAGGGACGCTATAAATTCAAACCCAATCAACTAAACCATAATACCTTTCAGGTCTTATTCTATTCTGTGCTCAATATAGTGGACTTTTCTTCGTATTAGATGTGATGGAACGCTACTCTACATATTAGGTTGGTGCGAAGGAAATGTCCGCTTTGAAGTCTGGTGGGAAACTCGCCTCAGCAACACAGCATTAAAGTCATGTAACTATGTCACAAACTCAACATATGTCCACCAAACAGAATGGTGGCACCCAGAAAGTCAAGAAGTGGTGCGTTGTTGTTTTACAGGATTGTATATAAATGCATCATAGAGAACATACAAATGCGCATGATTTCTTTATGACCTCAAACTGAGACATATGTACAGCAAGCTGCAAAAAAACATTAAGAGTGATTTTGGGCCAGACATGGAAAATTCCCTGACTGACAGTAAAATTATGTATACACGACTCCAAAAGTGCAATTCTCCCTTTCCTGCAATACTAGGCAACCCAGAAAACAGAGTCGATGGGTTGGTTGAGAATTAGAAAGGCGATGGATCAAACCTCAATTTTGTTACAAATATATATGTGTGGCAAACTGCAAACAAGAGAATGAAATAAATTGTTAAAAATCACGATGTTATTATCGTGAGGACAAGGATGACATAAAAAGTTTCTCTTCATTAAAAAAACATCGTAAAAAAGAAAAAAGGGTTCATAGTGTAAAGGTTTAATATAAAAGCCTAACAGCACGAAAACTAACATCCACATGAAACGGAGAGACACACACAGAATAAGGGACACCAGTGGCGTAACAGACTTGCGGATCTCCCATGCAAGATAAAGAGATGGGAACCTAGTTGTAAACCTATTATTATTATTATTAAGAACTCGTTTCCCTTTCAAAATCTCTGACTCTGCCTAAGAGCATATAGTGGTCATGTGTGCACGTTTTCTCAATGATAGGGATGCGCACGAGACAAGATTTGTGCCTGTCTTGTCTCAAAAATGTGCTGTAAAAGTGATGTCTCGACTCGAAAAATGTATATTTCTCTATTGGAAGAGCCGTGTCTCGACTCGAATTTTGTCAGGAAAATCCTGTCTCGACTCGTCTCGTGCGCATCCCTACTCAATGAGCAATCCCAAAGGTGAAAAGAAATACTCCCAGAGGGAAAAAAAACTTTCTTATGATAAATTCTAGGTCAAACTCCAAAGCACTTCCTTTTGACAAGTGCTTTTTTGTTTACTGTTTTTCGGGAACAGAAGAGCATTTGCGGCTAAGAAATTACAGTATATAGCAAATAAGCATAGCAATATAGCAATATATAGCAATTAAGAAAATAGCAAATGGATTTATTTAAATTGCAACTTGTGGTAATAAAGAAATTGTCATTAGAAAATATTGCAAAAATTAAGTTTTATTTCTTCATCCATCGCAACTATATCGGCACCTCCTATACCTTGCCCCACCCCGAATATCTATATTGAAAATTTAGGTTGTTGATATATCGATGCCGATATCGAAAGATGATATATATCAATATCGATATCGACGATATCGATATATCGACATATCTCACAGGCCTAGATCCGAGAAATAATGCCTGAAACATACTGGAATCAAGAATCAAAATCTAAATATGTCCTTCCATTTCTGTACCCAACGTTGCGGGGTAAGGAGGTGAACCCGTGAAAATAAAAGTAGTTATACTTCGCTCTTAATAGAAAACTAGTAATGGAAAACTATTACTGTAATTTACATTTTGCTTTTGTTTCTGATTGTCATCACAAATCATCGACAGTGCACATACTGTACATAGCATAGCAATATACTTTATAATATGTCACATCTAAGCGAAACTAAGCAATCTTCATCTTTCTCTTCTCTCTCTCTCTCTCTCTCACACACACACACACGCACACACATACTCTTTATTGTCTAGGAAATAAGTAATATCCCTTTTTTCCTGTGGCAGTAAAATAGCACTCATGTTTCTTTCTCTCTTTTCTCTTTCTTTCTTTCTTACTTTTTTGTTCAGTTTGCCTTAGTTGTCTGGAATGAAAGATATGATCTACACTACCTACTCGGTTTATTATAATGTATTTCAGATCAGTATTTTTAACGAATACTATTGAATTTCCAACCGAACCACACAGAAACAAAGCATATGTTAAACTTTAGGCATGATTCTAGATCTGTCTGGGAAATCTACAGTTTCACTGGAAGTTGAGTATTTAATTTAACCACCAAGTTTGGTATTATTTTTGAAAGTGACTTAATGAATTTTTCAAGCATTCTCTATATATTCGAAGTTCTGAAATAATATTAAAAAACAAACGTTATTTGTATATTAGTGTTGGATTTCTGGAGTGTATATCAGTGCTCTTTTATCGATACAGTGATTATACAGTACATACAGTAATTACAATACTGTATATAAGGCTACTTCTATTTAATTTTTCTGTAGAACCTGCTCGTACACTAAATTTCAGTGTTCTTGTAACTCACATTTAAAACTTAACTTGTATAGGCCTAAGGGAAAATAAAAATATGTAAGACAAAAAATTACATATGAGTGAGCTTTAATAAAAACACTGCTTCATACAACGCCGAAGGACAACTCTATTGTTTGTTTATCGCTAGCGCTAAGACAAAATGTAAAAAGCTTCTAGGGACCGCGTTCGGATTTTTAAAGTTTCGGATTATCGACGTCCTACTCTATTTTTATATTACTGTCGGATTTCTGGAAACGAAACTTAATAAAGATAGGTTCTTTCTTGCTACGTTAAAATCCAATATTTTTATTTGTGCTCCATTTTCTTTTTCTATTCCCTTTTCTCTCTCCCTCTCTGTCTCACTTTTGTCCACCTAACAAATATCTATTGGTTTCAGTTTGTCGTTGAGATGTGTTTAAGTTTCTCCCTACATCAACTTATGAATCTTGTTTCGTCTCATTTTTATTCTTTCGTTGTATTGATAATAATACACGTACATTTTGAAATTAGACTTGTGCTCATGTTTGTTGATATTAGTATGGGAGAGAGGAAACGAGCAGAGAGAGAATGTGTCTTTACAAGACACGGTTATGGTATAAGAAGGCGTATATTGGGTGGCCTAGTTGCATGTCTTAGCTGTCGCTTTTTTTAATGTGAAGTGCATAAGTTCAGTAATTCACCATGAATATAGCAGTAGCGACTCGTAGTCTGTACAAGCACCGGTTGCAATGTTGCAATATCAAAGGTATGTAGGTACGCGCAAGTGTTCCCCTCCCCCAGCATTCTTGAGTCTTATCCAAGAAATATTCAGGAAATATGAAGAGGAAAGTCTTTTAAGCTCTATTTGTATATTATTGATTAAATTATTTCTCTAATATTAATTTAATATATAAGCTATTTCCTTTTTTTCAAACAACCACCATCAATGTACGTTTATACACTATTTATATACAAAACCTCTACACTCATGTTATTGAACACGAGATAAATCGAATATATAGTATGTGCTGTAAGCCATGAATGATGGCGTTAATCCGAAAAGAAGAAAAAAAGCAAGAAAATTGCATGCACGCAGTTAAACAAAATTATTTCATTATATAAACTATGCATTATTTTAGAATGGAAGGTCTTTCTTCGATCTTTCGGGATTCAAATTTTTCTATGACTTTATTGAAATCTGAAATGCTGCTCGCCAAGTTTCTCTGAATAGAAAGCATCGCTACCGCAAATATTTTCCGCTTTATTTTCTTTAGGGTCCAGAAACACCTCTCTCCTCCGACAATATGCATTTTGTTAGCATTTCTTTGTATAAATATACGGAACAAAAAGTCCATTTTCAGGAACCATGTATTTTTTTGTCTGTAAAGAAGCATGAAATCTAAGATGTTTTCCTTTGAAAATGAAAAAATTGTTTAACACTCCAGCAAATTAGGCTAAAGAAGACAGATGAGTATTGGAAGTGAATGATTTGATATTATTTTATGCTCTCCGCCGGAAATCGAACACGGTATCATGTGCACGAAAGACACAGAGCTAGGAATTAGACCAGTAGTAAGACATTTTCTTCTTGGAGACTCGATTGACCTCTCCCCCCCAGAATAGGATTTTTAAAAAAATAGATCTTATCTCAAGAATTTTCACCTTTGTATTATAAATGTTAAATAAAATCTATTGACTTCGAACGACCGCCCCCCAAACTTGCAGCCTGGATCCGTCCCTGCTACCACCAGACTTATATTTGTTCTTTGCGAGTTTATATTTTGTGAATAACTTCTTTCTTCCACGCGTCTGTATCTTCCTCACCCTATCAATTGAGTCAAGCGCTGCTAAGCGGAGGAATTCGTAACTATTACAGAAGCTGACCAGTTGCGAAGAAAATGCAACCGCAAGGGACCAATACGGGAAGATAGGAGCGTTGCAAGAATAAATCCACTTCCCCATGTTAAGAGATAGGAGCTCGCTGCCATATGCTCAATGTTACTGCTTCCAGTGGCAACGTTCGCTGCCACTGGAAAGGTAAATCTCTCTCTTTCTTTCCGTTTATAATTGAATTTTTTTCAGAAATGCATCAATACTGTTTTGCGCTCAAGAGCAAAAGTTTAATTTTTACTGATACACTACTTTAACACTTAAAAATATTTTTAGTATTAAAAAAATATCCGGTTGCACAACCATGCAACATATAGTACCAGCCGCCACTGGAATATAGCCAACCAGAAGGGTTTTTGTAACGAACAAACAACAACATGAAATGTGAAATCTCTTTTAAGAAACTGTCGAAATTGGAGAGTCCACAAATTTATACTTTCGGGTACTGATTACCTCTAAGCCTCGGTAGCCAGAATTAGCTCGAGATAGGGGACTTATATTTAAAAAAATGACAATCACAGTAAAATGCAGATCTCTTTTAGCCTTAGAGAAAAATGGAATGAAATCTCTCATTTCTAGTTCTGTTAGTCTTGTAGCTCTCAGTCTGTGGCAAAAGTACTTATAGAAATACGGGAAAGAATTATGATTATTTTGTAGAATATTCCACTTTAATATCACAGGAATTTCATCTTCCGGTTTGCTTAGTTGTGAAAATTATAGTGTATGTTGCTATACTGTGTAAAGTACGTGTACGGTCGATTATTTGTGATCACAATCAGAAACAGAAGTTAAAGGTAAATTACAGTAATAGTTTTCTATTAAGGAGAAATTATAATTACTTTTATTTATCAATTTTTTTGGCTTAAATTTTTTCTTCGGGTTCAACTCCTTACCCCGCAACGTTGGGTATAGAAATGGAAGAACATATTTAGATTTTGATTCTTGATCCCTGTATATTTCAGGCATTATTTCTCGGATATAGGCTTGTGGGATATGTCCATATGTCGATATCGGTATTCACATATATCAACATTCGATATCGCAAATATACCGAGGTCAATATATCATTATGTTAAATTTTCGATAACGATATTTAGGGGCGAGGTATAAGGAGCCCTTAAAACTTGCAATGAATGAAGAAATAAAATTTTTACAATAATATCTTCTAATGACAATTTCTTACCACAAGTTGCAATGTAAATAAATCCACTTGCAAATTTGCATATCATATACTGTAGTTTCGTAGCCGCAAAAACTTCTGTTCCCGTAAAACAGTAAACAAAAAAGCACCTGTCAAAAAGAAGTGCTTCGAACCTTGACCTAGAACTTATTATAAGAAAATTTTTGTTCTTCTCTCAGAGATTTCCATCCCTTTTGGCCTTTGGGACCGCTCATTGACAGAAAGTGCACATATGACCGCTATATGCAGACATGCTCTTAGGTAGAGTCAGAGATTTTGAAAGGGAAGGAAAGTTCTTAATAATAATAATAATAATAATAATAATAATAATAATAATAATAATAATAATAATAATAATAATAATAATAATAATAATAATAATAATAGACCTAATAATATGCTAGTTTAGTTTACAACTAGGGACCTATATCTTTATCTTGCGTGAGAGGCCCTCAAGCCTACTACGCCAGTGATGTCTCCTATTCTGTGTTTGTCTCTCTTTCAATTTCGTGTGAATGTTTGTTTTTGTACTATTTTGCTTTTATTTTAATCCTTTACACCAGGGGTGGCTCCGCGTAGCGCAGTCGCTAATGCTCTCGTCTTCGTTGCGAGCGGTCCCGGGTTCGATTCCCGGTGGGGGCACTCGGTCGAAAAATGTAAAACACTTTTCCAGGCCAGCCACCCTGAATGAGGTTTTCCTGGGTTTTCCTCATTTACATCAGACAAATGCCGGGGTGATATCTAACTTATAGGTCTCCCTTCCCCCATTCTTTCTTTCTTCCCTTTCCCCGGATTGTGTGCTCGCCGAGGGACGTCATCCCTCAAAACGTGAAGGGCTAAATGGCCTTAAATGCCGAAAGCCCAGAAATCTAAATCCTCAATCCTAAAAATCCTTTACACCAGGGATGCAAATAAGCAACAAAATTTTACTCGCCCAAGAAAAGAGCTACTAGCCCACATTCCACAATAGAAATCATTTACTTACTTTCGGTATGATATTTAATACTCGCACGCATCGATGAACCACTCGCCCCGGCCTAGTAGGCGAGTGTTTATTTAGATCCAAACTTTACATTATGTAACCCTTTTTATTTTTACGTGTTTTTTTTTTTAGAAATAAAGAGAAACTGCTTTCTTTTGATATATTTATATTTCTTTCCATTCATCTTGTTTTAACTACTTAAGTAAGATCATTTTGTATCTTTTTATGTCACCCATTGCCCTCACGATAATAAAATCGTCATTCTTAACAATTTATTTTATTCTCTTATTTGCAGTTTGCCACACTGATATATTTCTAAAAATTGGGGTTTGATCCAACGCCTTTCTAAATCTCAACCACCCCACCGACCCTGTTTTTACGGTTGCCTTTATTGCAGAAAAGGGAGAATTACATTTGGGAATGTACTTTTGGGGTCGTCCTTACAACTCTAGTTTCGACAATTCGGTAACTCAGATGCTAATCACTATGGTTCAATCATTTTTCTCATGACCCCATGAACAGGTGTGTTTAAAAATAATTCAATTGAATTAAATATTCTCATATTAGTATATTAGAAATGCAGTTAGAAATGCATCCAGGTGTGAATATTTTTATTCCTATCATAAGCACTACTTCAAAGATCCCATATTTTAGGTCATTTTTCTCGTTACTTCGTGGACGGATGTATTTAAAAATAGTTCCATCTGATTAGGCATCTTCAAAGTAATTACTGCAAAAAGCGCAATTAGAAATGTATGCAGGCGTGAAGACTTTTACTATTGGCGTGGTCGTTAGTTCTTTGAGAGAACATTGAAAGAACTTCCAGTCACAGTTGAAGCGTTGGATTCCAAAATGACGTAAGTCACTTTTGAGTCATTTTGATATATTGAGACTTACGGTACTTTGCCGTGCAGGGTCATTGTGAATTCGAATTTACGATGTTCTTTACGTTCCCATTTCTTGGCCTATTTTTAACTCTGAGATACGCAACTTTGCCATCTAACGCCTCAGTTATTGTTTCCCCCATAAATTTAGTTGCGCGTATATCACGAATTCGAAGATAAAGCTTACACTATTTCCTGTGTAATTTTTTGAATCGCAGCTCTCTCATAGTTACATGATTACCGTATTCACCTTTAACACAACAGACTTAAATTTGACCTTAGTCATAATAATCGTTCAAGTGTGAAAATAAAGTTTTTCTCTATCTACCCATATCCCAACCACTGTTCCCTGAAAGTCAATACTGCTCTAACGTCTCTTCCCCTACAGAGGGCGTAACCTTCTTCAGGTAGTAGCCAGCGTCAGCTAGCTGGTAAAAAAAAATCCTAGTGCATAGAATAGCACACTTAGATATACATAGTTTCCATACTGAAAAGGAGCGTTAAATTCCAAAAAGCAACAACAGCATCATCGTGTCACTTCTGACTGGTTCATACTTTTCAAGCTAGCTCCTTTAAAAACTATTTTGCAATAATTAACAGATAATTGCAATATTATAGAACGCTGGAAGAACATATTGTCCACCAATGTTCGTTAATTTGACAAGAATTTTCCGATTGTTAAATGTCAAATTCTCTGTCTTCCCTGCTGGTCTAAAGACTAGTGTGCAAACTTTTGATGCACGGAACCCCAGGTTCGATTCCCGATGGGAGATCCTTGAAGTTTGAACGCTTTATGGGGACCATATTCCACTTTAAACTGAAGATCCACGTCCCATATAGCACTGGTGTTAAAAAAGTACACTAAACTCCAACCAAACCAATCAACTGTCAATTCTATATAAACGCGAAGACGTCCGCCTCCACTTCCATGTCTTAAACTGATACCACTGCACCAAATGACATCCCAAAAGTCAATAACCTTCCAGTGTTTATTTGAACTCAAACTTCAGAAGTTCGTGTAGATCAACCCTTTATTTTCAAAGCGTAATTTAGCCAAATATTTACAGTGTTTATTATGTATTGTTTTTTGTTGTTTAGTGCAGTACTGTATGTATAAATATTTTTTTAAAAAATCTTTATGCAATATGATTCTTCCTTTGACATTGTAAAATACAGCATAATGCCCATTAATATGAATACTTGGAAATCCGAACAACAGTCTTAAGTTTGTCCATATTTTCGTTGTTCTAATTTATATACTTATTTAGAAATTATTTTATTTTAATCTTGTAGTATTTGGTACAGTAGATATAGTGGTAACAAATGTGTGCGTGTATTTTTATTTATTTGTTTGTTACGTAGAAGATTCTTTAATATATTAACTCGAGCTTTCTTGTGCTAGCTTGAACTGACTTAGTTTGTTTGTAAATGTCGTGTTAGGGACCATTCTGACAAGGTTTGGAAAGGTTTGGAAATTAGACATGTTCGAAAAATGTAAATTTCTCTGATACTATTACATTAAGAACTGTAGTTCTTTGGAAGACAATCTTCATTATACAGGAAGAAAGAAATATCAACTATAAAATCAATTTGTACTCCACGCTCTGAAATGGCTAAAGGCATTTGTGTCAAAACCGTAGATTTTGTGTAGAACAATATTGTATTTACCCGGAATTGCTATGCGCTTAGAAATGAAGCACTGTGTACTACAGCTAAAATGAATATCAGAAACATAATTCAGTTTCATCCATCATCACATATTAAATATTCAATAAACAAATTAATTCTAGTCCAGAAATGTTGTTATCTTTAATGTCATTACTAGAGCAAATGGCAGAACGATACTTCTCATAGTCTCAGAGAAAAAGGTATACATAGAACACAAAATGTACTTTTGAGAAAAGCATAGAAAAAGTATATGTAAAGATTAGAGGATTACTCACAATATGCTCCGGCTTCGTACTCACAATATGATCCGGCTTCGAGTCACCTAGAATGTGTCGTATCTATATTGTTCGTTGTCCTGTTAGTTTGATTTTCTTCTTTGTCAGTAGGTGCGTGGATATTGCTAATTTCTTTACACATTTCCAATCAATTCTTGAAAATCGCTGTTATGTAAGAACCTCATATCAATCCCAACTCTTTCAAATTTTCCACATATCCAGAAACAACTATTAAAACACAAAAAGGTGTTATCGGCAGCGATTTGTGCTACTTTTGCACAAAAAGAAGAAGAAGAAGATAGCGTTGTCGCTCCTCCAAGTTTATCCTAATGGCTTCTTCATATAATATACTTGGAAGATATCGTTTTCCTTCCCTCTATTCTCAGCGGATGTCAAATCATATGATGTAGGGTCGACTAATAAATTTTCATCGGGGGTTCTGAGCCTCGCTGTGAAGATATTTCTTGGGGATCTACGAGTCAGCAGTTGCTCGAAAAGTGGGCTTGATTTCATTCATTACGGCGAGTAAACATTTTATGTTCATAATGTTCCTCTGTAAATTTTAATTTGTTGTAGTGCACTTTGTGTTCTTGAAAACAGCGTATGCATTGGTTTATCATCGGTTAAGTTAAGAACATGATTGTTCAATTTTAAGCATTTCTTAAGATTCTCCAAGTTTATCCTAAAGGCTTTTCCATAATATAAGGTATTTTCCTTCCCTCCAGTCTGAAGTTTATGCCATGTCTTACTTTTTAACTAAATGCTTTTGTCTGCCACTAATTATCTACTGCAGTGGTTCTCAAACTTGTTGTTACTGCGACCCACATTAAATAATAACAAGTATTTTGTGGCCCACCTAGCTAGCAAGAGTTATGAACAAACAGCTGTATTTATTTCAGTTCGTTCAATAACAGCCCGTATGAGTGATTAACGTGAAATTTATTTGGAGAAGTTGTGAATACTCCGAGTGACCACAAATGTTACAAAGTAGAACTCGATACTTAAATTTTAATAAATCAAAATTTAGTTGGTTTCTTTTATGTTTATCGTAAATATCTTACTTTCAAACTAAGTTGTAATGTAAGTTTATAAATGTAGTGCTATGTCGGTATGAGAATATCAGTCGGTGACGATTGAGCAAGTGTAATGTAAATTTCATTCACAATAACTGTATCTGTTACATGAAATTGTACGCATGCGCAAAGAGGGTTAAAGAGTGAAATTGTTTCCGTAGAAAGGTAATAGAGCTACGCTACTCCCGACGCAATCCATTACCCCATGAAAGAATTTGACCCACCCACTCTCTTTCCAGCATCTCTACTGACTGTTCAATAGGGCAAGGCTCTGAGTAACCAGATTTTACCTCATTAACAAACGCTTCCAATTTTCATTTTCTGAATAGTACTTTTTCTGAATATGTGTTTTTGTATCAAAATAAAATTTTCATAATCAAAAGGAAAAACTCGTGACCCACCAAATAAGCGGCACACAACCCACCAATGGGTAGCGACCCACAATTTGAGAAACACTGCAGTATTGTATATGTCCAATACTTATTACTTTTTCCTGTTATGCAATTATCTCCAAATAGTTTACTCTGTTTTCATCGATGTAAAAGTGCTAGCTAGATTCACTATCGTCATGAATGAAAGAAGGAAGAATTGAACTAAACCAAACGGATATGTGTATCTATTTGTATTTTAAAAAATTTCGCACCTTAGAAGACACATTGTGAGGTTAACCTACCTTTGACACGTTATTCAATCATAGAATTCATAGGTTTTAAAGGGAGAGTTACACATATACTTCAAGAAAATGCTTACTTGGAAAAATCAAAGATTTTGACACACCGGGTACATCTCTCCGTAAAGGATTTTTAAGGCATAACTTCATAATTCTGAAATAAAAGGAGTATGTTTAAATGTTTGTAGAATTGAAATTTGCAGAATCTTAATCTTGTAATTGGAATTAAAACAAAAATGGATATAACCATGGTGTCTTAAATCTTAATTGTTTTTAAGCCCCTCGGAGCTTCGTGCAAGTGAGGTTTTTTTGGGGGGGGTGGTGGATATCATTTAAATATAGTATATAATGTGCTCAGGATATGTTTGATTGCTACAGACAGATCAGGAAGTTTTCATTGTTTTTCCTTTTGTGTTATATTGCTAATGCTCAGATGCGTTATTCAGATGGTCCGTCCAAACCGGCTGTTAAAGTTGTCTCTTCATCTCTAGATTCATTACTTACGATTATTATTATTATTATTATTATTATTATTATTATTATTATTATTATTATTATTATTATTATTATTATTATTATTATTATTATTATTATATTAATAAAAATAAGAGAATTGTAAATAGTAATCACCAGGGCCCGGATCTTGTTGACCTAAAATTTTGTAAAAAGTGACCTATAGAATGACACTAAAATTCCTGTAAAATAACCCTAAAATTCACAAAAGTTTGCCTTAAAACTTGCGTTTTTTAAAACGTTTATTTTGTTAAACATTGACATTTTTTAATGTGCATAGTGTTTTAATTGACGTTTCTCACTCATATTCAAAAAGTTTTGTTTCAGTCCATTGTACGGCATTGTACGTACTGAAAGCGTCAATTCAATCCCGAGTTGAAACTAGGAAGCACTCTAGCAGGTTGACGAAAGGTGGGTGATGGTAGGTGGCCAGACAGACAGTTTTGGGTTGTTCACCACAAAGGATGTGATCACGTGAATAACTAAAAATGGATTAGAAGGCGTACAAAGATTTTAAACAGGGTTTTTATCTCTTATTTTCATGTAGTCTACACTTGCAAACTTTCATTGTTTAATGGGGCGTTTACACTTAGTCGATTTGCGTTCGATTCAGTTGAATTGACGTCACTCTCAACTTAATCGACCGTGTAAACAGGACTTCAACTTAATCGCTTGTTGATCGAAAGCGACTAATCGACTAGCAACTGAATTGAAAGACGTTCTATTTTCTGTGGTCGATTCTATTTTCTTCTGCTATAACACCGCAAATTGTACCAATTACTTTTTGCTTGGACATCTTTAAAATTGCCAGTCGATTTCGAATTGACCAGAGGAGAGCGAGTCGACAAGCAGCACTCAATTGCGGTTGAAACAATTGAACACATCCATCGATCTCATTCGGCCTAGTTGCTTCGATTTAGTCGCAAATGCAACCAGTCGATTTAGCCGTGCGACTAAATCGACCAAGTGTAAACGCCCAATTAGTTTTCATTAACTTATTTAAGAATGCTGTTTTTCAACCCCAATAGTCAGAAGCGTGAAAAGAGATTTCATTTTAAGATTTTTTTATGTAGAAGAAAAAAATAAAAAGCCCATAAGTGACCTAAAAGTGACCTTAAAATATTTAAAAAATGACCTGAAACTTCAAAACGGCAAAAAGTGACCAAAAGTTGACCCTAAAAAATTATATTTTTAGAACCTAGAGTTGGTGGGTAACGTTTTTATTTGAACTTGCCTTGTCCTATGCGTAAGAGAAAAAAGTTGACTTGTCAACAAGATCCGGGCCCTGGTAATCACTGAACCTATTATTAAATGATTTTGTTGACATCATTGCTTAATGCTTCAAAACTTGTGCTAGATCTTTGAAATTTGAATGAAAATATCCAAGATTTTATAAAGAAAATAGATCTGACTGACATACTATATTTAATTTTACATTCCCAAATTGTGCCTTAACAAATAACAGAAACTGACAGTGAATTCACAGTGAACTCATGCTACTCCCACAAAAAGTAAGCAAGTGCACATTTATTCGGATATTGGGGAGCTCATTGGGATTTTCGATCAAATTCAATATATTCAGTACTATCAAAATCTACATTAGATTTTATTTAAACGCTAAACACACGTTTGAAATATGAAATGGAATTTTTCAATTTAACGTCCCACGATTATGCCCTTTAGACTAAAGGAGACGGGTAATGAGAATGTGGGAGGAAACGGGAGTGCCCTGAGAAAACCCACGGACACAATGTTGTCCATCGAAAGCTTACTTGGCCGGAAATCGAACCAGGGACCCCACACACCAGAGGTGAACGCTCTACCACTGAGCCTCTGTGGCCCTGCGCTTGAAATATGCAATATATAATTTTGATGAAGGAGACGAGGTAAAAATGAGTATTTCATTTAATTTTTTCCAACTTCTTGTTCATGAGCGACATTTTGCCAACCAAAATACATCTATTTGTTCTTTTCAAACACTGGTTCATGCTCTTGAAAACTTCTTATTCGTGTGAATATTGACATTTTAAAAAGAATAATTCAACTATGATACCAAATAGTAAATTAATATCGATGTTTCAAATGACATTTTAATTTAACGTCCCATAGTTATGCCTTAAATGCTGAAACACTACGATGTTACTGAAAAAAAAATGGTTAAGAGAAAAACGGGTACAAGTGTCCATTACCATTCACATAAGAAACGAAATCTTTGAGTTTTACGTGCCACAGTTATGCGGGCTAAGCTAAAGGAGATGGTGATGATGAGAAATGAATGAAATGGCGGAAGAAAGAGGGATGAAACAGGAGAATCCCGAGAAAACCCACGCACACGGTATTTGTCCACCACAAAGTTCACTTGGCGCGAACTGGGATCCATCATTCACATAAGAGTACACGTACATGAATTAAACAAAGGAATACTCACACGGTAATGTATCAGTTCCCACAATTGCATAGCTGAGTTCATGAAATTCGAGCAATTGCGTGGGTTTGTGTACCAATAACCAAAATGGAAAAAAAATAAGAAAAAATACAAGCTTTATGTTAACAGTTTTAACACTATACTTAGCGCTACAATATAACATTTGGCAATACTGTCCGGGTCGTAATGGCGGGAAGAAGAGGGAGGGAGATTCGCTGTAGGCGTCGCGCATGCGCTGTTGATAGCGTAATGATCCAAGCAGACGACTGGTTGAAGGCAAAGGATCGAAGCAGTTTTCTGCTGCAGCCTTGTGCCAAAGCAGCTGGTTGTGTTTTTCAAGTAAAGTAAAAGGTAAAAGTGTTTCTGTATATTTTGCTACAAAATCATCGTGTGATTTCTCTTCAATCTGGTAAGTAATATGATTCGTTTCACTCTTTTAATGGTTAACAGTATGTCTTTGTGTAACGCTGAAAATGCATGAAGTAGCATTTCAACCAGTTGAAGAGCTATTAATCGCGGCACGAACAAACAATTCTATCTAACATGGGCGTAACGAGTATGCTGTTGTTTCCCTTACAACAAGCACACGCAAGCAACTCGAAGACTATCGAGAAGCATACATGTTATGAAGACGCGTGTTAACAAGCAAGCAGGTTTGTAAATGTAATTCAAATTCTGACAGTAATAATAATAAAAAAAAGAGAAAACTCGATCGAATGTTGAGAAAAATACGAACCGGGTGGAGACGGAGCATTGTGCGATTGCGCATTATGGCTATGCACCGGGAATAAATGTCAAAATTCTGACATGTTTATCTTCATTAACTGAAAGAGATTCAAATATTGTGTATTTGCAGAATGCAAATTAGATTTAAAAATGGGTATACATGTATATATGTGGGGACTTGGAACAAAAATAGAATATGAAGTTTCTTTTAAGAGATCATACGATGACAATCATAAATCATTTCATTTTTAAAAATAAAGTTGTCTACATGATTACAGAGCCCAAAAGCATCCTTCTACAATAAGAGAGCTTAAACTTTTTACGGAGGTTTAAAGGCGTATCGTGACCAAATCAGGAGGTTGCCTCTTCAATGATAACAGTTCCTATTTTAGGGCAAAGCGAAAGATTCTCGTAAGGATGAGTGTGTCCTACTTCCCACGGTGGTTATTGTAGAGGTATTTTTTGTTGTTGTTGTATAATGTATCGGCAACGAGGAACGAAATCACGTAAACAAATGTAAATTTTCTTAATGTGTTGCGTTTATGTTGAGAGAAGTTTATAATCCAGGTGAATGTCGAGGAGATCTTCGTGATTTTTAACTAGTATTTAGCAAAGCATGTCCGTGTGAACCGATAACAAGATAAGAGTTCCGTTTTACAAGTTAGTTTTCTGTGTAGTGTTTTATCAGATTCTTTAAGTCGGCGCTCTGAATATTATTATTATTATTATTATTATTATTATTATTATTATTATTATTATTATTATTATTATTATTACTATTATTTTATACTAGAATTAAAGCCATCCATACATTATTTGTTTATTACTTTACGGTACTCTGATTATCTTGTCAGCTTACAAGTTACGTAACTGCATATATTGCAGTTTGCTTTTAGTTTCGTTTTAACTTTCCACAGATTAAATAATTACTAAATCTTGACTTGTCATGCGTGTATGGGAAAACGACACGTTAGTTCAGTGGTAGAGCAGTCAGCTGGTGCGAGGAATCCTTTTTCGCTCTAATCCCATGTGAATCGGTAGCAGACAATCGGTTGTTTTCTCAGGATTCTTCAGTTTTCTTCTGTATAATTATTCAACTAATTTCTTCATTACCATATACTTTCTTTTATCGTCCTACAACTATTAGCTTTTTAAGATTTCTTAAGCGATCACTGCTGGAGGCATAAGCACCGACTTAAAGGAAACTTTGGGGCGGGGGATCAGCTATTGTAAGCAGGAACAAGGAAATTGTTAGATGTAAGAATAGTTGGATGATTATATTTTGGGGGAGGGAGCCTGAGCCTCCAAGTTCCGGCATTGTGGCTTGAGGTAACTGGAGTTCTTTATGGATATGGTTGTGTTCTCTTATCTTAGGATTATACTCAGTGGTCGAAGTGAGGCAGTATGCGGTGGTATGTCATACCGCCCTTGGTTTTTCAGTGATCAAAATATATCGTCACTGGAGAGTAGATGCTAAATACCTTTAATAAATCCATTTTTACACAAGAATTGACGAATAGCTTTGTACGGTATTTCTTACATAGAAATAAATTCTGAGTTGACAACACCGACAGTTTTGTTAACTTTGTCCTACCTTTTGTTTTAAAATTACTTGTCTTCAAAGAAGTTAATCAAATTTATATTTTGGTGCTCCTTATTGAATTCTTTCTTTCTTATGTATGTGTGTATGTCTTCTTGTCTTAATTAATAGCCTATAAATGTCGTGTTTTAAGCTTAGGCGGACTTAGAGGTTGTCTGTTGTGGGGGTGGATCCTCCGAGAGTTTAGAATATCCCGCAGTCGAGCACGGATGTTCGTGAGTTTTCCCGCAGGAAATTAAGATAAAAACTAGGTTTTTAATCATTTTCGTGAATAATTATTTCTCGTACAACATAAGTTGATATTTTTCAGAAAAGTGTTGGCGGAGGTAAAGTCTCTCCATGCAACCCCCGTCGTAACTACAGAGAAGCTCTTCAATGGTTTTCAGTCACTATGTAAATAGAAACTCAATCTTTTAGGCAACATACTCTGTGTTTCAACATTTAGATAGTCGGTATGTCGAGTCAAAATCGAAATAAAACATACCGCCTCTGCTTTTGTTTCCACTTCGAACACTGATTATAGTGACCAAATTCCTACCAAAATTCGAATTTAAGAGGGCCGCGGTGGGTTAGTGGTAGTGTTAGCGTCTGGTATATGGGGCCCCTGGTTCGGTATCAGCTTGCGCTAAGCGGGGTTTATGGTGAACAAACACCATATATGTGGGTTTCCTCGGGGTTCTCCCGTTTCGTCCCACTTTCTTCATTCCACTTTTTTTTATTAATTTCTCATCATCACCATCTTCTTTAGTCTACCCGGTATAATAGTGGGACGTAAAACTGAAATATTTCATTTCAAACACAGAACCACAGATGCGAGAAGCAAAGTTCATTTTATTTTTCTCCTTGGTAGCCCACTTGTCACGTCCCTTTTCATCACTGAGGCTAAATGAAACTTGGACGCCGAGTTTAAGAATTCGAACCTCGGTAATACCGTACTTTCGAATTTTTAATACTCTCCCACAAAGAATCGAACGAAAGGCGCATGCGCTTGTCACTATACCAGCAGAGAAGGCCCTATCATTAGCGTTCTGGTGCTTTCGGTACGCTTCTAATTAATGTTCTAATTAGTGAAAATTTCTTCACAATGAACTGATGTTTATTAAGTCTTCGCCGGCACATTCTTACTCATCCTTAAATAATTAACACTTTAGTCAGGTTCCATAATTGGCCTTAATAAGTTACACAATAGATAACATCTTAGTTATATTTTTTCATGTAGAGATGCAACAGTATTTTTTCGTTAGGGGCATAAAAAAAAATCTCTTACATAATGTTGAGGCATTTGTATTTTAATCTACAGCAGACTTTCTTAGCCTGTTTCTTATCACGATCCGTCTTTTATCACATCCTGTTTTCAGTTAACCCCACAAGTAATTTTCGGTTTATAACACTGGAGGATCTAGCTGGGGGCCTAGACCCCCAGATTTTGGCTGTCAAAAATAATTTAAGCTGCTATTTATATATTTTTGGACGTTTATAGTAAATTCATGATATACGTATACGAATCATCACGCTAGCGCCATCTATTAGCATCAGGCACGCACGCGGCGAAACGACTGGATTGGTTTGGGATAGGTTTTAATGACCAACTAGCGAACTTATTTCTGTTGAAATGAAAAGTTAAAATTTCTCAAATCAATGGCGGCTTTAGCGGGTAGGTCGGGTAAGCACAGGCCTACCCAAAAATTTTGAAAAATATGAAACCGCTAAAAGATACAATAAAGAGTAAATATATTTTCCACTGTTTATATTAATGGTAGATAATTTAACAAATAGCATTAACCACTACTGTAAAAGTAATTTCCTACTGTCATTAATTAATAAAATGTGTATATGTATCCATAAGCGAGGGAGTGGGCCTACCCAAAATTAAAATCCTAAAGCCGCCCCTGTCTCAAATCGTCAGGTCTGCAACACGAGATTAAGCTGTTCGAATTCTGATCAAATAGACTTTGTGATGGACAATCACAATGTATGAAATCCTTCATAGACCCTATACAGTATGTGTACTCGAATTTTCTCTCACCTTATCTCCACGCACCCATTATTGCTCCTTTTCATCTGGAGTTCTGTCGTGTTTTAACGATTCATGTTTTGGCTGTCGTTCGTGTACAGTTCATTTGAATAGAAATAGCTGGGATTCGCACTGAAAAAGATCGTTAATTTGTGTTAAATTTCAGTCATTTGTATAATCTTGATAGACATGGTTAAAAAATACTCACCCCTTCCCAACGTCCTGATCAGGCGATTTTTTTTAAAAAAAAATTTACTCGATTGCAATCTTTGTTTCTAAGTTATGACTGTATCTATTTTTTTTTCTTTTTTCGAATAGGAAATTGTTCCAATAATGTCATACGGGATTTTACGAATTTCCTAATTATTCAGAATTCGGTTGGGTTACGTTTCTGTCAACATACATAAATAAGTACATTTCTATAGTGAGAAAGAAGGCCGGGCACAAGCGCAGAATACTGTCTTCGATAAGACACTAATAAAGTATTCAGGTTAATTATAATTGTTGAATTATTTAGCTATAAGCAATATACATCTTCCGCTGTTTGCTACAGCTAATAACCAGTGTTCGAACAGGTACCAAAATTTTGTACATTGACATGAGTACGAGATAGTTCTAGAAAATATTGTCGGGACATGCACAAAGTATTTTTTTTTTTTTAATTTCACCAAGGTAGGTATAGGAAACTGACTTAGGTAAATTGCCTAGCTACATTTTCTGTGTGTAGCTTAGTTATATCTATATAAAAAAAATACACGAACCACATCTTTTGAATTGTAAATATATTTTCATATAGCAAGTGCCATAGCGTAGAATGAAAATTATAGTTGGAATCTTGGAGTTAAAAAAAAAAAAAAAAAAAAATGAGTGGGTGTGGTGCTGATATGACACAAATTCCATTTTCATTAGATTTTGATATCATCAGTCACGTTAGGTTTAAAGGACTCATAGCGTGTTGTGTGGCAATAACTGTAGAGTTTAGGAACCGTAGTTGACATTCGAATGTTGCTCTGAAGGAGATAGATGTAAATCTAGTAGACCTAGTAGATGTAACTTTAAAATGATACATATGCTTCCTTAGTGAACAGAAATATTCATTATTATCAACCCTGTTAGCCTCGGATTGGGGTCACGGTGGCTCAGTGGTAGAGCGTTCACCTCTGGTGTTTGGGGTCCCGGGTTCAATCCCAGTTCCCGCTAAGTGATCCTTGTGGTGGACAAACACCATGTGCGTGGGTTTTCTCCCATTTCCTTCCACTTTTTTCATTCCATCATTTCATTCATTACTCACCATCACTGTCTCCTTTAACCTAACCAATATAATTGTAGGACGTAAAACTCAAAGATTTCATTTTTTCCTGTTAGCCTCGGTGCATATACTATACGAGGGACTTGAGCTAAATAAATAAAAATACACTGTTTAAAGTTAATTTACAACGAATTACTGACACATAAGCTGCTTTTCTATCGTAAAATTGAAATTTGGTTGTACATGACGACTACGGTTGATAATGAGTACGGTTATAATAATAATCAGTAATAATAAGACGGTTCAGCTTCACGTTACCAAACTACAATAGTTTCAAAGTGTAGCAATCCAGTGTACTATTGAAACATTGGGTTATACATTTTCCGGTTTCAATAGAGCGGTGCTTCCCAATGTTGGAGGCGTGAAGGGGAACTAGCAAATGGGGTGGGGGAAACTGCTGAAATGAATAAATTGTAAAATTATGAATAAAGTATCACTTATAATAAACATTTACAAGTTAGCTTCAGCAAACTTCATGCACGCTACGTGTTTGGCATGTTGTCTTTGCTATTCCTATTCAAGACTAGTTGAAATATTGGAATTAGGATTAGATTTCTGACGTTTTGGAGGATGACGTCCCTCGTCGAGCACACTGTCCGGAGAAAGGGAAAGGAAAGAAACGTCCTGGGACCTATAAGTTAGGTACCACCCCGGCATTTGGCTGATGTGAACGAGGAAAATCCAGGAAAATCTCATTCAAGGTGGCTGGCTTGAAAAAGCGTTTTACACTTTTTCGACCGAGTACCTCCACCGGGAATCTGAAATATTGGGCTTTCGAAGCGAGAGAATAGGTTTTTCGGAAAGTGTTTGTACCCTGCTTAAGATATAAATTTCAGTCGATATAATTTCAGAAGAAAAAAAACGCAAGATATTTTTTGGCTTAAATTTTGAACCTCTATCCTTCTTAGAATACGCTCTTTAATCAAAGTGATCTAATATAAAACCCCCAGCTAAAGACAGATACTAACTGCTGTAGGTTCCAAAATTCATTTCGAATGGATTATGACTGTTTTCTGTGATAACAATCACAAGCAGGCAATGTAGATTTCAATCTGAAGAGAAGAAAGTAACAGTAAGTTTCCCCTTTTCCTCTTAAAACGGAAAATTTAAAAACGCTGGAACAAGTTTCCCATTATTTTTAATGACTTTATATACCGAGCTTCAACTTTCTAACGACGTGGTCGTGAGATACTGTATATTTTGGTATAAATTCTGGACCCTCTCTATCTCCCTTAAAATTGCGACTTTTAATCAAAGTATCATAATGAAAGCTTAGATCGAGGAGGGTACTTAGATATGTTTCAAAATTCATTTGAACTGTTCAACAGTTTCCCCGTGGTGCGATCACAAACAACAGATATTGCTTTCTATATAATAAAAATATATTCAATAAACTGCTCCATTTTTCTTTTTAAAACGAGAATTTTAAATAACGGTGGGGCACGGGTTCGTTTCTTTTTTAATGAAGATTTCATATAATTAAAGTTTCACCTTCATATCTTGAAGTTTCGCATAAATTATGACCTTCCCTCGCTCCATCCTTACGATATGTATTTTAATCAAAGTAACAATGAAAATACAGTTCGAAGTAGTTGATAACTACGGTATTTCTAAAAGTTCATTCCAAAGAGTTCACCCACTTTCTTGTGATTCAATCACATACATCATCATTTTTTTCTAAGTAAATTATATTGCATTTCTACAAATCATTACTCAACCATCCACAAATACACTTCTTCCTGAAGACTGTTCCTCCTTATTCGTATAAATACTTTTCCCTCTTTACATTGAATTGCCTGATTGATTGTAATGTAACCTTGTCTTTTCGGCATCTAGCCTACATGAGACGGGACAGAACGGAACTAAACGGTGTGACAAACATCTTGGCATTTGAAGGCGGCACTCCAAGTTCTCTTTAGGTGCTGCTAGCAAATGGGAGGCCAGCGGTATCGCCACGTTTATTTTGCACACATCCACGTTTATCCCCTGTCACCTGATCGCGCCGTAGTTTGTCTGCTTACCCCTGTACCACTTGACAACGTCACGCCAGAGCTTGCGTTTTATTCGTTTAGCTAAAATGTCAAGATGTTTGTCACAGGCCTTAGCTTAAAGTGGTACCTGAGCTGTTACTCGGGTTTGTATCCTAAGCAAGTGCGTCTATCCGGAATCGAACTGGGATCATGTATGAGGAAACTATATGTATAATTTGTTCTTACTCGTACTTTCTCCCTTCCAACGTTTAGTTTATGATCAACACATTGCTTTCCTTTTTCTAAATCACCATTGCTTTCGTCTTTCCAGGTTTTTTTCATCCCCACCTTTTCTTAAATTTTCTAATGTTTTATTAATCTTAATTAAGTTACAAAAGCCATGCCACATATGAACCGAATGCACTTCATACTTGTACCAAAATTCCATATATGGGTAACGGAATGATGTTGGTGAAAGCTACAACCCTCCTGAGCTTATTTTTCAGTACATTTTTCTTGGAACTTCTAAAGGAGATTGGGTTGGAATGAAAAGATCGAAGACTCATAAGAAACTTATATATGAACCAACAAGTAAGTGTTAGAATAGGGCAGGAAATGATAGAGGACAATGCAGTTGGAATGGGAGCTCGACAAGGATCCTGTCCCTCGCCAACATTGTTAAGATCTATCTCGAAGAGACTGTGAAAAAGAGCTTACCTAATGAAGACGGTATTTTGATAGAAGGTAGAATGATTGGGTGCATACGGTTTGAAGATGATATGACGCTTGTTGCAGAATTTGAAGAGAAAATCAGTAAGATGTTAGAAAACGTGAGGAAGGGCTGTGAAGAATATAGGATGAAAATAAATGTTAGAAAGACAAAAGTAATGATTGGAGCGAAGCGGTCGATGTCAAGTATAGAAGTAGCAGGGGAGAAAATAGAGCAGGTGACTAGTTTTCGATACCTGGGTAGTATTATTAGTGATATGAAGTACGAACGTGAAATAATGATCAGGATAGGAATGGTGAAAGAAGCCTTTAGGAGAAAGAAAATACTATTTTGTGGAGCCTTGAATAAAGAGTTGAGAAAAAGATATAGAATGCTTCATGTGGAGTATTGTACGTTATGGGTCAGAAACATGGACATTACGCAAAAATGATGGAAAAAAACAACTGAAAACTTCGAAATGTGGGTATGGAGAAGAATGGAGAGAACTAGCTAAGTCGAGCGAAAAACTAATGAGTGAGTATTGGCAATAATTGGGGAGAAAAGAACATTACTAAGAGGAAGAGAAACTGGTTGGGACATTGAATAAGAAGGAACTGTATCATGAGGTGCGTGCTAGAGGGTACAGTGGCAGAAAAGAGAGGGGGTGCGCGAAGGAGACTACAATTGATGGACAATAGCGAACAAAATTCGTACGTGAAGACGGAGGTTAACGGAAAACCGTGGAGCAGGAAGGCTTCTCAGTTGCAGCAGGTGACCTGCTAATAATGACAGAATACCTATGATGATAATTTCATGTTCAGTATTATTGCAGTGTTAGAGGCATACATTAAACAAATTCATCTGTACATCGCATATCTTTTTGGGTTTCTCTTTATTACCAGAATTGTCACAATCCCTAGAAAACATCTTCTAGGCATTGTTTCATATATAGTGAAACTTCGGAATAGTGTACACCAAATGAGACATGGTTTATTTGTCTAAATTAAAGGTGCACGTTGCAGAAAGGTTAGTCAAATTTAATTGCAGTTCATGTGGAAAATACGTTAGTTATAAATGAATCGGAGATTACAGAAAGGACGTGTTATATTTTTTAAAAATTGGTTTATGAAGTTTTCAGTTTCTCTAAGGATGTACCCAACTTTGTATATAGAAACGATAGGCGTTGAAGGTATTACAACGGTGTTAACGCAACATTGAACCGTATTTCGAGCGCATGAAACTCTGCAGTCCTGGATTCAAATATATTTTCGCTAATATCTCAAAACAGCACAACATGGACTTAGGTCCTTTCTGCAATATAGATTGAAAGGTAAATATCGAAGTACTGCTCGATGTTGTATTTGTTAATAATAATAATAATAATAATAATAATAATAATAATAATAATAATAATAATAATAAATCAGTGTTCGAAATGCTGGGGGGAATGAAAAATTTGGCAATATCACTGAAGGAAACAACAGTATCGCTGGGGATGTCTTTATATGGGTTGCAGAATTTTCTTAAATAATGTCATCTCCCTGTACAAATCCCTACTATATGTACTGATTTGATCAAAAGTAACGTAATGAGAACATGTAGCGTTATTATTAAACATTGAAAACTACTGCGGACAGAGAAAAGAATCTCAAGTTCAGTTTGCAACTGTTCTATTTGATAGTTCGAGTTCATTGGCTTATGACAGACATTTTGTAGGTCTACTGTATTACATCACAGTGCTACATGTATGAACAATCTAATTTCTGTCCATTTTGAAGAGGTTACTAATAGCTGGGAGAAAAGAATAAGTGTATCCGTAAGAGGCAGAATTGTCTCGATGAAATAATACGTATATATTATTTTTGTCCGAAAAAAAATCTGTCCGTATTATGTCCGTTAGGGATGTTTCCCTTTCTCTTTTCGCTAAGAGTTCCTCAACATTCATCCCGCAAAATTATGAAAATTTTGCTATCTTCACTTAGGGCGATCCTACGATGTTTTAGAAGTTTCTATTAAGTTATGTGTTCTATAGTGTATCAAGATTGTATATGTGTAATCCTTTGATGTTGGATTTTTTACTGTAAATAGTCAGTTTAGACATTGAAAATAATTGCAGAAGCTCCATTTCTGTGTTGTACATTTTTCCATGAAATTTGTTGCAACCACGAGACTGGTTTTAGTTGATGGTGGGGTCACATCGGCTCCCATTTTTTATTTTTTTTTTTCGATTTGCTCGATCAGAAGTATCTACCTTTTAATTCAAGTTGTTCAATTCTCGATGTCTCCTCCTCCTCCTCCTACTACTACTACTAACAATAATAATCAATTTCAACTGCTTATCTCAACAAAGAACTTATTTCCATAAAGATATGAAGTCGATCTTGAAGCTTTTTCTTTTTTATATGTGCAAGTGCATGTGTGTCTGACATTTTATATTATGAGATCAGCCAAAACGGAAGTCAGTAATTTCGTTAGTTCTTGTCACCTGTCGCAGGTCCATCACCTTTTATTATTATTATTATTTTTTTTTTCGTTCTTACCTCGATCTCTGGTAGAAACTCATGGAAAGATTCGTCAAAGAACGGATCGGGAAATTTCTTTTTTATCTTTTCCTGTCCATTCTGTGTCAGAAATATTCCAATAGTTCGGTGAGTTCATTTCAGTTTATGCCTTCTAAAAACATGGTAGATACGTTGTTTTCAATGGACGAAAATTATATTGCTCGCGCATTAAATATATAAAACTATACATTAATTGTATAGTTTTTAAAGCGAGAAACTTTTCCGATCAATTCGAACTGTCCATGAATATCAGATTAGATCCAAATTGTCTATTTTACTAACTTTTTGTTCAATTTGATAAATAAAGCCTGAATACCTGTCGTACTGTGTGGATTGACACTTAGGCATTAACTCACAGACAAGAACTTAGCCAATTGTTTTCGAAGATCTTGAGGAAAGTATTAGGAACAATAAGCGGTTAATAAATCTGCAAGTTAGAGGTTACAAACATAATGCAGAGCTTCCCAATGTCGAATCGTCAACGAATATATTCCGGGTGCACTTACAGCTAGCCTAAGCACATAAGAAATAATGTGCAAATGCATAAAATTAGTTTTAGTTCCATGAAAACATTTCCTCGATAGACGTAGAAGGTGGAGGGTAATGTAAACCAGAATCTTGACTTAACTTGAAATTTAACGTTTAGTCCCTAAGGGACATCCCTAAAGGACGTTTAGTCCCTAAGGACGAAACTATATGAGAGACGTGGGCTTAAGTTGTAAGTACGTTGAGTCTGTACTGCATGAACACCTATTGGGAATCGAAGTTGGGTCCCCCGAACAATACGCGGGAGCGCTAAAGATAGGTAACCAACAATCCTGATTTGATCAAATTGATACAGAATAGAATTCAGATTCTGCACTGATGAACTTTGGCTTTGTTACGCAATGCGCGGAGTGAGTCAGTGTCTAACAGATTTTTGGAATTACATTATGGCAAGGTATACATCAACGATAACCTACATCTTTATTAGTTAAAAAAAAAAAAAAAAACTTCCAGATACGGTTTGGTTGATCAATTTACATTGGAATCTACATTCTCTAGAATGAGAATTTACAATTTACATTCTCTCTAATCAATAATAATAATAATATAAACATAAGGAAATTGAAAGAACTGAGCCAGGTTTTGTATTTTGTTACCATCCTGACATGTTCTCCTGGTTGAACTGAGGAAAGAACCGTGGGAAACTTTGTCAGGATGGCCTCTCACTGGATCTGAAGTCAGGATCTTCCGATTGCAAAACAAAAATGCTAATCGGTAAGTGCTTCCGCTCGGTAATCTTACAGCAAGCTTCGCTTAAAAAAAAAAAAAAAAAAAAAAAAAGCGAAAAATGCTATATGAGGCATTGCTAGTTTCACAATGAATTTCAGCTACATATTCCATTGGAAATCAAAGACGAGCAAGCTAATATTTTTCTGTGCTGGAACTCTCGCTCCATTAATATTTGACTTTATTCTTTTTTCTTTTTTTTAGTCTTTGCTTTCTCTTATCGACTCAACAAAATAATAATAATAATAATAATAATAATAATAATAATAATAATAATAATAATAATAATATTAATATTAATAATAATAATAATAATAATAATAATAATAATAATAATAATAATAATAATAATAAATGCCGCCGTATTACACAGCGGTACTGATTTATTCCCTAACATTTTCCCTGCATAATACATACAGAATACCCGTAACGGAATGACAAAACGTCCCTTCTTCCGTAGCTCTTCACTAAGCCCACTCTCACTTAAAAAAAGATATCTTAGACCAGCGGTTCTCAACCTTTTTTGACTGACGACACACTTTACTGAACGTACAGGACATCGCGACACTCTTGTTTGATATTGTTGTTATAAATAATAATAATAATAATAATAATATATATTTATCAGTGGCGGCTGGTGTTTTGAATTTTATTATTATTATTATTATTATTATTATTATTATTATTATTATTATTATTATTATTATTATTATCTATTATAATAGTGAAATCAATTAGTTTCTATAATGACTCAATATAGCACTGAGGGTTATTGCTAGCGCTGGACGTGTTCACTGGTATCGCCTGTCTTGATTTTAAATAATAATTATTAAATTGTTCATGATTTTTAAATTGTAAAATTCCGCGACACACCTCAGGGGACTGTGAGACACACCGGTGTGTCGCGACACATCGGTTGAGAACCACTGGCTTTAGACCATAAAGAATACGAAAAAAAATTGAGAAAGTCGGCCTTTCTCTATCTGCAAAATACTATTACATGAACACTATATGGCGTATATAAATGTGGGTGCCCAGCGATTATGACGTAATAAACTGCGCACCCAAATTTCTGGTATATAACAAAATGTTCGGAAACAGTAATTAGTTTAATAGCATTTTGTTGATACTGACTCATTTTCCATATTTTTTTTTATACTCTTCGTTGTCTTTAAGTTATTCACTAATTTTCAAAACAGTGGAAGTGAACTTAGCAAAGAGCTGTAAATCTGGCGGTTTAAAAGAAGCTATTGATAATTACTAGTAGTATGCTATGCTATCTTTATGTATGCTATCTTTAGTGAATGAATTTACAAAATATAAATTCTACTAAGTTTTATAAGTGTAGTATTTGTAGATGCATTTATTTATACAAATATTTGGGCATTACCAGCATCTATGATGTTAAGGTCATCACTACGAGAGATGAAGTCCCCACGGTGAGCATACAATCCAGGGAAGGAGCCATAATGTTGTAAATAGATACAATAGCAGAAACATCTCTCTGAAAACTTATTCTGCAGTAAATTTATAACGTAGTTTCGTCATTCGGCAGCATTTTTTTTTTTTTTTTGTCATTTTTATCTTAGTGTCGTATGTTTTGTGACTAAAAGAGAGAAAAAAGAATGAAAGAACAAATGAACGGCGATTAACGATGGTTTTCTTCTGAAGTAAATAGAACTTTTCGTTGAAAATTTACTAGTATAGGCTATAACACATCTAGACTGTATTTACGATAACGTAGATTGTAACCTAACAACAGCAAATATTATTTTGCTATTTGTGTGCAAGAATAGCTTGGATTTTTTTTCCACCTAGTTTTTATGAAACAAGTTTATTGAAACTTGAATACATTTCTTTTTAATCTAATCTTCTTGACTAAAGGTCAATTATGAGGCTAAAATTCAAGGTGAAATAAAATAGCTCCATTAACCCCATTTTTCAAATTCAATACGAAAAAGCATTATTATTTTTTCTTTAATTTTTCATTGTATTCGTTGTTCAGTGTTTTCCAAAAATTATTATTCTTTGTTTTTTTTTACTAAAGTATGTAATATATTAAACAACACATTTAGTTACTATAATTACTTTGTGTTTCTCAACCTTTTTTAACTGGCGACACTTTACTGAGCACTATCAACATCGCAATACATAGCGATATTTTTATTAATAATATAAATTATAAGAAGACTGAGTTTTTATATAAGGTACTAGGCTATGAGATTTTATAAGGTACCAGGCTACGAGTTTTTTTTATAAGGTACTACTCTGAGTATTTTTTATAAGTTACTAGGCTACAAGTTTTTATAAAGTACTGGGCTAATAGTTTTTATAAGTTACTAGGCTACAGTTTTTGTAAATTAATGACTAGTAGTACCGAGCATTGTTGCTACCACTGGAGGCGTTCACTGATCTGTCCCTGAATTGATTTTAACTAATTATTTATAGCTTCATGATTTTTAAATTCTAAAATTACGTGGCACAAGGGAACCACTGATTTGAATCACCACGCTGTAGGAACATAGATGGATCATTAATATGCGTTATAGTTTTTATTATGAATGATTATAGATCAATTTTTAGTAGTTCCAGGATTATTTCAAAATGCAAAACAGACGCAGTATAACGAGTCGAGTGTTGAAGAGAGTTTCGAGGTAAAGACCTTTAGGTATGCCGAGAAGACAAGACAGTGATTTACGCGTGTTGCTCGATCTTAAGAAAGCAAATCTGATCGTTTCGATTGTTTTTTCACGAAAGAAGATTCATTGACTTTTTTTCTGTGGTAGTGAACCTTAGGATTCTATAAGCAATAGCATGAATTAATCTATTTTAACACCAGTATTTGCGTTATTGTTCCCATTTTTGTTTCTTCAGTATTGTGTTAAAACTGATAGGAGAAACATTATCTATGTTGAAGATTTATATAAACAATCTTGCAGTGACTTCCATTTATTCACATTCAGTTTGTGATGTTCATCGAACTAAATCACTACACAAAATCCTATCATTATGTTGTATGCCAAAGGAGGAAGTTGATACAGAATAACAGCATCTAACAGCATCATTTTATATGTTGGAAGTGGTTTGGAGATTATGCTCTAATTTCCGGTGAACATATATATATATATATATATATATATATATATATATATATATATATATATATATATATATATATATATATATATATATATATATATATATATATATATATATATATTATATAAAGAGAATGGAGAAAGTTTTGTCGCTTTTTCACCCACCACCTTCAAACTTCGATGTGTCACCTAAGACGTGGGAAGATCAAAAATAGTCCCTATCAGCATCGTCGACCTTCTGCCAACGATCTGGAAGGTCATTGATTCCATTGCGGTCGAACTTGGTGGACCGTGAAGGTATCAAGTGCATTTTGCACCTTTACTAGGGATTTGAACTGGCGTTCTCGAAGGTGATTGTCCAAGGAATGGAACGGATGATGATCGGACGTTGCAATGTCCGGGCAGTATTCGGATGCAATAGTGTTTCCCATCCAAGGCGTAGAATGGTGTCCCTGATCATCCTAGCCACGTCAGGCTTAGCGTTGTCCTGTAACAGGAGGACCCCTTTGTGATTCAGAAGTGCTGGCTCCAGAGTTTTGAGTTTTTCTTGAACACTGCTCAACTGCTGACAGTACAGTTGGATTAATGCTCTGACCAGCAGGTAGCAGTTCCCGATGCACGATGCCGCGAGTAGTCCACCAAAAACACAGGAAGACCTTCTGGTGCAGTGCTGGTTTCGGCTGTTTTGGAACCGGGTCATGGGGTGCTAACTAATGACGACGGCGCCGTGGAGCTTCGTACCAGAAATGTTTCATTCCTCAGACGAGACAACAAAGAAACACACATATCAGCTCGCGTTGCCTTCTGGCTCGAAGTCAAATCATGTGGGATCCATCGACCCAACTTATATTGCTTCCCAAGTTAATGGAGGTGCTGCCCCAATTCCTCACATGTCTGGACACTGTTCGCCTCAATTGCTGCCTGAAAATCTTCATTTTATACATGTGTTGGTCTTTCGGCACGTGGTGCGTCTTCGAGTGTTTCGTCACCGTCCTTACACTTGTTAAACCACCGCTGCACTGTCCACGTAGTCACTACTCTCACCAAAGCCTGGTATATCTTCCGCCCTGCTGCAGCGGAGTTTGATCACAGTTTGAACTCTTACAGTATACACGCCCTTATGATGCTCTGTGCAGGTCCCATGTTGACTCTGTCCTTATGCAAGTTCACAGTGTAACTGAACTGCCACAATCAGTTAGTATGTTGGTTATACCCACACCAACAACTGACTTTCGTCTTATCTCCATTCGCATTCAACTCAGTGTGAGGGCTAATTGAACGCAGACCTCCACAAAAAGCGACATAAATTTCTTGGTTACCTTTACATATAATGGTAACCTTTATATGAGCCAGAATAATTTAACAATAGGTAAATATCTTGTGTTTCAAATTTTTATGACATAATATTTAATAATCCATGGAAGTTCTAATGTAGAATGATTCTATGTGATCGATCATCAGTGCTTTAAATTGACAATTTGAAACCGTGGAAGTACTTTTATAATTGAACAATGGCGATGAGGCACGGTGGCTCAATGATAGAGCGCTTACGTCTGGTGCGTCGGGTCCTTGGTTCGGTCCCTAGACAAATACGTTTATGATGGACAACATAGTGTTCGTGTGTTTTCTCGGAGTACTCTAGTTTCCTCCCATTTTCTCATTCCATCATTCACGTGCTTAATAGTAGTCTCCCTTAGCTTAAAGGGCATAATCGTGGGACATTAAATTCAAAGATTTCATTTTTTTCAACTATGCCAACAAACTTCCTAGTTGGCTATATGGTTAGCGTACGCATTTTTGGCGCGGGAGATTCGGGTTCGATTCTCGATGGAAGCTCCTGTGGTTTGGATCCCACGTTAAGTTGTAGTCTACATGTTTGTTACTGAAAGGGACGCTAAACTTAAATGCAACCAACCACCAACTATACAGATCGATAAATTGTTATTTTTATTTCTCATATTAAAGAATGCAATGGAAGTTCCCGCTCGTAGGTTCATAATACAAAATAATAGTGACCTAGGGTTCTAAAGAATACTAAGTTAGACACTGCATATCGTAATTTCCCCATTGTTGGCAGGCCTGAAAGGCATGAAATTCAAGCTCTTTTGCTTCTTACTATTATTAATGTAATGAAATTGAAAACATTTATATATAATATACAAAGTGGTCACAAAAGCATCATTTTAAAAAGTTTTTGATCGTGTAACATCTTTTCAAATCCACTTCTATCATGCAACTCCAACGCTATGTAGTTTGTGAGGTATTTGAATTGGGATCTAATTTCCTTATTAGCAGTTAGTGTTGTTTACGCACTAAAAAGAAAAAAAAAAAGTTTCTCAATCAGAATACAAACTTTATTTTGTTATTTACACACATATTATTTAATTTTGAAAATTAGTGTCATTACATTTTTTGACGCTTTCGCATAGCGTTCTTAGTTTCACTGCCACAGGTGTTAAAGAATGGTTCAATTCTTTATCCATATACTAAACTGGATACTAAGAAAAAACAAATATATCAAAATACATTGTAGAAATAGCTACAATTATAAATTTTGATCGGGCGGATGCCTACGAGGCAAATGTTGAGGCTGTCTCGTTTCTGAAAGTGCACTTCTGTTTCTATTGAAAGAGCTCTATCTAAAAGCTGTTCATTCTAACTTCGGAACTTAACAATCCATGTTCTACTTCCGGAAATATATTGTTACTTTCATCAGACCAATATTTCATGATTTGACACATTATCATGGTATATTGCCGAAGTTGTAATGCAGATTAGAACTGTAACAAGTGTTTGATTTGGTTAAGATTTTACTTAGTTTATGAAAGAGCTAGGTCATGTTGCTGTTTGAGACACTTAATCCTTCCAGATGATGATTTTCAGGGTAGTTTTAGTAATATACTACATACTTCTGCGAGGAGATACGGTAACTTTGATCGTAGAGAAACCATAAACACTGAGCCATTTGCAAAATTATTTAAGAAAAGGTTCCAGTAGCTGAGGTGTGATTTGACCTGTCAAATACAGGGCGTTTCAAAACAACATCGACAATGTTCGGGAGGTGATTCCTGACACCAAGGTAAGACAAATAGTATAGACCATCCTGGGTGCACAAATGCTTCCTAACGGAGTTATAGGCTGCCGAAAACATAACAAAAAAAAAAAAAAAAAAAAAACTTTACGGATTTTAAAGACCCATATCTCCTATATTATGGGACCTACATTAGTCGGGTCAAAGCTTCACTTAGGAACTAGTATGTGCGCTTTCCAAATACCCAAGTTTCAGAATCCTGCGGTACTTCTGCAACTATTTTTATAGATGTAGTTGGATCGTATTTCATATTATATGCCCGTGGCCAAACTCTATAACAATTGCTTTGTGAGTACCGTAGGATTCTAAAACATGTATTTTGGATAGCGCACATTAGTTCCTAAGTGAAGTCTTGAACCAACTACGGAAGGTTCCATAGTTGTAGAGCTATGGATCTTTAAAGTTTTTTTTCATGTTTTCGACAGCCTATAACTCCGAAAGAAAGCATTTGTGCACCCAGGTTGGTCTATACTTCTTGTCTTATCTTGGTGTCAGGAATCACCTGCCAAACGTTGTCAGCGTTGTTTTGAAACACCCTGTATATACCACTGCAGAACATTACCAATTTTTTGTTATTGCTTAAAATCATGAAGAAATGCACTAAGAATTAATCAATGTAGTAGATTAATGCGAACTACTCTTTAAAAAAATGTTGTTAGATTTTAAAGAGAAAAGTTTACCAAGCACATTAAGATTTGGAAAAAAGTTTTCTAAATATAAGACAATGGCACAAAGCTGTTCAATTTAAATGAGAAAATTAGTTTGTCTTGAACAAACTTAATAATTGTTTGGAATTTTTCTTTTTAGCTTGAAGGAAAAGGTAAAAAGTAAATTCGTTATTGTTTTAAAAATACTGTAAAGAAAAAAAAATAGATAACTTGCAGTTAGTTAGTGGGGAATAACTGCAATTTGAGACATACAAAAGTGCAAAAAGCGATATATAGTTTGCCCTTGGTATTAAAATTTCCGCGATGCAGTCAAACAACTACTTGCAAATGATTTGCACGCTATTACATAGTTCATGTTCTATTTATATTTTTCACAACATTATAAAATAAAATGCGGTAGGGTAGTTCCCGTTTCTGTTGGTTTCTCAAAAACAAGTTTTGTAACCTTCTTGACAGTCAGATTACGTATGATAGAAACATACATCTTTTTTCTCTATAAGGACTAACAGCCTACGAAGATACAGAATCTTTATATAAAAACTCTACATTGACGAACTGCGAGATTTAATTATACAGTGAAATTTTGTTTAACGTATACTTCTAAATAACGCACATCATAAAGCGTCTAGATTTTGTCCCGACAAAAATGTTAGTGCGGGACAGAACTCTCCCTTTCATGAACATTTTTTTTTTTAACGGTTTAGTATCCTGTTCATAATGGACGAAAATTTTCTCAGTTCATACGTAGTTAGCAAAGGAAATACCTTCTGTAATTTGAAAATAAGTCTTAATTGATCGACTAGTTACAAGGAAATTTCGATCAGAAACTAATGTCCGTAGGACGTATACGACAAACAACTACTGCAGACTTTTCCTTAATCAGTGCAGTCAATAAGAGCCCCAAAACATCAGACTTCAGAACTAATTAGGGTAAAGCTGAATTTTACCCAATTGATAGACCATTACCAAGAGGAGCATTTTTACAAGTCCCCCCCCAAAAAAAATCCCATTGGAGCTTCACTTCCACCCCTCCCTCAAAGCTTCAAAATGGCAGTATTTACGGAACAACCATTATCTCTGTTACGCATGATCGGATCAAGTTCAACTATTTTTAGTTACGGGGAGTACGAACCCCCAAGACCCGTCCCTGGTATACGCTTCTGCGTGTAGCATACCTTACAGCTTTTAAAAACTTCAAAACTTGGGTGAATACGTATATTCATATCATATGCCCTGATTGTGTTATACTGGTAAGGAAAGTAATGCTAGTTATATATTTAAGTGGTTTAGTAAATGCAATGCATTGACTTTATTACTGAGTAATACTTCAGTAATACATTTTAGATACTTTGTTGTATAATGTTGCAAAGTAGTACACTATAACCTTGCCTTAGATATTCGAATATATTCAAATAATTGATAAGAAATAGACAAATAGAAACCTTAAGTTCTGTTTTACTTTTTTTAAGTTTTCGTTTTATTAGCAACGTCATGAACACTTGTAGCATGCATCGTACAGTTCTACATCGGCAGTTCGTTCTGAGCCGTATCCCTACTGAGCGACACAAACAATTTCCACTGAACTGGCAGATTGCGTAGAAACATGGCGGTCATTGTTTTAAGCGCACGAGTAAGACTAAAATTCAATCGGAAATTTCGATTGGTTAGAATCAACGCATGAGCGAAAGAAAGTGTTTTCCGTAATCAACTAGCTCTAAAGTATTTTATAATGCGATAATAAAAGGTGAAAATGTCCATTAGTGACCAAAACTACAGTTTGGGTTAATTTTGGGTGTAATATGGTTTTACACGTACTTTTCGTCTCTTCACGTCGTATCTATTGTAGAGTTCACCAGAGCAAATAACAAGTATCTTTATAAGTATTGATTTACTTTATTACTTGTTATACAGGTTAGATAGAACAGTTTAATGAAAACACTAGCTGAACCTGCGCTGTCTACTCAGCGCATCGTTTTGTTATGACCATGAATCTACTTTCCACTGTGTCTGTCTCCTTACTTACACAAGTAAAGGATAGAAGACTCACAAAGGAAGTGAATTGCTATGTATAGACGTTGGAGTGAGTTTGTAGCAAATTTGTAGAAATAACACATCAAGTGGAATTTAAAAAAATAAAAATAAATCCATATCCTTTCGAGTACGCCTCATTGCGTCTCTTGAGGCGTTTGAAGTTGCCAGCATGCAAAAGGTTTTGCCATTCAGATTTAAGCAAAAACGCCTGCAATGTCCGTTAACCCGCCATACGTAACTTTTCTACTGGTTGACTAACCGTAATTTCGGCTTGCAACAAAGTTAGTCTTATGGGCTCAAAACTGTCCCTAAAATGTTGAATAGAATGATAACGACACGGTTTTTGAAAATTTAAAGGAAAACTGGACAATCTACACAAAATTTGGAATCGTCCAGTGAAAACGGCACGTATCTAGTACTTGTGGTTTTCGAGACCTCGTTGTCGAAAGGATTAGAGACAAACATATAAACCTAGCATTTTAATAAATAGACTAACTGAACCTGTGCTCTCTACCCAGCGCATCATTCGCATATAAGCATAAATCTCCTTCTCATTCCTCGCAACATATGTACATGTCCCTTTACAGACACAAGTGAAAGACGTCTTGATTTTAAAAAAAATCGGCAAGGGGTATCATGAAGAGGAGATTTTTTTCGATTGTTTTTTCTCAATATCTCGCACCATTTGCAAGATTTGAACTTACTTCCGGTTAGAGTTTCTAATTCACGTATGACCAGTGTTTTCTTTCTTCTTGCATGCAGTATGTAATAAGCAAATACATTACATATACAATTAATTATAATGTCAGTTATATATGGTGTTCATTGGGCAAATCACTCCAAACAATAAAGATTCATCTTAGACTGGAGAAATGGTTATCCTTCCTTTTTCATTATTATTTGGCCATGAAACAAACGCCTGAGACATATACAACCCCAATATACAACTATGTGGTGTTGGAATGTATAATGCGTAGGATATGATGCTTTAGTTTTTTTAAATTTCAACACTTCCAGTGTACCCATAAAAATGTAATAAAGAAATAATGCCCTTGTTTTTTTAAATAATCAATCAAAACTGAACAATCTACCCAAAATTTCCAATCGATCAGTAAAAACTTCATCTTTCTAGAGTCTGTAGTCTCTGAGATCTCATTGTCGAAAAGATTGGCCACAAACATATAAACGTCCACAAACATCTAGTCTAAAAGAACTCCAAAGATGGCAGCACGATTCATTTGCATTGATTTTGGAGGTTTACTAAAATACAAAGGCTTTGAACAATAATTTATATAAAGTACATACACTTTAAATGTTTGTCTCTGTTAAACGTGTAATCACATATAACCGTAAATGAAAGATTTGAAAGCCGAAGTTATAGTTGGAGTTCAGACGCTTTTAATTGCTATTGTAGCATTTTAATAGACTAGCTGAACCTGCGTTCTCTACACAGCGCATCACTCACATATGAGCATTAATCTCCTTGTTATTCTTCACATCTGTATATGTCCCTTTGCAGACACAAGTGAAAGACGTCTTGATAAAAATCGGCAAGAGATACCGTAAAGGGGAGATTTTTTTTTTCGATTACTTTTTCAATCTCTCTCACAGTTTGAAAGATTTGAGCCTACTTCTGGTTGGAGTTTTTAATTCATGTATGATCAGTGTTCTCTTTCTTCTTACATGCAGTATATAATAAGCATATACATAAACTAAGTAACTCTATGGCCTATGGAACCAGGAGGTTCAATGCCGCGTTCACAAAAGCTCTCCATTGATTTCTGTCCTTAGCCAATTGGATCCAGTTTCTACTTTGTATTCCTATTTCCGCGAGATCCATCTTAATATTGTCCTCCCATCTGCGCCAAGGTCTTCCTAATGGTCGTTTTCCGGCTGGTCTTCCAGTTAAGATTTTAAAAGCGTTCCTTCTTTCTTCCATCCTGACTACATGACTTGCCCACCTGAGCCTCCTAGATTTGATGACTCTAACGATGTTGGGTAAACCGTATAAGTTATGTAGTTCCCCATTATGAAGTTTCCGCCATTCCCTATTCTCGTTCCTCTTGGGTCCGAATATTCGTCTCAGGATCTTGTTCTCAAATACTTTCAATCTATGCTCTTTCCTCAGAGTAAGCGACCATGTTTCGCAACCATACAGAACAACAGACATGATTATAGTTTTATATATATCGCACCTTCTCGAGAAAAGTGACACAACTAAAAAAAAAAAAATCGAAAGGTCCAAGTTCGTATCCCTCACGAGAAAAGTGACAACACATAATTTGTCATTTTTGTTCTAATATACACTGATTTTGGGATAATTTTAAAGCTATATTTACAACACTTTTACACATAATAGAAAAAACCATTGTGATTATAAAATAACTTTAAAACAAGTTACGAGTTCTGTCATTTTTCTCGCGAGGGATACGAACTTGGATCTTTAGTTTTTTTTTTTAACTTGTGACGTTTTTCTCGAGAAAGAGCGATATTTTAAAATAAAGTAATATATTACACATACAATCAATTATAATGTCAGTGATATATGGTGTTCATTAGGCAAAACACTCCAAACAATAAAGATTCAACTTAGACTAGGGAAATGGTTATCCTTCGTTTTTTATTAGACCTACTAGCTGAACCTGCGCTTTCTACACAGCGCATCATTCGCATATGAGCATAAATCTCCTTCTCATTCCTCACAACATATGTACATGTCCCTTTACAGACATAAGTGAAAGACGTCTTGATTTTTAAAAAAATCGGCAAGGGGTATCATGAAGAGGAGATTTTTTTCGATTGTTTTTTCTCAATATCTCGCACCATTTGCAAGATTTGAACTTACTTCCGGTTGGAGTTTCTAATTCACGTATGACCAGTGTTTTCTTTCTTCTTGCATGCAGTATGTAATAAGCAAATACATTACATATACAATTAATTATAATGTCAGTTATATATGGTGTTCATTGGGCAAAACACTCAAAAAATAGATTTATCTTAGACTGGAGAAATGGTTATCCTTCCTTTTTCATTATTACTTGGCCATGAAACAAACGCCTGAGACATATACAATCCTAATATACAACAATGTGGTGTTGGAATGTATAACGTATAGGATATGATGCTTTTTTAAAAATTTCAACGCTTCCAGTGTACGCTAAAAAAATGTAATAAAGAAATAATGACCATGTTTTTCTTAAATATTCAATTAGATGATCAGTGAAAACGTCATCTTTCTAGAGCTTGTAGTTTCCGAGATCTCATTGTCGAAAGGATTGACCGCAAACATATAAACGTCCTCAACATATAGTTTAAAAGAACTCGGAAGATAGAAGCACAATTCACATGCATTGATTTTAGAGAAGGCTTATTAAAATACAAAGGCTTTGAACACTAATTTTATATCATAAACTTTATGAAAAAGATATAGTTAACTAATTTAGACTATTTAAAGTACAAATACTTAAAATGTTTGTCTCTGTTAAACGTAAAATCACACGTAACCGTAAATGAAAGACTTGAAAGCTAAAGTTATAGGTTGGAGCTCAGGCGCTTTTAATTGCTATTGTAGCATTTTAATACATAGATAATTTGGCCATGAAACAAACGCCTGACGGATATGCAACTCCTATATACAACTATGTTGTGTTGGAATGTATAATGAGTAGGATATTATGCTTTTTTTTATATTTCAACACTTCCAGTGTACCCGTAAAAATGTAATAAAGAAATAATGGCCATGTTTTTTAAATATTCAATTAGAACTGGACAATCTACGCAAAATTTGCAATCGAGCAGTGAAAACATCATCTTTCTAGAGCCTGTATTTTCCGAGATCTTGCTGTCGAAAGGATTGGCCACAAACATATAAACGTCCACAAACATATAGTTTAAATGAACTCCAAAGATGGCAGCACAGCTCATTTGCATTGATTTTGCAGAAGGTTTATTAAAATACAGAGGCTTTGAAGAATAATTTAAAAGGATAAACTTTATGAAAAAGATCTTCAAATAATTTATTTAAAGTACACATACTTTAAAATATTTGGCTTTGTTATAAACGTGAAATCACAAATAACCGTAAATCAAAGGTGTGGAATCAAAAGTTAGAGGTTGGAGCTGAGGCGTTTTTATTGCTATTGTAGCATTTTAATATATAGATGTTCTTGCCTGGTTATAAAGCAAAACTGTGAACGGAGATATTTAAACAAATAATGGAAGATTGAATGTCGGAAACATTATTCACATACTGTATCGTGTGTAGATTTCATACTACACGAAAAGCTGATATTTAGGTAGTGCTTATAGGCTTATTAGGTTTTTATTTTCAAACTATGCTATGCGTAAGTGTCCTATATAACGGCAATGTCCGTCCTCCCGTCTGTCGACAGGTATCGGAGTAAAAACTGTAAGAGAGAGCGGTAATTTGCAACCGATTCAGCGTCCCAATGATAGGCTCCATCTCCTCCGTTAACCCTCCATTCAAACTGGAAGTAGTTCAAATTAACCATTTCCGGCGTCAACGTTTATCACCGTACAACGAAATCTGTAACGCACAGCGAGTTTTTTGCAAACGATTCAGCGTCTCAAGATAGCATATCATGACTATCCGCAATACTCTACCAAAACCAGAAATGGTTCAAATTTACTATCACTTCCGGTTTCAATACTGATTTTCATAGAACAAAACGGTAAAATATATCAATAAATGCTCTTTTGCAATCGATTCATCTCGAGAATAGGCTCCATATCCTACATTAACCTTCTATTAAAAGCGTTAGTATACCCTGGCCGGCGAACGATGATTTCTAGCAGCTCAGTTCGCGAGGACGACTGAGGAGTGCGGTGTTGCCATGTGTTTCTCGGGCAAGGGAAGAATAGTCTCTTTCCTCGTTGAGGAAGCTCGATTATGCGGGCTGCGGGTTTTTTAACGTTCCGTACTAATTGTTAATGAAACAACGAATGAGGAACAATATATTGTATAACATTAATTATGTCTTGGTCGCCCATATACGATAATAGCAATACGATATAGTGAAATCTATTGTATATGTAAGAAAGAAAACAGCAACAAATTTTAGTGTGAAGAACCCTACAGCGAACATTAAATACACACCAATGTATCATTTTTTGTTATACATAATGAAAGACTATTCCTACATACCTTTTACTATCACTGCTGCTCTAGAGGAAAAACACCACTATCTTCGGATAATGCATTCTCGCCTGTGGGAACACTTTCCTCTTCAGATGTTTGTCTCAGAATCAATATCTCCAATATTTATTACAAGTCTGCCTACTCTTTCTTGCAAAATACCTTCCGATTTCTACACTAGTTTTATATCAACCCTATGTATGATCAATTACTTTTCGCCCTGTTAGGGTGAACATTTTTTCTATAGCTTCTTCTACGAGGTTTCGCGCAGATGTTAACGTGAACAACTCGTTTTCTGCTACAAAGTCTTTCACTTGGCCCCAAATCATTTCAATTGCATGAAAATGACAATGATACGGAGGAATACTAATTACTTTGTTCCCATTATGCTTAGTTATTTTGTCTATTGTGTATTGTGCATATCTGTGTTTATGTAGCTTTGCTGTTTGAATAAGTTTGATTTTTTTTTTTTTTGTCAAAAAATATTAGATAAATTTTTCACCCATAATTTGTGGTAACAGGAGTTTAATTTTTGTCAATGTGACTACTTCTCTTAAGAGCCGCCACTGGAACATACCCGTGTTTAACGGAGTCATCGAGTGCCAATACACTGATATCAAATAGTCTATTGATATAGTTAACTTAAAAGTACACCTGTTTTTACCCGTGTATTTCTTCAGTTTGATAATAACTTGGGTACCATTAAAAGGAAGGAATACTTTGGTTTACTGTATCCTCTAGACTTCCTGTCTACTTTTGCGCGGAAAGTCCTTGCAAAATTCCTTGGTGTAAGATTATAATTTAGCGCGCGAATTTCTTCACTTGCAAGAACCTTACGTAATGCACAGTCATGCTTACATGCAAGGCAGAGAGAAAAAAAAAAGAAAGCTCATATGTAGAACAATCATAATTAAATTCAAAAATAAGACGACGGTAAGTTAGGAAATACACATTCCATTAATTTTTTTCCTGTGCCTTTTTATAGCACCGACCTTGACTCTTTGAAGACGTGCGTAATTTTTAAGCATTGAAATTCAATTATTGCAACTTGAGGCATTATCTTCTGTTTCTCAACCTAAGATAAACAAACCGTTGTTGATGTTACCGCAGATTAAAGTGCGGGAGTGGAAGAGAACATTTAGGAGTTGGATTTGGATTGTTAATAATCTTGTAATGTGTATTTGTTAATGAGACACTATTATTTCCAAGCTAGGATATTACCTAATATTGCATGTATTCGAGTAAACTAATTTCGAATATTGGAACAGTACTATATTCTTAGAATATTAGTTGCTAGAATATTAGTTATTCGAATATTCGAACAGTATATTCTTAGAATATTCGTTATTCGAATATTCAAACTATATTCTTAAAGTATTCATTATTTGAATATTCAATTGAATTTGTGTACGCAACATAGAGGTCATGAAGGACAGGCCTTCTATTAACATGGGATTCGAATCACGACCGGGACTTGGACCCAGTATGCACAGATCAGGCCTCACCGTATAGACCGTTCCTCCCACTTATATCTCCTCCAAGGAGCTTTATTACAGAACCAGGCCACCGGTCCCAATTAATAAATAATAAACAGATACAAATTTTAAACAAACAGTTAATGAGTGTTTGTTAAAATAGGCATTTGGGCACCACAAGTTTCCAACTCCTAGAGCAAGCATGTCAACCTCATGGTTCGCATGCGGTCCTTTACTCATTTTTCTGCGGCCCTCAGTTCAATCCGAGAAAATGAAATATGTAATTTACTTGTTCACAAAATTCTACCGAGGGCGAGAAAGTACCAGCCCGTTAAGATGAAATGAACAACAAATAAATGCAACTCAACTTTAAAGCAAAAATTCAGTGAAATTGAAATGAAATGAAATCTTTGTTTTACGTTCCACGATTATGCCGATTAGGCTAAAGAAGATGGTGATGATGAGAAATGAGTGAAATGGTGGAATGAAGAAAGTGGGAGGAAACGGGAGAACCCCGAGAAAACCCGTGAGCACGGTTTGTCCACCACAGTCCACACGGCGCGAGCTGGGATGGAACCAGAGACCCCAAGCACCGGAGGTGAACGCTCTATATATATATATGTATGAAAAACGAACAAATGCCCAGGGGAGATCGAGGTTAACAGATATTCATCTGGTTTCTATTTTGAAAATTAGTAATGCGAGCATCATGTGTTCAGACATCCGAAAGCTGGTAGCAGGAAAATGACAGGCGTCGGGTGAGAAACAATAGCTATTATCTAGGTATACTACTCGAATTTTCTTATGTTCCTTCTATTTTTTTTTAAGAATTCCAGTATTAGGTAAGATCTTACGTATTCACTCACTTTTTTCTAAAAAAAAAAAAATAAATACATAAGTTTTTTTTTCTTTCTTTCTTGCGGCTCGCGCTATTGTAGATTGATTATTTGACCCACTTAAGGTACTGAGAACATAGGCTACCTGCTTTAGAGATAGTATGTATATAGTGTTAAGTGAAGGAGCATGGTTCTCTGCTTGATATAGATAGCTGTAAGATACTTTAAGTAAACGTTAATTGAAGTTAAATGAACGTTTATAGCGGGAACATACGTGTATTAAATAAACGTTAATTAAAATTGCGAGTTGTTTCGCAAAATGTTTTACTGATTATACTGTTCTAGTGTTCCTTCAAATTGAGTACTAAGAAATTAGTGTATATCCTAGTGTTTGTTCTTAATGTACGTCGTATTAGAGGGTAGCAACTCTTCTTACGCACAAAAACAGTGTAGTGTTTCAAACGGGAGTTTTGCCTTACTGTTTTGAGTGCACTGAGAAAAATCCGTTCTTTGGACAGCGCTATATTGTACGTACAAATATGCGGAATCCTATTGCTTACTACAGAAATCAGTACGGAGCAGACGTTATCTATATGCTACATACGCACTGCCCTTAGATGTTACATCATGCCGTTGCAGGATGTCTGACATCTAACAGTTTTCCGTATATCACATGCATATACTTATATTAAATTCCTCAGCTATATGTTATATACGTCCATTTGTGTATGAGATTCTGACCGCCTATATTGTTTCATACGGATAGTACGTATAGATGTAACATTTATACAGAAAGTATTATAAAACATGTGTTTTCAGTTATACGTCTACTGTACGTTAAGTCCAAAAACTACAGGAATTACGCATGTAACCTACCTTTTTAAGTACGCAACCTACAATTTTTCCCCAGTGTAACATAACAACCTTTTACTCCAAGTTTGTTTCGTACATTTGTGCGCCAATAATAATAATAATAATAATAATAATAATAATAATAATAATAATAATAATAATAATAATAATAAAGTCTTTAGTTTCTGAAAATATCGTGAAATTTTCATGAATTTTGTTTCTTTCCTTCTTGTGTTGTTTCCTTCTTTCTTTCTCTCCTTCTTGTTCTTGTATGTTTCTTTCCATCACATCACATGGAAAAATGTCAGTATCTCTACCAGTATTGTGAATACAAGGTATTATTTTGGAAAGGAAAAAATTGCAATGTTTGTTAATGCGGGCTGGTTGTAATGGTCAATGAGGGTGCATTGTTTTTCTTTGGTACGAATAGCTTTTAAACGCATAATTGACAGGCATTAACCCCTATGATGTACAATATGTGTGATGTATTTGTACGCTTATGATAACAGGTGCCACCACATTAATCCTAATATATATTGATTCATGGTGACTCCCCCCCTAAATTTTAGTTTCCTAGAATTATCGAATGCAAATTAAGTAGGTTATTAAAACCTTCTATTATGTTACTCGTATATGAAATGATACGGTTATAGAATATTTTACATGCAATTTGATAAGTATGAATTACAGTATATGTTGGAGAAAGCACTGAACAGATTTAACATCATATATTGTGACTTGACTATTGCTACAGAAGACAAGATATTCTTGTTTGGAGGTAGGGTTGTCAACTGACCGGTATTTTACCGGAAGGAGAAAAAATAATGTTGCTGTTCTTAATAAGGCAGTGACAAATAGACTTCTCACTGGCCATATATATGATAGGTATTTTAATTTTTATTTAATATTATCAAGTAAAATAATATATTAACAGTAAGACATCCACGAAATTACAGCTTGATACAGAAATGTTTTGTTTGTAAATGCACTGTTGGCACGTTTTACAGTGATGGAAATTGTACGGTAATTACCGTATTTTAACACTTGTATGGTGTACGGCAGCCTTTCCCAACCTTCTGCAGACTGCGGCCCCCTTAAGCTTAGAAAGTTTCGAATAGTCAAGCTGATTAAAGTTTTATAAGTAGCCCATCTGCAGGACACCATCATATGCACCATTAGTAAAAATATCCTATTAATTCTTCATCTAACTGTTCAATGAATTAGATAATTCCTCCGATTTTCAATTTATCCTGCTGTTTCTGTAGATAACTACCCATCAGGGAACGCTCTGTGACGTCATCAACACATGCTTTTAAACCCCGAGGAAGCTTCGAAGTTAGAACATTCAGCTGTTGGGATAACATGAGACTAAACAAGAAGTGGGACGAACCGAGTAGGGAAATTGTCAAAGTAATTGCAACTTTATGTACTAACAAGGCAGAGTACCTTGGTGTAACACTCCGATTGTGATGAGATTGCACAGGCATAGAGAACATCGAAAAAAAAAGCAACATGTATTTTTTTATATCGGTCAACAAGCGCATTGAAAGGGTCAAATAGGAACATACCCGTAAAAATGAGGTCAAAATGAGATTATGGGGAATATAGCGAGAACGAGAAGAGATATCGGAAAAGGTTAAATGTCCGAAATAGTCCACGCAAGGCAATGAAGTAGAACACACCCATGCGAAGAAAGCAGAATATCCGGAAATGGACCACTCACGTGTACAGCATTGTCGCAATGTGTTACGGAAATAAGTGAAAAGGGTGGTAAGGAACAGAAAGAAAGAAGAAACGAAAACAGAAAATACGTGTTTTTTCTTTGGGTGCATATGTTGCCCGTATGCGAAAGAGACGCAGATTCATTTCAATGCACGAAGATGGTATAACACGCAGGAAGGATACAAACGCCGTTCGTATAGGCAGCCAGCGAGACAGTAATGCGCAGTGGGTTGCATATATCGCATAATGGGAACAGTAATTTATTGTATAGTAGAATGGAATAGCAGGTGGTCCACATACATAAGATAAACAGCAACAGTAATATCAGTACCACAAATGAGTATCAACATTACATCACTACGAAAATACTCGTACACCATAACAATAATAGTAACATTTTTGTTTGTGTTACTACTGCCTACACATTTTCGTTTCCAACACCCATCTCGTCGTTCTTTCCATTACGCGATTTATGTAAGCCATTGAGCAGTACTGTCTCGCTGGCTGCCTATACGAACAGCGTTTGCATCCTTCCTGCGTGTTATACCATCTTCGTGCATTGAAATGAATATGCGTCTCTTTCGCATACGGGCAGCATATGCACCCAAAGCAAAAGCACGTATTTTCTGTTTTCGTTTCTTCTTTTTCTGCTCCTTACCACCATTTTCACTTATTTCCGTAACACATTGCGACAATGTTGTACACATGAGTGGTTCATTTCCGGATATTCTGCTTTCTTCGCATGGGTGTGTTCTACTTCATTGTTTTGCGCCGACCGAGCGAAGTAGCTCAAGTGGTAGAGCGTTGGCTTTGCATTCGGGAGGTCGTGGGTTCGAATCCCGCTGCCGACTACCCTGACTGAGGTTTTCCAGGGTTTCCCTCAGTCCTACCAGGCAAATGCCGGGATGGTACCTACTAAACAGGCCCTGGCCGATACCTTCCCAAATCCTTTCCATTGTTATTGTTGTTGGATATCCAGTGTAAATGGCTTCTGAGCTGTATCTGGTGATTGTTAAATAAATAAATAAATAAATAAATAAATGGGGTAGTATTTCGGACATTTAACCTTTTCCGATATCTCTTCTCGTTCTCGTTATATTCCCCATCATTTCATTTTGACCTCATTTTTACGGGTATGTCCCTATTTGACCCTTTCAATGCACTTGGCCGATATATAAAAAAATACGTGTCGCTTCTTTTTCGATGTTCTCTGTCTGTGCAATCTTATCACAAAATGAAATGAAATGAAATCTTTGAGTTTTACGTCCCACGTTAATACTGGTTAGGCTAAAGGAGACGGTGATTATGAGAAATGAATGAAATGGTGGAATGAAGTGGAAGGAAATGGGAGAACCCCGAGAAAACCCACGAGCACGGTGTTTGTCCACCACAAAGTCCACACTACGCGAGCTGGGATCGAACCAGGGACCCCAAGCACCGAAGGTGAACGCTCTACCACTGAGCCACCGCGCCCCCCAATCTTATCACAATTGGCGTGTTACACCTGGATATCCTGCCCTGTAAGCAAGGGCTTCATACACTGTACCCTTCCCAGGCTTCTTGAGTAATATCATTGGCAGAATTTTGGTGCATTGCTTTCTTAACTTTCGTAACATACAAGCTTTATAGTTAAGTGTCTCAAACGCTGGGTAGTGAACGCAAGGCATGATCTCGAGTGCGAGTTGTGCGTGCTAGGTTTGATTTTTATTTTTGTTTCACTGATTGATTTGAGTTTAGTGTCCGTTTCAGCATCGAGGCTATGAGACGTGGACTTAACAGCTTAACGCAGGATCCGAACCACACGAACTCCCACCGGAAATCGAATCCAAATCTCTCGTGCAGAAGGAATACTGGTACGAAGCAGCTGCTTGCTATGGAAGGAGGTATATGTATACTATGATGTTATATTGACTACTATTATCCCCATTATTTGTGAACAGATTTCTCTTACAGAACTCCTTCGTTGCTATATGGTTAGCGCGGGAGACTGAGTTTTATTTCTTTAGATCTCATGTGGTTTGGATCCCACATTAAACGATAGGTCCATGTGTCATATAGTATTGTTAATGAAGTATTTATTATGAAATAAGAACGAAATAAATTAACAGTTGAAAAAATGTCCGAAAAAGAAAAACACTCCCAACAGTAAACTACACCTTGTGGGCTTCTACATGCAAAATGACTTACGCCGTGTTGTAGGAGTTTTAATGGAACATTTATTTACGAAATATAACAAAAATAGTCTGAGTAGTTTTTGAGAATATTGTCCGTAAGGAACTCACTCGAGGAGTAAATTATCCCTTCTGGATTTTTTTTTCTAGAGCAACTACTTATACTAGACTATATTATGCAGGTGTTGATGAAATACTGATTTATGAAAAATAAACAAAACGTTAGATCTCTTTTCGAGAAAGTTCAATTTCCACTTTACCCTTTACAGTAAACCTTCCTTGTTTTTGAAGGATAGGAAAAGAATTCGAATATCTTCCCTGAAGTTTCCAATTTGGTCCAGATGCGTTGAACGGTATAGTCTCTAGGCGAGTGTACATATATCTGTCGAATGGACGAAAATAATAATAATAATAATAATAATAATAATAATAATAATAATAATATTTCGGTATACAACGGCTATAGAAAGTAGACCCGTTAAAACCCCGAATTCGATTTTCTTTTTCACGATCACTATATACCTTTTCTCTTATCGTCGGTCGAAAGTGAAAACAGATTTTTGGATATCTTTGTCCCGATTTAAATACGTAATTTTTAAAAGGCTATAAAGTTCAACATGTCGAGAGCAAATTATAAATTTAATATTTTTGTATTGTTCTTCAAGGGAAGATTTTCACATTTTCTCCCTCCCCACAAAAATTAGGAAAGTTTGCTGAAGAGTGGAAATCAAAATTTCCACTCATATCAAAAAGGACTCTCATGATTTTGTTAATATTCATAAATCAAATATTTTATTAAGTTTGTAATATGGTATGTGTCGTGTTTTTAAGGAAAAATTCAGAAGAGGTACTTTAATCTTGGGGGCTGGTTCTTTCTGGGCAATTTTCTTTAAAACGATTCAGGTGATCTCGTTCATATTTCATAAATAAATATTTAATTAATATCCCTGTAATATGGGGTTAGTCATTTCTCCTGAAAAAGATCTACAAGGAGTAATTTATTTTGGGGGATGTTTTTTCAGGAGTTTTTTTTTTTTTTTTAATAACATCTCGCACACTTTTGTTCATCTTTCATAAACATATATTTTATTAATATTTTTCGAATACTGCACTGTACTGTGAGTACTCTTATTTAAAACTATACGAAGAGTAGCTTATTCTTTCCATGGTGATTTTTCAGAAATGACTCACTAGGGAAGTACTTGAAGTGGTACGCGAGGATCTTCATGTTATATATCATTGGAAAGGTCACACCAAGTACACCCCATATGTGAAATATCTCGCTTGAATGGGGCTTGTAGGGGACGTGGCGACCATTTGAAGATCAGAACAAGACATGCTCCGAAACATCAGAAAACGTGGACAAAATAGAAAACTATGATGTAATTGTTTTGAGACGTGGTATATGTATATACGTATATATGTATGTATGTTTGAAAGGTAGCTGAATACGAATCGGACATCAAATGTTTACAAATCAACATGGCGGACACAAATTACAAAAAACAAGCTATGGTTCTGAAATTGGGTATAGAAATTCGACATAGCTATGCATGAATCGGATACCAAAAGTGTAAAATTCAAAATGGTGGATCCAAGATGACAGACAAAATGCAAAACACTGCTATGAAACTGAAAGCGGGTTAGAGGTTTTTGTCGTCGATGAGTACGAATTCAATGTTAAAAGTGCAAAAGATATGTACAGAACGGACGTATGTGATTCTTATACATTTGGTAGAAAAATTCCTATAGTATATAACGGGGCAAGTACGGGCAGGTGATGTTTTACAATAAACAGGGAGCGTGTTTTGCTATACAATCATGCCAAAATTGAGGTACGGAATGCAGGGCAGGTTTTGTAGCACACACAAAAATTTTATAGTACGAACAATTTGCAATCATAGACAATAATTATTTTACATGGGGATCGGCAGTCGTTGAAAAACTCTCACCGAGAACACTTTACATCAGTAACACATTTGAATGGCGCCTGTAGGGTACGTTGCGATTATTTGCAGATACCGTCTGAGGATCCGAACAGTTCCAATGAAAAGTGCGCGTTGAAGTTTAAAACATCGTTATGCTTCCATAATTGTCTTTTCGGTTTCACATTGTCATGTACACTTGTGAGCCATATGTTCACTCTCATGAGTAGGGATGGTTCCGACATAAAGATTAGTCTCAATCCCTTTTCGGTCTCGTCTCGAATTCGAGACCTAGACGGAGCCCAGGCTCGTCTCGATACACTTGTGTCCATTCTGTACTTGTGAACTTTTTGTCCGCCATATTGATCCGTCATATTGAATTTTGTACTTTTAATATTGGATTCGTATTCAGCGACGACGAAAACCTCCAACCCGCTGTCAGTTCCATAGCAGTGTTTTGCATTTTGTCCGCAATCTTGGATCCACCACTTTGAATTTTACACTTTTGGTATCCGATTCATACATAGCGATGTCCACCAGTTTTAGATAACCAGTTTTAGATCCGTAGCTTGTTCTTGTAATGTGTGTCCGCCATATTGGACCCGTCATTTTGATTTGTAAACATTTGATGTCAGATTCGTATTCAGCTACCTTTCAAACCTATATATACACCACGTCTCAAAACAATTACATCATAGCTTCCTATTTTTCTTGTTTTCTGGTGTTTCGGAGCATGCCTTGTTCTGATATTCAAATGGTCGCCACGCCACCCACAAGCCCCATTCAAGCGAGATATTTTACATATGAGGTGTACTGGGTGTGACCTTTCCAATGATACATAACTCATGAAGATCCCCGCATACCACTTCAAGTACTTCCCTTGTCAGTCTATGTACGATACAGAAACCATGCATTTGGTACTCGTATGGTTTCTGTATCATGTATTATACTCGTGTACTATACTTATATTCATGTACTATATAGGTAAAAATAAGCAGAAGTTGGTCACAGGTACTAATGCTGGATGATCATTATGGGGAACTTCTTTATGTTCTGTATGTTCCCATGTCAATTCCTATATCTTATATAATATCCTTATCGTTTTAATCTATTCCTGTTTACACAGTCAGCTTTAAAAGCTTGTGTTGTGTTGATAACATATCTTCGGTATCTCGCATATGATATTTTCATAATAAAGTAGTAGGGAAATACCTCCCAGACAGCGTCATTACCCGATAGTCGTCATATTGTTATTTTGTTTTTGTCTCGTAACAGCATTAAGTTTGCGTTAGAAAAGATATTACCATTTTATATGTAAAAATTGCAAAACTCTATTTTAAAGTTTAAGTTCACTTACCTTACAGTTTCTATCCTCAAAATTTTACAGCATTTAATGTAAAATTAGTTTATCGCAACTTGCTGTTGTCTGAACTTCACAACTGCCGCCTTTTTTACGGTGAGTCGGTATTGAGCTCTATATGTGAACACAGGTTAGACTTACATTGCACGTTTCGAAACAGCTACAAAGGGTTGAACACTATTAGCAGAGTTTTCCTTAATATAAATTCTTTGTGTAATGCTTCATTGTTATTTAACAAAGAAATTAAGACATTAAGTTTGCCAATAACTCATCGTAATTTAATTCAAAATTTGATTGTGTGCTTTATAAATCTTTAATTACTCGTTTCCTTCGTTTTGCCAACTTAATATCCGCTATTTCTTCATTTGCAATGCCTTTTAATAGTCTATGGAAGTCTAGAGCGGAGCGCCTTATTAATTTCACAAGCAATTTATATGTCATTGTTAAATGAAAACAAACAATAGCATTTTCTTACGTGTACAGTGCATAAATAAAAATATATGTCACAATAAAAAAACAAACAATTATTGTTGGGAATGAACGACATGTATGTTTTAGCAGCATAAAAATTCGTTTTTGTCGATTTTCGTAAACTACACATGAGAATTTATTTTGAAGCATGCCGTTCTGTTCGATGTTCTGTATTGGTTGATACTTGATTCACCTTGTACATATGGTTAAATAGAAATTGAATTTTAAGATCAGGTCGTAATTTTGAATCTCATTAACCAAATTACGTACTGTCGTCTTGGTAGGGAAGCTCCTTCGTGTCTAAGCGGTTAACGTACGCGCCTTTGACGTAGGAGACCCGGGTTCGATTTCCGGCGAGAGCTCATGTGGTTCGAATTCCATGTTAAGCTGTAGGTCCACGTCTCATATAACCTCCCTGCTGAAAGGGACACTAAATTACCGTAATGTCAAATTAAATCGTCTTGCTAGCGTGGTAATGAAAAGCTTTAAAAATACACTTCTGTGTGTGTTTCGTCCTTAAAGATGCCAAGGTTATTGTTACCAGCATTAAGGGTTTTCACTACAGCGAAATTAAACTACCGCTAATTTTAGAGTTTTTTCTGTAATATCTTCAAAACAAATATTCAAAAAGCACAAACGTAGTGAACTACACAATACGATTTTGCATGTGATACCTTTACCACAATTCACCTATCTGCTTTTGGTATAACGCTATTCACAAAAACGCACAAAAATGCTAAATCTATCTACATTTGCAAATCGAAAGCAGATAGATGAGTTGTGATAACGGTATCACATGCAAAATCGTATTGTTTAGTTCACTATGTTTCTGTTTTTTTTTTTTTTTTTAATATTTTTGTTATTACAGAATACCTCTAAAATTAGCGGTAGTTTAGTTTCGCTGTAGTGAAGACCCTTAAGTTTTAAATTTACAATTTTTTTAAATCTATTTTTTTTTTCAAACTACGCATGATGATTTGAAGTCTCCCGCACCATTTTGTTGAGCTCAATGAGGTTATTAATTGGTATCTGTCGTATCTTTCCTTTCCGTCAAACACTAATACAGTATAATATTGTCGAGTTTAAATCATAAAAGGAAATGATTTATTTATTTATTTATTTATTTATTAAACGGCTGTCCGTGTGGTTTAATCTGATTTGCTTTGGATATATAATAGTCATATGTTCTATTATATTGTGAATTGTGAGCGTAGTTAGCAGCTGTAATATTAAGAGTCGAGATGTGAGAAGGTTCATTCTGCGAAACTAGACTGTAGGCCCTAAATGTTTGTATAGACCCAGTTATCTGGCGCCTCTCTCATATTGACACAAAGAAAGCGTGAAAAACAAAAGTTACAGTAGAATCTGGGCTGGAGTACAGTATATAGTGTGTTCACACGCGCCAGTCGTCTGCTAACAAAAGACAAGATAAGTAAGCAATTAACACTTCATAAGATACAGCATCTTACTTAACTGTGATTCACAACCATTTTCTCAGTAGCATACGAGTGTGTGCCAACAAATTTGTTCACGTCCTATATTGTTGCTTCACTAACATTTTTTTTTAAAAGTTTCTGTGCGATATGTTATACTCGTGGCTGTTCATTAGTAAAAAGCATTAATTTTATGCAGATAATTATTGTACTTTTTCCTTAATTCTACAATGTTAGCATTTAACGGAAAACAAGTGTTCAAAGATGATGAACCATACAGTCCCAACGGTGGCATTTTCCTAACAGAAGCAAACACTATTTCTAAAAATTTAATATAACTTACACTAATAGTACGTTAGGTTTCCATATATATATAAAAATTAGGGTATAGCTAAATAAATTATCATGAAACATTTGTTCAAATTCACAAATGCTGTGAATGCAACACAACTGAAAATACTGTAATATTTAATATGACATAGAAAAAAATGTAATTTATGAAAAGGAAATTGATTCAAGTCCATTAACTGTTCGCATACTTTAATTACCTTTAGTGTTAATACGTACATACATAAACGTGTACTCTATCATTTGCGCCAATATTATAATCAATATATACATAAGTACTTCGTGAATGGTATAAGTTCTATCCACCTATTTTTAATACTTCCGAGAGTCAGGCTGGCAAACAACACTTTCGAGCGGGTTCTAGCCCCGCTTAAGCAGCCGTTATTTCAGAATAATTGTTCCGGAGCACACTTAGTATTCCGGGGGGAAGGGGCTCTAGTACAGTCACTTCCAACGGAATATTCTGACGTTACATTATGCTGCTCCTCTTCTCAGCAAACCACACGGAGAGGGGAAGGAGCTGACAGGTAATCTGACGTTAGCCTATCAGCGCTGCGTTGACTTTTATCAAAAAGATTATCGACAGTAGTCGCTGGTTTTGCAGCCATATCCCTGGATCCATGCCTACGTGTACATTTGCAACACTTGCTTATTCTATTCTTCTGGCTCCATCACCTCCCTTCGTTTCCTCGTTGTTTCTCAGATTGTAAAAGACTAAATTTAATGTACTTTCATATTTTCAAATAGAGAATTATTATTCAAATACTTCTATTCATAAATAACTTGAAAATGTGGTAAGTCCTTCTTGCAAGTGCTATTTCAAATGTTGCGAGTTTAGTGAACATAGTCTAAATTTAGAACAGAAACAAGGGTAAACATGGCTTTCTCCATACACCTTTTCCTCTCCCCTCGCTTCTCATGATCAATAATACCTAATAAAGCTTTCCGGTTTTTTGTTTCAAAAAAATTGGACTCTTACACATACATTGTGAATAACCCTGTATAACTAGGTTGGATTCATATAAACAACACTTTAGATAAATGATTGATGCCCATGTCATATCAATTTAATGACTCTCTCTCTCATCTCTCTTTTGCTGTTATCCTATCATTTCCCTCCTCCTGCTGTTGAAATATCGAGAGCTCAGCCGAGCGCGCCTCTCTGATATGTTAGGATTCAGAGAGTTTGTGTGGGAACATTACATGCACTTGGATTCTGATGTTCCATGTCCAACTAACGAGAGATAGCATTCACCAATCCATCAAAATGTTTGCAACACGTAGATAAAAGCAGTAATAGATTAGTCTCTTTCTCTCCACCATCTAACAGTAATACTGCTTTTGCTCTTTTGATAATATCATATGATCGCTAGTACGCATGATTGAGACATGCCGATATACCTGAGCCTCATTCGCTCGATGGTAGTGTAGTCTGGTTCCCTCTTATTGGTTAATTCAATCTAAACAGGTACTTCAACTCTTGTAAAGAGTTGCTCACCTCGCTGGTGTAGCGGCAAGCGTTCGCGCTTTTGGTCACAGAGTTCCGGTTTGAGAGCCTTGAATTTCGAGCACATTACGGTGGTTCGGATTCTACCGTAAACTATAGATTCACGTCTCGTATGACCTCAGTGCTGAAAAGGGATGCTAAACTCGAACGACCCATCCAACGAAAATTATGTGAAGGGCTGGACCTTAGACGCAACCTTCGCTAACGCTACAAAGTTGAATGACACAAAGAGATATTTCGAAGAACTCTGTACAAGAACAAGATTTAAAATTGTCACATACAGTTTTCTTCCAAACACAGCTAAAATACCGAACCAGGCATAAGCTAGTGATTAGGGTAGGGTTATCGCTTCGCAATTGGAAACTTCGGGATCGAATCCGGTAGCTGGACATCGTGATCGGTCCATTTTTCCTCACCTCCACCAGGCGAATGCCAGAATACCTTTTAAATGCTGTATAGGCTCTATTCTACAAAGGGTGTTCAAAAAGTTTTGCACAGTGGTCTGTTTTTTTATTTGTTGCAGGAAGAGAATGAAATTTTTTGTGAACATACTTGGAACATTTAGCTATACACTGAGCCTGCTCAATGTAGCCTCCATCAGCTGTGACGCATCTGGTCCAACGTTCTTTCCATGATGTAAACGCACTTTGGTAAAATTCTGGGGATTGACTTTTATACCATCGCTTGACACAGGAAATAAGGTCTTTCTCACTATCAAATGTTTTACCGCGCAGGTGGACCCTCAGACGTGTTTTGCTCTCAGGTTCGGACAAAAACAACCATGTTTCATTCTGAGTAATGACGCCGTCAAAATACTGTTTCCACTCTTCAGTATAGGTCGTCATGAGACCCTCGCACACATCCTTCCTCATCTTTTTCATTTCTCTTATCAATAATCTAGGCACCCAACGTGCACATATTTTTCTGTACCCTAGTGACTGTACCACTGATACCACACTACTCAATGACAAACCAGTCATTTCAGCTAGCTATCGTGTCGTCACACATCTGTCATTTTGGATGATTTGATTAATGGTCTCCTTATTCACATCACTTACTACCGTCGATGGTCTACCGCTTCGTGGATTGTACAGTAGAGAGAAATCTCCTTTAAACCTTTGCAATCACCGCTGAATACTGCTGCGATCCAATGTGTCCTCCCCATAAACAGGGAGCAACTTCCTGTGAATCGATGTGGCAGTCATCGCTGGTCTTGAAGAGGAACTCCATCACCGACCGTTGTCGCAACCTGACATCTATCTACTTCACGGTCCATTATGGCTCGCCTGTAAATAAAAGAAAATACTTTTATATACCAACTTATATCTAAATGTTCAAAGTGTGTTCACAAAAAATTTCATTCTCCTCCTGCAACAAATAATAATAATAATAATAAAAAATATCAGAGACCACTGTGCAAAACTTTTTGAACACCCTTTGTACTTACTTGCACTTCTTTTCCCAAGTGCTGTTTGTTGCGATTATTCCTGTGTAAATTAATTTTGCGAGTTGATCTGGAAATTTGTTAAAGCATTGTTCTCCGTGTGGTCTGGACTTGAGAACTTGTTCGTTCACTGTTACCTCAAAGCATTTCTTCTTTCTTGTAAACGATAGCATGTAAGTTTCATTTTTCTTTAGATATAGTTCCAAGTTTGAGTAAGAAGTTTGAGCAGAAGCAACTCCTGAAGGAAGCCACACTCGTAAAAACTGTTTTATCGCTTGAAAATATGGGAATATAGGTTATCTATTGTATTAATTCGTCGTAATGTATTGTAGTACCTTAAGATTCTTTTAGTTTTAAGTGAAAAACTTTGTTTTTACCGGTGTGACTTCCCTCACGAGCCGCCTGTAACTAAGCGATTGATGTTTCGATGAATTGTATAAAAATAAACAATATATAAATATTCAAGACTCTTGTGTATTTTTAAGGAATTTAATTAAAATACAGAATGTTGATTTTATTATTATTATTATTATTATTATTATTATTAAGAATCAGAACTCCAAATGTGCAAGCAGGATGGTAGTGAGTCTTGATTACCACTGTAACGCGTAACTCCGGCCACACTGATGAGACTGATTCATCATTTCCACTTTGTATTCATGTATCTGCCAAGTAATCAGATACCACAAGTTAATTTATCATATTTTGACGTTAAGAATCACACATATGATTTTGTTATGACCTTAATATACATTTTAAGAAAATTATCTATAAACATTTTAAAAGAGAGAAATAATTTGCCACAAAACTGTCCTATTTCACAGCAGATTTTCGGTTGCGTAGTTATTCACTTTTGATACGTCTCTGTGTGTGGGCCTTATGCCAAACACCAGCTATTTTTTTTATGTTGTAAGTATTGGCTCTGTGGAATTAGGGTTAATTAGAATTGCGAAGTAGGGGTAATATAGGTTACAGCAAGACTTGGCAAGCATATTGCTTACATTTAACAAACAGGTTTTCTTGCTTATTGTTGATTACTTTCATCTTCAGTATATCTCTTAAGTTTAATGGTTTTTCTACAGTTTCTTCTGGTCACCGGTTTATGGGTACCTGCAATATATATATCCTACACGCCAATTAAAACAACATTACAAAATTTATGACGTGATGAATTGTTAAAATATATATATAGGCGTAGTACTAATACGGTACACCATACAATATATTGTTAGTTAATTCACTTTGACTTAAACCGAAGCTTTGGTGGGATCGTAACAACAAGTGCAAAGCCTTATCATCGATCAAATTTTTTTTTTTTTTTTTTGTCAGATTAGATTACTTTTGGATAACTATTAACCATGCATACGTATGAATACATCTATAAAACTAACTGGGTTCATTGTTTATTGAAAATTAAATACAGTGTTACGTAATTTAATTACAACAATTTGTTAATACAAAGGACCTCCGGAAAGTAAATTTACAAGGTGTATATACGATGCACGCGCATATATAAACATATTCACATTGTGTGCTCGTCAACACTTTTGTATTTCAACTTAGTTGCCAAGACGATTGATTTAGGCATTTGTCTACGCTTTTATATTTCAACATAGTTGCCAAGACGATTGATTTAGGCATTTGTCTAACCGTGAGACGAATTTGTCGATGCCACTTTCGTAAAATGTGGAGTCTATAAGTGTTATGCAAGCGTTGCACCGCTCTTTTTACATCGTCACTTTGGAATGTGTGCCCTCCAAGATATTCTTTAATAGCCTGGAATCTCTGCAGCCGAGGGGGCCGCGGTGGTTCAGTGGCAGAGCGTTCACCTCTGGTGCTTGGGGTCCTGGGTTCGATCCCAGCCCCCGCCAAGTGAACTTTGTGGTGGACAAACACCGTGTGCGTGGGTTTTCTCGGGGTTCTCCCGTTTCCACCCACTTTCTTCATTCCACCATTTCATTCATTACTCATCATCACCGTCTCCTTTAGCCTAACCGGCATAACCGCGTGACGTAAAACTCAAAGATTTAATTTCATTTTTCTCTGCAGCCGAGACTTCCATCGCATTGAGAAATCAAATGTCAGCACTTACTCCCTGCGTCATCATTGGTGTAGTCCAGTGGTTCCCACCTTTTTTGTCTAACGATACACTAATGAATGCCCAAGACATCGTGATGCACTTGTTTGATTTTTGTTAGACTTCGAAACTACTATGCATAAATGTCGGAAGTCTTATAGAACGGCTTCGTCCGTCCGTTCGTCTGTCGACAAGTATCAAAGCAAAAAGAGATAACGAGATGCGTTTTTCTTCAATCAATTCAGTTTACAATGGATATGTTCCACCTCCTTCATTAACTCGCTATCAAAACCGGAAGTGATTCAAATTAATCATTTCCGGTTTAAACATTTACCGCCGTAAAGTGAAAACTGTAACCGATAGCGAGAATAAGTTTTTTTTGGTAAACTACTTACCATCTCAAGGCAAAGAACCATGACTTTCCCGAATACTCTACCGAAACCGGAAGTGGTTGAAGTCTACTACTTCCGGATTCAGTACTGATGTCCATAAAACAGAAACGGTAAGAAATATAGAGATTTATTTTTCAATTGAGTCAGGGTCTGAAGAATAGCTTTCGTCTTCTTTTTTAACCCTCTATTCAAACTGGAAGTGGTTCAAATTAACAATTTCTGGTTCCGTCGCCATAGAAAAAAAAATAACGACAAGCTGTTTTTTGCATTCAATTCCAGGTGTCAAGAGTAACAACCAGCAACGCTTTACCGGAAGTGGTTGAAATATATCAATATTGATTTTCATAGAGCAAAAACTGTAAGAAATAGACATGCAGTTTTTTTTTCAGTCGATTCAGCTTTCCAAGAGTAACTTCTTTTTCTCCCTTAACCATCTATTCAAACAGGAAGTGATCTAAATTAACGATTTCCGATTTCAACCTTTATCGCTATAGTACAGAAACAGTAAAGCATAGCCAGTAAGGCCTTTTCTGATATGGACTCAGCGTCCTAGGAAAAGGTTCTAACTTTGATTTTATTAATATATTGCAATCAGTAGTTACAAATGTACTACTTCAAGTTTGAGTATTGAATTCCTTTAGTTTGAAAGTTTACCGTAGTTTCACTCTGTGAAACAAAACTGTCTTTTAATAATATATATCTATCTATTAAAATGCTACAGTACCAATTGTGAGCAACCGAGCTCTAACCTATAACCTTAGCTTTCAAACCTTTGATTTACGGTTATTTGTGATTTCACGTTTATAACAAAGACAAATATTTTTAAAAGAGTGTACTTTAAATAAATTACTTAAATATTTTTCACAAAGTTTATGCTTTTAAATTATTGTTCAAAGGCCTTTGCCTTTCGTAAGCCTTCTCCGAAATAAGTGCAAATGAATTGTGCTGCCATCTTTGGAGCTCTTTTAAACTACATTTATATGTTTGTGGGCAATCCTTTCGACAATGAGATCTCGGAAACTACAGGCTCTAGAAAGATAACGTTTTCACTGATCGATTGCAAATTTCATGTAGATTGTCCAGTTCTAATTGAATATTTAAAAAAAACATGGACACTATTTCCTTATTACATTTTTACGGGTACATTGGAAGTGTTGAAATTAAAAAAAAAAAACAACTAAAGCATCACATCCTAAGCATTATACATTCCAACACCACATAATTGTATATAGGGGTTGTATATGTCTCAGGCGTTTGTTTCATGGCCAAATAATAATGGAAAAGGAAGGATAACCATTTCTCCAGTCTAAGATGAACCTTATTTTGGGAATGTTTTGCCTAATGAACACCATATATAACTGACATTATAATTAATTGTGTATGTAATGTATTTGCTTATTACATACTGCATGCAAGAAGAAAGAAAACACTGGTCATACATGAATTAGAAACTCCAACCGGAAGCAGGTTCAAATCTTGCAAACGGTGCGAGATATTGAGAAAAAATAATCGAAAAAAGTCTCCCCTTTATGATACCTCTTGTCTTTTTTAAAATTAATACGTCTTTCACTTGTGTCTGTAAAATGACATGTACATATGTTGTAAGAAATGATGAGATTTATGCTCATATGCGAATGATGCGCTGTGTAGAGAGCGCAGGTTCAGCTAGTATAATATTAAAATGCTGGGTTTATATGTTTGCCTTCAAAGAAAAGTTTATACGTTTGTCTCCAATCCTTTTGACAATGAGACCCCGAAAACCACAAGTGCTAGAAACGTGCCGTTTTCGTTGGTCGATTCCAAATTTTGTGTAGATTGTCCAGTTCTAATTGAATATTTTTTTAAAAACCGTGGCCGTTATTTCTTTTAGATTTTTATACGTACACTGGAAGTGTTAATTTTTTTTAAAAAAATAAAGTATCATATCCTATGAGTTATACATTACAACACCACATAGTTTATACGGGAGTAGTATATCTCTCAGGAGTTTGTTTCATGCCCAAATTATGATAAAAAAAGAAGTTAGTGACTGTGTTGAAAAATAGTGTTGATTATAGTACACAATGTGCATTGATTTATGTACGACGTAATATATAATCCTTGTCAAATATGTCATGTAAAATTATTTTTGGGAAGCCTCTCTTAGAACGAATTAAACCTATAGTTGATTCGTTTAACTTTTTTTCTACTTTTATACAGAGTTTCTCAATCGGGCGTTTGTGGGGAGCATCAAACATCCGCTCTGTTCTATGCTATTGTTACGTGTTGATTTGGTCTCCTATTTTTTGTTAATCTTCAAACTATGCTATTCAGAATACAAGAAGTCTTGTAGAACGACTTTGTCCGTCCGTCCGACTATCTGTTGACATGTATCAGAACAAAAACGATAGAGAGAGAGAGAGAGAGAGAGAGAGAAAGAGAGAAAGAGAGAAACTGCTTTTTGTTATGGATTCAGTGTCTCTAGAATAGGCTCAATTTCTTCTCTTAATTCTTTCTTGCAACTAGAAGTGGTGGAAAAAGAGGAAACCATTTCTAGTGTTAATATAAATCATAGAACAAGAACGGTAATAGATAACGAGAAGCTGTTTCGTGAAATGGGTTCAGTGTCCCAAGATGATCCTTTTCGTCTCTATCCTTGTAATTAAGCCGTAAGTGGTAGGAACCTTGATGGTAGTTTTGGGCTGTTGTTGGATTCAGTCCCGCAAGAATAGGTTCTATTTACTTTTTTTTTTGTTTGTTTTTTCTCTAGAAGTCGATGTAACTTCTTGTTTTAGCTCTTATCGCTTAGAGCAGAAATGGGAGAAAGTAGTAAGCACTTTATTTTTTCATATAGATTCAGCGTCTGAATAAGATATTACATCTTCAGTCGTAATGCAATCATTTATTGCAACAGTAAAAATGATAAATGTACACTTTCGGTTTCAGTATTTAAACTGTTTGATTTTTTTTAAATCGTAGTTTCACAATGTGAAACACTTATTTATTTATTTATTTATTTATTCAGATATTCTTTTCTTTTGCGCTTGATTATTCTTTGATTTTTGTTTTCTTCCTGCAGTATGTTATTTCATTTTGAATGACGTGTTAAAATAGTCAGTCATATTATTTCTGTTCTGTCGTAACCATAATGTATCGGCCATTTCACTGTTAAAGATTGCCCCTGCATTGGGTACCCTTCAACCTCAACTGATGTGTCCTGTATGCTGTCCACGAACTGATTGATCCTTCAAGACAAGCGAATATCAGCGATACTGAATACTTGACGGGAACGTCGTGGGTTCAATATCAGCACTATACTGAACATGTACAAGTTTTCAGCAAAGTGGCCGAAATGTTTGAACAGTGGTCAGTATGGAAAACTACTTGAAGAATCCGAGGTAGTTTTGGCCTGTTTTGAGGGTAATGCTCCGAATTTTAAGACTGAATTTCAGAGGATGAAACTTAGCTCCATATCTGTGGTTCTTAGAGCAACGGACAGTCACTAGAGTGACGCTACTCCGGATCTCCCTGGCAAAAGAAGTTCTGCACACAAAAATCAGCAAAGAAAATTACAGCTATAACTTTCTGGAACAGAAACTGTATTTTGTTGGATTTCTATCTCGGAAGCTTAGTGTAGGTTAACTAATCTATTGAACCAGCTACACAAGGCAATTAAGACAGAACGCCACGAAAAGTAGTCCGAAAGAGTTCTTAAATTGCCCAGCTCACACATCCCACGTTGTGGTTGTCAATTGAACACCCAGAATTCGAATTGTCTCCATCTTCCCTATTCCTCGGACATGACTACCTCTGATTATTATTTGTTCCCAAACTTGAAGAAACACGTCAAGGGACATCATTTTAAAGACAGCCCTTACGTTCAACATGCTACGAAGATCTGGTTTCATGCCCAACCATAGGAGTTTTATTTGCACGGGGTTAGAAAAGCTGCAACATAACTGATCAAGTAGTGATATTAATTTGTGTTTTGGAACTCTTGAAGAATTTTCGTATGCGAACTTTGAAGATCTACTTTTAAGGTCGTTGAACCAATATTTTGGTCAGGTCACTTATTTTGTCTCGAAGAAGTAATTCCTTTGCTATTCATAAACAAACATGATAAATATAGTAGACATTTTGGTATTGTAAATCCTCAAATAATAGAGATTATTTTGGGCAGTCTGTGAACCATAGGAATTTTGTGAAGTGGAGCCATTTTTCTAAAATTATTGACTATTCAATACGATGAATAAAAAAAACTCGTATGTTCAATAAAATTATTCGATTTCTGTTAAACGCCAAAACACTTTGTTTTTATCACGCCGATGTATACTACTTAGAGTTGAAAGGGATCAGAAAGAAGTTTTTAAAGAAGTTTTTTCCACGGCTTTTTTGCTTGGGAAATTTTCAGCTTTTATTTTTTTTCAATTTCACTGGAGAAAGAACAGTATGTTCCATCATTATTTTCCCATTATAACATGAAAAATCATTTAATTGCAGCATTCTGGAGGGGAAAATAATTCAAGAATAAAAGAAAATCGGTCATTCAGTAGGGAAGAGACACTTGATAAGATAGTTATGCAACCAAATTGACACCTGGCATGGTGTGTTGTATAACTTGTACTCGCTGGCAACTAATGGAATGTCAGTTTGGAAACCTACGTATCAAGATAGCCATAGCCAGCCCCGGACTGAACATAGTACTTACAAGTACAACGATATTGTATATCTATTTTGCAATTTTTTCTATTTTTATATCTTGATTTTGGGCAACGGTGCATAAAAGTACACAATCTGTCGTCTAGAAGAAGAAAAAAAGAATATATATGTTGTTGATTCTAAATAGAAAAAATAAGATTTAATCTCAATAGTAAAAATATATGTTGGTTTTATACGTGTAATCTGCATTTATAGTTATCATAACAACAAATAGTTACTTGTTTAAAACGTTGCTATGACCTCCGAAAAAGAAAAGTATAATTAATGGAGTTTTGGAGAATAAAGGTAATAGTGATATAATTTGTCGTGCCTGATTTAATGTGATTTGATCGTTTTTGTATATTTTAAGAATTACACGGGCTGTGGGCTGGAATGTAACGTAAAATATCTGTATAATACAAATTAATCATTACATTTTAAATGGTGGTTACAATATACGTTACATTTATAGATGGTGTTATCTCGCCCAGGACGTTACATTTTAGATGGTGGTTTACCGACCAGGACATTGAAATTAGTTTGAAGTATAGTAAAGCAGTCTCAGCATAGTGATCAACACGGAGTATACTTTACTTTGAAGTGGGGAAAAGAATTTATAGAAACAAAAAAATGAGTAGGGATGCGCTCGAGTCGAGTCGAGACAGAATTTTCCTAACAAAATTCGAGTCGAGACATCACTTTTACAGCACATTTTCGAGTGGAGACAGTCTCAAATCTTGTCTCGTGCGCATCCCTAAAAATGAGTGTTTCTGGAAATGAAAATATGCATGAAGAAGGTGGTGATGTAGAGCTACCAGGTACGAATTCATCAACGAACGTGGCTGATCTTATAAAACAGCTTGGTCAGCAAATATCGCAGCAACAGCAAAGAATGCATGCCCAGCTAGAGCAAATGTCCCATTAAATAACTCAATCCATAACACATCAATTAACCCAACAAATTAAAAATTTCAGCAAATGGATACTCGATTTCAACAAATAGATACTAGATTTGAACAAATTACACAGGTTATGACTCAGCGAATGGATGATAAATTTGAGCAAATAACTAAGCAAATGGACACTATAATGGAACAGATTTCACATCGATTCACTGTTGTACAAAGTTTGGTTGAAGTGGTAGAAATTCAAGAAGAAATACAACCTATCAAGGAAGTAATTCATATTGTAAATGATAAATCGCACCTGGTCGTTAACGTACAATATGTGCAACCAGACGAAAATGCAAAAGAAGAGAAGTATAGTCATCACCTTAACCTTCCTTTGAAAACCTTGACTATTAACGATGATTTCAGCGTTGAAAGGAAATACAATAACCCATTTCTTCTACAGTTGCAGTTGAATGATCCGTGCACTACGACAGGCAAGATTACCAATCAGATGACATCTAGGACTACAGATAGTGCATATAAGACAGATAATTACCTATTCAACAAGAAACAGAATACAATCAGTCCACAGGATTCGGATGTTGCTGGTTATAATAATACGAATGAAAAGGAATTAGATGCGGAACGATCTGAAAGTGATGCTGAGTAGAATAGTTCCCTTATCTGACCTCCCTGAGGCGATATCATTTTAATTAAGGCTTTTTACGCTATATTACGGGCTTCTAGCGCTGCGGTGTTGCCAAATTATGCCCTAAAGGGTTGAAATTCCCTATATTTTGTATATTTATAGTGTAAAACATGCAACATTGTAAGATATAATTTAATTAAATTTTGATATCAATTTAATTAACCCTTTAATCAAACTCCTATCAAAATGATTAACCCTTTAATCAAACTCCTATCAAAATGATTACCCCTTTAATCAAATTGCTATTAATTTATTCAATTAAAGATGATTTCGTAGAATTAATGTAATCGCGTATGATGATATACGTACCGTTATTACCTTATAGTACTATTTAATTATATCAAATTAACCCTTTAATTATTTTTATTGACTGAAATAAATAATATAATATTTACTTACCGCTGACATCACTACATCCATTGGAGATTTGCGATTACAGCGCCATGAAATTAGTAGCGGGAAAATTGGGCAGCACTTCCTGCATGCTGTTTTGAAAATGAAGGAATGAATGACGGGCATTCCTGGATCCTTGAAGCTTCTATTACTAGGCTATTGCCAAATATAAAAACTCTGAGAAATTGATTTTAGTGTTTGTTTTTGTGTAAAGTATATATGCTTTATATATACCCTTTGACGCTTGTGATTGTATTATTATTATATGCTTATGAATAACAGAAAATTATATAGAATTGATAAAGAACTTGATTTCTTCTGTGCAGAATATAAGTGATTGGTGCTGCCATCTGTTGTACATTTTTACATTTGAGGAGGATAAGAGAAATTTGTGTATGAAGCGGGTGAGATTTGATATGATTGGAATGAAATGCGCTAAGAAAGAAAATGAAGAGACATATTTACAGTTATGTTAAATCTTATTGATTCAAAATTGTGCAGATGTAATATCCATTTTTTATCTTTGATTGTTGAATTATATAGAAAGGCATGTGTGACTGTGCTATTGCACATTTTGGCATTTTAAATTTTGATATTATTTAATACTGGTCCAAGGAGATTGATATTTGCGATTTAATGAGTAGAAGTATTTACATATTATTTAGATATAGACATACCGGTAACTTTTTTACTTTTTGTTTTAACTTGTTGGATTGTAAGAGGAATACACAGCGCGGATTATCTTACTTACGAGACTTAATGTTGACGGTATTGGCATTATTGTGAAGACAAGAAATGATTGAGGAAATGTATATTTGGGAGTAAGCTAGTTGTTATTTTGTTTTATTGTGAAATATTATGGAAAACCTACCTTATGTGCACACAAATTTTTACAAAGTTGGATTTAGCTTTTTCGGTGATACATACTGTTAACGCATACCGGAAATGGAATACGGATTAAGATTGATTTTAAGATAGAGTGTACTGATGACAGAATTGTTTGCAGAATGAACATTTTATGCTTGGAACAGAATGTGCTGTACGTTATATATTTGATTAAACTTAGTATTTTAGGAATAATATTACCTTTAGGAATACGTTACTAACCATATTTAAGAAAAGTGCCATGATACATTATTGATCTTGTGAATTAGCTTTTACTTTGTATGATGCATTGAGTTACTGAACGCTAGGCATTTGATTTAGTTTTTGTTGATGCTGTTGGCATTGAATAATACTATAGGAATATCATTTTTGACTCGCTTTGCTATGTTATTTTAATATGCATGTATAATTGTTTATTTTTATAACTACATCTTAGAAATTTTGTTGTACTTATGTAAGAAAATTGCGTTGTATTTTTATGTACGAGGTTTACATTTAGTTACACGAATAAAATAGATGATACGATTAATAATTTAAAATGATTTGTTTGAAATACTATTAGGGTTTGGACATTTATGCCCATGTTATTTTGTGACGTATGAGGGATGACCTCCCTTCCCTTTTGCTGAACAGATTATTTGATGAAAGAAGGGGAAAGGATAGGAGATGGAAGGAACTGGCTTGGAATTTGAATATTAGGTATTATTTTGGCATTTACGTGGTATGAATGAGGAAACTCCAGGAAAAATTACACAGGCAGGTTGTTAGATTTTTTTTTTTGAGAGGCAATGAACATGGGACCATTTGTATTGAAGTTGAGAGCGCTTGTGACATTGCTATGTGTGGACACAATTTTTTTATTTGTGAACGTATTTTTTATAACTTATATGCATTTGTTTGGATAGCTTGTATTGTATGAGATGACGCTCCTGCTGAGCAGAATATTTGATGAAAGGGAAGGGAAAAGAAAAAGATAGGAGAACGAAGGAAGTGGCTTGAAATTTGTATATTAGGTATTATTTTGGCATTTACTCAGTGTGAATGAGGAAACTCCAGGGAAAAATTACTTAGGCAGGTTGTTAGACTTTTGAGCGGCAACGAACATGGGACCATTTGTACTGAAGGTGAGAGCGCTTGCGAGAATGATTTTGGGGACACATTTTTTATTTGTGAAGCTATGTGTTTATGATTTTATGTATTTGTTTGAATAGTTTGTAGTGTATGAAGGATGACGACCCTTGCCGAGCAGATTATTTGATGAAAGGAAGGAAAAGGATAGGAGAAGGAAGGAAGTAACGCGGAATTTGTATACTATATATTATTTAGGCATTTATTCGGTATGAATGAGGAAACCGCAGGAAAAAATTACTTAGGATGGCTGTTTGACTTTTGAGCGGCAACGAACACGGGACTACTTGCACTGAAGGCGAGAGCGTTTGCGACAATGCTACACGAGGAACAAAATTGATTTGTGAACGTACGTGATTATAATTTTATGTATTTGTTTAGAATGTGAGGAGAGGAACTTTTATTTTCTACTATTAATATATAAGATTTGTAGAAATTATGGATGAAGGATGTAGTGTGTATTGTGAAATATTTGAAACTATTGAAGCGAATGTTAGGGGGATATGAAAAGTCGATATAGTGACTTTAATATTTTGACTATAATTATTTAGGAATATATGTAGGAAGATGAAATATTTTAGTTTTATATTTGGAGGTGAGCAGAACAGAGACCAGAGCATAGCGTTTGGTGCCGTGATTTTTTACTGAATTAACTATTTGTCAGTTTAGTGCCATTGATTTTGTTTGTTATGCTTTGTCTTGGCTTTGTAATGAATTTGTGGTAGGAGTAGATATAACTGGTTGCAGAGCGACGATACAGAAAACATATAGAAATGAAATTATGTGCGTATATTTGTAGGATTTGATTTTGGCATATAGCAGGCATAAAACTTAGCCGTTTAAAATTTACAGTTGTAAGGATCTTTTTATTCACTTTATGAGCTACAGCATAAACAGTATTATTGCTTGAAATAAAGACAGTTACACTGACATTTGATGGTAGAAAAACATAATACATGATATAAAAATGTAGAAATACTTATTTGATATTATTATTATTTTCATGTAAAATAAGGCTATGCGTTTTGGAGAACAAGGAACAAATTTGATTATGAAATTATATTTTAATTAATGAACGTGCACACGAACTATAGGCATTGGAAAACATAATTTAACCTATTTAAATAAAGTGAGATTTGTTGTGGAAAGAACACTTTGTAACCAAATTTGTATAATATTTATAATTTTGTTTACTGTATATGGTTTGTCATGGAAATATATTTATGTAGACTTTGTATGATAGGTTTAATTATTGTGGATGCGGGAGGAAACGGAAGAATTCCTTGAAATTTATATGTCTATTGTTATATATCGTAAGTTTAAAGCTTCCCTGAACTAAGTCAGTTTGCTTTAGAATTGAGACATAGAGAATGATTTGATTGATAAATATTGGTAGATACGTAACGACTAGCTTTTAGTGTCACGCTTGGACGTGATTTTTTTTAGTTTAGCTTTTATTATTTATATCTTTAAGTATTGAACAGCAGTATTTTATATTATTTATTATATTTAAAGAAGGAAACATGAGCAGAAGAATGAAAAAGTTATGAATATATGGATTAACGATGTTATTAAATGACGAAAGTTGATTGTATACTTGGTGAAACGCACATTGGATACTATTCAATGAAGATTAAGTTAGGACTGTAATATACATGATTTACTAGTTTTTATTTTAGGTATTATTTTATGCAGTTCTGAAAGAAATTTACTATAAATCTGACTTGCTTTATGTTTGAGAATAGAATTTTGATCAGAGAAATAATATAGATATTTATATAAACCCTAGGGATTTGATTTTCCGGTGGGAACTCATGTGGTTTGAATTTCACGTTAATTAGTAGGTCCACGTTTCGTATAGCCTTGCTGCTGAACGGGACGTTACCCCAAAATCAACTCAACTTAACCTTTGGATTTGACCAGTTAAAATTTGGAATATTACAACCTATATATATTTTAATATAGTGTTTCTCAACATGTGGAATTCTAGTTTATATTTATGACACTTAAAATATGAGAGTATATATATGAGAACGTATATGCGAAAAATTTTTGTAGACAGAACTTTTTTTACTTATTTAAGAATGCTGTGTAGTTACAATAGAGAATTTTGAACCCGATTTTTAATTTATTTAGGAACTACCATATACAATATTATAATTATTTACGGTGAATGCGGTAGCAATAACAGATTGCGTGAAAATATGTGGAGCCATCTATTGCATAATATGGAAAACACGATTATGGGTGTATTTGATAGAACTACCCGGTGATGAATTACACACTTGTAACATGTGTGATAACTACATAAAATGTTATGAGAACGAGATGATACCACACGAATGTTAGACTTGCATTATATACTAACTAGATTTGTTTTATTAAGATATAGGTGTACATATTATGCGTTAATACAGACACACAATGAATTATTTATTACGGCATGAAAGAGAGATACCACATATATGTGGTGGTTGTGGAAATGCAGAAGGATGTGAACATTGCAACCTAGCATTGTTATGTGAACAAATACACAAAATATAAACTTTTATTGGAACTTATACGTTTGTTGTTCGTTTGTTTGTTTATAGCTAGTTATATTGACTTGTACCATTTTAGAGGGTTACGCAATTTTTAGGGAAGAGTGATGTATAATTGGACGATTTAAGGATTGTGTGATGTTTCATAGAAGTTTTTATTACATTATAATAATTGCTAAGGTCTTAAGGATATTTCCAATCCTTAACATTTGCTAGGAAATTAACGAGGAAATTGCAGTTAGTGTAGTATTGTATAGAACTGGAAGAGTAGAAATATGGAAAGAATAATGAATATGTACTGATAAAGTATATTATACCTGTATATTGTGAATGATGAGCATGAGGGATGAGGCGAGCTGTGCTAGTATATCACAGCACAGAAGTGTTAGGCAGATGAAGTTTTTTTTTTGCCTAGGGGCTGCTTAAGCTTTAATGTAGACAATGGGAACCCTGGTAGTGGTAGATGGATTTAGTGTACAAATAATGGAAATATGAGAGGCAGATGATCATGAACTTGATAATTTGCGAGGCACTACTGATTAAAGGGGGTCAGGAGGTAGATTGTAGCAATAGAGAGTATAGACCAATGATAGCGTTGGAGGATAATATTAACATGGAGAAGGATGGAGAGCTAAAAGGTACGTAGTATTTTAAAGTAAGGGGTTATGGGTTATAACGAGAGCATATGTATGCGAGACGCAAAGTTTTAAGATGAAAATGGAGTGTAGGAAACTGAATTTGGTTGCACAACTTTACTGTAGGACTAATCAGTTTGACTTGATATGCAATGCGGAAAGCACATTGTTTTAACATTAATAAGTTTTTGTAAACTGTGTGGATGGTTTTAATCCATGCAGCATTTTTGTAAGTTAGCACAGGCCGTAAAAGACGCCTTGTATGTATTTAGAATTGTGTTTGCTTTCAGTATCCAGGACGTTTGCCGACATTTTTTTTTTTAAATAAGTTAACTCTATTGTATGCTTTTTTTTTTGCGATTGTTTGAAGATATTTTTAACTGAGATGTTTAGTGAATGTAAGCATTAACTAAGTTACACTTGAATGTGCTTGGATGAGAGCTTGATTTAGTTTTAGGGAAAGGTAGTTAGGATTTTTTATGGATTTTTGATGTTTTACGGAGGAATGAAGATGATAATTTGTGTTTTTGTGGCATTGATTGTTAGTTTCCATTTGCTGCACCACTGAAGAAAACTGTTATTTATTATTTGTAGAGCAGTGTTGATGGATTGGATACTAGATTCTAACGCAAGAAAAGACAGTGTTGGTGGTATATTGAAAGACCTGAAGTTATCAGGAAGTGGATACATATTGGGAACATAGAGAAGATAGAGATCTGGTGACAGAGCAGATTTTTTGAGGTACTCAATAGTGAAGGAAAATAGGATGGGAGAAGCAGTTATATATTGAAATATATGACAGGCGGTTGATTTAAAATCTTGTATATCAGTTTTATATACGAGATAGGAAATTGAAGATGAATTAATGTGTATGCAATTGTGCGGTGTTTTATTCTGTTAAATATTTTTGAGTTAAATAATACAACACATGTTGGTTTGATCTAATTATAATGTTGTGTAACCATGGTAGTTAAGACCGGTAGTTGATTGTTGATTGAATATCTTGGGCGAAATTTTGCTTGATGTATGGGAAGTATTTTGTGTCGTTATGTATGCATGCAGACGTCTTACTATAATACGTTATACGGTTTTACTAAAAGCAAACGTTAATTGAATTGTGCAGTAGGATGATAAGATGGTATGAGTTTTTTTTTGGTTTGGAAACATTATCGTCTTAGAGGTTTTCCAGCTAACAGGAAAATATACAGTGTGCAGAATGAAAGTAAAAATTGTGGGTAACAAAGTAAGTAATATAAGAGGTTATAGTTTCATATGCCGATAGTTTATTGAATTAAAGACAGGTGCACTATTCCTTTTGTTACGAACAACAGTACTGATATTTTGAACTATGATTGGTTTTGTTTGAGATTTATTTTTGCGGAAGAGTATGAAGGAGAAGATGAAATGACTGTGTTGGATGGATGTCTATATGAATATGTGGGACGGAGTGGTGTGAAGAAGCCTTGAAGGAAATCAGCAAAAAAACCGCAGCTTTGGAAGAGTCTGTCTATATAGATAAGGCATCATTTAATAATGGATATGGTGTTTTACTGCTTTTGCAAAGAGCATTGAAATGTTTTTTAGTAATTGTTAGGATGAGTGACATCAGAGAGAGTATTATAGATTTTATTCCGATACCATAGCTTGTAAGTACAGATATAATTTTTTGATCAACCTTTGAACTTTTTTGGTGATGGCGAAATGTTTTTTGGATTTTTTTTTTATACGTTGATATTTACGATAAAACTGTTGAGAGCGAGTGATAAATGTGAGATATTTGGTGGCAATGTTGCTCGATAAGTGAATAATATAGTTACTGGTATGTAAAGTGAACTAGTTTCTGGGATTGAAGTTGTGATGATATGAATGTTATGATACAGTTTTTTTTTTTTTTTTTTTTGATGTAGGAGCGTGCAAAGGGTTTATTGTTGCCGATAGATATGTTTGTATTGATTTCAGATGAATTTATTAAAATGTTGTTTAGTTTTTCGAAATTTGTAGACTGAGACATATGTTGCGTACTAAACTGTAATTTGATTGGAACATGATCACATCAATTCCTATTGGATTGAGAACATCAATATAGATTTGTGAAATGTGACTAGCAGAAGTAATGAGAATATTTGATATGTTTTGTGATATAAACCTATTGGGTTTTTGGAAGATTATGAATGATATCAGTTATGTAACTTGTGACAAAGGTTTGAAAACTAGATTTACTCCCACCCCTATTAGTTTTAGATAATATTTTTATTCAAATTAGTTTGAATATTTCATATTTGCATTAGTTTTACAATCGACAAAGTTACCCACACCGTTTACTGCGCGTACTTGAATTTCTATATATTGACATTGAAAGCAATAATTAGAAATCACGATACCTGAACCCCAATAGCTCCGTTGTATTTACTTGTTTTTTAATTAGCCTGTTGGATTCCAACGTATCGATAAATAATGCTTTTAAATCCTTTTAAAATATACTTTTGGTTATTTTACATTTAAGACATGGTGGATTACTTCCTTTTGTGACACCTTTTAGCAGCGACTGGTGCTATCTTATCTACAGAATACTCTACACTTGAAAAAAAAAATTATTACAGTTGTTATCATAAGACAATAGTTATTGAACTTTCGCTAAATATGTCTATAGATAAAGTATTGCGTACAATAGGGAGAAACAAAATGCTATCGAAAATTCGCCAAATGTTAAGGATTCTTGTAGACAATCCATGTAGTAAGTTGTAAATATATGTTAAAACTGAAGCCTACATTATGTATTTGATCAGTGCTAGAAATCCCTGTGAATTTTCATTAGGCAGGCTATATGTTAAAAGCTTAGGAAAGAAAAAAAAAACACTAACACCAACTTTGCAATGGCAAAGGAGAATAAACTGTTTCACAAACTTCTTCTTCTTATGTCTGAAGTTTCATGAAACTAAAATTTATTTGTACAAATAATCATTGATTTATTTCCTATTTATCTGTATTTTTTTTTTCATGTTTATATGACATATATTTAAAGATTATTTACTTATTTAAACAGGTTTTTATGTCGATGCGTTAGGTTATATATCTCTATTGTATTGAATTAGATTCAATCTCCCAACATGACCCTCCTCCTCTTTGCTAAGCGGATAGCGTACATGTTATCGGTGGTAACAGATCGTAGTCATGTAGAAAATCATCATTATTTTAGTTAAACTTTTCTTCACGAACAATAACTTTGTAAAATTATATAAAATACCCATTACTGTTCAAAGGGGAGGTCAACTAAACTACCGCCTTTTTCCTAGCATTTCATTTATCCACTTTTTTTTTTTTTAAAAAAAAAAGAAGGCCAGTAGAAACAATTTTCAGTTCAAGTTCCTGAAAACAACCATCTTTTAGTATGTATTAATCTTACTTATTTGACACACAGTTGTTCATTAATTTTACTTATGTACTGTTCAAAACAGAAAAGATTTGTTCAAAGTTTTGATAATAAATCTATAAGAACGTTAGCCATAGTTCACTATTGTTTTCTTATCGAAACCAAACTTTTATTCTTTCATAACAGGTCCGTCCCATGATTCACATTCAATTTTAACACTTTGAAAATACAATTTCCTTGAGCATCCAATAAAATAAAATAAAATTATATGGATTACTATGCTGACAAAGTTTCAATGTTTAGTTTTTCAGTGCTAGTTGGTTTCTACAGTTAGACTTTTCTTCATTAGGTATTCATTTATCAATATAAGATCATAATGGCTCAATGGTAAAGGGTTTATTTCCACTGCTTAGGATTTCTGGTTCGGCTACCGTTTACATCAATTATTTCATTTGTCATAGCGGAGCCATAAGGGCTCAGTGGTAAAGCGTCCATTTTCACTGTTTAGGGTTTCTGGTTCGATTACCGCTTGCATCAATTATTTTATTTCTCATAGCGGAGTCATAAGGGCTCAGTGGTAAGTCGTTCATTTCCAATGCTTAGGGTTTTTGGTTCGATTACCGCTTGCATCAACTATTTCAACATTAAGTTTGGATTTATTTCTTATAAATTGTGCTGAACAAACACCGTGTTCTCCCATTTTTTCATTCCACCAATTTCATAACCTTTTCTAAAGTGATCCAACATAATCGTTGGACTCACAGATTTCATTTATTATTCAAAATAATTTCATAATTAAGCGTACACAGATACCATAGTAAGTAAGTAAGTAAGTAATTTTTATTTGTAAGAGACAATTTGCTATTTAATCTTTACATTTATTCAGAGTTCGATTCCTTGCTACACAAAGAAAATATTCTGATGGCAGCATTAAGTATCTAAACTGAACTGAAGTTCTTTTTCTTTGCGGATTGCGATGGGTTAGTGGTCACCTTTAGTGCTTGGGGTCGATCCTAGGATGCTCCAATTATTTGAACATTTTTCATGACAAGTATCAAATTTTGAATTATGTAATGGTTAAACACTCTGTATCTCTATTTCTCAGGAACGCTTTTTATAAAGTGTCTAAGAGTTTTTATACAACAAATCACAGTAGCCTAAGTGTATGGGACTCCATTTCATTTTTTTTTCTTTCTTTCTTTCTTTAATCCAAGTGGATAATGGCATACCAATTAATATACATGTTATTCTACACTAGGGTTTCAGTGTAGAATGACATGTATATTAATTGGTATGCCATTATCCACTTGGATTAAAGAAAGAAAGAAAGAAAAAAAAATGAAATGGAGTCCCATACACTTAGGCTACTGTGATTTGTTGTATAAAAACTCTTAGACACTTTATAAAAAGCGTTCCTGAGAAATAGAGATACAGAGTGTTTAACCATTACATAATTCAAAATTTGATACTTGTCTTGAAAAATGTTCAAATAATTGGAGCATCCTAGGATCGACCCCAAGCACTAAAGGTGACCACTAACCCATCGCAATCCGCAAAGAAAAAGAACTTCAGTTCAGTTTAGATACTTAATGCTGCCATCAGAATATTTTCTTTGTGTAGCAAGGAATCGAACTCTGAATAAATGTAAAGATTAAATAGCAAATTGTCTCTTACAAATAAAAATTACTTACTTACTTACTTACTATGGTATCTGTGTACGCTTAATTATGAAATTATTTTGAATAATAAATGAAATCTGTGAGTCCAACGATTATGTTGGATCACTTTAGAAAAGGTTATGAAATTGGTGGAATGAAAAAATGGGAGAACACGGTGTTTGTTCAGCACAATTTATAAGAAATAAATCCAAACTTAATGTTGAAATAGTTGATGCAAGCGGTAATCGAACCAAAAACCCTAAGCATTGGAAATGAACGACTTACCACTGAGCCCTTATGACTCCGCTATGAGAAATAAAATAATTGATGCAAGCGGTAATCGAACCAGAAACCCTAAACAGTGAAAATGGACGCTTTACCACTGAGCCCTTATGGCTCCGCTATGACAAATGAAATAATTGATGTAAACGGTAGCCGAACCAGAAATCCTAAGCAGTGGAAATAAACCCTTTACCATTGAGCCATTATGATCTTATATTGATAAATGAATACCTAATGAAGAAAAGTCTAACTGTAGAAACCAACTAGCACTGAAAAACTAAACATTGAAACTTTGTCAGCATAGTAATCCATATAATTTTATTTTATTTTATTGGATGCTCAAGGAAATTGTATTTTCAAAGTGTTAAAATTGAATGTGAATCATGGGACGGACCTGTTATGAAAGAATAAAAGTTTGGTTTCGATAAGAAAACAATAGTGAACTATGGCTAACGTTCTTATAGATTTATTATCAAAACTTTGAACAAATCTTTTCTGTTTTGAACAGTACATAAGTAAAATTAATGAACAACTGTGTGTCAAATAAGTAAGATTAATACATACTAAAAGATGGTTGTTTTCAGGAACTTGAACTGAAAATTGTTTCTACTGGCCTTCTTTTTTTTTTAAAAAAAAAAAAAGTGGATAAATGAAATGCTAGGAAAAAGGCGGTAGTTTAGTTGACCTCCCCTTTGAACAGTAATGGGTATTTTATATAATTTTACAAAGTTATTGTTCGTGAAGAAAAGTTTAACTAAAATAATGATGATTTTCTACATGACTACGATCTGTTACCACCGATAACATGTACGCTATCCGCTTAGCAAAGAGGAGGAGGGTCATGTTGGGAGATTGAATCTAATTCAATACAATAGAGATATATAACCTAACGCATCGACATAAAAACCTGTTTAAATAAGTAAATAATCTTTAAATATATGTCATATAAACATGAAAAAAAAAATACAGATAAATAGGAAATAAATCAATGATTATTTGTACAAATAAATTTTAGTTTCATGAAACTTCAGACATAAGAAGAAGAAGTTTGTGAAACAGTTTATTCTCCTTTGCCATTGCAAAGTTGGTGTTAGTGTTTTTTTTTTCTTTCCTAAGCTTTTAACATATAGCCTGCCTAATGAAAATTCACAGGGATTTCTAGCACTGATCAAATACATAATGTAGGCTTCAGTTTTAACATATATTTACAACTTACTACATGGATTGTCTACAAGAATCCTTAACATTTGGCGAATTTTCGATAGCATTTTGTTTCTCCCTATTGTACGCAATACTTTATCTATAGACATATTTAGCGAAAGTTCAATAACTATTGTCTTATGATAACAACTGTAATAATTTTTTTTTTCAAGTGTAGAGTATTCTGTAGATAAGATAGCACCAGTCGCTGCTAAAAGGTGTCACAAAAGGAAGTAATCCACCATGTCTTAAATGTAAAATAACCAAAAGTATATTTTAAAAGGATTTAAAAGCATTATTTATCGATACGTTGGAATCCAACAGGCTAATTAAAAAACAAGTAAATACAACGGAGCTATTGGGGTTCAGGTATCGTGATTTCTAATTATTGCTTTCAATGTCAATATATAGAAATTCAAGTACGCGCAGTAAACGGTGTGGGTAACTTTGTCGATTGTAAAACTAATGCAAATATGAAATATTCAAACTAATTTGAATAAAAATATTATCTAAAACTAATAGGGGTGGGAGTAAATCTAGTTTTCAAACCTTTGTCACAAGTTACATAACTGATATCATTCATAATCTTCCAAAAACCCAATAGGTTTATATCACAAAACATATCAAATATTCTCATTACTTCTGCTAGTCACATTTCACAAATCTATATTGATGTTCTCAATCCAATAGGAATTGATGTGATCATGTTCCAATCAAATTACAGTTTAGTACGCAACATATGTCTCAGTCTACAAATTTCGAAAAACTAAACAACATTTTAATAAATTCATCTGAAATCAATACAAACATATCTATCGGCAACAATAAACCCTTTGCACGCTCCTACATCAAAAAAAAAAAAAAAAAAAAAAACTGTATCATAACATTCATATCATCACAACTTCAATCCCAGAAACTAGTTCACTTTACATACCAGTAACTATATTATTCACTTATCGAGCAACATTGCCACCAAATATCTCACATTTATCACTCGCTCTCAACAGTTTTATCGTAAATATCAACGTATAAAAAAAAAATCCAAAAAACATTTCGCCATCACCAAAAAAGTTCAAAGGTTGATCAAAAAATTATATCTGTACTTACAAGCTATGGTATCGGAATAAAATCTATAATACTCTCTCTGATGTCACTCATCCTAACAATTACTAAAAAACATTTCAATGCTCTTTGCAAAAGCAGTAAAACACCATATCCATTATTAAATGATGCCTTATCTATATAGACAGACTCTTCCAAAGCTGCGGTTTTTTTGCTGATTTCCTTCAAGGCTTCTTCACACCACTCCGTCCCACATATTCATATAGACATCCATCCAACACAGTCATTTCATCTTCTCCTTCATACTCTTCCGCAAAAATAAATCTCAAACAAAACCAATCATAGTTCAAAATATCAGTACTGTTGTTCGTAACAAAAGGAATAGTGCACCTGTCTTTAATTCAATAAACTATCGGCATATGAAACTATAACCTCTTATATTACTTACTTTGTTACCCACAATTTTTACTTTCATTCTGCACACTGTATATTTTCCTGTTAGCTGGAAAACCTCTAAGACGATAATGTTTCCAAACCAAAAAAAAACTCATACCATCTTATCATCCTACTGCACAATTCAATTAACGTTTGCTTTTAGTAAAACCGTATAACGTATTATAGTAAGACGTCTGCATGCATACATAACGACACAAAATACTTCCCATACATCAAGCAAAATTTCGCCCAAGATATTCAATCAACAATCAACTACCGGTCTTAACTACCATGGTTACACAACATTATAATTAGATCAAACCAACATGTGTTGTATTATTTAACTCAAAAATATTTAACAGAATAAAACACCGCACAATTGCATACACATTAATTCATCTTCAATTTCCTATCTCGTATATAAAACTGATATACAAGATTTTAAATCAACCGCCTGTCATATATTTCAATATATAACTGCTTCTCCCATCCTATTTTCCTTCACTATTGAGTACCTCAAAAAATCTGCTCTGTCACCAGATCTCTATCTTCTCTATGTTCCCAATATGTATCCACTTCCTGATAACTTCAGGTCTTTCAATATACCACCAACACTGTCTTTTCTTGCGTTAGAATCTAGTATCCAATCCATCAACACTGCTCTACAAATAATAAATAACAGTTTTCTTCAGTGGTGCAGCAAATGGAAACTAACAATCAATGCCACAAAAACACAAATTATCATCTTCATTCCTCCGTAAAACATCAAAAATCCATAAAAAATCCTAACTACCTTTCCCTAAAACTAAATCAAGCTCTCATCCAAGCACATTCAAGTGTAACTTAGTTAATGCTTACATTCACTAAACATCTCAGTTAAAAATATCTTCAAACAATCGCAAAAAAAAAAGCATACAATAGAGTTAACTTATTTAAAAAAAAAAATGTCGGCAAACGTCCTGGATACTGAAAGCAAACACAATTCTAAATACATACAAGGCGTCTTTTACGGCCTGTGCTAACTTACAAAAATGCTGCATGGATTAAAACCATCCACACAGTTTACAAAAACTTATTAATGTTAAAACAATGTGCTTTCCGCATTGCATATCAAGTCAAACTGATTAGTCCTACAGTAAAGTTGTGCAACCAAATTCAGTTTCCTACACTCCATTTTCATCTTAAAACTTTGCGTCTCGCATACATATGCTCTCGTTATAACCCATAACCCCTTACTTTAAAATACTACGTACCTTTTAGCTCTCCATCCTTCTCCATGTTAATATTATCCTCCAACGCTATCATTGGTCTATACTCTCTATTGCTACAATCTACCTCCTGACCCCCTTTAATCAGTAGTGCCTCGCAAATTATCAAGTTCATGATCATCTGCCTCTCATATTTCCATTATTTGTACACTAAATCCATCTACCACTACCAGGGTTCCCATTGTCTACATTAAAGCTTAAGCAGCCCCTAGGCAAAAAAAAAACTTCATCTGCCTAACACTTCTGTGCTGTGATATACTAGCACAGCTCGCCTCATCCCTCATGCTCATCATTCACAATATACAGGTATAATATACTTTATCAGTACATATTCATTATTCTTTCCATATTTCTACTCTTCCAGTTCTATACAATACTACACTAACTGCAATTTCCTCGTTAATTTCCTAGCAAATGTTAAGGATTGGAAATATCCTTAAGACCTTAGCAATTATTATAATGTAATAAAAACTTCTATGAAACATCACACAATCCTTAAATCGTCCAATTATACATCACTCTTCCCTAAAAATTGCGTAACCCTCTAAAATGGTACAAGTCAATATAACTAGCTATAAACAAACAAACGAACAACAAACGTATAAGTTCCAATAAAAGTTTATATTTTGTGTATTTGTTCACATAACAATGCTAGGTTGCAATGTTCACATCCTTCTGCATTTCCACAACCACCACATATATGTGGTATCTCTCTTTCATGCCGTAATAAATAATTCATTGTGTGTCTGTATTAACGCATAATATGTACACCTATATCTTAATAAAACAAATCTAGTTAGTATATAATGCAAGTCTAACATTCGTGTGGTATCATCTCGTTCTCATAACATTTTATGTAGTTATCACACATGTTACAAGTGTGTAATTCATCACCGGGTAGTTCTATCAAATACACCCATAATCGTGTTTTCCATATTATGCAATAGATGGCTCCACATATTTTCACGCAATCTGTTATTGCTACCGCATTCACCGTAAATAATTATAATATTGTATATGGTAGTTCCTAAATAAATTAAAAATCGGGTTCAAAATTCTCTATTGTAACTACACAGCATTCTTAAATAAGTAAAAAAAGTTCTGTCTACAAAAATTTTTCGCATATACGTTCTCATATATATACTCTCATATTTTAAGTGTCATAAATATAAACTAGAATTCCACATGTTGAGAAACACTATATTAAAATATATATAGGTTGTAATATTCCAAATTTTAACTGGTCAAATCCAAAGGTTAAGTTGAGTTGATTTTGGGGTAACGTCCCGTTCAGCAGCAAGGCTATACGAAACGTGGACCTACTAATTAACGTGAAATTCAAACCACATGAGTTCCCACCGGAAAATCAAATCCCTAGGGTTTATATAAATATCTATATTATTTCTCTGATCAAAATTCTATTCTCAAACATAAAGCAAGTCAGATTTATAGTAAATTTCTTTCAGAACTGCATAAAATAATACCTAAAATAAAAACTAGTAAATCATGTATATTACAGTCCTAACTTAATCTTCATTGAATAGTATCCAATGTGCGTTTCACCAAGTATACAATCAACTTTCGTCATTTAATAACATCGTTAATCCATATATTCATAACTTTTTCATTCTTCTGCTCATGTTTCCTTCTTTAAATATAATAAATAATATAAAATACTGCTGTTCAATACTTAAAGATATAAATAATAAAAGCTAAACTAAAAAAAATCACGTCCAAGCGTGACACTAAAAGCTAGTCGTTACGTATCTACCAATATTTATCAATCAAATCATTCTCTATGTCTCAATTCTAAAGCAAACTGACTTAGTTCAGGGAAGCTTTAAACTTACGATATATAACAATAGACATATAAATTTCAAGGAATTCTTCCGTTTCCTCCCGCATCCACAATAATTAAACCTATCATACAAAGTCTACATAAATATATTTCCATGACAAACCATATACAGTAAACAAAATTATAAATATTATACAAATTTGGTTACAAAGTGTTCTTTCCACAACAAATCTCACTTTATTTAAATAGGTTAAATTATGTTTTCCAATGCCTATAGTTCGTGTGCACGTTCATTAATTAAAATATAATTTCATAATCAAATTTGTTCCTTGTTCTCCAAAACGCATAGCCTTATTTTACATGAAAATAATAATAATATCAAATAAGTATTTCTACATTTTTATATCATGTATTATGTTTTTCTACCATCAAATGTCAGTGTAACTGTCTTTATTTCAAGCAATAATACTGTTTATGCTGTAGCTCATAAAGTGAATAAAAAGATCCTTACAACTGTAAATTTTAAACGGCTAAGTTTTATGCCTGCTATATGCCAAAATCAAATCCTACAAATATACGCACATAATTTCATTTCTATATGTTTTCTGTATCGTCGCTCTGCAACCAGTTATATCTACTCCTACCACAAATTCATTACAAAGCCAAGACAAAGCATAACAAACAAAATCAATGGCACTAAACTGACAAATAGTTAATTCAGTAAAAAATCACGGCACCAAACGCTATGCTCTGGTCTCTGTTCTGCTCACCTCCAAATATAAAACTAAAATATTTCATCTTCCTACATATATTCCTAAATAATTATAGTCAAAATATTAAAGTCACTATATCGACTTTTCATATCCCCCTAACATTCGCTTCAATAGTTTCAAATATTTCACAATACACACTACATCCTTCATCCATAATTTCTACAAATCTTATATATTAATAGTAGAAAATAAAAGTTCCTCTCCTCACATTCTAAACAAATACATAAAATTATAATCACGTACGTTCACAAATCAATTTTGTTCCTCGTGTAGCATTGTCGCAAACGCTCTCGCCTTCAGTGCAAGTAGTCCCGTGTTCGTTGCCGCTCAAAAGTCAAACAGCCATCCTAAGTAATTTTTTCCTGCGGTTTCCTCATTCATACCGAATAAATGCCTAAATAATATATAGTATACAAATTCCGCGTTACTTCCTTCCTTCTCCTATCCTTTTCCTTCCTTTCATCAAATAATCTGCTCGGCAAGGGTCGTCATCCTTCATACACTACAAACTATTCAAACAAATACATAAAATCATAAACACATAGCTTCACAAATAAAAAATGTGTCCCCAAAATCATTCTCGCAAGCGCTCTCACCTTCAGTACAAATGGTCCCATGTTCGTTGCCGCTCAAAAGTCTAACAACCTGCCTAAGTAATTTTTCCCTGGAGTTTCCTCATTCACACTGAGTAAATGCCAAAATAATACCTAATATACAAATTTCAAGCCACTTCCTTCGTTCTCCTATCTTTTTCTTTTCCCTTCCCTTTCATCAAATATTCTGCTCAGCAGGAGCGTCATCTCATACAATACAAGCTATCCAAACAAATGCATATAAGTTATAAAAAATACGTTCACAAATAAAAAAATTGTGTCCACACATAGCAATGTCACAAGCGCTCTCAACTTCAATACAAATGGTCCCATGTTCATTGCCTCTCAAAAAAAAAAATCTAACAACCTGCCTGTGTAATTTTTCCTGGAGTTTCCTCATTCATACCACGTAAATGCCAAAATAATACCTAATATTCAAATTCCAAGCCAGTTCCTTCCATCTCCTATCCTTTCCCCTTCTTTCATCAAATAATCTGTTCAGCAAAAGGGAAGGGAGGTCATCCCTCATACGTCACAAAATAACATGGGCATAAATGTCCAAACCCTAATAGTATTTCAAACAAATCATTTTAAATTATTAATCGTATCATCTATTTTATTCGTGTAACTAAATGTAAACCTCGTACATAAAAATACAACGCAATTTTCTTACATAAGTACAACAAAATTTCTAAGATGTAGTTATAAAAATAAACAATTATACATGCATATTAAAATAACATAGCAAAGCGAGTCAAAAATGATATTCCTATAGTATTATTCAATGCCAACAGCATCAACAAAAACTAAATCAAATGCCTAGCGTTCAGTAACTCAATGCATCATACAAAGTAAAAGCTAATTCACAAGATCAATAATGTATCATGGCACTTTTCTTAAATATGGTTAGTAACGTATTCCTAAAGGTAATATTATTCCTAAAATACTAAGTTTAATCAAATATATAACGTACAGCACATTCTGTTCCAAGCATAAAATGTTCATTCTGCAAACAATTCTGTCATCAGTACACTCTATCTTAAAATCAATCTTAATCCGTATTCCATTTCCGGTATGCGTTAACAGTATGTATCACCGAAAAAGCTAAATCCAACTTTGTAAAAATTTGTGTGCACATAAGGTAGGTTTTCCATAATATTTCACAATAAAACAAAATAACAACTAGCTTACTCCCAAATATACATTTCCTCAATCATTTCTTGTCTTCACAATAATGCCAATACCGTCAACATTAAGTCTCGTAAGTAAGATAATCCGCGCTGTGTATTCCTCTTACAATCCAACAAGTTAAAACAAAAAGTAAAAAAGTTACCGGTATGTCTATATCTAAATAATATGTAAATACTTCTACTCATTAAATCGCAAATATCAATCTCCTTGGACCAGTATTAAATAATATCAAAATTTAAAATGCCAAAATGTGCAATAGCACAGTCACACATGCCTTTCTATATAATTCAACAATCAAAGATAAAAAATGGATATTACATCTGCACAATTTTGAATCAATAAGATTTAACATAACTGTAAATATGTCTCTTCATTTTCTTTCTTAGCGCATTTCATTCCAATCATATCAAATCTCACCCGCTTCATACACAAATTTCTCTTATCCTCCTCAAATGTAAAAATGTACAACAGATGGCAGCACCAATCACTTATATTCTGCACAGAAGAAATCAAGTTCTTTATCAATTCTATATAATTTTCTGTTATTCATAAGCATATAATAATAATACAATCACAAGCGTCAAAGGGTATATATAAAGCATATATACTTTACACAAAAACAAACACTAAAATCAATTTCTCAGAGTTTTTATATTTGGCAATAGCCTAGTAATAGAAGCTTCAAGGATCCAGGAATGCCCGTCATTCATTCCTTCATTTTCAAAACAGCATGCAGGAAGTGCTGCCCAATTTTCCCGCTACTAATTTCATGGCGCTGTAATCGCAAATCTCCAATGGATGTAGTGATGTCAGCGGTAAGTAAATATTATATTATTTATTTCAGTCAATAAAAATAATTAAAGGGTTAATTTGATATAATTAAATAGTACTATAAGGTAATAACGGTACGTATATCATCATACGCGATTACATTAATTCTACGAAATCATCTTTAATTGAATAAATTAATAGCAATTTGATTAAAGGGGTAATCATTTTGATAGGAGTTTGATTAAAGGGTTAATCATTTTGATAGGAGTTTGATTAAAGGGTTAATTAAATTGATATCAAAATTTAATTAAATTATATCTTACAATGTTGCATGTTTTACACTATAAATATACAAAATATAGGGAATTTCAACCCTTTAGGGCATAATTTGGCAACACCGCAGCGCTAGAAGCCCGTAATATAGCGTAAAAAGCCTTAATTAAAATGATATCGCCTCAGGGAGGTCAGATAAGGGAACTATTCTACTATGCTGATCTGGTTCTTCAGTGAGTGAGTGATGTATGTTCATGGTCGACAAGATTGGGAAAGTCAATCTAGGTTGCAAGTTAATAGTAATCGAAATCAAGCCTATACTAATCGTAATCAAGCTAGTCATGTACCTGTTCGCAACATCAATGTCAGAGAAGAAGGTGTTCTTAATGCGAGAAATAATAATAGATTCTATTGTAACAAGAATAGAACTGAACTCAATTTTACCGGTAATAAAACAATCTAATTTTTGGAGAAACAGGAACAATAATCGTAATACATTTAGGAATCAAGTGAACAATAAGTTTATTTTACACGAAATGGATTTCACAATAAATTCATAGATGGCAGGAATTCTCAAAATAGAAATGCGAATACTGTTGAAGCAAATCAGACAGAATTGCATATAAGATTATGGCGTACAAGACATCTTAATTGAACCCTTTGGCAATATAACTTAAGCTAATGTTGCGGCGTCCGACAAAACATATTCAATTGATTTCTGTTTTATTTTCACTTTGAATACAATTATAATTTCATTTGTCATTCGTACTTTGTTTGAATTTTATACAAATGAAAATTACTGATACTAGATTTCAGTACGTTGTGATATGAATACGAATATCGTTTACTAAAAGTCATGATAGATATGCTTGAATAAATAAAACATGTTATACGGTATTCTAACCTACATAAACTTTGCTGATTTTTAATATAATAATTTCTTTATTTGTATTGTTCCTGATGATATTGATCAAGTTTTGTTTTATTTCACTTTGAATATTGTTATAATTTCTTTGTAATTCGTACTTCTGAATTTTATGCTATTTACATCTATGTGTCGATACAAATATTGTTTATCAAAGCTATATTAATTATGCCCAAATGGAAGAAATAAATTATATAGTATGTCAGCATATACTGAGTTGATTCGTCAATGAGTTCCCATAATATTGATTTGAAGAATCTGTTTTAGGACCTAAATAATTAATAAATTGATCATTTTTTAATTAGTCCTCTTCGTCGATAATTTTATACAATTAAAATGGAATTAATTGTTAAATGAATATAAGAATGAGATAAAATGAAATTAATATATATATGTATTATAATTTTATATATACGAGGACTATTCGAAAAGTAATGTAACCTTTATATGTAAAATTATGTAACGGTCCAGGATTCTTTCTTAAATTGTAACCAATTTAAGAGGTCCTTGTCAGGAGCCATTTATACAACAATATTGTATATCTATTTTGTAATTTCTTCTATTTTTATATCTTGATTTTGGGCAACGGTGCATAAAAGTACACAATCTGTCGTCTAGAAGAAGAAAAAAGAAAATATATGTTGTTGATTCTAAATAGAAAAAATAAGATTTAATCTTAATAGTAAAAGTATATGTTGGTTTGATAGGTGTAATCTGCATTTATAGTTATCATAACAACAGATAGTTACTTGTTTAAAACGTTGCTATGACCTCCGAAAAAGAAAAGTATAATTAATGGAGTTTTGGAGAATAAAGATAATAGTGATATAATTTGTCGTGCCTGATTTAATGTGATTTGATCATTTGTATATATTTTAAGAATTAGACGGACTGTGGGTTGGAATGTAAGGTAAAATATATGTATACTATAAATTAATCATTAAATTTTAAATGGTGGTTACAATATACGTTACATTTATAGATGGTGTTATCTCGCCCAGGACGTTACACAAGTACTGAATGTGGAAAACGTACTTTAAAAAAAATAGAATTTTCTACATGAAAAAAGTAGTATTTGAATAAGAATGTTATAAACAGTAAAAGAGCTGAAATCCCATTTTTTAAGTACTTTACTTTATATATCTATATATACACAAAAAAAATCTCAAAGAAGTCAATTTTTTTGCATGTAACTATGGGTAATTCACTTGAAATTGTCATCTCATTTATTTCAGAATTAGTTTGTATTTGTGGAAAGTTTACAGCTGATATATTGTTCATTACTCCACATATATTAATAAAACATATGCTGACCAAAGTAGTAAATATATTAAATAGGGCCTACACTTGTGTAAGTCTTAGCAATATGTAGTCTTCATCAGACACGTTGGATCTTATGCAGAGTAGCTTTGACGTATGATTAGCGTTATACTAAAGGCTTGACTACTGCAAGAAACATATGTTAGTCGAACTCTTTAGTAGGGCACTAATTACGCGTTAGAACGACTCTGCATAAGGCCCGTATGTCTGGTGTCTAATACATCAGATAACGTGTCCAATGAAGACGAAGATTACACATTGCCAAAACTATTACACAAGTATTTTAATATGTCTATATAATACTTTAATCTGTCATTTATTAAATTTTGCAGCCATTTATGTGAGCAAAAAGGAAAAGTATTTTTTTAAAATACTCGTATCGTTACTTTCAAGGACGGGGTGCCACTTATTAAAATAAATAAATAAATAACAAATAGGTGTAATATTGATATAGCTATTGTTTGAAAGATATAAATTCTGTCAATTTGATTGAATGTATGTCGAAATGAGGGTTTGAGAAATGCATTTTGTATGTTGACTAAATTTTTACTGTTTTAAAAAAATAATGCATTCTATTTTTTTTCTTTTAATTAATATATCTGGAAAGAGAAGCTAAAGATTTTGTAAATATAAATGAAAGTACTCCTGTTATTAAGGAAGTTTCTGCCTGAAAGTGAGAGCAGAGAACAGTGTTGTATTTAATTAGTTAAATGTTTTGTCAACGTTTTGGCCACTGGAATATCGCTTCTCGTGATATCAGTGAAATCAATCAGTGTAGGGTTTGATCTGAGGAAATAGTGACCGTTTGTACTCACCAGATGGCGCTGGCATTGTAGCGTTCACTGAACGTCATGAGGACAATTGAGAAAGGAACAGGGAACTCCGGTCTGGAAGGCCAGCATTAACGAGGAAGAGAGCCGATAATGCTGACCACATATCATCCCAAGTGCATGATTGCCATATGCCAACTGATAGTCCCAGACTCCCCTAAGGTTGTCGCAGCATGAGTTTAATTTAGTTCAATAGTGTTATTTTAAAACTCCTTTAGGTAGGAGAAATCATCGATTGTTTCCCGCGATTGTTAGTGATTTCGAAATAAATTAGTTGCAAAGCGTTCATTTTATTAGTAATATAGAACAAATAAGTAGCAATTTTCAAAAGAAATAGCACTATTTTTCGCCGTGTATTCAATTAGGCTCAGGTAAAGTAACATTCACAGAGAGAGAGAATAAATCATTCAACTTCCGAGCTGTATCACATGATCCCTCCTGGTAAAAGTTCTGTATGGGTTAGCTTAACATGCTTCCTGAAGATTTTCTACAAATTATTGGAATTCGTATTGAAATAAATGGGTTAGTAATTTTAAAAGGCTAATTCAGTACTTGTTTGTCAACATATAACAAATGATTGCCGAACGTGGCCTGAGTTCAGTTCGCTGGGAACGAACACCTGGAGGAGATTACGAATTTACTTATTTAAGAGGCAGTGGATCCTGGTGTACACGTTTATTGATACCTATTTATTTCATTATATCCAGTGCTTTCTTTCTTCTGGCGGGGAAAAATAGAGTTCCAGTACACACTATGAATATCTTATTAAAGCAATTTCCACACTTTTAACACATTTTCTGACGTGCCTTCATTGCACAATGTTGATGTAGACATTTACTATATATATATATATATATATATATATATATATATATATATATATATATATATATATAATATCGTGTATAGTATAGTATAATATAGTATAAAATGTCTAGAGAAGTCCCAATTTTATAAAAATGCTTACTGTATATGTATCACTAAAAAAATGTGGATACTTTCTAAATCTTATCATTAAACTGTTATTAGGAATCTTACGTAATATGCGAACACTGTTCTTATTGAGTAGCAAATGGTCATGTTCTAACCGTGATTAAGCCTCAATTCACTGTACGAAACTCTCTCACAAACAAACGATAAATGAATTGTGAGCAGTATCTTTTTGATACTTCTATTGTCGTTTGGAAAATTTGATTTTAATGTCTTTAAAGTGTTTCAATGTGCGCCTTGTAATCTTAACACAATGTCATTCCGTGCATTCTTCATGTTACGAGCGATGTTAGCATCGAAGAACATTGTACGTATAATAAATACATATAGTGTGATCTAATAAGCTTGCAGAGGGAGAGAATACTTTAAGTGGTTGACTCAGTTTTTTAATCATAGTAAAACATTAACGGTACTAATATTGTCAATTAACTGTTCATAAAGTAGGTGCTGTGGCAGTAAGATCCAAGCAGCCACATAGTTTGCGCGCTCGTGATCCGTGGTTCGATTTCCGGTGAGGACACAGCATTATGGTGTTGATCTAACGTTGATTGCTACCTTACTTCAATGAAGAAGTAACATTATCACGGTGTACACCGCATGAAGGAGTTTGGTTTGTCAGAAGAAAATTGAAGCATGATTTTTTTTAACGTCTCAATAATGAATTTTCCCTCACCCTACATTCCCTACTAGAAAATGTTAATGTTGCCATGACAACCGATTTTTATTCTATTTAAGATTTAGTGATGGCATGATATTTTCTCAATCAGCCACTTTGAGATGAGAGAAGAGACTGAGTATATATCCTTGGTATGCTTAATCGATTGCACAAAACTATTTCGGACTATCCATTACAGTTTCTAACCTATATCGGTCAACGTTGAAGTATCTGTGATACTTCCAGTTCAATAGAAGATTAAAAGAGGATGATACTTATTCTTAGAACGCTAAATCTATTTTAAATTCTTTTCTCGGCATCTCTGTAGATCAATATTGAAACCGGAAATTGTAGTATATTTCTCTTCTGGATTGAGTAGAGAGCTAAGGATGGGAATGAAATGTATTCTTGAGATGCTTAATCAATTCTCACTATTATGAAACAATTTCTCACTATTATCTTTTTTGCTATATAGGAATTGACATTAAAATCATGAATTGTTATGTGTGTGTGTGTGTGTGTTTTTACCGCTTCCGGTGAATGGATTACCTCCATCAACGAACTCCTATTCCCAACTTTTGATTATGTGTAACCCAGCCAAAATTGATAGTGATCCAGTAAGTAGTGTTCTTGATTTTGTCTCCTGGGCAGACAAACGGACAAAGTAAAATATAAACGAGTTTTTCGTAAACCAAAATCCTTAAAAAGTAGGGAATCCCAGTTTACAAAACCTGAAATATTGGTGTTGGAACCCGATGCACTGACCTGAATTGCATAGTTGAATCTTCTCCATTCATGGGCGCCCGAAGAAAATTTTCAAAAATTAAATTGATATATTACGTTTGGTATTTTTATTTTTATTAGAAAAATCTTAAAGAAATTTAATGCATTTTCGTGAGCCAAGGAGGAGTCCGAACCCCACCCTGCCCACCTTTTGGGGCGCCCATGTCTCCATTTGATCGGCCATAAAACACACTGTCAGTAAGATAAAAAAAAATTACGTTCTAAATTAGTAGGGAAGTTCAGAGTACATTTAAATGTATTATATATTGCTTATAATAATAATAATAGGTGTATTTGCTCCTCTTGCTCCATTCTAAGTGCCCAATTATAGAGGTCCCCCCTAATAACTGAATATCTGATATGTCATAGCTGATTTTAGTAGTTACACATGAAATACAAAGTAAGGCATTAACTCAATTGTATTACAGTATTTAATACTAAATAAACGCACTTTTAAGAATTTGTAAGATGTATTTTAGGTTGATGCAGGTTCGTGACTAGAAGATGGCTAGGGTCTTTCGCCTCTCTGTGTAACCAGTTTTAAACATTTCAAAATATTTAAAAATGCAGAAATAAGGTACCCGTGAACCCCATTAGGGTACCCACATATTTTTGCGTAGTAACACATTTTGAGTTCTTGTTAAACCTCAATAAGTACTTTTTTCGAAATTCATCGTTCTTTTGAAACTCAAAAGTCCACATCTTTCCGTGATTGTGCAAAGCTAACTGAGGCTGGAAGAAAATGTATAAGCGATTGTTTGGAGCCGCACGATAATTGCATTGTACGAGAGATCCAGATGAGATCCTCGCTTGTAATACATACTGTATATTTCCAGGGTTTCTTAGAGGGAGGTATTGTCGCACATTGCATTGTCGCATGTTAAAGAAAAAGAAAGAGCTACAGTTAAACTGACGTATTCCAATGAAATGGACAAATAATGAAAGATGGAATACCGGAAGCTTGTATCTGGAATCTGAACATGGAGTGGGAAGACATGTTTAGTCGATATGAAGGATAGTCAGAGAAAGAAGTGAACACAAATTCTACAAAAAGTAATAGGAAGAGGTGATATTTTTATTACATTTGTGACATCTTCCATCGAATATTTCTGACAATGCGCATGGTCATAAGGGATGTTACTTTTTTTTTTCTAGTTTAAAGACTCATGATTACGAACCAAGGCTAAGGAAGATGATGATGAGATGAATGATAATGGTGGAAAGACGGAAGTGGGGCAAGAAATTTGTAGAACCCTGAGAAAGCTCACACAAATGGTGTTTGTCCACCACAGAGCCCATTTTGCGGCAGCTGGTAGGGGATCTAATTAACGTAATATTTGTATCTGAAATATAAGCACGTATATAGGAATTGTAGTTACTAAATTCATCTACGTGAACAAATAGAGAATAAACTTTTCCGTACATCATTAATCATCATGGAACACTATATATAAATGAACATTGACCAAAAGCCTCAGTGGTCAATACCACAATCTCCTTGACCGGATTTGCAAACTGATTACTATCCTTGTTCTCAATATGAATTTACACTTTGATATTCATTAATTTGACAAGACATTTTCCAAAAACACAACACAAATAGAAACATAAGAATAACATAAATTACTTCTTTCCAACTTTCAGGGCATATATTGATTTTATAAAACTTTTCCCCAACAACAGTAACCTATAATGAAAATTGTATGGTCAATTTTTATTACCTAGGTATTAAACAAACGTGGTGTCATATGGGCATATTTCAATGCATTATTTTTGCTATTGTTGAGTAGTAAGAACTACTATAAAAATGTGTGATGATTAAATTTTTTGATATTATCCCTGATCCTAAAACTCCTTTATGCAAAATATTGAAACATTATCCATTCCAAACATTCATGATCCTTATAAATATTTCATGATTTTCAATGAACGTAAAAAGTTTGTTACTGAATTTTCTGTCTCTCCTCTCTCTCTCTCTCTCTCTCTCTCTCTCTTTGTCTGTCTCTCTGTGTGTGTTATTTGCATTTTTTTTTAATTTGGAGCCCTCCATTCGATAGAACATCTAAAACTATCTTATGGAATTTTCCGCGTCACTCTTACCGTTCCCGAGATATTGGACAAAAAAAGTTCAAATTTCGGGAATTTTAAGGAGCCGTAAGTCATAAAGATATATTTTGCGAATTTTTCAATTTTGAGCCCTCCAATTTGAGTATGTGTCTTCATAAAACAGCATATAGTAGAACGTTTTAACAAAACCTTTAAACAACATATGTGGGGAAAAAATTGAGTACTAAGGGAAAATATAAATGGATAGCTGTATTACAAGAATTGTTTAATAAAGTGCATAGAACAATTAGTATAAAGCCTATAGAAGTTAATAAGAAAATTTATTCTTTTTAAGTTCGTTCTGGCAATGTTTTGAAGCATTCTCAACTGGTTCAATGAAGATTTATTATTATTATTATTATTAAACTGTTAACTAATCATGATAAATGCTTTGTATTACAAAAAATACATAATACTGTACGTTAGGGAAATTTTCCACTTATAACTTCAGATTATAAACGATTAGAGTTTTCGGATTATTTTGTCTTACCTGTTTCATTCTACTTATATCTTTTGCAATAGGTTTTGTATTATTTACTAGTACACTTTTTCTTGACAGAGAGATACAAACAGTGCGTATGAATGTGTTGTTGTTTAATGAAGTCGTGATTCGAATTGAAATGTATTAACCTGTAATTTGCATTCGGCTAAGGAGTAATTTCAGGTGAATGATGTCACTTGTATTGTGTCATTAAGTAAGGATTATATAATTAAGCGTGCACGAGACGTGCCCGACAAATCTTTCCAGATGGATTCTTTTTATATTGACTACAACTAGGAAAGAAGTGCATAACTCTTTTCTTCTCCTGTAAGTCAGAAATAAAAATGGCTTGACAACAGAATTTCATCCTGTAACACTTTTAAATCAGTGAATTGATTTCAGAGTAATTTCTTCTACTTTCAAGAAAGTAATTCAAAAATTTATTAATTTGTTTCCAACATCTTTAAAGTTTTAGGATTAAGAGATCATCTTAGATCGTAGTTATCATCATAAGTAGAAATATTATTTCCTGTAAATTAAATACCAAAGAGCCAAAACTCGATAAAAAAAAATTAATCGCAAAGATTTAAAAACTAAAAGGAATTTGGCGTTCCACTACAAAACTATGAACTAATTGTAAGGACGTATTTTTACGTTGAAATAAATTTAAGTTCAATATGTGCGAATTATATTTATTTTATAACACTTCAGGAATATTTTCACAAACTTTCATGGTTAAAACAAAAAATAGTGCTAACGTATAATTTTAAATATATATGATTTAAAATAACTATTAGTTTTAGTCTTCTGAGTATTATAATTTAACCCTAACATAAGTGTTGATATACATAGTCTAGGATTTGGAGTTCGTCGAAATTGGGTTTTACCAAAATTACAAATGAACATAGATATACGTAACAAAATTACTTAAGGTAAGCAATTGAAATTTAGAACGAAGAAGCCTAACTGTTAATTGAAAAAAACACAAAATGTAATATATCTATTAAAATGCTACAATAACAATAAAAATGCCTGAACTCCAACTTCTAACTTTGGATTTCAAAGCTTTGATTTACGATTTACGATTTCAAAGCTTTGATTTCACCTTTTAAAAAGGACAATATTTTAGAGTATGTGTACTTTAAATAAATTCTTTAAATACATCTTTTCTTTATAAAGTTTATATTTTAAAATTATTGTTCAAAGCCTTTGTACTGTAATAAACCTTCTCCAAATTGAATGCAAATGAATTGTGCTGCCATCTTTGGAGTTCTTTTAAACTATATGTTTGTGGACGTTTATATGTTTGTGGCCAATCCTTTCGACAATGAGATCTCGAAAACTACAGGGTCTACAAAAATGACGGTTTCACTGATCGATTGCAAATTTTGCTTAGATTGTCCAGTTCTAATTCAATATTAAAAAAAAAACATAATCATTAGTTCTTTACTACATTTTTACGGGTACACTGGAAGTGCTGAAATTAAAAAAAAAACTAAAGCATCATATCCTACGCATTATACATTCCAACACCGCATAATTGTATATATGGGTTGCATATGTCTCAGGCGTTTGTTTCATGGCCAAATAATAATGAGAAAGGAAGGATAACCATTTCTGCAGTCTAAGATGAATCTTTCTTCTTGGAGCATTTTGTCCAATGAACACTATATATCACTGACATTATAATTGTGTATGTAACGTATTTGCTTATTACATACTGCATGCAAGAAGATAGAAAACACTGATCATACATGAATTAGAAACTCCAAACTCCCCCCAACATTCTATATATTAAAATATTACATTTATATGTTTGTCTATAGTAATTCACTCCCTTTTGAGTTTTCCTATCCTTTACTTGCGATCGTGAAAGAACTTGCACATATATAGTAAGAAGTGGAAAGAAGATTCACGCTCATATTAGAACTGTGCGCTGTGTAAATAGCGCAGGTTCAGCTAGTATTTATTAAGTTGACACGAATAAAATCTTCGCTTTGATATGTGATGGATATCTCAGCAACACAACACGTCCATCTAACACCACAAGCTCAGCACACGTCCATCAGACTAAAATACCCAGAAAGTCAGGAAGTGGTGCGTTATTGAACAGGATCGTATGAAAGTGCACCATGAAGAACGCATAATTGCGAGTGATTTTTTCTCTAATTCAAATGGGACCTTATGCATAGCAAGCCACAAAAGACATTAACAATACATTTGGTCCAAGAATGAACAAACTCCATGGCTCTAGATAAGTAGCTTAACAAATAAAACACAGTTAATGGTCCAAGAATGGTGAATGAAGCCACCATTCATCGCCGGTTGTCAAATTTCGTTCCGGTGACACATTCAAAAACTAGCCTCGTGGGCACGACTAACATCATGTTCGAATGATCTCAAGAACACCGTGAAAGCAAACTCTCGGAAAAAGTGTTCGTATCATTGCAGACGTGTTAGGCATATACCATAAACCATATCACTATCGTTTGCCCACTCCGTGGAATCGGTAAAGTGAAAAAGTTGGAATCACGAGAGCCATAAGAGTTGGTACCGGCCAACAAGAATTTTTATCTGGTAGTGTAGTATTCTCGTAGTGAATATATATAATCAGGAGAGTATCTTGCATCGGATTGTAACTTCGTATAAAAAATGGGTCTGCTATTAGTATAGTCAGGGGTTAAGATAGTACTTGGATCATGATCAACGTCCATGGCGGTTTCTCAAACCTCTTAAACGGGTTTTGTTGCTGGTGGTCTATGGTGGGAATGATTCATCATGTCTTTCTCAGTTGAGGTGGAACCATTAATGCAAATCGTTACAATGCTGAACTCCATAAAATGCATCACAAACTTGTTCTCAATTGTTCAGGGTCTAGCAATGAATAATAGACCTGGTGTCTTCATATTTTGCAATGATGCTGTCGCGGAAAGAACGTTGCAGATTCTCCGTGTGTTGCAGTATTCTTCCTATATCTCTCCCACTAGTTACCACCTCTTCTGGCATCACTATCACTTCTTGGGAGGAAAGATATTGGGAATTGCAATGTACGGTTGATGACTTCTCATCATATACTTTAGACTCCCCCCACCCCACCCCCGTTGAATTCACTCGTTAGCTGAGCGATGGCAAAGACAGTATATATTATTGTAGACATCGACTATATTTTTAACTAGGTATTGTGATTTTCATTTTATGGCGTTTGCAAATGACTCTTCTGGTGTGGACATTTTATTCGCACCATCCTAATATTCATATCTGAGAGAGATTTTAAGTTCTTCTCGATGTTGATGAGTCTTCAGAGAAATACGTAAGTACACTGATATGCACTTTTTGCAAGCCGACATTAATTCTTTTGTTTCTCGGTATAGAATAGTAAATCGTGGAACTTGAAATCAATCTAAAGAAAGGTTCAGATTACTATATCTTTAAAGGCCGTCCATTGACGGCCATTGCTACTTCAATGTTCGTAATATTGCTCGTTAGAATAATACTGCGAACTCGAAGTCAATATAAATTCTAAGTTAATTTATGAGGAGCACACTCGAGCGGTCCCGGGTTCGATTGCCGGTGGGGACACTCGGTGGAAAAAATATACAATACTTTTCAGGCCAGCCATCCTGACTGAAGTTTTTCCTGAGTTTTCCCCATTCACATCAGTCAAATGCAGGATGGTGCCTAACAAAGGTCCTGGGGGCATTTCTTTCCTTCGCCATTTCTTTCTTCCGTACTCATTTCCCCGAGTAATGTGATCGCCGAGGGACATCATCCACTCATACGTGACGGACTAAAATGGCTGGCTCATTTTATTTATTTTTAATTTCAGATACGATGGAGGTATAAGGATAGGTATAAACTATATTTTGGAAAACAATCAAGCGTATATCTAACAAAAATTCTAGCAGTGCACAACGGAAACCTATAGAAAAGAAATAATAAATACGCACACGGTAGTTGTCCACCACAAGAACTAGATACGAAAAATATTGTAGTTTTTTTTTTAATTTACTATGATAGCATTAATTCGTTTAAGTTTTGGTTTAATCTCTGGGAAAGATGTAGTCAGTCAGTCCATACACTAAAAAAAAAAAATAAACAAATAAATAATAATAATAATAATAAAGTCTAATCTCACAGCAAGAATTTTAGAGGAGAAAGCTCTTCGCTTAGGAAATTGGAGGCTGACTCACTGATTACGCAACTTTATAAACGATTGTTGTTTTGGTCATTAACTGTCTACAGATTATAGAGTTAGAATCTGCAACGTGAGAATATTGTCATTTATTATTCTTGTGTATATACATATCCAAGCCCGGCAGAGTCACTAGTCTACTCTTCTTCGTTTTATTTGCGGAAACACGAGTTATGATTCTCGTTTCCATATGTTGCGGCTGAACGAACGTATGGAGAAAATTTGTTGAAGAGTTTTGTATATAATTATGTGGTGTTACTAAGTTAAAAATCCAGTATAATTTGAAGATAGTATGTATGGATTTTTAACACTTGTGTGTTTAGGGAAGATTTGATTACTAACTTGTGTTGAATTAATGTATTAGAACTATATTGACTAGGAACCACGGTGGCTCAGTGGTAGAGCGTTCACCTCTAGTGCTTGAGATCCTTGGTTCGGTCCCAGCTCGCTTCAAGTAAACTTTGTGGTGGACAAACACAGTGTGTGTGGGTTTCCTCGGGGTTCTCCCGTTTCCTCTCACTTTATTGATTCCACCATTGTATTTATTTCTCATAATCACTATCTCCTTTAGTCTAACCGGCATAACCGTGGGACGTAAAATTGAAAGATTTAATTTTAAAAAAAATATTGACTACAAAGAAACGTTATTTGTGATATCAGTATTTTAGTGTTTGGTTCTTCTATTTCTCCTAAGCCATTGTATAATTCTAGTTTAAATTATATTAAACGATTGTTTTTTTTTTTTTTTCAAATGAAATGGAATTGTTTTGCGTAACTTCACTTGTTTCAGTAACAGATATATTTGATTTCAAACTATTAAGTATGTATGTTATCTGGAGTTTAACTTCTGGAGTTTTTTCTAGAGTTTTTTTTTCTCTTCCTTCACTTCTTATGTTTTGAAACGTTACACATTAAGAACAAGTAAGTGTTACAGTGTACGCCATATGTATGTTTGTATACGCCGTATGTTTGTCACAGTGTGTATAACGTGAGAATTATTATTATTATTATTATTATTATTATTATTATTATTATTATTTTGGATTTTACTAGTTCCCCTCATACTACATTTCCTGCTCAGAAACTTTAGTAAGATAAATAAATATTTTAAAATTTAAACAAAACAAAAAAAAAAGAATTTTTAGATTTGTCAAGAAGAAAGTCAATTAGTTTCATTTTAGCATTGTATTCCACAGACAGACTAAATATTTCATCCTGTGCATGTTACTAATCCACTAATTTTCAATGGCATTGCCGGTAGTGTATCAAACAAGGATGATATCCATAACTACTCCGATAAGAATGCATGAGGAACATATTTCTGATTGTCTATATCTTGGGATCAACTGGGTGGATCACCACCTCAAAGAACTCGATTCGTAACTTTTGACACTCTACGTGGTGACCGAAATTGATGGATATCCATCAAGCAGCTCTTGAGATTTTCTCTCTCCCGGACGGACACATGGACAGACAGAGTAAACATATAAAGGAGTTTTTGGGTAAGCCAAACTTTTAAAAATGTCCCGAGTCTTCGTTTAATGTTATGTTACATTTCTATAATGCTGTGCCGGGGGGCGCGGTGGCTCAGTGGTAGAGCGTCCACTTCCGGTGCTTGGGCTCCCTGGTTCGATCCCAGCTCATGCCGTGTGGACTTGATGGTGGACAAACACCGCGCTCGCGGGTTTTCTCGGGGTTCTCCCGTTTCCTCCCACTTTCTTCATTCCACCATTTCATTCATCTCTAATCATCACCGTCTCCTTTAGCCTAATCGTGGGACGTAAAACAAATATTTCATTTCATTTTTTCTATAATGATGTGCGCCAGTTTAATAGACTTCTTAAAATTCGTTGACTATTGTATTTTCTTGAGTACCTAACATTGGTCGTTGTAATTTAAATATCTATAATCTTGAAGAATTGACGTTGTAAAGATACATGAATTAGTTACTAATTACACAGACCTGCATTATTTCTGTTGTCATGTGGATGATGGATTCCTATGTATCTTGGTGCGCTTTATCCAAAAATGACCGTAGTTTGTGTCCACCACGTCAGAATTGTTTGCAAATTGCAGTGTGTTATATGTCTAAAAATATTACGAATATGAGACGTACGGACAAATGTCAGGACATAGGAAATGCTCCATTTGTTTGTTTACGATAAAAATGAATCGTAGACATAAAACAGTAGATGGCAGCACTTGCGTCATTAAATATGGTGTACACTGCAACTGTTAGTGCTGGTGCAACCGTCCGTACGTATCATCCGCGATCAAACGTGTGTTGTCGGCGGAACAGCAAATATAGTGTTCGACATGGCGTCAAGAAGCTGTAAAACGTCTGCAGATTCCTTTTGTTACATTTGTGGTGAGTCATATTGGAAAGGCAGAAAATAACGTTCGTGCGGCAAGTGTATCTCGCGTATTTTGGTGTATAAGTAGGGCAACAAGACACCTTTGGGCGCCTCACTATGTTTGCTATACGTGTGTTGAAGCGCTAAGACGGTAGTCAACGGGGGAACAACAGGCTTTCAGATTTGGCGTTCTAATGCTCTGGAGAAAGCCACAAAATCACAGTGCTGATTGTTACTTTTGTTTAACCAGTGTTTATGGTTTCAATATCAAGACTAAACAGAACATCGTCTATCCAAATGTACCGTTGGCGTCACGTCCTGTCTCTCATGGTCCAGACGTGTCCTATGTAACCAGAACACTTATCTGACGTATTGTAGATGGTTCCGGAAGTGAAGGACGTGAAGACACCGTCAAGAACGACAAGGCTTACAAAGCGGTCTGTACTACAACCATTTACATAATCGGAACTGAACGATATGATTCGCGAGTTTCATCTCACCAAAGAGGCGGCAGAATTGCTTGGTTCCAGGCTGAAAGAGAAGTCTTTACTCGCAACTGGCGCTTCGTTATCCTGGTTCAGGTACAGAGAACAACATTTTTTCCAGACTTGTCGTAAGAAGGAGATCTAGTCATATATGTGGACTGTCTCATACATTTAATATTAAGTACGAAATCCCTGATTGGAGACTGTTCATCGATTCCTCGAAAGGAAGCCTGACAGTTGGCCTGCTTCACAACGGAAACAGGTATACGTCAATACCCATAAGATATTTTGTACACTTACAAGAACGTTACGAACATTTACCATTTGTGCTCCAGATCATCAGTGAGTCATGTGAGATAATCGTAAAGTAATATCGATGATCAAACTATGTCATTAAGTAGCATATTTGTGATATTTTTCAACATATACTATATTTGGTACATTGCCATTTGCAAACAAGTCTGACGTGATGGAAACAAACTAAGGTCATTTTTGGATTAAGCGCACCAAGATACATTGGAATCCAGGCCGGTAGCCAGCCCAAAAATGTAGGGGGGGGGGACGATCGAACCATATTATAGTTCATCACCATATTATAGTTCATTTGCAAGCCTACCGTGAACATTTTAGGGGGGTCAGCAAAAATTTAGGGGGCGGCCCCCCAGACCCCCTAGATACGGGCCTGTTCGAATCCATCATCAAATGTTGAAAAATAGAACCATCGCAGGCTAATGTTATTGAACAATATATATTCTATTTATCATGCTATGAACTGCAATAATTTATAATGTGATTATGATGTATACAGTCTGCAACGACAGAAAATAGTATATTGTGCAAACAGGTTGTATATAAAATATGCTACTTTTTTGTACATGACTTTGTTTTGTCTTACTGTGATTTGAAAACTAAAGTATCTGAGCGCACACACTGTTTCTGAAGTGTTGTTTAGATGTGAACTGTATATCTGAGACGTCGGTCAAAAAGTTAACCAAAAAAAAAAAACGTAAATTTTATGAGAAAATACTTTCTTTATCGTTGTTGTCCAAGTCGAAAATGATTAATAAGGAATTAAACATGAAGGTGAACAGTCATAGTGAAAGATATTTGACATACAACGTGCATGCTTTCGTACATAAATTCGAGGTCACGGTGTTATCCAAGTTTATAATAAGCGGAAATGCCTTTAATAATACGGCAGATAATTTCAAATTTAAATTCTTCAGCACCAGTGAAAAGAAGTTCTTTTTCTTAACTTTATTCTATCTTGAATTAAAATAAGTACCTTTAGTTTCAAGTTCCCAATCATTAGATTTTTTTTCTGCTGAAAGTAGTCTACACTTAGTCAAAAGTTTCGTAGATATCACCACTAGCGTTTCTCGCATGTAATTTTTTTTTTTTGGGGGGGGCATGAAAGAACGTGATTTAAATGGTATAACCTAGCTCAAACTGTTTATTATCTTCGATTCAATTTGTTACCTTTCTGCTTACCTTCACGGACCCCCTAAGGTATATCAAGAATTCTGTTATAATCGTTTCACAGTCTGAATATTATATTACAAATAAATATAGTTAGTTATTTATATGTCATTCTGTCTTTAGTAAATAAATTAGAATAAAATATTAAATATTTTGTGGCTCAAAATATTGGAGGATGAGTCCCCCTAGTTCCCCCTCCGCCAGAGGCGCCGGTGGATATCACACACAGAACTTTTATAAATAATAATCTCTCAAGAAATTTTTCACCTGGTTCGTACCCCACGTTAAGTGACAACGTTTCTTTTAACATCCCTTGCGGCTAAATGGTTAGCGTACGCGCCTTAATCGCGAAATATCCGATGAGAGCTCATGTGGTTCAGATTACAGTTAAGCTGCATTTCCATATCTCATTATTCTCATATAACTTTGGTGCTGAAAATGTTAAACCACAAACCAACCAACATTCATAAAACAGTCGTTAAGTGAAGTCTAACCTGGCATAGTGTTCATCAATCCTTCTCCCACTTCTTCACATTTTTTGTGTTCAAAATATTAGAGAAATGAGAGAATAATCTTAAAATTTCTGTCCGTAATTTGTTATAAGATATGGTATTGAGTAAACTATGGTAAGGGACAACGTTTATGGCATTTGAAGGGCGCATTCCGAGTTCCCTTTAAACACTGTTAACAAATCAGAGGGATGCGATGTTGCCAAGTCTTGTCTATCGTGTTAAAACGGAGAACGAGATGTATGTCATTTGCTCGCTCTGTACTGCGTTAGCCACACATTTAGCCACACATTTTTACCACAGGTGAAGAAGAATGAATTCTCGCAACACAAGGCAACGTTGCATTACAGCCTTCGTTTCAGCCTGGCCTAGGCGACACATCCCACACTTTAATCAGTTTTGACGTGGCCTTCGTTCTCACTCAGTTCGTTATGTAATCTGAAGACGCGATAATGATATGAAGACGTATTTTTTTTTTAATCATGGAGAGCACATCCACAAAATCATTTCTAACTGTAAGTGGGTATGCACTAAGTAATTATACAGGGACATTTTCATATTATTTTTGACTTTAATATGATGTTGAAACTGAGTGGTACTCTTAAGAAGACACATGTAAGGTAAAAAAAAAAAAAAAATCTTAAGTAACATTTTGTTCTTGTCTTTATAGGCCAAGTGGAAGAGACTATTGCGCGAAGATATCCTGTTCCCATGTAGAATCGTAAGTATCAACTAGTAAGTAAGCTAATGTAAGTTGAGGAGCCCTTAATCTAAGGTCTGTCGTTCAGCTGGTCTACTACAGTCATTTGATACAACTTGTCCTTTCTGACAGTTGCTCTCCTCTGTTTATTTCCTTCCTGCACGTTATCATAACAATCAGGCAAAAACAACTGTTTCTAAGGCAACGGCACGTTCAGCCAATTATAGTGGCTCATTTCTCCCGCTCTACAATGGTAAACATTTTACCCTTTCCGCACGTTGACAATTTAAATATAAACAAATGAATATTATTTTAGTTTAATGTCAACTTGAGTAATGGACCTGCTGCTTGTAGAGAGCATTCTTTTTAGTTTTCTTTTGTGTCACTTAATTATATAAAAAGTGAGATCTACTCGCAGTGAATAATTTCATGTTTCAGTACCCGACGCAAAAGCTGGCAACATAGCAGTGAGCACCACGTGCGCGCAGCGAGCTGTCAGAAAGGACAAGTAATATTAATTGCAGTATAGTCGTGTTTCTTCCACACATGCCACTGCTATGCAGAACACGTTCTTTAGCAAATAGTGTTTTTGGGCAGCCCCTCTCTATATATAACATATATAGTGGCGGATCCAGGATATGATGAAGGGAGGGGCTAAACCTTAGTTTGCCGCTTTATCCAGTGTAAAACAGGATTGAAGTCCATTTTATCCAGTGTATACCTGAGGGCCAAGGGGGGCTATAGCCCTTATATATATTTCCTTGATGAAGGGGGGAGCAAAATTTTCTGGAAGAGAACCTGGCCGCTAATCGTGGTGAGATAAAATAAGATTGGCCAAAAATATTTCAACATGTGAAAATTTTTCGGAAATCTGTTGTTCTAGTATTTCAGAAATTCTTTGTTCACTGGCTATGCTACCAGTATGGATTAAGCTGCATTAATTGCATTGTCGTTGAATTGTTTGGAATGTAATATGTGTCAGTGAAGGAATGATGCTGGAATTTTGCTGCGTACAGACTTAGTACATATTTGTATGCTTAATTTTGTTTTCATCAAATTTTTTGATGTAAACAATCGTTGCATTGTATCACTTACATGAGAAAAACCCAATAGGTACCAAATAAACATGTATAATACAGGGTGTCCAATATACAATACAACCCGGAGTTTGGGATAGTAGAATCTTTGAACCTGAAGCGATACACAAATAATGGTTATACCAAAATAAAGCCTTGTTCATGCATATATTTTTAAACTAGGCAGCAACGATTGAAGTGCACTAGGAACCACACAGTATTGCCAGATGTAACCGAAGGTGTAAATCAATATTTTTGAAAAACATGTAAATTGACTCATACGTATGGATGTTCTATCGTTAATTTTCAGTTTGTTCAGTTGGAGTACCTTGGAAACTATGGAGCAGAAAAAAGAATTTCTATGGGACTGCTATTCATTTCTATGGGACTATTTAAAGCAAGAGGTATAAAAGAACAATTCTGGTACTATTCAAGACCTGGAAACGAACATTCGCAGTGCCATTGAGAACATTAACACTTCTAATCTTCGTAAAGTTGTTGCCAACCTGATGAAACGTGTGAACCAGTGTTTGAATCAAAACAGGGGACACTCCCAGCATCCGCTGTAGAGCTGGTAACTCATTTCTGATAGTAGCAGTGTTGCCGGGTGCATGTAAGTAAGTTTTATCATGATAATTTCAAAATTTGTTTTTCATTGTTTTCAGGAGTTGCATAATGTAGACAGATCCTTAACACACCTTTTGATTCACTGAAACATCAGCAGGGTTGCCAATTCAGAGTGTTAATTTATGAAAACTACGATTTCCCTAGTTCCCCCTTACAAAGGCCGCATCCGATTAGTTATCGGTGGAAATGAAAAATTCTTTTTTCTGCTCCATAGTTTCCAAACCACTCCACTATGTAAAAAAAGATTTACACCTTCGGTTACATCTGGCAACATTGTGTGGTTCCTAGTGCACTTCAATCGTTGCTTCCTAGTTTAAAAATATATGCATGAACAAGGCTTCATTTTAGTATAACCATTATTCGTGTATCACTTCAGGTTCAAAAGTTCTACTATCCCAAACTCCGGGTTGCATTGTATATTGGACATCCTGTAGTATGTATACATGATATATTGTATCTGTATAGCTACATATATTTTGCATTATACTAGGAATCGCGACATGTATTTTCCTTCTACCTGAAGGATGTCGCACGGTTCACTTTCATTAGAGGTCAATTCAAGTACGGTTTTATAAATATTTAAAATGAAAAATTATTTATTTTTTTTTTGTTTGACATCACACATTATTATGTCTTTTAGGCTGAGGGAGACGGAATATTTAAAATACATGCAGCATATAAAAATGCATGGTTACTGGAAATTGGATTTCTGATCTGTCTATACATATATATACTAAATAATGGGATAACTGGTACAGATAATGTAACCTAGTAATGCTAAACAGAACATTAGCTTTTATTTTCGTCTGCGTCAATATTCCATAACTCAGTTCCTGTAAGTTTTTTAGGAATCCCGAAATTTATTTTTGGAGGTGGGTCCGTGTCGTTATCGTCACATCCATAAGATTAGAAAAAAATATTGCTACGTTAATTTTCTATATACATCTCTTCCCACGTCACATATTCATGGGACCGGTCGTAGAGTCTCTGGAACACCCTAGGAAAGTAGTCCACTGGAATAGTATTCAGCACCGCAGTCACATTCGTTCGAATCGATTCAATAAACTCAAAATGTTTCCCTTTTAAAGGACAGATTTCCGCTTATGGAAAAGTATTAAATCCACTGAGACAAAATCAGACCAATATAGTAGGGATATTCAAGAACTTGATACTTCTTTGGGCCAAAAACTGACTAACAAGAAAACTAGTATGTGCCGGCGAACTTTGCTTCCACTAACTTGAAGACTATCATGTCTGTGCGTATCTACATCATTCTGTAGTTTTCAGTCGCGGTTTTACTGCATTAATACAACTTAGTTGCGGTATGTTGGTGCGAATGAAGAAACACGAATGTGAAAAGCATTCCATTGGACGACTTTCTCAAAAAATTTCAGAGCCTTTACGACCGAACCCGCAAGTGTGGCGCAGGAAAGAAGGTAGGTATAAAACTAACGTGGTAATAACATTCTCCTGGTAATGTTGAGTATTTGTTTCAAGATAGTCCTGGTCTTATTGAACGCACTGGATATATAAAATCTCTTTAATTTTCGATTGGATTTCAATTTACAGGTTTTCTTTCTTTCTTTCTTTCTTTCTTTCTTTGTTTGTTTCTTTCTTTTTCTTCTTCTTTTTAAGCTGACATTAGCAGAACGTCTAAATAAATATGTCATCGGTGTTTCTTTTCCCGATCACTAAATTGATGCACAGTTACCCGAGAGCTCATAAATTCAAGTATGTTATCAGTATTATTATTCATAGTCTCATAAAATATAATGTATTTTGGCAACAGATATAATTGTCTGTTTCTTTTATATTCCATACAGACTTTATTTCTCACTTAACGTCAGACTGTAGACTATATAATATCAAACATATTTTACTGTTCTTTTAATTGCAAAACATAAGTAATTTGTCCGTTCGCCAAGTTCTATTGCAAATTCTCATTTGAAAACAAAAGAAGCGTTGTTACAGATTTGTGTGAGTGTGTGTGTGAAACTTTCGTAACAGCTGAAGTCTGGGAATTGTTTGTTGCAGTTGTGAATTTGCATGCGAAAGAACTGCTAAACAGATTTTGACAGGGTAGTTAGTTATTGCTCTGATCGTTTTGTGTTCATCTACTCTTCTGTTTGACCTTAACACTTCCGGAAAGAAAGAAAGAAGGAAGGAAAAAATATGTTTCGTGTTGTCCACACGTGACTTCTCTGACTTGTATTGAGTTCGTAGTTAACTAGATTGCGTAAGTTAAAAAAAAAAAAAAAAAAATCACGGAAAGTTACGGCAGAAAACGATAATACATTTTAAAACATGAAGTTAAATTATTGATATTAATAGACAGTATACATTATGAAATGTCTCTCCAACTTCCCACACAGTACAGACACATCCCTTGAATGTCCAAGGGCGTCAGTTCTTGGAAATCTGGATGTCCACAGGATGTCTCGGAAGTAGAATTTCTTGTGGGATTCCTGTGTGGAATTTTTCTGGAATCTTAGCGGAATAATCACAGGGCATATTTTGGACATCCAAGTAAATGTCCCGTAAGTAGGCACACCCCATTGAAATCCAAAGGAAATCCCGTGACCATGTATTTCTGTTGGTACTCTGGGCCTGAATGTTCCAGGACGCTTCTATGCTTCATTGTACACACCGAGGAAGTACACGTACATAAAATATTTCTGTGAGATGTTGACAATCTATAGACGCATATTGGTTACTTTCGTTTTGGAAATAGTTTGGATTCTTATGGGATTTTAACATTTTCTCGTAAAAATTTGATAAACAATACTATATAGTTGCTGTCTACAAAATACAGTTTATAGTTGAACACTTTGTATTGAAAACTTTCATTTTCCTTCAAAGTATACTGCAAACTCTTAATACAACATAATACTTGTGAAGAAGTTGAAATCTTATTATAATACAAGAACGTTTCAGTCTGTGTATTCCTAATAGAGAAGAAAGCTCGATCACTGATTTTTTCCCCCCGTGGTAAATCATTATGCTTAGTTTTCATTCTAATTTTAAAACAAAAAAAACAATTGCAATGAAATATAGGACTCGGGTTTTTAAAAATCTATTTTCTCTTTCGAAAACTATCTAACCTTTAACTAAAATGAAAGATCACTAAATAGCGAATAAATAAACAAATCTCCTATACTTTTAAAACACAAATGTAGGTAATTTGTATGCATGTTTGCTCTGTTGAATTCATTGAATGATATGTTAAAATTACAAGTTACGAAATAGTCTGCAACAATAAAGAAGCAATAATGGTCATGACAATGATAAATACGTTTTTCAACATTAAAAATAAGTAACACAGGATGGAACTTAAAATTGTAGATTTATGGTAGAGGTTCATAATAATGTGAAATACAAATATATATTTTCCCCTATGTCTTGCAATTTGGTTCCTATCGAATTAATAATTTGTTTCGACTTCTTCGCGGCACACCGTTTGGGAAACGCTGCTATACATAAATTAGTGATTGCAGATTATGAGGAAAATAAAATAAACACTGTTACTCAGACTTATGCCTTATTAAAAAAAATACAAAAATGAAGAAAAGTGAAAAACTTCCCATCACATGCTGGGAAATTCGCCATATAACCTATACATCGTGTTATCGTTACTTAGAGTGTATGTAGGCCTATATACAAAAGCAGTTGCCAAAGACAATAAAGCGCAAAAGAGCCAGGATTACCATAGAAGATTTTTTAAAAAATGCTGAAATATACAATATAAGCATGTATGATTACCATGTTTCAAAGGATACAATTAAAACCTATTACAAAGGTAAGCACAGATCTACAAATATATACGACCTTAACAAACTCTCTTTTAATCAGATTCTGAATCGAAACCAAGTGTGTTACCATTATCGCACATTGTACACAAACCACACCCTTTTATTGAACCTTTGACGCAGTCCGCATGAAACCAAATTTGTCAAATTAAGCATTGGTACCAATCCACATTTTTACCTTCGGGATTGAAGTAATCCTCTCCACAGTCACTACAAAATATTGACTAGATCCGTTCAGCTTTCCCTGTTACTTCTTTATTCCACTACATACTGGTTGCTGAGAATCCACTGCACTTTGGTGTCTGTTTTGATATTCATTCCTTGAAGTTGTGGGGTCACTGTTACCATCGGAGTCCAGTTTCCCCACGTCTTGCTTGTTACTGGATTTTCTCGCTGCATATGTGTTCTTCCGAGTTAAACGAAAATCAGACGAATTTCTGGACTTTCACATTCACCACACTGTACGTTACTCTGGCGAACTTACCTACAAATGTTTACTTGAACATGCACGCTTTGCAAATCTTTTCACAACATTACTACAGTTTACGGTTATTATATCAATATCTAGCATCAGTTACCCGCTTTCCTGGGTTGAATTAAGAAAAAATAGTAATATGTTCCGGTAGTCACTCACTATTTACTATTACTAATGCGCTCTCTAATATCTATCATTTTTGATCATTTATATATTTCTTCCCCCTCCTCCTTTCCCATGCTGCGTGGCTGAATTTGGATGTAAATGGCATCAGAAGTGTCACTGTTCATCTCAGCGACCCCGAAAATTATGGATTAGGCACTAGTATGAGTCATTTTCGATGATTTTATATATCCCTCTCCCCTATGTTACGCGCCACGGTATCTTAAATGTGTCTGTTCATCTCAGCTATCCCGAAAACTGGATTCGACACTAATGTTGGTGATTTCGATAATTTTATGTGTCTCCTCCTCCTCTCCAAGCTGCAGGGCTGAGTTTGGATTTAAATGGCATCAGAAGTGTCACTGTTTATCTCAGTGACCCCAAGAACTGTGCACTCGGCGCTAATGTTGATCATTTTTAATGATTTTATATATTCCTTCTCCCGTTTTGCGGGGCATAGCATCGGAAGTATCACTGCGACCCCGAACACTATGGATTCGACATTAATATTGGTCATTTTCGATCATTTTTATATATCTCCCCGTCCCATCCCCCAGTTGGATCACTTTTAAATATCGTCCTCTTTCCCCTTCCCCTACGTTGTCCCCTAAGTTGTACCGTCAAAATGTTATTATTAAAAGCATACCAAGTTCGAACCTTATCTATGTTGAAAATTTGATCGAGATTTGTCAGGTGGTTTAAGTGTGATGAAGTCACAAAGACAGTCACTTTCATTTTCACTCTTATATATATCTCCCCTCTTCCCCCTCCCTTACGTTGTACCGTCAAAGTGAAATTATAAAAAAAATCTCAGGCCCGAATCTTATCTATTTGGAAATTTGATCGAAATCGGTCAGGTGGTTTAAGAGTTATTAACTCACGAACATAGTCACTTTCAATTTTATATTATAGATTACCAAGACTGAAATAATTCTTACCTTACAAGAAAATGTGAATTTCCAACGTATTACTTTAATTCTGCGCCTTTCTTTGTCGTCAGTTTCGACGTAACTGCGCATTAGAAACTGCATTGCTTGCTTGCTACTGTGTTCACTAGATTGCAGATGTCAGAGTGCAAACAAAGCACATGTTACTTGATTTTTTTAGCGGCATAAGTGAGTGTTTCCAACCCATAGTTTTTATTTATGGTTACAAAAACCACAAGAATGGCGAATTTCCCAGCATGGCGAATATCCCTTCATTTACCCTACAAGCCAATAAAACTTCAAAGTAATAAATAATGCTTTTTGTGTATAAATAAATGTTGATTATTTTGAAAATAATGTAATTATTTGGAATTCATCATATGATTTAAATAATGGGAGACGTGCAAGAAAGTATGATAGCAGGAAAAAAACAGGAGGTTGCAAAACAGGATAAACATCATACATGAAAACGAAGAGATTAGAGTGCAAGAAAATTCTCGGTTTCGGCAAGTAATTTACCAATTATGGCAGAGTACTTGTGATATTAATATGATCAGATATCTCAAAGGAATATCGCCGCAGAAGCAAAATCTTGAGTGAATTTTGTACTATATAAAGTCAACGTATTTTTGATAATGATTATAATCTGTCCAATCGTGACATCTATCTATAAATGACTCTTTGCCTATTTCTCCGCAAACCAAAGTTCTTTTTTCTCTCTCTCGCTCTCGGATTTCTCTACCAAAACTCCACATATGCTTTCCAAACGAGTAATGCGGTGATGTAAAACATCTCAGTCCAGAAACTCTTTAATGAAGTTAACTCTTGAATCCTTTTTTTTCCGTGCCGCAATATCTTCTAGCACGTCTCTCATGATTTAAATAATATGATTAATTCCAGTTAATTATAACATTGTTTTTTCTTTCAAACTAATCAACACCTATTTACACACAGACATTATTTATTACTTTCAAGTTTTATTGGCTTGTACAAAAATCTAGTCGAAAGTTTATAATACAATGTGCACAATTGAAGAAATGAGATATTTTAATGGAATAAGAAAAGCATTCAAAGGTTACCTCTTAACGTAGAATTATGTAACTTTAAACTATCAACGAATGCTGACAGCTATTGTTCCACATAAGCGACATTTTCGCTTGAAACAAGGTATTTCTTGATGTTTCACGTGTTGCTTTCAGACGTTATTGTTACTACTTATTTCCTAATTTTACTGCAGAAAAACATTTCTTGTTGCGGATCAAACCTCTAATCTTTGGATTCATCAGTTTCGTTTTTCCTATTTTATCACATCTGTCTTTCCGATTGTTATTTGGAAATGTAAGCTTTCGATAAATTTCCGAGAGAAATCGGAGATTCCATTTCATCGAAAGTTTATATTTCGCTTCAGTATTTTTTCCCCATGGCATTTTGTATGTGTTAAAATCCAAAATCCAACCTTGCGTACACCACTGATTCCCACTATTGCTCCTTTTCTACTTACACGGTCTATTCCTTATTGAATTTACGGTCCTTTCAGCCGCGAGGCTATATGAGACGTGGACTTACAGCTTAATGTGGAACCTAAACAACATGAGCTCCCTCTGGGTCTCCCACGTCAAAGGCGCGTACACTATTTATGAAGAAGTAAACTGTGATAAACACAAATTAATGAAATGAAATAAATAAAACACTGAATCGGACAGAAAATAGAAGTACGATCAAATTCCAAGGGAATGTGTGTCCACCCCATTTACATTCCAACACGGTCTGCAATTGAACTTGTAGCCATGAGCAGGGCGTGGTGTTTGCTTCTGTTTCTTTGGAGTTGAATTTTCCATTTAAATGAAAATGAAATTAAATTTTTAGTTTTACGTCCCACAGTTATACCGGCTAGGCTAAAAGAGACGGTGACGATGAGAAACAAATGAAATGGTAAAATGAAGAAAGTGGGAGGAAACAAGAGGACCGCGTGAAAACCCACGCACAAGGTGTTTGTCCATCACAAAGTTCACTTGGCGCGAGCTGGGATCGAACCAGGAACCCAAAGCACCAGAGGTGAACGCTCTACCACTGAAATTTTCCGTTTAAGTAGCAAAGTGAAGTTTTTAAAAATATGTATGTACAGTTTACATACTTTGAAATGTTTGTAAGTTGAATATCCGAAATGTCTTCATCTGGGTATGAATTCAGAACTACGCACACAGAAGAAGGCATATGGGCACATTCCATATCTGTTTGCGTCTACGCAACTCAAACTTTGCAATTTAATTTGTGATACAGCATAGCAATCACAAAGACATTTCATATTCTTTTTGCTTTGGATTGCGTTGTTGTACGCAGAATTTTGCGAAGACTGGTACAGAATGATTCTCATACATTCATTTCTGTCATCGCAAAATAAATAAATAAAATTTCTTGAAACTAAGATAGTCACCAAGTGTGAAGTGGATCTGATAAATTAGTTACAAAGTTCTTTTTAATTGCTATACTACAAACATTGCACTACATATCTACCAGTTCTGGTTGTAAGAAACAACCAACGAGTCTCCGCATTTGCTTTTATATGTATGACCTGTAAAAAAATGCAGTGGATACATACTTTATACATGTAGTAGTGACACTTTTTTCATTGTAACTTGGAGCATATTTAATTAAACTAGTTCATTCACTAATCACTTTCTATGTTAGATGTGAAAACTTGTCATATAAATAAGAAAATAATCACGCCCATTCAAAGATTTGCATGCATACATACAAAGAACTTTTGTTAGGTGTTGCATCTAGTTTCAATAACGTTGTATTGTTTCTGAATGTAAAATAAGTTTTCTTTAAGAAATGGATACGCGTAACAACAAGAGGAATCATTACTGAAAAATCATTATCCTTTGAAATTAAATTCTCTTATGAAATCAAAACTAGTTTTCATTGAAGATATTAAATTCATAGATTACTGAAGAAATAATTCTTGTAGTATGTTATTAAATACAAGAAAACTAATGCACTATTAGTATGAAAATAACACAGCTATAAAACAGAAAATTAATGCAAATTAAAGTTAGTGAATACCCTGCTATAAAGAATAGTTTATTATTTCAGGGTTACCAAATTTCGTGCAACGAAAAAGAGGGGACCTCATTTCGAGTATTGGTATTTGAAACAAAACATTCTAAGAAAATATTTATATTTATGTTAAATATTTTGACATACCTCGAAGACTACAAATTTACTAGCTTAATGAATAAATTTATACGTATCTGCATAGAAAATACAACAAAATTACTACCTTATTCTTTGACGCTTCAGCTGCTGTTGTTTCTGATAAAGTGTACTTTTCAGTTGATTGAGTTTCCTTCAATAGGTTCGATTTGTTTAATGTTTCTTATTCTGAATAATTCTAAGAATGGTGCATAGATAATACGATAAATTATACTGCTGCTTGAAAGAGGTTAAATGAAATGAAATAATTCAGATTAACGTCCCACGTTTATGCCCGTTAGGCTAAGGGAGACTTATGATTAAAGCAATTGAATAATGGAATAATTGCTGGAATGATATTGTGAGAGGAAATGGGAGTGCCCCGAGAACACTCAGAGATACGGTGTTGTCTACCACATACTTGGCCGGGAATTGATCCTGGGACCCCGCGCTCCTAAGAGAAGTGTTCTGCCACTGTGGCCCCTAAGGGGGTTAAGAAACAGCCGCCGATAGTGATTCATTATATCATCCCCTTATCTTTCAACAGGGCGGTAACCAGCCCAAAAAATGTAGGGAGGACGGACGGTAGAAGTTAGGGGGCCCGACCCAACCATATTATTGTTCATCACCATGTATAGTTCGTTTGCAAGCCTACCTTGAAAATTTTAGGGGGGCAGTAAAAATTTAGGAGGCGCCCCCTAGGCCCCCTGGATACGAGCCTGTCCTTCAATATGACAATGCTGAACTCAACGCAAACAATGCGGCAAGCGAAGTCATTTGACGTTATCAGCAATTCTAATCTCAATACGCAAGACCACTAGTCATTTAAGTGTGCGACTGAGTTTATGCGGTACTTGCGCAAGCCCATTTCGGATATAACTTGTAATAACCTAGTTCTGATTATTATGCTTTAAAAACCTAGGCATTTTACTATATTTAACTCCCCCTCAGAGCCGTACTGCATCCCAGAGGCTCACCGGGAAAGTATTTTCTATGGGGCCCACTCACATTTACGTACTGTCCCCTTCCCTGACAATAAAAGGGAGTCCGGGAGTGTCTTTCGGATCAAGTATGCTAAAGTCTTAAAATGAAGATTTACAACTTTTTTTTTATTTATTTATTAGGCAGTAATTTCTCCCCTACACTGATTGATCTGATGTAATGCCCAATCCTCCACACTTCTCTTGCAACTGTACAATCATCTGCACAAGCTCGATTACTTCATATCTCCCGTTAAAATAACAATGCCGCACTTGTCCATAAACCTTTCATAGGCTCCCCGGGTGCATATTCAAATACATATGAAGCATCAGAAGTAGAGATGCAAAAAAGCCGGCTTTTTTGAATCGATGGTTTTTTTCACATAAAAAGCCGGCTTTTTTGGGAAAAAAACGAGAATTTTGGAAATTTTGGCTTTTTTCAACTTCGTGATTTTTCTATCTAAATAGCTTTCTTATAGTATATTCTATAGTTGGATAAGAATTCCATGATCTGAATGTGATATTTCGCTCCGAAATTCACCATCAAGATGGATGGAGCACATGTTTTACAAATTAAAGCTAACATGAAGAATGTAGTATTTGAGGGTAATTTTAGAGGCTATTTAACTTTATTTTAACTTTTGAGTTATCGACATCTTTTTTCTTCTTTAGTTTGTCATCCGTGTTTCATTTCTAAGAGCTTTTAGTACTCTAGCTTCTAGCGCAAAAGTTAAACTTGCCCGTTTTTCTATTAATCCGTCAAAGCGTACGTTTTTCAATATATCCGTCAAACGGTACTTCCACATTTCTGTTATACTGTAGCTGTGAAGTGATTTAGCAATAATTTTCCGGACACAACCTTGAATACCAATTTATACAAATAATCAGTAGCGGATTTAGAAAAATACTTTAGAAGGTTTTTTTCTGATTGTTTCGTTTCCTAAAAAGTCCTAATTTTATTTGGGAAGTGCTTGAAGTTTATGAGTACAGGCATAACTAATATTTCGTTTCGTTTATATGTTTAGCAATAACCTTCCGGATACAACTTTAAAAATCATTTTATACTGAGAATCAGTGGCGGATTTAGAAAAGTATTTTGGGAAGGGTTTCTTACTAATGTTTAGTTTTTTTAAATATTCGTAATTTTTATTTGACGGGAGCTTAAAGTTTATGAGTAAAGGCATAAATAATAGATATTTCGTTTGTTGCAGACATTCCGTAACTTTGGGGAACGGGCTTCAGTCCGAAAGACCGCCCCTCTAACCTTCGCAAAACCGTCACTGCTGGTAATTAGTAATAATAACGATTTAAAAACAATAAAAAAAGGAAGTCGCCCAACTCACAGTACACGCACTATTTCTACATTCACAGATGGAATGAAGAAAACCTTTGTCAGAATGGTCGAATGCTGGTTGAATCCCGGACTTCCCGATAGAAGCGCAAAAGCTAATCACTCAGTCATGTTTGTTGTGCAGTTGTATTTAGCTTAACTTAAATATATTCCGTAGTCTTTTTTTTTTGGGGGGGGGGGAGTTCCGTAATGATATGATGAATCCCTCTTGTTAAAAATCCAGAAAACTTGAGGATTGGGTAAACTGTGATGGTGGTTCTATAAAACTTAACTGTAGAATTTCAAGAATATACAGAACCAAAAGCTCCAGATGTGCAGCCTTTAAGTGTATCATATAAATCTAAGTATTTCTCTTATGTTTTATTTTAATTTTATTTTGTTTCAAAAAGAGGGTATGGAATATTTTGAAGTAAAAATACTACATACTATTTTGCTAGTTATTTGTGTATTCTTTAAAAAGAAGTGTTTACTTTTAGGGTTGGCTGGTTTACACCAACTTTTTTTTTTTTTAATAACTGGTTTAAACCACAAAAATAAAAAGAATGAAAAATGCGAATCGTGTGAACTTCATGGTAACGTTTCCAGATATCAAACCACCTGCAATAATTTTATTTCCCTTTCACCTTTTAATCAAGGTGTCCCATGTTCAATTCTCGGTCGAACCACAAACCTTCTTTCATGCGTAACCCAAGTAGCGGTTCGGATGTCAGTTTAAGCGAAAGTATTCTCCTTGATAACCTCGGTATTTCGTAAGGATGTTAAGCCTAAATATACGAAACAAACCAAATTGTATATTTCTGCATGCCGAAATGCGTGTTGTTTTATAAAGAAGCCAATATTGCTTAAATATATTGATAGAAATTGGCAAAATTTATCGATTGCCTACGTAGCTTCCAACATTAGCTTGGATTGGACTTTCAATGATATCTACGTACCGGTACTAAATTTGTAATTTAATACCTCAGTTTTAGCGTACTGATTATGGTACGTTGACCTTTAAATTTTACATGCAAAGCAATAACAGGATTTTCCCGTTATTGTCTTACATTTCAAGTAATGACGGGATTTTCCCAATGGCTAGGGCGGGATTCTCAATTTAAGAAATTTACTGACCGCACTTCTTTAAGCTTATGGGAGTTCTTCCGGCATAACCCCGCTGTTGCATAATAACATCAAGGCGAAACAAACTTAGGCTATTTCTGTGAATATGTAATATAAATACATAAAGCAAAAAATCGAAGTCAAAAAAGCCTGGTTTAAACCAAAAAAGCCTGGTTTAAACATCCCCCAAAAAACGGGTTTTGGCATTTTCAAAAACAACCACGGTTCTTGCCAACTCTGCTTACTTTTGTATATAGGAGGTTAAAAAATTCTTATTATATACATTGGTTAATCCTGTGGAATTCATAATGTATAATAAATATGTTGAAGAAAAATTGTTTGAAATATTTTTTTCGAAATTCATAGTTTATTTTCGATGTTTTATATTATTATCAGCATCAACCACTAATTAAATGATTTTTTGTGTTATAGAGAAGCGATACAAAGTCTGTTTTATCAATTTAAAGCAGTATTTTGAAAAAAGCCCAAAATTTCCCAAGCAAAAAAGCAAAGCAGAAAAAACCGAGTTTTTTTCCAAAAAAGCCGGTTTTTTTCCGAGCCCTTGCATCTCTAATCAGAAGTAATTTATAAATACAAATGCAACACTTCTCCAGTGTCCTGTATTAACAGCAGAATCGTAGCTAGCGGGTGGTGGGTGAGCAAGGCCGTGGCCCCGGGCGCTGATAGCAACGATCAAGAAAAAGTGTTGGAAATGAATGAACGGCACGTCGCCCCGAAAAAGTATTGGCACCCTATAAAAGCAATGTTGTTGTCGGATTGCAAAGGAATATATATATATATATTTTTTTTTTTAATCTTCCTCGCTTCGCTCGCAACCCAAGCTTTTAATTATTGAAGTTATTTATATATGATTTGTTAATAACGATGTGATATAGAAAGCCGCAAGCTGCTGTTTGCACAAGCATATTAAAAATGTAGGTAAACAAGGGGAATAATTACATTTTCGAACTTGAAGCAGCGGTAGAATAGGGGCTTAATGGGACAGAACTTAACGAATTTCGTATTTTTCAAAAAGACTGATCATTACCAGTGATCTTTCTTCATTCCATTGACATGAAATGCTTCCAATTTGAAGGAATTTATTGGGGTGATTTTACCATAAAGTACTTGTATCGTCAGGTTTTTTTTTTTTTTTTTTTTTTTTTTGCATACGTAACAAGTTGTGTGATCTATCAACATACAATCATATACACACATTATACGTATACATTTGTGTTTCTATGTGTGTTAGTGTATTTTTAATATGTTAATTATAGTATGTAACCTTAAATTCAGAACTTTCATTCATTAAGAAGTTAAGTAATTACTATAATTTCAAACATATGCAGTAGCCAAACTACATTTGGATTTTAAAGACAAACATTAAACATATTCTTAATCTCCATCGATCAATATTGAGAAATTCGCACAGAAGTCTCCTTCTGAATTTCCGTTACATTTCACTAATATATATATATATATATATATATATATATATATATATATATATATAATATAATATTTTACCGCAAAACAATCTAATGGTATTTGTGTGGTCATATAAAATTTCAAAAGTTTACAATTATTACTGGAAATTAGTGCTGTCACCCATTTCGAACATTTTAAAACGACATAAGTTTCTAATGCATTGAAATTTCATTTATTATCGATAGTTGTAAATTTCTATAACTGTTCTCCAATTGGATTTGTATACTACCAAAGGGAGTTTTGTCAAGTTTAACAAAGCTATATATATATATATAATAGAGAGAGAGAGAGAGAGAAAGCTTTGTAAGGTGAGTGTAGGGGATGGGAACGCCGAATTCTACTTCGTCCTGGGCGCCGAAATCTCTAGCTACGGCTCTGATTGACAGCGACCAGGAGGGGGGGGGGGAGTTTAAAAATTACTGAAAACATTTTCACCATAAAAGTTTCTTTTTTTAAAAATGGCATGGGCCACTCCTATATAATTCATGAACTCGTTTGAAGATGTTGAGAGAGGGCCCATCATAAAAAATTTCGGTGGGGTCCCCTTGTATTTCTCCCTCCTTGGTCCCCAATGGTCTTAATCCGGCTCTGTATATTTTCTATACGGAAAACAATGGTGCTTTAAAACGTAATGTAGTTGCAAGTTATAGCATCATTTGAGATTTCAATTTAGCTTAATACTTCAATACTAGTAAATTATAAAGTAGAGTGGGAAATTAGGAACCTTTCAAGGGTTGAATTAGGAAAAATGTGAAAGGCTGTTTTCGGAACATCATGCACTGGCAACGCTGGTCTAGGATTAACTGACTGTATTGCCGATATTAGATGTGTTATCGTTCTTCATTCCGTTACTCCCGTATGCGAGGAGTACATGACGCGTGTGCCTTTTTGTTCATATACCGCTACTTACCATACGAAGGGAAGAGCCCACTAAAAACTTACCCTCCAGGGCACACCGGGAAATTTTCCGGTTTCCCACCTGGCCAGTACGGCCCTGCTCCCCCTTTCCCAAAACTTACTTGCAGAAAGAAAAAAGAAGGTCATGTCCGGAGAAAGGAGGACGTATGGTAACCTGAGTATTACTATTGTTCGTTGAAGTATAGCGTCCCTTTTCAATATTGAGACTGTATGCGACATGGATGTAGTAAGGTAGAATCCGAATCACCATAATGCGTTCAAATTTCACGGTTATCCCACCGGGAATTGAATTCAAAACCCTAATAATTATAATAGTGCATGTGCAGTTAATCAGTAGGGTTTTCCACTTCAGTTTCACTTCTACTATTTCCCTTGTAATTTACTGATTCGTGACACCCCACAAATTTAAGTTAATGAAACATTAAAATTAAAAGAAACAATGACGCACTGATTTGCGTAAAATCAAGAAGTTGTGTCTCGCGTGAAATATTATATAATTTCTTGAAATATCCGTGATCATTGGAATGTGGAAAATAACTATTTTGCAATGTTCTAAATGCAGACTATACTATTGCATCCATGAAGTGTTCCATTTGATCTGGCATTTCTAAGCAACTTACACACAATTTGGTGGATAATTTTGTGATTTGATTGTGTCAGAACATAAAAGAACAAATTTGCACGGTATTTACAAAGTAATGCACGGAAGCTTATAAAATAGCAAAATGTATAGTATAACCATATCTAGGATTTATCCCAAAGCTTTTATATTTCTGTAAGCATCAGATAAAAGATAGGATTTTCGAATTACAGTGGGAAGTCGAAAATCCGAACTAATTGGGACCACTGGTAGTTCGGATTTTCGAAAATGACCAAGAACATATGATTTAGGCTTAAATATACTGAACGGCGAGCTCTTTTATCGATACAGTACATACAGTAATTACAATACTGTACGAAAGGTTACTTTCTGAAGAACCTGCTCGTACACTAAATTACCCTGTTCTTGTAACTCATACTTAAAACTTTACTTGTATAGGCCTAAGAGAAAATAAAAATTAAAATACATATGAAGACAAACAATTACATATGAATGAGATTTTGTAAAAACACTACTTCAAACACAGAAAATTGAATTAGTGTACTGTCACTAGCTTCTGGGAACTGCGTTCGGATTTTTGACGTTCGAATTATCGACGTCCTACTGTATATTAAGCAAAGTTTAATTTTAGTTTATTATTGTAATCATAAGTAATCATCATTGAAAATCATTATACATATTTTCAACTCTGGAAACTTGAAAAGGAGAGACCATTCTACAAAATATAATGTAAATTGCGAAACCTCATACAGCGATGTGACAAACGAACCATTAAGCGCTACAACTAGCAGAGATAGGTAAAAATAGCATGCAATCGGATTAATAGATTTTAAGTTTTGACATTCAGATTACATTTTACAGCTAACTTGAAGGTTAATAATAATAATAATAATAATAATAATAATAATAATAATAATAATAATAATAATAATAATAATTTACTACTCTTTCGCATGGGTCTTGAAACTTATGATGCTTTGGAAGGGTGCCTATTCCAGTTTGACAGCGTTGTAAAATGTGCACGTGTGTCTTGAAAGCGAAATAGTTCAGAAGCAAGACAAAATTGCTGTAAAAAAGCTTAGAAAGAATATTTTATTTTATTGCGAGTATCTATATATATAAAAGAGAACGTACAAATCCTTTGTGAACTCATCACGCTAATACGGCTGAACCGATTTCTTTCATTTTTGGGGGGTTGTTAGGATTTGGACCCTAGATGGTTTTTATCATATCACTTTAATTTTTAATTACCAGTGTCTTGAGATAATGGACCATTGAAGTCTCCATAGTTCATCATAGGTAAAAATAAACGTATGTATATGCAACCCGCATGACCACGTGACTCGGCGGGTTAACATAAATGACAGGCGCTTGCAATTTGAAAGCGAAAAAGTAAAAATTATCTAAGTAACAAAGTTTATTGCGTTCCGGGGTGACCGCAGCGAAGCGGGGTGAACGCTGCTAGTATGAAATAAGCTTGTCTAACATGTGCAACCAATTTGTTTGTTTACCAATAACGACGCTAGAGGGGCAAGAGAGCAGATACCCCCTCCTCGTGGCTTTGACTCCACTCAGATTGTCCCCTCAAACACGTATTATAATGGTCAACAAATATAAAACTCTCTCTACATAAACCATTTTAAACAGCTGAAATTAATTCGAAGCTAAACTTTAATGTCATGGAAGTAACAAGAGATGCTTTAAGTGATCCCCTTGCACTTGAAGACACAATTGCACACGTTTTTGCATGTTCTTGAAGACGTTGTGCAGAACATCGGGTATGATGTTCCGAATGTGACGTGTTAGTGGAGTGCAGCTTGGAGTTCTTGTATGGTGTGCGGATTGCCTTCATAGGCCTTTTCCTTCAACGTACCCCATAGAATGTAATCCGATGGAGTCAAGTCAGGTGAACGCGGAGGCCAGAGTCCTCGAGAGATGATGCGGTCATCGAAGATGTCCTGTAAAAAGCTCATCGCCTTGTGGACGGTATGTGCAGTCGCCCCATCCTGTTGGGACCAGGCATTCTCAATTTCACCGGACCTGTGAACAAATACGAATACCTGGTCAAATAGGGTTCAAATATGATTCAAGTATGTTAAACAATAAAAAATGTTTGATTACTAATTGCAATCATATCAGTCATCACTTAGCACACCACAACATGGCACTGCATAGTTAGTTTCTGCATATATTTTGTCGCAGGAGGAAGGGGCAATACTTCGGAAAATGGTAGTATTGGTGATTCTAAGCAAAAAAGTTGTTCATATCAACATGGGTCCTAATCCCAACGGTTTGAAAGCTACAAGTTGTGAACCATTTTCGACTTTGTTGCGTATTGCTCATCCTGTATATATTATACAGAGGTGAGACATAGCGAATTTGAAATATGATGGAATGGCTTTTCGAATGGTATGCATGCATATATATATATATATATATATATATATATATATATATATATATATATATATATGGATATGAATTTAGGTTCAAAATATGGAGTTTTACATAAATTAGAATAAAGTAATGCAATATATACATCCCTCTTGTATTTTTGTTAACTTTTATGTATATATACTATGCTATGATAATTGCCTTTTTAAATAGCTTAGTTATATTAAATAACTGAGCTCTGGGGTACGGGCAGTGTCCCCATCGCTTTTTCCGTGGATCCACCAGCCACTAGCACCATTCCAGATTTTGCCAGAGAGGGGGGCAAACATGATCCACTGATATAAATTTCAGGTTCCTTAGTACTATATTAGTATACAATTGATTAAGAAACATGGACTTCTCAAACTTGGGGGGGGGGCTGACGGGATGGGAATTTTATTTATTCTGAATTGACAAGAGTAAAATGCCAATGCGTCAGCTGGGACGATTGTTGGAGATAAAAACAAGAATGGGAATAACAGCAAGTGATGCGATGAATATCCTGTTATTTATCGATTCTGAATGTATAATACACAATCATCAGTACGTACATGAAAGGACGCGCTTGACAGGGCGCACAGCGGAGATTTATCTTACGAGAAATGGACAAATACAGTACCTTTCCTTATCTTCCTTTCCTTTATTTTTTGCATCCTATTAAAAAAAAAAAAAAAAAAAGAGTGAATGTGTGCTGGTAGATGCGTGTCTGGCTACGATTATTTTTAGTGTGTGGGAGAATTGCAGGTTCCGGTTTATATACACAAACCTCTTTCCTACTGCATTTTGCTTACCCCGTCCACCTTTTTATTACAGTTTGTGTGGGTGCGCTAATCTATGGGAAACAAACTTCCAGTGAAAAATGCTTTAACAGAAAATTTATACAACCACTGTTGACCTTTGCCACTCTTATCAACTTGTGCAATGCAAATGTGAGAATTTGATATGAATAGTCAGTGTGTGTGTGTGTGTGTGTGTGTGTGTGTGTGTGTGTGTGTGTGTGTGTGTAAACGCAGATACTGCAAGTAGAAATGATATTTTGTGTACCACGGGCATTGTTTTTCTATTATAATTAAATGTATACTCAACAGTAAAAGGGGAAAACAGTATCATAGAACTCTGTACTCAATGGAAAGTTAAATAATAGCTAACAGTCATTATTCATGTCAATTTTCAGAGTTTCCTCCAGAACATAATTACTTAATTTAAGGTAGCATTTAGCCATTTTAAATACACGCAAATTATTTATGTTCTTATTTATAGATACTTTATTTCAAACAAATAGCGTCTATTAAATTATTTCTCGTAAGTAGATTAAAGTTTGACTTGACTAAATGACACATAGAGAATGGCATATATAATTTACCTTGTAGTCATTTGCGGTGTTTTCCCGCAAGGATATTATGTACGCACGCTGTCTGCTCTAAGTTTAATTTCCGATTATTATTATTATTATTATTATTATTATTATTATTATTATTATTATTATTATTATTATTATTATTATTATTATTATTATTATTATTATTATTATCGTCTTCCAAGGTTTCTACCTAAAACTGGAAAATTTTGTATGTAGGTCCAGTGATTTTTCTGTTACTTGGATAGAAGAGAGAATTATTTTACTTCAAAGGTATATCACAATTTTCTGATTTATCTTTGTGTTGCAATTTGCAAAGTATCTTCATGGACATAAAGTAGTCGCGAAATCTGTCTGTTGTCCAATGGTCCAATTGGAAATAAATTACTACTGGTTTTACATAGACCTGGGCTAGCTAGGTCTATACTTAAATATAGTAGAATTTAATTTAAAATTTTTACAGTTGGTATCTTAATTTACTAACGGCCATACTATATCGGTTCAATGCGATTACTGTAGTTACCTATGGGTGTACAGTGGTGGCAATTAATCGAATTTACTTTAAAGAGTTAGCGACCTAGATAGCAAGAATTAGTGATAATTGGTATGAGTAGATTGACAGCCCAGAGCTCTTTATGGGATCGTCGTCTTCATCTCTCTCATCCCATGGGGTCATCGCTTGTCTTTAATTACATATTTTCCTCCACTCTTTTATCCTGAAGGTCCACCATTCTCCATCTTCTCTTCATCAGATCATCTAGTATTTCGTTCTTTCATCTCATCTCGTCTTCTCTTCTTCCTTTTACCTGTTACCTTCAGCTTCCCAATTTTTTTCAATATAACCGTATTTTCGTCCTATATATTCCAGTTATCTCAGCCTCCATTCTTGAAGCTTTTTGCTCAAGGGTCCCATTTTAACAATGTCCCTTATACAATAGTTTATTCTGTCTTTCCTCGTCACACCACACATTCATCTTAACATTCTCTTCTCCGCCATTTTCTTCTCGTGAGTCCTTGTGATTGCCCAGGTTTGACAACTGTACATGATTGCCTTTCTTATTACCGTTTTATGTATACGACCTTTGTAACCTGCAACTTTGCCACACAACATTCCGCTCATCATTCTTCAGTCTAGCAGCCAGATTATATTCTTTGATGGCTTTCTGTATGTAATCCACAATCCTGGTCGAGGTAGGATCAAAGGTACTTAAGTTTCAAGTTAGGTAATAGCTTTTCTCATGTAACCGTGAGAATCTCGCTTCTTAGTTGAGTACCACATGTTCTTTCTATCTTCGGTCTACTTTATCCGCTGCGGTTTCTAGTACACTTTTCCTTTTCTTGTTCCTGGTTTGTCTTATCTTTTCATAAAACATCTGCGAAGAGAATACTCCATGGTGCTCTACTTTTTACCCCACTACCTAGCACATCCATTACCAAATTTAACATATTTTATATGGCCTGAAAGATGATCCCTGATGTAGACCAACTTCCACAGGGAAAACCTACAATACCCTTCATTTAGGTCTCTGCTCCCTCATACATGTTCCTTACCAGTTGGACATATTTTTCAGAAACAACCTTCTCTCTCATGCATCGCTATAGCCGTTATTTAGCCATAGCCATATTTGTCGTACACCCTTTTCAAGTCTATGAAAACGAAGTACAATTCAGTTTGCACTTCCTTATATCGGTCAATCAACTGCCTCAACGTAAAGATAGCGTCCGTTGTTCCTCTTCGTGGCATGAGACCAAACTTCCTCTCCAACAGTAGTTTCCTGCTGTATCCCTCCAACTATTCTTTCCCAAATCTAGATGGTATGAGACATTCATTTAATTCCCCTGTAATTTCCACTAGTCTTGCACATTCCTTTAACCTTATAAATTGATACTAGTATTCTTCCTCTACATTCATCCGGGATCATCTAGTTCCACAATTTTTTCATGAGATCCCGCAAGATAAATATTCCTTCTTTACCCATGCTTCTCTAAACCTCTATGGGGACTTGATCAGCCGCCACTGCTTTCTCATTTTTAATATTCCTAATTGCATTTTCCATTTCTATTCTGTTTATCTCTTCTACCTCTTTCTGTTGCCATTCTACCTTCGTATGGTTTCCTCTATTTTTTTCTCATTTAGTAGCTTCTTAAAATACTCTCCACATGTCCTGGATCTTCTGGTCACGTACTTTACCGTAGTCTCTTTTATCTATTTGACTGATGCGATGTCCTTGGATGCTTCATCTCCTCCTTTGGAGATTCCCATTATTCGTCTGTATCCGTCTTTCTTTTCCACCTCTGCATAAGCGTCGTCTATGGCCTTTGTTTTGCTATTGCCACAGCTCTTTTAACCTTCTTATTTGCCATTTTATATGCCGGTATGTCTTCCATGCTACATGTTTCATTCCATCTTTTCTTAATCTCTTTCCTATACTTTATAGTCACTTGCACTTTGTTTCACCACCAAAGTCTCCCCTCCTTGTGGTGGTCTTTCCCTGACATCACTTCTGTTTTCGTCACGGTAAGACTATTCAACTGTCACCAATGCTATACATCTTCTAGTAGCTTTGCCTCTTGTAAAACCTTCAGTAAAAACCCAAAGTTCTTTTGAAGAAAATTATGTCGATGAAAAGCCAAACCAGTTTGTGAAAACAAACATGCTTCAGTGAAAAACGGAATAGTTTTTGGAGAAAACCGAATCAGTTAATTGCAGAAAACCGAAGTATCAGTTTTCGGTTTCCGGTTTTTGAAAGATGGAAATTTTGTAACCAGTAGACTTGACCCGGTAATTTTGGTATCAACAAAAGAAGCAAACGGAAATTTTGACACCAAAAAACGAAGCAAAGGGAAGTACAGGAAAATATGCTCTGCATATAATAGATATTTAAGTTGACGTATTATAAACTAGAATTAGGTGTATACAGTGACAGCTAATTGGCACCGTGGAAATTATTGAAGTACAGAAAAATCTGAATACAAATTTACGTAAACCCTACGGCAATCTGCAAAAACGTGAGACCATGGATGGCTTCGTCTTCCTAGATACGTTGGATTAATTTCTATATTGACGGATGAGATATTCCAACCAGATGTTTAAACTTGTTATTCCAGGACTCTCGTATGTTGTTTGTTCTCGGCTCGTTATTTAGTGTGGCGTTGTAAACATTCCATACTTCTGAAGAGAAAAGAGCGCTATAACTTTCTTATTGCATGGCTACCATAGACAGGCTCCTGGTGCCGAAGACTTGTTTTCGATTCTTAATAGAAGCTATTGTGGTTCAGCGTACACGTTAAACTGTAGATCAGTCTCGTATAGCTTCGTGCTAAAACGGAATGGAAAAACACGAAACAACAACAAAATGCACATATAAATGAAAGTTTGTGAAATGAAGTTTTAAAATATGATTGCGTATGGATTCTAATAGTTAACTACCATTTTCTCTTATTATATCGTTCCATTCCATTGTAATTACTTCTTCGTCCACTTCCATTTATCGTCTCTCATTTAGATTTGAAAATCGTAATCTCATTTAGATTTGAAAATCGTAATTTTAAGACTTGGTGTTTCCTTTTACATGTAGACTATTGCTCCTAGGGCTGTTAAATTGAAATTCCATATTCGAGCACTTGGACAAAAAAATCTTCGCATATTTGTTATTTGAATGAACAAATTATTTGTTTATTCAATTAATTTTAATATCACCATAATCGAATGTTTAGCTGTGGAACTTTGGTACATGTTATTCCAGATTTGATTGCCTCCTGGTGGGGTATAGAATGATCGGTGTTGGCCCAGCAACATGAGGAGATAAGAAGATGGCGAACTCCGGCATAATAAAACCAGAAATTGTAGTTATGTCCAATTTATACTGTTATGGAAATCGCTAATATTTATATCGACTCGTGCATATTATTAAAATGTTGCGAACAATCGTCCTTCTGGCTGAATGTTCAAACGCTGGGAACCAGTGGCAGCTTTGATGGAAGTTACATCGGTACCGGTAGATAAAAATTTCAATTTTATCACTACAAGTTAAGGGAAGAAAAGTTCTTAGTTTCAGAATATTGTGTACAAGAAGTAGCACATTAAGTAAGCTTTCTTCCCTTATGTTGTAGCAAGAAAATTAAAATTTTTACTGACGTGACTTCTTTCAAGAGCCACCATTGCTAAGAATCGAACTTAGTTCGTTTGATTGAAAAATTACGTTACTGACTTCTCTGCTGGTCTGTGGGCGCTCAAGCATGTGATTCAGGTCCGACAAGGGTTTCAAGAAAATCGTAAACCTTTATGTTGGCGGTCCTAGTACCACTTCTAATTGTCACAGGGACATGAACGATACCTCGTTGTAAAGATTATGGAACAAATTCCAACGAGATTACTTTTGTGCCCCCGTGCCACACCCATAGAAGACGACGACTTTTAAAAATGAGAATATTTTTGTTTTTGGAAATTTGGCAACAGTGTTACTTTTCGTACACAGGGAAAAAATATTTTCGCGTGTACGCCAGATGTTGTACACAAAGGATGAAAGTTCAATACCAAGTGAGAAGATAATTCCGAACGTGTTTTCCTACGAGAATCATCCTGTACATATTTTTTAAAGTATTTTGGTCTAACCTCACGTAGATAGCCTTAGCGACGTCTCTAATTGTTACAGAGATACAAACCATACCTCGTTGGAAAGCTTATGGAACACAGATTTCAACGAGGTAACTTTTGTGCCCCTCGCCCAACCCATAAAAGAAGAAAAAAAGAAACATTTTGTGGGACTATGGCAATACTGTTATTTGTCGTACGCAAGAAAAAAAATTCTCACATACACGCTATAGACATCACTTGTTAGTTGGTAATTTATCTGTATTGATACCACTTTTTATACTTGTAGCTCCTTTGGGGGAGAGTTTCCCCGCAAATGCTGAGGGGGAGGAGAACTAAGAACATCCAACTTACCCTTTCGCTGCAGTACCCCCGATGTGAATGAAACGCACACTGTTGGAAAGTTTTATCCTTCCTAAAGAGATAGACACCTAAATCATCTGTTTAGGTTAATTCGAGTCCAAGCTACGCAAGTTTAAACTACTATCCCAGCCCCTGAGCCATTGGTCCTGAAAAGGTTGTTTTCGGTGGGAGAGTTTTGAATGTACAACGGTGGTTGGAATTTCTACTTGAAATAGTAAGTTCAAGTCTCATAGCCTGCTTGCTGAAAAGGGACTTTGAGCTTCAATGATCAAACCATTGCCTTGCTTTCTTATTGTATTAGCTAGTTTTGTCATTATTGTTCATTGCTATACCAAAAGATGTCTGGATTGTCCACAATATAACCGTACGATAATAAGAATCCATAAACACATTTCTTCCTAAGATGTTTAGTATTATATATCCACGTGTTAACAAGATCTAGAGAGAACAGCTGTCAGGTAGTGCATTCCAGCACGTCTTGGAGGATGGGAACAAGACCAGTCGGTTTACTTTTCATTTAAATGATTGGAATTCATTATTTTCTTTAAAGACACTGAAGAAATACCCTCGTCCTTCCGGACTACAGCTGCTGGGTTTAATGGTAGATTTTTCGTCATAAGGGCTCACTTCATTTTCTTTTTTAGTATTATTGTAGCAAAGAGAGAACCTCATCAGTCTGATCCAGACTTTTTTTTTTTAAAAAAAAAATCAATTTTACAGCCAATATAAAAGTTGTTAAAATACTTTACACTCTGATGGTACGAAAAGAAAGAAAATGGCACGTGATCGCTAGTGGTGTTACATTAAAAAAAATCAACAAGTAACACTAGTAGACCGCTAATAAAGTCATTAGAAGAATGTGGATGTCTCAGATGTTGCGAAGACTGTTTATAACACCTTGCTTCTGAACAAAAATTGATTCTATCTTCTCAGAAATATTCAGTTTAACAGGTTAGGCTGCTTTGTAAGCGAAAGATAAGAACTACAAATTTTAAAATAATGATGAAACAATTAGTAAAATAATGGCAGAATGTTAGGAAAGTGATGACTTCCTGAAAAGCCTCACGGTCATGTTGTTCATTATAGTGGGCGAGAAGCAATGGAAGCTTCTGATGGAAGAAAGGCTCATACAGCTATAGAAAGCTAAAACATCGTGTTCCTGTTTTTTTTTCGCGGGTTTCTTCCGTTTCCCACCACATTTTCACTCCGCTAATTGTTTCATAATCATTGACTTTCAGTAATTGTAGTCTCCTTTAGCCTATTGGACGTAAAACCAGAAAAGAATTACTCATCCTCTGTTTTTATGAACCTCAATATATAACGTATTTCGGAAGCAACGAACAAAATCTGGAGAAACCGACATAGTTTGAAAGTCCTGATTAAAAAAAAAAAAAAAAACCTTCAAATTACCGTATTATAGTGTGTATTTACAATATACCAGGTAATTACACTCTCAGATTGGATGTTGTGCTTCATTAAAAGTACAAGACTGTTATTGGTCTTCCTTCCATATTAGTTGGATTAGGGTTTATCGTCCCTTTCAACAGCGATGAAATTGACATAGACCTACAGCTTAACGTGGGATCCGAACTGCAAGAGCTCTCACCGGCAATTGAATCCAGGTCTCCCATGCCACAGGCACATACGCTAACCATATAGTCACGAGTGAGCTCTTCTTTCATATTATAATTGTGGATATCAGCCACTGCAGGCAGACTTAATGTCGGAATTTACGGACAATTGTTAAGACTGGACTGCTATCACGGATCACACTCTCTTTTAATCCGTTCAAACGATGGATGAGTGTAAAGCTTTCTTCCCTAAGCTTATAGCTAGATTTGTTTTTCCGATGTGACTTCCCTCAAGGATGCACATAGTCGAGAAGGGAAGTATGAGATTAACTATGTATAGGACAGGATCCCATGCCAGATTTCTGTAAGGATATGGGTATTGGAGTTGCTTGAGTTACGGAGGTAGCCAGTTCGAAAATACGTATGTGCCGGATAATTGCCGAATCTTTCCCTATTAGGACTACGCAAGTGGGATTATGTAGATTAGTACAACCACCTGTCCGTTAATCCACACGATAACTCTTGAACGAAAGCTAATTTTTGAATTTTTCCAATAGATAGCTTAGAACGATTATCTCGACCGAGTTAGTTAAAATAAAATCATTCCATTCCATCTTCATAGGTGACGTGGTTATTTGATACGATAGCTATCCATATCCCATTTTTTGTAAGTTGGACAAATGTAGAATTTTCACATTGCACAGTTCGATGGAAGCAAACATCCTCCAAAGAGAGACATCTGCCGGACGAAATTGAAACTACTAGTTCTTGATTCTTTGTACTGTTTACCAAGAGTTTATTTTCTGTAAACTCGCGTAATAATTTAATACTATTGTATAATAATAATAATAATAATAATAATATCCAAGGATGAGGCATATCAGGCGATAAATGTGTACTTAATGACAAACTAATTTTTGTGACACTAAAAATATATATATATATATATGCCCTGATGTAATCTCTTTCTTTGTCAAACCAAAGCCCAGGGTGGGGACCTCTCATAATTTGTACTTGAGAGATTTGTACTGGCAATCATCATTTTTGGATTGGCGAGTGCGTCTGACTTGGAAATTTTGCGCCCTGTTATTAACAATGTACTGCTACCTTGCTAGTGTTATAATGAACAGTTTGGTTATGGTATACTTCAGGGATCACTTTCACCTCAATAGGTAGCGTAGTTCTACTACAGCATCAATTTTTAGGTTCACAAACAAATTTATTCTCGAAAAGTACGCATGAACTTTTACACGTGCCCATATCACCTAATTTGCCTTACTGAGATTTAGCGATGGATGTACGTCTCATGTTTGGACATCTTTCTCCCCGTTAAATGCTAATGTTGCTGTAGAACAGAGATCGTCAAACCGTCGATTGCGAGCTACTGGCAGATCGCGGGAACATTTTCGGTAGATCACGTTAACATTCCGGTTGGCTAACTTGGATCAGTGTTAGCTCCCAATTTGGGGTAAAAATCGCTGAATCTAAGGGATTAGACTTCGACTTCCTTCTCATGAAAGTTAATGGGCCTTATGCAGAGTCTTTCTGACGCGTGATTAGTACCATACTAAAGAGTTCGACTAACATTTGTTTCCTGCAGTAGTCAGACCTTTAGTATGATGCTAATCATACGTCAAAACGACTCTGCATAAGGCGGTATAAGTCTGATAAATATCTATTACTATAAATACATTTGTTATTTATTACTAACTATACTTCAATTTGTTTCTTATGTACAATTCAATTTCAGTTTCTTTTTGTTATGTACAGTTTAATTAAAATTGATGTCGTATTTACTAGAAATGTAAGTTTATAAGCAATAAACAAATGTAAGATTTTTTCTTTAAAAAAAGTTGGTAGTTCTTTTTGTTAGTAGCTCACAGTAGGATTTGAAAACGATGCGGTAGCTCAGAAGCTTCATAAGTTCGGTGACCACTGCTGTAGAATATTAATAATTGAAAACTTCATAAGGCAATCTACTATTGATATACTATTGTAAATTACAATCTTAATATGCTTTAACATATCTGTTATTTACATTGAACAATTGGGCCATTTAAAAAAAAATATTGTCCAAAGGTATATAACAAATGGGTTTCGTTTGACATTGTGAAACTACGATAAACTTCCAGACTACGCGAACTCAACACTGAATTGGTCCTAGTAGATTGTAATTTCCAGTTGCAATATAAGAATAATGTCAAGAGATGTAATTCATACTTGGGACACTGAACCCTTATTAGAAAGCAATTTCTTGCTGTCTCTTACCATTTTTTCTCTATAAAGATAATTATTCAAACCGGAAGTGATAGATTTCTACAACTTCCGGTTGTACTAGAGGAGCGAACTCTGAGATGTAACATATATTTTTTTGGATGCTTAATCGATTACAGAAAATTGCTTCTCACTCTCTCGTACCATTTTTGCTTTGTGGAAATTCATAGTGAAACCGGAAGTAGTAGTCAAATTCTACCACTTCCGGTTTGTAGTAGAGAGATGAGGATGAATAGGCTGTACTGTTTTTTGTATGACGATCAATGTTGAAACCGGAAATTAATCTATACCACTTCCAGTTTGAATAAAGGGTTATGGACGATATTCTTGAAAGGCTGAATTTGATTCCAAGAATTCACGTCTCATTATTTCTTAGTTTTTGCTCTACATCGATCATTATGAAATCTGAAATGGTTAATTTTTACTACTTCCAATGTCAATATAGTTAACGAAAAAATTAAACATGTTTTAGAAACTATGGATCTATTTTTACAAAGCCGCTTGTCGCTACCTCGTACAGTTTTTGCTCTATGGCGGTTAACGTTCGAACTGAAAATTGTTAATTTCTGTCACTTCCGGCTTGACAACAGTAAGACTGGCACACAATCTGTTACACAATGATGCTGAATAGATTCCAGAAACCTCCTTTAGGCTATCACTTATTGTTCTTGCTGTATACGGATTAGTTTTGAAACCGGAAGTAATAGTGGTAAATTTCTACTTTTTCCAGTTTTAATAAAGAAGTCTGGATATTGATGTTGTCTTCCCTTTAGACACTGAATTAACTAAAAACAAAATCTTGTTGCTATCTGTTATTGTTTTTTAGTTCTATGGCGATCAACGTTGAAATAGGATTTTTTTAAAATTGCTACTATATTTCTGGTTTGAATAGAAGGTTAATGAAGGACAGAAAATTTATTCTTGGGACGATGAATCAATTTTTTTTTAAAAATTCTTCTCGATGTCTTCCGTTTTTGCTCCACTTGTTAAAACTCAAAACTACTGGCATTTTTGTAAGACTTCCAGTACTTATTCATAGCGTAGTTTGGAAGTCATAAAAGGTGTTTATGGTCCATGTTAAATCTATGTTCTTAATCTATACCAGCTATACATAATCCTATTCCCTCTAAATGAGACTAAAAGTATAATTAACTCTTAAAATTTAATTTTCAATATCTTCCTACTAATATGTTTTCAGAATTGTTCGTATTTCCGATAACTCAAAATAATAATGAATTCACATTTCCTCCTAAAAATAAAAGATAATTAAGAGATAAAGGTAAAAAACATTTTCAAGCAAGATATATTAATTTTTGGTCACTTTTTGTATCTAAGTAACGTGAAAGCTGAGGTAAATGAGTGGAGGATACAAAGCAGGTTCCCTGTAATAGGCAACAGTGGTTGGTGGTTGTAACGCAGGAGGGATTCTGTTATTAGTATGGCAGGGAATTTTGTTGAGGTGATGCAACTATTGATTGTTCGACGGTGATATTGCAATTCCGTTGTTGGATTTGCATTTAATATCCATGCCAATCATACTGTGATTACAAGTTGTGGTTTCGTCCTTGTCTCAGCAGCTTTGCCTGCTGTTTTCATATTACAACCTGATGAATGATGAGATACAGACCTTCGTCCCAATAATCTTTCTGTAATTGAACAGCCGGTGGAGAAACCGTCATATCGCGTCTACTTTCTGGCTTGCTTTCTCTCTCTCCCATCAGTTAAATCACATCAATATTCGCCGTGCGTAAAATTGTACCTGTTACGGAAAGCAAACGACCCAATAGTACTAGTACATGTATTAGAGATTGATGGGGCAATTCGATTGAACCTAAGACGAAGGAACAAGATAGCATTTTTTAAAAAAGGCTGTTGATTGAATATAAGAGGACGTTTTTAATATTTTTTGTAAATAATACCTTGTACATGAAAATATTTGTATATGTATATATAAAGCTGAATGTTCATTTGTTTATATATTTCTCCGTTAAACAAAAAATGTACACCATTTTCTTGACATACTTATAGGCAAATGTAGGAAATAGATCGTGTGTTATTTAGAATTTTAAAAATGCATCTCTTTAAAGTGTGCCAAGCTATATTACAATATGGATTTGCCAGTTAGGAACTTTATGCTCTGAGCTGCTATATTCTTAAACTGACGGTAATTTCAAATGTTGAGAAAGAGTATTTTTCTCGTGTTTGTCGAAAACAAGGGTATTTATGCGTCCTGTAGACTTCAGGACTATAACAATCATACCCATCCATTAATAATAATTTAAATTTGAATTTATTGATAGTAGTGACCACAACCTAAGCCATAATTAGTCACAAATACACAAACAAAATACAATAGAGGATTACATCATAATTCAAAATAAAACAAAATAAACACATTAAAATAATAGTACATCAAAATAATTTAAACAAGTACACTACTATATGTCATTCACGGACTTTAGATATAAATAATCAACGCTTTGATTTCAAAGTAAACTTTCAGCGTTACCTCCATTCACGTATCTATTACGTAAATTGAAAACTCTGATGAGATATAAAACGAAAGTAAAATATAGTAAATACTAATAAAATTAAACAATTTTATAAAAAAAAAATAACAAAAAAAATGATTAAATAAAAATAAACATACTTCAAACAAAATATAATTAGAATTTTATAGACAATATACTAGACAAGACAATGGCAAATTTATATATTTACTTGACAATACATTCTAAATACTGTATTCCTTTTTAAGTAAAGCAAAATTTATATTAAATAGGTCAATTCTTAGAGATTTTTGTTTATATTCTCTACGCTATTTAATAGTGGAGTATCAATTAGTCATTACTTAAGGTAGATCGATAGTCCCTAGGATTGTGAGAAGGAACTCGAATAGGCAGATGTTCGATTAGGTTCATCCTAGTATGTATCACATCATGAATGAGCCTGATTTTCCTAAAATTTCTTCTAACGTCAAGAGAGAGCAAATCAAGCCTAGCGAGAATTTCCCCAATAGTCATCTCGTTCAATTTAAATTTAAATCGAAGCCAAGCCAAAAAAGAGATTTGAAGTGACTTAAGAACTTGAGCAGTACTACAAGATCTCTGTTCCACATTAAAGTTGCATATTTCAAATGAGATCGAAGATAGGCACAGTATAAAATTTTACAGGTTACAATATCTTTAAAGTCTTTAGCAACCCATTTAATAAGCCCAAGATTTCTTTTGGCTTTAGATATCATAGTAGAAATATGTTGATGAAATAATAGCTTACTGTCCATCATAACACCTAAATCCTTATTAGTTGAAACAATTTGTATTCTATGATGATTGATTAAATATGAGAAAAAGGATACATTCGTTTTCCTAGAAAACGATATAATGTTGGTTTTATTCATGTTCAAAGGTAGTGCATTCTGAATGGACCATTGATAAACTGAATTAGTATCAGCTTGTAATTTCAAGTGATCTGACAATTTACTATTTCATAAAAAATCTTCAAATCATCAACATACAAAAGAAAGGGACACTTCAAAAATTTACCAATATCATTTATATGTATTATAAACAAAAGGGGACCCATATTTTATCATTGAGGAACATCCGAAAAAAAATATTGTACACAGATGATTTGCAACCCATATCTGACTACAAATCTACAACCAAACAAGTATGAAGCAAAGCATCAAAGATTTAGGAATTTCAAAGGAGTCAAGTTTCTTAAGAAGAATATGATATCTTGTCGAAAGCTTTGGCAAAATCAAAATAGACTGTATCGACTTGACCACGATTATGAACAACAGGAGGAACCAATGTCAAAAACTTATTCAGGTTTAGTTCCGTAGATTTGCTTTTCATAAATCTATACTATTCAGGAACAATTAGATATTGAACGGAGGTATAAAAATGGTTTTAAATAAGTTGATCAAAAATTTTAGGTATTACATCAAGAATGGAGATAGATCTATCGTCACAGTCCTTCCACCAGTTTTAGGAATTGGAGTTACAGCAACAGTTTTCCATACATTTGGATAGAAATGAGAGGTTTAACTCCAATTAAACAATGATGTCAAGATTGGAACAATTATTTTAGATATATCTTTAATTATAAAAATTGGAATTTGGTCAAAACCTACAGAAACTTGAACATTCATTTTTTTTAAATAACATCAAGCACCTGTTTAGTGTTAAGATATTTGATCACTACAAAATTGATTGGCCATAGAAGTATCATTACTATCACTTACATTAACTTCATCTTTGTGATAAGAAATGGAAATTCTGTTCTTTCTGTTCAACATTTTTGTTCTTATTTGCAAGACGTGGAGCAATGTTGTTGTCACTTTGTGATCAACTGCTTCAAATTGCTTGGCCATAGCCTCAGATAAGTCGAGGATCAGAGACCAATTCCTCGTTAACTAATACTGCCTTATGACCTTGTTTAGCATTAATTTTGTTTTTCGTATATTTCCAAAATCTTTTAGGATTATTTTTTAAGCTTTCCTATATTTTACTATAATATTTAGTTTTATCAATAAAAAGTTGCTTCTTAAAATTAGAACGATAATTGGAAAATACATTATAATCCTGAGTAGATTGGGTTCTTTTATACTTCTTATGAGCATTGTTCTTTATAATAAGCAAATAAACTATATTACGAGAATACCATCTCGGATATCTAGAAATTGATAGTCGCTAATGGAACATTATTCCTAATTGCTTGCAATATAATATTGCTAATATTTTGAGCAACAGTATCAATACTTTGATTCAACAAAATATTGGTTCCGGGAAGCTCGTGGACTTCTCTATATAAAGATAATTACTCTTCTGATATAGCAAGAAACTATCATTTGGTATCCCTTGTATTAGAGATGATAATTTGACAACAATTTCAATAGGATCATGATACTGATCGGGCGAAACCAGATTACTACTAAATTGAACATAGGTATTATACAGAACCTAGATCGAAATCAGACATCCCAGAGTCAACATTCAAATCCATATCATCCAAGAAATTAAATAAAATTTTAGCCTTGGCGTTAGAATAATAGTTTATATCGTTTGAAAAATTTCTGTTCCTCTAATCAACTTTGAAATTGTGATTAGCGATTTCAATATATCTAAAGTTCAGAAAGTTCAAATTAAGATAGTTCATAAAACCTGTAACAGAATAACTTGGATGAAAGTAACAACATGCAACTAATATTTTTTCATTCAATGTATCAATTTCAGATTATAAATCAAATCTCCTTTGACATCTTATGTTTGTTTTAACTGCTAGTAAAACGCCATCACCTCTGTTACATTGATTAGCAATATAATTCCCATCAGAACGAAAATGTTTATAAGTTTCAGTAAAATAGTCACCAGTATGTTGATTGTCACTAAACCGTGACCCTGTTACAGCAATAATATCAAAAAAAAAAAAAAAAAAAAAAAACAGTCAGCAACAGAAGGACAAAAATATATTACTCTTGGTTCTAAGTCCACGAACATTTTGATACCAGATATGGACTTCCATATTGAACTAGTTGTTGTTGTTCACATTATTAATCTGGTTTTCGAAATTGGTTGTTAATAATAATAATAATGTTGGCAAAATGTATTTTCTAGTTATTCCCAGTTAGTGTATATAGAATATTGGGATTCCAAATTACACGAAATGTTTGTTGGGTTTACGTTGACAGGTAGTTCACTAATGTTTGATAGAGCGGCCAGTTACAACGTAGAGCCAGCAGTACCTTTTCCCAAAGTTAATCCTCCTGTCTGTACTGCTGTTACGAATTTTTTCCGTAGAAAATCTCCCTAAAAATTTATTTATCCCACATGTCACCCATAAATACCTGTAGACATAATATAAAACATGGCGGATACCCCTTGAGCTGACAGGACTAATTTCTTGTAATTTCAAAGATGCTATTAAAGATAAACATTTGTATTAGATTTTTTTATGTATAAAATGAGAATAATTAAATTTGGACGAGAAAATAAGTAATTTTTGTTAGGCTAGTAAATTTTACTGACAACGTAGTGTAATATATATATTACACTCTACGTTGTCAGTAAAATTTACTAACCTAACAAAAATTACTTATTTTCTCGTGATATATGATATTATAGTGTCATGGAGAAACCGTGGAATGACTGTCCATATCAGCGTAAAGTCGTACACACACATGCGAAAAATGCATATTTCATCAATGTCCAATGAGTGTGCAAAGGATTCCCAGCTCACGGTTTCTCGTGTTCGGAATAACGCGTGCTGCGATGTATTTTGTCACGGTACCAGTTTCCACCTACAAGCGTGAAACAAAATATTGCCTCACATATTATTGTAAAATGATTAAGGATTTTTTTCTCTCTCTTTTTTTTTTTTTCGGAAATTCTACGAATAAAACAGATTTCAAATGAAACAGCCTTACGTGCAAAGATATTGAGCATCCTATGTACTCTTAATGAATGCTTGTTTGTTTCTCCCGTATGCAAATTCACACAAACTGTAATATTCTCCATTGTACGAGGTTACCTATTATCAGTGGCGTATTTACGGGGTGGCTATCGGGCTTAACCCGCCGAAATAAATTTGTTATATGCAAAACTTCATTAAAATTTACCGAACCCAAAAGGAAAATAATATAAGTGCTTGTTCATGTGTTGTGCATAGCCCCCCCCCAAAAACAAAATCCTAAATACGCCACTGCCTATTATATACTATAATTAAACTCATCTCTGAGCAAAGCATAACAATCTATTATTATAAAACTAATAAATTGTGATAAAGTAGTGTCTGATGAAGCAAGGGTTAGTTGGGGAAATTGTCACGAGGTATTAGTTTTATAATAATAGTTTATGCTTTGCTTAGCGATTCGTTTATTTTTTAAATTCACACATCGGCTTTGCATACTTCTAGATAACTAACTATATCGAAGAGACCATAGGCTATTTAGGTGTTTTAATTCGTATCCTAAAGGGGGCGAGAGAACGTTAAAAAAGGTGGTGGTTTAAAATTTATGCCAGGAAAGCCCATCAAGTTAGGGAGATGATACTTCAGTATATACAACCCTCATTAAAAATGATTGGTCCTGTGCCCCACAGTTTTCAAAAATTCTGCTTGTACTAAAATGGAAAAACAAAAATAAAATGCCATCTTTCGGTTAAACATATCACGATGATGCCTTTTAGTCTAAGGGAGAGGATTGCTAAGGCAAGTGAATAATGGCGGAAGAATTTGGAGAATGAGAAAGTGGAAGGAAACGGGAGTACCCCGAGAAGACCCACGGTCATGATGTTATTCACCACAATCTTAACCGGAATATATCGGGCTGGAAAGGAGGGGTAAATCCCCACGTTAAGCGGGTTTGCATATCCAGGCTCCTAACTATGAAAACATTTACGCTCACTCCAATTTCAATCATTTTACGAATTCAACCTGTTTTACGTATGTTATTAGGACATAATATCGATTGTGATTTATTCTAAAAACACGTTTATACATTGCAAGAGCTGTAACGTCCAAATATTTACTGAGAACTCATAGTTGTATCGGAATAAACAAAAGCGAGTATGGAACAGTAAACTGCTTTCACAAAAGGCAAAAGAACATGTGCAAAGGCATATAAAACGGTCGAGTGGTTTGGGTCGATACACTATCAATCACATGTTTGTGTGTTCAAACCCGGTAGGAAGTTGTTTATTTTTTTAGTGTCTTCCTATTTTCATCCGGAGGCTGAAAATATTTCTTTGAGTAACTCATTGAAAACTTCTTTTGTTTCAAATTCGATTAGAACGGAACGTTGTATGAATTGCGAATCTTAAATCCATAGCTTAAAAAAAAAAAAAAAAAATGAAGTATACTCACTACTCCATTATCCTCTGATTTGTAACGAGAAACTTTTTATAAACAGTGGTGACTTCAGAAAATTATCCTCGGGGGGAATTTCAATATGCGCGTGGAGGGCAAACATTGGTAGTCCACATTGAGCACGATCGAATATATGGTCCTGAAGGCAGAAATTTCTTAGATCGAAAGGGGTCTCAAATTCTCCGTCAAATCACGTCTTGAAAGTATCATTGCTTAAAAGCTTTTCGGAGCAAATATAATATTACACTTGTTTCTCGTTCTACATTTAGAATTGGTAAAATCATAACTTACAGAGGATTATAATAAAAGCATAAAAATTACAATACCAATCATGTATAAATTATCCTGTAAGTTACCAACTTTGGGTCAGATTAAAACTCAAATATTTGTTTTCGGATTGCACTTAGAAGTAGGTCCTCTCTATATAATCCTGATTGGAAAGCCATGTATAACTCTAATTAATCAATATTTATACAAATATTTTTTATTTTACTATTTTTACTATTCAATATTATATACACTTCATTTCCAAAATCAAAATCTCGAAACTGTATATTGTACGAGTGCAGATTCGGAAATAAATGATTATTTATCATATATATTGGTCTCTATTCGAAATTCTATTTAATCGAATCCGACAAGAACACAGACAGAAACTTTGAGAACAGGTGAAAAAAGAGAGAAAAAGGTGCTGTACCCGGCGGAGACTCGAACTTAGTTCGAATAGTGCTTGATAAGCCGAACGCCTTAGACCACTCGACTATGGTAACAACTAATGATTGTAGCAAAGGCTTCGAGTAGTAGTTCCTATTACAGAATAACGTTTTCTATTGCCTAAAATTTAAACCTAATTTACTTTGATATATCTATTAATTTGTTTCATGAACACGTTTTCGTTACTTTGATGAATGATGTATGTTGTTGATATAGATTCTATTACACGTTCTTTCGTAAATATTATAGAAAGTATCATGGTTATTTATGATCTTTCATGGAAATTGACTGGCGCATGCGCAGCACACAGACAGTTCAATTGGAAGGCGAGGAAGGAAACGCTAACACACTGTTAGAATGTTTCCCTCACAAGCAGTAGTTCCCAACCGAGGGACGGCGGGACGCACTTCCTCCTCCTGGGGTGGCGTGAAGGGTTTACGAAGTCCCTTCGTTGTGTTATATTTCTTGAATGATTATGCACAATATACAGTCACATCTTCGACACCTTTGGAAGTGATAAATCGTAGTATAAATAAATCGTCCTCCACACACAGTGATTGTTGCTTTTCCAAGATTATAAACTGGAACACTTTTTATTTCAATAGAATATAAAAGTTTCCATGGGAGGGGTTACAACCCCCTGGGTCTTTGATATGTCACCGCCTAAACTGTAACTTTGAAGTTAGAATCGAAAAATGGAGACATGTGACCTACTAAATATATTTTTAGTTCATTATACATGTTCATAAATAAAATATCCACAATTACAATGACAGTAAATGCTAAGTAATTATTGTAAATGTTAGTACTTTCATTTTCCCTCTCTTCTCAACTGAGCTTGAAAAATGTAAAAATGGGAGGTTAAGAATTTCAAATATTACGTATATTTTAGCGTATTACGAAATTATAATTAATAGAATCCGGCAGGATCACAAACAGAAACGTCAAGAAGAGGTAAAACCAAATTGTACTGTGGTGGGATTCAAACTACTCCTGAATGGTGCCTCAGAATCTCTAGCCGAATGCCTTAGTCCACTCGGCTAATGTCACAAGTTGAAAATATAGTAAGCGTGTTTCGTGTTCAATCTTTTGTTACAGTATGAAATTTATTTTGTATTCTCTGAAGTTTAAGCCTATTTTGGCCTGATGTAATAGTCTGTTGAAATTGTTTTATGTTTATGGTATTCTTTACTTTGACGAATGATGTTGTTAATATGGGTTCTATTACGTATTCGTTCATAAATATTACAACAATTGTCAGGATTATTTATGATCTTTCATGAAAACTGACTGGTGCATGCGCAGTAGAAACAGAAAGATGCACTTTACCGACATTTGTCATACACGCCAGAACGCAAATTTCTAACAGGTTCTGAAAATGCCTCGCTCTAAAGGTTGTGGAGAACTGTCTGTTGCTCTGAGAGGAGAAATCATAGGCCGAGCAAAAATGGGACAAACTGTGCCTCAGATTGCTAGAGATCTGGGATGTGACAAGAAAATGGTCAAGAAATGGGTTCAGCGACATGAAGAAGGTGGTGAGTGGTTCAGGTCTCGGTCAAGAAGTGGAAGGCCAAAAGTGACAACTGCAGCTCAAGATCAAGCTTGTTACAGAAGTAATGAACAGACCTCTACGCCACACGTCAATCCTCTTGGACAAAGCCAGAGAATATAATTGTTCTCACGAAACAATAAGAAGAAGATTATTGGGGGCTGGTCTACACTGTTCAAGACCCGCTAGGAAGACTCTCCTGACTGAAACTCACAAGGCCAGACGAATGGAATAGGCACAGAATAACATAACCTAACCTCAGTCATATTGGGACTTAGTCATCTGGACCGACGAGAAGGTTTTCAAGTCTAACCAACAAGGCAGAGTTATATTGTATAGACCGCGCGGAACCAGGTATGCTGAACAAAATATTATCATAACTTCTTGTTCAGGACGAATATCAGCACACTTTTGGGGATACATGACGGCTGCTGGTCCTGGAGATTTGGTTGCGGTGCCTGAGAGAATGAACAGCAGTGTTTACATTAATATCCTCGAAAATACGTTGTTACCGTCCTTAGAAAGAAACTTCCCCGAACAGGAAGAATATATATTTATGCATGACAACAGTGCTGTTCACACTTCCCGGCAAACACGAGAGTGGCTAAATGAACATCCAGAGTTAATTTGTATTGAGTGGTCCCCTCTATCCCCAGATTTGAACCCAATTGAACATCTCTGGGCCTACATGGTGCAAGAATGGGAAGAGAGACGTGAAGACAGAGACCAAATGTTACTTCAAAATCATGTTATGGAACTGTGGCAACATTTTCGTGACACACCGTCGTATTGCTCGAGACTTGTATCTAGTATCCCCTCCAGACTTCAAGAAGTTATTGACTCTGGAGGTGATTACACGAAGTACTAGTCTGTTATTTTTTGTGTAAACATTTATTTAAGTTTCATTTATTTATTATATTTTTTCAAGAGCAATACTTTCGTTCTTCATTCTTTTCCTTTGCTTGTTTACTTATTAGTTCGTTAAAACGTTAAGGAAGAGTAGTATATCTTCAAAAAGTATTTGTGAATTTACTTTGAACGTTTCTAAGAATACATTTACTTTTTTTTCTTACTCTATATCATGCCCAATATTACTTTCATTTCAGTTAATTAATAACTTTATTTTACATCTCGGATAAAAGTATTATTACCTTTTTAACGATGTTTTTCCTTTTGATTGTGTAATTTCTAGTTTCATTGAATTATCCCAATTCGAATGAATAAATCACATTTTGTTTATTGTCCCTTCCTTAGCTAGGTTCGAATTCGAGAACAATGTGGTGTAATTTACGTTCTTTATTCTTCATATTGTGCAGTAATGACAATATTAATTATTTTTCATGAGTCCAGTTGATCAGTGAGAACTTGGACAAACATTAACCTGGTGATTCTTTACGCAATGACAAGAGTAAAATTCATTTTAGCTGTTCTTTATACTTCACAGCGATGAAACATTCTAACAGTGTGTTAGCGTTTCATTCCTCGCCTTCCAATTGAACTGTCTGTGTACTGCGCATGCGCCAGTCAGAAATATCATAAATAACCCTGATACTTTCTATATTATTTACGAAAGAACATGTAACAGAATCTATATCAACAACATACATCATTCATCAAAGTAACGAAAACGTGTTCATGAAACAAATTAATAGATATATCAAAGTAAATTAGGTTTAAATTTTAGGCAATAGAAAACGTTATTCTGTAATAGGAACTACTACTCGAAGCCTTTGCTACAATCACTAGTTGTTACCATAGCCGAGTGGTCTAAGGCGTTCGGCTTATAAAGCACCCTTCGAACTAAGTTCGAATCTCCGCCGGGTACAGCACCTTTTTCTCTCCTTTTTTCACCTGTTCTCAATGTTTCTGTCTGTGTTCTTGTCGGATTCGATTAAATAGAATTTCGAATAGAGACCAATATATATGATAAATAATCATTTATTTCCGAATCTGCACTCGTACAATATACATTTTCGAGATTTTGATTTTGGAAATGAAGTGTATATAATATTGAATAGTAAAAATAGTAAAATAAAAAAATATTTGTATAAATATTGATTAATTAATTAGAGTTATACATGGCTTTCCAATCAGGATTATATAGAGAGGACCTACTTCTAAGTGCAATCCGAAAACAAATATTTGAGTTTTAATCTGACCCAAAGTTGGTAACTTACAGGATAATTTATACATGATTGGTATTGTAATTTTTATGCTTTTATTATAATCCTCTGTAAGTTATGATTTTACCAATTCTAAATGTAGAACGAGAAACAAGTGTAATATTATATTTGCTCCGAAAAGCTTTTAAGCAATGATACTTTCAAGACGTGATTTGACGGAGAATTTGAGACCCCTTTCGATCTAAGAAATTTCCTCCTTCAGGACCATATATTCGATTGTGCTCAATGTGGACTACCAATGTTTGCCCTCCACGCGCATATTGAAATTCCCCCCGAGGATAATTTTCTGAAGTCACCATTGGTTATAAATAGTTTTTCGTTACAAATCAGAGGATAATGGAGTAGTGAGTATACTTCTTTTTTTTTTTTTTTTTTTTTTTTTTTTTGGCTATGGATTTAAGATTCGCAATTCATACAATGTTCCGTTCTAATGGAATTTGAAACAAAAGAAGTTTTCATGAGTTACTCAAAGAAATATTTTCAGCCTCCGGATGAAAATAGGAAGACACTAAAAAAATAAACAACTTCCTACCGGGTTTGAACACACAAACATGTGATTGATAGTGTATCGACCCAAACCACTCGACTGTTTTATAAGCCTCTGCACATGTTCTTTTGCCTTTTGTGAAAGCAGTTTACTGTTCCATACTCGCTTTTGTTTATTCCGATACAACTATGAGTTCTCAGTAAATATTTGGACGTTACAGCTCTTGCAATGTATAAACGTGTTTTTAGAATAAATCACAATCGATATTATGTCCTAATAACATACGTAAAACAGGTTGAATTCGTGAAATGATTGAGGTTGGAGTGAGCGTAAATGTTTTCATAGTTATTAGCCTGGATATGAAAACCTGCTTAACGTGGGGATTTAATTTTGTGAAATTTGGTACATCGTTGAACCATTTGAAATGAATTTTGAAAGTAGTTAACACAGGGGTGTACGCAGCAAGTTTTTCTTGGACAACCCCAAGACTTTTTCAGAGGGTGGAATTTTACATATTAAAATTGAACCAAAGGTCTTGTTTCAGAAGTATGTGAAAATATTAACTCACAATGCATAGTTTACATACATATAATTCATTATTATTATTATTATTATTATTATTATTATTATTATTATTATTATTATTATTATTATTATTATTATTATTATTATTTAGTTCCTGTTTAACCGAAGTATTGGCGTGCGCGACCTCGGTGTGCATTTCACCTGGTTGTACTGAAGGAGCACTAAAGGTATTGAATTAGCATCATGAGGAACTTTGGGAAGGCACCTGAAATAAGAGGTATCCATCTTCGATCTACAAAGCTAGAAATAATAGCCCCTGGGGACTGATGCGCTGGACACGCATCACCCAGTTGAATAGCAGTCATCTGGATGGCCATAACCTTTCGTGGTCTGTACCACCAGGAAGTTTTTGTACTTCTTAGCAAATTTCATTCGATTCTAATACTGCACTGAGAAAAAAAAAAAGTGTAGGATTTAAGGAGAATTCTTGGATAATATGCTTTCTAACATAATAAGCAGGACACTACTGTCCAAAGATGCTGCAGTTCAGGCTTGGCATGATGTTTCTATAAGATCGTATGCAAGAGCATATACTCGACTTTTAGTATTAAAATTTTCGATTCTTTATTCAGAAAATACTTAATATGAGAATTCGCTTATGTTGGAGGTGTGAAATTAGATTTATAATCACATTAAAAAAATGTTGCAGCGTTTTCGAAAATTACACTTCTAAAGGGAAAAAGAAGGGCAGTTTTTCACAATTAAATTTCCGGTTTTGTATTCATTACAGCGTAATCTTGCAGTTTGAAGAACGGACGCTTCTTCTTTGCTGTATTATAAACGTGCTTCATTTGCTGTAGTAAAATGTTTACTTAAAAGGCGAACTCCGTTTTGGGAGGCAATAAGTCGTTTGGTGGGAAGGTTCCAATTTTCGGCCCCCCCCCTCCCTCCTCCTGAACTAATGCTTATCTCTAACGGTTTTTGTCTTGTCGCCTTGATTAAAAATGAGTCTAAGAGTGGAAAGAGATTCAAAATTTATGCCAGAAATAGAGTATCTCAGAAGCTCCTGAAATTACAGGTGAAATTTAGTATTAAATTAACTAGACACGTGTCTCAGCGTTTCCGGAAGTTTTGCTTCTAAGGGGAAGAAGATGACAATTTCTTTATTTTAATTTCCGAGAAAGAAGAGTATCTCAGGGGGTTTCTGAAGTCACTGAAATAAAACTTTCTAATTGAAAATGATTTGACCAGTGTCACAACGTTTCCGAAAATTCGCCTTCTAATCGGAGGGGAAAAGAAGGTTCAGGGGAGTATATGAATTCATTTGTAAAAGAGCTACAATTTCTGGTATTTTTACCGGTACTTCATCAGGTAGTATCGTATATAATACAGAATTCATTATACAGGCAGTACAGCTAGGACTTTAAAACCGTTTTTTATGATACATAGAAATAAATGAAAAAGCACTCAGTGTGTGTGGTTATTAACTGTATTAACTAAAATAAACAAAGCAATTTGATTCCACTATAAGGAAGGAAATGTATGAACCCGTCGTTGCTTCATTCCATAGAGTCTGTTTTTTTTTTTTTTTCATTTTCCATACCAGTCCCATAATTCCGTGTGTTTGTGATGTCACGGAGAGGATCTTCCATTTCAGTGTCAGCCGCGTTATCATCAAGGTGATTGAAGAGGCAATAGCACGAACAGCACGTGACTCTAATTAAAGATCTCTGGAGAAGAAGGGCTGAGAGAACGAGTTATCTTTACACAGAGACTAGTTTTATACTTCAGAAGGGGAAGGATTTCAGAGCAATTTGTAATTTCTTCGAGGGAACAGAGATACAAAATTGCAAATGGCACATCATTGCGGTGTGCTTAAAAAAAAATAAGAATTCATACTCTTCACCTTCTAACAGATACTACAAAGTTATTATTATTATTATTATTATTATTATTATTATTATTATTATTATTATTATTAGTAGTAGTAGTAGTAGTAGTAGTAGTTGTTGTTGTTGTTGTTGTTCCTCTCCCCGAACCTTTGTCTCGCTGTATGCTATAGGTTAAAATCTTTATTACTAACATTTAACTTTTTAAAAGTTTGCCAACTAACTTGTAGTTACACAAATATTAATGCTCAAGTCTAAATATAGCTACGCTTGGTAATAGTACTGCTTCACGGAAGTTGCGAAGCGTAGTACATTCATATACTTCCTGTATGTGCCGAAGTTAAGACAGGGTCCCCGGGCGCCGAACTAAGGGGGCGACAAATCGGGAGAAAAAAGGAAAGAGATAGGAAAAATTGCTTGGAATATATGTATGGGGGGCGCCGTCGTATACTCTCGCCCCGGGCGCTGATTTTCCACGGCAACCGGTTAAGATTATAGCTTTTCTTCCAAACAGTGTATATATTAATGAACTAAACAAACTAACTCACATCAACACAAGAAAAAAGTACGTATGAATCAGTGGGGGGAAAAGATTAGTTTCGGAGCTAGGGCAGTCCAGAAGCGTGGAAAAAAATGTACGTTATAATCTGCGTTATTTCGAACACTAGGAACCGTAGAGAGGTGGTCCATATCAGGACAAAGGAAGTCACACATACACCATCCAAAAATATATATTTCAGCAGTGTGCAATGGGTGGAGAAGGGGCATAAGGAATTCCCAGACATACTATTATGTAAAAGTACGCAAAAATTAAGCCCTGACAGCAGTGAATGCGTCTGCTATGAACCGCATCTCCATGGTAACACGTGCTGCATATTTTTCTCCACGGCTTTGGGCCCAAGCTCCAAAATGATGCACTTTTTCCCATATGCTCATAAGAATTATTATTATTATTATTATTATTATTAGGATCTGATCTAAAATTGAGGAGAAAGTAGTTAAATTTACTATTTTTCGGGTTCAATAATAAAAAATAAAGCTGAAATGTATTCTTGAGTCATTTACAGTTTATCTCTCGATGGGGCCACTCGGTCGAAAAAGTATAAAAAGCTTTTTCAGGCCAGTCGTCCTGAATGAGGTTTTCCTGTGTTTCCCTCATTCATACCAGGCAAATGCCGGCGTGGTACCTAACATATAGGCCCCAGGCCGCTTCCTTTCTTCCCCAATTCTTTCTTATTTCCTTTTCTCGGATAGTTTGCTCGCCGAGGGACGTCATCCCTCAAACGTGATGGGCTAACATGGCCTTAGATGCCGAAAGCCCAGAAATCTAAGATCTAAAATCTTATTAGTTTTTCCGCTGGTCGACAGACGCCCGGACACATTAACCGTATAAAACTTCTCATACTTATGCATAGCATAGGTTGGAAATTAATTACTTGTACTGTAATTAATAATAGTTTTCACTATTATTATATTTCTCGATGACAATAGACTGCAGGGAAAATAATGGAGAAGTACTATTTTGAAAACATTAATAATTTGTATATATTAGATGAGCATACAAGTAAAGTACAAGTAAATACAAATTTGTCAAGTGTGTTATAAAACTATTAGAGTAAATTATCTTTGTAATACATATTTGTTTATATTTCACGCAAAATTAAACCATCACCTTTGTGTATGTATTATTTGTTACTTTTGTTAATATTTTACACAAAGAATACTTTCACGAACCGTCCATAGGTCACACCAACAGGTACACTACTACTGTAAGTTACAAGAAAACAATACCCGATTACTTTGTTGTCTTGTAACCGGTTTTACTTGTTAAGACTGACAGCGCTATGATAAACGTGTCATACAGAGATTGTTACCTTGATCGTAATAAGTAGGTGGGGCTTTGTTGTGGCCTTTTGTGTTTTGCGTTATTTGTGTGTATATATACGGCATATAGAGTATTCGTAAATAATAATAATAATAATAATAATAATAATAATAATAATAATATAAAACGTTGCGAAGTTCCTTAGACAATTTAGAAAATTATTATTAGATTCCTAATTTAAAGGTTTCAAAATTTAATAAATTACTTTAAAAAAAAACTTCCAGTATTAACTTGGACCTTATTTCATTATCGCTAAATGCATTTAACTTATAATGTTATTATTTTAGAAATTGAAATGTAGGTAGGAAAGTAAAACTTTCCACAAGAATCAACTTTTAGTAACTGAAGAAGAAAGGATAAGTTTCTGTACTTTATTTTCCGTTTGTAAATTAAAAAAAAAAAAAAAAAAAACTAGTATCAAATTCTTTTTCTAAAGTATTATCAGTTTAAATTGGTGTGGCGAAATGTTATTTTTCCAAGAATATAGTTCTTAAACCCAAATAAACAAACTTCAAAATTAGATACGAATTCTGTTTGTAACATTGATACTAATTGCGATAGTTTTAAGAAGTTTTAGGATAGAAGACAAGATTGAAATATCGTAGCGGTGGTCCCAGATGATGCTACCTATAAAATACAGAATGGATCAAGCGAAGAAGGCAGGGGCGTCATTTCAGACTTCGCTTGAGTGGGGCAAGAGCACCACCGGCATAAAACTTTCACATTTTGTACTAATATATTAGTAAACAATCTATTAAAGTATATGTATTCCTCAAACGCTTGGAAGGGGGGGGGGCAGTTGCCCCCTCCCCCTAAATGACGCCCCTGGAAGAAGGCATTAGAAAGTAAACTAAAGCTTCTGACCGAAAATATCACGTATAACTGATTAAAAGGCTAATGAAACTATATCGCACTCACAGAATAAAACTATCGTAATTCCAAAATAATTTTGAATTAATGTGTAATAATAGTAATTTTTTATGATTGCAGATATTTTATGTATTCATTCATTTGCATTTATCAGTTTCCGTTAGCCTACGGAACTTAACTTAGGACGTAAAACTAAATATGTCGTTGTTGTACACGCGAGTATCGTTGTCTCTTTACATCTTGGAACGTTAAGATTTCATGCAACCTTCCATGATAAGACACAACAGTATTGGATTATGTCGTGTTGGGTAATAGGATAGCAATCTTCAACCAATTTTGTGCTCTGAATCGAATATTTCTCATATTTTCCACGACATTGCCTTAATAAATTAGGCGCAATTAGATATACAGGATATGAAGGGCATAACTTTCTACATTTTTCATTGTCCTGTTAAATTAGGACAGCAATCCAAAAGATAGTGCATTGCTTAAAACTTTTTTTTTTTTTTTTTTTTTTTTGTCGTCTTTAATCCCTAAAACTTGCTGCTAGCTGCTGGTATTGAGCACAATATGTAGATAATCGAAAATGTAGAAAATGCTTCTGTATTATTTGTGAAAGCTCAGAAGAGTATTTACAAGTTCATAATCTCAACAGTAATATAGCAAATGTACATTTTATTATTTAATATAGAAAAACGCAGCACACTAATTTAGAAAAGCTTTTTAACCCTAGAAAGCTAACATGTTCGAAAAGTTATGTTAAAGCTAATATATCGTAAAATGTACGACTGGTCATAAAAAGTTAACTACAGACATATCTTTTTTTTACAAAATGGAACTTTAATAATTACAGTTGGTAAGAATACATAGTAATGAATATTTTCGTAGTAAATATGGTTGTTCAAATCTCTTCCGTGCAGTAGATACAGCATTACCCATGTTCTCCGCAGATCAGATTGTTGCAGCGGCAACAATACAATGTCATCTTCCTCTTTGCTGAAGGGAATATCCCACAAATTCTGCAAGGCTGGTTTTGAGGCTGGACAATATTCTTTTCTGGCACCAGTATTTTCAGGATATCAGCAATGGACTGCAAACCGTTGGCAAAATTGAGTATTGAACCCGTCGTTGAAGCCATGGTTCAATAAGACCACTGTGGATTTTCATAACGAATTTTCTTCTGGAAAGAGGTTTCTGACCCATTTTCACCACATTGTGGATCAGCATCAGAGTCGTCGCTGTTTATAACAGTATCATCTTTCACACAGTCGTGTTCATAATCAGAACTAATATCCTGGTCCGAAGTATCACTCTTACTAATTTAGGTATTTTAAAATGAGCTCACTATCATTAATACACTTGCGATTCATTCTCTGATACTTAACTTCAATACAAACTATAAAATAAAACCAACACTTTCACTAAAATGGAGCTATAAGTCAATTGTGAAAGTAAAAGTTAATAGTAATCCAAGTGTTATTCCTAGTATATGGTAAATCTTACGAGCGACTAATTATTTCAAATGCAAAGACAGCCGGAAACTGATCAAAATATATACCGACTTACAATAAAGGCGTAATGAAAAACGGAACTCAGCTGGCGAGTCAATTGTCGCTGGTCAAGGGAAGTGAACATCAAAATGGGTACAACTCGCTCGTAAAATTTACATGTTAGCTTTCTCTGGTTAATATGGGTTTGTTTTAAGCTAATCAATACAGTTCGTTTTCATCCTTATCCACTAAAAACAACAAGCTACAATATAAACCCCGGACAGTAGTGGGTTAGTATTCTAGTTTTTTTTTTTTTTTTTTTTTTGTATTGGATAAAGTTGAAAAAGAGCTGCATTGATGGAGCATGGAACGTACTACATATTAATCTTTTTTGAGGACATAAATTGGTAATAAGTATGTCATCACATCCTTTCAGTATTAATCACACATTTCATCTTTCTGTTTAATACATTGAATATATTTACTCGTTAATATTTTATTAGTCTTGTTATTGTCGAATGTTCAAGTTTGTATCTTTGAATGGATCTAACATAATAAATTACCGGTACTTTATTTTTTCACTCTTTGTCATACGGGAAATATACCGCTCATTTCGATGGTAAATATAAACTAGGTTTCCTTGTTTATCATCTTCAATTTAATTTTGTTTCAATTTTTACTTTAGATCCAGGGCTAAAAGTGGATCTGAAAAGGTACGGGGACGAATGACGTCACACCGTCCCCTGTGTCTATCTTTGCCCATTTTAATTGTTTGGGAAGCGAGGTGACGTTATAGATATTTTTGAAATTGGGGGTATGACGTCCCCCCGCGTTCCCCCTCACTTTTACCAATGTTTAGATCTACTAGTTAATCTAAGCATGACAATTTTTTGTAATTTATTGCAAATAAATATGAATTTTAGACCAATAAATTTTCAACATTCTAAAATTTTATCTATTTTAGATTTTTCCAAATAAAAATAGAAACTTTCCACGTGCACTATGTCGTGTGGTTGTTACTGGATACAGTAGAGAACTTCTAATGTATTAACGGGAATAAGCTAGAATATGGTTGATCAATTCTATTACAAATTAGATTTATGCTTCCTAGTTGTATAATGACCGGCAATTAATTAAGCTAAAAGGTTGTTCAAATGTGCTTTGTTGCTAGGAAGTAAAATGTTCCAGTAGTCGTATCAATTACTCTGTAGTGGTTCCTCTCCCTCCGACTTTGTCGAACAGGATGGATTTTGAGTGTAGTTGTAATGGAAGCGTAATACGGATTTTGTATTTGTAGGTGGTCTTTATTTTTCCATTTTTTTCCCTTCGTCTCTTCATCTGCCACTGTTTAGTTCTACGAAAGGTAATTTATGTGTTCGATGCGTGAATAAGTCTACTAAGCCTTCCACTTAAAGCATGACTTCCCATTTTTTCTTTGTATGTATGTATGTATGTATGAATGTATGTAGGATATTTATATATTGCATTTATTTGTTTATTTATATCTTTCTTCGTTGGTCTACTCCTTAATGCGTGTAGAGGTTCAATCTCAGAGAAATGCATTGAGTATTGATTTGCATCATACACGTGAACATAATGTAACTTTTCACTGCCTTCTCGCGTCCCCCATGTGGGAGCGCAGCCCGAAGTTTAGAAACCGTTGCCGTAAAGAACTTCAAAGTCGTTTGCTTACTAGATGATTTTAATATGTAATTTATTGTAAATTATCAAATTTAATGTTCTTTTCTTACATCGTGTCAAATTCTATACGATTATTTCGTAGAATCCTGAAAATAGAAACAGGGTATATGTGCTGACGTGCAGGTAGACTTTAGTATTAGTCCTAATGAGACGATGTACGCTAGACAAAATAATACTTCACTTACAAGTCCAATAGGCATTTTCGACACTTTTCTCCTTATACAGTATATATTTGGTGGAGTCTTACACCTCGCATTTTAGTTACACGATTGTGTTGTTATTCGTGTTGACTTTAAATTAGTTAATTTTTTAAAGATTTCGTATACAAGTGGAGAAATGTAGGTTTGTAACTGATACAAAGATCGAATAAGGAATTCATTTCAGTGTCAGTTACCTGAATTTGTAAGGGCGTTTACATTGCTTTGAGCTTTCGTTATTCGATCATACATATTGATAATCGTGTAGTTTTCTGTGTATGGAAGAAGACTCGGAAAATTTATTGTTACAAATACTCATACGTTCAAAAGAATAATTGGATTGTGCAATTTACTTGTACCAATGATAAAGTTTCATGTTCGCATATAGTAAGTTGCACCCTTTTGCCCATGGCATCAATATATAAGTACTCTTGTATTTCTGTTGAATAAATGTATTGCAAAGACTTTCTATCATTTGTAAAAATCCAATAATTCACAACTGAACTCAAACCAATTCACCCGTTGGCGATTTAATGCGGAATATAGTCTCTTAACACAATGCATATTCACAGAAGGACAAGCATGGTGTTTAAAGTTAGTTAGCTGTATAGAAAAATATCAGTTCTTTACGGTTCGCTCAAGTTTTGATTAATAGCTAGTGATAAAAAGACAATATTGTTAGCAACTACAGTATTATCTTTGTTCGTCCCTCTTCCGTGCTATTATCTGCACAAGAATAATGTCTGGCTTTACAGATTGCTTTTGACATGTTTACAACGAAATGCCAGCTGAGTTAAAAAAGCCCAACTCACTTGAAATTTCTGACAAAGCAATCTTTTATGTGGGCTGATTGTACGTTAACACACTTTACTGGAGGTCAGAGTACGATTGTCTTTACGAGGTAATGTTTGTATTCTGCTACATTTTCCACTTCCTACACACTAGTGATAATGTATACAATCTTTTGTGTTGATTGAATTGTCGCGAACGAAATATCAATCGTCGTTTCGGTGCACAATTCATAGTGATTGTTTCGGTTGGAACATTTTTTTTTTAAAGCCAAGCCGCAGCTTTGCAAACAAGTTCTTTGTTTTAGTGGAACGACCTTTTTTAATACCAAGCTTAGGATTACCACCTCTCTAAGCAAAATGTAGGAACACTTCATGCAGCTAATTGAAGAAGGAGAGGGGGAGCGGTACCAGCTGTCCTTTTCCGTTACAAGTGAAGAGCGAATCATATTTATCAAAACTGATAAAAGGAAAGTGAAGTATTTTAGATCATATAGGCCATACGAGGGTGATTCAGAAAGTAATGCGTCCAAGATGATACCTTTGTGTTTGACAGATAGCACCGATACAGGTATCAGTGGAAAGCTTGCAATGTCAGCTACAAATAGTGGCAGGGACGTACGGAAGGGGGGGGGGGGACACGGGGGTCCGGACCCCCCCGAAATTTCGACTTTTTTAAAATTTAGCCTAATTTTAGGGGCAATTTTAGCAATTTTAATATAAAATAGCTTCATATTTAGTTTGGACCCCCCCCCCGAAATAAATTCCTGGGTACGCTACTGAATAGTGGCATCGGTTTTCAACATAGTCTCCATTTAGGGGCATACACTTGCGCCAACGCGAAACAAGATTTTTTTCATGTTGTCGGCGAAGAAGTGTGGTTGCTGCTGGCGATACCATTGTCAAACTACTGCTACCACCTCCGCGTCACAACTGTAGCATTGGCCCTCAATGACTTTTTTTTTTGGCGGAGGACGTTTGGCGGTACTCCATCAACTGACGCTTTTTACGGATCTAATGGTGTATTAGGGATGGCCAAAATTTTCCGGAATCCGGATTCCGGAAATTTTGTTTTCCGGAATCGGAAAATTTACTTTCCGGAATTCGGAAAAATTCCGGAATTCGGAAAAATTCCGGAATTCAGAAAAATTCCGGATTTCGGAAAAAAATCCGGAATTCGGAAAAATTCCGGAATCCAGAAAAATTCCGGAATTCGGAAAAATTCCGGAATTCGGAAAAATTCCGGAATTCAGAAAAATTCCGGATTTCGGAAAAAATCCGGAATTCGGAAAAAATCCGGAATTCGGAAAAATTCCGGATTTCGGAAAAAATCCGGAATTTAGAAAAAAATCGGAATTTTTCCGATTTTACTTTCCGGATTCCGGAAAGTAAAAATTCTGGAATTGGCCATCCCTAGCTAGTAGCTGTTAAAAGAGAAACACAATAATGAATATATATACTGTATTAGTTTCTTGTAGTTGGATATGTCTTTATCACTTACGTAGACAATTGCTACTGCAGTTATTTACTGTTTTATAAAGAAGGTCTTATTTTCACACACAAAAAAGTCGCCGGTATGTCTCAAACATTATCGCGTTCCCACCTGCAGCTGCTCCAAAGCACTGCAAACTACTTTTTAACCAGGCGAAAGGCAGTGGAGGAAAAGAAATCTCAACAAATATTCTAATAACATTCGCTTATTGTCAACATACCTACAGTGAGCGCAGAAAGTGTTCGTACACCGTGCATACTTTATATTGAAAACAGCTAGCATGAGAACAGGTGCAAAATATATATATAACCAGAATTAAGACTACACATTCATACATTTTATTTCTATATACAAGAGAAAGGCCAAACAAACACAATCACTGTTTTGTTCAGAAGAAAAGAGAGAATTCCTTTTTTGTAAACGCAAAATGTCACCGTACACTTATGCTTGAATTAGTGCTTATAAAGTATGTTACGTTATTTGATATTTTGTGGGATTACCCTGTGCGTTAATGATTGTAGTCTTTGTGGCATTGATTTCACCTGTAGTAGTTCATAGTTCTGTAGCTTCGGGACTGATTATGCCGCCCATTCTTCTTGAATAGCTTTTCTTAGGCCTTCTTTAGTAGAGACAGGGCCGGCGCGAGAGAGGGTCGAGCCGTGCCACCGCCCAGAGCGGCAAGTCTAATGGGCGGCAAAATTTGAAAAAGAAAAGAATACTATCAAAATATAATGCTTCGTAATAGGCTCACATGGAAAAATAAGATTGTGTTAACCTGAGAATGTAATTGAACTTACTTTACTCACATTCAAGAAAATACTCTCTCAGGAAATTCAGAGCATTCCTCCTCGTTTTCAATTATCAAACTACTAGCCACAGGTATCTCGTTCAATATTTCCCTTGCAGCAGTGTAGATAGGATTTTGAGCTAGAGTGCATAAGATTATCACGGTGTCTTTTTATATTTTTTTCTATTCAATAATGTTCTAACGCTTCGCTCCAAGTATGCAAAAGGTACACTCCCACTTGAGACAGGCCGTTCTAGCCTGTAGCATCCAGGGGCGGATCCAGGACGGACTTCTGGGGGGGCGGTGGGTTGTAATACTGCTACTTAGAGCTACTTTTAAGAGCGTCAAAAAATAAACTATATATTTTATTTATATATAAAATAAAAAAGTTTCCTCTTCTGGGGGGGGGGGGCGATCGCCCGATCGCCCCCCTGGATCCGCCCCTGGTAGCATCTAGAGACATTTAGGTTCTAATAGCGAGTTTTTGACCAATTTACAAATTGTTCATTCCGAATATAGTAAATCGTACAGCGTATTATTTCTTGAGAAATGTCTCATTTTTTGTATAGCTAAAAAAAAGTTTATGACTTTTTTTCTGCGTCAGTTCAACGTTAGGCCATACTAAAGGAACATATTAGTAGTCTCACTTTAAAATCATAATCCACCACAAGGTGGGAGAGCCGAATTGATGCTCTGACTCAGTTATCAAATATAGGAAGTTTATGATGCCTTACTTCAAATAAGTAATGACAATAGAACCGATAGAATGGTCGTCCACGATGCTCTGTGTATAGCAAACCAGCTGAGTTACTTTTCTTTCCTTTACTCACTCGTTGTCTGATATGACTTTAAAGCATTGATTCTCATGTGTTGGATGCAGTAGGATTTCCTGAAAATATATCTGGGTACTTTGAGAGGAGCAGAAATTATGCAAAGTTTAAATCTTACTTAGTTGATACGATGGACTTGGCATCAGCATTAGATACGGGTGATCCACTGATACGTAATACAGTGCAAGCTCGAAGTCGAAAGAAGAGACAGTTTCAGTACGAGGCAGAGGATGAAGCTACTGAAAACATCCACAAACAAGATACAAGATCGATTTTTATTACAAAGTTCTAGAAGTGATTGTGTTAGCTTTTAAGAGAAAGTTTTGAGCAACTTAAACATCACAGCGAGTATTTCAATTTTCTTTGCGATATAAGTAATCGTAAAGATATAGCCTACCACCTGATTTTTTTGTCTGAAAAGTGTACTAAACTTACCATCATTTTAACACACGAAGAATTGAAAGATATTAACCCCAGTGATTTGAAAGACAAACTGAAAGTGTTATCCACTATAATTAAGCCTGTGAAAGTTCAAAAAAAAAAAAAAAAAAAAAATATTAGGAACATGACTTTGCTCCCAATGTTAGTATTGCACGTAGAATTTTGTTAATCTTGCCTGTAACAGTGGCAAGTGGAGAAAGAAGTTTTTGGAAATTTAAGTTTATTACAAACTATCTACACTCTTCTATGTCTGAAACACGCTTGAGTGGTCTAGCGACGATATCAATAGAACACAAATTGGCTAAAACATTGGACTACGTGATGTGATAAAGGAATTTGCTCATATCAAAGCAAGAAAAGTTTCTTTCAATTAAGGTATGTTAAATTTATGTATGTCTATTGTGTTTTAGTACATTATAAGGCTTAAGCTAATCACTTACATTTACCATAATATCTGATTTACTGTATTATCTTCTTGCTCCATACTCTGTTGAAAACGCCTTTTGATATAAAATAAGACTAAAAATTAAAATTCTTAGTCATGATTAAAGTATATTTTTAAAATTTTATTTTCTGTATGCACTGCTCTATATTACAGATATACAGCGAAATCGAGCATACTGAATATTGTGTCAGTATAGAGTCGTTTAAATATTACGTGAACATTCCAGAAAGGTAGTTCTTTTTTTTTTTTTTTTGTTTACTTTTCCATTTTATACATGTTTTTAAATGACACTTGAACGTTATCTGTCAAAATAAGGTTTGCGGATTAAAGGGGCGGCATGTAAAAGCACCGCCCAAGGCGGCAAAATTGCTAGCGCCGGTCCTGAGTAGAGAAGCTGTGCCTTCTGATTGTTGTCTCCAGAACAGACCATAGATATTCTATGGGGTTCATATCTGGGGATTGGGGAGGTGTGCGAAGCTGTTTCAAGGTATTATAGAGTAGCCACAATCGAGTATTTTCCGTTGTATGTTTGGAGTCGTTGTCTTGCTGAACAATAAATTGTTTTCAAGAACCATCTTCTGCGCACTAGTATGGAGATTTTCCTTTAATATGTTAATATACACTTTGTGGATCATCACTCCATCGATAAGGTGGAGACGACCCACTCCTGAAGCACTCATACAACCCCAGACGAGCACGGACCCTCCTCCGTGTCTTACTTTAGGGACGAGATTTTGAGGATTTATCTCTGTATTCACCTTGCGCCATACAATACGCCTCCCATTAGACTCGATAAAGTTAAATTTACTTTCGTCCGAAAATATGACCCTATTCCAGAAAGAAGCCTGATCCCTTATCTTTATACTCTTTTTCAAACTTTAGTCTCTTTATACGATTCGCCTTGTTCACCTAGAACATTTTCCTGGCTATCCGACCATGATACCTTGCAAATATTCCGCACTGTACTGGCTGATACTTTAACACCGCGTGTTTCCAGATCCGTTGCCAATTGCACAGCACTATTTTTTGGAACCTTTTTTCTTTCCCTAATAATGTAACATTTATCTTGTTCACTCAACACTCTTGGTCTTCCAGTTTTTTTTTTTTTTTTTTTTTTTTTTCGCACAGTGATAGAAACATTATACATTGCAATTATTGTTTGTACTGTTGAACGAGGCCTGTCTGCAAGGTTTGCTATCTTTCTCAAAGACTTACCCTTCTTATGCAATTTAATAATTACTTTTCTTGTCTCCTCATTTGTTTCTGTTCGGTTGCTTCCCACTTTGACAGCCCACCGTGCAGTTTTTTCACTTCTATTCACAACTAAACTCATTCTGTTTCTCGTCATGCTATACAGAGGTGTATACTCAGGTGAATACTAGTGAACCCCAGTTGTGGTATCTTTGTTTCGTATTCGTACGTCAGGTGTACGATCTCTTTTTGCGTCCACTCTATACACTTTCTACGGAATTTATTTACTTTCTGACCATTAAACTTGTCTTTGTGGTTCTTTATTGATATATTCATAAAGCTTAGTTTTCATTATTCATATTGTGTGTGTTATTACACTTCTTAAATTTTCTGTTTCTTTTTCGCAAACATTCTCGTTTCAATAGCATAGGTGTACGAACACTTTCTGCGCTCACTGTATGTACAGTAAATACAAATTTATAATTTTTGACTTTACGAAGTGTACAATGTAATTGTTCAATAATTAACATAAGCAGGCATTCATTAATTTATATTAATATAATAATTAATAAAACTAATAAGCGGGTGATTGATGACTCAGTGGTAGAGTTTTCATCTATGGTATTCTAACCCAGGACATGTGGGTTTTCGATGGCTAATTTTGTGTTCGAAAATTTTCCCGGTGGAAGGCCTACCTTTCTTATATTTGTTCCGTCATCACTCATTAACGAATTTAGTTTATCAAAACTCTATAGCCATATATTCATTCTGTCCGTCAGTGAAGCAAACAGTCTCAAGAACTATCTGATGGATTACCAATCAATTTTGGCCATGATGTACAGAGTCAATAGTTAAGAATCGAGTTCCCTGATAAATGTAATATTCAAACCGGAAGCGATACAAATCAACCATTTCCGGTTTTAACGTTAATCATTATATAGTAAATATGGTAATAGATAGCGAGAAGCGGTTTCCAGTAATCGACATATATATAACATTCATGTAGATAGAATGTTACCCAATTTGTGCATCTGCTGAAAATAATGAGTTTAGGTATTTAGAGAGCATTTTCCGCTTTAGAAAATGTGTGCTTGGTAAAGAATGTAGAGAATTAGCTGAGTCAGGCATGTAGCTAGAATATGGTAATAGGAAGGGGAGGGGGTCTGTCACGAAATACTGTGGTTATTTACCAGGGGCTCAATCATTCTAAACTATTTTATTGGCAACATATATTGGTTCGTTTAGCCAAGATTTCTAATGGGGGGATGATATGAAATACTGTGGTTACACACCAGAGGCTCGATCAATCTAAATATTTTACTGACAACATACCCATATTGATTGGTTAGGACAATAAAATGAGGATATATTAGTAAGTATTTTAATAAGAAGCTATGAAGAAATCTCGAGTAAAAGAATATAAAAAAGTATTGAAAAAGATATAGTTTTCCGAGGTCATTTGAACGGTGTCGAGAATTTTGCGTCTGGGAAATTTGCGCCCTACCTCAAGAACAGGGAAAATTGCGACTGCGATGTACCTCCACCGGAAAGTTGAGCCCTGCGAAATAAAATAACCTATTGGAGCTTACACATTTGCTCGGAGGGGCTGACATTACAGCATAAACAATCCTCCCCCCACAACCATGCCATTTGTGATTTATTTTCATTGTGGCTATATAAGGGGAGAATAAACTTCAATATAAGCCAAAAGAACACAACGGATCAACGCAATCACTGCTTCTTCCAGAGATGATTTTGGGGGAACACTGGCCTCCCCAGAGCTCTCAGAGTGCCCCCTCGGAGGAGACCAAAATAATATGTCTATAATATAATAATAAATAGAATAGTACCAGCAGTGACCCCCCTCCGGAATACTAAGTGTGCCCCCCGGAAAATTTTTTTCTGAAAGAACGACTGAACGCAATTGTGTGTTTGAATTCCAGCAAGTAAACACACTGTACATAGTTTTCTTGATAATATTACTGAACTGATTTTACATTCACTTTACATTTTCTTTTCTATATTTTGTGTCCTGAAAAGCCAAACAACTCGCAAGGATTGTGAACAGAGATATCTGGGTAGAGCCAAACAGCCTTTTGTAGATTAAATTATACTCTTTGATTATATTAATAATTATATATCAGTCATTTATACTTTTTTGTAAATTTTGTAGTATAATGAAAAATTGTATTTGTATGGATTGCCCTTTAGTGAACTAAAATTGTACTTTTTTCATTTGTTCGGAATATTATAACGGATGGAGTAACTCACTGAGACGATGATAGGCAAGCCTAGTTCAAGTGTGAGTGGAAGTTACTTTACACAATACAAAAATAAGTTGAATTGTAGGGCGCTAACATCCCAGTGCAAATATGTAGCCGGCGCATTTTCCCCTCTTTTTGGGGTAGGGCGCAAACATCCCAGTGCAAATATATTGCGAGCGCATTTTTTCCTATTTTTGTGGTAGGGCGCAAATTTCCTGGGCGCAAAATTCTCTCATTCAAGGAAAATATAATGTCCGTGAAGTTGACAAGCCACTTATGTCAGACTCCATTTCGACTTTAAACGTCGCTAGTGCTACGTTAGTGTTCGATAGTGACGCAAATCGTTAGTACTTCACAGATAACGTGTGCTTCTTAAATAATGGATATAGGTCTTCTAACTGCATGCCAACACGCCCACTTCTAAGAATCATCTCAAAAATGAGGTTAACCGTTAGAGCAAGTAAGTGCTCATTAGTGCCATTAACATTAATGCCTCTATCGTACGGCCCTTTGAGTAATGATAATAGCACGCTCTTTGCTAGTCTCAATGCGTCCCTATATCCTCGCGAACATTCTGACGTGCCCAAGTTAGTTACTTTTTTTTTTTTTGCAACTATTGTTTATCTGTTATTGTTTATTGCTAGTCTGCAGAGTAGTCCTTACATTAATATGCCATTGTCCTTGATAATCATTGCGTATTTACAAGCAGTTTGTTATTACTGTTAGAAGATATCAAAAAACAACAGATAAAATCTACTACTTAACGGTTCACATTTTTCTTTTACAGTACCTAAACGATTAATAATAATAATAATAATAATAATAATAATAATAATAATAATAATAATAATAATAATAAGACTATTCCAGCATAAAAGTTATCAATTGCATCCCACTGGCAACAAGCGACGCATATTTTAACTTCACAAAAATTAGTTTCTCACGATTTTCTGGAAAACTACGTATGATAACATCTTCATTATGTCAAGTTGTTTATCTCAGTGTGATATATGTCTTACCTCTGGACAATATCACAGTAAAACAAATCTTAAATATTAGGAGTACATCATACTTATGGACTACATCTCATTAACCATGGGAAGATTGAGTAGTGTATACTTTAGCATGTAAGTTTCAGCTTAACTTGCATCATACATTCTTAGGATTACAAAAAGGAAATTTGTTCGTTTGCGTTTGAACAAAATTCTTAGGATTACAAAAAGAAAAAATAATTTTTCCGAAATCCGGAATTTTTCCGAATTCCGGATTTTTTCTAAATTCCGGATTTTTTCTAAATTCCGGAATTTTTCTAAATTCCGGATTTTTTCTAAATTCCGGAATTTTTCTAAATTCCGGATTTTTTCTAAATTCCGGAATTTTTCCGAAATCCGGAATTTTTCCGAAATCCGGAATTTTTCCGAAATCCGGAATTTTTCCGAAATCCGGAATTTTTCCGAATTCCGGATTTTTTCTAAATTCCGGAATTTTTCCGAATTCCGGATTTTTTCTAAATTCCGGAATTTTTCCGAAATCCGGAATTTTTCCGAATTCCGGAATTTTTCCGAATTCCGGAATTTTTCCGAAATCCGGAATTTTTCTAAATTCCGGAATTTTTCCGAATTCCGGATTTTTTCCGAAATCCGGAATTTTTCCGAATTCCGGAATTTTCCGATTTTACTTTCCGGATTCCGGAAAGTAAAAATTCCGGAATTGGCCATCCCTATGGTGTATCCACAACTCGTCGCCGGCGATGAATGTTACTTGGCGCACAACCTTCCGCAGTCAAATGGGGCTAACTCCCTATGACCAACCCTGTGACCTCCAGAGGTCACCAAATGTCACACCGTTACGTGGACTATCCTCATTTGCCATAGCCCAGTATAACACAACTATTTTTTGTATGCCAAGATTGAACCAGTTCTATCAACACCCATTGTGTGACCTAACATCCTCCTTTGAGTCCACAACTACAATTAGATTTGGTTTCTCACTAAGGACATCTGTGCGACAATTCTAGAAAATATTTGAAGACTAAGCGTTGCTATCTAAACGACCACTATTCATCTCCGTTCATTGTGGTAATACTGATCCCGTACTATCACTACCCATTTTACCTCCATCGAAGCACAGGAGTACAATGGGCGACCCTTAATTATAGCTTCGGCAGCATACTACAATTACCTTTCCGATTAGAGGACATCTGTCTTAGATGAGTATGTGCAATGAGGATTTCATATCAATTGCATTTTTTCAGGTTTCGTTTGGGGTTGGGGGAGGAGTCGCCGCCGATATAAGTAATTTCGTATCTCAGTATTAGAACGTTCAGATCTGGTGTGTGGTGTCCGTGGTTTGGCCTCAGATCTTGGTAAGCGGGCTTTGTTATGGACAAATATTGTGCGCGTGGATTTCTTGCGTTCTCTTTCCTGATACTTTCTTCATTCCACCATTTCGTCCATTATAATCACCACCTGTCTCCTTTAGCTTCGGGGCATAATCATGAGTCTAAACTAAAAAAGTTTTTCATAGCATACTTTAATTGTATTGATTAAAATAGGTATATCTCACCGGCCCCTGTAAATGATGTCTCTGTTTCATATTTCGAAATATAATATAATATAATATGTGTGTGTAAAATTTACCCTCTTTTTAGCTTCGTTGCAGTCGAGGTACTTAATAGCTAAGTGGAAAGAGGTCAGTATTGACCGAATCTGTCGCCCTGTGCCACCACATCTATGGCTGTATAACGCAAACATTTCTTCCCGAGACTTGGAATTATGTGATGATTTAAGTCTATGACCATGAGCCTTTCTTCCAGATAATTATCCGGAAAGGCAATCAGAAGATGAATGAGTTGCACTGGGGCGCTATTTTGTTTAATACAGTACACTCTCGTGCTATCCAACCTAGTTAAAATGATAATATAATAATAATAATTTAATAGTAGTAATAAAGAGGGAGAACTCCGTAATAAAATTAGGATTTTATTTCGAACGATCTACTCGACTTGTAATGCTTTCACAAAAATCGGATTTTGCCAACGAGAAACCGTCATCTATCAAGGACTTTCAAAAAACTAAACACTATAAATGTTGATTCTTTTTTTAAGTCTACTTCTTCACATTAATAGACTATAACTGTAAAAAATTTCATAGGTAAATTTATATAAAAAAAACGGTGTAAATCTGTTTGCCAAATCTTTATGTAAATCAATTTACACCTACAAAGTAAAATTACTACATCATATTTTCTTAAATTTATTGTAAATTTGTAAAAAATAAATTTCGAAATTTAACCTAAGGAAATGTATAGCAACTTACAAAATGAAGGACAAATGATTTTACATTGATATTTGAAAATTAAATTACAAAATTTTTTTCCAGTGTAATTTATCAAATGAACAGTAAACAAAGACTAAAACATTTTCCTAACAATTATATGTATGTAGAATTTACATTATGGTTTCTTAACCTGTGGTACACGTACTACTGTGGTACGCGAGCCGCTGCTGGGTGTACATATGGTGGTAAGCTAGTGGAAAGGGTTGATAATCATTTTAAATCATTTTAAGTTTAGCTAGACATTAATAAATTTATTTTATAATCGATATGGTATTGTTTTCGGACTTCCTTTTTCTGTAATGTATATTTTTAAAAACTTACAGTACAGTACGTAATAAACAGTTTTGGAGTTCTGGGCTGTATTAAGAGGTTAGAAAATACTAAAAGCGAGTTCTGATGTAAAAAGTGTATGGATGGCAAGGAGTGAGCAATTTTATAGAACTCCTGCCTAATCCGGTATTTTTGTTATCGGGCCTGTCCCTCCATCACATTAAGCTGGATAGTCGAAATTCTACTGTATTGTATATAGTAATTTCTCTCACAATTATCTTAACTCAGGGGAATAATGCTCAATCTCTCCTCTTTGCCCCAGAAGAAAAGAAGTATGCTGAAAGAAACACTGATGACCATATTTGCTCTCTAAGGAAGCCGCATCTAGTTTTTATTTTTTTTTAAAAATAACAAAACAAGCAGATCCTTTCGGAGAACAATCTCTTAACAAAAACAAGCGGATCATTTTGAAGAGCGATCTTTAAAACAAACATTGGTAGCTGAATTATTTTCTACATGTGGGTAAATGCACATGTGTCGTCTTTTATTATTTCTTATGGTGGCTTGTGCACCCACACAGAAAGTTCGTCCGTATGTAAATATGGCACTTCATGGAAAATATAGTTGAAGTGCTACCACAGAAAATAATCGCTGATAAATCTAAGATTTGATTCAATGATGATTTTCAGTAATGATTTTAGGTCATATCTAATCAAGTATACGTAGTTTCACCTCAACATGTGGCGTGGATTTTGAGTCTGTTACTGTTGACCACGAATGTTATATTTCTTAGCGCAACAGAAATAGTTCTGTCAATTTCTTTTTCCCTTTGGAAATCACGGACAAGGATTTATCTTCAAACAACTTTTTTTTTTTTTTAAGCTTTGATGAGATCTATCAATTAATTTGTCACATTTATACCTTTTTCCATATTATGTAGTAATACTAGAATTTACAACTTGGGCGATTATCAGGGTTCTTAGGATTGTAGTGGAGAACATGATGGTGTTTGATTTTCTCGAAGTTATACCTATTCCTCCCATATTCTTATTCAAACAATTACGTCATTATTCCATTAATTCAAATGGTCTCTTTTGGTCTACAGCGGAGCATAATTGTAGTATATTAAAACTGTACAATTTAATTTCATTTTCTAGACTTCCAAACTAGCCTATGCGTAAGGATCGGAAGTCTTTGATCTTCTGCCGACAGGTATCAGAGCAAAAACTGTAAGGGATGATGGGAGGTAGGTTTTTTTTGCAATCGATTCAGCGTTCCAAGGATAGGTTCCATCTTCTCTGTTAACTCTCTAGTCAAAACCGAAATGGTTCAAATTAGCCATTCCCAGTTTCTGCGTGTATCACTATAGAACGAAAACGGTAACAGATAGCGAGAAGCGGTATTTTGCAATCGATTCAGTCTAAAGGCAACGTATCATCACTGTCCTAAACACATTATTAAAACCGGAAATGGTTGAAATTTAATATTACTTCCTGTTTAAATACTGATTTCCACAGCAAAAAGTGTAAGAGATAGGGAGATGTTGTTCTATGCAATTGATTCAGTGTTCCAAGAATAGATCTAATCTTCTCCGTTAACACTCTATTCAAACCGGAGGTGGTTCAAATTATCCATTTCCGGCGTTTATCATAGAACGAAAATGGTAACAGCGCAAGATTCATTTTTGCAAACTATTCAGCGTCTCAAAGCAACGCACCATAATGGCCCCGAACACTACGAAACCGAATGTGGTCCACAGCACAAAAACGGTAATAGATAGTCAGTTGTAAGAAAGTATAATATCTGTTTCAATACTGATTTCCACGTAACAAATACGGTTTAAATTAACGATTTCCGGCTTCAACTTTTATCGTCATAGAACAAAAAACATTGAGGTATAGCAAGTAATGGCTTTCTGATATGTATTCAGCGTCCGAGGAACAGGTTCTATCTTTGATCTTATTATGTATTGCAACCAGAGTTATAGATGTACTACTCCAAGTTTGAATATTGAATTCGCTGAATTCGAATAGTTTAGAAGTCTATCGTCGTTTCACATTGTGAAACGAAACTCACTTGTTAAGTTTTTATTATTATTATTATTATTATTATTATTATTATTATTATTATTATTATTATTATTATTATTATTATTAGTTGTAGTAGTAGTAATAGTAAAGTGAAGGGAAACGTAGTGAAGATTGCAAATAATGTCGAAAGTATTATAGCTTGTATCTTTCCACGTGGTCCTGGGTTTGATTCATGCTGAGGTCGCGTAATTTATGCAGTAGAGATACATTTTCGCGTTCGTCGTGTTTTAACACAACATACAAATCTTGATGTCTTGGAATAGCTTTAAAATATTCCATGCACTTTAGCTAACTCCTGAATATAGAATGAGGTCAGCGAAGTGCATTAAAAAAAAAAAAAAATAATAATTCTCTTTGAAAGTGAGATTTCTAGTTGAGTCCATGACTTCAAGAGGAAACAAATAGCAACCGCTCAAATCCAAGGTAAATATAGCACCAAAATTTCTTTCTTTTCGTCTTTGTTGAATGTTGAGGCTAAAATAAAACACACCTTGCTAAGCTAGTGATTTACAGCACCACTTCATCGACCAAGCGTAAAGCAAAATCTTCATGCATGATGACTATCGGATTTTTTTTTTCTTTCTTTTTCTTGAAACTAGACGGTAATCTTTCTCTTTCATACCATTCCACTTTTTCACATATGGGTCTCCTGTGGCCTCGAACTTCTCTTCTGCATTTTGAAATCTTAGTTACATATCCTACACGTATGTATGCATGTATATATATACGGTGAACAAGCTATAAACCTCGTGAACTTGCGGCATTGCTATTCGTGTTTTATATTTAGATACTTATACGAGAGACAAGCCAATATTAAAAGCGTTGAGTGCTCCATCCTGTCTGTTCTGAACCAGTATCCTTGAACCAAACGTTTCCCCATTTGTTCCTTCTACTCTTGTCAACTGAACGCGAAAAATGCGCTTAAAAATATACAGAAGAGACCCCGAGATACTCATTTCCGCTGATAAAGGCAACGTTGCCAGCTGTGGTGTAGTAGAACTACCAATCATAATTTAAAAGTATAATAACGTAATATTTATATCGGATATTCCTTGCTTTCTTTCACTTTTAGGTAGTGGCATCATCAGGTCTTTTTATAAAGGAGGTGAGGACTCCACAAAAATGTTTGAAACTCTCCCATTCAATAAACAGGAGCGTAATTTGAGGGAGAGCATGGGTACAGTTACCTCTTAACTTTCAGGTGTTATTTTAATGTATGTAGTAAAATATAATAGTGAATGTCTGTGGAAAAAGTTTGCCCACCAGAGCAAAATGTTAAATGATACTTCTGGCAGTAAGGTAATACTTAAGTATTATATTACGCTTATAGAATTCAACTTTCGATTCTAACGACATTAAAATGTTATACGATTATTTTGATGTAGAGAAAAAAAATAGGATTGATAATCGTAAAGTAAATTTGTATGGGCGATTACTTCCTCAACACTTTTTCTACTACAAATCCAACACTACTATCATAGCTGAACTTATGCTTGCAAAGAGAGAGAATTCTTTTTTTCCCCATAGTTATCATTTATAAGCTGAAATGCCAGTGTTTCGCACGAGAGGAATAAATTTATGGAAAACATTAGACAGCTATATTTCAACCATCTTAATTGAAAGTAATATAATAAAAAAAGCTGGTTCAAGCCAAGTTATTAACTATGTTCTGAAATTTATTTCACATGGTTCAACCATTTTCTCGTGATGAGACAGTGTCAAAAATTTTATATTAAAAATTGCTCCATCCCTTTAAAATTTGAATTTTCGAAGACTCTGGGACACTTGACTACTTACTTTCAATGAATTTATATATCTAGTCTCACCTTGCTAATTTGAAGAGCTCACGAGGTACTCTTAATTTTGGCATAAATTTAACTCCCTCTTCCCCCTTAGGATACGAATCTACTCGAAGTGATGTAGGGGGCACGGTTGCTCAGTGATAGAATGTTGACCTCTGGTGCATGGGGTTCCTGGTTCAACCCCAGCTCGCGCCAAGTTAACCTTGTGGTGGACAAACACCGTGTGTGTGGGTTTCTTCGGGGTTTTCCCGTTTCTTCCCACTTTCTTCATTCCGCCATTTTTCATTTCTCATCATCACCATTCCCTTTAGCGTAGCCGGCATAACTGTGGGACGTAAAACTCAGATTTCGAAGCGATATAATAAAAATCCACTTCGAGGTAGGTATTACCTATATTTTAGAAATTCACTACAAATGGTTCAGACGTTTTCCCGTAAAGCAAACACAAACAAGACCACTTTTATTTTTGTTTAGAGAGATAATTGTAACGTTACATTTAAAAAATCGGATAATTAACTACGGTATAATGTAACATTTACATAATTAACATTCTTTGAATCGAAGCTCCTCAGAACCGAATTTCTAATGACGCCACTGCCTTGAGGAAACTGAAATGGTCATAGGGACTTTGCTCTCATTGCATCCTGGAAAATTAAATTAAATGTTTAACACTTTCGTGGTAAGTGAGAAGGATTCTTCCCACTAATGGAGAATAAGTATATTCTTACTTGCTTGAGTCTCTCTTCATTAGAGGAATGGTAATTGGATCGAACAGTGTTTTTTTTTTTTTTTCTTCTTTACGTTTTGAGCTTTTTCATGTACTATGTTCGTAAATGTGAATGGTTGTTTTATTTAAGTGTTCCAACCTTTTCATTTTGTAATCTGAAAAGTTTTTGCTTCTTTCCTCAATACTAATACTGAACTCACTTTTATATTGACAATGAGAGAATATAGAAGCAACAATCAGCATCACAACATCGGCTTTTATTGGCTGTATTTTATTTTTCTAACTCCAATTTTAATTGTGCATTCTCAAATAACATTTTATGTGAATTGACAATGATGGTACAGTATAAGACTAGTGACTTGTGATGCTAAGTAGATGAACAATAAACCTATACATAGTTTATCCACTGCACATAATTCTTCTTGAAGTTTCATTTGTGTAAAGATGGCTCAAGATGCAATGCTCCTTGTGCCAGCTGTGAAGCTGTTTACAAATGAATTATTACTGTAAACCATCGGCACTGATTTTATAACCTTTTTTTGGTTGGGGAGAGGGGCGTTCGAATATGTGAGTTTCGTTATTAGATATCCAAGCAAAAATATCCAGATCCTATGGGGAGCAAACGAACTTTAGGAGGCTGACGCCCGCAATCGCCAGGATTCGACGCTCGTGCTATAAATTAATCGGAAATAGAAGACGAGACAACTCGGAAATAGAAGAGGCATAGTCGTATCACTTAAGTAAAAGTGGTGATGTGCGCAAGAGTCTTGGTCTTGCAGTTTTTGCAAGTCTTTTGCATGCAAGACCAAGACCAGGAATCCCGATGCAAGACCAAGACCATACCATACTTGCAAGACCAAGACAAAGACAAAGACCAAGACTCTTGCGCAAGAGTCTTGCACAAGTACTGGCACTACTTGAATTTTTTATAGAATGTAAAAAGGGAGAAAAATCATTACATTTTTTACTTGAATTTTTTGGCTTCAGTAAAAATGCCGCTGGAATGAATGTGTTCCCAGTAGTTTATGCAATCCGTGTGAGTCGAGCTGCCCCTGTAGCATATAGCTACAGTATGTCGTTTTCTGAATATGCTGTTCACGTTTTCTGTAGATATTGCTAGTTTTCAAGCCACACAGGTGTCATCTTGCGCGATGTAAGCTATTGTGGTGGACAAACACCATGTGCGTGGGTTTCCTCAGGGTTTTTCATTTCCGCCTACTTTCTTCATTCCACCATTTCAGTCGTTTCTCATCACCGTCTCCCTTAGCCTTGGTGCATAACTGTGGGACGTTAAACTAGATACTTCATTTCAATTCAAAGCATACTAGTGGTGTTCTTCTTCCAAAACTGAAGAGAAATGTAGTATTGAACATCGGTAATTCCGTACACCATAGGTGCGGACTACATGAGTATGACCTTGGCTGAAACTCAAACATCCGTTGGAAATTTTTAATGTGTGCTCATAAAATTAATATCGAAATAACATTTTCATGACATTGACAAAAACTTAGTGCATGTGGCTGCAAGTTTGATTTCATGGACGGATGCTTATACGTTGAATTAGAGACCTTCACGGGCCGGGCCCGACCCGAGGCCCGAAACCCGGCCCGGCCCGCGGGCCGGGCTTGGGCGGGCCGACACTGATTTGTCCTCAGGTCGGGCCGGGCTGGTGCCGATCAATTGCATTTCTTTAATAATTGACTTTCGTTAAACGATAATTGGAATAATGCCAAACGTTGAAGAAGTGTGTCCGTGAAAAATGTTACAAAGAATGCAATAGCTATTTACAGTTTGTGTCGCTTAGCGGCTCCCTTTCACTATAGAGGATTGCAGGCATTATGCGGTAAATTGAGCTCTGACCTTGACCTTCACTGAACTCAAAATATAAAAAGAAGGGGTGGGAATGTTTTTCCTGTCGCTAAACAATATTGCCATCTTCACTTTATGCTAAAAATCAATGAAGTTAGATTTTTGTTACAGGGAATGGAGTTTTTGTTCTCTCGATGACAGGCAAAGTTCTAGGAGGCAATGGCACCATTCGGAAGGCAAGCGTCAGGTTGTGAACCAAAGTTTAGAAAATGTTTCTGAGGGTTAGGTCAAATTTAGTACTAAATTTTGAGAAAGATTTGGGCTCGAGCTAATTTTCTAAAAAAAATTATCAGGCCGGGGATGGGCCAAGAATTTTGAAAAACTTATCGGGCCGGGCCGGGCTCGGGCCGAAAATCTCCAAAACTTTTCGGACCCGGGCTGGGCCGGGCCTAGGTACGTTCGGGCTGGATTGGGCTCGGGCCGAAACATTCGGCCCGTGCAGGCCTCTACGTTGAATAATTGTTTATCAATATAACTTTTAGCCTCCTTAGGTATACGGCACATCGAGGATCGAGCGATATAACATTATACTACAACAGTTAATTTATATTATAAAATTGAAAGTAACTGTGTTTGTGGCTCCTCATCTCTTGAACCACCCGCTCGATCTCGGATCAAATTTTCAATATAGATGAGGTTTGGGCCTGGGAGTGTTTTCATCATTTCAATTTGACGATAAAACTTACGAGAGGGGGAGGAGGGGGAGTTATAAAATAATAAATAAAACGTAATAATTCTTGAACCAAACGACCAATCTTGATCAAATTTTTAACATAGATCAGATTCAAGCCCGGAATGTTATTTGTCAGTTCACTTTGAAGGAGCAACATATGGGAGGAGGGGGAGGTATACAAAAATCAAAATAAAAGTGACTAAGTTTGTGACTTAATAACTCTTGAACCACCCAACCGATCTTAATCAAAGTTTTAACATGTATGAGATTCGGAACTGGAAAGATTTTTTTTTATATAGTTTCAATTTGATGGTAGAACCTAGGGGAGGAGGAGAGGGGGAGCTGTATATATAAAAATAAATAGAACTTAATAACTCTTGAAACACACGACCGATCTCTCTCAAATTTTCAACATAGATGAAGCTCAGGCCTGGCACGATTTTTATCATTTTACTTTGATGGTGCAACGTAGGGGAGGGGGAGGAGGGATATATATATATGTAAAAAAAATAAAAGTATAAGTGACTGTCTTTGTGACCATCACTCTTGAACCAACCGATCGATCTTAATCAAATTTTCAACTTAGATGAGGTTCGGACTTGGTGTTTTATGTCACTTTGACGGTGGAATTTAGGGGAGGAGAAGTGTACAAAAATAAATAAAACTTAATAACTCTTGAACCACCCAATCAATCTCGATCACATTTTCAACATAGATGAGGGTCGGACCTGAGATGGTTTCTGTCATATCACTTTGACAGTGGAGCTTAGGGGACGGAGAGAGGAGGTATTTAAAAATGATCGAAAATGACAGATATTAGAGTGAAATCTATAGTTTTGGAGGTCGCTGAGATAAACAGTGACATTTCCGATGCTGTTTAAATCCAAATTCAGCCCTGTAGCTTGGCGCTGGGATGGGAGATATATAAGAATTATCGAAAATGAATATTAGTGTCGAATTCATAGTTTTTTGGGTCACTAAGGTGAACAGTGATACTTCCGATCCCGTTTAAATGCAAATTCAGCACCGCAACTTGGGGAGGGATAAGAAGGAGATATATAAAAATTTATCGAAAATGACCATTATTATCAATGTCGAATTCATGGTTTTCGAGATCATTGAGATGAACACTGACAGTTCCGATGTCGTGCCTTGCAACATGGGGGAGGAGGAGATATATAAATTCATTGAAAATGACCGATATTAGTGCCGAATACATAGTTTTCGGTGTCTCTAAGATGAACAGTGACGCTTCTGATGCCGTTTAAATCCAAATTCAGCCCTCCAACTTGGGAAGGAGGGGAGAGAAATATAATCGAAAATGACCGATATCAGAAAGCACTTTAGTAATAATAAAAAGTGACTGATTAACGAAACATATTATTATTATTTTTTAATTTAACCAAAGGAGGTGAGTAATTGATGCTAGTAATCCATATTCACAATTGGGACTGATTTTGTACAGTTATCTTAAATAACTTGTAGTTATTTATTTTATTTTGTATTTCTAATATAGGTCAAAAGTATTTATATGACTTGAGTTTATAGGAAAGACATAGACAGTTGTCTTTTTTAGTTTTCACGCAAATTATTCTAAAATATTAAGAGTTTCGATTATAATTATTATTTTAATTTTTTGGTCAATATGATAAACATATCATCATAATCATCATCAAAGCTATTCTGCCATTATTGGCAGGTTACTTGCTGCAACTGAGAAACCTCGATGTACGGTGGTCCTCAGCTAGTCTCTTCGTCATAATGTAGCAATTTTCTGTTTTAATATCTTCCTTCATCTACAGTCTCCTTCGCTCCCTCTCTCTCTTTCCTTTTACCATATCCTCTAGCACGTCCTCCTCAGCCAATGTCCCAATCAGTTCTTCCTCCTCCTCTTATCAATATCTAAAATTCTTCTTTTTTCTCCTACTGCTAATATTTCTAAAACCTTCCCATTGATTTTCCGTTCAACACAGCTAATTCTCTCCTTTTTTCTTCATGTCCACTTTTCGAAAGTCTGTATTTTTTTCATCGCTTTTGCGTATCTGCCCCATTGGAATCAGTAAAACAAAATCTCAATATTTAATTATAAGTGTGTTTAATACAAAGATTAGCTAATCGTGGTTGAAACGAAAAATTTGACGCCTTTAGACTGTAAAAATAATTTTGCAGTTCATAGTATTTCAATAATCTCTACCGTCTTGATTATTTTTCTTACATGCGTCTCAGGGGTAGCCTCCCCAGTTTGGGAACCAGTGGAGTGTTGGATCTGTTAAAAATATAAAAAAATACGAAACGTGATTTATCTTATGAGTAGCGAAGCGTGGGCACCCATTAAAAAAAATGAAGCTCATCACCTATGTTGTACACTATTATCATACTTATACGAAGATAAACTATGTTACATTTAGAAACATACATTCTATTTCCGTTCGTGTTGGAGCATTGTAGAATTTATTGTCCCTTATATCCATAGTAAAATTTCCCTATGAAAAGCATAAGATTTGTTAAAAGCAAGACTTGCAAGACTTTTGCAAGCAAGACAGAGACCAAGACCAAGACTGGGTGTGCGAGACCAAGACCAAGACCGAAGGTTCCAGTGCAAGACCAAGACCACCTCGGTCTTGGTCTTGGTCTTGCATTTGCTCATCACTAAGTAAAAGTGGAGTACGAAAGGGTTAACATCTCGCCTGTATAGGTTATCAGGTAATACAAACTTGTCATAAGCACAAATTAATAATACTTTAAATGAGGTAAACAATCATGTTTAATGAACAAAAGTAGCACCCCCCCCCCAAAAAAAAAAGTACCGGTACACTATGGTATATCGGATTTCCATGTGGGGTATTATATATATTGTCTTGACCTTCCATTTTGAGCTTTAAACGAAAAGGTCAATTATTAGTATTTCCTCTTATAGCTTGCTGGTTGAGGGCGCTACAGATAAACGGGGACGTTAGTGAGAGCAAGTCAATAATAAGAAAATAAAAATCATTATATGGGCTTGTATGATTTACATCCTGAAATTGAGAACATGAGCTATTGAAACGGAAACAAATACCACACGTTCGGTAGAAATCTGTCAAATGTGCCAACGGTTCAACGGTAGTCCTTTAGTTGAAGAATAGAATGAATTTTGCGAGAGACTGCGTACCAATCTCTCTTCCAAGACTATGATAAACATATCGATACGTCACTCATCAAATTCTGCCAAACTGCTTCGATTCTGCATGAGAACGAAGTTGACACTTGCATACATACGTACAAGTGGAAAAATGGTATCATTTAGAACTTCTTCGCAGTCTAAAACCGCTAATATACTCGAATTCTGGAATTACATAATGAATCAGATCAGCTTCTATAGTAGACCACTTATTATTTATTAGGATCATGCAGTGGAACTTGAACTATTAGTAAAACTAACTTTTAATTATCTCGTCCTAGTCAATCCGTTATCTTAACGGGTAATGGTGACTTTAACGTGGCTATCCATAACCACCATTAAATATATAATTTCCTAGCTTCTATGAAGCCTGCATAGTAGGAAAGAAATGTTGGTTGCCTATAATAAAAGGATACGTAACTTTCTTACTGCGAAATATCTCTCCGCATATCCCATACATGAAATTGCATGATCACCTTTACCAGATTTTGTATTATTATTGACAATATACTTTAAATTTTTCGTTTCAACCGTTTTTTTTTCTTAAGACCATCGTACACATTGTAAAACTTTGGTAGTATTACAAATTACAGGGATTCAATGTTGGAGCCAGAACCGGAAGTGGTAAATGTTACCACTTCTGGTTGCAATGGGGAGATAAGATCATATATAGAACCAGTTCTTCACCAAAATGGATCACCAATTCTGCCCAAGATGTAGAGGGGTCAAACGTAGCAGGTGATACATCCAGTTGAATCCCAAGATAGGCTATGGAGAATCAAAAATAGTTTCCCCGTGTATTTCTATGGGAATAATCTAATTATGGATATCATCCACGATTGATAGACATACCTACAGTACTGTCGTGATGTGCGGGCCAGTCTAATCCTCAGGCTGCAAAATAATAATCTATCCGTAAAATACAACGCTAAAATGAAACTTGACTTCCTACTTGACAAACTTAGATTTAAAATGAATATTTGAAAACAGAATGTATACTTCATTTAATTTGAGGTAAAATGCTATATTTAAGCCTACAATTGGTAAAATTTACTTTTAAGGAGTTTGGTTTACCAAAAAACAAACTTGACTCATCTTCATGGTGTACGCTATGACCTTACTATTTAAATTTTTAAAGATAGGACTTTGCAAGTCAGAATAATGATCCTATTTTGAGTATTATCTATATCCTAATTTATTTTACGTAGTATTCAACTATTTTATTTATTTATTTATTCCTGCAGGTGAGCTATAAATTATCTCTGTTTCGTTTTCCTTCATGTGTAATTTTAGTCCTATTTCCCCCTTGTATAGTTTTCTCCCTCTAATAACCGGAAGAGCATAACAATATAAAATTTAAATTATAGCTACATAGTTCAACTCTTTTGTGAAAAATAATTTGTGTAGAGAAGCAATACTAGAATACGTTCCAAACCACGAAAAAAGTGTTCTTTGTGATATCACACAGAGACTTAAAAAAAAAAAAAAAAAAAAAAAAGTTTTATATGAATGAGTACTTCACATGTAATTCATGTGCACCGGTAGGCAAGCAGTATCACATATTACTTCATATCTTCCCACACACCATTATCTCTCGTGTGCACAATTTCACTTTTTTTCTTTCTTTCTTTTTTTTCTATTCTGGGCAGATAGCGAAGCGACGGACTGTCCTAATCGTTTATGTGTCAGTGTGTGCAGCTAAAGATTATTCATGTATACGTAAGCGTCACCTTTTAACCACGTGCTATGTCTACACACACAGCTTTACATATTCACATACAGCAGCACATACATGAATATTTTATAGGAAGCTGTTAGCGCGATATCAGGTTATTTTTTTTAAATGTAATTTCGTGATTAGGATCGTTAAATACAGAACACAGCTTGTAAACTATTTTGGTATTCACTTCAGCGCAATGGGGATGGGGTCGTTTTGTTTCTCTGTTTCAGCTCGTTTAATACTACGTAAAAAAAAAAAAAAAATAGGTGTACGTCGGTGTAGACTCATCATAGACTGCAAAATAGCAATGACGGGAGAAATCCGAGCAGAAATATCTTAATAGTGTGTGTTGATTTTATATTTACGTCTTTTGACAGCAGCGAGACTTTATATACAGTAGGACGAGACCCTGCAGCTTAAGGCTCGTACATCCCTAATTAAACGAAAAAAAAAAAATAAATAAATAAAATAAAATAAAACTTACAAAGAAGGATTTTTAAAATATACATATTAAATGAGGTAATATCTACAAGACGCAATTATACGAACAAGAAGTTGTTTTCAAGACTCTTTGTGGTAGACAAACATCATGTGCGTGGGTTCTCTCCGGGTTCTCCCGTTTCCTTCCACTTTCTGTATTCCATCCCTTCCTTCAGTTCTCATTAGTCTAGCCGGCAATCGTGGGACGTAAAACTTAAGATTTCTTTTCAAGACTTTTGGTATATTATCTAAATTAGGTGTCGGTAGGCTATTCATGCTCTCAGAAATGACACTTGGAATATACATAGCTTCACGTAAAATTCAATGTGGTGAATGGTAAAAACACAATGTTTTTCAAGTGCAAAAAATTTAAATGACTGTGAAACATTGTATAGGTATCAACTGAAAGGGAAAAAAAAATCTAATATAAAAGAATGTGAGTAAAAATATAGTTTAATCTTATATTATATTAATAATTTGTTTGCTTATATTATACATCAAATGAAATACGTAGGTACCAATTAAAAAAAGACAAAACAACAATAAATTAAATACTATACCCTTTTTCCAAAACTAAGATGCACCATGAAAGATTTCACGACTACTTCAGAATGCCACGAGAAACCTTTGCCTTCATGCTACATCCATGTATCTTCCATCATGATACAAATAAACCTCTGCTCTGGTGCAACATGGTTACTCGTATCCCTGCTCCTATTATACAACCTTCCATTTGTAATAATGAATTTTATTTTCTTTCAACATTCGTGCTAGGATCCTGCTACCATCCCTACTTCCACTAAACGGTAAGCGTTGGTGATAGAGCATTCACTTCCGATGCAAAGTAAGCTTGAGTCAATTCAAATCCATTTACTTATTGCAGGGCCGTAACTTGTGGGGAAACAGGGTGCAACTGCACATCCTCCAGGGAAGCTCCTAGCCGTTTGAGGGGGGGGGGGTGTTCATTTTAAGACAAAATTTTCTTATCCATATACGATACGAACATGAAATTATAAATGAAACATTAAACAGGTTCACAAAATTACATAAGCAAAACTGCACACAGAAGGTAAATAAAACGAAAATGAGTCGTGGGCCTATTTCAGTAAAAAAAAAAAAAAAAAAAAGTCTACTATTAGGGGCCCTAGAAATAATTATGCGTATGGCTTTGAGATTTGTCAATATTGTCCCATTAATTAATTTGTCATGCATGGAACGGCCCAGGGGATATTACCCACAGACTTTGCTGTGCGAGAGGGCCCACATTCTCCGGGGCCCAAAAAGAGAGAAAGATGGAAAGAGGGGGGCCCAAAAAGAGAGAAAGATGGAAAGAGGGGGGCCCAGGAGTTAGAAAAACTTTTTGTTGGGATCCCAAATACGCGTATTAATTCCTTCCCCTCCCCCCCAGAAAAAGATCTAAGTTACGGCACTGGCTTATTGTAGGCACACCATTTTCCCACTTGGCGATGCTTTCATCTCCTCTATTAACTTCGTTACTATTTTTCATTCACTTCTCTATTTCAGAAAGCATTCTGTCACAAGGAACTATTTTCGGAGCACCTGTCCTTTAATGAGAAGATAATTTTTCTTTTAAAATTTGTAATCTTATTCGGGTGTGGGGCGATCAACTAACAAATTATTATTATTATTATTATTATTATTATTATTATTATTATTATTATTATTATTAGAAGTAGTAGTAGTATATTGTTATTTAGCTTAATGGGGTCCTTGGTTCGATCCTATCTCGCACAAAGTGAACTTTGTTGTGGACAAACACCGTATGCGTAAGTTTTTCGGGATTCTCCCTTTCCTCCCACTTTATTCCACTCGTTCATTCATTTTTCATGATCACAATCTCCTTTAGCCTAGCTGGCATAATCATGGGACGTAAAACTTACATATTTCATTTTTTTTTAAATTTAGCTTAATAAACATTCAGAACGGTTCTAATTGCCTTCCTTAGAAGTACTTCCATCAGAACGCTAAAACTTAATATTTTTAGAAACTCCATCATAAAAGAATTAAAACCTTAAATCCCTTGCATTTAGTTAGAAAGCCATAGTTCGTCCATTTTATTTATTTATTTATTTATTTAATTATTGTACTACTAATCATAGGATATAATAATTTACATGACCTCTTTTTTTTTTTTTTTTTGATGCTATGCGCTAAAGTTCACACTTGTGTATTTAAGAAACAATTGTTGGTTCAACACTATAATAATATCATGATAGCCGTTGTAAGCATGCTTGTCATCACTGGCAGAACACTTGCTGCAAATTAGTGAACATTTGAACATGCATTGACTGCGGTACTCTGGTAAGTCTTGAATAGTGCTTTAAAATTCGAATAATTGATTTTCTGTTATTCGAACAATGGATTCTTAGAATTCGAATAAAAAGTTCTTGCAATATTCGAGTAATTGATTTAGAATTATAGATTCTTGGAATATTTGTATAAAATTCGTTATTCAAATACTGCATCTATACCACGAGTTTAGAATTATATTATTCTGTTGCAGTAGTATCTTCCCGCTTTTCTGTTTATTCTTCCAGTGCTTTTTGTTATAACCTTTGGTAAATTTTTTCACCAATACCCTTTATGTCCTTAAATGTTTCCTGACTTAAGCAGAATCACAATAACAATATTTGTTTACCCAAGATGATAAATATATATATTTTTTAGAAGTTAATTAAAGAATATGAAGTATGTTGGATTTCCAAATTATAATTAATAATATTAAGGATTAGTATATAGCTAAATTCTATAAGTTTTAAAGTATAATAGCAAAGAAAATATCTAAAGATGACACATATTTGTCATGCGCTGAACAAAATTACATCATTTGAGGGTAGATTCTATTCTCATTTGTAGTTTACTGGAAAATCGACAATTACTAATTCTTTTGTGGTGCTGAAAAAATGTCATTGGTAGTCAACAAAACAAACACACTTAAAAACATGCCATCTATTCTTATCAAAACGGGATTAAAATGTTTATCAAACATTGTTAGGGTCGTCAAGTCTAGGAGGCTCAGGTGGGCAGGTGATGTAGCCAGAATGGAAGAAAGTAGGAACACTTTCAAAGTTTTCACTGAAAATCCAATCGGAAAACGTCCATTAGGAAGACCTAGGCGCAGATGGGAGGATAATATTAAGATGGGTCTCGCAAAAATATGAGTACAAAATAGAAACAGGATCCAGTTGGCTAAGGACAGAAGTCAATGGGGAGCTTTTGTGAATGCGGTTGAACCTCCGGGTTCCGTAGATAATAGTTAGTTAGTATTAAAATATACCCCCTTGAAGAATTCACTGTGACACTAGCAAGAGGACTACTATACACTACAGTATAAATTAATGAAATATTACTATCTTACGCTTTCATTAACTCACAACCCCTTAAGGACAACTATGTCTTTCTTCGTAGGAAGAAAATGCGATCCATGCATATAATTGGTTATTTAATGACTTATTTGACAAATGAAATGCACGTGAGACTTACCCGTCTTCAACAGCACGGTTGGTTGAGTTTATACGACACACCAACTACAGGGTTAAACTTTGTTAGTACGTACATATCTTTTAGTTAATGTTTTTCAGAGTTGCACGTATTTCTTTTAAGCGTGCATTCAGTACTCGGTGGAGATCTTGGAATGTCGTAAATACAATACAGTTCGAACTAATGTTGGGAACATATACAAAAAAGAATATAAATCAAATTACCTAAGTATCTAAATATTCCACAAATTGCTTGTTGATTACTCTAGTAGTTAGAACTCAGTGATTTATTTAGTATCTGTATAACAGCAACATTATTATTATTATTATTATAAAAGACCTCTAATTCACATATGATTATAATCAATCATGCAAGTTTGTCATACTGTACGAACTTGGAAGTAATATTTAATAACTTAGCTGTTACTGTTTGTATATACAATAGCCATACACCTATTTATTACTTTTTCTTTCTTTCCTCAGAGCCGATTTATTTTCATATTCCTTTTGCATCAATAATTATGAGTAAGTCTCAAGGGCAAATGAGTTGTTGGTTAGCGCTTACGTAAGAGTAAAAAATGTTAGTGACCTCAATCTAGTCACATTACATACAGTAAGACTGGAAGTAGGCTACTGTCTCTTAATTTCCCAAAATTCTTCTCATTTTAATTTCTTACTCTGGACGTAGCATTACCAGCTTTCAAAACACATAGACTATAATATATTATACAATAGCTGGGTAATCAGATCTCACTATTAGCACTATATTTACTGGATTTTGATGTATTCCGACCTAATTTACTCAATAAATGTTATGAAATAAGAGGCGTCATATAGTAGAGCTACAATTATCCGACAGGTGATGTACTTTCTGCGGCAAATCCAAAGACATCTTGCTTCTGTGTGAGTCTGTAAGTGGTCGGAGAAGTAGTAATTAATAAAATATGGGCGTAACCACAACTCAATCTAGTCACAAAAGTGAATAAACTTTAACAGTATTTTTTTTAGTTTAACGTCCCACGTATATGCTCCGAGGCTAAAGGAAACTGTAATGAACGAAATGGAGGAATGAAGAAGTGGGAAGAAACTCCAAGAACCCACTCATACGGCGCTTATCGACCTTTAATGCTCACTTGGTGAGACCTTAGATCAAACCAGTGGTATAGTGGTCACTTCTCGTATATACCTCTAAACCACCCCAGTTCCAGTGAGTGAATAATTTGTATTTATCAAGTAAACATCTTTGATGGATTATGGTCATATGTATAATCAAATAGCGCATGATCGATTAGGTTGCCAATGAAAAATTTCAAGTCTCTCGAAAACCCGTCGAGAAATACCTTTTAAATTCGACACGGTACTTTAATTTTGAACAGTGAACTGGTTCAATGTTAACTTGTTACGTATTTGCACGGAAGTAACTGAACAGCTAAGATTGAATATTGATGCTAAAAGGAAAAATACAAGGTATGTTACCCTAGATGAAAGGATTGCCCGTGCTATTATGCAGTATAAAATGGACAGAGACGTAGGGAAAATATTAAGGTGTAGGACAGAGACATGATGAAAATGCAGTGAATGCAGCGTTTCTTTTGACTACTTTTGACAGCTGATCGCAAGACCACGACGTATGTATGATAAGGGCTAATTTTGGAGCTGTCTAGGTGTATAGCTGGTGTGTGATGTTCAATATTTGAATTTGTATCTCATTTCTTTCATGTATCAATTGTTATTTTTTACCATAAAAGAAAAGAGAAAAGAAATAAAAGATCAATTAACATTGACCTTAGATTTAATTGAGTATCATTGTCACATTAGTAGCTGAGTAACGGCATTAGTTTTATAGGATTATATTATAATAAAAGACAGTAATAATAGGATAATATTGTTAATGCCAAAGTAAGAAACTCACAAGGGACATCACCCAATTGTCCGGCTCCGATTTCAATGAAATTTTTATTGCTGATAGAGGACATGTATTCATTACTTGTGATGACAATTTTTGCCATGGTGCATGTTTTCTATTTTTAAATAATTTTTAAAGGTTGTGATGTGGTTAATAGAGATTACTGCAGAAGTCCCTTACTACCCTTTGTAAACGGAGTGTTAATGTAAGAACAACCATGTAGATACGTATAGGGCCTAGGGGGAAGTCATATGGTAGGTATGACCTTGACGGCAGCCATCTTGAAATCCGCCATTTTGAATTAAGGTCAAGTTTTTTAAATGGGAATAGGGTAATATGATACATAATTTCGGGCTAGAATTTAATCAGGAAGACAATGGTGAAGTTAGTTTTAAGATGCACCCATTTGGTGAAAAGTTACAAGCATATTAATTGTTTATACTTACTATGTGCATAAGTCCCTTACCTCCGCTTCTAACCCGCGTATTAATGATAATAAGTGGATAAAGGTTTCGGTAATACATATTATGCGTAGCGGGAAGTGATACGATAAGGGTATCATTGACGACACCCATTTTGAAATCCGCCATTTTGAATTAAAGTGAAGTTTTGAAAACTGAAAACCATAGCATGTGGCACCACATTTTAATAGTAAATTTTCCCCAAAAGCCAATGGTATGCTTATTTTTGTTCTATAGTTAACCAATATGAATTTATGACTCTTCTAATGTGCACGAAACGTCCATTATTCAATCTTTCAAATTGGCAACACTCCTAATTTTCATCGCATGTTTTAAGATTCCAACTGGCACTTTGCAATTGTTTCCATGGCTCATATCTTCTAAATTTGTAATGCTTGTAATGGATAGTAGATGAGACGAGAAATAAGTTGAAATTTTTTTTTTCAAGTTGAAAATTCACTTCAAAAAAAGGAAACAAAATATGATTGTTGTGTAAACCAATGGTCTTTTGTTTTGTTTTATATGTATTTGTTTATTGTATATTTATTTATTTATTTATTTTCTATGGCAATATTTTAGCTAGTCAGACAAAAAAGTCATTCGTTTTCCAGCGATTGTTGTCGATGGTTCATGTTTGTAAGATTTATAATCAGTATTGATCGGGAACTCGATTAAGTTACACCTCTTTATGAACAAGTTACCTGTTTTCATATTTTTTTCACGGTGCAAACAGTGTGTTGGGAACAGTCATATTAAGTCTCTTTGATATTTTCTATCATTGCTGCTGTTCCTTTAAAGTTATAAAGTTTTATTTATTTAGAAAAACAAAAAACTGTTTGTCGTTTGCGCAACATGTAGGCTACATTTTATGATAATTTTGAGTTCGTATTACATCAATTTCTTATAATTTCATTTGTATTTCTTTACATCACATAGGTCCATAGGTACCTCATGTACTCTGGGTTAAAATAAATAATTACACTGCCAAGGAAATTAATAATTACATTGCAAGTCTTCAAAATTCAGAAAGATTGCTGGATGCTTATCCCAACACTATTCATGAACTGACAAATCGCAACTCTTAAAAAAAAAAAAAAAAAAAAAAAAAAAAAAAAAAAAAAAAATTAGAAAACATGAGCCATGGAAACAATTGCAAAGTGCCAGTTGGAATCTTAAAACATGCGATGAAAATTAGGAGTGTTGCCAATTTAAAAGATCGAATAATGGGCAATTCGTGCATATTAGAAGAGTCATAAATTCATATTGGTTAACTATAGAACAAAAATAAGCACACCATTGGCTTTTGGGGAAAATTTACTATTAAAATGTGGTGCCACATGCTATGGTTTTCAGTTTTCAAAACTTCACTTTAATTCAAAATGGCGGATTTCAAAATGGGTGTCGTCAATGATACCCTTATCGTATCACTTCCCGCTACGCATAATATGTATTACCGAAACCTTTATCCACTTATTATCATTAATACGCGGGTTAGAAGCGGAGGTAAGGGACTTATGCACATAGTAAGTATAAACAATTAATATGCTTGTAACTTTTCACCAAATGGGTGCATCTTAAAACTAACTTCACCATTGTCTTCCTGATTAAATTCTAGCCCGAAATTATGTATCATATTACCCTATTCCCATTTAAAAAACTTGACCTTAATTCAAAATGGCGGATTTCAAGATGGCTGCCGTCAAGGTCATACCTACCATATGACTTCCCCCTAGGCCCTATACGTATCTACATGGTTGTTCTTTCATTAACACTCCGTTTACAAAGGGTAGTAAGGGACTTCTGCAGTAATCTCTATTAACCACATCACAACCTTTAAAAATTATTTAAAAATAGAAAACATGCACCATGGCAAAAATTTCTGTCATCACAAGTAATGAATACATGTCCTCTATCAGCAATAAAAATTTCATTGAAATCGGAGCCGGACAATTGGGTGATGTCCCTTGTCAGTGATAAGGTATAGTACAAACAGTTTGAATATAGGGTAAGACTCTACATTGTAGACAGGATACGTAATTTGCGGTACGCACTTCGCTTTGTTAAATTTCGATATTAAGCTCAGCGAATAATTTTCACCTGTTAGGGTTCAATTAAGGCTTTTGCTAATAGACAAAATTAAAGAGCAGTAAGTGCTGAAGAAAATTGTTTGTTGCAATGTTTTTGAGTACAGTAGAGCGTCGATTATCCGAACGTCGATCAACCGAACGACCGCTTAACCGAACTGTGTACTCGCTCGCACCTGTTACTCTCCCACCCTACCGTCCATCATCCCCCTCACTCCCAAACCAAGTTTCCCACAGTAGTCGCCGCACTGAGCCACCGCTGGCGGAACATTGCTTCTAATGGGGCCTTCATAAGGCGTTGCCTTTGTAATACTTAAAGAGATGCCGGTTTTTATGAATAAATTTACTGTACAGTACTTCTTTTTGGCAAATAAACATGTACAGTTCGATTATCCGAACAAACCAGTTTTCCGAACACCCATGTCCCCCAGTTACTTCGGATAATCGACGCTCTACTGTAATCTAGTTCTAAGGTATACAAATTTATGCTCACGTCTGCGAAACTACTAATTGACACGCGGTGCTGGGTGGCCCACAAAAAACCAACCCGCCTCTCATGAGGTTGAGTGAGTGATTTTGTTAAAAGAAATAAGTATCTGATGGTACAGAAAGGGATACACACCTCATCAATGGAAAGATTGGCAACAATTACTGGTGCCGAGTGTGCCGAGAACTATAAGGAGTTTTATTGCAAATAAGCAGGCGGGCCTTTGTTTTGTGAACCACCCGTTATATTCTGGAAAATTTATTTTCGGAATTTTAATATTGTCTTTTGTTTTACAGAAATTTTGCAAAATATAGGGCGTTGTTACGCCATCGAAGTGGCGAGTCTGTTAGTATCGAATCATATGTATTTACAATTTACAAAGTAGCCTTTGATAACCTATAAATTCCTCTCTAGACAATACTCGATACTGACACGAATATACGGTGTTTTGGAAGCGTGTTCAATTATAAACCAGGATCACTGATCCTAAATTGAAAAATAACCGGAGTTATCTGTTCACTTTGTTTTGTAATTGTGTTAGTGTTGGTTGTGTAAGAATGATTAATTACATCTAAATAATCTAAGTTACAGAAAAAATGAAAATGAAATTTTTGAGTTTTATGTCCCACGGTTATGCCGGTTAGGCTAAAGGAGACGGTGATGATGAGAGATGAATGAAATGGTGGAATGAAGAAAGTGGGAGGAAACGGGAGAACCCCGAGAAAACCCACGCACACGGTGTTTGTCCACCACAAAGTTCACTTGGTGGGAGCAGGGTTTGAACCCGAGACCCCAAGCACCAGAGGTGAACGCTCTACCACTGAACCATAAGTTACAGAAGAACTAAATGTGCAGAATAGCTTAGTTTGGAAGAAGTTTTCTTTCATGTGAAGAATATTGTTACCTCTCATTGATAGATCTATTGATTTCATGACTGTTTTTTGTCATTTCCCAAGCTTGTTGGGCGTTTTGACACTCCGAGTAATTTTTTTTTCTTAGTTTTGTGATCTTTTATTCGTCACTGGGCGTTTTGGCACGAATCTGACACATTAAGGTGTAGGCGTTGTTACAAAGTCCCTGGTTTCCGTCAGATGTCAGAAATTCTCATATTATGAAGTTGTCGTCCATCTGCCAACTCAGCGTCTGGGTACCATGCAATCCAGCACAAAATTAGTTAAATTTTGTTTTATAGTTCATATGCGCCCTGTAGCTTTCATTTGGTTATCCTGGCGTACTACATTAGCTTGATGTCTAGATGTTTGATATCACTGAAATTTAAAGTTTGTGAGTTGTTTGTTGTTGTTGATTTAGAGTTTAGCGTCCATTTCAGCAATGAGGCTTATGAGACGTGGAAATAAAGCTTAACGTGGAATAGGAACCACATGAGCTTCCATCAGGAATTGAACCTCAAGTCTACCACACCAAAGACGTGTAGGTTAACAATATAGCCACAAAGAAGCTCTTGTTATGAATTTACCCGGTATTATGTATACATCTGTTTACATAAATTTGATCCAAAATAAATTATTTCTATTCCATTCTACTACATAATTACTTGTTAATACTAATACTATTCTAAACTACATGTCCTAACTCGATCAGCGGTGAAAATCTTCGAGGTTGGGCTTTACAGGGACATATTAAAAATAGTTCTTGAAATTGATTAAAACTCGTAAAAGAAATTCCTAATAAAAACTTTAAAAAAAATAACAGGAAAGTCATAGATTACAAACCTCTTGCAGAGATAATACGGTAAATTTCAATGAATGTCCATAACTGTCTTTAAAAGTATTTTTCTTCGTATTAATTGGGAAGGCACGTGACTTCGTGAGTATATTATATAGCCGCCTATGGACATAATAAAATACAAAATATTTTGTATTATTTTATTTTATCTCCTAAACGCTGCTTACATAGGAAATTCCCGTGCTGAAAACCACATCACTTCAACTACAGACGACGTTCGGCTCGCACGATTTTGGACAAACATTCGCAGCATGTTGAGATCATTCATATTCTCGTCTTTTCTTTGGTCTTTTCGCAGTTTCCAGGTTGAAACTGTTAGATGCACAGTATTTTTTTTTTTTTTTTTTTAATTACACGTCCTTGGAAATTCATTTCACATTCGCATAAAGTGGAGACATAGCTGCCTTATATAACAAATTTAGTATAGTCTATCCGTCATAAGCATTCACATCTACATTGATAATCTAGTTGCCAACAGTGCCTCTAGCGATTATACGCAAATAGTTGCATGACAAAATAGATCTTCAGCTTGTACTACACTCGTGAAAATGTTTATTTCAGGTACAATGCGTGAGTAAACTCTTCGTAGCCAATTTACTTTTATACAATAAAGAAGAGCGATAAAATGTCGTGATTTCTTTTAACAAAGCTGATTAAAACTAGAAAAAAAATAGATATATTACATAAAAATAAATTAGATAGATTAAAAAGTGTTGAATGTCATAATGAAAACAAATGTTTAAAGTCTGCTTTCAAATAATATTTTACCTTTTGAAATATCCTGGCACTGTCCTTCAAAATATGTTTCTAACAGTAAATATGTTCTCCATAGGATCGATAATCATGAATTGACATTAAAAAAAGTACTTTCTTTCTTTTTTTAATGAAATGTAAAATGATAATAATAAATACATTGTTATTCAGCTGGAGCAAATGATTTTTAACTTTGAAATACCAAACTTAAGAAGGATGTGTTTTAAATAACTTTTATTCATTTTATTACTTGGTGGTGTTGCTATATTGAATGATAGAGGAAATCAATTGAAAAGCAAATACGAGTGAACTCTTTGTGTTTACACATAAAGAAAGCGTTATAATTTAGACACACTCCTGCTTCTCTCAGTTTTTTTTTAAGTTCCCTCCTTTTATATCAAAGCTCATGTTTTTCATATGTTTACATGAGAAATGGAAATATCACAATTTTGCTTTATAGCCACGTTACATACATGCTGTCATGTATTTAGTGGTTTATTCTCTAGAATTTAATACGTGTTCAGTTTCCCTCTCTTGTTTTATGTGTATTAAATATATATAAAATACTCTTTACAAAATTATTACTGGAGCGTCCAAATTATATCTCCTACATTAAATGGTTCATTTTATTGCAAATTGCAATGCTTACATAAAATCTTATAGGCTGTAAAGTGGTAACATTATTTCTATGGTACTGATTGACGTGCAACAACTAAATCCATAACGCTACAGCCCACAAAGGGCTCTGGTTGGCTAGTTTGTTAGGTGATGTTCCTCTTACATATCGACTCCCATCATCGCTGTTTCAGTCTATTTAGTTACTCTGAATTGAAACATCTTTTTCGGTTGCATACGAGAGTAGATACGCATCAAATTCTATGCCTCCGTCGTGACTCGAAGCCAGGATCACACATACATAAAAAGCAGATGCGTTAGGGTAGGCAGTAACTAATTGGAATTTACAATAATATTAAAAAGAAACAATGACTTGAGGGATCCATGTTTCTTTCAGAATCTTTATCGTTCTAGATACGATTGAGCAAACATAGGCCTACGCTCATGTTGTGTTCAAAAACAGTGTGTACACTATTTGTTAGCATTAGTAACAACTGCATAAGTAACATCAAGCATGGACTTCTTTGCTATCCCATATCTTTTATAGATGTTCAGTCGTTAGTCATTACAATTGGACACGAATATATCAAGGGCATGGAGGGGGAGGGAATTCAGCATGTTTCTAACTTCATATCGTCTGCATCGTGCTTCGTGTCATCCAGTATTTGCATTTATTTATTTATTTGACAGAATTCCTCACAGGTAAATATCTGCTTTAGGTTTGGAAATCTATGTGGATATCGAATACTTTCTCTTAGATCTACCTACTTTCTAGGGAATGTTCCATCAAAGTGTGTTCGCACCTCTCAATGGTAATGTAGGGTCCCCCGTGTTGCTGTACAATGCAATCTTCAGCTGGATATAGTTGGTGAACATAATCCGTTCTTGCAACATCATGAGTTAGTTTTGAGTTGTCACCGTTTCTTAAAAAAGAAAAATTATGATTCTGCAGGTTATCAAGTAAACAGATTACATTATTCTTAATCCAGAATAAATTACTGCTTGTTCTTGCACAATATGGGGATTTTCGTTGGAACAGTCCACACAGTTCTGACCATTTACAGTAACGTTCACTCTAAAAGGTAACTAGGTACAGACCACAAAATCATATCAATAGTGTGTTCACTATTGTTGCACATGTTTATAATCCCGTTACAAATTTCGAGGCGCCTCACTGGGTCGCTTTCATACTTTGGAGTGCACAATCCCTGCTATGGATGTACCAAAATTAGTGGCATTTCCAGACTTCCATGAAAAGATGGGAGTTTAAGTACTCTTCATATCCTTTCAGGACACGCGTGATTTTTGTATATACAGTTCAAACCCAAAACTGCTGTTCGAAGTATCAGGAGTTCGGATGTAACACGTAGAAAGTATGTCCTCCAATTAAAAAAATAACGTAATTTTTAAAGCAATTCTTTTACTGTTGAAAGTTGAGTTTAGAAAGCAAAAATTTTGCAAATATCGGTTTTGCATTAAAAAATCAAATTCTGCGAAGAGCTGTTCTGCAGCACAATTTTACCATCGTATTGTATGTTACTGTATAATATTGTAATATATTAGTACACGAACGTTTCTCTCCTCCACCTCCACGGGATCGATTTTTGTCATTTCTACGGTCACGTTTCGATATACAAGATATAACGCGGGAGTAAAGCACACGCCCCATCAACCGCATTATATCGGGATTCTATTATATATCAAATGCACTAAACGTTTGTTTCTCCATAATACCTTGCTCAAGAGGATGGTTATAATACCGAAACCCTCTTTTGTGTACATCACTGACAAATGCGATGGACAAAGGTGTTTCCCGGGTTTAGACCTTCCTGAACAATATATTATGAAACATGAACATTTCTCACACATTAAGATATGCATACCAGAATCCTGTAACGATATGAGTTTGGGAGTCAGAATTGGAACAAGAGGGATTCAATGTAAGCCATTGTACCTGATTGACGTGAAGCTAGCAGCAGAGACTTCAGTCATCTTGTGAAAGCATGCAACAGTGTCCATTCATAGTTACCAGTTGCCGTTCTCTTCCTGCCGTATCGTAGTTTCTTTGCGTTACTTTCAGATCGTTCCGTTTTAAAGCTCTGAAGTAGTTACACGTGACAATGATGGAGTATCAGAATCTGTCATCCATTCATCGGCACAGTTTTCTGTGTATAACTTTGGGAGGTGAGGCGTTCAAGTGTGTGTGTTTCGTTGATAGATATCTAAGCAGAGAGATCCAGGCTATAGGGGCCACAAGCAAACTTTGGAGGACCGATAGCCTGAAGTGAGGACTCGAGGCGAGTTATGCCGAAGTAGTTTTCCATGAAAACCCAAGAATAATCATGTGTTTTCAAGAGAGCACCTCCAGGTTAAACGCGGCAACGTTGCATAATCAAACTAACAAGCGTACTCCTTTGATCATTTCTGATGCGTTAACAATGTTACTGTGACAGTGATATAAAGCACCATTAACACTGTAGATAATCGTCCTACCCACAGAATTAATTTTCTTTGTTCAACAAAAGTGAGACTTAGCATTTAGTCTGCAAGGCACCAAACAATTACCGCCAAAGTTTGAACCTATGATCTTAGAGTACAAAGTGAAACTCAGCAGACTTTGCTACACTAATCAATTTTACAATTTCTATTTTATTTCAAAATTAGTTTTAATTTTTTCACCTATCTTCTTTATTAACAGTACCTCAAGCATTTATTTACATTTATTAACTAAAGCAAACGTTTAGTTAATCACAATTCAAATGGCCATAGGAAGCTACAAGAAGTTAAATTTTACGAAAGCAATGATAAATCCCTCTCTTCAAAGATTCATTAGAAAGACCGTGAGATATGGGTAGGGATACTATACTCTGGAATGCCAAAAATGATACCTAATTTTATCTGGCGAATCCTTACATAAACATTGAGTGATACCGGTTAGTTTTACCTTTTACTTTCAAGTTTACTTTTAAAGCACTATAGAAAAAGAAGTAAACAGTAGTAACTAAACGTCATGGTGACTACATATTCCTCTCTTTCTCTCTCTCTCTCTCTCTCTCTCTCTCTCTCTCTCTCTCTCTATATATATATATATATATATATATATATATATATATATATATATATATATATATATATAATAATATAATATTAACAATCCCTTCTTTGAATACAAAGACAAATTGCGGAAAATGTATGCTAACGGAAATTTAACTCTCAAAATGCGGACATGTCCGCATACATGCTGACATATGGTAACCCTAAATATGGGAATCTATATATTAAAATTCTAGGTGTATATATTCGTTTCCAAAGAAAAGTTCATATGTTTGTCTCCAATCCTTTCGACAATGAGATCTCGAAAACCACAAGTGCTAGAAACGTGCCGTTTTCGCTGGCCGATTCCGAAGTTTGTGTAGATTGTCCAGTTCTAATTGAACATTAAAAAAAAAAAAAAAAAAAAAAAAAAAAAAAAAAAAAAAAAAAAGTGGCCGTTATTTGTTTTTTACATTTTTTATGGTTACACTGGAAGTGTTAAAATTTTAAAAAAGAATCATATCCTATGAGTTATACATTCGAATGCTACTTACTTTTATACAGGGTTTCTATATCTCTCAGGCGTTAGTTACATGGCCAAATGATAATGAAAAACGAAAGATAACCATTTCTCCAGTCTAAGATAAATCTTTGTTTGGAGTGTTTTGCCCAATGAGAACCATATATCACTTACATAATTGTGTGTGTAATGCATTTGCTTGTTGGTGCATGCAAGGAAGAAAACACTGATCATACATGAATTAGAAACTTCAAGCTAAAGTAGGCTCAATCTTGCAAACGGTGTGAGATATTGAAAAAAATCGAAAAAACTCTTCCTTTTATGGTACCCCTTGCCGATCTTGATCAAGACTTTTTTTTACCTGTGTCTGTAAAGGAACATGTATAGAGGTTGTGAGGAATGACAAAGAGATTTATGCTCATATTATGAATGATACGCTGTGTAGAGAGCGCAGGTTCGGCTAGTCATAATAGAGATGTTGAACGTTTGGTGGTATCGAGAGACCTTCGAGTCCAAGAAATATGTTAAAATATTTTGATAGGAAAAATTTTGGATGCTCACAATAAAAGAAATAGAAAAAGAAAACGAACTTGCGACTGTAGTATGTATTAGTTACACATCTCAAATGTATCTCATTTATTTATTTTTAATCCTTTACTTGATGCACGCTAGATATGCCATTAACAAATTCTGAAGCATAGAAATGAAGTAGCATCACTCTCGATGGCGCATTAGTCTCATGGACCGAATATTTAGTTCCAGTAAGAAAAAATGTAAACATTGGAAAACAGAATAGAACACAACAAGAATTTATGGCCAAACACTATAACCACACGGAACAATAAAGTACATTAAAAGAATGGAATCCATTGATTTTTGTCTTTCAATAATTTTCCAGGAGCATTATGAAGTTTTAATATTTTCAATTTCTAAACATTCTAGAACTACCTAAAAACAAAAGTGGCATAAATATTTTACACGAATGGGAATAAAACGTATTGTTACTGGTATTTGAAGTAGAGAAACCGCTTTGTATTCAATAGTGACTGCCAGGTAAATTCTCTTTGAGTATCAGATTAGAATTTTTTTTTTACAACTATAAAAAAAGACAAATTTCAGCTTTTGTTTCAATAAGAATTATGAGTAAATGTATTTACTGTACGTCATCAAGACGGGGAAGGGTTTCGGGGTTTAGCTTGAGCATGATATTAGGGAAAAGTAAAGATTTACTACATTAAGATTATATTCAGTCACACTTGGCCTAAAAGAATATGAAATTGAGCGCTTGAACTCCCATTCCCCTCCGTGATGAAATTGTGTACGCCACTGTCTATGGCAAAAGCAGTATTCCTCTTTATTAAACAAATTTACTGACATGTTTAAATTATAAGAACCACAATGAAAAGTTAGTATGAACATTATTAAGCACAAATTTAGTTAGTATTCACTACAATGACTATGTATTAATTTAAACTTTTCATTAACCAGTTGGCATAATCAAGTGGTCTGAAGAACTGTCTTAACGACTGTAAGACCACCAGTCATGAGTTTGTTCCGCCTAGAGAGACAAACTGGTGTTGTATTTCGAAGAAAGGAAGAAGAAAACGGTGCTGCGACAATTGCGATCAACAAGGAAGTAGTCGATCTTAATCTGGAGAGACTAGCGACAATTGCGATCAACAAGGAAGTAGTCTAATCTTAATCTGGAGAGACTAGCAACAATTGCGATCGACTGAAAGTGTCAGAAACTTTTAAATTCCACAGAACCTAGTTTTCGTTCAGGTCTCAGCGTAACACATTAAGACAAAGTTGTGCTCTTGTTAATATTTGTGTAGTGTTTTTGAGTTTCAAAATAGTATTTAAAAACAAAACAAAAAAAAAACTAACAGAATTCAAATAAAGCACTAAGAGACAACAAAATAATAAAAGCGCTAAGAAAAGCAATCGATAATAGTAATGAAGCGCTCAAAAGTAAAAAAAAAATATATATATATATATATATTACAATTTACCTATAAAAATTTGCCACGCCGAAAAAATTATTACCTATATGTTTGGCTTGGCACAACTTCAAAAAAAACTTTTAGGAATGATAGTAATAAATTATTTTTTACTTTTAAGCGCTTTATTACTATTATTATTATTATTATTATTATTATCGTCTGCTTTTCCTTAGCGCTTTTATTATTTATTTTGCCTTTTTTTGAAGTTGGTTCATATATCTAAAAAGTGTTAGTTTTATGCTTTTTTAGTGTGTTTTGAAGTCTCTTATTTTTCTTTTAAGTTTTATATTTTTTAAAATTACTTTTTCGTTACCCAGTGGTTTACCAAGATTTCCGTTACCCTTACCTAAACTGAAGATAGGACAAATTCCTGTAAAATGGGACTCCTTACGAAACCTGCATGTAGAAATGTGTAATAATTATCGAATTATTATAGGAATAGCCTTCTTTTAGAATAGCTCATTGCATCAATGAAAGCAGAAAAAAAATCACTCATGTTATACAGCACTGAACACTTCGAATTACCGGAGATAGTGTAAAATCTCGTGTGTAACAGTATAGTTTCCTCTGTAATAATTGTTTCTTTATAAAGATAATGTTTTACTTAATATGACAAAAATATTATTTTAGACTTCTTTGTATTGTAATCTCTCTTTAGTATGCATTATGACACTGAACTATGAGAATACAGTAAAGCACTATTTTCCACTCGGTGAGTGAAGGTACAGAGAATGTGTAGTGTATGAAGGAAAGGAAAGAGTTGGAGGGGGCTTATTTTCTTCTCGATTACTTGTAATTTCTTCCCGTAAATGGGACAGGGTGGCTCAGTGGTAGAGTGCTAGGGGTTTCTGGTTCAACCCTAGGCCATGTGAGCGATGCCACATTCTCATTCCGTTCACTCCGTTCAGAATCTTTCATTTTCATTTATCATCCATCTTCTTAAGCCTAAAGAGATTCTGGTTCGTAAACCTGAACGATTTCATTTACAATAATACATTACGAATTGATGTCGATAAAGGGTTATTTAAAAAAAAAAATACATGATTTTGTGCTGGACTGTTTTTCAAGAAGTGGAAAGAAAAACTCCTTTTGGAACTGCACAATTCATTTTTCTTTCTTTCGTTCTTTCTTGTTATATCGTTGATTTATTGAATATGGGCGGTGTTCGAGAGGCGCTCTCGGAAGGGCGTGTTTCTGACTGGTAGTTACTTTTTTTTTTTTTTTTTTTTAATGATGTACTCCTCCATAACGTCACCAAAAGAGGAACTGTACGTGACAACACTTCGTGGAAATATTACGTAGGATCCAGGAGCTTTATTATTATTTTTTTCATGCATTAAAAAAAATGAGGTCACCTAGATTAATTGAAGAAAAATGAAAACTTATTTTTTTTAGAAAAAAAGAGAAGAATTTTAAAAAGGAGGATAGTTAAGAAGAATGAAAACTTACTTAAAAAATAAGAAAAGAAAAAAAGGAAAAGGAAAGAATTTTAAAAGGAGAAACCACTCGTTGCGGGATAGAGAGGCGACACTTTTATTTTCCAGAAATCTCCGAGAGTGTATCGATTTATGATGTAACTTCGTCATGAGCAACAGGACTCAAGAGAAGTCTTCTGAAAAGGCTATAGGAAATTCCTTTCTCTCTTTTCCTCTCTCATATACGCATTTTTATAGATAGATTCTGTCTTGTGGCGTGCATACAGGACATCAAATTTTGTAAATGCATCTCATCTCCTTTTATTTATTGGGTATCTCTCCCTCTTGAGAGAACAAAGTTGCAGCACCAAAAGAGTTTTTTTTCGTTCTCTCTCTCTCTCTTTCTTTCTTTCTATCATAAAATGAAGTTTCGTAGATCGTTCAGTTTTCTTAACCCTCTTTGTCCCATCTTGTTTTTCTAGTGGCGCTTTTGGGGTCTTCTACTTCGATGAAGGGGTTTCAAAAATATTATTTCTCCCCTGTGTGTGTATATATATATATAGTCTATTACTGCCTCCTCTTTTTTCGTTACTATTATAATTTCTATAGTCATTTTGAAATCGTCAAGAAACGGGGGAGGCAAGACGTGTTACCTTAAATAGTGGACTACATAAAAGACGTCCTCTGAAGAATGATGGTTCGATGACGTTCTTATTGCGACGAATATAACCGATCGTTTAAAAGAAAAAATAATCTAAAGATACGTCATTGCCAAGAGCGATCTCTTCACTGTGAAGAAAAACTCTCTCTTTACTGCAGTACGCCTAAGGAAAAACGTTTGTAATAAACTTGGAAACCTGAAATATATATATAGCGGTATATTGAATACGTCTCTTTCGTATATATTTCTTCGGATTTTTTTTCTTTCTTAGATGTTCTTGTCTATTTTTCTTTTTTGTTGGTTTCTTTCTTTCTTTCTTTTTATTGTGCCGTTAAAAATAATCCAATTCTGTCCATTTTTGTTGAAGACCGAACAGAACTGTTGAGCTTTATCACTTTTGTTTTCGTGTCGTATGTATTGAATTTAAACCAAAATTTAGCTTTTTATGGGATGTTAAGTTTTTGTGTAATTTGTATTGGAATCTGTACTTTTGGTTCAATAGTCAATGATGCTGCTAATATCTCGTTCTGTATCAATGTTGTAACAGCTACTCAACCGTACTACCAAATTATGATAACAAACTGAAATCGCCTGAGCAACACCCTTTATTCTATTATAAATTCTAGACTTCGGACCTCCACACTGACCTCATTAACCCAAATACCTTCAGTATACCTCTACACAATAAGCAAATACATTCAATGGACAATTTACTATTTACAATAAATCGCACTGTGGGTACACTCAACTTCCAAAATCCTACATTCCAATAGTTTTTCAATTTTCAATAGAAACTGTTATCACAGAATTTGAGAATTTCTTACTGCCAATATCTATTTTATATATGACTTGATACTAACTACTAACTACACCTAGTGACGTACGCAAGGTGGAGGGGTCGAGATTTCAACCCTCCATCTTTGATATCCATACATATCTGAAATTACATGAAGTTGGGAGTTTGAACCCTCCTATTGACGAACTTCTGCGTACGCTATTGACTACACCAAACAGTTTAATTTACATAGTCCTTCCGAATAAAACTTGTACCGTTTTATATTTTTCAAAGGAACCGTAAAACAATCGATGATATTACAATTAGAAGAAAATATTCTCCAAGTACACACTATTACATTGATTATGGCTGTTTTAAGCTGAAAATTTTCTAAATCCAACTTCGGGCATTTTCGGAAACAGTAAACCGAAGCATGCCATGTTCGAGCCTCCAAGCCATTCTTTCCAATCGGGTAAAAATTGTGCAGATGTGTTTTTTCTTTTTTTTAAGTGTAATAAAACATATTGAAACGTTAAGTGTAGAGAAAGTAACGTTCATTGAAATACATAATGATATAATATTTCCAAACTATCTATACGTACATGTAAGAACATGCTGATTTTGTCACCTACGTTTCCGTACGTAAAAGAACGTTTCCAATGAAAGGAAAGACAGGGAACATAGTTCTCACATCCATTGCAGAATGAAAAAGACAAAGGAGAAAAACAGTGTTTGCAACGGATATAAATGTTATTCTCTTGGAAATTCAGTTACATTTCTTCAAAAGGAGCTTGACAGGAGTGTTTATGTTAGCTCAGTGGTAAAGCGCGAAACTGCTTATCGTAAGGTCATGAGTTCGGTTCCAGTTTGGGTCACACTTTTGGTGTATAATGGTATATTTCTCAGTGCATCAATAATTATATTAAATAATTAACATTAAAATAAATCAATTGTATATATATAAAATATATATAATATAATATTCATACAATCATTTCTGGACCTAAGTAACTGTTATGTTTAACGTGGTGGGTGTTTGCAGAACGTCGGTATATTATATGAGAATATTAAATACAAATTAAGTAAATCGTGTAATAACAATACATAATTGTGTGTTGTGTTTTTGTTTGCAACTATTTGTCATACGGAGGTCACTTCTCAATATTCTTATTACAGCATGGGATTTACGTTCTTTAAATATAGTCGTTAGAGCCGTAAAACAAAACCAAAAATGCAGATATAAACAAAAAAAGAAGTCGAACCATTGTTTCACCCAGCAAGTTCACTATTCCCACAAGCTACTTTGAGACTATATTGTGCTGTAGTCTCTTCTTTCCGTAGATTTTCAGTTCAATACTCTGAAATCCTTTTTTCGCAAGGAAGTGGTGATGCTTTGATCGCTCTCTTATCTTTATATACAGCCGCGGATCCAAGATGTGATCAAGGGAGGGGCTAAACCATAGTTCGCCGCTTTATACAGTATAAAGAAAGTATTTTCCATAAGTAGAAGCTTTGCTTTGTTATAATTAAATATAAACTAATTATTTGCAGAGAAAAACTATATATTTTCATTAAAATTCAACACGTGTTACAGTTTCGCCAACTAACTCTTTGGCTTTATCAGACACTATGCATATACGATTGTACAGTTATCCTGTATCACATACTGTCTGATGAAGCCAAAGAGTTAGTTGGCGAAACTGTAACACGCGTTGAATTTTAATGAAAATATATGGTTTTGCTCAGCAAATAATTAGTTTATATTTAAAGAAAGCATGATTGAAACTCATTTTATGCAGTGTATACTTGAGCGTCAAGGGGGTGCTATACCCTTATAGCTCTCCCCTTAGATCCGCGTCATATATAATATGTTACACGTATGTTGCAGTGTAACTCTGGAAAGTTTGGAGCAATTTTAACCAAACTTTCTTAGTTTGAAAAAGAGTACTGTAAGGATAAGGCCCCAGAGCACACCTAAGGAGAAGTGGAAGGGAGAGATAACAATGATCGAAAATGACTGATATTAGTGTCGAATCCTTAATTTTCGGAGTCACTGAAATGAACAGTGACACTTCCGTTTAAATCTAAATTCAACTCCATTAGTATTACTGAGGGAGGAGGATGGTGACATATAAAAATAATTGAAAATGACCGACATTAGTGTCGGATCCATAGTTCTCGGCGTCCCTAAGGCGATAGAGAGCACCAAAGTGTCTACAACGTCCAGGGTCAGCTCCCAGTTGGGGTAAGGCCCACTTTAGCACTCCTAGGCGGAGGGAAGAAGCAGACAAAAATAGTCGAAAGCGACCGATATTAGAGTCAAGTCTATTATTTTTGGGGTAGCTTAGATAAATAGTAGTCTCCCGGTGATTTTAAGTCAAATTTAAATCCTTCCAACCGGGGTAGTAAAATAGTGACATGTAAAAATATTAAAATCGATCTGTGTTAGTGTCCAATCATTAGTTTTCAGTGTTGCTAAGTTAATTGTGGCAGTTTAGATGCCTATTAAGTTCAAGTTGATCCCGAAGTGATGGCATTATCCACTTAGCCCTCCTAGGAGGAGTGAGAGGGCAGATATAAATATGATAAAACAACCGATATTAGTGTCAATTTTACACTTTTCGAAGTCGCTTAGATAAAGAGTAACACTCCAGATGCCATTTAAGTTCAAGTTCAGACTCCATTAGCACCCTGAAAGGGGGAATTGTGACATGTAAAATAGCTGAAAATGCCCGTTATTAGTGTCGAATCCATAGCTTTCGTGGTTCCTAAGTTGATTAGTCTCAGTTCCAGTGACTTTAAGTTCAGCCTGCAGTAGCGGTGAGATCACTGAATAGGAAGGGAAGAGTGAAAAGGGTAACACACAATGATCGAGAACGACCGATATTGTGTAGTCCATAGTTTTCGGGGTCACTGAGACGACACTTCCGATGCCGTTTAATGCCAAGTTCAGTCAGATTAGTACCCCCTTCTGTTGGGTGGAATGGTGACATGAAAACAATAGTCAAAATTTACCGATATTAGTATAGTTCTCTGGGTTTCTAAGTCGATTGCCGACATTCCCTATACCACTTAAGTCTATGTTTAACTACCATTAGCAACTCTGGTGTGATAGGGAAAACTACCGATATTAATGTTGAATCCATAGTTCACGATATCGCTGAGGATTAATAATTACAACCCGACAGCGTTAAAATCCAAGCTCAGCTCCCATCGATATGGGCATGAGAAAGGGAAGAACAAAATGTCTAAAATAACTGAGATTAGTATTGAAACCATAGTTTGGGTTCGTCAAGCTATTGGATGACATCGTGATGATATTTAATCCCAAGTTTAGGCATGAACGAGCGTGTCAAGTGGATTGAGAGTTTACGATATCCGGTAGGGGAAACAAGTGTTTCCACGTTAAACTCACGGTCCCAAAAATCCCTCTGGATAGAACACCCGTCATACGCTCAATAAATTTATCTGTTAAGCATTGCGTTGTTTCGACGTCTAATGCAAAGTTGCAAGTGCTCGTATTGGATAATCGGCTACTTTCCCTTACACGCTAGAAATGAATTTATTTCAGTAATTATCAACGAGAATACTGCGGCACATTAGTGGGTCTGGATGACTTAGCTACAAATCTAAAGAAATTGTCAGTCGTCTGGTGAACTAATATGAGTACACCGTTAAAAATTTTCCTGGTGTAGTTATCTTTTCTACCATGGAAAAATTTCTTAAGGCACAAACTAGCAGAAATCTCTTGATGATTGTACTCTTTCGAGAATATTGTTTCGAGACTCTCCGAGAAGTTGCCACGATTCGTTAGGATTACTTGTGAGACAAAACAAAGGTAAGGGCGTTAGCGGTGCCGCAAAATAAATTAGGCCGAGAACTATTGTTCGGTTTTACATCAGATCTGTTTTTTTGTAACGCCGGATCCAAACAGGATATTCCAGGAATATTCTATGCTATGTGTGTAGTTAAGGTATCAACTTTGAAAACGTCAGTCAAGATGACGGGCAGTTGGTAATACCAATTCCGAGACATTAACCAATAGACCTCAGAATCAGAATAATCGAGTTGACGTTCTAATGTACTATATACGATTTATTCAAGTTTCAACATTTATTGTCTTCCATAGGGAATATACTGTATTCTGTAACTACAGAAGACGTGAACAGAATATTTCATAATCTTGTTATTATAAGATAGAAATGTGGATAAAGATTATAGTTCATTTTCTAACAAATTATTTAAAATTGGAATAGCTACAGTAGCAAAAATACAATAAAATACTACATAAAATTAATACATAAAATTGTACATAAAATTAACACATTTATTAAGAAATATATAAGTACACTTTATAGAAAATTATAAAACATTTTGACGCAATAATTGACAGTAGGTTTCAAGTGATATCTAAAATCGAAATACAAAAATTTCTATTATATGCTTTGCACATTTAGAACCAATGGTGAATTTCTTTAATGCTCCATTTTAGGTGTATCATACACCCTGTTTCAAAAAGAATATAGTATTTCGAATGCATATATTTATTAAACTTTAAGACATACGAATATGAAATTTTACACACATATTTACGAACCTCTCAAGTTCAAATTACAGATGTTCAATATGTCCTCCATTAGCGACACGAACAATATCACATCGATACTCAAATTCCTCCCATACTCGTGCAAGCATGTCCTGTGTCACTGATGTTATGGCAGTACGGATCCGGTTCTTCAACTCTTCCAGGTTCTGTAGGAGTGGTGCTACATAAACGTTATCTTTAACGACAGGAAGAAGTCACAGGGTGCAAATCCGGTGACCGTGGAGGCCAGCTGATACATGCTAAGTCGCCAGCTCCTTGACGACCAATCCAACGGTTCAGTAGAGTTTCATTCAGATATTCACAGTGAGGGGGTGTCCCGCCTTGTTGAAAAGAGAAGTTTTCTTCGTGCAGCCTCGGAAACAACCAGTTTTGTAACATAGCGAGATACTGCTGACTGTTAACCGTGTTTCCATTAAAGAAGAATGGGCCGTAAACAGATGATCGGGATATAGCACAAAGCACATTGACTTTGGGCGAATCTCGTACATGTTCAATGACTGCATGTGGGTTGTGTAGGCCCCAAATTCGAACATTTTGTTTGTTTACCTGACCACTAACACGGAAAGTCGCTTCATCACTGAACACGATGCGTTGTGCAAAAGTGTTATCATTGTCAATAGCATCCAGAATCTCGTTACAAAATGTCACACGTTTGCGTTTGTCATCAGGACGCAGAGCTTGTAACAGCTGTAACATGTACGGCTTCATAACCAACCGACGTCTCAAAACACGCCAAATTGTTGTTGTCGGCACTTGTAACTCCTGACTGGCACGACGAGTTGATTTTGAAGGACTACGTTGGAAAGCAGTTTGAATTCGTGCAACATTTTCTTCAGGAACACGAGGGCGGCCAGGGCTCTTTCCTTTACATACACATCCTGTATCTATAAACTGTCGATACCATCTGCGAATGTTCCACCCATTCGGAGGATCAATTTGGTACCTCAACTTGAAACGTCTTTGCACTGTAATCACGGAATTGCACTTCGCAAACTCGAGAACACAAAATTATTTCTGCTGCGGAGTAGCCATTTTAAACATATGACGGTTACCAAGCAAAAACTGACATCTAGCGGCTATTAATATAAACTAGACTATGTATTAGTTTCTCCAATAGCCGAGCCGAGGTGCAGCGATGGATAGTCTGGACAAAATAATTCTTTTTGAAACAGGGTGTATTTTGTGTATATAGTATCTTTTAGTATCTTTTATATATAGTATCTTTTATATTTATCACTTTTGCGTTAAATTTTATTACTGAAAGAGCGAACTACTATCATATATACATTTTAACCAGTTTGTATAAAACATATTTAGCTATTTGTTCTTTCTCTAGTAGATAATTTGACAAATTCATTTAAGAATTTAGGGAGCTCCTTCGTGGCTAAGCGGTTAGCTTACGCGCCTTTGGCGTGGGAGACCCGGGTTCGATTCCCGGTGGGAGCTCATGTGGTTCGGATTCCATGTTAATCAGTAGGCCCATGCCTCATATAGCCTAGCTAGCCTATACTAGAGATACTTACAATATTAAAGTTGGCTTCACTTAGGAGTTTATATAATTGCATAAAATCCACTCTTAAAATTTCGTTCAACGGCTTAGTCATTTTACATAGTCAATTATTCTCTTTGTTTAATATCTATAATTAATGGAGGATGGTTTTTATATAGTTTAACCATTGAGTCATTCTTTAATATCAATTTTTTCTTCAAAGATCGATGAAATTAATTCAAGAGTTCTTGAAATTACAATTCCTAGTATCATTAACTGAGCACAAACCAGAAGTATTAAAAAAAAAATCCGATAGTGCCTTAAGGTTCTCCTGTAGTAAGATCACAGTTAGAATCAGTGATTAAAGGAAGATTAAAATATTCTATTATAATTACATTTTCATTAAACCCATTTATAATTTGTCTCAAATTATAAAAATATATGTAACCAAAATGAAATAATTGCAAAAATATAATATACTTGCTGATTTACAGTTAATAAAATATTATTCGATATTTCAACTTCTTTTTCTGTAAAATTATGTGATTTTTGAGAAGAGAAAATTTCATGTAAATAACATTACTTTTGTTGAGCAATAAAGAAATGAAGGAAAGAAAAAAGCAATTGGAAGTAAGAAGGGAAGAAATAAGTACGAAAGAAATTTTACAATAGAGTTAAAGGAAGAAAGAAAGAAAATTAAAAATAAGACATGTACTGTACAATTGATCACGTAACAAAATGCTATGAGTGAGTGTAAATCTTCATCAGAGATTTTGGATAAAATAATATCTTAGTAAACCTAAAAATGAATGCTGTATTATAACCACGACACCTAATTAAGATGAAACATCCTGAAGTATTCATTTACATTATTATTATTATTATTATTATTATTATTATTATTATTATTATTAAATACTAGCAGAATACCAGTTCGTCACACGGGAGAATAAGTTTCATTTTGGACATAAAGAGCTAAATTTGAATTTAAACTGGATCAGAAGTATCACTATTAGTCTCAGCGACTCCAAAAACTATAGATTCAGCACTAATATCGGTCATTTTTGATCAATTTTAAACCTCTTCCCCATCTCCCTTCCCTAAATTGCACTGTCAATGTGAAATGATAAAAACCATCCCAGGCCCGAACCTCATCTATTTTGAAAATTTGACTATATCATTCGGGTGGTTAAAGAGGTTTGAGGTCACAATCATAGTCACTTTCATTTTTATATACATAGTTTTTTCTTTTGTTTTACCTTACAATTCAGTGAATTTACTCTCAATCATTTTGATAATTCGCGCTACCCATCAATCCAGTGCATGATTTTAAAGGTGGGGTTAGGTGTCTTGAAACTCGGTCCGCATTCTGGAACAGATTAATTTCAGATTCCAAGGTATCGCCGTATATGTCGGAACATGGAAGTCAAATAAAACTACTTATTTCAGTAAATTCTGCCTGATATTCAAAGATACTCTGCGAATAGTAAGTGCAAATATATGTAACGTAAAAGTTCATACACCACACAAAAGAAAGTACACTATTGCCCTCCTTACTTCTGTTAGGATCTTCCGTCTGTCCACTTCATCATATTTCTTGTATAATAGATAGCGCCGGTAATAGACTAAAACTTTTAAAAGAGTGGCTAATGAGAGACTTGCGTGTCCTTGCACATTTTTTTTTTTTTTAATGAACTTGATCCACGCGCGAGGAAGCGTGTAGCTAGGGAACGCCAAAGGAAATTGAATGTGTAACGGAAAAGGTTAGCAGGTATAACGTACCCAGAAGAGGAAAACTGTATAGTTGTCTGAGAAAATTACGCAAATAATTGTATGAAATTACGCAAAAGAGGTGGAGTTGTCTCCCGACTTACGCACTGGACGACGCTCCGAAAGACTCTTCATTAAGGGGAACGTTGTTGTTGTGTACCTGGGGGAAATCTACTTCAGTACAGAGTTTCGTCCGCCGCCGCCCACTCATCTTCTCCATACATTGTACAGTACAATTTCCCATATTTTTTCACATACGTGCGTCATAGGGAAAATCCTACTATTAGAGGAATACGTACGTACGTAAAGGAAAATGGTGATAAATGAATTTATTCGCACTTAGAAAAGAGAAAATATGGTCGAAGGAGGGAGAAAGTGGATCACGAAATTCAATGGCTTAAATTAAAAAAAAAATCCTTTTTTTTTTTAGTTGCTTATGGTGACGTCATTTACGTGCCAAGGATTTCATTGCATAAGCGACCACATACCTCGTTCCTTTTCTTTTTATAAACAAAAGGTATTTTAGTAAACTCTGATAACCTGATCTTCTGATTAACTAAGTGGTGCATCATACAGTTGATGCATCTGTATTCTATACGCTTGCATTCTTTTTTTCCAGTTTACGATTGCTATTTTAGAAGTAGCAATGAAATTGAAAATTAAAACATATGAATTCTTGTTTGCTATGGCTGAGAGGTTGTTACATGAAGACAGGGGAAAAAAACAATTGAATTAAGTAGGTAAATGTTCTTATAGCCTATCATCATTACTCTTTCTTTCATCTAGATGGACACACAAGATCGATTTGGAGAAAAGTGGTTATGGGACGATTTGGGCAATCTCGTGTTAGCCTACATGAAATTGGAAGAGAAATCTCGAAAAAATATTTTAAGTCGAAAAATTAATATTATTTGGTAATTTAGGGAAAGGGGAACCCGTGACAATACGGATGAAAGGAAGGCTCCTTCGCAGCTATGTGACTAGCGTATGCGTCTTTGACGCGGGAAGCCTGGGTTCGATACCCGATGGCAGTTCATGTAGTTCTGATTCCACGTTACGATGTAGATCCAAGTCTCATATAACCGTAGTATTGAAAGGAACGCTAAACTCCAAACCAACGAATCACTGAAAGGATAATAGAATGATTTTAATAGAATCGCTACATATATAAGATGTAAATCCATAGAAATTGAGAATTTTTCCCGAAAAATGATTTGTCTGGAACATTAACAGAAAATGTGAAATTAGGAGAAAATGTGGATCTCTTGTCGACATTGATGAGGAAGGTGTTGTAATTTACCTCCATAAATTAGCGCCAATTTAAATTTACGCAGAATTTAGAATACATCGGTTAATTTTGTAACGCTCGTGAAGCCAGTACGTAACGCATACTGAAGGAAAAAGAGGGGCACGGTGACTCAGTGGTAGAACGCTTACCTCTGGTGCGTTCCCTGATGGCCAAGTTAGTTTGTGGTGGAGAACATAGTGTCCGTGGGTTTTCTCGGGGTACTCTCGTCTCCTCCCATTTTCTCATTCCACCAATTCTTCCATCATCATTCATTTGCTTTAGTCATCTTCTCCCTTAGCCTAACAGGCATAACTGCGTTAAATTGAAAAATTTCATTTCATTTAATTTCATTTAAAGAAAGAAAAGGACGTTAAACAGATGGAATTTGAGAACAGTGCCACCAAAATAGAATAACAATGATATAATGGCAACCAAGAACATTTTCACTTGTAAATACAATAACATACCTTTAGATTTTTCACTCATAAGAGAAGAAACGGAAGTTTTTATGGATTACGAGTTGATAATATATACGTAATCCCTTCCCATCTATTAAATAATGAAGTTGGTTAAAATGATGGTTCAATTCATGTTTCGATAGCTTAAGTTCGTGTATAACTAACTCTATATAGCCTCTTTTTCTAACTCGTAGGATGCTCTAAAGCCTATTAATTGTTCAAATTTCAAGCAGTTCAGAACATCGAAAGAACATTTTGTCCTGAACAAGATTTCTTAAATTTATTATTATTATTTTTTTTTATAGAGACTAATTTTATCATCAAATTTATAGATAAGAAATTTATGTTCAGTATTTATGAACGTTTGAGATAAGAATTGCCATTTCTATTAATTATTCGCTTTATTTCTTTGCAGGACTAGGCCTTAGTGGCCTGCTTCTGTTCCATCGCTGTATAGAATTAGGCCATCGGCCTCTGCTCGGCCTCATGTTTCTTGCCGTCACTTCCTAGGTTCACCGAAATCTCTTATGCATTTAGGTAAGTACATCACGCATAGTATTTCGTTAATGTAGTTAATTTTATCCTATATGTATAATATAATATAGGCCTAGTATGTGTGTGTTTGTCCTTAGCTGCAGTTGTTAATGGAAGTTCCATTGTGATCTGAAAAGGTGTAATAGACTTAACATTTGATTGAAATATTCAAGAAACATGAAAACTTTTAAGAATATTAGCATTATGTTGAATTTAACTGGTGTAAGCGTCAAATATTCTATCTGATCGTATTTATTACATTTGAATTAAGGCTCATAATAATCTTACAGGAAAAATTTCACATTCGCTCTATTTTGATTGACAGCATCAAATTGTGGGTGCGTTTTAACCTGCTCTATGTCACCATTATGAATCCGAAGATTGAGAACTCTGGTGTTCTCCTTGGTTTTGTTGACTTCATGAATTGTCTTACCTTTCTCACTGGTCTAGTGACCAATGTATGTAGCTTTGGAGTGTATGACGTTCCGGGTTCGATTTCCGATGAGAAAACATCGAACACACTGTAGTAGTTCAAATTCCACTTTTAAATTGTAAGTTCTCGTCCTATGCACGGTAACTGCTGATAGGGGACGTAAATAAAAGCAGACAATCACGAAGTATCTTAACAGAGCAATGCAAGAGTACACGGGCGAATAATTCATAACTAAAGGCAGATCTTCAATTCCGCCATCTTTGCTGCATTGCATATTACATGTATACTAGACTGTTCTCCAAGCTCACTCGCACTTTTTAAAAATATACCTTAAAGGCAAAGAATAATATAAAAAATGTATAAACTAAATCAGATAATATCTATTTATATATATAAAAATGAAAGTGATTGTTTGTGACTTGATAACTCTTGAACCACCTGACCGATCTCGATCAAATTTTCAACATAGATGAGGTTCGGGCCTGGGATGTCTTTTATCATTTCATTTTGGTGGAGCAACTTAGTTGAAGGGGAGGGGAAGATATATATATAATGATCGAAAATGACCGATATTATTGTCGAATCCGTAGTTTTTCGCAATCGCTCAGATGAACAGTGACGCTTTCGATGCTGTTTAAATCAAAATTCAGCCCCGCAACTTAGGACAAAAGGAGAGAGAGATACGTATAAAGAAGTTGTGCATTTAAAGTTTTTATTTGAACTCAGCGACGCAGGTAATCATGCTAGTATTAATAATTGTTTTCAAGACCTTTCGTATAGCGTATACATTTGGATGGCTAATAATTCTGACGTCATATACTAGGTGCGTAGTCATATACTACGCACCCAAATCTCTGGTCTGTAAGAATATGTTTGGAGACGGTTATTAGTTTATTTAATAGCATTTTGCACGTACTACCTGGCTCATTTTCCACATTTTTAATATTCTTTACTGTCTCGAAGTTATTCACTAAAATAATAATACAGGATTCATTTCGGCAATTCAAGTATACGAGATAATAGACGTTCCGAATGGACATGACAGTAGTGTAGCGTCGTGAAATTGGTGGCAAATTGTAGAAAGACATTAAGGCTTTATGGAGAAGAAAATTGATTTCATATACTAATAAAATGAAGCATTAGTTGTTATTAAGGATTTAGATTTCTGGGCTTTCGGCATCTAAAGCCATTTAGTCCGTCACGTTTGAGGGATGACGTCCCTTGGCGAGCACACTATCCGAGCAAAGGGAAGGAAGGAAGCGTATAAGTTAGGACCCACACCGGCAATTGCCTGGTGTAAATGAGAAAAATACAGGAAAACCTCATTCAGGGTGGCTGGCCTAAAAAAGCGTTTTACACTTTTTCGACCGAGTGCCCCCACCGGGAATCGAACCCGGGACCGCTCTAGTTGTGACTAGATACTCTTTATTACGACTAAGAATATATGATTGATTTTATGGTTTTGCTTATTAAGAATATTGAAAGTACCAACTGACCATAGAAGCTATACTTTTAACGGCTGCGAACCAACAAAAATATCACGACACCCCACTGCTATTCAATTTTTCACTCGACTCATCCTTACAACATTTAACGTTGAAAATATTAATAGAAATATTCCTGCTATTTTGGAAGTTGACTTTTAGATATCTCTTACGTGAAAACACAGACGAGAACTTGAGATGTCTTTCGAATCTTAGACTGTCTTCTGCAAATACGAACTTTTGTTTATAAGCGAGGACATTAGGGCAGAGAGAGCATGATGGGGAAAAAAAAATCAAGTTTCACTCCCCACAGTTATGTTGCTTAGACTAAAGGAGACAGTGAAAAAATGAAATGAAATCTGTTTTACGTCCCACGGTTATGCCGGTGAGGCTAAAGGAGACGGTGATGATGAGAGATGAGTGAAACGGTGGAATGAAGAAAATAGGAGGAAACGGGAGAACCCCGAGAAAACCCACGAGCACGGTGTTTGTCCACCACAAAGTCCATACGGCGCGAGCTGGGATCGAACCAGGGACCCCAAGCACCGGAGGTGAACGCTCTACCACTGAGCTGCGCGCCCCCAGGTTGAGAACCACTACTTTCAATTGAAGCATTCTGACAGTCTGTTAGAAATTTTCATTCTGACTACTATGAGTAAACTGGATCCTTTTGTTTCTATTGAGCATGAAATAGTGAATTTCCATGAAAGGTTAAGAGTAATTCTGATATTTTCGTATATCAATAAGATACATCATTCCTCAAAGTAACAAATACGGTGAATATAAACATACGATCAATAGACATATTACATCAGGGTGAAATAGGCTTAAACTTCAGAAACTACAAAATATATTATTGCTCTCCCCGCCGGTCTAGTGGCGAGCACGTCTGCCTTTGGTGTACGGGGTCCCGGGTTGGATTCCTGCTGGGAGAAATTTTGGAATTGAACTGTCCCCAATGTTTTTGTGTTCGTGTCCCTGTCGTTCAATTTTACTGGAAATAACTGTAAAATGTGTATACCGAGTAGAAAATAGAGAAAAGTTACTGTGATACATTCGGTGAATCAGTTAAGGAAAAGAAAAAAAATGTCTAAAGCGCTTGCGCTTAGATCAGTCTTAAAGGTTAGTTCGAGTCCCACAAGAGTTTTCTTTTACCTGTTCTCGAAGTTTCTCTTTGTGTTTCTATCGGATTCGATTAAATAGAACTTCGAATTGAAACCACGTGGAATTCATTTGTTGACTAAGCCAGAAATTCTGATAAAGATACGACTATGATATTATTATTATTATTATTATTATTATTATTATTATTATTATCCTCAGTTTTACTCTGGGCCAGAGGAAAATTCTGACGTCTCCTTTTAGAATTCGCGAAATTTCTACTACAAGCCTCTCCAGCAAGATGACCCAGGACCTCCCCCCCGAAATTAATTTCTAAAAACGTGGCTGTACATAGGTAAATACCACTGGTTTCGTTAGTATAGAAAGTTTATACATCTATCAGGTTTGAGAGTTTAATATTTCATACTAACTCTAAATACACTGATGGAACTATTGTAGGCTGAAAATATTTTTTGAACTATAGGAGGTAAGCTTTATCGAATAGTAGTTAGTTAAGGATACTATCTTGACATTCGTCTGATGAAACTAAGGAAAAATCCTAGAATAATAATCCTAGAAATAAAGGCTCTTTAAAAAAATAAAATTTTCTCTTCTTTAAGTTCTGTTCATACTATTATGACCATAGTTTCCATCACTAATGTACGTCTTCGATTTACATTGTTACTGTTATAGTGTTATAGTTACAATAGATGTGATATTGTAAGATTTTGTTAACATGGAAATTTGAAATTAAAAAAAAGAAAAAAATATATGCTGGATTGGCAATACCGTTGATCTCTTGCGGAATATGTCACAGAATTTTCCATGTTTCGATATTTGCATCGTATCAAATTTCAGCGATTTTTTTCTTAAATCGTTAGTTTAAAAGTTGTAACAGTGTTTCAGGATAAATGGTCCGCCCAGTATGTGATATCAACATATTCATCGTCTTGTTTATGGACCGTCGAACAAAACTAAAATGCTTCCTGCCAATTTCAATAAAAGGTATCACTGTAATAAAGGAATTTTGTAGTTGCTGAAGAGCAGGGTTCCACGAGTATTCGTACGCAGTTTTCTTGTGTTGTATATACCCAGAAAATAATTTCATTTTACCTTTATTTTCAAATAAAATAATTCGGAAAGGAGAATATTATTTGCAGAGTTTCCGTACCATTTGTTACTCGTATGTATAATATATAACATGTTAAAATGGAGCAAAGCTATTATAGTATTCGACTGGTAGCGGATTACAGGAACGTTTCCTTTCAAACCGTTATTCTTATTCACAGAATTAATCAAGAAGTTTAACAAAAATAATTTTCGTAAAGTCACGGTATAAAAGACATGGGGAAATTTCTACAACACATTGACAGACGAAAAATGTAATTATGTTTTCTAACATAAACTTCGTCTAGGTCGGTAACCCACTGGTTTTTATTACGTAACAATCTTGGTATAAGACTGAAAGAATTCTATAGACTTCGAAGATCCGTGACACGAAACTTTTATATAAGAATTTGTACAAGAAAAATTATGATTTCGGGTATTACATACGACACGCGATGACACGAGTTGGAACAGTTACAGAAAACACGGACATCTTTCAAGGACATATTGAAATTTTTGCAGACAGTAAGGAAGTTCGTCTTGTCCTCACGAAGGTCGATTGTGAGTCTTTAACAATGCATGCAATAGAAGAACACACACTTGCAGATACAGACTTGAAGCATCAATTTCAACACGAAGGCAAATTAATGGTTACTCTATGAGCTATGTAGGTTATTATGAGTACGTTTATACGTTATCCGTTTACAAAGCAGAAACTACTTTTTCTTTCCTATAATATGCATCTTGCTTCGTATAATGAACCTCCTTAAGGCTCAAAATAAAGCCTATTATCAGAGATAATAGGTTTTAAAGTATAATCTCGTCTGACTTTTAAATGCTATTTAAGATGCATTACCATGAAGGAAAAATAACATTTTACTCGTGACCAATTTACGCGAATGACCAACGAAAAACAAAATTTAAAATCAACAAGACGTGAAATTACATACAAATTGTCTTATCACAACCAACGTAACACACTAACAAGCACAGGAGCAAGAAATTATGAACATCGATAAGAATAATATATAAGAAATCTCGATTTAAAAAGCATTCATCTGTAATAGTTATATATGTATATTTCTGTTGTGGCTAAGAAAAGAAAGAACAACTTAATTTAACTTAGTATTACTACTAAGGTGACTGACAATAGCGTATTCCGCAGACCTTAGGATGGTTATACACAATTTGAACAAGTTCGATTTGGAACGCACTTTACTTTTCAGAATTGAAGATGAGACATGAGCCTAAAGTTTTACATGGTTTCGAAACTATATGAGCTTTCACACGAAATATTTCGACCGTTGAAATATTGCACATGATACGGTGACTCCTACCTCAGGTTGTGTAGACTATCGGAATATAACACTAATATGTTCTGTGTGGCAATGAAACAGTTCTTACGTTATCGTAGTCATATGACAATTTAGATAGATAAAAGGATTTCCTTTAAAAAAAAGAGAGAGAGAAGTGAGGTTAGAAAGCGGAAATAACAAACTTGCAGGCACATGTAAAGACTGTTACATAATTAGTTCCTTGTACAAGTCGAACTGATTAAGGTATTATTGTATCGGTGTTAAAATGTGTCGTGTTTTAAGAAAGACAATTCATGCAACAATTTGTTTTTCAAAGAAATTAACTATTGTTTTGTTATTAATTTTCAATTAGTGTCCCTTTCAGTAGCGAGACTATGTAAGACGCGGATCTACAGCTTAACATGGGATCCGTTCCGAACTACATGGGTTCCTTCCGAATTGTTCATTTATGATACTGACATCTTCAGTATATGTTCGTGACGTAAAAATTAATCGTATAAATTTGTGAAGTACGTACCGTACAATAATTTGTAACTATTATTGAATGCCTTGGAGTAACATTAACATGGGTTGATCGTAGTTTTATAGAAGCCAATCATACAGAAGCAACTACTGTAACTGCAGAAAGAAGCGCAAGATAAGTGAGTATTGAAGCTGATTCTTTGCTCAGTTTTACCATGTTAATTACCAAAGAACTAACATTTATGTCATTGGTAAAAAGTATCCACGCTGGTATGTATTTCTAATAGCGTTTTTTTTTTCTAAATACTAATTTCAGAATGCTGAATTCGATGTAATTATTTTAAAACATCAATGGAGTCACGGGAAAAATGAACTCAAAATATTTATGCTCTATATCCCAAACTTGATCATGTTTCTCGTGATCCATAGTTCCATTGGAATATAGTTCCAATGACATTTTGAAATAGATCCATTGAATTCAGGATCTTCAAATTAGTACAGAGCTCCATCGTAGGAGACTCGGGTTCGGTTCCCGGCGAGTTTTCATGTGACTCGGATCTCTTGTTAAGCTGAGATTTACGCTTCATATAGTCTCATTGCTGAAAGGGACGCTAAATCACAAATTAACCAAAAGTGGGTCATCGCACTAAACTCTTTTGCTCCAATTCTTTAAGCTAAATCATGTCGTGCTGCAGTTATTACTGAAAGATTTTATTGTGAAACACGAGCAACATTATAAGTTGCTTTTGGAAAACTACGCCAAAAGAAAACTCATCTCCCAAAATAAATTATCCCCTCTAGGTTTTTCCATAAATAATAACTTACGCTATATGATTGGATTGTTAATGAAACATCTTTTATATAAAAAATAAAATCTCATGAGTGGTATTCTACAAAGTTGAAAAAAATCCCACCCCAAGAGTTAATTACCCTTTGTGATTGTTTTCCTCGTAACGAATAATTTACACGATATTATAGTTATTAATGAGTTACTTTATTTTATCAGGTTATTAATGAAATATCTAATAATGAAATATGAAAACAAAATTACCTTTAATCGTTGTGAAGAAGATCGTCTGAAAAACTCACTCCAAAGAATAAACTACACCTCATAGATTTTTTAGAACAAATGAGTTACACTTTGTCAGCTTATTTATGAAATATAAAGACAATCACATGAGTCGTTTTTGAGAAAATTGTCCAAAGAAAACACCTTTAAGAATAGACTACTCTTTGTCAAATTTTCCCAGAGACTTATACCAGATGATGGAGTCGTTTTTGCAAAATTGATTTATAAATATATAAACAAAATCGTTGGAGCCGTTTTTGAGAAAATCCCAATTTTGGATTTTTACCCTTATGTAAACCACCCTAATTCTTACTGAAAATTCGAGACAATTTATTTCACTCATTTCTTTGCCTTCAGATGTAATATACTGATTAAACTTTATCCTCCTGTGCGAAGAACAGGCATTTCAGATAACATACAGATGTATACAGTGGCTTGAAAAAGTATTCGTAAAGTACCAGTATTCGAACAATTTCAGTGATACTATTCCTGTCGAGGGTGTAAACTGGTTAATTACATTACGTGTATTAATTTACACATCTGTGAATATATTAATATTGGTATTGTCGTCGATTAAAAGTTATTCTCTATTTGTAACAAAAAATAATTCTAAAATCATATATTATAACATTACTTATATATTGCCCACAGTTCGTGTATATATATTAGTTATTATGTAAATTAAAGATAACTTCAATAAACATACACCAGTTTAGAATGCACAAAACTCTATATTTTACGATATTCATGTATTTTACTGCATCATTCAAAATTATGCATCTAACAAATATGGCGACACTCACAATTATAAACATCTCGGCTAACATCACCATAGCAACGCACAAACAAAATACCTATTTCAACCAACTAAATATTTTCTTCCTCTATAGACAGTGCTTGAGCCCTGATCACAATCGAAATATACAAAATATACAACGTTACTGTTGTAATGTGGGAAAAGTATTCGTACAACTAACATATTCAAGAAAATAATAGTAATATCATCTTTAAATTAATAGTCTTGGGATTCCGTCTAGCAGCCAAGTTCGCTATAATTGCAGGCAAATGTTCCAATCTTCCAATAGCGCATTCCTGAGATTTGTTTTGTTAGAAATGTGCCTTTATTTTACTTTTTTTGGTCAAATACGTCCCATAATGCTGTAAGTAATTGATGTCTGGGGCTTGTGAGTGTGTGGGAAGGTATTTGAGTACATTTATTAGCACCCACATATTGATATTTTGTGCTATGCGTTGGGTCGTTATCGTGTACAGGTTTAAAATCATTATTGAGACCAATGTTTACAGTATTTTGTCGTACATTGTTCATCTGAATATTGATATAGCTCGTTTAGTTTGTCACTTCTACGAAGCTCAAATTTCCGACTATAGCAATCCCCTAAACAAACAAACACAATGTTCACTGTGAGAGTAAGATTCTTGGGATCCATCTCTGTATTTTTTTTCTCCAATCGACTCTTTTCCCATCTGAACCAAGTTGTACTTCTGTAATTACTTTTATCGATGAAAATCACTTGGTTCCAAAAGTCACTAAGCGTATTTACACACTTAAGATGCTTCTTGCGATACCTGTCATTTGCCAATCTTTCTTCTTTCTTGAGACACGACTGTGATAGCTGTTGTTTTCAGCATATTCCTCACTGTATCTCCTAAAGCCTTTACTCTTCGTCTCTGCAACTCATTTGTAATCTGAAGAGTACTCGTTTTAGTATTCACTTTGGTAGTACGCTCTATAATGTTCTTTTCTCTATTTGATAGTATCTAGTGTGACCACTTCTACGTTTGATTTAACTGACTTCGTAACGTGATATCTATTGAGTATCGATTGTAGTATCTTATTTAGTAGTAAAGTAAGTTAGACGAACTCGTCACGCTCTTTTAGATATTTCAAAGATTTTGTTTGATTGTGAAGCCTGATGATAATTTTTCTTTGCTTTTCTCTTGTTTCTTTCCCTTTGCGCCTATTTCAGCTTTTTCTATGTTTGCAACGAATCGAGATCAAGAAGTTAGTTGATATGTTTCTTAGCAACTTTTCTTCACACCATTACAAAACTGATCACATTAAGGGTTTGGAAGGCGTATTTACTATAAATAAAACAACGTTGTACGAATATTTTTCGGCGCTGGTGAGGCGTAATTTCAGCAAACACTGCATAGATGCCGCAACTGGCAAACTAATGGTTCAATATACTATAGACGTAATCCCTACGGTTCGTTCATATGCCATACATAAACTCTACCTATTTTACTCACTATAATCAACACACATTCATTCTTTTAAAAAAATATTAACTGTACGAATACTTTTTCGAGTCACTGTAGGCTATATAACCGCGTGTTTGTTCAAAAATACGCTATAATTCCGAGATCGATATGTTTTTACAATATGTACAAAATGTCAGTTAAAATAAAAATATCTATTTCATCATGACTTTTCAAATGGATGCACCACTCAATATATGCTGTAGAACTCCTTTGTGGTTATATTGTTGGTGTACGTGCCCCTTCAGCGCTGGAGACCAGACCGCGATTCCCGCGGGAGCCCATGTTCAGGTCTCACCTTTCATGTTAAAACTGTAGGTCCACATCTCAAATAGCCTCGGCGCTGAAAGGGAACTCTGAACTCCAATGGAACCAACCAATCAATTCTCCCTTAGTGCACTCTATTTAAAAATTGAGTAGTTATTAGCCACAATCACGCTGGCAGGGGTAATTTAGTAGTTTCTTAGATTCTGTGATAGGTATAACCCTATACTTATGTAAGAACTTCTTTAGAACATACTTTATTATCTAAACTAGCATAAGAAATCATTTGTTTTCCGGACACACACCATACTCTTGGGATTCTTTCTATAATGTTTTCACAGCCATATAACGCTTACTTATGACTTCAACACGCGACACAGATATTTTACAATAGGTGCATACATTCTCAAACACACACACACATTTTTTTCTACTATATCAAGGCTATCTTACACTTGAAAAAAAAAATAAATAATAAGTGCGCAAGGGAAAACATAAGCTCTGTTGTTAACAGTGATAACACTCAGAATGTCTCGTACTGGTACTCGTGTATTCGGAAGAAAATGCTCTCAAGTGGAAAATATTGGGACCAAATATGTTTATGGGATATACACCACAGGATGTTAACGCGTCGTTTGTCAATCCTATGCAGCACAAGTAATCTAATTATTTCAAAACCGTATTTACAATGTTTAAGGCATTCTATCGTTCGTAACGTAATCGATCACAATTGTCAAATTAGTACTTCCTTGAAATTAATGTTCTCGTACATTCGAATCGTTAGCGATTTTGCATTTTGGACATGCATCATTTTAGTTCTGGTTGAGATTTCTAGTGTTGGTACAGATTTGGCAGTGTCGGCTGAAGATCGTGCGTAAAGACAGTTTCTTAACGGGTTGAGTATCTACGCCATTTTTACGCTATTTTGTCAGGCAGTTAATTTATAAGGAGAGTTATTGTTCTAAAAAAAATTGAACTGAAATTTGTATAAAACAAAAGTTTTTAATATTAGTTAAATTCGATAATTTAAATATTAAAATCGCCAAATTTAATTTTCGTGAAATAAAGGATATTGTCACTATTTTGCAAAAAGGGGATAACTGACAAATTATAAATTTCTCAGAAGAAGGCAAAATGGGTTGATTTCTCTATACCACAATCTACATCTGTGTCAGTTATACCGCTAGTTATCTTTGGACTGGTTGGGTTATAGTTATACCCGTTTCGCATGATGATGGAGTCTTTTTTATTTCAAGTTCAAAAATGCTGCTATCTGAATTTCGCCAAAAATGTCAGTTACCCCCTTTTTGCAAAATGACTATGTTTGAAATAGATTTGAATAAGAAATGCGTAAAGGCAAACCATTAACATTCCAATTTGTTGTAAAGCAAACAGAAAAATAATTCCCTGTATAAAAATCAATTAAAAAAACGGGTATTGAACACCGTTAATTTGTGCGTTCGTAATTTCATGCTCCTTATCTCTACCGAGGCTATATGTGAGATGAACTCGCACCGCCTTATGCAGAGTCGTTTTGACGTATGATTAGCGTAATATTAAAGGCCTGACTACTGCAGGAAGCATTTGTTAGTCGAACTCTTTAGTATCGTACTAATCACGAGTCAGGACGACTTTATGCATGGACCCCGCACAGTTTAGCGTGAAATCCGAACTACTTATTCTTCCGCCGAGAATTGGACTTGTCTTCCGTATCTCGTAAGAGGTTATAAGGAGAAGTTTAAATAAAATGGGACACCGTAAATTGGCAGACTTACAGTGAGCTTCCTAACAGCCTTAATTGTTTATTTTTGTTTCTTCAAGCAATTGCTATTAAGTCGTTAAAGATAGAATAATTTTTAGATTTCCAGACTATGAAATGACTGAAGTATGGAACATGTTAGAGAACGGCAGTGTCCTTCTGTCTGTAGACCAGTGGTTCTCAACTGATGTGTTTCTAAGGTATGTCGCGAAATTTTAGAATTTAAAAATCATGAAGAATATAAGAACAATTTGTTAAAATTGAGACTTACTGTACCAGTCAACATCTCCAGCGGTAGCAATAATGCTTAGTGCTATATAGAAGTATTATAAATAGATATTATTATTATTATTATTATTATTATTATTATTATTATTAGTAGTAGTAGTAGTAGTAGTAGTAGTAGTATTTGTATTATTTATAATAAAAATATCAAACAAATGTGTCGCGATGTCGTGAGTGTTTAGTAAAGTGTGCCTTCAGTCAAAAAAAGGTTGAGATCCAATGTTGTAGATAATACGAGTAGGTATCAGAGCGAAAACGGTAAGAAAAAGCTATCTTTGTTAGTGTTTCAGCGTCTCAAGAATAGGGTCTGTCTCCTTAGTTATCTCTATACCAATCGGAAATGGTGGAAATCTTCCATTTCCGATTTTGATGTTAATAGTCGTAGAGCAACAACGATAAAAGATAATTTTTTTTGACATGAATTTAGCGTCCCCAAAATAGGTCCATCCAGGAATCTAATTTCTGTTGTTGCCGGAAGTGACAAAAATAACCATTTTCGGTCTCAATATTGATCGTCGTTGAGGAAGAACGGCAAGATATCTCCTCGCTAGAAGGCAAAAGACACCACAAGCACCGGCTAATTTTCATTTTATATATATAATATATGCTACTACAAATAATGTTCAATTTTTTTAATACAGATTTAGCAATATATGAAAATACGTTCCACCTCAGGTCTGTCTCTATTGAAACTGGAGGTTGTAGAGGTCTGTTGCTTGCAGTTTTAATATACGATTTTCATAGAAGGAAAACGGTAAAAGCAAACGATAAATTATTTTATGATTTAATATTCTCATCTCTCCCCAATCATTATCCATGTATTTAACCAGAACGGATATTCCTAGTTAGGAAATTAATCTCTTATAATTTAAAAATCTACTGTAGTTTCATAACCAGTGGCGGCCTTTACATATGGCAAACCAGGCAATCGCCCGGGGCCTTGTGTATGAAAGGTCCTCGCGCTTTACAATACTACTCTTCATTTTTTTAAAATATATATGAACAACAGATTATGTGTCATACAATAAAATTCTGTAGTTCACAAAATCCCGGAATAGTCGAACCGACTAGTTATGTAAGTTCAGTGTATTAATGAGCCCTGTTGCCCGTCATTATTTATCCTGTAATGTTTCTGTGTAGATGGACAGACTTGTAAAATTCAAATCTGATCAGCCTTGCACCTACAATATATTTCTGTAACGGTATAGCACCGTGAAACTAAAACAATAAGTTTAGTTTTCAATATTAACTCAGAATGCTTTGGTGTAAAAGCACTGGAAATATATTTTACACAGGCTATTTGCTACTGCTCACTTCCTAGCTTCATACAATTTAGCATTCAGGAATTATATAGTGAAAATTTGATCACCGATATTACCAGTAACTTTTCGGATTCAGTTAATTGCTAGATTTGAGACAACTTTACATAAATGTCGGTCCCACCAAGGAGATTAATGATCACTATTTATTTAATAATAATAAAAAAAACCTTGAATTTTAAAATCCTATGTCAAGTAAAAGTTTAATAAGTTAAAAAAAGATAGCTACTACTCCATTATTCTTGATTGTACACGAAATCTCTCTTGTGTTGAGCAGCAATGTGTGATAGTGCGATTAGTAAACAAAGGCACAATTGAAATCGAGAATTCTACGAGTTGGTGTATTTACTTGTGCAGAAAATGGCCTGACAACATTTCGAGACATGTTACTTTTGATATTGTCATGCAACCTGCAAAAGGGCCCTGCTGGGTTCTCTCATCCTAGCCTTTCAAAGGCTAAAGCCACCTCTGTTTAAGATGTATGACATTCGTGTTTGTTTTGTTTTTATAGAACATATATGCGGTAGTGTAGTCGAAAATGCGTCTCTACCATTAATTGGATATATCGGGTTCGATCGCCGGTAGAAGAGATGGATTTATCTACTATTGAGGGCAATGACACACGCAGAATTTCGTTCCAGCACTCAATATAATTTCTTTTTGGACAAGCGTGATTTTAAATAGTAATTTTTCCACAATATCTTACTCAAGGGAGAGATTGCACCCGAAACCCTCCTTGTATACTCCACTGATTTAGGGCATACCATTATTGGTGGGTCTCATTGGCCTATCCCGGATGGAGAGTGTAAGTTTTCCTTATACAATAGTGATATCACAGGACGAGATCTGCTATTTAGTATGTAGACTTTGAACTACATGGGAACATAGATTCCGGTGGGGCCGCGGTAGCTCAGTGGTAGAGCGTTCACCTCTGGTACATGGGGTCCCTGGTTCTATTCCAGCTAGCGCCAAGTGAACTTTGTGGTAGACAAACACCGTGTGCGTGGGTTTTCTCGAGGTTCTTCCGTTTCCTCCCACTTTCTTCATTCCACTATTTCATTCATTTCTTATCACCGTCTTCTTTATTCTAGCCGTCGTGGGACGTAAAATTCAAGGATTTCCTTTTTTAAAGGATTCCGGTATATTTTATGTGAGTAGATATGTAAAATCGATTTTCATAGTATAAGGTTCTTCCCCATCCTATTACCTCATCTAGAAGGCAAAACACGCCTCAAGTGTCGGCTGAATCTTTTATATACACGCTACTGCCAATAGATAATAGTTTATTTGCAGAAGAAAGGAGGGTAAGAAAATAAGGACAAATAATTTGTGGTAATATTCAAGCCATGTACAAAACAGATAAGGTTCGATCATGAACGAAAAAAAAAAAAAAAAAAAACACCTAAGATATTAGTAGTAGTAAAAATTTAAATGGTGCTTAACCGTAAAGGTAACATAAAAGGACATCGATTTAATTCATAAATAACCTATGACGCCATACGAGATTTAATTGGTGTTCATGATGTAGAAGTGATCTTTTTATACACGATGTTCCCAGATACTTTGTGAATATTTTATTACTGCAATATGCCATTAAGCTTCAAAGTGAAATTAGTTCGAGAGCTTCGTTTAATTTGGTGAGAACGGCCGATGGATGTGTCTTTCCGGTTATCAAACATTTGAGTACGCTCAATTTAGCAAAACGACGAAACAACCTGGGTGTAACTAAATAGCAGACGCTATTAAATTTTACATGTCTAAACTGGCTGTTAAATATGCAATGTCTTCTTTGTTCGCACGATAAGGAAAACGTCACTTCTTCCTAATAAGCCACTGCAACCGAACAATACCTATCTGCATACAATGCAAAAATCACCGTGCCGTCTTGAGAAAAGCTACCATATTCAACTGAAACACTGTCATTAGACATCATAGTTGTCTGATTAGTTTGATAGCTAGAGAAAAATACATAATTATATTTGAATGTACAATATTTATTTTAATAATTTAAAACAATTCTAATTTCGCTCTGGAAGTTTAGAAAATAAAATGTTTACCTACGGAGAATCTGAGTTCAGTTTTTTCAGAAACGCGCAGTATATGTACAGTCAGTGCCGTACATAGAATGGTCATCAGGGGGGGAATGGAGAGTTCGATTACCTAAGTTCGTTTCATAACATTCGCGATACTTTTATTTGTGTTAATATAGTAAATAGATATATTCCCACAATATCTTGTAGAAAGGAGGAAGTTAAAAGCCAGTAATCTCTTTTTATGTACGTCACTATCTGCGAATGGGGGAGGAAGAATCGAAAGAACCGGCTAGGAACATAAAAAACGAAGTGACGATATGTAAATAGTAAAATTGCATGTCGAGTACAGTTAATTTTACGAATATTGTGTATAACGGCGATGATATACTAAAAAGTTAACTTCCTTTCGGAATGTTAATGCATACACTGGTAGTACAAGATAACAAAGATATCAGGAACCAAACTGAAAACTGATAAACGGTAAAAAGGTTTCACCATTTCTAACTTATTCTTTAAATGTTGCATCGTGTAGTGTTTGGTACCATGTTTCTTTGAACTTTTTTTTTCGTAAACTGTTTTTCGAACTGCACTATGATTTATTGACATCCAGTATCTTTAATGCATTAAGTCTGTTACGTCCGTCTTCGTCCATCTCTGGCCTTCACAGGAAATTTCTTCTACTTGGTCAGGTGTGGTTGGTTGAAGTTTGTCGTTCTTTCAGCATCGAGACTACATGAAACGTAAACTTAGAGTTGAAAATGGAATCCGAACCACCGTAGTGCGTTCAAATTTGAAGGTGCTCCCATTGGGAACCGAACCCGGAACCCTTTCATCAAAGTCGTATGTGCTAACAGTTATACCAGCGGGGAGGGCAGAGTTGGTTGGTTAGCGTAGAGTTTAATATCCATTCACCGCTGAGACCACGTTATTTTGGATCTACAGCTTAATGTGGGATCAAAACCATATAAGCTCCTATCAGGAACTGAATTAGGATCTCCGCGCTGAACAAGTGTACTCTTAACCATATAGTATCTAGTCCCTGAACCCACCTGTAATAAGAAAACAACGCGGCCAGAAAACACTAAGTAAAGTAATTCTACTTATTTACGTAGTTCTAGATACAGGATATTGGATGTTCTAAACAGAGTGATAACAATAAGATAGAAGATGTTAAAGTACAAAATATAAAAATAACATAAATCGAATCTTGCAGAGTGCATATTGGAAAGTTTTTTCAAGGGCAAAAGCGTCTTATAGTTGTGTCTGTTGCATTCAGTGGTGAAACTCAAAGATGAGCGACCTTTTAGATAATTACATGTCTTGGCTTTCGAAGACAGAATTATATTACGAGTGTACGACACGAAATTTATATGTTAAAAGTACAGAGCCCATAGCCATAGCCATACCCATAGCCAAACTCTCTCTACAGAAATTGCTTCGTGAGTACCTTAGGAGTCTGAAATATGTATTTTTAGATAGCACACCTATTAGTTTCTTAGTGAGGTCTTGATCCGATTACGGTGGACTCCATAGTTTTGGAGCTATGGGTCTTTAAATTTCATTTTTTTTTTCATTTTTTCAGCATTAGTGCACCCAGGTTGGTCTCGACTTTTTGTCTTATCTTGGTATCAGGAATCATCTCCCAAACGTTGTCGGTGTTTCGAAACACCCTATATGCATATATAAAAATCACAAATTCTAAAATTTCTGTTAATTTATGCAACATTTTTTTTTTTTTTTTTTTTTTACAGCAGTAATATTATCTCCAACTTCTAGGATACAATAATTGATGGATGTTGTTAGAACAGAAAATTCATACGTGAAGATTAAGTAGTAGTTAAGTTCGAGAGCCGTTGCGCATGTAAGATTCTTAGTTTTGCAGCAAGTAAGCTGGCAATAATGGTTACTATGGGGTCAATCCATGCAAAGTGATCGAGAAAAAAGAAAAAAATTGTCGCTCGACCTTTTCAAAAAAAATCTAACTTTTTCATGAATGTTTATCCTCTATCAGGATACTTCAAGAGCACAATTCATTATTTTTTTTTTACAACATTCCATGTCAACACAGCGGCTGCCGCCATTTTGCGTTTTTTTTTCGATTTTAGGCGTTTACGTTGTTTTGAATATCTCAGCATGTATTTGTCCTATCAAATTGAAAATGTTGGAAGACTCCAACTCGTGCAGAGCTAAAACTTTCATCTCTTTAACATTTTTGCCTAAAAACCACTTGAAGGGGGCGAAATCAGGGTCTACAGTAGCAACATTTTTGGACATTGAAGACATGTTTGGGAAGAGGAAACAACTGGCGTAGAGTAGAGGTCTGAATTTGTGTGTGTGCATGTAGTGCAAGTAGTAGTGAAGAGGTCACCTAGGACCGTAACCTGAAGTCGCTACAAGACACCCCAGTGGCTGCCATGAGCGAAGGGGTTCTCGTATAAAACATTACTTCCTTCACCTTTGATCATAAGGAAGATTTCATCAAACTTTGTAGACACAACAAACACTATTTTGTATTTTATAAAATAAGTTAGGTGAAGGGCTAGATTCCCGGACTATCATTGTCTCTACCTACAAAAAATTGCAATATATATAATATAGGGTGTTTCAAAACACCGACAACGTTTGGGAGGGGATTCCTGACACGAAGATAAGACAAAAAGTATAGACTAACCTGGGTGCACAAATGCTTCCTTTCGGAGTTAGAGGCTGCCGAAAATACGAAAAAATGGACTTTGAAGGTCCATAGCTCCAAAACTATGGGACCTACTGTAATCGGGTCAAGACTTCACTTAGGATCTAATATGTGTCCTACCCAAATATCCAAGTTTCAGAATCCTGCGGTACTTACCCAAGAATTTTTATAGAGGTAGTTGGAGAGTACTTTAAATTACATGCCTGTAGCGAAACTCCCTCTATAAAAATTGCTTCGTGAGTACCTTAGGATTCTGAAACTTGGATATTTGGACATCGCTTTACGAGATTAAGCGTAATTCACTTGCTTCCTTTAAATACACATATTTTACATCGCACTTCAGTCAGCTGGTTATCCTACACCATGCAACTCTATTAGCACATTTTCATTCTTAGAAAAAGACAAATGTTAAATTGAAGCGCACTTCACTAAGAGACCTGTTTCTTTATCTCCATTTCCTTTTTCATTCATACAATAAAGATGTTCCTGTGAAAAAGAAAAAAGATAGAAAGAGAGGAAAAAACTGAGTCATATTTCATCTGAAAGTTTTCGAGAGGAACACACAATTAACTTCGTCTAAAGAAAAAAAAAAAAAAAACCTCCTTACTGAAGCAATGCTTCGTTTGCTTCGGTTGGATCGGGAAACAATGGCAGATAAGGATCCTATCTAGAATTTTGTAGTGTTGTATAGTGAGATCAAATACTAAGAAAAACTGTTTGGTTCTTGTCCTGCTACCAGAAACACCCCGTGGATTTTTTTCCGACAGGAGGGGGAACCAACACTCAAGCGAAATCTCGAATATACACACCTTGATACACATATTGCGTTAAACCAATAATTACTCGTATTAACGCATATTGCATAACTTTAATAGCTACAGTAAATATATTAAATACTATAGCGTGTGAGTAGACAAATCTTAATCCGCCTTATGCAGAGTCGTTTTGACGTATGATTAACGTTATACTAAAAGGAAATATATGACTACTGCAGGAAATATGTTAGTCGAACTCTTTAGTATGGTACTAATCACGTTTCATAACGACTTTTGATGTATATTTCGAAGAACCGAACCCTTTACGAAAATTCAGGGGAGAATTGCCCCATCGCACTGATGGGCCATGTCTACCACCCTCCTCTTAAGAATATTTTAAACATTAACAACTGTTAGGTTTCCCCCACCGTTTTTGTCTTCCAAGATGCTAACATTTATTTAATTTTGCAGATATGGTGCAATATTCGAAAATTAGCAATACGTGAATTATGTGTTAGCTGTCCCTAACCGTATGCAGATGGTTCTTAAAAGAAAGTAAAACTGAATTTTGTTTCCATTTATAATGGCCGTCCTTCTAAACCTAATGTTTAAGAGTTTTTCGTGTAGTTTTGTCACGATTTCTTCTAAAAACAAACAAACTAGCGAAAATGTTTCTTTTTTGTTTTGTTATTTTCTGAGCTCTAAATCTTTATATATTTGCTCAAACCTAATAGTTGTTTTAAGGAAAGTTTGTTTTAAAAATGTTCCCATTTTCTTTACGCATTGTTCACTCATTATCTTAAAGATAACACAAGTACACGAGTATGCTCTCAAGGTAACGAGAAGTCATGACAACAGGTTAGGAAGAAAGTTGTGATGGTTTTTGTACCGTATTAAAGATAAGACGAATTCTAAAAATAAGTTAAAATAAATTCACTTACTGTTTATTGCAATGTATGATAATTAGAATTCGAAAAATCAGAAGTATTATTAAAGTGAAAGAAAACTCATAGTTGACGATACGGAACCGTATTTGTCTCCTTTATTAGATTCGAATTCCTTGAATGGATTAAGTCTAGATAACACATATCATATACTTGCGTCATTACTCCCGGCATTATTTGTTCCGGTAGGCCTAATGACAATTGTAATGTTACAATTATGATTGTATGCAAGTCGGTCAGTTACTGTTCAAAGTTTTGACCTAATCTATTGATATTCATTGTTTATTCGATCGAATGTCCCCACCGGTAATCTATTCCGGGAATACTTGTGCCAAAGGCGAGAGCGTTAGCGACTACGCTACACGGGGCCATCATACCGCAGGGTGAGAACTACTGCTTTAAAGGACTGCAGGGATTGAATTTTTAAAGTTCGGCCCAGTTGATTTAGTATTCAGTTACACTTGAATTTAACTCAAATTTGTAAGTAAGGCATTTTACTAATTTAACAAAGTTTTTTACATTACCGCATCTCATCACTTGTCAAAGTAAAGACAAATTTAGGTAGACGGATATCCATAATGAATGATATAATTTTGAATATGAAAGAACAAATTATTTACTAAATTACGTAAATGAAATCTGCAACCCCTATAAGGTATCCCTCCATTTCCACTTTCATAAAAAAAAAAAAAAAAAAAAAAAAAAAAAAAAGAAGTACGAGTACTCGTCAATGTAATTTTTCTTCAGTGCTTGAATGACTGTGCTATAGATGTAGATATTCTCCCGTGATCACCCCATTCACCAGATCTAACATTACGAGATTTTATTTTGAAGTTTGTTGCTAAGTCCTATCAGAAGTTTTGTGCTAAATTAGCATATTCATTGTAGGCTATAATCCGCGTGGTTATACGTAAAGTAGTTTCTCTATACCACATCCACATTATTTTCCCTCACCCGCAAATATTAAGATAACATACATACAGGTTATTTATTCTACAGCAATTATGATCTAGAAAAAATGTTAATACTTCTTCTTTTTTTTAACTTTTTGAATTTTGTGATATCAATTAAATTCAAGCTAAACTTAAGTAGTTCCTTCCAATTGTAAGGAAGCTACGCTAAATGCACTAAAATCCATGCAGATACAAATTACGAAATTAATGGAGAAAATATAGTACATACTGAAGGTCTTCTCAAATGTAGTTTCCTGGCAATAAAATTGCTATGTTGTAAAACCGTATACTCCAAACAACTTCAAACTGTGCCGCTAAATTTTTCAATATAATTATTCATAAAGAATGAACGTTCTCAAAGGTGAAATTGAGATGAAAGATCCTTGAGAAAGAATAAAACACCTCAAACACACAGTAAAACCACATGATCACTTTATATATAATATGGCTTTAAAAACAAAGAACAGGAGAAAAATCCAAGGAAACGCACCTTTGCTGTGGTGGTTTTGTTCTAGGAGGACAATAGCACTGTAATAGAAGTCAATAGTGTTCCGGAAGAATGATCACGAAAATATTCGCAAAGATAAATCGCTGTACGCTGTACGTCCGCAAAATCGTATGCTGATGTAAATATCGGCATCCGCACAGACCTCGAACTATAACACCGGACATTTTCTTTTTTTTTTCTTCTTTTTGGTATGGCAAGAATATTGTAGTTACTGGGCACGCGTCACACATTTACATAAGAATGCTCAAATTGAAAGGTAAACGTTGTGACAGATGCTCTCTTCGATTCTTATGTTACACCCATATAAGGATGTTCACAACTGTTTTATCCTCTTATGAATACTGTGCACTTTATGTTCATATATAAACAACTCAACAAGACCAGGAAAAATATCAGTTGCACATTTTTAAATATGCGGCCAAAGTCTGAACTGAACACGAGTCTGGTCCATGGGATCATCTCGGACTGTCCAGACCTCTAATTGCGCCAAGTCATTGGGAAGGTCACTTTAGTATGTTTTCATTCTGCTTTTACCGGGAAGAATCTGAACCTTTTTTTGTTGACAGATTCTTTATAAAATAAGTGAGCTTTCACTAGCGTAACAAGACTTCATTTTAAATTGTAATTTCGTAATAATGTGTAGTTTCTTTCAGGATTGATTGCAAATTCTTTGAAATGCATTTTCAAGGCCGTCATTCTTTGTTTATACCTTTTCCGTGCTTGTATTCGCATCCACTTAGTCAACAACTTCAGTGAAATACAACAAGTCCAAAAGTTTTAAAAATCATTACTGTGTTTTTATTAACAATAAATAGTGTCAATCATTCATAACTTACGATAGCTTCACAATCTTACACCACGATCGCTGTTGATGACTTAATATGAAGGGTTCCTTACTCGATTCTAGATCTGTGAGTTTTTGGTGTCCAATGTAATATCTGTGGGTTCAGTGGCGGCGTAAGGGCGGGGCGAGCGGTGCCACCGCCCCGGGCCCCACTTTGTGGGGGCCCCCGACGGTAGGTAAAAAATAATTACTAAGGAATCTTGTTAGCATGAGCCGTACAAGGGCCGTCAAGGTTTATAATCCACACCTTCCCTAAATGTAAACGCAATTAATTGTCAATCAATATTACACCAATTAACGGATGAAACAACAGAAATATCTGCCTGATAAAGCTAATCAGTGCTGGATTTCCGTACAAGCTAAACAAATTATAAGCTTCGGGCCTCACTCTCTTGGGGACCCGAAAAAAAAATTAAAGAAAATACTGAATGTAGATTAAAAATAAATAAAATAAAAGTTTCATTATCTTGGAGGCTCCCAAAGAAATTTAAAGAAAAAAGCTTTGAATATAGGTGAAAAATAAAGTAAATGTTTCATACTCTTGGGGCCCCCCAAAGAATTTTAAAGAAAAAGGCTGAATGCAGGCGAAAAAATAAAACACACGTTTCACTTTCTTGGGGCCCCCAAGAAATTTTTTTTTAAAAAGTTGAATGTAGGTGAAAAATAAGTAAAATAAAAGTTTTACTCTCTTCGGGTCCCAAAGAAATTTAAAGAAAAAAAATGTATATGGATTAAAATATGAATAAAATAAAAGTTTCACTTTGTTCAATAACCTCAGAGAAATTTAAAGGAAAAGCTGAGTGTAGATTAAAATATAATAAAAGAAAAGTCGAAGTATATTGTGTTATTTGCCTTCTAAGGTCTTATGATGCAAGTAATGGGACCCCGTCTGCTAGCCTGCTTCCTAAACTATCACTGTTTATTTATTTATTTATTCATATATCAGTTTAAGAGAAGGGTAGAAAGAAGGGATCAACGTATATAATGCTTTATTAGAGTACTAGCATTCTGTTCCTAATTAAAAGCTCTTTGGCGCAGACGCTATAGTCGCTGATTCACTTGTTTTCCTTCTGTCTTTATATTTTTTTATCCTTTACAAGTCGAATTTTCAGCGAGCGAGACCCTTTTGCTTAGCTGGTTTCCCCATTTCTGCTCTTTTTTTCGCGTATGAATTTACATTTCAGCCCACAAACTTAGAGTGAAGAAAATGTTCAATAAGAAAACAAGTGTTCAAATAATCAAAATACTTCAGCATTATATTTAATTCAACTCTTGATTGTTCTCATATAGAACACTTGTCACAAATCATTTGATTTGTTGACATACAACGTGATTCTGTTCAAGTTCGGGAAGCATTTATTGATTTCATCTCTGTCGAAGGAAAGACTGCTGAGAGTATTTCTGCTGAAATACTGAAGAAACTTCAACGTGATAGGCTTGGTATTAAGATTCCAGAGGCCAGTCTTGTGATAATCAGGCTACAATGGCCGGGCAATATTCTGGAGTTCAAATTTTCATACGGAATATAAGTCCTTTGGCCATTTTCGTTCCTTGTAACAATAATTCATTGAACCTTGTGGCTTACATGCTGCGCACGCTAACGTTCTGGCGGTGACTTTGTCGGAAGCAATGGAACGTTTGTGGTATTCTCTTCTAGATCTATTCACCGATGGAATGTGCTGCAAAATTATGTAAAGATTGGTCTGAAACGTGAAAATGACACTAGATGGAGATCAAAAGCAGAAGCTTTAAAGGCACTTTCTAGTCAATTGGATGAAGTTATTGATTCGTTGAAAGATCTGCGTGACACTTCGATTGAAACGCTTGATACTACAGGAGATGCTGGTCTTCTTCTTGCAAGCATCCAGTCATTTAACTTCATCACTTTACTATATTTCTGGTCTGCAAATCTCTCATATATTGATCGGATCCAAAAATGCCTTCAATCTCAGGATATGAGTTTCAATCAAACTCTTATTCAATTACAGAGCCTAGTTAACACCATTAATATCTGAAGACTTGAGCTGGACAAGGAAATCATATACACAGCTGAAAGAATTTGCAGGACATGGGACATAACTGTGGGTACACACAGTAGAAGGAGATGCATGCTTGGAGAAACAAAGAATGAAACCTGACTGCACAGGCCGAAGTGAAGCGCTCTTTATCAATGAAACTCTAGATGAGATGAGACAACAAATGATAATTTTACTCAGATGCATGACCTGAACGACAGATTTGGATTCCTGTGATCTATGGCCAACTTTGTGCAGCAGCTAGATGATGAGAGCGAGGAAAGGCTAAAAGCATGTTGCTCTGATTTGGCTTTGTTCTACCCGAAAGACCTGGATGGCCAGGATTGTAAGGATTTAATCCGTTCACTAAGGTGTGCTCAGAAAGCTAAAGAACAACTTGACTTTTCACCACAAGGTATCCTGAAATATACGTATATCTTCAATGGGGTTTTGATAACACTACCCGTATCTGTTGCATCATGTGAAAGGTTTTTCACCAAAATGAAATTGATAAAATCATACTTGCTTCCACAATGAGTCAGGACAGATTCACGAATCTGGCCATTCTTTCTATCGACAATGAAATAGCATCCATTGGATTCTGGTAGTTGCGACTTTCGCTGCTACCAAAGCAAGGAAGGTATCATTCTGAATGTTGGTGGAGCATAGGCTAATATGGTAGTGGAACCACTGTTGAAAGTAATTTCATGTTTCAAGTAAAGGCAATAAAAATACAAAAGTACCAAAAGAAAATGAAATCTTTGTTTTACGTCCCACGATTATGCCGGTTAGGCTAAAGGGGACGGTGATAATGAGAAATGAATGAAAAGGTGGAATGAAGAAAGTGGAAGGAAACGAGAGAACCCCGAGAAAACCCGCGAACACGGTGTTTGCCCACCACAAAGTCCACACGGTGCGAGCTGGAATCGAACCAAGGATCCCAAGCATCAAAGGTGAACGCTCTACCACTGAGCCACCGCGCCCCCAAAAGTACCAAAAGAGTAATAAAAAACAGTCAAGATTTGTCAGTTGACTGGTGATAGGTGGTAATGAAAAGTAGGATGGTGTAACCCGTAGTAGAATTCTGTGTTCACATATTTAATCTATAATATTAAATAGTCATAAATGACAGGTCATAGTCATAAGTGACAATATAAACATGACTGAATTATTAAATACAAAATAACATAACCATAAAACAAGTGTGAAATCTGGAAACAATAGTAAAAAAGACAAGCAGGAGAGAAATATTCTAGTGCTTAACTATTCATTGATATTTCGGCAAAAGCACCGGGACTGAATAGATCGTACATTATCATTGGAGAGAAACCGAATGTTAAAGTGAATGGGGCTAATTTTAGGAAGAAAAATCTAATCAAACAAAACCCATCTAATGTAAATTCAGACAGGTGAGAAACTATGAATAAACTTAACCATATGAGAAATTGCGCAGGAGAAACACCAAAGGCGAGAACCGAACAAAAATATTCTAGAAAAGGTTACATTTAAAAATCGCATCGGTTGTTATTATTTGCAATTTTTGCAATATCAACTCATTGTTATGTTTTGTACGTAAATTTGTCTCTAACTGTATTATTAGGAGCATTACTTCCACTATTCCATCTAATTACAGTACGCGTTGATACTACGATAATATAGGTGTAGGATAAATTCTGGATTCTTGATTGTTACGTTTTGGATTGTTATTTCTGTTGTGGGTTGTAGTTTCCGTTACACTTGTATCCCTAATCCTTTTTCTATCGTGTCCTTTCTTTAAAAATGAATAAAAAAGAAAAAAATATGCAATGATAATCGTGCAGTTTTATTTGTAGATACCAGACTGAAGGCGATTCTAAGCATTTAAAAAATAGACAGGGATGCTGAATGTCAGCCCTATTGTTTAATATATTCCAGATTATAATGATCTAAACACACACACCAACGGGAAAGGGGGAGGAGCAAATAGAAAGAATGATTATGTAAATGAATATCAAAAATAGAAGTGTATAAATCACGATTGTTTGAAAAGGGGCCCCAACCTACTTCGCTGGCCCCGGGCCCCAGTTTGCCTTACGCCGCCACTGTGTGGGTTTACATGGTTCCCGCTTTTCTACTTTTACTTCCACCATTGTTCACTTCCCTAAATCAGTCTTTTTCAGTTTATACGGTATAAATCTGAGATGAACTAAAGATTTTTTTCAATTTTTTTTCAATGAACTTCAAATGTGCTAGTTTTATCTTCAGGTTAGGAGCTCAGACTAAATTCAGGTGCCAGAACCTGTTCTCTTTTTGTAGGGGGGGGGGCAACGAATGTCCTTTTTGTTCCCCCACGCTGTTACTACGGGAAAAAAGGAAATTAAAGAACAGCATTAGTTAGGATTCTACTAGGAAAAAAAAAGTTTTGAGTGATGTGACAATATGGTATAAGGAAAAATAGGGATTCAGTAGAAATAAACATTTAATAGACGGTATTGCAGAAAATGTCTTCCATCATAGATTATATAATACTTTACTATTTAGGAGTGAGCATGTGTTGGGGAGTGCTTTGCCCAAAGTTAGGTTCTAACTCATTTTTCTAGTCTAGGAGCTTTGCTAGACCATTGAGGGTTGAGTGGTCACATTCTTTCCCCTATAGTTCTAAAGCGCACATTAAAACTAAACTATCCATTTTATAAATTCAAAATATCTCGATAATGTTCTAGCCAGTTGGACCCCGACGCATTGATTAGTATTGGTCACAGGACAAGAAGCACATTTTCAAATTCGAGACAAAACGAAAAAATTCTAGTCTCTCATAAACAACATTAATTCACTCAAGTGACCATCTTAAACCCTTGTGAACTTTTATTCGTCCGAACTTCTATTATGATTCTCATATAGATACGGTATACTGACCTACGACAGTTATAGGTGCGTACATACACACACACGCGCGCTATAAAACAAATACTTCAAAGTATGTAAATCCAGCCAAGGTCCAATTACTGAAATGTAGGCCTATATTTTAAACCAATGCTTTCTTAACGTTTTTTTTTTTTTTCGCTGACTATACTTTTTAGTAACGCGTACGACATTGGAACACACTTGTTTTGATATATTTATTATTTATAATATAAATTATAATAGTATAAGGCTAAAAGTTTCTATTATGTGAAATAGTGGTCTGTGAAACAATGTAATACTGAGCATTATGGCTGCTGCTGAAGGCGTTGATTGGTACAGTCTCTCTGAATTGATTTTAACTAATCATTATTAAAGGCTTCGTGATTTTTGAATTCTAAAATTTCCTAACATACCCCATAAAGGACTGCGTGACACACTAGCTGAAGTATATTTTAAAAAATGCTTATAGACTTCTGTCTATATAGTTAGAAAAAGTTTGAGGAGTGCATGATGATCAACTCCTAGTTAGTGTAATAGTAATATTTACGGTGTATATTGTATTACTGAATATTGTAATATTCATTGTTATTGTCATTATTATTATGATATTTATTTCTTGTATATTATCTTCTATTATTATATGTATTAATGTTATTCCTGACGAAATCTATTACAACATATAGTTGTTCAACGATTAATTAAGTATTCTATTCTGACACTACTGGTTTAAATATTGGTGTCCGTTATATCATAGCGAGTCTTATTTTAGTTATTTTCTTCAAATCAAATAGTATAGGGGAAACAGATTACTGTACAATCTAGTATAAGTTTTCCAATTTAGCCAGTTAGATGGTTCATACTACATTGGCAATAGGAGGAAGGACTGTATGAGTCTCTTAATTTCTCATGATCTAGTCCGGTTTAAACAAAGCTAATTGCGATCAAATATCGAACAAACTAGGCTTTCATATGGTACACAAAAGTAATGTGTACCAGATGTTATATCTGATTTGAGGACCTGCTCGAACTGAGCCTCCATTTCTTCCATTAACTTCTCATTATTTTAAACGGTACAAGTAAAACAAATTACAGTAAAATTCGGTAAAAGCATGCTTTTCAAGTGAGCCATTTAAGTAGTTTGAACGTCGTGGTTGTGGTAGTGTGGGAGGGATAGGTTCACGCAACTACCATCTTTTCTTAATTTCTTATAAGCTAGTTCGGTTCAAACAAAACTACAATCCGGTACAAACCAAGTACTTTCATATGATATACCAAAATAACGTACCGAGTCTTTTAAACACCTGATTTGAGGGCCTGTTTAAAAAGGGCCTCCACTTTGTTAATTTCTCATAATCTAAGATTAAAAAAAAAAAAAAAAAAAAAAAAAAAAATTACGGTACAATCCGGTACAAATAAGTCTTTCAAATGAGCCAGTTAAGTCTATTATACGACTTGGTAGCAGCCTGGGTGAACCTGGCTCCCTACATTTTCCTATTTTCTCGTACTATAGCATAGTACAAACAGAGGTAATTTGCGGTTCAAACAGTTGCAAATTAAGAGTAGTTTTCAATGATATCTGAAGTCGTTTGTGCCGAGAGGTATGGGAGGGGGAACAGGTTAAAGAAAAGGCTCTCACTAAGACTGTTTTAGTGAGCCAAGTATCCAAGTATAAAAACTGTAATTGCTAAAATGACTGTACGAACATAATGAAGATAATTTATCAACGTTTAAACCTACGCAGGTCATTACACAATTTAATCCAATAATAAATATGGTATAAATCTTATCACTCTTTGTGGACCTCTTGTAAAGTGGAAGGTTTCTGTTAACTTATAGATAAAATTAAGAAAGAAATCAAACAATAAATTTTGTATATAAATTTACTAAACAAGGCGAGAAAAGCTTTCAGAGGGTCAAGGCGAGAAAAGCTTTCAAAAAGCAAGACGAGATGAAAAACTCTAAAATTATACGAGAGAAGAATACCTATTTCTAATTTAGTCTCTTTCCGTGCTCAAGATTTCCAGTCACATGACTGTTTTGAAGAAACTAATTAGAGTATATCTCCAGGTCAGGAACGAAGCCAGCATAGGATGACTGTGATTTTCAAATAGGAGCACCTATAGAGACATCTTTAAAATAAAACTTATAATAACTGGAAAACTGTTAGCTGCACTTAGTCTTTTTATGGGGCATCTGCAGTTGTACTGATGCCAAAAACGTGACAATGATGATGTGAAATAAATTTCCCTGTGTAAAATGGCAAAGTTATGCTGTATCTGGGAATTTGTTCAATAAATTAATCAAAATACATTAAATACAATGCATTCTGGTCTTTTGCAGTGAAAAAGTGAAGTACGATTGTTAGTTTGTTGCTGCTACACCAGGTAATAAAATATTGCAAAACTATTCTTGTGAGATGTCCTTGTGCAGAATGAGAGATGACACAAGCATTCCATCTTCCAATTGCGTTCTCTCATGCTTCCTTATGTCTGTACTATTTTTTTTTTTTTTGTCAAGTATGAACAGGTGTGAACAATACTGTAAACACCTGCTTTTACACACAAACAAATACAATTATTTTTTTCTTTGGTTCTTTTTTTTTCCTGAACCTTCCACAGAAGCGAAAACTTGTGTTCCCTGTTAAGTCTTGGCAGGTGCCACGCAACAGCCAAATTGACAGCTTGACGTTGAAAATGTTCTGAGGAAGACGGATTTCGGTTGAAATGCTACGATGAAACACTTCTTAAAAAGCTTCCAAGTTCAGCTATTTTAGTTCCGAGGTCACGTCTTAAGAGACTTCCTTTCCTCCCCCCTCTCACAGACTTGAAAGCTTTTAATCATGAAATGGTCGCAGTAGTGAAATGGAAGGATAAACTGTTTTTATTATTTTTAAGTCTATTTTTCTCTCCTCCAAAATGAAAACGTTAAAAAGAATTCCTTCCTATTTCGGCTAGAGAACAGTCACTAGCAAAAATTAAACATCGTACACATTGCTTTATGATTCAATTACTTTCGAGGGAATTGATGAACTAGCAGGGCCGTGCCGTGGGGAAGCGAGCGGGGTGACGGCCCCGGGAGCCGAAGTAAGGGGGCGAAAAAATCGTGAGAAAAAGGGGCAAAAGAAAGGAAGAATTACTTGGAATATATGTATGGGGACGCCGTCGTATACTCTCGCCCCGGGCACTGATTTTCCACGGCACGACCCTGTGAACTAGAATATAGTTTTTACTGATTCCGTATTTTTCATAGTACATCCATAGTCACTTCTCCAAATTACTCGATTTTGTAAAACAGTTAGAAGCCCGAAAGAATTCCTTACAACATTCACTTTCTCTGATAGAAAACATTTCAGCAACAGTACTTGCAGAGTGTCAAGCTGTTGCTAAAATTGCATTTTGCAAGCTTAACCAGGTACAGTATTACTAAAAATTCCTGATTACAAAACGCTTGGGAATACTCCGTAACTGTTTGTGTCAACGCAACGTAAAATTTGGGACTTAGTTTGCAATAATCGGCATAGCAGTTATGGCTTTTCAATTTTATTTTATTTTATTTTATTTTATTTTTTTTATTTATTGAGCTGAGCGAAGCGAAGCTCTTATACTCGGGTTAGCCGTTTGGTTGTCCGCGAACTCCTCCTAGACCGTTTGGCCGATCTCAACCAAACTTAGCACGCTGATAGAGTATGTCGTGCTGAGTGACAACACAGGTCGAAATCAAAAATCCGATGTACCATCGAGGAATTCATTCATTCATTCATTCATTCATTTATTTCGTCTTTTTAGTCATACATATTGCACGATTACGTGCGTATGAATAAGACTCGTCAAGGGTACAAATATATAAAACACGTAGTAATGACAAATACATACCTATTGAAATAAACTACTATGCTACATCTACGATATAAAAGCATTACATAACAATATATTTCCAAAACTATCAATAGACAATTGAATTAAACTACTATGCTACCCAAAACTATCAATAGACAAATTCACTTACATATCTAAAAATTCGTTTACAGAATAAAAACAGTGCTGCAACAGATAGGTTTTAATTAACCTCTTGAACTCTCCTTTTTGTTCTGTCCTTCGAATATTCTGAGGTAGTTTATTGTACAATATAGAACCCATAAACATTGGATTCCTTTCATATAACTTAGTGAAGTGCTGTTTGCTGGGGATTTTATCCTTGCGCCTGGTATCATATTTATGTGTTGATGGTGTGTTAAATAAGTCAATGTTGTTTTTGACGAAGAGCAGCAGTCGAAACATGTAAAGAGAGGGTAACGGCAAAATTTTAAATTCCTTAAATATTGGCCTACATGGGTCGTTTATTTTGGCCCCTGCTATAGTTCTTAAAAGCCTTTTTTGTATTACAAACAACATATTACTTTTTCGAGAATTTCCCCAGAAGATTATGCCATATGTAAGTAAAGACTGAAAGAGACCGAAATATAAGTTACGAATCGTGTCAAATTGTAAAACATGTTTAATTGATTTTAATGCATAGAGCATTTTATTGAGTTTTTGGGCCAGTGAAAATATGTGAGTTTCCCAGGAGAGGTTGTGATTTAGCCAGAGTCCCAAAAATTTGGTTGACTTTGAGTACATGATTTTATGATTATTTAGCATTATATCAATTTCTACGCACTGCTTATTTTGAATGTGATGGAAATTTAGAGCTGTAGATTTGTCTGTGTTTAATTTTAGTTTGTTTTGGGCAAACCAGTTTTCTAAACTACGAGTTGTCTCGTCAATTTTATCGCAGACAATATCATAGTTTGTACCTGTTATTGTTAGGCTTGTGTCATCTGCGTACATAGTTGTATTTGCTAATGATACGTCATGTGGCAAATCATTTACGTATAACAAAAATAATATGGGTCCTAGTATCGAACCCTGAGGGACGCCGGTAGAGATGCTTCTAAATTGAGATTTATAAGTTGCTGATTCAGCTGTGTCTGACGAAAAAGATATTTCAACAGCTTGAGTGCGATTTTGCAAATATGATTTAATCCATGAGTTAACGACTCCTCTTAGACCGTAACTGTTAAGTTTTTGGATAAGAATGTTATGAGGGACAGAATCAAAAGCTTTGGATAAATCTAGAAACAATCCTACGCATTTTTTGCCTTTGTCCAGGGCCTCCGTAACCTCATTGATATAATTATAGATAGCAATTTCAGTTGATTTACATTTTTGAAACCCGAACTGTGAAGGTGAAATTACATTATGCTTAGATAGGAATGGTATAATTTGGTTGAGAAAGGCTTTCTCTATAATTTTTGAAAAAGAAGACAACAAGGAAATTGGTCTGTAATTTTCGATTTTTGTATTGTCCCCCTTCTTATATAGCGGTTTAACTTTGGCATATTTTAATTTGTCAGGAAAGGTACCTGTCTGAAAGGACATATTTATGAGGTAGGACAATGGTTCCGAGATGTGAATGCTGCATTTTTTGATGATGACAATTGGTATTTCATCCAGACCAGAAGACCACTTTGACTTCAATGACATTATTATGTTATGTACCTCTCTTGCTGAGGTGGGGCGTAAAAACATGGTACCGATAGTTGTGTTTATCTTGCGAATGTTTGGGTGCGATTTATCATTAGGACCGTGCTGGTTATGTAAACCTGTGTAATAATTATTGAAGGCGTTTACAATATGGTCTGGGTATGTAACTTTGCTCCCGTTAACATCCAACTCAGTAATTTCATTTTTCGTTTTGATGCTATGTTTTAACTCTATATTTACTACCTTCCACATAGCTGCCTGTTTGTTTTTACAATTGTCTATATAATTTGAGTAATGTGATTTTTTGGCAAATTTAAGCAACTTTTTATAAACGGTTTTGTAGCGTTGATAATATTCCTGCATTTCTGGAGATAAATTCCCTTTTTTATACGCCATATTAAGAGACCTTAGTGTTTTGCTTGACGTTTTAATACCGGTGGTTACCCATGTTTTTTTATTACATGTCGATGTAGGAACAGAGTATATTTTTTTGGGACACGCTTCGTTGAAGTAATTTGCAAAGATATTGTGAAAGCTATCCCACGCTTGATTCATGTTATTAGCCCCATATACCTGCTCCCAAGTTTCGTTGAATAAACGACAGTTTAGATGTTGTATGCTCGAGTCATTAAAGTTTCTTTTCGTTAATAATCTAGTACCGCGTTTATGAACTGTACTGTTAGTAATCTCGTTACCTTTTAGCATTACTGTAAAAATCTGCGCCTCATGGTCTGAGAACCCACTGTTTAGTACTTGAACATTACAGGCAAGACGATCGGTATTGTGTAAAATTTGATCTATTGCACTGTTTTTGTTTTTAGATAACCTGGTTGGCACTCTGACTGCTGCAGTTAAGTTATATGCTTGCAACAGAATCTCGAGCTGGCCATTTATTTTGGGTTCTAAAAAGTCAATATTAATGTCACCTACTATGACAACTTGCTTACCCGTTTTAATATAAGATTCAAGGATAATTTCTAATTTTTTCAAGAAAATATTAATGTCGCTGTCTGGGGTTCTATATACACACAAAATAATTAACTTCATATACGGTATTTCTACTACACATGATTCAAAATCCTTTTCTATATTTAGATAATTAAATTTAGTTATGACCTTATTTTCTAAACCTGTTTTGACATAAATACAAGACCCCCCTCTATTCCTAACAGATCTACTGTAACTAGCGATTAGATTAAAACCGGGAAGGTTAGTTATACTCAGCTCATCTGAATTCAACCAGTGCTCAGTTAAACATATTAACTTTACATTTTCCTTAATGTCACTTATTAACACTTCCAACATATTTCTTTTATCAATCGTAAACCCTTGCACATTCTGATGGTATATTACTAACTCACCCGGCTTTTCATTCACCATAAAAAATCATCTTTAAAGATATTTGGTTTTTTACACCTTGCTGATTTTCTAGTTTGCAAAGTCGATTCATTTCCACTTGAACATTTTATAATTCCATTCTCAACTTCTGACGCTTGTTGATTTTCCACAGCACGCGCGATCTTATCTGACACAATGACACCTTTGGAGGATATTTCACTATTGTCACTTGTTATTTCACCCTCGTTTTCTTTGTGAACTGTCTTTTTAGCCGGTAGCTCACTATGGTCACTTCCACGTATGTTTCGGTTAACACTGTCATTACTGTTATTGTTACTAACCACCTGCATATTGTTGTTGTTCCGAGGAGTCGATTCCTTTACTTGAACCGCTTGAGAGGAATTTACACGAAACGGTAATGTTATAGGAGCTTTCATGGGCTCTATTGTTGATAGTAGATCGGTTAGGTCTTCGGCGAGGGAGTTTTTACCGGTACCATTAAGATGCTGACCATGTCTCGTGTGATAGTGTCTTGGATATCTGCTAATATTGAGAATCTTCACATTTCTAAATCGTTTGCAAATATTCTGAATTTTAGTGTTTGTTTCATGTACCTCTTTGTTCACTATGGAAGAATCTATTAGATCGTGGCGATGCGGTAACGTAGCGACTATTACATTTGTATGTGTAAGAGTTGGTAAAGTTGTTCTCAGGGTGCTCATTAAGTTCCTCCCCTCGTTTCTTGCTATATCATTTGACCCCCCAATTATGACAATAGCATCCTTATCAAGCATGGATTCCCCAGTTACTAGAGCTGGTTTTATTAGTTCACTGACATTGGCACCTGGTTTCACAAAACCAAAAACATTTTTGTTTCTATTTCTTTCTTTGATTCTTTCTGCAATACCCCGACCGTGGCTGTCTGCCACTATTAAAATATTGCAATATTTCCCGATTTTACTTGCAGGTTTTTCCTGAACCAGTTTAGACTCACACTCCGTATGTTCAATTTCAACTACCCCTTTACCCATCTCGTTTGTAGCTAATGGCGAATATCTATTGAAAATTTGAATATCCTGTTTTTTAGTAAGCAGATGATTTTTTCTGTTCTTAGGATCTCTTGTATCTTTCACAACACGCCACTCACTCCTATTTGGGTTAGTTCTACTGATCTGTCTATTGACATGAAATGTGCCTTGTACTAAGGGAGTACACGGCTGTATTTTAATTCTGCTTTCATTTGTTGGTAACGTAATTCGTGATCGTACGCAAGAATCATTAAGTTGATTTGGATTATGATAGTTTACTGCACCACTATTTTGCTTGACAATATCACTCCACGCACACTTTTTCTCGGTTGCATTTACAGTACCGTCAAGTGCCTGCTTACTATTAGTATCACTATTTTGTAGACTGCGCACGTCTTCATGTAGAACTTCGATAATCTTGTGTAGATTTTCAACTTCATTTCGAAGTTTTCCAATTTCCTGCAACATGGAATCAACGACAGAATATTCATAGTTATTAACCACTTGTCCTGGGAGATCTCGATGCTCAATTGTTTCTTCTGTTACACTTCTATTTAATACTTGTTTTCTACTGAAACTTTTTCCTTTAGCCTGGTTGCCTATACTGATATTATTGCAGTTGCTGCTCTCATTGTTTGTGGGTTTATTTACGCATTTGAAGCATTTACCATTATCTTCAGCGCAAACATTACGGGACGAGTTGCACTGCCCAACTGTGACTGACGCCATACCCACTTCGAATAATCACCGAAAAACGCTTCCTCCTAGACCGTTTGGCCGATCTCAACCAAACTTAGCACGCTGATAGAGTATGTCGTGCTGAGTGACAACATAGGTAGAAATCAAAAATCCGATGTAACATCGAGGAATAATCACCGAAAAACGCTTCCTGATTACGTAGTTTAAGCTCGCTCAGCTCATTTCATTGCAATCGGGTATATCCATTGCATTCCTAGTTTATTTTTTTGCGTTATGTTGCTGTACACAAAATTTTGCGTAGGGTGGTATGAAACGACCTCTACTGTATAAATTTTCTAGAAAGCTTTCCAGTAGAGCAACAGTTATTAAAAGGATTCACAGAAGAACAACTGTGTTGATTTTCACATGCCCCTGTGACGTTATTAGAGGTTGGAAGAACATTCATCGTACAAATAATTTTTTCAGTGTGGAGATGCATGAGCTTCACATAAGAAAGTCTTAGGATAACCATCCTTACAGCGCTTTCGAATAGAATTTCACCAGAACAGATATTTCATTTGATTTCCATGAATTTGTTTTTGCTTATTTTGATGCTTATATTTTCGATTTATCGTGGATATTTGTGTGCTTATTTTCTTGTGTTATTGCGCTTAGAAATTCGGGCTCTACTAATTAGCTTCCGTACTCCTAAAGAAAGAATACATTGAAACCTAGTGCCGCTTACATTTCATGACATTTTCGTTTTTTTTTTAAAAAAAAAAATCAGATATCTGAAAAGTGAAAACCTATACGCTGCTGAAGTCGTCTGCTGTGAAGTTTACTGGGCGCAGCCACATTGGTTAAAAACAAACTGTTACTAGGATGACTGCTAAGGCTTTTTCAATGGCGTCGTATGTAGCACCTGGGAGTCTTGTGAAAAACTTAAAATTATATTTAAAAAAGCGAATTTTTCACGAATAACAATGAATATATTTACGCTATGCGTATAGGAAGCCTTTATTTATCATAAAATGAAACAAAATTACTCTAAATTTTAATTACTGCAATCGCCAATAACTTGCTGGACAACAAGTGGGAATCCTAAGCATGTACATGAGCACCCCTTAATAATAATTTTAGATTGAGTTTAATTAAAATTATAGAATTTAATTAAAATTATTGAGTTCATATGCTTTATACTTTTTCATATTATTTATTTAGCTTCAGTGATAATGATTAATATGGAAGAAACTTGATTTTTTAAAATTTGTGATCAGATATTCGGAGCAAAGGAGTACAGTGCTAGACTAACCAATCATTTTAGAACATACAATTACGAATAATTGATGTCAGAAACTTAGCATTTCTTCGTGGAAATAATTTTGCTAATTTATTCTTTTGTTAGCGGGTGTCCATTCCCTGGTTGGCACTGGTAAAGTTGAAAAGGCGCCACCAGAAATAATTATTTAAAAGGTATACGTAATTCTCTAACTATTCTATCTAATGTCTTATTGTTAACTGAATTATTTTCTTTGCATCTGCCAACGGCATACAGATTTGTAACATGCCAGCATACAGTGGCGTAACTAAAGGCTTGGGGGCCTTCCCGCAGACAGTGTGGAGTGGGGTCCCTTCTCTACGTCTCACTTCACGATTTAGGGTCCCCCGATGACTTGGACCTCGCCCGCAATGCAGGGTCCTTATTTACGGCCCTGCCAGCATACACATGTATTAAAACTCATAAGGAAAACACGTACCAACTTACGCTGGGTGGTCACTTTACATAACACTACATCTATGATGATTTAGGGCAGTTGAAGCTCGAGCGCATAGGGAGCAGGCGGATCAGTGAAGTTGGTTATGCGTGGAGAGAAAGACAGGTACGAAAAGCCTACACCAGCCTGGGCTAGTGATCACTATAAGTGAATTTACATGTCAATTTCTTAGTAACAATGACACTTTTTTAAAACTGTTTCTATGTTCTCCCTCTACATAAATACTTTTGTTACACGTAGATTAGACGTAAATTTTCCCATATTCTTCATGCCTACTTAGTGTAGATCGATAGGATGGAACAATTATAGTTTAAGTCGAACAAAATCAGACAAATTAACAAGCCCGGTTTAAAGTTTACTATATTGCCTATACTATATACTCTTACCAACGTTCATATGCGATAAGGTACGGTTAGGTTAGCTTGTACTTATTTAAATGTGGTTGTCTTACATATATGTGTAACGCCGATTTACCAATTTTAAAACCATTCATTGCCTGCAAATCTAAATTGTTTCAAGAGTTTCAAATTTTTACACATATATGTTACCACGAGGGTAAAATTATCAAACTTGCGCTATTGACGTATCACACTCCAAACTGGGGCAGGCACTGTTCGAAGATTATAGTATGTCTTTAAGGGTGTGATTCAGTTATCAGTACTAAGAAACGATATTATAGTGTTCTGAGTATTAATATATATCAAACAGTTAGTGAAATTAGCCTAAAAATGTCACAAACAAACAAACAAGAAAAGACAGAGCAAGGGTGCTTTTGGTTAAAAAAAAAAGTGTTTTAATTTCTTTGTGGCAGAATATGCAAGGAGAGAAAGTGTCCTCCAAAAATATTGGGATATTCATCTGTGTGCCCAATAAATAATTAATCTTATATCGATTGTTGTATAGTGTGGCTTTGTTTTGTTCCTCTTTAATATATTATATAGTACAGTATTTCTAATTTCATTCATGATAAAACAAACAAACAAAAAAAAAAAAAAAAAAAAAATGCATGTATCTCAAACTATTATGGTTATATCCGAAAGCGAAACAAACCATTTTCAGAGGCGAGTACGTAAACTTCTTTATATAGCCCGCTCAAAGCTGGTTTGTTTGTAACCAGCTAGCTAAACAGGAAGCGGAAACGACGTTCTCTTCACCAGTATATTTTGCGATTTTTGAATACCAAGACCGAAAACAGGTTTTGAAAACCAAAAATAGATTTTGAAAATCAATTTGGACAGCAATAATTGAGACCTCGTGTTAATGAATGTCTGAAATGGTATGCAACCCATTATCCACTTATGTTTGAATGGTCCTCTAACTTCCAGGGTAAGATGCATATCATGAGTGGAGGTGAGGATAAATTCAGCATTTTGTTTAATACTTAATTCATTAATACATATGGACATTTTTTTTTGTTCTCCTTTTATACTGTTTGAATATTAACAATCATGGGAATTTTAAAAGAAAATTCAATGGGAAAAAACCTCATATTGAAATAAACTGAGAATTAAGATTAAGTTGCCATTAAAAGTAATATATTTAACTTCTTTTAAGTGAAAATATGTTTGCCAAACTATGGCGAAGTTAAAAAAAGAAGGTAATGAATGTGTTTCACGGATGTTTTTGTAAATCCTGTAGATCAAAATGTTTTGTTATAATTTGATGAATCAAGATGACATCTGAGCTTCAGCTACTACTTATCTCAGATTGCAATAGGGAGATAAGATCAAAGTTACAACCTCTTCTTTGAACGCTGAATCCATATCAAAAAGTTATTACTCACTATCTCTTATTGCTTTTGGTCTGTGGAGATTAATGTTGACATTCGAAGTGAAAGTGATGTCTATCACTTACGGTTAAAACCGATGAATAAAGTTAGAACATATTATTGCGGTACTTATTCCATATCTATATTTCTTTTTTTAAAAAATGCTTGTTATATTTTCCCGTTATTTTATTATAGCAATGTCTTGAAACCGGAAACCTAAAATTTCCGCCACTTCCAGTTTGAATAAATATAAAAGTCGAAACACAACGTATTGACGCTCAACCAATGTAGAAAAAAAATCTCGACATCTCTTTACTAATTTTTCTTTATAGAGATCACTTTTAGAACGGGAAGTATTAGTAAATTGTAGCACTTCCGGTGTTAAGAAGGGTAAGTGGAATGGAATCTGCTCTTGGAATACAAGGTCGATTTCAAAATTCCACTTCTTGCTATGTATTGGCTTTATGTTCTATAGTGAATAACGTTAAAACCGGGAATGATATTTGTTCCATTTCCGGCTTGAATAGAGAGTTGATGGAGACGCAACCTATTTCTGGGACGCTGAATTAATTCCAAAAATAAGTCTGTCGTTCACCCTTTCCGTGCTTTTTCTATGAAAGTATATGTTGAAACCGGAAATAGTAATTTCTACTTCCGGTTTCAATAGAAAGATGTAGGTGATAGTATCTCTTTCAAATTTGATATATATTTATTCAATACAACATACTCTAGGCCGAGTTACAATGTCGTTCCTTTATAAATACATTTACTCAGTTATATCCTTTATCAAGATTATTTATACACTTTCCTTATCAGACATATTTTTAGGTTTGTACTGTCTCCGACATTCCGAAAACATCTCTCCCAGACATCTTTTCAATTGCGTTGTAATAAGCAGTCATCCTCCATATAGGAAACTTAGCGAGAATATTTGTCCTTACTTTTTGCAGTAAAATGTACTGTTATTTCCTAAAAAGGTTTTATCTGACGGGACATGCAAGTGAATTTTCGAAGTAAGATCGGGACAGTCAATTTTACCATGTAGTAATTTGTGCGAAAATAAATTCGTATGTTCTTCCTGCTGTTTCAAAGTGTGCATATTGAAGTTTCGTACTATATCTGAATATATATCTCGTATTTGGGATACATGCCAGTTTTTCTACAAGTAAATAGTTTTAAGAATTTGGATTGTATCCTTTCAACCATATCAATGTGTTCGTTTCGAAACTATGTGTCTATTTTCACAATAAAGCCAATATTTCTTCTTAATATGATAAGTAAAAATTAATTTAGAATCAATTAGCACTCTTAGATATTCACCTATGGTGCGTGGGGCCCCTGGCTCGATTCCACCTCGCGCTAAGTGGACTTTGTGGTGGACAAACACTGTGTGCGTGGATTTTCTTGGGGTTCTTCCGTTTCCTCCCACTTTATTCATTTCTCATCATCACCGTCTCCTTTAGCTTAGCCGGCATAACCGTGGAAAGTAAAACTTAAAGATTTCATTTTTTAGAACTCCCAGATCTTTAATCATGTTAAAAAGTGTCTAAAATAGTTCCTGCAATAGACTAGTCATATTTAATACTGTTTTCCTTGCGAATGAAAGAAAGACGCATTTATTCACCTTTTAACTTTTTTTTGAAACATATTCTTTGTCTATAACAGCTTGCTTACAATTTTGCAAATAAGATGAAAAAATTTTTTGCTTGCATAGAGAAATTAAATGTTATTTGTTTTTGTAGCGATACATCCTGGTCTACCACATGAAGGGCTTTTGAAAAATCAGTATAGATTACATACACTTGCCTCCTCTATCCAACTCATTTGCAATAAAATCTGTAATAATGGTTAAGTTAGTTGATGTTTATCTACTCTTTCAGAAGCCATGTTGGTATACTGATAGAACGGATTTTACATGACATAAAGTAAACACCCCAGTCATGGACACGGATAAATTCGCCGCCAGTAATGGGCACTTCGGCGGAAATGTGTGAAAAATAAGACATTCACTAAAGCATTGAAATTTGCATTATGTTGAAAATTATCTGCGTGATATACTGGTTCCACTCAAGGTCGTTAGGCTGTCGTCTGCTAGATCTACAGACGCTACAGTTGTGATAATGTCGTGGTGTCGATTGCACGCACTTGTTTTCACATTGTGTTAATAAGTTGAATAAGGTATGAGTTGGCAGTTCTGCTGTAGTAAAGCTATGAACAAATTGAAATGTGTATTTTTCTACACACTAATATTAGTGTAGGAAAGGCATAAGTGTGTGCAAAAATTTGTTAATAAATTTGAACCGTCAACGTTGGAGGTGTCCATGACATAAGATAAAAGTGCTATTGGTAGAATTGGAAAATGTCTCAATAACACAAATGTCCACTGCAAAAGTACCATAAAAGCTATATGAACAAACTGGCTCCAAGAAACTGATAGCTTGTAACGTTTACCAGTAATGGACGGTGCGTTGTATTACTGGTATAGCTTAGTAACTCTGGTCCAATTGTGAACACTGTCCGCACGTTGAAGTTCGTATACACCCTCCATTCCAAAAGAAACCGAACTTTTGAAAACAAATAGTACCACTAGTGCCATCTGTTGTAATATTTTACCGGTAGATGGCGTAGTCCCTCATTCACAACTGGTATAAATGTCATGACATTTGGATGCACGGCAACAAAGTTATTGCGTTTCAACTGTCAGTGTGTTGTGTACATCGGTCGGAAAATGAGTTTCAAACAACGAGCTGCAATTGAGTTTTGTCTTAAACTGGGTAAAACTTTTAGTGAAACGCACCAAATGCTACAAAATGCATATGGTGATGAGTGTCTATCCCGTACGCAAGTTTACGAGTGGTTCAGGCGATTCAAATCGGGTAGAGAGACGCTGGATGATGACGAAAGATCAGGCCGTCCCAGAACCGGATTATCGGAAGAAAACATCGAAAAAGTGCGTGAATTCATCAAACATAACAAAAAATCGTCGATGAAAGTTATTGAAATGAAATTAGGCATTCCTCAAACAACCGCATACCGCATTTTGACCGAAGTTTTGGGCCTTAAGAAGGTTAATTCGCGGTTTGTACCACACAAACTCACCGAAAACCAAAAAGTTGATCGAATTGCGCATTGCCAAGACATCGTTAAAAGTGCTCGGCAGGATTGAAACTTCTTGAAATCGATTGTAACTGGTGACGAGACGTGGTGTTTTGAATATGAGCCCGAAACAAAGCGGCAAAGTGCTGAATGGAGAGCACCCAAAAAAAGTCGCTTTGTGAAGTCAAAAGTTAAGGTGATGCTGATTTGTTTTTACGATTCAAAAGGAATTATCCACAAAGAATTTGTTCAGCCCGGCCAGACAGTCACTGGAGAGTTTTACTTGGGCGTCATGAAGCGTTTGCTGGCAAGAATTCGTCGTATTCGGCCCGAATATCGCGAAATCGGCAGTTGGACTCTTTTGGACGATAATGCACCATCACATCGTTCGCGACTTGTAACTGAATTTTTGGTCAAAAATCACATTATTCGGTTGCATCATCCGCCCTATTCACCAGATCTCGCTCCGTGCGATTTCTATCTGTTCCCGAAACTGCATTTGGCGATGAAAGGAAAGTGGCACGCATGGATTGATGCCATTGAGAAGGCGACGACCGCCGTCCTAAAGACCATTCCAATAAAGGACATGGAGAAGTCGTTTGACAACTTGTTGGAGCGTGCAAATATGTGTATCGATGCAAAAGGGGAATACATTGATTAATAAAAATGATTTGTTCCAAAATGTACATTGCTTTTTTGTTTTTTTAAAACGTTCGGTTTCTTTTGGAATGGAGGGTGTATACGGGGTGATTCAAAATAACTAGAACGCTTAGGAGGTGATACTAGAAGTCAAAAGAGAACAAAAATATATCTAGCGTTGTTCTCTATGGGACCTCGTTCCGTTGACAGGGCCCTTTTTAAAAAGTCCAAATGTGAATGATATGTTTAATTATTCGCCAACTTTGGCTGAACGTAAGGCAATGAAAGAGTGTGGGATATTGGCTAGAAGCTATATAGGGCCTATGCGTAAGATAACATGCCGGTATTTGATCATTGGAACTCAGAACAAATATACAAACAAACAGCCCAATTGACAAACGGCACAGTTGAGAAATTGAGCCATTTCTTTCCGTGTTTGAGTTCCAACGGATAAATACCAGGATGTTATTTTACGAATAGGTCCTATACAACTTCTTGCCAATATGCCATACAAGTTTCGTTCCTCGTGTTTAGCCACAGTTGCTGAAAAGCTGAAAATACAATTAAAATGTGAACTCCTGATGGGGCTCTACCAACGGCGTGAGGATCTAAAGGAAAACATGTCAAATAAATGTTTGTCTTGTGTCGAATAAATAGTATTTCAGCGAGCGACTTCAGAACGGTTGTAACTGTTATTGAGTATAAAATTTCACGAGAATCATTATCACTATTAAACGTCGTTTGGAGGATATGCAACCATGAAATGGACCCAACGAGGATACATCTGTTTTAACTTTTGAAGGAAAGCTTCAACGAGTCAGTGCAAACAGAAGATGTATTTCATATGAATAATGTTGCTCAACTTGTCCAAGAAATTCCTGCATCTTCCCACGACAATATTTTAGAAAACTCCAACACAAATTTACGCGGAAAAGCAGGTTTTGGTGAATCTTTCAAAGAGTTGGGCCGTAGTTAGACCGTAATTTCCGCAGCAGATGATGCGTCGAATAGTTTGTTTCTATTCTCTAAAACAATGCCCATGCCTACTCAACATTCTTCTGCATGTGCAGAAACAACCAGAAATTCAGGCGTCTAGGAAAGCTTCCTTGATGACGGAATTTCACACAGGGGACACCTCTTCAGAAACCACAGAAGCCAAGAATTCAGAACGAACAGTAATTGCGTCCTCATCATCTATATCTAATAATTCAGAACCATAGCAGTTATTTCCTCTTCAGTTACATCTCACATTTCAGTATGGTGTGATCCTGATGTTCCAGCTGCTTTCAAAAGGGCTCTTTTGGCCCGAGGATAAACAGAAGTTGTCCAAAAGAAAAAAGGAACGGATTCTTGCAGTTGGTACATCTGAACAATACCAACTCGAATCGAAACTTAAAAGAAAAAGCCAGAAAGTAGAAGTTACAGAGAAAACGTGTGATAAGAGCTGAGGAGAGAAGAAAAGCAACGCACAGAACAAATAAAAATGGAACGTAAAAAGCAGAGCTTCAAACAGAGGCAGAAAAAAAAAGTCCTTAAAGAACTTTTTCTTTTGCGTTTGTATCGGAAAATGGTACTGGTACCTTTCAAATTAGCCTTTTGCTTTATTGCTTAATTTTTCAATAATAAAAGTGGTATTTATTTTCACCAATTGTTCCCAAACACATGCAATTTCTTATGAATATTGAGTTCCTTTCATTTCGTTTTCGCGCAAGTACTGGTTTTGCCTAACGTTTTTCAAGTGCAAAATAAAAATCCTACGCACAAATACTGGTTACGTATTATATTACACCTCAATAGGTTAGACGTCAAAATTTCCTGATTTATCTTGTATGTCCATCACTAGGTGTCCATAACTGGGGCATCCACTTTTTTTTAGATGTCCATTACTGGTTACAAAAATAGGGTTACAAGAACAACTCAAATAGTACATTCTACTAGTTTTCCATGGCAGTAATGACTACGATTTAATAGACGCAATTGTAAACTGTGCCTACCACTACGAAACAACAAGATTACTACAATTCTTTTCCATCTAAAACATATTTTGTCAAAAGTGCTCTTATGATAGTGTCCATTACTCGGGTGTCTCCTTTATCCTCTTAAATATTACTTGCTCAAACACCTTGGCAAATGCTCATAAAACAGAGATAGGCTTAAAATTTTGCGTGTTCTTCGCATCACTGTATTTAGGGATGGTGACAAATTAGTTTCTTTTCACCTGTCTGGAAACACGCTTGTTTTAAGTGACATATTTATTATAATATACTATACACCCCTTAAGAATATACGGTGGTATGCCATCCAGTCCGCAAAATTTTCTGAGTTTCAACATTTTTATGGCTTCTCCAACTTCCTTTAAAGCTATTTCATTCAAGAATCTACTCCAGAAAACTGCTTATCAGTGTCTATTATTATATTTGTTCTATTACAATTAATGTAGAAACCGGAATTGGTTGATTCCTACCAGTTCCGGCTTGAATAAAGGGTTAACGGAGTACATGGAACCTATTTTGAGATGCTGAGGTGATTTCAAAAGCCGGTAGTCATTATTCTTGCAGTCTTTTCCCTATAATATCAATATTGAAACCGGAAGTAGTAATAAATTTTTACCAGTCCCGGTTTCAGTAGAGATGGGAGTGAAAATCGTATCTTTTCCTCAGATGCTTTTTTTTTTTTTTAAAAAAACGTCTGCTATGGATGGCAACCAACGTTGAAAGCGGAAAATGGTTAATTCTTACCACTTCTGGTTTGAATAGAGGATTAACAGATGAGGTGGAACTTACTTTTGAGACGCTGAATTGATTGAAAAAAAAATTCTCGATATCTCTGAATGTTTTTTGCTCTTTTACCTGTCGAAAAACATATCGGTTCTATTAAACTTCCGATACTTACATAGAGCATGATTTGGAAGTCTATAATGGAATAAGGAACTGAATTCATATAGCATTTTCGCTACAGTATGAGTTAGGAAATTTCGCACACTCTGTAATCCCAATCACCTTTCTTAACATTATTACACTATTCAACACTAAATAAAAAGTTCCCATGCATGCGTTCGAAACCAACTACTAGCTTAAACAATCCGTAGAATGTTAGTTCACTTCCTTGCCAGGACTGTCGGTAGCGCAGTTCTATAACCACCTCCTCCTTAGAGGTGAGATAGTGCAGTGGAGTGCAGAATGGCGTATGCCGTAATGGCTGATCTTACGTGATACTCTGTGGACACGCCGACTGCACTGGTTGTGATTCGGAGCCCACATTAGTAGTAGGTCTCATAACCATGGGTGCTGGATGAAGGCGTAACGCACACAACGTAAATCATTCCTTCTTTTTAGAAATGTAATTGTAAATACTTTTAAAACTATTTTTTTATTGTTAAATTTGTTCCTAATTTATGAAAATGGTTTATTTTTATTATTTACTGTCCTCATAAAACATCAAAAGATGCTATACAAAACTCATAAATTGGTTACAGAAATTTAAATTTATTACATTACTATGTAAATTTGATATACATATTTATAAACCTATTTTAGCGTAATTTTAATTTGTTTCGTTCAACTGTTGTAAGATTGCTTAGATTATAGACTTAATCCTTTTTATTGCGTATTTTCTGTTAAAAATGTTACTTCAATTTCGATTTTAAAACCCCTTAATATATATATAATATATATATATAATATTACCTGAAAATGTGTGTACGTTCACTGGAGTTATCTGCCAGTGGTACTCCTGCTATGATAAAAGTAGTTGGAGTTGACACATGGGACGCAGTTCTCCCTGTTCAGTTTCCAGGACAGCCACACTTGTTCTCTGGGCACGCTTCATTGGGGAGGGGCAGTCTAGAGAGCAGCGTAAAGTTAATTGATGCTTACGTATGTAAGAGGAACGAGCAGTAATTAAAAAGAGGGACCGTAGCGAGCAGGTGATCAATATCCTTTGGAAACCCACACACCAACAACAACCCGATCTCTGTGTATGCGTTTCTATCCACCTACGTCGAATCTGATATGCTGCTTTTTTTTGTGTGTGTGTGTGTACTACATTAAATGAACGTCCTTGATTGGAATTTGTATGCTAATATTTATCAAATTTATCAGTTTAGTGTATATATTGAACAGATGATATATAAAATGGTGTTGCCGTTAATTTACTTCCTCTTTGCTTCTTTCAATAATTGCCAAGATAAGAAAACAAACTTACACTTGTCGCTACTTCGACTCGATATAACAGAAGCTCAGTACTTCTAAAATAATGTAAGAGTAATTTTTCTTCCGATTGTATGCTTATTACTGGGAGATTCATATTCGAATATTAGTATACTGGAATAGAACGGATAATAAGATATGGATGGCTTAGGTGGTTCAAACATGTTCACATTATAATACTCTTTTAATCTAGGTAGTAGGCAGCAGGAATCTTTTGGGTAATTTTATAGATTTTTTTGAATAAACCAAGAAGAATGTAAAGCAAGATTATAGGGCGGTGAGTAGCAATAGCAACAATCCTTAATTGTGTTGTTTCAGAACATGCTCCACTGTTCTATAAAACGTATTTTTTCCCCACCGAAATTTCTAATACAAATCACACAATGCAGTAATTATATATATGTGTAGTGTATCTGCACTTAAAAATAAATAAATAAATAAATAAATTGCAGCCGTGAGAGGTGAATCAAGTATTTTTCGTATAGTTTCTGTGCTCTTACGAATATTTCACGACCTGAACATAGCCAGTTTGTTTTGATAGCATGCCAAAAAGACTCAGAAGAACTTATCAGTGTTATCACTCAACTGTTTACCACAAGAATCGAAAATTGTAATTAAAGTAAAGAAATAAACCATGAATTGAACAAAATAAGGTTAGCCTGGCCGTAACGAACTTCCGGTACATTGGCTACTGAATTTTCAATTATGCAAACAAAAGACAATTTAATATTTCCTTCCTTGTTGGCGAAATATTTGTCTGACTCAAGGCGTAAAACTAATAATTGTACAAATAATAATACCCACTTGAGAAGCTTGCTAAATTGCTTCTCAGAGATACTTTTGCCGAAACCGTTGGACTGCTGAAAAGCAAAAGTCTTGAGGAGAAAAAAAAATCTCTTGAGGTAACGAAACAGAGACAACATATTGTAGAAGTTACGTAATTCTCATGAAGAGGAGTTCCCTTGAGGCGCAGGTGGCATGATGAACTCTTCACTCCTGCGGGGTTAGGAGCCGCATAGAAAGCCTTGAAGAAGGTCAGGCAATGTGCCTTATGCAGGTAATTCATCGTTATGTCTTGCTTGGAAGTAGGTGGATAGCAGGTTGGAGTCTGAAGTTGCGCAAGATTGTTTCTCTTTTCTTATTTTTTTCTTTTTCCGTTGTAACGTTTGCTGCCAATTTCCTTTTTAAAGACTTTGGATAGAACAACATTACAGTAAAACCTGCTTTTGACTGAATCCTACAGTCTTGTATTTAATATCCGTTGTAAAGATACTTCCACATACTACAAGTTACATTAAATTTCAATATACTCATAGCTTTCCGTTGAGTTTGGGTTTTTGTTTCAGTTCCTAATGTAACATAGAGGTTATGAAGGACAATCTAGTATATAAGGCCGGGCGTACATTGACCAGAAGGTAGGACAGCCGAGCCCAGTTTCAATACTGTGAGCACTCGTACTAGGGATGACCAATTTTTTTTTTTAAACGAAAAAAGAAAAAAATTCAAAAAATGAAAACGAAAAATTTTTCGGAACAGAAGTTTTTTCGAAAAAACTAAAAACTATTTTTTCGAAAACGAAAACATTTCGAAAAATCGAAAAACAAATTTCCGAAAATCGTAAAAGATTTTTCGAAAAAAAAAAAACCCTAACTCGTACCACATATTTACTCGAATACGTGTTAGTCACAATATTGGAGATGCCTTTGTCTGAGTCGTACAGTCAGTGCCTTCAGGCCTTTCTCCCCGCATCCTCTCCTGCCTTTCCCTCTGCTTCGGATTAACTGACCTTTTCTTTGGACAATATGCAACCGCCCTTAACTTGGGCTCCAAACCACTATCGGGGCTTAAATCATCATGCAGAATCAACTCTTACATAGGCTGTTCCCCACCAGGCTCTCTCCCCTCCGAAAAAGCTGGATTACCTCACTACCGGTCCTGTTAATATGGATTATCCATTGAATTATTTACGAAATATCGTTCAGATAACTAACTACTACCATGTATGCTGTAATTAATTACTTTTTATTTCTATGTACATATTTTTTGTACAATTCAATACTTTTATTCATACCTTTAGCCTATAAATTAAATGCACGACTAGTAGTTGATACATTTTTAGAGAGTGGTTCATATGATTTTATTATAATTACAACTCGCTAAATTAGATCACACTGAATTACAAGGAACTTCTTACAAATTTTGCAAGTGTATTTGAACAGATTTTTGACTTAAGAGCAAATGTCTGAGAGGGTCTTCGCATGACTTCTAAAAACACTTACTGAACTTTGAAAAGCCTTGGTCTTCGATGTTAATCTATTTCTTTTTGTTTCTATATTTAATGTAGTATGAACGAATCATTTTATAAGATTCTTTTGTGGGATATTATTGGTAATATGTTCTTTTGGTTTTCTCGATTTGTGTTGCTACTTCACCAGCACTTGGTCTATCGCTGAACACTATACCTGAGCCGCTGAAAGTAAAGTATGATGGCTTCACATATTGAACTCATTAAGAGTCTTCATCCCGGCGAAATTAAAATACCGCTAATTTTGCAGTAATTATGTGATATCTTCAAATAGATAAAAAATAATCGAAATGTGGAACAAGAGCACCCTAGACAATATTATTTTACATGAGATACCGTTATCACGACTCATCTGTTTTCGATTTCGAGCCATTTTGAAAGTCGTCATTTATTTTCGCGTTTCTGAACAGCTGAAAACGGAAAGTCACTAGGTGACTTGTGATAACGGTACCTCACGCAAAATATTGTCTAGGGCGCTCTTGTTCCATGTTTCAATTATCTTTTATCTATTTAAAGATATCACATAATTACTGTAAAATTAGCGGTATTTTAATTTCGCCGGGATGAAGACTCCCAAAAAAAATAAGTCTATACACAAAAAACGCACATAAATACTGAGAACGCTAAGATTCTTTCAAAATACTACAATAATATCTACTTAAGCCTTTCTAATTGTCCATGATTGCATGGCAAATACATAATCTGATGGATTGAATGATTGTAAAGAAATACAGGATTGTTTAGGCTTGTGTCAATGTGGGAACAGATCAGATGAGATTCACTAAAAGCAACACGCATACTGAAATTTTCCTCAAATGTTGAGAACGTGAAATAATACTTTATAAAAGTACTACACAATACTATACCGTAAGAATTTAATAGTTAATACTTGAGAGTTAATATTGTTTCTATTCTTCGTAAGTGTTAGACTTAATAAAACAAAAATATTAATGTGAAAAATTGATTTTATATGTAACTAGTAAAACAAGTCTATGTTTGAAAGGAGTTCTGCTTTAAAAAATCACTTTTGTCGAAAATCGAGGGTTAAGATAGCAATAAATAAATAAATAAATATATATATATATATATATATATATATATATATATATATATATATATATATATATATATATATATATATATATATATATATATATATATATATATATATATTAAATGACATTTAATCAAACGTTTGGAACCAGCAAATGAAATCTTTAGTATATTGCTTATGGTTATAACTCTTCATTTAACGAAAATGTTGAAATAATGCCATTGGGAAGCGTAAAAGATGCCTTGTTTTGTATGGACCTTAAGGTGATGTATGATTTGAACCAAATTTTGCACCTTTGCTACATATATCTGTACAAAACTTTTCTGCAATATGCTGTTTTCAACTTCACCAACGGGCTTGAAAAAGTACCACCCACTGTAATTGTTTGAAATATTGAAATATGGTGAATATTTCTCATGGCCTGATGATGTACGCATCATAAAATTTACAGTGATATACATTAATGAAGTATTTTATAAAGACATTATTTATAGACACAATATTATATTTTTTAAATTACATACACATCTTAATTTAATTTCCTTAAAAGTGTATCCTTATTTAACATATTTACTGTACTTAGTTGTGTTTAAGTAATTGAAAAGTCTTACCTCAAGTGAATCAAACATTTAATTCTGAAAATAAATGAAAACCAATTTTGTTGAGTAAGTGTTAGTTAAATTTGTCATTGTGATCTTTCTAATAAGAGCTTTCGTTATGTGACAGACAGATGTAGCACATACTAGTTACTATTGTATCGTTGAAAGTTACGACCTCCAAAATGTTTAGTTTTACCAGCGAAGACCGTATGAGCCAAAAGAAATACACATTACATACCAAGATACAGTTCCCTAAGCGATTTGACTGGAGAGAGGAAATTATTTCCTGTTTGACAGCAGATCTGAATTTGTGGACCTATAGCTGCAGCATCTGGTTGCAAGTTAAGGGCAGATCATGCCAAAAAACACAACCATGACCTTCCTTCTTCCGCAAGAATCCTCTCCAAAAACACTTCTTTTAATCCGTTTACAAACACTGTCTTTTATGTTTCAACAAACGTAATTCAGTTTAATCCCCGTATTTTCTGATTCTAAAATGGCTCTCTCGAAGTAGTAACCAATACAGTTTACATTGAAAATCGTAGTTTTCATTTTTTTTTTTTTAAAGTATGAATAATCTACATAACTGAAGTTAGCCTACAATGTTTTAATAGTTATCTTCATTTTGCAACCTTGACATTTAGTTAATGCCCAGCAGAACACAAAATTTTCCTGACATAGTCCACTACAATCTGGACATCAAACAAACAACAACATAGTTAATGGACAATTTGTTTTTAATTACTTGGCACATGTCCAAAATCTACTACATTACGAGTTCAATGTCAAGGTTAAAAAGGGGTTAACCTCTCTCTCCTTTTCGCCTCCGCATTAGTCTTGCTGTTCACAAGTTCGCAGAACATTTTATGAATTTTATACATTATTTAAGAGTTTTCAGTAGGCTATACCTCAATTTCAGAGCAAATTTAACGGGAATAGGTCTTGTATATAGATATTTAATCACTGCATGGAATTTCGAAAGAGCACTGAACTACATACATTCTGCAGATAGAAACAAACTATAAATCAGTCTCAGTTAAGGGTTTATCATAAGAAGTCTTACAATTTTACCATAACAATATACATTTAAAAAAAAAAATGTTTGAACATTAAGTGCGTAACGATATTGAAAATTTATTTTTCATTTTTTCAATGGGCATTATAACTTAGTGCAAATTTGAATCTATGAAATGATCTTATAAACGCTTTGCGAGCTTTTAGATTTATTTTGGGTTTAAAAGAATGGTATTATAATTGTAAATGTAGTAGAAGTAATATGCCACGAAATGATTGTGGAAAATTCAAATAAAGATATCAGGGGACAAAAGTACAGTTAATAATAATTAATCACCGGCACTGAGAGCCAGATTTCCTGGAGACCTATCATTTTTGAAAAAAACACTCTTCAGTTACTAATCTCTTTTGTAATATATTTTTCTACTTTGTACTGTGGTCTAATGGTTAGAGCGTTGGAATCATATCCGCATGGTTCCGGGTTCGATTCCTGGCCGGTGCTTCCCCAATTTTCGGCGTCCACCCAGCATCGTGCTGCAAACTGGAGAGCCACATGAATAAAAGACGTGACGGACACTAGGTCTAGAAAGCTCCCGATACGCCCGTTAGTGATGGAACAACGCAACGCGCTGGCTACGCGTTCGTCGCTAGTCTGGAAGTAGTTCCACCAATCGCTAACAGATGGCGTTGGAGCGGCTCAGGCCCACAAATCGGGCCGTTACGCCAAGTAGTTTAGTTATAGTTTTACTTTGCATTGTAATAGTTTTTTAAAATAGAAATAGTTAAAGCAGTCGTTCAAAATTGTACTTTTATTTAAAAGCTCTAATTGCTTACATTTAACAGATTGATATCGTTTAACTTTGCCCACTAACCAACATGCAATTACAAAAATATTAACGCTAATATTTAAATATGGCAGTTTTAAATTTGCAAATTGTCTGTACTCTAGCAATAAGTATCTACTAGCGTCAGGCAGACAAGCGATAGCGATAGCTGTTAGTATGGCTGTTTAGTAATAGATATAATGATCTACATTATACAGTAGAATTAATGTTTATTATTTATTACTTATAAAATACAAGCTAACAAGTAGGCAATAATTAGTTACCACATTAGAAATAAGTATGTTAAAATCTACAATAGTTTTCGCTCAAAACACGCACACATTTTCTTCAGTTTTCAATTATAGCGATAGTTTCCAACATACACAGGTTTTACTGTATATAGTTTTATTTCTATGTGAGTTTTGGGTTGTTAACTTCAAATTATATACATAAATAAGATTGGTGGTTCTAGTATTGCATTGGATTATTCTGAAGAGTACTAATACACTTGAGATCAAACCAAACTTCTTGCTAGTAGATCGGATCGGTTCGGTTACGCCGAAATTCCTGATGAGCACATCGGCTCCAAGGCATTATTTCTGACTTTCAAGATCCGACCTCTTAATTTAGATGACTCATTGTTCCACAATGACAAGTCAATACCCATATACCATGCTGTAATCGGTAATCGAACTCGGAATCAGGCACAACTACGTAGAATCATTAGTATTTTAAGACTGCCATAATAAGTAATTAATGGTAGTTAACAATTATTTCAAAAATAACCAACAAATGTTAACAATAACAGCAAGAAAGGCAACTCGTCGATTCATCCTTTAGGACAGTCATTTCCAACTGAATGCTCTGTGACGTTACATTTTACTGCTCCCCTTTCCATCAAATCACACAGAAAGGGGAAGATCTGACAGGTAACCGGACGTTAATTTAAAAAAAAAATCGATAGTTTTACAGGCATACTTTTCGTGGAACCATTACTACACGTACACTCAATACTTGTTTATTCTATTTTGCCCTACTTTCGTCCGCTCCCTTCTTTTGCTCCTGTTTCTCTCAGATCGTAATAGTGCGCTCGTACGCCATACAACGGAAAGTTGGAAATAACTGCTTTTTTTAGAGGTACACATTTCCGTTGCCAGAAGTGGCTAATTATACGCGCGATTTCTCTGTTTATTCCCGGCTGTGGAATGCTTATTTGAACAGAAATCCGATTAGTGGTTCGGATCCCACTTCATACCCTTTCATGTATAAGTCGACTTTAGTCTACTCGAAGGAAGTTTCCCTAATCAAGGCATGTCGACTATAGTTTTATTTTATTTTATTTTATTTTATCTTATTTTACTCTTTATCTTGGGTTTGTCGAAAAGATATCGCTCTAGGTTTTCCATGTCCTGTTTGCTATATACATGGACCAAAATATTAGAAAGAAAATGTGCGTGGGTGGATTCAATTCATAATAAACAAAAATTATAATAAATTCATATTTTGCATTTTTTTTCATGGAATTTTGCAATTTATAAGCTAATTTGTGTCAGACCACCTACGCAGTGAAAGAGTAAAGAACCTCTTAAGAAATTTAATTCCCACTGAACCAGCCAATGTAGAAGTTCTCTCGTTTGAGAATTCGTATAGAGATTGATTGCTTGCATTAGAGTCCAGTGTCCCTTTCAGTAACAATGCTATATTTAGACATAGATACAGGCCTATAGCTTAGCGCGGGATCCGAACTATGTGAGTCCCCACCGGAAATCAAAACCGGGGTCCCCTTGCACCAGAGGCGCGTACGCTAACCCTCTAACTACGAGAACTGCCTTATAGTTTAGTTGGAGTAAATAGAAACAAGAGTTGTGGATAGATTTTAAAAGGTGGATACGTGGCTAGTATTTGTAAAAAAAAAAAAAAAACATGACAGGACTTATTTCAAATTAAACATGCAAATTATAATAGTCCATAACCTATGTGGAGGCGTAGTTATCTAATGGAATAAACATGTTGAGGCGTTTCATGCATACATATTATATATGCGACTCAGTTTTCTTATGCAGATGTTTTCTGCTTAAAGAGACCTTGCTTAATAATTCAATAGTGATGTTATTATTTGTAACATGGCCGTTTGCTAAAGCAGACTGTCTTGTGTTGCTTTGTCATTCAAAGGTAGCAAGAAGCGTGAAGGACATAGAATTCAGATAGTTCAAGGATCAAGGTTCCATATTGCTTCCAATCAGTCATACTGTAATTGGTGTCTTCATAAGCAGAAGCAATTCAGATTTTTTTCTTTCTAATGTCTTGCTTTTAGGTTGCTTCATTAAAAAAAAAAAAAAAAAACTAATCACTTTTCATTGATCTGTATAGTAGCTCGAAGCAGATGCTGATACGTTTTGTCTGAAAAAACAGCTCATTGAAATGTTTATATTGTATACTGTAGCTCATTTATTAATACAGGTTAAGCACGTGGTTCTATAAAGGGAGAAAGCATAATTATTATTAGTGTTATTGCATTTGGAAATCTGGAGTGCAATATTAGAATCTTGTGTTCGATTGATCATCGTATTATTGTTATTACATTCAAATAATTAATCAAGTATTTACTACTTGAATAATTATTCAGTGTATTCTATTGAATAGTACATGAAATAATAATTTACCATTCGAGCAATTGTTTATTGTTAGAATAACTATGTTGTTTTAATATTTGAATAATTCAATTTTTGAACATGTAATTAACATACTTCGGATAATTTAACATTCGAATTATTCGAATTTTAACATTACTACGTCTAACAATCAATATATACAAAATAGTCAATGCTTATTGTACTGTGCTGTGTTTGGGTAATTTTCAACTTTAATGAAAATATGAACAGAGCTCAATGATCTTAGGTAGTCTTTATTTACCAACATATTGAGATCGTACATTCACCAACTCGAAGTTTATCAAACTTAACATTTCCTATACTTGGATGAAAAGAGGAAATAACACCCTGAAATATGCTTAATTTAAATCAGACCGTGTATTACCAAACGAAGCACATTGACTAATTAAATAGTATGAAGTAAGGCCAATGAGTCATTGAACACATTTGAGCGTATTTTAACGCACTGTCTTTAGAAATGTTTACAGTACAGTATTTACTGATCTTTATGCAGACTAACGCGTCACTTGAGCAAGAAGTGCATTTGTGTTCGTACACGTTTCGTGTTTGTTTCCCCTTTCATACATTCTAATGTAATCCAGTTCTTTAAAAAAATAAGAATAGCCATTCTATATTATGAAATATTTCAAAACGTTCCTTCTGTTTGCTCCAGGTTCTTGCATGGCTGATTTTTGGAGCGGCGTTTGCTGAGCGCCATGACCAAACATTTCGAGTTCAACTGGCGAATTCCAGTCCCAGAAGAGCTATTGCAGGGATGTGTGTTCGATCGTTGGACAGAGGTAAGCAGTAGTTGAAAGCTATATAGTTTTTTTCTCTTGTTCCTTTCTTTTTGTTTATACTTGTAGAGCTTCTGAAGCAAGAAAATGGTTTAACGTTTCTGGTGTGTATACATACACAAAAACTGAAACACTTCTTGTCTATAAAATTTCTTCAGTCTATAACTTAGATATATAGACCAGTACAATATGGTTCTCTGTTTTGTGATTACCTTATGACAAGGATGGTCAATCTATTTCACATGTGCTACTATTGATATAATGGAATCACAAGCTAAACAGAGACTGGGTGGGCTGGCTCAAGGATAGAGCACTCACCTCTGGTGCATGGGGTCCTTGGTCCGATCTCAGCTCATGCTATGTGAACTTTGTGGTGTACAACCATGTATGTGAAGTTTTTTTAGTTTCCTTCAACCGTTTCATTCAATTCGTTACAATGATCACAGTCCCTCTGGAAGTTTTGGTGGATAATCATGGTGCGATCTGGAACAAGCTAAACCAACTTTCCTTATCAGCAGTACAACTATCAAGTGACCATTAGCAGCCACTCACAGGATGTTATGAACCGAGTGCTACTACCGTTACAAAATGCTGATTTCCATTGGTACCAGAAGGCACACAACTGGGTATCTCCTTTGAATAATATTATACAGGGTTTTCATAAAGTCTGGACGGATTTAATTTGCTTATAATTTTCATAAAAATGCTCATAATGAAATCAAATAAAGTGCAAACGGTAGCGGAAGGATTAAATTTTTAGTTGGCAACACTGTTAGATAAGCGGCAACTCTGAACACGTTAAGAGAGGGAGGGCAAGGGTCAGTTTCTTACCAAATTCCATCCATTTGTTGTTTTCATTGTTGTTTCAATGTTGACTGTTAAAAGTAAGTTGTAAGCTGTATTGGTGTGTGTGTCTTTTAAAGAAATAAATAAATGAAAAACTCCTCTGAGAAGACTACTTTTTTTCCGTATCAAAGATGGCGTCGGTGAAAGAGAAAGCGCAATGTGTTCTGTGGTACGCAGAGCTAAAATCACCAATTCTGGTGTGTCGAAAGTTCACCAAAGAGTTCAAAAAGCCGGCACCGACTGAGAGTGCAATCCGAAAGTGGCATGCTAAGTTCTTGGAGACAGGAAGCGTCCTGGACCGTCCTCGAAGTGGGAGGCAGCCAACATCGCCTGCAACAGTGAGCAGGGTAAGGGAAAGCATCATCAACAGCCCACAGAAGTCTATTCCTAGACGGTCCATGGAACTCGGAATTCCACAGACAACCGTGTTTAAGATAGCCAAGAAGACAATCAGGTCCAAAGGTTACAAAATCAATAATAGTCCAGGATCTGCATGATGAAGATTTGGTCATCCGGTTCAACTTCTGTGACGCCATGCTCAAGCAGTTGGAACATGGCGACGTTCTCCTTTCAGCCATCATGTTCTCAGATGAGGCCACCTTCCATATCACCGGGAAGGTTAACCGACACAACTGTCGTGTTTGGGGCACGGCAAACCCAAAGGAATTTGAGACACATGAGAGAGATAGCCCTAAAGTGAACGTTTGGTGCGGTGTGTCCTATGATCATCTGATTGGACCGTTCTTTTTTGAAGAGGAGACCGTGAATGGCCATTCGTACCTGGATATGTTGCAGAAATACCTCACTCCGGAACTGGAGGCACGTGGAATCCAGAACGACATCGTGTTTCAACAGGACGGGGCACCCCCTCACTGTGCAATCAAGGTGAGACAGTTCCTTGACGAGAAATTCCCTAACCGATGGATTGGCCGCGGTGGCCCGACCGCTTGGCCGCCAAGATCACCCGACCTTACCCCCTGCGACTTCTGGCTTTGGGGTCATGTGAAAACGGAAGTTTATGCAAAGAAGCCAAGTGGTTTGGAGAACTTAAAGGACAAAATCAGGGCGTCTGTGGCTGGCATTTCGGATCAAACACGGCGGAACGCTGTGAGTGGATTTCAGCGCCGCCTACGCGAATGTGTGGACGTAAATGGCGCCCAGTTGGAGGTGTGGCGGTGAATGAACTGAGCTGGTGCAGATTACAGGTAAAAATTTAATCCTTCCGCTACCGTTTGCACTTTATTTGATTTCAATATGAGGATTTTTATGTAAATTATAAGCGAATTAAATCCGTCCATACTTTATGAAAACCCTGTACAGTGTGTTTGAAAAATAACTCCCTAGTTGTAATGTGTTCTAGAATCTGTACAAAGTGACATACACTATTCTAGTTTGTGGTGTTTGATTCATCAACTTTCCAAGTTTGGTCCCCCTGGAGTTGGCAGGTCTGCATGACCTTGAGACGGCACAAGTATTGTTTTTTTTTTTTTCTATTTCCTCAGTTCAGTCCAGGCAGGCGTGAAGTGCAGAGAAACTCAGCAACAATGTGTACTCCGCAACAGAAAGCGCAGTGTGTTATTTGGCTTGTGAAAACTGAGTCAGTTATAACAGTGCAACGTAATTTTAGACGTCAGTATGGTGGTGAACCACCTACAGCAAAAACCTCTCCGTCATTGGTTGGGACAGTTACACCTGAAATGTTGGTGAATACGTGGCGAGAAGTGGAATATCCTCTCGACGTGTGCAGGGCCATAAATGGATCCCACGTTGAAGTCTACCAACATTAAACAAAACTTGAAGGAATTCTCTTTCATGATATGTACTCATTGATGTAAGTTTTCATTAATTTCCCAATTAAATTTATACTTAAAGCTAGGGAGTTCTTTTTCAAACACCCTGTATTTAGTTCTTGTCTTGCAAACTATAGACGGTAAAGCCCAATAACTAAGTTACCCCTCATAATGACTTTAACTCTTACATCCTAATTTACACTTTGAGGGCCTGGCACAATTACTTCTAAGCACTGATACGGTTATTATAACTAAGCTTTAGAATCCATTTCAGCAGTGGCGTACTCAAGCGAAGCTACTGCGTTTTAACGCTTTCTTTTATATAATATTAAAGGAAAGATTAAAAATACCTTATTGATATATTAAAATAGCGCGTGTCCTTGCTAAAAAGGATTTATTTCAAACTTTCGACATAATAGAGAAAATAATAAACATAAATTTTATTAATAATAATTAATCAATTATTTAAATCTCCTCGTTGATGAAATTGTGTGCATTGATTGCATATATTATTAAATGGGCACCACTGGAAACATTAATGGTTAACAAGAACATAGCAGCCAACACTCTAATGTACAGATGAATCCTTCCCTTGATATTTAATATCCATTAATGGCCGTTTTTAGTCTCGTGGTAGGTGATGATCTGATCTGAAATATGTAGCAGCAAAGAACACTTATTCGTGAGCTGCTGCTGTATGAATTTCAATTGAGAGACACAATATATATATATATATATATATATATATATATATATATATATATATATATATATATATATATATATATATATAAAAAGCACAGAACATCCGTGCGGCGAAAGAGGAGTATGCAATGAGTTACAACACAGCTAAGGTATGGGTCAAAAAATTCAAAGAGGGTGATTATGACTTGCTACAAAAGACTATGTAGAGAGATTTCACTCCTTCAATATGGAGGCTGTACGTCAAGCTGTGAAGGCAAATTCAAGCACCAGCATCTGTATGTTGGTTGCAGAGATGGATGTCTTAAAATCAACCATACAAAGGATATTAGCTACCGTTGGCAAGGTGTACAGAGGTGCCAAATTATCCCCAATGATTTCGCGCCTGAGCAGGTACAACGAAGGGTAGAAGTGTGCAAAGCACTATTCAACAATCACGTGGATCAGTGTTTCATTGAAAGAATTGTGACGTCGGACGAAAAGTGGATTTACTATCTGACTCGAGATACCAGTAATCAATAGTTGAACCCAGACCAGGACACAACACCCTGGAGAGGGGGAAGGGATTGTTTGAACATAGTAATACTTAGTATGGTGAAATTTTGAAAGTCCCATAGTCCTCACGGTCGTAATGTGAACGTTGAGAGCTGTACAGTGAGCAAATGGAATGAAAGTATCAAGCTGTATCACAATAATAATAATAATAATAATAATAATAATAATAATAATAATAATAATAATAATAATAATAATAATAATAAACAAACATTTGTTGGTGTAGCAGGATAATGCTCCCGGCTATAGGTCTCGTATCACCCAATAAATTTCCGTAACTTGGAAGGTGTCGAACCGTTATCACCTAACGCACATTCTTGGCTTAGCATCTTCTGATTACTACTTATTCCGTGGAATGGAGCACTTAGCATCTTCTGATTACTACTTATTCCGTGGAATGGAGCACTTAGCATCTTCAGATTACTACTTATTCCGTGGAATGGAGCACTTAGCATCTTCAGATTACTACTTATTCCGTGGAATGGAGCACTTAGCATCTTCAGATTACTACTTATTCCGTGGAATGGAGCACTTTCTTTGTGGTAAAGCATTCGTCAATAATGATGTACTGCGTGGGGTATAAATGTTTTTTTGACTCTAAGTTCACGGAACGGTGTATATATGGGGGATTCGTAACTTTGCGGAAATATGGGTATTCACTATAGAGTACAACGGTTTGCATTTTGCAAAGTAAAGTCTCTTCTACATCGTTCCCTTGCATTTCCATTTCCCACATGGTGTGTGGCAGAAAACTTATGACATATCCTGGTGTGCATATATAAAAGAGATCGTCTTGACTGACTGATTAACGCCCAGGCCAAACTACTTAAGCTAGAAACTTGACATTTTGACAGTTCATGGGATGTATAACGTAAGCTATTACTAAGTTTTTTGGAAATTCGACGAGAAAGAAGTGGGGGAATAGGGATGCAATTATTATAGTAAAATGTACATACCTCTGAAGGGTAGAGACATAAAATTTGGTATTTAGACTTGTCATTTAAAACAAAGACTTGTTTGAACGTTTTCAGACTTCAAAACTTCTATTTGTAAGTGTCGAAAGCCTTATAGAGTGGTTATGTCTGTCCGCTGTTTGTCGACATGTATCAGAGCAAAAATGGTGGCTTCTTTGCAATCGATTTAGAGACCCAAGAGTAGGTTTCATCTCCTAGGCTAGCCCTCTATTCAAACCGGAACTCGTTCAAATTAACCATTTCCGGTTTCAATGTTTATCGCCATAGAATAAAAACTGTAATAGATAGCAAGGAGCTGTTTCTTTGAAACTATTCAGCATCTCAAGACAACGTATCATGACTATCAACAATACTATACCAAAACTGGAAGTGGTTCAAATTTACTATTACTTCCGGTTTCGATACTGATTTCCATAATGAAGAAATCAGTAAATGATATCAAGAAGCGTTTTTTTTTTTCAATCGATTCAGCATCCCAAGAGTTGTATTCAAACCGAAAGTTGTTACCGATGGTCCATTGCCTGAACTGTTCCACATGTATTAATAAGTTATATTTGATGCTTCGATCAGTTTTGTTTTATTAATGCTATAAAAAAATAAAAAAAATAACTTTTTGCTAAGGAAAACTACTCAACACGCACCGAGAATTTTCTCGTGGCTATATATATGATTCGTACCAGGCACGTAACCAGCCCAAAAATGTAGGGGGGCAGAATTTAGGGGGGCCTGATCCAACCATATTATAATTCAACACCGTGGAAAGCCTACCATGAACATTTTCGGGGGCCAGCAAAAATTTAGGGGACTGGCCCCCCTAAACCCCCGTGGATACGGGCCTGGTTCGCACCCTTGGCGCGGAAACCTGAGTTCGACTCCCGGTGGGAGCTGGAGTGGTTAGGTTTTCATATAAACTGTAGTCCACATCTCATTTAGTCTTAATACTGAAAGGGACGTAATGAATTGACTGACAAAATTTAAACACTTTGTTATTCATTCCAAACAAGAGAGTATTTGGGCCGTATAGAAATAACTAGGAATACTTCTACATAAACAAAATAGGGAGAGTCGTTATACCTTCAAGCCTTGAAATGAAGTGTGGCGCAGTGTGTGTTAGGTTGGCTACCCGTGCGTTAGAATTCTTAAAAAGAAGTCTAGGTCGGGAAACCTACAGAAAAGGCAAGCAGACTGAGTATACGTACACAAGAGTATTATTATAAATAGAATTGTGACAACCGATCGTTTGTGCTCAGTGACTTCAATGAAGATGAGACGAGGAGTCTTCCCCTCGTGAGTTATTCCTTCTCCTTCATAGAGATACCTTTCATAAAAGAGAGGGTGTCAAAGAAAACAACGTAAAATCTCCAAAAATAGATCTTTACTTTAACGAAGGATTTCCTTGTCCATGGAAGTAGAGCCGTCATGAGGAACTGGCAAATTCGGTAATGCTCGAAACGTGCAGAGCGATTGATATTCATATCACAGATTTTTGTCTACTTCTATGGGACTGATATCTACAACCTTAAACGGTAATTATACAGGGTGTTTCAAAACAACACCGACAACGTTTGGTAGGTGATTCCTGACACCAAGATTAGACAAAAAGTATTGACCAACCTGGTTGCACAAATACTTCGTTTCGGAGTTATAGGCTGCCGAAAACATGAAAAAATAAACTTTAGAAATTCGTAGCTACAAGGCTGTGGGATCGATCGTGGTCGAATGAAGACTTCACTTAGAAACTAGTATGTGCCCTATCCAAATATCCTGGATCAGAATCCTGGGGTATTTCCGCAACAATTTTTATAGAGGTAGTTGGTGAGCACTTCAAATTATATGCCCGTAGTCAAACTCCCTCTATAAAAATTGTTGCAGGATTCTGAAACATGTATATGTGGATAGCGCACATATTAGTTCCTAAGTGAAGTTTTGACCCGACTAAACTAGGTCCCATAGTCTTGGAGCTATGGACTTTTAAAGTTCATTTTTTCATGTTTTCGGCAGCCTATAACTCCGAAAGGAAGCATTTGTGCACCCAGGTTGGTCTATACTTTTTGTCTTATCTTGGTGTCAGGAATCACCTCCCAAGTGTTGTCGGTGTTGTTTTGAAACACCCTGTAGAAGCATTTTTATTACTCTTGCACATTTAAAAAATCTACTAAAACAGTTATTTGATGTTTCAGATACACATCTACAGATTTATTATTTTAACTCATATCTCGATTAGGGAAGGAGTCAGGAAGGAATGGGTGAATATTTTGACAACATGGCATGGAAATTGTTACTATATCCAATTTGTCTCGTTGTGAGTCTGACTTCACTCTCTCTTTCGGAAAGGAAATTGGAATCAAACAACTACTTGCAAAGGAACTCTTTTTCTTCCGTTCCATACTCAAATTTTAAAAATGTAGTAGCTTGAATGTCAACAAATCTCGTGTACATAAGAGTTATTGTTTCATACGTACAAACAATGCCTCACCAAGTTAGATTACAAATATATATATATATATATATATATATATATATATATATATATATATATATATATATATATATATATATATATATATATATATATATATATAGTAATCACAATAACATAAAAACAAAGGTGAAGATTAATGCTTGGTAGTGATCCAGTAAGATGAAAGGTTGTGTGCTTAATAGATTGTAAAATATCGTTTATACTGTAATTGACCTGCTAAGGATGAATACGGCTGTAAAATCTGTTATGTTGCACTTCTTTCACTTGGCAATCTGCTTAATGTTAATTTGGGTTAATATCTGCGGAGTTACGTGTATATTGTCACTCAAAGTTATATTGTACTATTATCACTTAAAGTTGTCCGGTTGTCTAAGGTGGACATTTTATGTAGAACGAACATTTCAGTTTAGACACTTCACCATACTCTACTTTTAGTACAGAACTTTCATCTCACCATGTTTATTTGTTCTAAACGTCACAAAAGAACTGCGATCAATATTAGACCTCTTACAGAAAACACTTACGTAATGGCTCATCTATCACATTAATTTTCTGGACCCAAAGCGATGTATCGTAAAACATCCAATATTAATGGTTTATTATTGCGAAATGATATTAAGCAAGCTAATTCCATCTTGACAAAATTCTGTATACGCTACAGTTCTGTGATTGTGTTTTATCGATAGGAATTGTTGTTTGATGCACCTTCTATTTCCTTTGACCATATTGACTCGGTGGACGCCTTTATTTTGCTATTAAACATTGCGTTAGACAAGATAACAATAAATCTTATTGGAACGACTATAAAAATAAGCTCGTCAAATAGCTACCTCATATTGTAAGACTTGATGAATTTCAAAGACCAACAAATAAATGAACCTAGAGCCCAGTAATTGGGGCACCAAATATTTGTGTCAGTGTTGTAATACAGGGTGTCCATACAGTCTGGGTGGGAAAAACCACATTTTAATAATTTAATATTAATGAATATTATTTCCAACATTATTTCCGTGCTGTTTAATGCATAATTTGATGAACTTTGCAAGATTAAGGTGAACTCAATGGAATAGGACTGAATTGCCGTCGATTTCAGCACACGGACTGGCAATGCGTTCTGTCAGGTGGTTTAAATTTCTGATCTTCATCGAGTAAACTTTCTCTTTCAGCATACCCCAGAAAAAGAAATCAAGGAGAGAAGGGTGTGGCGAACAGGGGAACCACTCCACATGACCTCTTCCCCAAATCCAGTGAGGAAAATTGTCATTCAACCAATCTCTAACAGCTGCAGCAAAATGGGCAGGGGCCCCATCCTGCTGAAACCAGTCTGGAAGTCCCTACCCAAACGCTCAATTTGAGGCATCAATTTGTCTCTCGGCATGTTCAGATAAGTCTCACCCGTTACATGTTCATCAAAGAAAGGTCCTAACACATGAGCTTACCACAGACCACACCACACCATCACTTTTTGTCAGCCCTGCTGTTTGGATGTACTTATCCAATGTGGATTACCTTGAGACCAGTATCGAAGATTTTGTCTGTTCACTTCAACATTGGCATAAAACACAGGCTTCATCACTGAACAATACTCAGTCTTTAGTAAAATAGATATTTTCATCCAATTTATGTGCAAATCATTCATACATCTGCATGCGTTTATCAGGGTCATCTTTATTTAAGCGATGCAATATCTGTAACTTGTACGGATGAAACTTCTCTATCAAGATTTTGTGGATGGTTGACCGTAGAACACCCAACTCTGTGGATGTCCGATGAAGCGATTTCTTAGGGCTAGCATAAACCTTAGCCAACCTCTTTCGTTTCGTCTGAAGTCTATGGTCGTCCGGAAAGGAGTTTGTCCAACACACTGCCTATTTCTTTAAACTTGATGATTAATTTCCCGACGGCAGCAAAACAAGTAGGTGGTCAATGAGTGTGTCGAAAGTTAAGTTCTGCAATTTTGCGGCACGACCATCCTTCTTGTCCACTTAAGAGTACCAACTCAACTTGTTCTTCTTTAGATAGAGCCATCATTTAATCTGGAAAAACAAAAATTATTAGAATCCCCTATGTACCCAGACTTTATGGACACACTGTAGATTGACTAAAATGAGCAATGGTGATGAGCAACACTCATACATTAGTAGATCCGGATAAAAAGGATATATATAAAAAGAAAACGATGACGAAAGAAAGTTATTGCGTTTGGACTACCAAAGAATAAACCATCAAAAGGAAGTTGCCGACTTCGCGAATTTGTTGAAAATGTATTGTGATACAGGCCTACCAGCAATGACGGAGGAATTGTACTCGTTTGTCAGAACTATGGTTGTAGAATATATACTCTATGTTCTAATACGTTTATCACTTTTGTAACTGCAAACTTTGTCATACTTGAAGAACTGCTGCAACCAGCCAATAAGATTCCTCACAATCCATATCTCTGAAACCACAACGAAGTATGTTGTATACCATGAATATACAGGAAGATGCCCGTGCTAACTGCCAATTTTAAAACTGTATGATTAATGTTATGTATCATGAAGAAAAAAAGACACAATCGGCTTTTTGTAACTTATTATTTGGTCACACGATTGTCTTTGTATCCAAATGATAGGCGATGCGTACGTTATATTGTATATAACCTTCAATGAGAGTTGCGTCAAAGCTTTATTCAAGCTACATATTACTTGATTATGTTCGGCGGTTCTGGAAGTTTGATTGAGGTGTCAACATATGTTAATGGAAAATACACTTTAAACTTGTAGTCAACCAAATAGTTATTTTATGCTTCTCTTGAAGACCCATCGGAACGGTAAGGGTAAAGACATACTGAAGAGACCTCGCAATCGAGGTCGAGGTTTAAGTCGCGGTCGCTACCTCGATGTCTAAGTCTAGATGGATGAAGGGCGCACATAGCGAAGAGGTCGCGCCCTCGCTGTACGTTCTCAGTTTGAAGAAAAATGACTGTGACGCGTGGGGAAATTATTGCATAAAAACCACTGCAAAACGACATTTTGAAATTGAAAGGACCAAACAGTTCATAAATAGAGATGGACACGAGACGAGACATGAGAAATGCCAAAGTCTTGTCTCTTGTTTCGCAAAAAAATTTGAGTTTCATCTTTTGTCCATCTCTATCAATAAATTAAAGACTTCTTAGGCTTAAATTAAAGACTTACCTTTTTTCAATTTTCTGTGAAAAGTGTCCTCTTTCGGCACTTACGCGAGAAATCATTTCCCAGTTAAAAAAAAGCATGTCTTCAGGTTTCGAGGTGAAGGGAGTATTAACTTCAGCAAATGAAGTTTCATCACTGCAGTTCCATTATTCGACGTTTCCTCCCTATCGTAACGTGCGTCTTTACAGGTATTTCTTTTACAGGTCTTTCTTTATATCAGTAACGAATTTAAAAGAAACCCTTCTTTGTTAATCTTGGAATTGGGGGCGGGAGCGTGGAGTTTTTAAGTATAGATATGATTAACAGTAGCTTCTTTTTTTCTTTAGAATTCCACAATTTACGGATTTCAGCCCGAAAGCCCCCTTCCTTTAACCACCACTGCCTTATATAATAATAAGCTACAGTATGATTCTCATATAAATATGAATAACTTATCTGACATTCCTATTTCAGTTGCTCTTTTCTTCCATTCTCTATTTAAAACGTGCCTATTATGATGTTTGTGTTTCTTATTCCATATTGGTGGAACATTCCTCACTAGTTCTGTTAATATGTCTTTCATAATCTAATTTAATAGTGCAGCAAAGCCTCTCGAGCATAGGCACACACAATCCTCTGCAGAAGAAATTTTAAACAAATTAAGACTTTATTCCGTGCAGCGCTTCAGGGAGAACCAATGAGAACACGACCCACATGCTTCTGCTGAACATTGATGTAAAAACGAACTCGGTTGTTTATCATAGCGACTACTAATTCACTCTCGCGGTCGACCTCTAGGTCGCGATGTAGCGTATATCTTCGGCATGCGCTTACTCATTTGAATCCATGGGTTTGTGCCAGCATCAAGGGTGCGGCCTCGACTTAAACCTCAACCTCGATCGCGAGGTCTCTTCGGCATGTTCGTACCCTAATTCAAATGTTCAGTGTTCTCAACGTGACGAACGTTCACACGTTTCAATTGTCTTACAAAGTCACAGATTTAAACCGAATTGAAGATCTATCAGCTCTCTTTTAACAGCTAGTACAGTAAAACTACTGCTTCACTTAAAGCGAAATCTGAACTAAGTACTTTTTTGATGGATAAGTCTTAAATATTTTCATCTAGTGCATCCACAATCTTATATTGTTCATATCAGACTAATTGTATTTGTTATTCAATTTTGCGGAGATGTTAAAACACCATTTTGTACGTTTTTATCAGACATGTCTATTATTTTCCCCTCGGAACCTAACTCTTCGTGGTGCTGGAATTGACAGTTGTTTATATCTATTAATAACATCCATCGCCCTAACTTCAGTCTTAGGTAGATTCGATTATTAGTGATCTTGTCTTCGTAATACGAACAAAGCCCAATGCCAGTCAGACTCCACGTTCCGTCCCATCCAGTTATAGGATGTAGGATGTATTATCGCGTGCCACTTGCTATTAATTATTTTGTTCCCAATTCTTATATCACATTCCCTTCGCAAAACATACTCTTGCATTATTTGCATAATGAGCAAACAAAACCAATAATAATAAAAAAAAACTGGCAATGACAATATCAATAACACGTTTCTTATTATTGTCGATCACTTTTAGATCTATAGTTCAATGTACACTCAGCCACAAAAGTGTCTCCCCCTAAGTGCTCTATTACCATTATTTGGGCTCCAGATCATTTGCAATTGTGAGAACGCCTAGACAAATGCAACCCAACTTACACGTAACTTTTCTCGGCACTGACAACAGTTGGTAGCACTAAGTCAAGTCTGTATGGAAGTAAAATTGTGATTAGATGACGCACGAAACATTTCTCCATTCTGAGATTAATCTCTTTGGTTCAGAGCGTGTTGTCCAATGAACATCATATGTTAATCTCAATATTGCTGTGTATGTAATGTATGTTTTCATTATATACTGTATATTCAAAGAAATAAAAACACTGATCACATATGAATCAGAAAATGCTTGAAAGTAGCTGAAAATATCAAATCTAGAACAACTGCTGGAAATAACTTTGTAAATTATTGCCTCCATTGAGAAACCTTCTCCAATCCTCCTCATTCCAACATACTTTTCTTTTTGGAGGAGAGAAGATCTTGCTTGTCACACTGAGTATGCATTGAAACTGAAATTGAAACAAGAAAACTTGAAAAAGCTTCAGCCTGGCCGGGACTCTAATCCGGGTCTCCAAATAGAAGTTCAATGTGCTAACTACTCACCCACCGCGCCATTTAAACTTCTACCCAAACTAATACCTAGTTAAAGTGAAAAATATAAACAAGAGACTCAAATATAACAAAAACAAACAAATATAAACAAAATATAAATAAGAAAATAAAAGCAACTTGTGTGTGTGTCTTAATGACTTATTCGAGATTTCCTTGTTTAACTAAAAAAAACAAGTTATATAGACGTTGCTAAATGAGAAAAATATCACGAAATGATCAAGTTAAGCCTACATCATCGGCAACTGCCCCCCGCCCCCCAGAGAAGCTCCCCGCCGTTCGAGGGGGCCCATTTTGAGCCAAAAGTTTCTTACTCCATATACGATACGAACATGAAATTAGAAATGAAGCATCAAATAGGGTCGCTACATTACATGAACTAAACAGCACACAAAAGGTAAATAGAACAAAAATGAGTCGTGGACCCATTTCAGTAATATTTATTCATATGGCTTTGAGATTTATCAATATTGTCCCCTTAATAATTTTGTCATGTGTGGAATGTGCCCAGGGAGTAACTAACGGAACCACAGACCTTGCCATGCGGGAGATTAAGATAAAGTTGGAGAAAGGGGCCCAATAACTAGAAAATCTACTTTTTCTAGAGGGCCCAAATAAGCGTATTAATGCTTGCTCCCCCTTAAAAGAATCTAAGTTACGGCGCTAGTCATCGATTGTAGGGATGGTCCCGAATTACATTACATTTCGTCTTTACCATAACTTCTAATTTCCAAAGAAGAAAAGACGATAGAAATTATTTTCACATTCTTTGAATTGTATCAATACGTGTAGAAATAGACAAGTCTATGTTTATGTTCCATAACTACTAGTTTATTTTCTTATATTCATATGAGGAGTTTGTGGCAAATTGAACCGGTGGCACTAGCCGAGTGATCCCGGGCGTTCGGCTTCTGATCATGAGGCGCAATCCACTAGGGGTTCAGATTCCTCTGAAGAGCAAAGTCTGAATTTTAATTATCCCCAGTATTTCTGTGTTCGTGTTCCTGTAGTGTTTGGAATACGTCGAAAGGACATGAGGTGCCAGTGGCGAGCAATATTCCAGTTGGGGCGATTTGTTTAAAAAAATTGTGAAAGCAGGAAACTCCCATTGCCGCTGTTTGGGTTCAAATTCCGTCGTGGTAATTAATAATTTTTCTGAATGGGAAGATAATGTTTATGTAATTGGTATTGTAATTGTTATTCCTTTATTATTATTATTATTATTATTATTATTATTATTATTATTATTATTATTATTATTATTATTATTATTATTATTATTATTATTATTCCCACAATGGAAAGAAAACGTAAAATAGTCGAAGGTATTCATAGGAACAGAAAAGATAGAGTATGACAGATGTTTCTTAGGTTTACACGTGAACGCAATAATATTACGTTTATGGATTTACAGATAGAATTATCATTTTATGACAACAAGAAATGGAATATAAAGATTTGGTAGCTGATAACAGTAATGCATTTTGTTTCGCCCTTCTTCTAAGTAGAAAGGTGAGGTGACATCTTAAATAGGATCATTCTCGTGACTAGCGATCCCTATTGTTAGTTCAATCACTGTTTGCAATTTCTGCACAGCTAGGAACAATTCCTTGGAACTCATTTTTGGCCCATACTACAGCAGTAAGGACGTGTTAGCCCTTGTGTTCATCAATTCTTGTCCAAACATGTTACTTGCGAATAGTTACGTAGGTTGATACGGATGACGTGATTTTGTGTTGTTGGCATTTCACCTGTAAAGGAAGTTGTCTCAACTCTTAGACCCAGAGAAATTTAATATTTTTCATGTTAGTATACATCAGAAATATCAGTTTTGTAGGTTATAAAAATTTCCTGAATTACCACAGCCGGAATCGAACTCGCGTCCCCAACATTATGAAACTAACGCTGAAGCCATCACTGTTCTGGGAGAAGGAAGAAATGTAGCTGCAGTGAATTCAGTATTTACACACTTTTACGATTCCAGTGTAATAATGCTGAAACTTTCTGATTTCAGTCATGATAAAATAGCAAAGTATTATGCAGAATGAATAGTCCAGAGAAGTCAACTGTAAATTGACAACTCATATTACGGAGGCGCTGCCGTAAGCTCTCGCCTCGGACCATGATTTTTTACTGCACGGCACTGGACAGATACTTATAGTGACTGGAATTTTGTGTTTCAAGGCATTGGATTATTTTTTAAAATTAATTTAACGGACCTTTCTCAGTACCTTGTTTCCTATTTTGACGTGTTTTACTCACTTTTACAGTTTTTACACTAACTCTCTAAGAACAGGGACAAAACCACAGAAATATGGAGGACAGTAAAATCACAAACACTATTCGCACGTTCTTCCCTTGCCTGAAGTAAACCAATAAAATATGGTGAACATGCAATTTTTGGTCTTCCATTTTCTATGTGGTGTCAAATGCAGAGTTGGAGTGGGTCAAATTGATCGACGTTTCTGAGTGGGTCAGTGGATCAACAGCATGTGACCCACTGCGACGCACCACCCACCGTGACCCACCACTCACTATGACGCACTCTGACCCATCGACCCTCTCTGCTCAGAGCATTGTAGACAGCATTTGACGCGACAAAACGCAAATGAACCACAAAATTATTCCCCAAAAATATATTAAATCGCCAATATGTGTCATTTGTTTACATTAAGGTGAGTCTAAAAACACTAAAGTGCCAAAAAAGTACCCCGGAGGGGGGTCGCACCACCAACGTTATGATTACTGGGCGGGTGTTCTTCCGACTTCGCCACGGAGGCGATGAAAGAGACGTCGCTTGTAAAGGGATAAATCGTTGAGATCTTTTTAATTTGGCCAATCAGAGTGCTCTTTTAACCGTATATATGAGACGATAACTGTTTGGGATAAGATAAAATGCGTTCGCCATGTAATTTTATAACAAAATGACGCGTGTCTATTTACTTTATTTCATAGTTCTCCCATACTCACTCTCTAATGATCGACGACAGTTGCCATCTAAATTCATACAATTATCGCACTCAAGATTTTTCACTTCATGATGTTGAGGCAGAGTTTATTCTTGACCCGGAGCTCACTTTAGGAACAATTCGTCAGGAAAAAATAATATATAATAACCGCATGCATATGACTGGCAATAATTCGTGTTGGTCCCTTCGCGATTCTCCGCGACGAATCGAAGGAGCGCGAACCAAAACGAAGTTATCGCTGCTACGCGGTGGTAACTTGAACACCCCGACGCGAGATATCTGTTTCGACTCGATGAAACCCTGCCGGCAGTGGGACACTAGCGGCAATCCTTCGACTCGTCTCTATATTGACGATCGACGTTTACCCGCAAGTGGGCCACTAGGTGTTGGCGAGATTTACAGCATGGGATAGGTCCATGTTTCATATAGCCTCGCTGCTGAAAGGGACGTTAAACTCAAAATCAACTCAACAAAAAATACAGTGCTTCGCATCATATATCCATATATGTTTACCATGCGCTTTATAATAATTGCTGAAGCTTGTTTATTATATGGAACGCTTAGAGCACAGGACAATCAACCCATAAAGTTGTGAGAAAAATAGACATAAAATTTGTAATGTAAGCTTGTGTATGTTGGTCTACGTACGTTGATTTGGGAGTTTCAAATTTCATCCGTTTTTCCACTGAAAAGTATCGATAATTCAACAAGGAAATAATTAGACCATGATAATTTAATTGAAATTTATTGTAATTTTGCCCATGACGAACACTTTACCATTTTATATCGTAAACGTGAGATCCATCATTATTGTAAGCATCATTATTGTATGGTGCTTGAGGAATTGACCGTAGAAATTCAAACTCCGATTAGTTAGAATTTGACAACCTGGTTTTATTACAAGTATAAACTCTTTAGTAGGTAAAGGACGTGGATCATGTGTCAGAGTTGATGACGATGTGTTTTGTTGGGTTAGTGGTTCATGGTGGGTGGTGGGTCGGAGTGGGTCATGGTGGGTAGTGGGTCAGAGTGGGCCAAGGTGGGTGGTTGATCGTGGTTCAGAGTGGGTCGCGGTGGGTGGTGGGTCAAGTTTTCATTGACCCACGCCATCTCTGATCAAATCTGTAAAATCAAACCAAACAAAGAGCAATATTACTACACAAAACGCTCAACATCTTAGCTATTCATGACAAACTATTGCATGATCCGAATAACTCTAGTATATCCACAAACCATCATTTGTCATATTTTACCGAAATACGTCATGACTTTTCTGACAACCTGATATTTGAAATGTGGTTAATACGCAAAGTTCATTGATCTCATCACTTATTCTCTTATGATCATCACAACCTTTAGGGTACTTCCTGTAGATATAGAAAGGTGAAATGTAGTATCCAGGATTGGTGTAGCGTGCAAGTAAACAAATGAACAGCAACAGGATAATATTTCCCTCCTCCAAGCCCCCTAAAGTAGAGTGTGTTGATTATTCAACAAAAAGACTTGAAATCCAATCAGAAAATTCATAAAATATAAAATATGTAGCCAAGTCTCGGCTTTGCAATAATAATAATAATAATAATAATAATAATAATAATAATAATAATAATAATAATAAAGGAATAACAGAATTACAAAATCAATTACGTAACAATACCTTCCAATTAAGAAAAAATGATTGCCACGACGCAGGGCCGTAACTTGTGGGGGCGGGGGGCACTGCTCCCCCCAGGAAAGCTCCCCGCCGTTCGAGGGGTTCCCATTTTAGGACAAAATTGTCTTTCTCCATATACGATACGGAAATGAAATTATAAGTGAAGTATCAAACAGGTTCACTACATTACATAAACAGAACAGCACACTAAAGGTAAATAAAACAATGAGTCGTGCGCCCATTTCAGTAAAAAAATGTCTACTATTAGGGGCACTAGAAATAATATATATTCGTATGTTATTGGCAGATTTGTCAATATTGTCCCCTTAATTAATTTGTCATGTATGGAACGGGCCCAGAGGCGTAACTAACGACCCGGCAGACCTTGGTGTGCGGGAGATTCCAAGAATTTCAGATGTTTTCTGATCTTATTGGCCGATACAGATAGGATATCAAGAGTCATGACCTACATATAGCGAAAATTAAGGCCAACTGCTGTCGACCCTCGTGGCCGAGTGTTCTAGGGCGACGTTCTAGTAATGAAAATAGTTTTCGGCGTGCGTTCAAACCTTGCCCAAGGATATTTTAAATTTTCATATCAATTTTTTCATTAAAATAAGCTTGCAGTTTTACTACACGGATCCATGGTAAAAGTAATAATAATAATAATAATAATAATAATAATAATAATATAGTAGTAGTAGTAGTAAGAACGGGTTAGAAGCCCCGCAGGGGTTGGTTAGGTTCCGTTCTCTTGCTCAAATTTTTCTCTACATTTTACATGACCAACTTCAAACAGCTGGCTAGGGTAGCGCGCGAATACTGAAACTATTGGGATCAATATAAATGCTGCCGGCTCTTCTTTGAAAATTAGAAGTTACGATGAGGAAGAATAGTACTAATGTAAATCGGGAGCAGTTAAAAACGATGAGGTATCCTCAACTTGAAGAACATTTCGTGATATTTTCCTCATTGACGAAAGTCTATATAACTTGCTTTTTAGTTAAAGAAGGAAATCTCGAGTAAGTCATTGTGACACTCATAAGGAACGTCTTCTCATACGAGCATTAGTAGTTTGTATAGTCTTACATGCACCGATTTTAACTAGCTAAAAGTTTAGATAAAAGGTTAAGTGAGGTCCTAAGTGGTACCTAAGTGGTTAGCGTATTGAACGTCTGTTCGGCGGGCCCGGGTTTGAATCCCGGCCAAGTTGAAACTTTTTGAAATATTTCAATTTCAATACATACTCAGTGACAAGAAAGTTCACTCCTTCAGAAAGAAAAAGATGTTGGAATGAGGAGAATTGGAGAAGGTCTCTCGATGAAGACAATGATTTACTAACTTATTTCTAGAAGTTGTTCTGGATTTGATATTTTCAGCTACTTTCAAGCGTTTTCTGATTCATGTGTGGTCAGTATTTATATTTCTGTAAACATACAGTATATAAAGAAATAAAACATTACATACACATCAACATTAAGATAAATATATGGTGTTCTTTGGAAAACACGATCCGGACCATACAGATGCATCTTAGAATGGAGAACTGTTTCGTTAGTCACCTACTTTACAATTTTACCTCGATAAACACCTGGATCAGGGCTACCAACTGCTGTCAGTGCCGAGAAAAGTTACGTGTAAGTTGGGTTGCATCTGTCTAGGCGTTCTCACAACTACAAATTACCTGGACCCCAAGTAATGGAATTAGAGCACTTAGGGGGAGATACTTTTGTGGCTGGGTGTACATGAAGCGATCAATATGTTTTTGTTCTCTCATGGAGTGGAGCTAGAAGTTTGAAAGTTATTTGTTCTTTTCCACAGTCGTCGTGCAAAGTAATAACACTTCTCCAGACGGTCTTCTAAATTCCACAGCTATGTTTTGTAGAAAGTACCACATTGATTAGAAAACCAGTGCTCTACAGTGGAAATAACTTCACCATAACTTCTTCCATTCAGTGGCTGCTAAATTTTTGGAACAGATTGCGCGAAATCAGGGTAATATGGCGGGTGGAGAATTATCACCCACGCTCCCTTTATATATAAACAATCATTACATTATCTTTTCCAGATAGAAAGATGATTTCAGTCAAGATTTTGCACAACATTTAAGGTTTCCTGTATTGTATGAGCGGGAGCATTGTCAGCTAACAGGCGGACACGTTTGCTAAGTATGTCATTAAATTTTGCAGTAGTCTGCCATAATATATCCCAGTCATGCTATGACTGTACATTAAGTAATCAGTGAGGTTTACGCCAGGAAATTGAAGTCATTACTTTCATGGGAGGGGGGTGCACACGCACCTGTTTTCGGTCATGGTATGAATAATTCCACTGCTTATTCATAAATTTAGTCTCTGGGTCATGATGATATCTTATACCTGACATTCTTCCATGATCATAAGACGATCGTAAAAATCGTTGTTATTGGGTACACAGAAGGTCAGCACCTCAAATGCACAAACCACTCGTTCCTATTTCTGAAGAGGGATGAACACAGTTTAACATTTCTCATACCAGACGTTGCTTGGACAAATTTGCTAAGTAAGTTTTATGCATGTAACACAGTACCTTTCATGCGAGAGCAAAAACTTATTGATTGTCCCACGTATATTGGTTATAGAGTAACCAAATACACGCCAGAGTTGTTAAACAAATTATTTGAATGAGTTTTCGAACAATAATGTCATATATATTTTTAAATATGTCGCTCGAATATTATTATTTGATTTTTAAGAACTCATATCATACACGCTGGGCCGCAGTGGTTCAGTGGTAAAGCTTTCACCTCCGGTGTATGGGATCCTTGATTCGATCCCAGCTCGCACCAAGTGAGCTTTGTGGTGGACAAACACAGTGTGCATGAGTTTTCTCGGGATTCTCCCGTTTCCCCCACTTTCTTCATTCCACCATTTCATTCATTTCACATAATCACCATCTCCTTTAGCCTAGCCAGCATAACCGTAGGACGTAAAACTCAGAGTTCATATACACTTATTTAATTTCTCTTAATAAATTATCAGCTTCTTTGTCTCCCCAACCTTGTGATCCAATGTAAGTATCAAATTTTCTATGTTAGTTTTACATGAGTTAAGTATTTTTTTCCTATGCAGCGCCCTCACATATATTAACTGCAGAATAGAAATCTTCAATAAATAATGTAAGTACGTAAGGTACTTTACGTGGTAAAATTAAATACAGTTTCCGTCAGAAAAATAATTAACGAAAGAAAAAACAATATTGTGTGTTAGTGGTAACTTAATTATACATAACAAATTTAACACACATTACAAATTTAACAGAAGTTTTCTATACAGTTACTGAAAATGTTCAAAGTCGTTGGAAACAACATCAAACCATGGCGGAACAAGCAGAATTTGTAGCTGTACGAGGTCTCTTGGATCTTCACTCGTACACACTAAAAGTGGTACTATGCGTTTCAAACTTGTCACAAAGCCGTGTAGTTGTCAAGCGTGTATGAGGCTCTGTTTAAAACTCATGTGTCCACTGACGTTGAATTTCAGCGACATTTTCCAACTTGAAAGTGATGCTTTAAATTGGACTTTAGTTTCTCAAATATGAAGCGTGCACAGGCAAGTTTGTTTGACTATCATAGTTATATATCATGTTAGTCACGAGATTATTGACATCTGTTCAGAATATAATGATGTACTAAGAATGTAATGTACACATGTCCAAAATTGTTGTCGCATGTCTATAAATATGTTGTAGGAATATAATTTGATAACGAATTCGCCCGGTATTTCTTACAATGTTAGTATGTGTATAATCGGCAAAGATATGTATGTGGTAAATTTCATGTCAAAAGAGCATTAAATAAGAACAATAAAAAAAAATAAAACTTTCTTATGCATTTAGTATTTTTCTTTTTACTCATTCTAATTTTCGTATTTATAATTCTTTTCCTATGAAATTTACCACAAATATACATTTCTCGACTATACACATAGTATCAGTATTAAAAGTACCCTGCAGAATCATTATCAAATTATATTCTTACAAGAAGACAGTTATAGATATGCGACAATTATTGTGGACATGAGTGTACATCATACCGACATTGTAATGATATTTCAGTTCAACTTCAAAAACAATATGCAAATACTATCTATCTGTTAAATTGCATATACATTTTTAAAAATGATTTCTGTAAAAGAAGTGGTGTGAAAATATTACAAATAACAATTTATATATTCCTATCAATTATTTATTACAGTATGTACAGTCCTCTTCTAAATTCTGAAGGAGCACGATGACTCAGTGGTAAAGCGCTCACCTCTGGTGGAAGGGGTCCGTGGTTCGGTTCCAGCCATTTGAGTTGTGTGATGTAGATTTTTTGAGATTCCTTCGGTTCCTCTCACATTTTCATTCCACCAATTCTTCCATAATCAGTCACTTCCATTAGTCTTCTTTAGCCTAAAGAGCCTGTCTGTGCGGCATTAATTTTTTTTTCATTTGTTAAAACCTTAGCTGATCGCTCTTCTTTCAATGGTCATATTTTCGAGCGCATGTAGAATATTGTAACACTTAACATCAAATAAAGGTCTCAAACTTAAGAAATTTCACATTTATTTATTTATTTAAATCAGAAAATTTACTTGTACGATGGTTCTAAGTATGATGTTGCTTTGGGGAGTGAGTGGGAAGGGATATATATATGAGGCATATGCAAGGGAAGGTTTGGGGGAGTTTAAGCACACCTTGAACAAGATATTATGGAAAAATAAAAATAAAAAAAGTATTAATCAGATAAAGGTACTGAAGTCACGCGTATTTTGAAATAATATAAAATTGAGTGTTTGAACTCCTCCCCCCTCTCGATCAAATTCTGCGCATGGTACTGGAGAGGAAAGTCTACGTAATTTTGCGTAGTTTAAGTGGCGAACATGATAGTGCTTTTACTCGTAGGTCGAGGCCAAATACCCAACGATTGTAACTTCGTTTAATGTTATTAGCTCGTTGAAAACTTACAATATCGAAGGTTGTAGATGATGTACGTTCTACCAGACACATCTGTGTTACTTTCAAATCCAACACTAATAGGTAAACAGTTAGCTTTCACTATACGGAAGTCCTGAGTTTTAATCTCGCGGCGTCCATCTTGACTGAGTTTTTCTTCAATTCTATCAGCTGGTGTAGTATCTTCCTAGCCTATTCTTCCGAATTTCATCTTTCATTATTTCCCTCCTCTATAATAGCTAAAGTGATGCTTGTATTTGTAACTTCATTAATACACATGTATGTAAAAGTAGACTATTTCAGAATCTATTAATCGGAAATTTTACATTTAAGTTCACGCTTACATTTTAATTAATGAGGTGTCCCATCAGAAAACTCAGAAGTGAGGTGGATTAAAGATCGTGATAAATATTAAAGGATTATCGTCTGCATAATCTTATAGCTATCTGCCAACAAATTTGCACGTATCAACTACAAATTACAGCACATTCCAAGCACTACGTAGTCGGTTGTTTTTGTGGTTGAAGCTTATTTGCTGTTTCCGCGTTATAAACAAAGTAGACGAATGAAGAAGAAAAACACAGCCGGAGCCGATAGATAAATGGAGACAAAAAACAAACGTTCCCAAGGCCACATGTGCAAGAGTTCAGCTCCAAGAAGTTGTGGGATGTATTGATATTCAAAGGAATAGAAGAGCGCAAGATTGTTACGTTGAGTTGTGTTGTAATGAGAATGCTTGTCATCAGTTGTCATCTTTCGACGCCGCTACGCAACAAGCGTGCAAATTACTTTTTGTATTATGTTATTAATTTCCTCCAAAGCGCGGATGATGATTGCGACACTGTATTCACTATTAAGGTTTAGTTAGATAAGTTTATTCTTACCTGACAAATTTGTGCTACTTTTTTTTTTTTTTTTAAATTAAAAACTGGTCGATGTTCGAGAGGGAAAATTAATTAGTTGTGCCGATAATATTGCCTATAGACAAGAAGAATCAATACAATACAATTTAAAAAAGTGCTTCGGTTACCACAAATAATCGTTTCCTTCAGTTTAATCGTTCCATCAAATTACTTAATAAAAATCACTTATGTTGAACAGATTTTGAACGGTATTCATATTATGAGAAATCTGACCAACATTATCAGTGCTGTTCTATTGGATCCCAGTATTGTGTAGGCTATCGCTCGACATCAATGAAGTTTCCATTACAGCAAACAACAGCGAAGCACAGGTCAGAAAAATTCGGTCGCACTTCTTGCAAGCTTTTTAGACCAACGATGGTGCTCGGACACCGATGTTGGGGACGTACAGTATTTTCAATAGGCCAAAGTTACAGAAATTAATTGTACTGGCATCAGAGTATTGCACAGGAATGTCTTGAAACTGAATGACGCGAATTTCTTCTACTTCAGGTTGCATTTTGTGGTAAAAACGCAGCGATGTCCTGACTGTATGACTAGAAGCATTGTCCGTAGAATATTCACCTGGTTGGAGTCTGCCTCGTACAATTGTGGGATGTCGATCCGAAAGATGGGTTTTATAATGGATTTCTGGAAGTATCTTGCATTGACTTTCACGTTTCTATCAACTTTCCGTATCAGCAACTTCTTCGCATAGCTGAATCCCGTTTTAGCATTTATTCTTAGCATTTAACATTTTTTTTTAAAAGTCCAAAGATAAGACATATACCAATCAATAAATAGTATTAAGCTGAACAAAATGGTATGGGTAGATGTAAAATAGAACTCATGCATAGTTTTCGAGAATAACTACTTTCTTTGTAAAACTTAAAGATACTCTACGAGAACCACCATCAGATCGTTTATTCAGGTGGAACTGATGGCACTAGCAAGACGATAGCACAGTCTTGTTCAAAAAAATCTTCGGCACCCACCTTGCTTTAAAAGGTCATATTCTGGTCCCAGATGGTGATCTGGATACCTTTTCCGAAATTCTTAGACCTTATATGAAGCGCCTAGTATCAAAAACCGTCAGATCCATTTTTTTTTTCAAAGCCGAAATTGAGTTATATATCGCTTGTTAGACCCTATATGTTTGATCTACAAGAATTCCATGGAAACAGAATTTTGTTTAAAAGTTTAATATTTCATACTAAAAAAAACTAGTTCAAATATGGGACTTTGTAGGCGTGTATATGGAGCTTCACTGCACGTTTTGCGAGATTATTCTGAACTAAGCGAAATGGATGTGGCGGATTTTAATACTAGGCGCCTTATACTATTTTCTACTTGCTTTTAAGCTGGTCTTGATGTTTACATTTTTCATAGAAACTCTGAACTTATTTCTCTTTTGGAAATTGTTTTTTATTACTGTCACTAACTAACCATTGAAAGGTTTTTTCCACCTGTATGTTCTGCTTTCCATTAACATTTTGTTTTCCTGCAAAATTTTAGCTGAGAACATGCTTAAAAATAACTAATTAAAATTGTCCTTTCTCATCGTATAATATCACAAATTACTCAGCTGTAGTGATGAGCAAATGCAAGACCAAGACCAAGACCGGGGTGGTCTTGGTCTTGGTCTTGCACATCGAGTCTTGCTCTTGGTCTTGCACTGGAACCCTTGGTCTTGGTCTTGGTCTTGGTCTTGCACACCTAGTCTTGGTCTTGGTCTTGGTCTTGCATGCAAGAGTCTTGCAAGTCTTGCATTTAAGAAATCTCAAGCTTTTCATAGGTAAATTTTACTATGGATATAAGGTATAATAAGCTCTACAATGCGCCAGTAGTAACGGAAATACAATGTATGTTTCTAAATGTAATATAATTTAACGTCGTGTAAGTATGATGATAGTGTACAGCATTGTTGATGACTTTATTTTTTTTAACGGGTGCCCACTACTTCACTAATAAGATATGGCTAAATCACAACGTTTCGTAATCTGTTTAGAAAATATATTTTTTAACAGATCCAACAGTCCACTGGTTCCCAAATTGGGGAGGCTACCCCTGAGACGCATGAAAGAAAATCAGACAGCACAGATTATTGAAATAACATGAATTGCAAAATTATTTGTACACTCTAAAGGCGTCAGATTTTTCTTTTCAAACACGATTAACTAATCGTTGTATTAAACAAACTTCCAATTAAATATTGAATCTTTGTTTTACTGATTCTAATATGTACTCTATGGGGCAGAAACATTCACATTACGCAAAAGCGATGAAACAATTGCAGACTTTCGAAACATGGACATGGAGGAAAAAAGGAGAGAATTAGCTGTGTTGAACGAAAACGAATGAGAAGGTGTTAGAAATATTAGCAGTAGGTGCAAAAAAGAAGCATTTTATATATTGTTAAGAGGAGGAAGAGGAACTGGTTAGGATATTGGCTGAGGAGGAACTGTATTATTAGGGACGTGCTAGAGATTATTGTGGAAGGAAACAGAGGGAGGGAGTGAAGCAGACTAGTTGAAGGAAGGTATTAAAACAGAAAATTGCTACGTCAAGACGAAGAGACTAGCTGAGGACCACCGAACGTCGAATCTTGTCTGTTGAAGCAAACCTGCCAATAATGGCAGAATAGCTATTATGATGATGATATGTTTAGCAGTATTGACCCCCCCCCAAAAAAAAAAATGAGAGAAAATTAAAATTAATATTATAATCAAACCTCTTAATATTTTAGAATAATTTGAGTGAAAACTGAAGACGACTCAACTGTCTGTCTTTTGTGTAAACTCAATTTATATAAATACTGTTGACCTGTATTAGAAATACAGAATAACTGCATCAAACTCCAACTTATTTGAAGTCTCACTTGTGAATATGGATCACCAGCATCAAGTACGCACTTCGTTGGGGTAAAATTACGAAACGTTGGGGTAAAATAATAATAATAATAATAATAATAATAATAATAATAATAATATATTTTGTTAGTTAATCACTTTTTTACCACTAGTAAAGCGCTCTCTAATATCGGTCATTTTCGATTATTTTTATGTTTCTCTCTCCTCCTCCTCCCCAAGTTGCGGCGCTGAATTTGGATTTAAACGGCATCACAAGTGTCACTGTTCGTGTCAGAAACCCCGAAAACTATGGATTCGGCACTAATATTTGGTCGTTTTTGATCATTATTACGTATCTCCCTCTCCCCCAAGTTACGAGGGTGAATTTGGTTGTAAACGGTGTAGGAAGTCTCAGTATTCAACTCAGCGACCTCGAAAACTATGGATTCGACACTAATATTCGTCATTTTCGATCATTTTTATATATCTCCCCTCCCCTTCGCCAAGCTACGGGGCTGAATTTTGATTTAAACAGCACCGGAAGTATCATTGTTTACCTTAGCGATCCCCCAAACTATAGATTCCATTTTAATGTCAGTCATTTTCGATATTTTTGAATATCTTTCCTCTCCCTTTCCCCTAAACTGCACCGTCAAAGTGATATGGCAGAAACCATCTCAGGTCCGATCCTCACCTATGCTGAAAATAAGATCGAGTTCGGTCGGGTGGTTCAACCCTTCCTCTCCTCCTCCCCTAGGTTCTACCATTAGAGTGGAACAAACTCTTTAAAAAAAATCTTTCCAGGAAAGAACCTCATACATGTTAAAAATTTGATTGAGATCGGTTCAAGAGTTATTGAGTCACAAACTTAGTCAATTTTACTTTTATTCATATTGATTTTTGTACTTCTCCCGCTCCCCTACGTTACTCCGTCAAAATGAGCTGACATATTCCAGGCTTGAACCTCACCTATGTTAAAAATTTGATCGAAATTGCTCGTTTGGTTTAAGTTATTAAGTTTTATTTATTAATTTATAACTCCCCCTTCTCCCCTCCCCTAAGTTTTATCGTCAAAGTAAAATAATAAAAATACTCCCAGGCCCAAACTCCATCTATGTTGAAAATTTGATCGAGATCGGTCGGGTGGTTCAAGAAGTCACAAAAATAGTTACTTTCAATTTTATAATATAGATTTATTGTTGTAGTATAATGTTATATCGCTCAATCCTCAATGTGTCGTATAACTAAGGAGGCTAAAAGTTATATTGACAAGCAATTATTCAACGTATAAGCATCCACCCATGAAATCAAACTTGCGTTCACATGTACTAAGTTTTTGTCAATGTCACGAAAATATTATTTCGATATTAATTTTATGAGCACAAATTAAACATTTCCAACGGATGCTTGCGTCTCAGAGCCAAGGTCATACCCATGTAGTCGACACCTATGGTGTACGGTACTCCAATGTTCAATACTACATTTTTCTTTAGTTTTGGAAGAAAAACACCACTATGTTTTGAAACGAAACGAAATATCTAGTTTAACCTCCCACGATTATGCATCGAGGCTAAGGGAGACGGTAATGATGAGAAATGAATGAAATGGTGGAATGAAGAAAGTAGGAGGAAACGTCAAAACCCCGAGAAAACCCACGCACACGGTGCTTGCCCACCAAAAAGTTCCCATGGCGCAAAGCTAGAATCCAACGAGGGACCCGTATAACCACACGCGACTGCTCTACCACCGAGCCGGTACTTGTGCAAGACTCTTGCGCAAGAGTCTTGGTCTTGGTCTTGGTCTTGCAGGTACGGTCTTGGTCTTGGTCTTGGTCTTGGTCTTGGTCTTGCCCCCCTTGGTCTTGGTCTTGGTCTTGCACCCCTTGGTCTTGGTCTTGGTCTTGGTCTTGGTCTTGCATGCAAGATTCTTGCAAAAACTGCAAGACCAAGACTCTTGCGCTCATCACTACTCAGCTGGCATCGGTATAAGTACACAATTGTGATACATTTAGGTATATTCTATACTAACGAATATATTCATGCAGACACGTTTTTCAGCTTTATGCACTTTTATACATCTTTTCCAGATACTCCAAATTAACGTATCAGTAAGCAAGCCGTTCCATCACCTTAATGCTAGATTACATATGTATATACTTTGGGTTATATGTGTAATTGTAATTTGTGGGTACACTTGCACCTCGTAATTTCTAACAGCAATAGATCTTCAGTAATAATGGTTTACACTTTCCATTGATTAGCAAATAATAGTTGAAGCAATGAACAGATTCAAGTCACTGCATAATAGTGTATGTTCATTTACTACACAATTTTAGAAAATCAGTCTCTATGAAGTTCCCATTCAAAGTGAGAATTGACTCTTGTCATATTGCCTATTTTTTTGAGGGATTGAGGCAATAAAATCGATAGTATGGTTGTTACTTAGAACAAAAAGTATCCTGATATGCCAAAGTTTATTTCGCACGAGACTTTTTCACCAATTGTTAAAATACTAACCAAAAGTCGAAGTTACACACTAGTTATTTTGTTCGCTCAGTTCTTTGTCCTGCTGTATCGTTCAATCTTTATTATAAAACAAAATACTGTATGTCAGTCTGTGAATAACGCTAATATGCACTTCAAACATTTGAGTTACTCTGACGATTAGGGTTCGATCCCAGCTCCCGTCACAAGTAGGCTTTGTGGTGGACAAACACCATCTGTGTGTATTGTTTTCGGGTTTCTTCCGTTTCCTCCCATTTCCATCATTCCACCATTATCATCTAGCTCTGTCTTTCTTGTCCCACGATTATGCACGGAGACTGTTAAAACCTAATTGCGATTTACAGATTACATAAACATCTAGGTGAAAGTATTTAGGTATTCTTGATCCTTCCTATAAACGGTAAGTCATGCTAATCCTCAATAGTTTACAGTCAAATTAATAGTTGTTGCTAGCTACGGTACCTCCTACTTCTGACCCCAAGAGATGCCACTAGCATGCAGGTAATTTGGAGATGAACTGAAGTCAGTGGTGCCAACCTGAAACTCTATAAAATCCCATCTCGAGAGGCCAAAACTCATATTTTGCATCTTAATTTCTCTCGTTGTACTATAATTAATAAGAATATTATTATATGAAAATAAAATTTATATACGTCGTGTGTTGCTTTTTTCCAGTTTCTTGATAAAGTATCAGTAAATTTCAATCTTCCACGTTTAGAAAATATTTTGTAAATAACTATTTTCATTAATCGAAAACAAATATATTTTGGTATGTTGGCAGAAATGTACTAACTCCATCACACCTTAGTATCATCACTTATACTGAGCCGATTGATACTAGAAAAGTTATGTTCTCCACACACATCCTGTGGAACGTTTGGAAATTATTTCTCGTTTGATATTTTACAGCATTTATTTCATTCGTTCGTTCTTTCATTTTCTTGTTTCTTCAAATAGCAAAGCAGAAATTTCGTTTTTTTATCTTTAAGAATCACATATGATTAAGTCACTTCTCACTAACATAGAATTTTCCAGGTTTTTTTTTTTTTTTTTTTTTAAGGCTTCAGACTAGTAGTTGACAACATTGACACGCTTACTGACGATACATTATGTTTATTTCCCGCTCGTAGAGAATTTTGTTGAAGTAGATTATACATGTGGTGAAAAATGACATATGTGTATGTTGCCAATTTTGACGAAAATTCCATTTATCCCATTCCGAATAATTAACGTTCAAAAAATCCCACAAAATGGATTTTTTTTTGCCACGGGTTGGCATCATTGACTGAAGTCTTGAGGGGGGGAAACAGTTACTAGTTTTAGACCTGCAGATTGCCTGCACGCTAGAGTCATCTATTGGTATCAAAAGGAATTAGCAACTAAGGTGTTTTTCTTCTATATTAAGGATTAATGGAATGATAATGTCAGAGGAAGCGGGGAAAACCTCGAGAAAAGCAACTGACGTGATATTGTCCTCTACAAACTCCCGGTGATTCAGGACCCTTTACGCTAGAGATAAGCGTTTGGCCACTGAGCCACCGTACTCCTTCCCTAACGCGTCTCCCAAGATTAAAGTGTATAAAATATTTTTTAGCAAGTTAACCCTTTGGCCTTGATATTTATGTAATCAGATAAGTTATTCAACCAAACATTATAGATGAACCCAGTGTGTTCTCTTCGTTAAAATTAAAGCAAGAAGTGCCATTATATTAGTTTGTAATTTTCCTCATCCCTTTTCAAGCCACTTAGACCTAATTAAATTGCACAAAATAAAGTTTTTAGTAATTATCTCACTTTCTTATGAAAAAAGATTAAAAAACCGATTTACCTGGCTATACACAGAGGCGAGACAATTAAAACAATTTGTTTCGAATGTGGACCTACATAAACAAAATTTAACCCTCTGTTACTGTTCTTGAGCTTCACACGCCCTAGTCTATCCCACCTTTAATTGCTAGTGTAAGAAATGTAAGAATATAGTTTCTTGAGGTAACTATCTGGGCATTCCTCACGTAGCTGCCGACAGTTATTGTTAATTTCTAGAAATTCATATATAAAATCGAGGTTTGTAGCATCAACTAGATTAACGATATTGTTCGATTTGATAGTCCAATCTAGGTGGATTTAGCGAGTTATGGATGAACTTAGTTTTCATTTATTCATCCTTTCAAGTAATAAAAGCATTTCCTTTTGAGGAATATTTAGGAGATTACCAAGAAATGTCACTTCGATTCATGTTACGCGCTACTCTTTGTCTTTTCTGTTACTTGCTGATCAGCCTTGTTTGCAGGGCAAATGCAAGTTGTCAATAAACGTGAAACTAAGGAATACCTTGCAGGAACACCCGCGGGATTTTTTTTTTTTTTTTTCAAAGGAAGGGCGAATACACACACCTACCTTGATGCATACATATACAGTCAGCGACAAAATTATTTTCCGTTTCATGAAGTTAATTTCGTAAATAAGTTTAAAATGGAAGGACAGCTTTGATTACAGTTTCCAGTAAGTTAAAAAGAATGTAATTTTCTGTACGTCCCAGCCATACTATAGTTGTACCTTCCAGCTATATCACCGTTATTCCCAAAATAAATTTTACCAAACGGAAAGAACTTTTGTCGATGATTGTACACAATATTTCACATAAAACAACAATTATCTAAGCACCGTGCATAATTTTATTAACTACAGTAAACAGTGGCCTACGCAAAGGGGAAGTTGCGGAGTTTAAACTCTCTCTTGAGCACGATGTTATGGCAAACTAAATATTTATTGTATTAAGATATTACGATATTATGCTTGTCCTAAAAGGAAATTAAATTGAGATCTTGAACCCCCCCCCTTGACGAAATCTTGCGCAGATCGAATATTTTGACATATATTTCAAAAAACTGAAAATACTCAGAGAGAGAGAGAGAGAGAGAGAGAGAGAGAGAGAGAGAGAGAGAGAGAGAGAGAAAAAAAAAGATAGGGCAATTGTTAGTGATGTACGCTAGAATATTTGGTACGTATACGCTCGATAGTTTTCAAACTTGTACACTATAACCACCCTCATGACTTTTTTTTTCTAATTTAAGGTGAGAATACGCAAGAGTATAAACATATTAGGTGGATATACATCGTATTTTCCCATATACGTCCCATTACATTCATGGCAATTGCTTTTCCCATTGCCCCACTATGTGAACCATGGGCGGCGATTAGGGGGCGCAAAGGGGGGCAGTTGCCCCCTCACTTTTTTGAAGTGACCTATTAATGTATATCATTTGGAAATATAAAGTTATTGTATGTATTACTGGTTCATAGAAAAAATGATGTCATATAATATTTGCCGTTACGTGAGTACGTATTGGTTGTCTTCCCGTGGAGTTATGAAAGCTGCACAAATTAAGTTTTAATTCCCACCGAAAATTGCCCAAAATTAACCTATTTTAGCTCCACAATTCCAGCGTACTTTCATTTCTTCTTACAAGGGCTCGATATGTTAGTCAGCCGCTTTGAAACTAATTGAGATAACATTTCGAAAAAGGAAAGAAAAAAAGGAAAAGTTTTTCACAGGTTATTCTTTAATTGCACAAAAATTGACAGTTCCTGAAATGTCTTTTCTTCTTTCTAATAGTAAGGAATATTGATTAAAAAGAGAATCACAAGAAACAACTTCTATTTTTTGTAATGTTTTGCAGTGTAATATACTAGTGAAGTGATGTGTTTAGGGGTGTACGAGTGTATATACAACTAAATTTAGTGAATTCAACAGAATTCTAGATTCTAGGATTATTTTGTATAATTGGAGTGTGGAGTAATTCTAAGATTGTTGAGTTTTGATGTATTCCAGGAAAGTGAAAACTGCATCTAATGGCAATGAACATGTTTCGGGAAGCTGCAAATGTATTTCTTTAAATGTCGTAGCATATGCTTGTAGTATTTACTGTCTTTCTAAGAGTAATAACATACATTTAACAGCATGTGTAGAATTAAAAATATAAGATGTTCATTAATCCCCAGTTTCAATATAACTTTTGCAAAACAAGGCTCATTATTCATTATTATGATTAATATTATCCTTTTTATTTACTTGTTTTGCAAATTTGTTATTAAATAATTAGATCATACAATTTTCCAGACAGAATTTTAAGATGTTCATGAGCAATGAATTAAATTTCTTCTTACATCTTCGTTGTATAAGAGTACAAAGGGCTAGTACCTACTTGCGTTTCTCTTGTGAATTTACTTAATAAAATATGAAATACGATATACAGTATTTTAACTGAAGAAGATAGTATCCTATTAGTTATACAACCTTTCGTCAAACGAAGTGTTAGCATCAACCAGGAAAACCAACATTGATATACAAATATTCAGATCATGTCTTCCCCCCACTTTTAACGTCCAATCGCCGCCACTGATGTGAGCGACCATGTTACTTTTGATGTTCCACTGCTTGGGAGGCGTAAAACAACATGGATGTTCCAAGGATTTCCGGGAACTGACGAGCTTATCTGTACTTATCACATGCAGAAGAAAGAAGAAAATGTATTGTACTGTTTAAGTAGTTGAATTTGCATTTAATCAGGGTGTGTGTGGTGAACTAATATTTTATTGCATGTAATGTTTTTATATTCTAAAATCTATTTTCACCATTTTGTATAGGACAAAATCTAATACATGCTGTAGATAATACTTAGTCAATGCACAGAAATACGGATATTATATAATTTTTGTATTTAAAAATACTCGTTTTCTGTAATTTAGCTACCTTTTAATGGAACCAATGATGGCCAACATACAGATAGGTTTCACGGTATTAATTTAATGATTTCTTGAAAGTAATAAATAAATAAATAAATAAATAAATAAATAAATATAATTAATTTGGACCTATAATATTTTATTTTCTTATATTGATGTATATAATCTGTTTTCAGGAAAAGGATTCCGTGGACCTCGAAATAGGCTGTCTTTTCAAAGTAGACGAATATGGATTCTTTATTTATTGGAAGAGCGAAGGAAGGGTAAGCAATGGATTTTTACATAATTCAAAATCAGTAGAAAACCGTTAGGGTAAATCAATTCATTATGCAGTAAGTCTCTGCAATACTAAGCTAGATATATGATTGTCTTGGAGTACAATTCTGAATAATTAGGAAATGACTTCATATTCAGCCGTTGTATGGTGGTCGCCATTTTTGTTTGTAATGAAATTTGTTGGTTAAACAATCACTTCTGTCTTCCTCCTCTCATCATTATCAACATTATTATCATAATCATTATCATCATCGTCATAAGCATTATCACCACCACCATCATCGTCATCATCATTAGTACTATTAGTAGTAGTACTAGTCACTGAAATCTGTAGCTAAGATTTAAGAAGCTATCCTACACTTAGCTCCTTTGTCAACCTCTTCGCTTTGACGTAAGAATTTCAGCGTCCATCAGTTGCAATTCTCTTCACCCCCATCCGTTTTATCATACCTTTTACACATGTCTGACAAGACTTTCTTCCCAAGTTTCTTTTCCACTTTTCGACAAGATTTCTTTTCCAGTATTATTTGTCTTTCCCTAACTTTCGTTACCACTAATTAGTTTTACCCATCCCAGTTTTCTATGTTTTCTCCATGCTATATTTCGAATGTTTCCATCTGTAATATTTACGTTTCTGCTTCGTACAGTACACAGTACTTTTTATACGAAACATATTTTTTTATAATCTCAAATATTTTATCCAAGAACTTTAACATACACTTTTCTTTTTCCTCCATACATCTTTTGCCATTCTTATTATTTTCTATTTGCATTTCACGTCTTCACAAATACTACTATCAAGACACCAAAAACTAATAATTGTGTGCAAAAACATTGTTAATCATGAATGCTAACTTAGCAGTATTTAATTTTGTAATTACTACTGACAATTTTGACTACTTGTACTGTAGGCTTTTACGGGACACCAATAAGAATGGATTAGAGAATTTAGAAACCAGGAGATTGGCTGGAGTGAAGTTTTCTGGATCCCCTAGTATGTAGGGGTTTCATAGAGAAATGCTGTAATAAATAAGGCTTCTTACCTATACGTAAATATATCTTTCTAAAAAATTAAATTCAGTTACCAGTAATTCTCGTTACAGTTCACCATTGTATTTTGTAAATTGAGAACTTTATTTGGATAACTCACACAAGAAATTTGAAAGTTTACATTTGGGGTTTATTTTAGTTTTCGTCTCAACTTTTACCAATTTTGCTCTCTTGGTTTGTATGGATATAGGCTTATTGTTTACTTTACTTTAAGGTTTGTCTGGACATAAGTCCATACCAAACATAGTTATTTTATCAATGGAACTCATCTTAGTGAAAACACTACATAACTCTTATACAAATCATGAACTTTCCATTCAGTTGTCTGTTCTCAAGTTAAGGCGGGGGGGGGGGGGGCACGGTGGCTCAGTAGTAGAGCGCATCACTGTGTGGAGGCTCTGGTTCGATTTCCGAGCAAGTTAGTTTGTGATGGACAACATCGTGTCCGTAGGTTTTCTCGGGCACTCCCATTTCCTCCCACATTCTCATTCCACTAATTTTTCCATCATCATTCACTTATTTTAATCATTCGTCTGCTTTAGCCTAAGGGCATAATCGTGGGACGTTAAACTGAAAAATCATTTCATTTGATTCTATATATGGTTGAGTAGGTGAATGAAACAACAATTTGTAATATTTTTTGTCAATAAAGCTATGTATAGTATGTATGCTGACATTCTTGTCTTTGTTTAAATTTCAGTTATCTGTATTAATATCCTGATTTTTAGTACACACAATGATTTCCCTCTGCCGAATCCGTGATAAGATTAATGTAAAACGTCTCTATCACTTATAATATATTTTTGTTGAAATGTTCAAATCTGACATTGGCTGTACTGTGTTGCTTGTAGTCTCTAATGCACTTAACTCTAACTTTTCAATAGGTACATAGACATGGCTAAATGCAGTGTAAAAACTAGAATTGGAGAACACGTAAGTGATTTCAAGGAAGATGATGAGATAAAGAAAATTGAATAAAGACATGGCTATAATTATAAATGCAGCCTCATAACAAAAATTAAACATTAAGAATTGTGTATTTCACTAACTAAACTAGACGAGGGCAAATAGCTTCGGAGATGTCTTCTCATGATACCTTCTATCAATCAATTAAAATACATACTAATTTTGTAGTAGTCTGTGCAGCTATGATTTAACAACAGACAAAGAATTGCATTTGCAAGATGCAACTGTAAACTGTAACAAGAATTGCTAATATTGAAGTTTACGTTTTAGAAGACACTTCCACTAAATGCAGGAACCCTTATTTATTAGGCCACATGTAGTTCCTAAATTCCTTAACCCATCCATATTAGTACTGTGTAGGAGGATACAGGTCAAGTTGCCGAAATTATTAGCAGCAGTTTAAAGTTTGAACACTACACATGGCTTAGTAGATATTCATTATAGGCCTACGTAAAACTAGCTAAGTCGGTTTTATTCAGCTTTTATACTTGACTCAGTTCTTTTCGTTCGAATAGCTGTTGTTTTCGTCTGTTAATTGCCTCTCCTCCTCAACAATTTTTTCCTAATTTTCTAATATTAAAAAATGGTAGAAATGGGATTATATCCTAATTCATAATTAACTTTACCAGGTACACAATTTTATATTAATATCGTACAAGTAATTTTGGTAATTACTTTTCCTTACTAAATGTTTCACAAGCAAAAGTGTGATCGTTGCCATGGTAGCCGAACGGAAATGATCTACTACTTTCCCCTGTCTAAAAATTGTGTAGCATCACAGACATTAGCTCGACGCATTGTCTTATTAAAAAAATCTACTAAGGGTTTTATCGTACATAACTTTTAACATAAATTAATGAATAAATAATAAGTCATCTTAATAAAGATGAGGTTAAGGTTGCACTTGTACGATTTCTTTGTTATTTTAAAGCAAAAATACATAATATTTAGTCGTAATTTTTAATCAGTGCAAAGTTTTACTTATTCATCAAGAAATAATTTTAAATACTGGATAGTTCTACTGTACATTCACTTCGAAGGTTCCGATTTGGACAGTCTGTTTTGCGTTACTGAAATAGTTACCAAACCAAGATATAACTATTCCTCGTATTCCATATTCCTCAAACTTGTATAGCAAAATTTTGTGTTATATTGTATCAAATGCTTTAGATAATTCCAAAAAAATACTGTAATTACTATTTTATTATCCATGTTGTTACTAAAAGAAGTTATACAGTTAAATTATTGTGAATATAACATGGTAGTCATGCCAGGAATGTTAATTTAAAAAAAAAAGTATCCAAAATAAAAGGTTAACTGGAAAAAAAAATTAAATGTTAATCTTTATCCTTAACCGCAGTGAAAGTGATAATTTTATAAGTTGAATCATATTTTGTGTAAAATATCGAAATGACATGATTCACTTAGCAGTTATATAAAATTTTTACAATTTTTACACTCTTCAATTAATATTTTCCAGTTAATAAAGAATTTTATTAACCTTTCTAGTATTCCTACGTAGCCCAATATTGTTTCAGAGATCGATATTTCTGGTATATTAATCGAGAGTCCATCAGGAACAAAAATAAGCTTAAACTATACTTTGCAATAAGTTCGTCACATGATTTGTTGCAGCAACATCAGTAGAATTAATGACATTATATAAACGTGATATATCTAAATGAAGTGGCAGTTATAGACTATAAATTTTAGTGAAAGCTTATTCAATAGCCCACAATCACATATCTATGTACAAAAGTTAAGTTCACTTAACTACTAACTGTTACTCTGTTTTACCGTTTTTTAACGCTACAGATATTCAAAAATACTAGCTTTTTTTAAGAGGGTTCTTGTAACGTAGTCTATTTCATTAAATAAGGAGATCTTAGAAAGCAATGAAAGCTTTAGTCAGCCATGCCATATTACTGTTCATATTGGTGCACTTAGTAATTTTTATATATACATAAATTTATGCTTAAATGCACTAATTTAAATTCAGATTATTGAAGTTATTATCCTTGTAATAGTAGTTTATTTCCTTGTTGACGAAATTGGTAATAATGTTATTCCGTTCTGTCTGAATTACCTTTTTTAATATTGAGTTTTGAATTTTTTGTTCTGGTATAATATGCCTCAGAAACATTTCCTTCGGTTAAAGTTTGAAGTACGGAGCAAAATTCTAATATCCTGTACTATATATTCAGTTTTGCAGATGTTTAGATAACTCAGAAATACTTTCTTTATCCTTTTGAGACTCCCTTAAGTGCTCCTTGAATCTAGTGCTAATATTCCTTTTTGTCATATCGATGTACGAATCTTAGCATGAGCAAGATATTTGATAAATGCCACTTACAATTTTATCCACGAAATAACTTACGCCGCCTGACCATTGCCAGTCCAAACATCTTGTTTTAAACAGATGTATCCATGGAATTGATAAATATCTGTTTAATTGTATGGTGTTGAATAAGAGTGTAATGTCCTCGCTGTAATTGATGGTCTATAATCGCCATTTCGTTTAGATATATCAAGTTTATACAATATAATCACATAATTTCCATTGATGTTGCCGCAACAAAGCATGTAACGAACTAATTGCAAAGTATGATTTAAGCCTGTGTTTGCTCTTGATGATGGATATTCAACTAATGTATCCGAAATATCTACCTTTTGAAGCAATATTGGAACAATAGAAATATAAAAATGTAAGTAAAGTTTTGTATTGTGCTGTAATGTGTTCCTTGTGTTCCATAAGTACTCATTTTAAAATGCTACTATATAATAATTTTAACACTTGTATTGCAGAAACTACGTGCAATAAATAGGATACAATTGTATTAGCGTAATTACTAGTAGAACGTAATAAACACATTGCAATATATGCATACATTATAATACACGTATAATATATCACACCAGCTTTATACACAGAAATATTAAAGTTAGTAGTTTCTATAAATATATTAACAATATTAATATAGCCGGATTTTCTCTTTAAAAAATCTTTGATCTGTTTACATAATGGCATAGAAAAATCTGCAGGGCTGCAATTCACTATATCAAATAAATATTAGTAAATAAATTATTTCTGTAATAGCTGAGGGTCGAAATTAATAACTTTCTTGTGTCAGTATGAAATTTAAAATAAATTTGTGTCGTTCCCTAAAATATTTTATGAATTTCATCAAGCCTAGGTATTTTTCATTGTTACTAGTAAATTTATTTTTATATACTGTATCTCAAAATTCTTGGGATATGCATTGTAAGGAAAATCAATAAAAAAGAAACGTAATCAAATAGTATGTAAAAGTAAATTACGAAATTGTTCAAATATGTAAGAATTTGATGGGCTTTCCGCAGTTTAAATTTCCAGAACTTTAATTTAGACTTAAAAGATTTCATTTTTTTCTTTCTTTCTTTTTTCAAATCCAGCCACTAGTATAGGCGACATGTAAAGTAGGCAACATTATATCTAAACAAATGTTGATATTTCATTTTAAACGTAAACTAGATTTTGTTGCTTGACTAATCAACCAACCAGAGCTGATGATTTGAAATCATCAATTAATTGCATTCATTTGAAAGAGATTACCACAGAACCGTAATACATTATAAAAATTATCAATTGCGGCTAGTAATCTACTATGATAGTAGAATACTTATTCCTATTTTCAGAATCGATCAACAAATTGTTCGAAAAAGTATATATGGGTATGTGATGCAACAAAATTATTTCAGAGTGACTACTAGCTTGAAGAAGTTGAGAATTCGGAGCTAGACTGGAGTTTCGTTTTCGGCCTAGAAAGACCTATCATTTAATCAGAATTCCAGGAATTCTTTGTTATTTTTAAAGCCTTCCCAACCAGAATTGTACCCTGCTTTCGTAATTGGTAAAGAATGCATCTATACATTACCTTTTGAATTTACAGTGGAGATATAAGAACTTAATATTTGGTAAATTTCATAATTTCATCTACATTCAAAAAATTGTATATTTTTATTTTTAAAAGAAAATAATCTTTATTGAATTGGCACAGAGAATTATGCACTTAAAGCAATTTTATATTGAAAATTAATATCTTACTGCACTGATCAGACTTAAAGAAAAGTAAAACGTAGATCTGGAGAACCTAGGAAAATCTGGAACCTGAAAAATAAACATTTAATAAACAACCTGTAATTTGAAAATTTAAATTGGCTCTAAATGTAAGCGTATTTCCCGCAGAATTATTGCATATAATGTGGTCGGTAGTTTTGTATTGGTGGACAAGCAACTCAATACAGTTAATTTTCAAATAATCGATATATTGTAATTGGGGTAGAGTAACATTTGCTTTCTAAAGGTTGCATTTTGTGTATATTGCTAAGTGATTTGATAGGGTACATATTAAACATTCACTAAAGTTGTATACTTATACAGAATGTACTTGCACTGTGAACGTTTCGGCAAAAACGTTAGTTTTCAAAAGGATCCATACTGAAAAAAATGGCATAGCCTTATGCCGAAACGTTTACGGTAGAAGTATTCTAGGTCTTTTGGATAAGTACTATTTTAGTTAATGTATTTGTATATAGTTAGCGAATGAACATTAAAAACAAATCAATAAATATTAATTAATTGTTCGACAGGCAAGTAAATTTAATAAAATACTTAGGATTAAGGGACAAAGCAGCTTTTGGTGTTTATTTTTCTGTACCTTTGTATATTTAAGATTAAAGCTTCTTTTTCTTAATTTTTGTAGGAAGGTGACGTAATAGAATTATGTCAGGTCAGTGACATCAGAGCGGGTGGAGCTCCCAAGGTATGTAACAGTCTCTGTTGTTATTATTCATTGCCTTTTGTTTGTTTGTTTGTTTGTTTGTTTGTTTCTAAGGTGTAAGCTAGTTACACTAGTGAACTGCTCCTTCAAATACAATTGCAAATATAAATATTTTTTAAGTTCAAATTAAAGAAAGAAAACTTAAATAGTCTCCCCTTTCCGTGGGGACAGTGTAATCTTTGTTGTACGGTTATTCATATGTCTTCTTAAATTTTGCAAGCTTAAGTGCTTTACATTGAATGTAAAATAAGCATACTGACAATTAGCGTTACTGTTTGTTCAACTGTTTGAATGCTTTTGCTTTTCTTCAATCACGTATATGTTCCTTAACAATATATTCGCATTTATTAGCTATCTGGGCATTTGTACAGTGTATTTTAAAGACCTGTGACTGGTGAATTATGTAAGTCATTAGTTGTTTGGTTATTTGTTAGTAATCAGCTATATTTGGATATTAACTATTTAAACATTAGTTAATTCACCATTTAGTTATCAAAAGTTCCTTAGTTATTTGTAAATAAGTCTATTTTGATATTTGCATATACAGCTATTAAACATCTTCTTTACTATTCATATGTTTTATATTTAAGCAAAGATATTTAAACAGTTTAGTATTTCATCTATTGGTGTTCAGAATTATACAAAGTTGCAGATATTGGCATTACAAGTATGCCATACTCATAACACAAAATCTGTATAAATTTACTTTATAATCAAATTTACAACATCGCCAGAACATGGAGAAACTTTTTACGTTTCAACTCGAAGAATAGTTAAATATAAGATTTTTGATTAAAATCATCTGTTCTGTTACCTATAAATGCGAAGAACTCTAGTACAAATACAGTAGATCACTTCTTTCTAATTTGGTAAGTTAACTAAGAGATTATATAGATATTATTATTAGAGGGACAAATATACCAAAAACTACAGCATTTATTTAGATGCAATATAAAATTCTGTAAACTGTTTTCCTTGATACTAATTTGACCCCTGTCAGGTGTAATATTATCGCTTGATACCGTATTGTGTACGTCATGTGCTTTAAGTATTATCAACAGATGTTTCTAGGAGTTATCTTCTTATTTTCTTTCGAAGATAAACATGATCCAGATTTCAGATAAGAGAACCACATAAAGAAAATTAAATAGATAGCGAATAGCAGATTTGTGTCTGTTTTCGTACTCAATAATTTTAGCTGTTTGCTTGTGATATTAGTGAATCCGCATCCAAATAAAATAGTAAGTGTTCCGGTATTAGACAGTTCAGTTATTGCTATATCGTAAATTAATTCCTGTCGTAACAATGTAAATGAATCCATGACTTAGGATTGAAAAATAATGTTCTTGAAAGGGAAATAACCTGGTGTACTTTGTTTTTAGAGTTATGCTTAACGTTGCTTTAACTTGTATTCTTGCTTTAACATACGAAAACATATTTTTAATATCATCATAGGTATTCTGCCATTATTGGCAGGCAACTTGCCTCAACTGAAAAGCTTCTATGTTCCACTGTCTTCAGCTAACCTCTTCATCTTTATGTACGATTTTTCTGTTTTTAATACCATCCATAAGCTATAGCGTCCTCCAACCAGTGTCTCAACCAGTTTCTCTTTTCCTTTCCAATTACACCTAAAATTGTTTTTCTCGCTCATCAATTCTAACACACACATTGGATTTCCGGTCGACCCAGCTAATTCCCTCCATTCTTCTTCATACCCACATTTCGAAAGCTTCAAGTATTTTTTTCATCGCTTTTGTGTAATGTCTATATTTCTGCCCCCACGTACTTCACATGAAGCATTTTATGAGTCTTTCTCCCAACCACAGTCTTTAATCAAGGACCCACAGAGTAGTCTTTCCTTCCAAATACTTCATTTGCCATTCGTATCCTTGCTTTTATTTCACGTTCGCAGTTCATATCATAATTAGCAATACTACCAAAGTTTCGCAAACTAGTCACTTTTTCTATTTTCTCTCCCCTTCTACTTCTATATTTGACAATTCAGTTATGAAAACTTGAGAAAATTGCTTATGCTGTTAGTGCAATCATTGGCAACATTGAATTTCCTAATGTAACTCCCAAAGTACTGTTTACCGTAATTGCAAATTTTTGTTTCTCACACCTTCAGCTGTAGTGAGTTAGTGGATTTATCTTTTCGGTTGCTAACGATTTATGAAAGTCCTAGCCTCTTATTTTCTTCTTACAAGGACACTTACGGAAGTGTTACTCACCGATTTGAATGAAACTTTGCACGCTTGTAGTGTATCAAAAAATAATCGACACTTTTTTTTTTTTTTTTTTTTTTTTTTTTGTTTCGGCAGTGGTGAAGATTTAGGGGTAGAAACCATCCTTTGAACGTTAGAGGTGGTCTCTAAGCATAGACCGAAAACAATCATTTAATGTAGAAGAAAATATACTCCCATTCGGAGTTTAGGACAGGTGATTCAGAATCTGATGTCAAAATTACAAAATTCAAAATGACGAATCCAATATAGTGATTACATTTACAAAATGTCTTCTGGTTTGAAATTCTCTGCAGTTAGCCAAGAACAATTATAGTTGGCAGAGATTACTGCGAGGAGGTTGCAGACCAATTTGAATCTCCATTTTGTACTTATATTAATGGGATGCTTGATTAAAGCGTGTCTCTGCACCTCTCACTATAGCGTTTATAGGGACACAAAGTAGAAAGTGTGGTACAGTCAATAAATCTGACTCACAGCTACACCATACAGCCTTTAATTTCTGAAAATTGTGTTATCACCGTTGTTAATTATTTTGCAGGAAAAGAATGGAACATTTGACCCTATAGTCCAAAACAACATCTCTTAATCTGAAAATGCCCTTGTAAAAGCATCAAATTCTGGAAAATTAACATCAAGTCTTGTGATATCATAGTTTCAAGAGATTTTTCTCTCAATGTCTAATGTAAACTCCATTTTATTAGATTCGTGGCGTAATCACAATCATCTTTTTTTTTTTTTTAACGAACAAAAGAGTACCTCAAATTAGAAACCATTCTGCAATAACAACTGGTAGGATTTAGCATCTTGATGTGTTCGTCTTTAGGCCGTGGAAAAACTTCATGTTTTACTGATATTGTCCTTGTTGTACTGATATTACCACGAATGTAATTTAGATCCAAATCTCTGTTTCATAATCAGTTTTCTTCTCCCAGATTTGCAAATCTTATTAGATATGCGTGATACAAAAACAGTTATTTGGAAAAAGATTGTGCTGTATTTTGCGATTTGTCACAGTTATTGCTGTAATAAGGTGAGCTTGGTGTAAACAATCTTTATGCATCACACACTTTTTTACGAAATATCATTGCTGTGAAGCGTTTTCTCAACAAATTTATAATTATAACAATTGAGTATATATGAAGTTCTGACATAGTGAGAGGCGAGGGGACTCATTATACATAAGCACCCCGAATAGGGACAGATACAGAGACTCACTTTAATCAAGCATTCTGTTAAAATAAAGGGGTTTCAAATCAATAGAAAGGAGTTTTAAATCGCCTGTAACCTCCTCGTAGTAACCCCTGTTAACTATAATTATTCTTGGTTAACTGCAAAGAATTTCAAACCAGAAGACATTTTGTAATTGTAATCACTATATTGGATCCGCCATTTTGAATTCTGTAATTTTGACGTCCGATTCTGATTCAGCTGTCCTAAAACATGTATGTTTTCTTCTATATTAAATGATTGCTTTCTGTCTTTCATGGAGACCACCCTTAACGTTCAAAGGGTAGTTTCTACCCTTAAATCTTCACCATTGCCATAAAAAAAAGTCGATTATTTTTCGATGTTCTACAAGTGTCCAAGGTTTCATTCAGATCGGTGATTGACACTTCCGTAAGTCTCCTTGTTAGAAGAACTTACCAATACCAGCATTATAATTGAAGAAATGATATTTCCTTAAAATATCGAGTTTTTATAGAAGATGTTAAAAGTATCTAAAACATTTGCTTATTATAAAGTATCTCACTTATTATTTTTCTTTCTAAGGATTCCAGGCTTGTCGCTCAACTCCAAAGTAGGCATGGGGAAAATTATGAAGACAAATGCTTAACAATATGTAGTGGAACAGATTATATTAATATTAATTACCAACACGTTGTTTGTCCTGATGTGGAAACAGCAAAGGTAGGAGAAATTTTGATTATTATTATTTTCTTAAGTGTAAGTTCATAGTGACTTTTTTAAGTAATGTCTATAACGAAGAGTAAATAAGGAAAAATAAGAGGAAGTTAAACAAATATTCCTGGTGAAAACTATAAATGATTGTAATGTAGAAGGTATTAGCAAAAGAGATTTAGATGGTACGATAGAAGAAGACGCAAATATAAAATTAAATAAAATGTTATTTTCGGTCGTCAAGACCTTTGTCAGTCTAGAAATAAAATAGGTTTACGGTATACTGTTATAAAATCTTTATCACTTAGCTATGGTTATCCGTAAAATAAATATATATTCTTTCCATTTGGTCCTTTGCCTAGTAGGATATCTATCAATGTATCTATGTATATTCCTTATAAGTATATATCCGTTACTATTATCTATTATTTTTTTCTGCAGATTATTCCTTTTGTTTACCTTCCTTTCTTCTTTCAAAGTGACATTTTTCTGAATTATGTAGCTTCTGTAATCTGTTCGATTATGGCATATGCTTATAAAGAGATAAGTTAGTCGAAAGTCACTACATATTCTTCACCGCGATGCAGAAAGCAGGATTTTTACGAAGATCTGAATAAAGGAAGCCAGCGCGTTATTGTTAGGAAAGATGGTGAAGGCAATCTTGGTGATAAACGACAATATTAATTATTGACAATACCTCTCCCCCTCCCCCCCCTCAGCCGTATTAAATCAGTGTCAGAAACTATTTGATATTATACCAAGGTGCCGAACATATATTAATCGAATATTTTCGTGAAAATAATGAATTTTTTCTATCACTTACTTCCGTTTACTTCTTTTTTTCTTCTTCTGATAGTGAGTGTATTTTGGTGCTAATAAGTTCAACCTTCAGTCTAGGAGGCAGGAATGCACATTCGCCCGTGGTCCTAGAAGATTCCTTAAATTATTCTGACACGTTTTATTCCACCTCCGTCTTGTTTCACCCACCTCCCCTTCCTAAGATAGAAATAAAAACTTACGTTATACTTTCTTAACGTTGTAACTCCTTCTGTGACGATAACGCAGTCGGAACTACTATAGTTATAAAATCTGGCCTCATTTCAAAAAGTGTTGTAATCTTCATTAATTTAATGAAAATCTGTGCTTGTTTCCGTACACGTTTTAAAATGCCAAGATACTTGTTGTTCATTCTGAAACAAGTATTGTAGTTTTTAAAAATTAAAATTCTGTCTGTATCCACTTGTTTTGTTAGTCTTTCCAGTGCACATAGTTCTAAATATTTATACCACTAAAAGTTTCGATTATTATATATTATTAAATAGACTAGATTAACTACTATTATTTATATGTTTAATTTCATTAACATAGTTGACACATTGTTTTGCTTTCATTATTGTGAATGACTCCAAATTTCCAGATTGATTTGATTCAATTAGATTAGATACTCTTGACCAGATTCGAATGTTCTTATATAGAGCATGTCATATAAAGAATAACGTAACGAAATTGCTGTAGAATTTGCAAAATGGAGGGTCTATACTAAATTATGAAGTTCTATTACAAAGAAGACGAGCGACATATTACATACCTGTCTGCGAACTTACAAATTTGGTTATCAGTCTTATTGTTTTGAAAATAATACTAACCAAAGACAAATATTTTGGTTTTCAGAGGAGAAGTTTTTTAAAATTATTATAAAAATTCAACATACAGATGTGCTTGATTATTTGGAGATCATTTTAAGCATCAGTACAGTCTTCTCACCCCGGGCAGGCCTTGATTTTTGTATACATTATATAGTTTTGTAACCGGCAGGGTGTCATGGTCTCTGTTCGGGCTTCCATTTATTTGTAACCGCCTGGAGTTCGTGTCGCTGTTCGGGCGGCTTTTTATTTGTAACCACTCCGTGTAATCTGGTCGCTGTCCGTGGCTCGTGGTACTACCAATAAGTATCTTCCTGATACTTTAACTTACCTGGACAGGACGATGAAGAACCTCTCCAAGAAAGGTTAAAAACTGTTTCCAAATCGCTCGTCGGTCTCAATAATGAAATGAGCATTAGGCGCCGAGAGGTTCGGGCGTCTCGTCTCGAAAACCTCACGGACGATCAGACGGTCATCCGGACCATAACGCACACAAACATCACTCATACAAACAACGAAAACACACTGGATTAAATAACACTATACTTATTTATTAGAACACTATTAAAAAAATAGCGAAGAGGAATGGACACAACACTGAACACTGAGGATGTATAACAATTTTAGTCGCTGAAATCACACTTTGCCCTTTTCAGGCAATATAGCCCTTTATATATATATGATTATGATTCAGATATCACCACAAATGCTTCTCTCACACCATTGCCACACTTGGGGGATTAGCACTGGGGAAAAGTTGTTTGGATCGTCCTACGATGAATCCAGTTACGCTCAACAATCTTAAAGCGTAAAGATGAATCTTCAGCAAATTAAACAAGAAATTCTCCAAAGTAGAATGCGGATGTGGGTGGGCGCGTGTATAACATTTTAAACGCACAAGGTCTGTGGACCTGGGATTTCACTAGTTGGGGCTAGCCGTAAGAAATCGTCCTTCACCGGCTAAATAGCTTGTGCCCCTTCACAAAACTTAACCATCGCAACGTGCGTGGTGGCTGCGTACAACACCGGAGTCGAACTCTCTGAGCATCCAAGCTCAAGCTACGGGTTGCAATGATCAACGGAAAAGTGTTGGCAGTTCATTTCAAAAATCACTCAGTTAACTCACCTGTATGCACATACAAACAGAATATAGAAAACAATTTATGTTAAATTTTAGTCAACTGCCCATAATGCACTAGACATGGCGATAACACTGGCGTGAGAAAGTACAGATAACGAACTGCAAAAATTGTGAGGCTGGTGCCACTTTGGCCACTGGGACATCTGGTCAGCCCGTATTTCTCTAATCTATTGTAATGTTTCCATAAGTGATTAAAGAAAGCACTTAATTCAGTTTCAAATAACTGCAGAATATACACTGTGCATATAATGAGTCAGGGAGAAACACTGAAATGGTTAGTCACTAACTGAAATGTTCTAAGCAAAAGCAATGTTTTAAATATATATATGAAAAAACGATGAAAGACTTCTTTGTCCAATTGTGTGGGAAAGAAGCAATTCCCACCGAAGAAAGAACTTATGTGCAATGCTGAATAAAATATAAATCGAAAATAATAATCACTGGCTTCACGAAATATACAGTGTCCACAAAAAATCCTTCTATAACCTGGTAGCGGTTATAGTTTCAATAATAATTTTTAGTTTCTAATTGATGTAAATGTTTCCACTATTTTCTTCACACTTCCCGAATTTCAATGACGCATGTTGCATCTACTTCCACAAGCCTTGGGGGTACCTGTAAGTAGGAAATGAAATATTTATAGTTCATTGTTCGTGTGATTGTGGAGTAATACACAGTCACTGTTACACAGGAAAGAATAGTTAATTGACTATATACTTGGTTTGTAATCATAAATCGAAAGTCGATAAAGATTTGTTTCTCAAATATTTAGCTAAATTTGTCATTCTGTTTCTCAGAGACTCAGTAACTCATAGATGCAATTAATTTTTTTCCTAAGTGGAATAATATACGAACCCTTATTCATCAGCTGGAGATTTTGTCGTTAGGAACGCATAATGGTGTCACTTTATCTGGATTGTTCTACATCTATAAACAATGTTTTCTCCTCTTCCTCTTCTTCGTCACCTGATAATGGTCTTGACGATCAGAAACTTACTCTACTCAATCAACTGTGATTCGGTGTATTTTTCTTCCACTAAATTATTGTCTTGCTTTCTGTGTTGCTTGAATAATTTTGTATTATTTTTCCAGTAGCATATATACACTTTGACATTTCGTACGAAGTGGTTAGGTTCCAGTTTATGATATAGGTAATTCAAATTTTGTAATAACTCTTACAAAATGTACATAGAACATCAATGTGAGTTCGTATAAAATATAAAGTAACATGGATTTACATTAGCACAGTACATACACAAAAAGTGATCTACTATTTATATATAGCACTATTTATTGTGTCAGTAACTTATGAAATTGTAAAAGTATTTTAAAATCTCGTAAAACTAACTTCAATGTGTTTATTGTAATTATTTAGGAACGCTTATAACTCCGCGGATTCTTCCTTTATTGCTGTTTGAGACAGAAAATCAAAATATATACGTAACTAAAGCTAATCCAATATTGCACAAGAAACAAAACAGCCTTTTTCAAATATGAATTTTATTGCGACAGTCGAAACTTATTAAAATTAATGAATCCGTTTTTGTAACGGATGGTAGAAAGTTATCTGCTGATTTTCAGAATTTTGAATAAACAGCTTTTTTCAACGTACACAACACTCTTCTAAAATAAATAAATACATAAAAATACAAATTAAAAATACAAATTAACAAGTAATGAAATACAGGAGAGTTTATGAGGTAAACACCGACCTTGTAACAGTGACAAACAAAGAAGAAGTATTTTAAATAAAATTCAAAAAAATGGATCAATAATACGGTATAAGAAGCATGAGTAAAAAACTTTGCCATAGACAAAAGGTTTTCTGTGAATTTTAGTTTCAGAGAAATATTTTCATGTTGTATTTTCGAATTAATCTATGTTAATCTCCATACGTAGTGAAACATTAAAAGTTTTTCCTCGAAATAATTAATTGGTAATTATAAGAAATAAACATAATAAATGAAATACAGAACATGATTTTCCTGTGTTATTATTTTTAAAATCCATATAATTAATTTATGATCCAGTTTTACAGAAAATTGGGAAGCATAAAATATTAAAATCTATATTAATCGAAAATGCTGATGTATTTTGCAGTGGCCAGTAAGCTAACAAATAAGTATTTTTCGACGAAAACATTATAATATACTGAATTAAATCGTAATTCATGTATTTAATAAATTGTGTACTCCTTCAACCATATTAAAATCATACATTTTTATTATCAAGAAAAAATAAATTATTCTCGGTGCTTCATGTAAAATAATCATAGGCCACGTCATTTGCAAAGTCAGCGTTTCATTAGTAATCGGAGATTGAAATAACTATTTTCCACTAAAGGAATGTTCTGTTGTTATAAAGTTAATCAAACATATTATTAATTAAGAAAGAACTGCAATTGAAACACCGTAAATAGTAACTATCTAACTTATCTCACTGCCATTTTAGATAATTTGAAATACGGTATTTGGATCAAAGTATAATGACATGCAAAATTCACTACTAAATACATTTTCCCTTAAAATTTATTACGGTAAATTTAAAAATTTCAAAGTCTTTATTGTTATATTTTTCCCTTTTGGGTTAAGTCAGGTAGCTATGAACCTAGATTTTATTGTAAAATTCAATATCGAAAATTTGTTATATGGAATTATTTCGAATTGTATAGGTAGTCAGCATTGGCTATGGAAATGCAAGGCTGCAAATTTCTTTACTTGTACATGTTTCTGCGTAAGTAGCTATCAGCAAAATTTACCGCATATGCACTTTTCATGTTAAAAATATGTAATACAGCCATAACTCTCCAATAGTTATTAATAAAATGTGAAATCGGAAACCGTTTAATTTCCTTACCCGATTTGTTTCTATTGCTTCGAAATAAGTTGGAACTTGCATACAGTACTTAATCACAGACACTGAATTTTATTCATGGAACTGCTTAAATAATTAATCATTCATTACTAATTTAAACTCAAAACACTGAAAAGCTTATGAAATCACTTGAATTGTCAGTCAGTACGAAAGTAACTGTAAAAAAGGGGAATATACTGAATTTTTATTGCATTGTAAAAGCTTACGTTCCTTTTGTTTTGAATTCTCGAATACTATGATATTTACTTTCTTTTACTCACTAGGGGGGTTATATGTTTCTAAACAGGGTAACCCCTACTTAAACATAAGATATTTAGATAAGTGAATTTTTACTAACCAGGCGTGTTAATTTAGCCTGGCATGAAAAAAAAGTAAATCGAACCTAAATGAATTATATTAATAACATATATTCAAATATATTGTATTTGTACTCCTACTATACCACATAGGTACGTGACGTCATCGTGACACGGTCACAACTAGAAAATATTTACTTCAAATAATATAAAAGCGAAGAATAAAAATTTGTGAACAACCGAATAATTAATGAGGTTAGACACACTTGTAAAACGAAAAACTATTTACCCAGAGTTTTGTTATATTTTAAAGGCAAATAAATAGTGTTTATTTTACTTAGAAAACATTAGCAAGAAAAATATTGTCAAGAAATCGGTGAAAATTCTTTGATCTTATTTTATAATGTTTGTTTGATCAATTCGAATGGTGTGAGTTTGAGATTGGCCTTTTCTGAAAACAATCGTTACGAAATATTTGAAAAAACGTAACCTATGTACGTAATTTTAGAAATGGTTTGAAACTTTGATATCATTCAGTTGATATCTAGATTTTAGTATTTATTATTGGTCTTGACCTGCCTATTTTGCATCTGACAAGTAAACCTTACGTTTGGGTGAATCGAGTTGCTGACTGAGACACATATGAGAAAGTAGTACTAAATGTGGTCAGTATTTCAGTGAAGTTGTAGGTGCGAAGCTCCAGGGGTTTAGGAGATACAGCTACCAGAACATTACATGGAAGTACAGAATAGTCTTCATACAGTTGAAGGTAAAAGCTCTGTAAGACCTCTTGTAACGACAAAAGGTGAATAACAAATATATGGGTACATATTAGGACTAGGGGGAAGTCATATAGCAAGGGTATACCTGACGGCTGCCATCTTGAAATCAGCCATTTTGAATTAAGGTTAAGTTTTTAGAATAGGAATACGGTCATGTGATACATGATTTAAGGCGCAAATTTAATCAGAAGAACAATGGTGACGTTAATTTTGATTTACGAGCAATTGGTAAAAAGTTACAGGGAAATTAAATATTGTTGCAGCATATGTATTAGTCCTTTACCCCACCTTGTAAATTTTGTGTTAATGATATAATTAAATAAAAAGCAGGTGGATAAATATTAGGTCTATGGTAAGAGTTGCCTTGATGGTGGCCATGTTCAAATCCGCCATTTTGAATCAGACAAAAGTTCTAAAAAAAAAAGCGCATAACATTGACACCTTATTAATAGCAAAGTTTACCATAAATCCAACGGTATAACCATTTTTGCTTTATCATTAACCAGCACAAAATTAAATGGGAATAGAGTAATGCAATAGATGACTTCGGGCTAGAAGTTAATCAGAAATACAATTGTGGCGTTACAATGTTAGTTGTTTGATGAGCAAAAATGGTTATACCGTTGGATTTATGGTAAAATTTGCTATTAATAAGGTGTCAATGTTATGCGTTTTGTTAAACTTTTGTCTGATTCAAAATGGCGGATTTGAACATGGCTGCCATCAAGGCAACTCTTACCATAGACCTAATATTTATCCACCTGCTTTTTATTTAATTATTATCATTAACACAAAATTTACAAGGTGGGGTAAAGGACTAATACATATGCTGCAACAATATTTAATTTCCCTGTAACTTTTTACCAATTGCTCGTAAATCAAAATTAACGTCACCATTGTTCTTCTGATTAAATTTGCGCCTTAAATCATGTATCACATGACCGTATTCCTATTCTAAAAACTTAACCTTAATTCAAAATGGCTGATTTCAAGATGGCAGCCGTCAGGTATACCCTTACTATATGACTTTCCCCTAGTCCTAATATGTACCCATATATTTGTTATTCACCTTTTGTCGTTACAAGAGGTCTTACAGAGCTTTTACCTTCAACTGTATGAAGACTATTCTGTACTTCCATGTAATGTTCTGGTAGCTGTATCTCCTAAACCCCTGGAGCTTCGCACCTACAACTTCACTGAAATACTGACCACATTTAGTACTACTTTCTCATATGTGTCTCAGTCAGCAACTCGATTCACCCAAACGTAAGGTTTACTTGTGAGTACCGAGATTTCAGCCAGTTCAAAGGCTAACTTTTATATATGCTGCTGGATATGGTTTTGTACTTTTTCATGTGAATATTACGTACTCTTAAAGTGGTATGAATATTGCTTTATCACTTTCCTTCAGTGGTATCTGTTATTCGTAACTTTCGAATGGTTTTATTTTGTCAGCATTGTGTAATTGTTACTGTAACTGATATTCTTCTGTCTTTCGTATTGGTCTTTGGTCTTCTTCTGTGTTAATTAATAATGTTAAACTTTCTGCTTGATACAGGTACAATCGAATATTGATAAATGTTAATACTGTTTAGACGAAGATGAAATTTTAGTTACATAGACTACAACCATGCCTGAAAATAATTTGAATAGGACTTCTACAAAATCTGTATTGTCTACCTATTGTCTGTTTTAGTTGCTTAACAAATACTATTAGTAATTTAAAAAGAGACCCATGACAGCGTACTGCCTTTCATATATTGCAAATTAATTTCTGAATTATCACTGAAAAATACTGTTGTTCTTACTTTTTTTAGCATACGAAAATTTTTCGTTATAATTAGTACAATAGCGTACAGGAATAATGCGGTCAATATGCTACAGTATCAATACTTTAAAATTCCTCCTGGCACCTTTCTCACGACAGTCTAGCTGATGAAGATACCTGACAGTGTGTTACAAAACTATTGCAATTTTGTCTGTCAGTTTAACAACAAGTACAGAGGCGTAACTACGTTTTATGATCCCCCCGCAAGAGAATACCCAGGGTCCCCGCCTTAACATTTTTTGTGGAATGATAGGTAACATAATCCATTTTTTTCAGTTTTGTCCGCATTTATTGAGAGCAGTGCTAGATTACTTAATCTATTTTGGCCCATTATGCTTTTCACATAGTTTTTTTTTTTTCATTAGTTTCAATTTTCAGAAAGATTTATCCGCAGAATTCACAGACAGGGAGCGTAAAAAGCAACAAATACGTGGTAATAAGTTCTGAAAAGCTAGACGCCAATGACTTATATTTCACAATTAAAAGCCTTGTTAGGTCAAATACAGAATTCTGAACATTTATTTCAGATTTCAGCTGTTTCACAAAGCAAAGTACTTCCATCGGAAACGAAGAACCAATATCACAACTATACGTTGTTTGAAGTATGTGTGCTCATAGAATTTAACCATGAGTAAGATATTATATTGGCAGGAAACAAAAAAGGAAAATTTGGATACTGTATCACGCAAAGATATAAAACTATAATGGTAGAACGTTTTCGGGACATGTCAATGAATTAATTTCGTCTAAATAAAAGATCATATTCAGACTTTTACTCTTACAATACGGATTTATTTCCCCCTTTTACAGTAATATCATGTGTTTTGGCCTTTGGTAAAAGTTATAGCATACTGAGAGAAATTTCTAGTACAACGTGTATATATATATATACCATTTTGGTTATGTGCGGCACTCTGTTCCTTCTGTTGGTAATAAAATCAAAAAGAGATCTCTTCACGGATGACAAGTGTTGGGCAGAGGTTCGACCAACAATAAACTCATGTGATGAAGTTTTAGATTTTATACCAAAGAATGCGGAATTTAGACAGGGTGCCGTGACCAAGACAGTGCAATGTATTTCTAGAAAATAGAGAAATTTTAATGAATCGTTCTCTCCAAATATGATAGGAACAAATGTATATTGTCTATACATTTCATACGATCTGGTTTTCCTGTATGCTAATTTGTCGGTTGGTTTCTACCTGCTCATGTTGAGTTTTTGCCAAGGTTTCCGTCAGATCCATATAAGACTGATACCAGAAACCTGAAGAAAGGATGACCCGACGCCAAAACCTTAACAAGTAGACGGTGACACGTCCTTTATCTACTATCCTGTCTGCAATATTAGCTGTGGTAATGATTTCCTCCTGGCACCTTTCTCACGACAGTCTAGCTGATGAAGATACCTGACAGAGTGTTACGATTCATTTGAAAGTAGTCTGCCATGTCTGGAGTCTTTCAATACGGATTTCTTTCTACTACACATTCTTCAGCTCTTAATCACTAGTCTATTAATCCAAGGCGACCTGAATTGGCGTGTCAATATCTCTCTCTCTCTTTCTTTCTCTCTCTCTCTCTCTCTCTTTCTTTCTCTCTCTCTCTCTTTCTTTCTCTCTTTCTTTCTCTCTCTCTTTCTTTCTCTCTTTCTTTCTCTCTCTCTTTCTTTCTCTCTTTCTTTCTCTCTCTCTCTTTCTCTCTCTCTCTCTTTCTTTCTCTCTCTCTCTTTCTTTCTCTCTCTTTCTCTTTCTCTTTCTCTTTCTCTTTCTTTCTCTTTCTCTTTCTTTCTCTTTCTTTCTCTTTCTCTCTTTCTCTCTCTCTCAGCGCTGTTGTAAAGTGAATATTACTCCATTTTCGGTGGATACTTGCATTTTCAACTTTTTAGTAGTTAATCTGGTTTATTCAACCCTCACATTGCTCAACAATATTTACTCGATGGAAGTATTCATTTCTGCTACATCAGTAATTCGAGGAATATTTGTTAACTTCGACAATATATAGTTAGACACACTTGTACGAAGGAATGCAAATATGTCGAGTTATGATGGAATCTAACATTCTTCTAGTATATTCTTGTGTAAGATGTCTGTCTGTTCATAAGTTCTCTCTATATTATTCTTTTATCACTCACGAGTCATGTTGATATTTTCTAAATTACAAATATCCAGGGGATAAATTAAACTTATTTCTTTCCTTTCTGAAATAATCCATATGAATTAATCTTATTTCTAATTTTGAGTCGGAGTCTATTCATGTACTTGTTTCCCTTGAACCCTGGTATACCTATTAAACAAGTATGTAGGTTTTGTTCAATTAGAAAGTAAATTTTCTAGCATATGTTAGTTTCACTTCTTGTGTACATAAATGACCAAATATAGTTGATAAAAAGGTAAGTGACCCATTTGTTGTGTGTCTATAAGGAAGTTAGATTTCTGACATAAAAATGATGGACGAGTTAAGTATGAAATCGAGTTAAACTTCTTACATTGCTAATTCGTAGATGCTGTTTATTTTTTTAATTTAATTTATTTGTAGAAGGTAACAATTGTGCAATTGAGTAATATTCTCGTGATGAAACTCAACGCCCGTAGTATTATAACGCAATTAAGCAATCATGTGAATTAATTACAAAATTCTCATATGAATGAATTAAGTTTTGAAATTATTAAAGAATTTAATATAATAGAAGGAGGTCAGGTTAACCCTTTACCTTGTGATTGATGGAATAGAGTAATATAGTGCTGAGCTTCTGCTCATTCCTATTTCAGCCATTTCATAATTGAAATGCACGCTATTCAAATTTTTCATGGCTTTAATATGTATATATAGTTTTTCTTTAAAAATTTTTCTAACATTCTAAGTTATTTAACATAGGTCTTCAATCTTAATGTTTTCCATGTGTTATTTGCTTACAGAACAGTATCTACTATCTTTGTTTTGAGTTACATAACCAAGTACATTTTTTTATGAACTTTAAATTTCTGCTCGAGTTAACTGCTCATTTTCAGATTCTTTTGCGAGATACAGTTCTTTATTCATTACTTGTTATGTTTACTCTTTTCATTCCCTGAGATTTAATAAAATCTAGTCTTTCCACGAATTAACATCCTTTCCGAGAAAGTTTCTCAATTTTTCTCGAAGCGTATGTATGTAAAATATCTTTTGTATTTTAATAAATAGAACTATAAAATATATGATAAGTATGGAATAATATATGTATGTATTGCTCAGAAATCATTTGTAAATAAAGAAATCGTACCTATTTAGCCTTCAAAATTTGGACTTAACATCTACAAAAAGCTGTTATGTGGAGAAACCTCATCAAAGATTGAAGAAGCGCGGAAGGATTGGGTTAAAAAAAAGTACCTGATATTTTCAGTCCATGGTGACACGAACATAGTTTTAGATTACTATCATGTTTTAAATTGATAGTATCATATTAGTTGTTTAAAACCTAAAATCCTTCCTTCTTCTTTAATCTTATGTTTATTAATAGAAAAGAAAGTAGTAGATTTTTGTTTGATTAATCCTAATTTGGAAGCGTATGGTTTATTTTTTTTTTTTTTAAGAAGAGAGAACTTATACTGCATAATACTAAGTTACAACTGAATATTTAATGAACACAGTGGAATTTCAGTTTATAATTTGTAGCAGTGAAGATTTTTTTTATTTTTTTTTAATTTCAAAGAGTATTGTTCTAATAACAGTGTATTCTCAAGTAACGTAGTAATTGATCTCAAATTTTATGTATGATATAAAATTTTATTCTCAACTTTGTTGTTGGAAACTGTCTTTGTATTGCATATTGTTCAACTTTTAGCTTTTCCCGTACTTCTTTCAACTGGAACATTAATGAAAGTGGTCTAAAGGATGTAATTCTCTTTCTGTATTTGTGGCTTGATTCGCTTTAGTGCATGAAAGGGGAAACTTCTTGGAGTGTATTGTAAAGTTTCATCCTGCGTATCCTTTTACAACAACAACAACAACAACAACAACAAAAAAAAAAATCTTGCACGAAATGCTGTTGATTGGTTCAGATAATGCAAAAACTTAAAACATTCCTAAATTTTCTCTCATACTGTGTCTTTCCGTATCAAGTATTTCACTGTGTCTTTCCGTATCAAGTATTTCATTCAATATTTGAATGAATAAACGAGATACCAATGCGAGGATCCTGTTTAAAACTACTGTTAGTTTCCTTACATAAGTACATTATCAGAATGGGAAATCAAAAATGTTATTGGTTACAAGAATACGTGTAGTTTTACATTTGAAATGAAAATATCTAAAAATCAAATGAATAGAAAAATAGTTTTGTTCTAAATAAATAACTGTGATTAGCTGCAAATTACTGCTGCTATTTCTTTCAAAATAACTAGAAAATTTCAGTAGATTTATTACGCTCCATGCCCTTAACTCCTTTTTCTTGTGAATTCTTCATTCTTTACGAAAATCTTCCTTTCAGTTTGATTGTGATTTGAGGCTCCCTAAGAAAGTTTTTCGAAAGCGGCACATTATCTTCAATATAATACATGATTATGTAATGCAACATTTTCAAATGTTTCAATTATATAATTAATCGAAAACTATATACTTGCCTATTTATATTTTCGCTTTAGGACTAAAATGATTGTTTTAGTTTAGGGTTTTTTAATAGTGGTTTCTTTTTGCTAAATTTCGTTCCAATTTTTTGGGAATAGAATTTACTTTCTCATTTTTATACGCTCACTGTAATAACGGTACCTGATTTAGTACATTCTCTTAATTATGTATTCAAATGGGAATATTACTTTCGTCACCATTTCAGATACTTTTGACGTAGTTTAGTAACAACAGTGTAAAAAGTTTCTTTTCACTTTATTTAATTTCCCTGATATTTTATTTACATTGATTTTTAAAATTTACTTGTGTACAATGGTTTGTTGGGATATACGAAAATATCATAAACATGCTGACGGAATTACTATAATACTGATCACTGAATATGTTGCTAATATAAATATTTATGTAATCGCATGTGTATATAAAGGGATGAGAGAGTAAGTGTTAGACTAAATGTAATTGAAAACATCCACCATTTTCTCTAACAGGCCTGGTTGGATGGAATCAGGAAAATCACCCACAACGTAAAAGCGAATAATGTTTGCCCAATGACCTGTTTGAAAAAACAGTAAGTGGAAACCAGAACCGTTTTGTGTATGTAGATATTGGGCAGAATTTTTTTTTATGTATGTCGATGGGCAGTGCAGGTTGATTTTTGTTTTCTGCATGTTGAGTATAGGATGTGAAAAATACTTGTTCTTTTTTTCTTAATTTTCCTCTGTATTTTCCTTTTCTGTGCATAGGTGTATATGTCTGTATGTCTCTATGTCCGTATACTTAATTCATTCTGTCTTTATGGTGTTGTTGATATAACCGAAATGTCAGGAGTGTTCGTGTGCAATAAATTTATTTTTGTTTTCTGTTGGACAATGTGTTTATAAGTAACTCTATATTTACAGGAAAGTGTTAAATATTTTAGCTTTACGTTTTAAATTAAAAAAGAAAAGTAATACCTTAATCACATGTATGTATGTATGTTTGTATATTTTTAACCTTCCATTAAAAAAATGCATGATCGAACAGAAAGCGTGATTATTAATTTATCTATATGTGCATGATGCGTTGCATGATTTGTGCATGGTAAAATTCATACCCTTTTTCATTGTCTTTGCATGCAACCATGTAGGTGTGGCAAAATGGATTGCACAAAATTGCCCACAACAACAAGATGAACAATGTCTGTGTTCGAACAAACCTCATGAAACAGTAAGTCCTACATTCTGTATACTAAAAGTTTTTAGATTTTATCATTTTGAGTGTCCTTTTAAACAGTAATAATAATAATTATAATAATAATGAATTTCGAGAGTAGGAAAACCGAATTACTTTATTTATAAATATTATCTACATTGTATGAGAATAAAAACACCGTACAGCATTCGTTGGCAATAAGTGTAACAATGAAAATAGGCTTTGTACAACCTCGTCGAACCTCTTTGTATTTTTTTTTTTTTTTTTTTTTTTTTTTTTTTTTTTTGAAATAATAAACAAGTACTAAATAAATTAAACTATCAGCAATGCTATTGTGAGGGGAAAAACGGATCAGGAATTCACGTTATCTTAAAACTAGAGTCAAAAATTCTTGAAACTAAAAATTGTTGTAAAGTCAAATACATAGTTTTGTAAAACAAATATGAAAAACAAAATACGTAATATCAAATATAAAGTTCTTTTACAACCCATTTACTCTGAATAAACGTGAAGGAAAATGTAACAATACATATTGAAGAGTCTTTATTCTTTAAACAACTTTTTAAATACAGTATGTATACTTCACTGTTAAATTTCATTAAAGTCTCTTGGTAGTCCAACAAAAACAGGTGTATGTTGAGTTCAGATATTATCCAATAACTAAAAATTTACATGTATAATGAATACAAATATATAACACATCTACACACACACATAAAACAGAAAATAAAAGTAGTGTTTTACGGAGCATAGTTCAAATGTGAAATGTGGAACTAAGCAATGAATTGACATAATACAAGTGCATATTCCCGTCTTGAGTAAAATTAATATATCTCACTGCAGTAATAAGAGGAGGACTGCTTACATAGTTTGTGGATTAGGAAAATAATATATTAATAAGGAGATTATGGAAGGCATTGCAAAATTACAAACATAGATATATAATTGATTTGTACTGAAATAAGTTTATTTTGAAGAAAGTACTTCTAAGAGTTATATAAATGGAATGAAATCTTTGAGTTTTACGTCCCACGGTGATGCCGGTTAGGCTAAAGGAGACGGTGATCATGAATAATGAATGAAATGGTGGAATGAAGAAAGTGGGAGGAAACGGGAGAACCCCGAGGAAACCCACGCTCACGGAGAATTGTAAAAGTAAGGCTGTTGAGGCAAAGTTAAAAAAATGCAGATATGAAAATTACGTACATATCTGGAATCATTCACATTTTAGTGCAGGTACTAATAGTACTTTTAGCAGAGCGGTCACTCTGCATTCCTCGTTGTGCATGTGGTCTTAAGTTCAATCTCTACGGGGAATAGGACTTTTGACGTTGGGCTAATATTGTGGTAATCGAAGACTTGAAAGTAACTTGTAGCGGCAGCCTACAAGATACACGTTCAATTGAATAATACGTGATCAGGACTTTGAGACTGAATGTCATAATTTCTGATGTGAGACATTAGAGTTCACCGCATCTTAATTTAAATAGCTCTTCAGTTGCCTCACAATATTGGATCAAAACTGAAAATGTTGTCACTCCTCTCAAAATGGAATCCGCGACTGCATAGAACACACCTTTTAGACGGGAGCATAACATTTTAAATTCAGACACGAAGTCACAACAGTTAACTGCACGTTATTAATAACAATCTTTTCCTCACTTTAACTCAGATACCAGGTTTATTCACAAATCTAGAACAGGGATTAACAAACCTTAGTTTATGATACCTAAACTTTGGAAGTCTGCGCAATTTATTATTTTAGTTTTCTATCGAACTAAAAGGACCTTGTCTTGTAACTGCAGTAAGAACTTCTCAAAAACAAAATAAATACCACCGAAACTTTATTACCGGAATAATTGATTTATTTATCCTTCTCCTTTGCCAGAGATATAATATAAATCGACTATGGGAATTCTTTAGAAATTTTTGAGACGAGTAATTGGACAGGTAAATCAGTGTACTGATTACTGTAAAGTGGTTTTCTTTTGTGTTCTAAATTTAGAAAATTGTTTTTATCAGCCATTACTTGACATTACATTACATAATAAAATATATTCGAGCTTTCACTAGTGATATTGTTTCTAATGTTCTGATCTTTTGATCTCAATATAATACAAAATAAAGGCCGCATATCTTATTGTTATAAAAACACAATTAAGATTTTGGTAACGTCGTATTATTTTTATTGTAAAGTGCTGTTTTTTTTCTGTAGAGATTGCACTTATCTCGCTTAGTGATGTAATTTATTTTAGCTTACTGCATCCTATCAACAAAGTTCGTATCTTAGCCCCTCTTCATGGCCAACTGCTAACGCGCGTGCTTGCTGTACATGGTTCCGGATTCGATTCTTGGTGCGAGCATATTAAGCCTTGGATAAATATGCGAATAATGATCGAATATTACTTAAGCGGTAAAACTCGTCTTGGGTAGCCTCAGTACTGAAACGGATTGTTAAACTTTGGTCAAGCAGTTAAAAGCATTTAACTTAAATATACTTGCAAGTGACAACACCCGTATTAAATTGCTTCAAAATTAATAGATTTTAAGTGTTGAATTATAATTACTCAGATCTAGTTATTGACTTCATACCCGCTATTTATCCTTATATTATGAACGTTTTAAAAGAAACTGAGTGATTAAAATCTTAAACCTTAATGGTGGTATCCACATTTAAAAATGTTAAAAAGTCGAATTTTATGTTCAAAAAATATAAGTCCAGTTCAAAATGTATATATTGATATAAAAAATTAAGAGGATAAAGTAAAAACAGGCTATTTATTTACTAATACCAGACGTCGCATGTCAAATAGTATAAAATGAAAGAAATATGTAAGGCTAAGTCACACACATAAGCAAAAGAATGAATCGAAGGATAAGTACCATTTATTAAAAATGTGAATTTGTATGGAAGAACATTTATATCGCAAATTGTGAAAGCTTCACTTAAAAGAGAATGATCTTGAACAGTCATATTGGTCCCAGAATAGCAATCCGTATTCAAAAGAAGTGTATTGATGATGAGACCCAGGGACAGCATTTCTTCTGCCCTCCCATTGATCCCTGGAATAGGAATGTTTTGTTTGCTGTCCAGCTTCTTAAAGCATCCTATATACGTTTGATTGCATCCGAACAATGTCGTTAGCAAAGAAGTCGTCATTGACAGAGGAAATCATAGACAAGCATTATTATTCATGAAAACTAATTTGGGAGTAACAGCACCACGGATCTGCTGCACATACTTATTCACGTTCTCATTTGTATCTCGGAGCGGTCAGAGAACAGCCTCCACAGCAGCAGACTAATGATTATTTTCTTCGATGTTTGACGGATAGTATATTGCGTTCGCCTCTCCGCATGAATACAGATGAGTGTTGGGAGTCGGTCTGTAGGTTAAATCGTACTTCATCTCTAAACAGAACGTACAACCACTAAAGACTCTATCTTTCTTGGGCTAGGGTCAGTAACAGTTTTCTTCTTTTCTTACAAAGTGAATTCTTTGTTGAAGTCTCAGACATAGTGTATCTTGACGGAGTTCTCCCTGTGGGCTCAGCAAACTCTGGAGACAGTCAACATGTAGATGAGGTAATGTTGGTAGTTAGAGCTAAAAAGCGTTCACCTTGTGGATAGATTTTGCTCGTGCGTTGGAAGTATTCCGTGTGAGTGATACAAAACTTTTTGGGATATTCATGGCAATCAATACTTCTGCTTGTATATGGGTTGCTTCTATTTGACCATTCACGTTTCATTTCAGATAAAGGTTTAAATGCCGTCTCTGAGCTATGACAAGGTCAAGGAAGCACTATAGCACGGAACAATATAATCACCTTCGACAGTACTTTCCTACTTAAACTGTTATTCTGCTTACCATACAGGTGAAGATGTATTTTGGCCACCATTGTGCCTCCGCCCACTGCACTACGTTTTTTTTTTTTTTTTTTTTTCGTTATCGTACCCAGTTATGTAGCTTTCGTAAAACACGCATAAAACGGTTCTTTCCTTAATTTTCTATAGAAATTGTTAAATTGGAGTAGCAGTTGTTGATCTTGAGATTAATAGAACATGTGCCATATCTATTATTTTCCTATACTTGTATCAATTCTTTAAGTTATAATTGAAACCTTTAGAAATAATAATACTTAATGGTTATTACAAATCATCTTCCTGATCAGAAATACTCATAACTCTATTTAATGATACTCGAATCCATACAAGTGGTATCAATGGAAGGAGAAATTAAGTTTTTATTAAGTGACTAAAACGAAACTGCATACTTACAGTTCGCTGCTAGGAGCGGTATAAGAGAGAATTTCTGACAACGAAGACAGGACAGCGTTTTATGTCCTCGATTATCACGTGAACAATTGTTATTAGTGTGCGACGCAATTTTCGAAGAAAATTTGAAGATCCATTCAGTGGGCAAACAGTCCGTAAGTGGAACTCTAATTTTAAGAAAAGACATTGCATCTATGAGCGAAAGTTATTTATCTATTCGCCAATAAGCATTTAAATAGTAGAGAATATGCATGCAACGTTTACATTATCACAGAAATGCATCCTCTGAGGAAGCAAATGATTGAACATCCCGCAGCCGACTTTGTAGAAGTTTCTGTACCGTTTTCTTCCTAACAATTATAATTGTTGGAGACCCTGAAACAAACCGACAAAATTAAGACTTTCTTTCTGCGAGTGTATGAGAACTAATGAAATCAGTGATTTTATAGAATCGTTAGTGGTGAAGTCAACTTCCGCCTTTCGAGTAGAGTGAACAACCGTACTATTTGAATCTGAAGGACGGAAAGCTCATGCATGGAGCTTGCAGCATATGTGTGATCTCCCCAAGGTGAATGTGTTTGGTGATATATAACTCATGAAAAAGTTGGTTGGTTGATCGATTTGGAATTTAGCGTCCCGTTCAGCACCGAAGCTCACACTGGAAATCGAATCCAGGTCTCCTGCACCAAAGGTGCGTATGATAGCTGTGAGGGAGTTCCTATGGAAAAGTTTACGGCCCTTTCTTTTTTCCTTCTTTAATAAAATAATCACAGGAACATGCTATATCTGCATATCTTACATATAACAGAGGGTTTCTGTCGCATTCAGGACAGAACTACTCAGCTTTAATCTTCCAACATGCCGATTAGGAGAGAAGATCCCGTCGACTATCAAACAGATGGGTTGGTCGTTGTATTCGTGCTTAGTTTTTTTTTCTTGGGCTCCAAGTCACCAAACATCACGTCTTGTGATTTTTTTTTTGTTTTGTTTTTTTTTATTCTGAGTGTGTGTTAAAGATGGTCGATAAGCCACCCGTACTACCTGCCAAGCACAATTTGAAAGTATCGATTACATAAGTCATTGCATCAGTCGACCTTGGTTTGCTACAGTGAGTACTGCAAGAAGTTTATTAATGCTTAATGTGTGTCGAGTGACAATGGGGATTCACATTAAACACACTTGATGGGGGAAGGGGGGAATGATGTGAACAAACTTCGAGTTTCTCTTATCATTTATGCCACTATTATCTATCTGAGTATTATTACTACTGATGACTATTTCTAATAGAAGAAATCATTTGTGTTAATAATATAATAGTGTGTCGTATTATACCAATATACAAATAGTTAAACAAAATTATACTCACTTTTTAATAACGAAAATAAACCTAAATGACTAAACAAAATGGACAGCTTTATTGGCATATTCATATATTCATATCAAAATAGAAAAAAGAAAGTTATAAATAAATCAGAAGGGAGAGGAGACCGTATGACTGCACGTCATGTTAGTAATAGGTTTATTTTCACTACCTGATATTGCCATCAATATCTCAAATATCCCAATCTTTGGGTGGTCCAAAACTAGGTATACAGTACCGTACTGCATTTTATATCATTCCTTATTGTTATCCATCAGGTAGACTTAGTTTCTTTATTAATTGTTCTTAATGTCTTTTTAGTTACATCTTAAACTCGGAAGAACCGAAAGCAAATAAACCCATAAACTAGAATATTATACTTGATCAATGCAGGGGTGTATACCTACTTTTGGACCATCCTGTATAATGTGCATACACTTACATTTGTGGTTCAATCTGGTCTTCTGTGAGTGTTGTTGTCAAAAGCAAGTTTCCCGACCTGTTTGCCTAACGTAGACTGATCAGCTGTGCTCTCTAGCAAGGATAGGATAACCAGTTTTCTCTCTCATTCTAAAAGATATGTAGAAAACTAGAAATTAGGGAGTAGAAATGGAGGGATGAGACTTAAAATTAGAGATTACACGTATACAAGAACTAAGTAAATATAGGTAGCTAGTTTCATAACACAGATTTTTTTCTTGTACTTGTCGGGGGGGGGGGGGACTCCCTGTAGTGTGCAGAAATCAGGTTCATAGTACTATATTACAATTCAAAATGTTTATTATTTACTTCATTATAAAATACCAGAATTTGTTTCGCTAAATCGTTGATAACTTTTACTGTGATATTTTCTTTTAATATATAATCACCGAGGATTTATTTTCTTCTTTGCTATTCTTTTTTCATCTGATTCAAAATATAGAGTATATAATGCACTACACTTCAAATTCACGCAAAATTACTGTAACTTTGTAACTGTGCTTAAAATAAACGGAAGCACTTGAAGAAATTGAACCCGTTGGATTAGTTATGCTCTCATCTTCACAAAGAACATCATCTAGCATCTGTGCTCTTATTTTTTAAAATGCATCTTAGTTGTATTTTTACACTTGAGTGACTGTTTGGAGTTATAGTTGAGAGGGAATGAAATACAATAATTCAAAGTGCGAATATAATTTGTATTATTTTGCTTGAATGGTACTGCTTGAACCATATTCCAAAATTTATTTTCTATTTCTATGATTAATTAGGTGTATATCACAAAATAGCTTTCTTCTTTCAAAAAAGGTAATAAAATTCTTAAACAGCAAGTTTACATTACTTTTGTATAAATATGTGTAGAATTACAAATATTTCTATTATGAAGATGCAAGTAAGGAATTATTAATTTTCTATTTCAGTTAGAAATGATAAGGTACAAAAAATCAATCTGCTAACATAAATCCGTTTATATAATATAAAACAAATAACTGATCCTTACTTATGAAAGCTGTGGCATGTAGTTATGTCGTCCCAGAAGATAAAATTGTAGAATAATAGAGTTCTTTTGTGTTTCTTAAAAGTAATTATTCTCGTCACATTATTATAATTAAAAAGAATGAAGAGCAGACAATCGAAGAGCTAATAAATATAAACATGTAAGGAATCGTGAACATAACTCAAAACTGAAAATTTCATCAATTTCTGATAAATTTGGTTGAATAACCAAAAAATTACTATATCTGTTTATTTATAATTTTTTAAAGTGGGCATGTTACTACTCCACAAAATACTAATCCCTAAGAACTGTTGCAAAGACCATGAAAGGGGACATTGCATGGCTTTCTTTGGTGTTAGTCTTCAGTGGTGATTGGTTGTAGCTCTTAAGTTATTACTTTAAACCTATGTAGTATGTGTATGTCATATAACTGATATATATTATTAGATTTTGTATTTTTTTAATAGTTACTGCTTATATGTTGCTATAGTTTAAAAATAGCAAGACTGCTAATTTTGACATTCAATAGAATTAACGTTTCTGATTCAGCGATTTTTCATGGACTGCATATCAAATTAAAATCGTAAAATTTGAAGGTACTGATTTTTTTAAGTGAACTTAACATTTTTCATAAATAGTGTCGCCGATAGAGCCTTTGTGAAACTCCTGTAAAGCAAACCGAAAATGATGTTCTCATTTTACAATTTTTTTTTTTTTTTTTCACGTAAAATAAAGCATGTATCTTCTGATTGTATGCCACTTCCTTGTATTAGCAAAATGTCATTAAACTATAAACTAAACATAAATCGCACTTGAAAATACACGTGGAAACTTTTCATATGTATGTTCTTGTTTTCTTGTTTATACAAGATTCTTTCAGAGACTAGATCTCGGTATTTATTGGTTAAAAATGACAATCGTAAACACTAAATATCTTTAAAAATGTTCAGATATTATACACAGACTACAGAAATGTAAAAGCAACACGCGTTATAATATGTCCGTTCTATTCTATGTAATCCTGTCGGGTATTAGTCATCAGAGTCGCGACTATAGTCATATCGATTTTATCACTAGAATTGTTCTAATATTGAAATTGATTCTAAAGTACAGTGTGAGGTGTAACCAAAATGGCCGAATGGTCTGATCTTAATAAAATTGTTGACACTAAAAATTGCAATAAATAACATGGATCAAGTGCGCCAGATATGTATAAATTGTTCTAAATGATTTAAAGATTGTATCAAACTAAAAAAAAAAGTCTAAAAGTAACACTGTTTAAAAAGTGAAAAATTATAAACAGTGAGTAAACTCGTATATTCTTCTGGCAGCCACCTTCCCCACGATCTCTAATACTTCCATTGAAGAAATTGATAATCCGTGATGCTTTGTTACAAAGTTCTTAACAATTAACGCGTGAAAAGTGAACATTTCTATTATTGTTGGATGGATTAATATGCTTAAGTTCAATACTAAATACCTTTTTTAAAATAAATAATAAAATAACAATTATAATTATTAAAACTAATTAATTTAGCTGTTATTTGAGCGTCATATTGACGACTCTTTATAATATAACTTATTTTAAAGAATTTCTGCGTTAGTGTGTAATTCTTCTTTATACCTGTAGTATCTTTTTAAACGAGTCAAACTTCTGGAGAACTCAGTTTCGCTGTTCATCATGCACCGCGGATAGTGTAGGACCTTTATCGCCGCCTCTGCATCATACGAATCCATAAGTATTAGATTTCAGTTGTCTTTTCAAGGGAAGCTTTCTTTACTTTTGTAAAGTCTTTTTTTTTATGTATTAACTCGTAATAACATATTTTTCTGTTGTTAAGGATAATCTTTTGCATATATAAAGTATAGTCTAAAAACGTGAATGAACTAGAGATATAGCGTATAAACAAATTAAACTGTACATAGTTAGTTTTGGGAAATAAAACAGAAGAAAACGAATAAAATGAAACTCCCTCATCATGTTCAATTAAAAAAAAAAATCAAATATAATTTTTAAATGATTTGTTTCTGTCATCAGATTTCATATGGCGCTTTCGATCAATATACACAAGATGAAATAATAAAGTTTGTTTAATCTGATAACAAATGTGCTTGATCTTTTATTTTTAATGTTAATGATAACTTGTACATATTTTCGCTGAATAGTCAATATTCTCACATTGAATAGAAGAAAAGAAATTTCAAACATTCATAAATAAACTATTTGAGTTGATTCCATTTATTAAGAAATTTTATAAATTTTAGAGAAAAGAAACTATACCTTTAAGATTCAGAATTCTTTATATCTTTTTTCTTTTTAACGCTGAGCTGATTTTTTTAGAAAGAAAAAATAAAAAAGAATAATTGGAGACATTCATCTTTGTTACAAAATAGAATAAAAAGCGAAAGTATAGTTTGATATGTCTATTATAACATGCTTATATCATTTTCTGTTTTTTACCAGTTGGATGAGGCTGGGATTTTTAGTTGATCCCAAAGGAAAAGTTCCAGTCAAAGTCGTCGCCAGAACGTTTGCCTCAGGAAAAACTGAGAAATTAGTGTATCAGTGTTTAGCAGAATTGGGTCTACCTAGTGGAAAGGTAAGGCAATATATTTCAATATTTAAGCCATTATTACTTTTAATTATAGATTTAACCGGTTGTATCAAAGTCGGCTTATCCTAGGTTATACATTCTTTTATGTGTAACTTTAAGTTGCATATTAGCTGATTTCATTCATAAAAAGAAATAAAGACAAAGAGAAAATATCATAAGAGGTATTGTGCCATTATTGGCAGGTCACTCGCAGCATCTGAGAAAATTCCATGCTCCACGGTCTTCAGGTAACTTCCTTGTCTTCACGTACAATTTTTCTGTTCTGATATCGTCCATCAATTATAGCCTCTTTTGCATCCTCTCTCTCTTTCCTGCCACCATACATTCTCGTACATCCCTCATGATGTAGTTCCTTCTTAGACAATGTCCCAACCAGTTTCTCTTCCCCTTTCGTTTCCCGCTCGACCCAGTTAATTCTCCCCATTCTTCTCCACACTCACATTTCGAAAGCTTCCAGTCGTTTTTCATCATTTTTGCGTAATGTCGATGTTTCTGACCCATACAGTACAATATTCCACATGAAGCATTTTATGAGTGTTTGTCGCAGCTCTATATTCAAGATCCCCAAAATATTTTTTCTGTCTTCCTAAAGGCTTCTTTCGCCATTCCTGTCCTTGCTTTTATTTCACGTTCGCACTTCATATCATCACTAATAATAGTACGGTGGCTCAGTGGTAGAGCGCTTACCTTTGATACGTGTGGTTCTTGGTTCGATCCCCGGCCAAGTAAGTTTATAATAGACAACATCGTGTCTGTGCGTTTTCTCAGGGAACTCCCGTTTACTCTCACTTTGTCATTCCATCATCATTCACTTGCTTTAATCCTTGTCTCCCTTAGCCTGATGGGCATAAACTGAAAGATTTAATTTCATTTTTGGGCCGCGGTGGCTCAGTGGTCCATGGTGCATGGGGTCCCAGGTTCAAACCCTGCTCCCACCAAGTGAACTTTGTGGTGGACAGACACCGTGTGCGTGGGTTTCCTCTGGATTCTCCCGTTTCCTCCCACTTTCTTCATTCCACCATTTCACTCATTTCTCATCTTCACCGTCTCCTTCAGCCTTTCCGGCATAACCGTGGGAAGTAAAACTCAAAAATTTCATTTCATTTCATTTTAATTTCATTTTTATTAGTCTTCGACATGGTTCCATTGACTTGACACGTTTATGCCAAAGTTCTGGTTGTTTAAAAGTTTCTGTCCTGGAAGAGTCCATTGGTGCATTTTGCAGAATGTTTCGGAAAGCACGGTCCAGTTCCTCATTGTTGATGTGTGTCTTTCATCGCATCTGTTCTTTCATAAAGCCATACAAATGGTAGTCTGATGGAGCAGATCACAACGGTAAAGAATGTGGGAAAACTTCCCACCCAAATTTGGCAACCCCATCCTTCATTTGCTGTGAATGTAGCCTAATGTTGTCATGTTAAAGGATGGCCTATTTCCTCTCCGGACATATCTTATATATTGTAAGCGGCAGTTTCTAGAATGTGTTAATATAGTGTGCAGCATTGACAATTTTTTCCGAAATGAGAATGATTAACAACCTCCATGACTGATGGCATGGTCTTCTTCTTTTTTTTCTTCTGCATTGTCGAATTTTACTACTCCATGGAATGGATTTTCGTTTCAGGCGTGTAGGGGGCACGGTGGTTCAGTGGTAGAGCGTTCATATCTGTTGCATGGGATCCCTGATTTGATCCTAGCTCGCGCCAAGTGGGTTTTGTGGTGGACAAACAGTGTTCGTGGGTTTTCTTGGGGTTCTCCCGTTTCGTCCCACTTTATTCATTCCACCATTGCATTCATTTCTTATCAGTACAGTCTCCTTTAGCCTAGTCTGTATGGCCGTGAGACATAAAACTGAAAGATTTTATTTTTCTCCGGCTTGTAGTGATAAAAAATGGGGAGGGGGGGTTTCCTAGCCAATAATCAAACAACGCATCACTCTCTGCTTAGTATTTAATCACAAGTTTCATGGAAACAAGTTTGTTTTGCGTGTTAATATTTGATCTGTAAGAGCAAGGCGTACATGTCTGTAACACACATTCCGGTAGCCTAGTACGGTAATCAGTTCCTGGATAGTGCCATGTCATGTGTGCAAGTTCCCTAACAGAAATCGTGTGGTGTTTATTTGGATGAGTTTCTGCATACCAGGTTCTTGAGTGGAGGCTCAAAAATGAAAATCTTTACTTTAGCATCCCACGTTATGCTTGTTAGGCTGAAGGAGACGGATGATTAAGGCAAGTGAATGATGGAATAATTGGTGGAATGATAATGTAGGAGGAAACGGGAGTAGCTGACAACCTACGGACACGATGTTGTCCTCCACAAACTGACTTCGCCGGAGATCGAACCAGGGACCACACACGAACACACCAGAAGTAAACGCTCTACCACTGAAACACTGTGACCTCTAGTAGAGACTCGAGTGGTCTCTGCGCGGACGATCTTCGATGTGTGTGTTTCTATCCTTAAAATTCTTAACTCATCTTCTAACGCTTCTGCCATGCACTGTTTACTTTCTGTAACCGAATATGAATGTATGCCGCAGAAACTTTTTTTCGACCAGAAATTCAATTATTCCATGCTGGCAATTTTGTTGCTGTTTTGTTTTTGTTTGGCGAGGTTTAGCATCACTTTAGATCATCGAGGCTATATGAGACGTAGACGTACACTTTAAGATGCAATCCGAACTACCATAATGGATTCAAATATTAGTGCTTTCTCACCAGAAATCTAAACCGAGACCACATACATCAAAGATGCACGCGTTAGCCACTATATCAGTAGAGAAGGCTGGCGAAACGACTGGCTACTGTGCACCTGTACTGCATCGGTTATGTCACTCTAAAGTCTGCTTTTCATCAGATGATTCCACCTACCCTATGCAACACATCGCTCTACATCTTCATTTGCACTTGAAATAAATAGAACCATCATGGGTTCCAGTGCGGACTTCGCACATCTGTTATATCCAATTTTTGAATATTTGAATAATATATCTTTGAACAATGAAATATCCTTAATCTCTTTATCATGATTTGGTACGTGAAATTGGTCTTGAAATCTATCTCCAAAATGGTTCAGCTGGCAATTTAAAAAATGACATGAAGTTAGGAAGACAACAAATTGATGTCACTTGAATTACATTCAATTATTTAAGCTGTTTTATTCTATTCTTTGTTTGTCGCGAGACGAAAGACTAAGAATATTCTTGAAATGCATTTTTTCTTACCCTTTGGCTACCTCTTTGTCCCATTTTATACTTACTGTGAAGGGTTTGCTAGAAAAAATCGAATGAGGTTTGCTTATTTTTCTCTTGATTGTTTGACGTTTTTAGAATTAAGTTCACGTATTTTATTCATAACCATACAATTCAAAACGAGGAACATGAGGAACATAGGGAGTAATTCGGTTAGATTTTTGCTTCAACTCACCAGGCCTCTAGTCATTGTTATATAAAGAATGACATACATTAGGAATCTCCTTTGGGATCCCTTCTTTTTTCCTATTTATTAATGATCTGCCTGATAAAAGTAAGTATTTTATTACATGCCGATAATTTAACATTATTTTAATACTAAATAGTGAGTATGGTAACTATTTACTACAGAGATATTTAGATATTGTTATTATCGAGTTACTGAAAGATTACCTCTGACATAATTGCACATGTTGTAAACAAAACGAGAGGAAGGATTCTTCACCAATCACAGCAGTATTCTTTCACGCTGTTGCTAGGCAACGAACGTCACTGACCGCGCTGTTGCCGGTAGTTAAGACGACTCGTTAAATGTCTTAAATTTGTCACCAGAGCTGCTATCTCTGTTACGGAGCCTCTGGCAACAGCGCCTCCAGTACTCCACGTGCTCTACCCAACTGTTTAAAGCCACCTTTCCTTGCGCACACAGTAGTGTATAGTGTAAAAGTAACTTATTAAAAATAAATTGTAAAAAAAAAAGTAAATATAGGTCATACTAACAAAACTCAGTACTATGTAAGCTAAGGTGACCAGACGTACTGATTTTCGATGTACAGTACTGTTTTTCAAAGAGCTGACCTGCGTATTGTGAAGACGCCTAGAAATGTCCTTTTTTTAAATGTCCTGCGAAATGTCCTAAGTTAACTTATTACCAATATTTTAATGTTTCATTCTTTATTCACAACATTTTGGATCACAGGCACTCTTTCGTTGAATGATTAATCGCTGTGTTTAACACTCCTCAAAAGATTATGAAAGGAGAACAATCAACAAACTGTTGATTTGCAATACATATTTACTGAGAAGGCCTTGTTGAGATATCGGTAAAGTAGAAATGATTTCTACTTCAAGTTACGACAGTGACGCTAACCAACTTTAGTAGAAGTTACTTCCTGGAGGTCTAAATTTTCCTTCGTTGCTCTGAAAATAGCTTTAAAAAAGTATTTAGCCCTACACAAAGTTTCATTGTACTTTCATAGAAATAAACCATTTTGTCATTCATCAAAGTATTGTGAGTTATGTTGAATTCCTTCAATATTTTTGTTCGGTATTTTTCTTTTTAACAAAAATGAATGATTAACTTCAGATTAAGGTTAAATGAAATAAGGACTTGCATATTGCCGACGCAGTAAACTATGATATACTGTTATATTTATGTCCTAGTTTTCGCTTGTCAGAATCTGGTGACCCTAACGTAAGCAAATCTGTAGTTAATGGAGTAACATTGTATAAAGCTGAACAAATGAAAGTTTTAGGTATAGTGTTTGACAGAGACATGCAATTCAGCTGCCATATTACTGATATAGTCCAAGAAACAAGAAGAATACTAGGGTTAATTTTCAAACAATGGTCTGATTTAATAATGCCAGCTTATATGTATTTTTATATAAGATACTTGTAAAATCAAGACCAGTTATTTGGTGTAGTTACTTGGAATAGCATATGTACAATATTGTCAAACAAAATTGAGTCAGTCCAAAAACATTTTATTGGGGTACAATGTCGTAAAATGAATAGATTATTACTCATGTAGTTGTGAATACTGGAATCAATTTTGGGGATTACAGGCATTAAGTGATAGGAAAGAACTTGTTGAAAGATATTTTATTCACAAAATACTAGACAATAGAAATCATAGTGAATACTGCTTACATAATATAGGTATAAGAGTGCCAACATATAATATAAAAAATGGATCAACATTTGATCCCTTGAACCCAAAATTTGTAAGTTTAAAAAGAATGGCCAATTCTTTAAATCTAATTTGAAGCATCTATTTTCAATCATTACAAAAGTATAAATTTTAAAGTTCGACAAACTTTATTATTTGTAGTATTTTTGACGATGTATCTATTTTGAGGTTTAAAAATATTTGGTATTAATTTGACAAGGAATTACTATTTAACCCGATACTATTCTATTTTATTACTTTTTATTGTTTCAGTAGGTAATATGTTATAGGTTACATTATATGCAGTGTGTGTTTTCTTTTCTGATCAAGTGTTGAATTTTTGCTATTAGTCTGTTCATTGCATAGAAATCTTCTTCTTCTTCTTTTTCTTCTTCTTCTTCTTCTTCTTCTTCTTCTTCTTCTTATTATTATTATTATTATTATTATTATTATTATTATTATTATTATTATTATTATTATTATTATTATTATTATTATTATTATTATTATTATTATTAACCTAATTAAATTGCAAGTGCATGACTAATTCAAATACCTATATAATTTCTATTACACAATTTTTAAACCTAGTTAAACGCTTAAGCTTGAGCAGATAATTATCTTCGAAAGTTAATGGGAACGATGATCTGTGAAATGCATATAGTTTAATTACAAATTATTCGAATATCCAACAACTGTTTGAATATTAATATTTGAATAAGTAATGATTATTCGGAAAATTTTCTAACAACACTAGTATCAACTATTTTTATTTAAAAATTGAGCATGTTATAAATACCATACACAACTATTGAATTATTCTTTTTTTCTTCTTCTTTTAGAATGATGTTATAGAGCCTGCTGATTTCACATTTGATAAGTTTTATGCTCTCTATCACAAGATCTGTCCGCGGAATGATATCGAAGAACTCTTCCAGTCCATGTAAGTAATAGCATTTTAAAATAAAATTATCACACATGAATATAACAAACTAATACATAACATAGTCTTAGTACCGGAAAAGAAATTGCTAAGAAACACATCGTAGTAGTCAAATCCACAATTTTATCAATGTGCAAATGAAACTTGTACCAACCTTCAAGAAAGCAAGTGCGATTCTTGATATTGTGATGAATTGTAACTATTCACAAGAGGAATTTTATCATCGCATTGCGTAAAAGTGAAGATAATGAAGTAAAAAGAATGAAAAGATAAGCAGGAGAGAAATCCATGTTTTAGAAAATTCGCTGCAAGACATTATATTAATTGTACTCCCATCTTCCCTATTTCTTGGATTTTTAAAGTTTTGTTAATTATGTAATATTAATTTGCAAAATACTTTAAACCAGTGGTGACCAATTTAAAATGATCTGAGGGCCAGTGAAGTTCAGAAAAACTTTGGGGGCGGGGGATCAGGCGGATTACAAATAAGTAAATAAAAATAAACGTACGTCAATGACAATTTAAGAACATTATTGTTAAAATGTTTTAAAGAACGAGTATTGATTTTAATGGGAACAGTGAAGTTTGTCAAATGTTACTTTACAAGTGTTTGAAAGAAAAATCACACATTTTAAATTTTTACGTGATGTACGGGTGAAATTACTTGCGGACCACCATTTGGCCATCACTGCTTTAGAAATTTTTCTATTACTTTGGGTGTATTCTTTAAGATAAAAAGTTATTTATTGTATTTTATGGCATATAAATGTCTAATTAAAATTACTTTTAATTATAAAATATACAAGTTCATAAGAGCAAAAAATGTGGATTTTAAATGTATTCTGTTTTGCTTAACTGTACCCCGCTCGCCTGTTATTTACATTGTCAAATGAGAGTTCCCTAAAATTGACTGAGGTTTGGTCATAGTGTACGAGTGAATAATGTGTGCTTGTTATTTTAGCGCTTTCTATCATTTCTGTATATAACAATGGAAGAAAAAATACAAGAAAGAAACAAAAGATGAAATATAGTAATGTAGTCAAAAAAACAATGGATTTTCAACAAAGAATCACACATGTTTCGTGTGCTATCCTGAAACAAGAGACATATAGTTATTATACGTGTATTATAAATAGTATGAGCGTAAAGACTATCTGTCACCAGTAGGAAAAGACAACAATTGTTCCAATCTGTTAGTTAACAGTATAATTTACATGTTCAAAGAGAGCCGCGGTGGCTCAGTCGTAGAGCGTTCACTTCTGGTGCATGGAGCCCGTGGTTTGATCCCAGCTCGCGCCAAGTGAACTTTGTGGTGGAAAAACACAATGGGCGTGGGTTTTCTCGGGGTTCTCCTGTTTCCTCCCACTTCATTCATTCTACTATTGCATTCATTTCTCATCATAACAGTCTCCTTTAGCGTAGCCCGCGTAACCTTGGGACGTAAAACTGAAAGAGTTCATTTCATTTTTACTACGTGTTAAGTATACAAATAATTTCTTTGAGCAAAACTTAAACCCACAAACATATTACAGTATTTTTCTCGGCTCAATATGACTTATCGACATATATTATCGACTTATTTTTCGTGTTCCGAGGTTTTCTGAGTCTCATCCTCTAAAGTTGTTCCATATCAGACCAAAGCAATCCATGAGAAAAATTACCTCATTTGAATAACATAAAATTGTATCTCAAGTGAGCTTAAATTTTCAATGCATTTACAATATATAATATGAGGTAAATACGCCTTGAAAGTTTAGAACAGCTGGAAGGAGTGATACCATATCTTGGATAAGGGTAATGAAGATAGCACCGCATCTATTACTGTATAGTACAATCATGGCGACCATCTTGAAGTGAGCCAGCTTGAATTCAGGTCCAAAATGTTGGATAGGAAGAGGTAATGTGACATGTTTTGGGGTGCTTTTCACCACGAACACATATCTGACGTTATTTGCTAACGTAACTGTAATCATTTAATAGTTATTACCTTCATAATAGGGTGATTCTTTATAGGATTTATAACTTTATAACAAAGTAGTTTATTGGAACCACATACAGAGTTAGTTAGTATGTCATTATACTACAAAACACTTCAAGTTTTTTGTGACAAATCCATTATGGCTCAATGTGTATACCTGCGGTCATCCTGGACACATCCCAACGAAAGTCGATTTCCTGCTAAACAGTAGCCAGCGTTTCGGGGGTAACATCCGCGATGGCCGTTGTGATACGATATTTCAGTTCATTAACATTATCAGGTAGGGAAGGGGTGTGCATTTTATCTTTCACAAACCCCCACAGAAAGAAGTCAAGTGGCGTGTAATCTGGAGACAGTGGCGGCCAGCAATTGGTCCATCACGATCTATCCACTTATCTTTGAAACGCTGATAAAGAAATTTCCTTACGTCTATCAGGTAGTGCGGTGGGGCGCCATCTTGCCATCATAAGCGTCCATCATGGTCACCTTCATCTGTGGAACAAAGTAGTTCTGGAGCATATCAAGATAGGCGATGCCGGTGATGGTGCTCTCAGCAAAGAAGAATGATCCATACACCTTTGCTCTGGAAACAGCGCAAAACACGTTCACTTTGGGGCTGTCACGAACCAGCTCCATGTGCGCATTTGGATTTTCCGTGCCACAAATACGACAATTGTGTGTGTTGACTCGACCGGAAAGGTGAAAAGTTGATTCGTCACTGAATACTACATTCTTCAAGAATGACTCATTACCACTAATGCGTTCCAACATGGTGACACAGAATTCATGTCTGGTATATTTATCCGCTTCACTCGGTGCTTGAACCAAGGCAGTCTGTATGCCTTCATGGACAAATGTCCACGCAATACACGCCAAACAGTGGTTTGAGGGATACCAGTTTCTGGTGATGCATTTCGTGTAGATTTTCGAGGACTGTGGATAGAACTCTCCCTAACTGCTTCTACCACATCGTCAGTGATGGGTGAGCGCCCGGAGCCTTTGTGTGTCGCACAGAACAACCTCTTTCAACAAATGTCTGGTGCCATTTGTACACTGTTGGTCTGCTGGGTTGTTCCTTGCCGTATTGTGTGCAAAACTTACTCTGTACACTCGTTGTTGATTTCGTTTCTTCAAACTAAAACACGCACATAGCTCTTTCCCCACCAGTGAAAGCCACCATTTTCAACGACTGACCGGTGGCTCCGTGTGTGGTCAACTCGGCAAATACTCACTACGTGAGTCAAACTTGAAGTATTTTACAGTATAATGACATATAAACCAAGTCTCTTTGTGGCTTCAATAAAGAATTATAACTGATTGAACTTGTAAACCCTATAAAGAATCATCCTGCACATATATTTATTAACTTACAATTGTCTTTCCAAACTTACAAGGTATCTTTACCTCATATTGTGTATTGTAAATGCATTCAAAACTTGTCACTTGGGGCAACATATAATATTATTCAATTGAGGTAATTTATTTTAATGGGTTACGTAGTCTCATTTTAGTGGTGAAACTTAAAAAAAAAAAGAAAAAGAACAAAAAACAGTCATAAGTTGAAAAAATAAGGACCACCCTAATTTATATGTAGTTAAACAGAAGTTAAAATTTGAGAATTAATTTTAGTCTAAATCTCATTGTCATGTCGTTTTGATTGTGTCGTAACGAAAAGTTTAATGGGGATATAATTCAGTTTTACCTTGGTAAATTGCATAATTCTCGCAGAGTATCAATTTTAAGTTTTTTTTTTTTAAAAAAAAAAAGAAAAAGAATTAATTCTTCATTTTCTCGAATTTCTTTATTATTTGTTCTTAATGTACTTTTACTTACATCTTAAGCTCGGAAGAGCCGAAGCAAATAAACCCATAAACTAGAATTTTATACTTGATCAATACTGGGATGTATACCTACTTTTGGGCCACCCTATATAAGCTTCTACTTTCATACATATCATTTCGTTCAAGTCAGTAAATTCTATCGATTCGTATTTGCTCATACGATGAATAAATAAATAAATAAACTAAAAAATAAAAATCTGTTAAATGCTAATAATGTTGTAGATTTGTTTCTTTGTTTCATTCTGTTTTCTTTCTTTCAGATCTCAAGGCAAGGCTGATTACATCGACGTCCAGCAGTTCATTTATTTCCTCAACGAAAAGCAGCGAGATCCACGATTAAATGAAATATTGTATCCTCTCTACGACGAGAAAAGAGCAGCAGAAATTATTCATACGTATGAACAGAACGAAGAACTTAAAAATGATAGTAAGTAAGCTATTTTGTATCTGTTACTAAAAAACTAGTTCATAAAATCTTTTGTTTTATCAGGAAATATGTAACTTAATCCTTTTTTATAATTTATTTACAGAGAAGTTAAGCAAAGACGGGCTCATCAGATATTTAATGTCGGATGAAAATGCTCCAGTATTTTTGGATCGCCTTGATATCTATATGGACATGGACCAGCCCCTTGCCCACTATTATATTAATTCCTCACATAATACATACCTCATAGGCCGACAGTTCGGTGGAAAGTCATCTGTTGAAATGTACCGTCAAGTATTATTAGCTGGTTGTAGGTACGTAAAATCACTAGTTTGTTTCTCATTTAAATTATCTCTGTAAAATACAAGAATGTTATAATTTACTGTTTAAAGTCATTATAATATAACTATGAAACATACATATGTAGTGTTGTTCTATTAATTTAGATTAATTGAAGATCTATCTGTAATAAGGCATGTAAAGAGAATCCATTCACTTTGAGAAGTGTTTGAAAGTGCTTCACATATTTTGTATGTATGGCTTTATAAATATAAGTGCAGAAACACGAATACTTGTAATTGGTTACACACACATACATACGAATTCATTTGGACTAAAACAGTACAAACATACTTTAATTCATTAATTTAGATGGTCACATAAGTACTTATAAGTTGATGTGCTTCCTTATTTCTCAAACACAATTAAAATCTGACCAATGGAAACATTTATTAGTAGTTGCGGCAGTATATGCTTTATCAATCACATTATCTTAGTGTGGCTGATGAAGGCAATGAAATATTGCCAAAACTGTAACACATATTAATAATAATGAGTATTTGCTTTCGCCATAAATTTATACGTAATTTCGAAGCTACAATGAGCAGCAATCGAGTGTTAACTCGTATGATAATTGCGAAAAATGTTATTCTAATAAAAATCTATTCTGATATAAAATATTCTGATAAAAATATAACGAGACTATATGATACATGGACCTGCAGCTTAACGTGGGATCCGAGCAACACGAGATTTCGTCGGGAATGAACCCTGGTCTTCCGCGCCAAAGGCGCATACGCCAACTACATAATTATCTGGGAGCTTTTTAACAATACCTCCCGTCAAGCTACCAAAAACACAAAGCTATTTCACGAAAAAAGTATTTTTAAGAACTAAATAATTACACACAAGAATTTTGGTATATTTTTTAATTTGTACAATCTTTTGATAAAAAATAAATAAATAAACTTCTCAGTGATGAGTACCGTTAACTGAGACAAACCATTGTATTATAAAATATTGGGGAATGATATACTCTCTTTAGTTAAAGCGAATTTGTGGTAATAGATGAGTCGGGCATTTCTGAAGGTAAAATTCATTTAAGGATATAATTAAATAAAGAAACTAGAAATGCAGTTATTCTGGAGCTAGAAAAGTGGTACACTTTATGAAAAGTAGAATAAAATATATTTACCAGAAAACACTTCTTGGTTGGTTGGCATGGTCAAGAGATATAAGGCATCAAGTTGGCAATTGCAAGACCCCCACTCAGGACACCTATTACGTATTAACATTTCTTCTTTTATCATTAATTGCCAACATTTACTATAGAAATGCTGAAAAATGTATTTGTTCCTATCCTTGAACCATAGTATAATTTTGTGCGTTCATCGATGTATCGTATGCTGAAAGTAATCGATGCGAACATTTTGAGTGGTTATTTCAAGAGTTACAGTGTTCATTTTAGTCTGTTTGAAAATTATACTGATGCTGATATTGTTTTTCTTCTTGTTGTTGTTGTTCTTCAGATGCGTAGAATTGGATTGTTGGGACGGTAAAGGAGAAGATGAAGAACCCATTATTACTCATGGAAAAGCAATGTGTACAGATATAATATTTAGGGTAAGTTGGCCGATTTTCAGTTATTTCTGTAACATTATACAATGATATCTTTCATTTTTGACAAGGGGTGCATACTAAATCTTAATAATCATGAGAAAATTAAGTTGAATGGAAGGAATCATTGAAAGTAGTCACTAAAATTTAAGATGATGTAGTTTTAAGATGGATGGTTACAACAAATTTAACTGTTAAAGAAAAAAAAAAGTTTTCTGAGTGGACAGCTCTTCTCGAAAGAAAGTGCAAACATTGTATTACTAGGATTGATTTTAAAGACATTGCATTGAAATTACATCGAGGGGAAACCGGTGAAAGTAAAACGCCCCATTAAACCAGTTTGAAGTAGCTTACGAATATTGAATAAAATCTCAAGATAGCATTAAAAGAATAAGTTACCTACGCGTTATTTATAATTTTATAAAATAACAATTAGAAATAAGAAAGGCCTGGTGAGATACGTGACAAGTCAGCTACTTGCAACTCGTACATTAAAATAATTTATATTGTATATTGTTTATTCCATTAAAAAATAATTATTTATTGCAACAATAAGTAGTAAGAAAATCAGAAGTTTTATCTCGTTCATTAAGGTAATTCTTAGGAAAAAAAGAACTGTCGTGATAGTATTCGATACGTGCAAACGTATACTTCCAAGAAAGTAGGCTGTTATCTAAAAGATATAACATAAAATATTTGTTGAATAGAAAAGCTATTGACACTATATTTTTAGTTGACTGATTTTCTTAAATCTTCTGACGAATAGAAGACTAAATAGGCGTACTTAAGTTCCAGCAGACGAAGTTCTCTCTACTTCCATTTTCATTTTTTATGTAGGATAATTTATCCGTACAACCTGATCCGTATCTCATTAGGGTTAATGATTTTATTTTATTTATTTCTAACTCAATGCACTTTCCTATTGTATGCTGCCGAGAGGTTCGAATTTTTCCCTTTTCCACTCCTAGTTTCAAATTAGGAGCTCCTCTCATATTGCTTTTTAGAAATCTGAAATTACGATTTTTATTCCCAATTGATGAGTAGAAGGATGTTGTATTCGTTACTTAATTTTTAAATACACAAATAAGTCCTGATTAGTGTAGCCCAACGGAGAATATAAATACATTTTTAAAAAAAGCACAGGCATCCTTCAGGGCTAAATTTTCCAAATGTAACACGCATTTAAGAAAGGTGCTTCTGTTTGATGATTAATGGAAGAGTAATGAAGAACCCTTTGCAAATTGACTACCAAAATTTTGGTCCTGCATATAGATAATTGAAAACCTTAAGTTCTTTTATGTGTTAGTGATTCTGACTTGTACTACCAGAGTTGAGTATCACATTAATTGTCACAAACTTCTTGTTCTGCGAATCTCTAGTTCGTCTCTAAATTCAACATTCCACCCAATTTGTCAGGGTTTCCATATCTAGTTTGTCTTGCAGTTGCGGGCCAATGATTCCATCACTGAAGTGAAGTAACAAATTGTCGAAATGTATTAATACTTTAAAAAATTGGTGTATTTTCTGAAGTCTGCCAGGGAAACTTGGAAGTTTTCCTCTATATGTTTTCAATATTTTCTAAGCAGTGACGTTTAATTTCGATGCTGTAATTATATGCAGCCTTTTTAGATGTTATGAAGATTAGTATTTTTTTAAAGGCATTTTGTAGATTAGTATTTCCTAATATATCTATTTATGTTATATATTGTGTTGTTAGTTAGGGGGTCGCGGTGGCTCAGTGGTAGAGCGTTCTTTTCTGGTGCTTGGGGTCCCGGGCTCGATCCCACCCCCCGCCAAGTGAACTTTGTGGTGGAAAAACACTATGTGCCTGGGTTTCCCCGGGGTTCTCCCGTTTCCTCCCACTTTCTTCATCCCACCATTTCATTCATTACTCATCATCACCGTCTCCTTCAGCCTAACCGGCATAATCGTGGGACGTAAAACTCAAAGATTTCATTTCATTTTTTTTTTTTGTTGTTGTTGTTAGTTGCTTACAATGTTGCCATATATAATCATAGTGGAACAAAATACGGTGTATAATGAAAAATATCCAAACAAAAATAAATTTTGAGTTGATTTAAAATTTACTTTTTCTTTTAATTTTCAGGATGTTATCTACGCGATTAGAGACACCGCTTTTGTGACGTCCGAGTATCCTGTGATCCTTTCTTTTGAAAACCATTGTACTATAGCTCAACAATACAAGCTTGCTAAATACTGTGATGAAATTCTTGGTGATTTGTTGTTGAAGGAACCTTTGCCAGATTGCCCCGTATGTATTGTATAACATTTTTCATAATTTGAAATTTGTATTAGTGGTGGTATTATATGAATGTTAGAGTAGTATGTGTATGGTATTGATGATAATAACAATGGTACTGATACATATTTCCCGAAGATTAAATCTTTAAAAAAATATACAAACACTAAAAAAGCACTAATAAATTAATAAAGAATTTTTGGTCTATATTAGTTAAAATGAAATAAATAAATAAATAAATAAATACAGGAAAAACAATAATCATAAAGGATCTTTAGCCGTACACATTGATACAAGAAAGAATGTGATAGTAGGTTAACTTCTTTATAGTAAGAAACGTCAGATAGAAGCACTGGAAGTGAATAAAGAAATTACTGAAAAATATGACTCAGAGTATAGTCAAATAATAAAAGTGTTTGTGTCAAGTGTTGAATATTATATTGATAGTATTATTAGGAATAATTCAGAATTATTTCTTGACAGCAAACATTCACCACTTTTTCTTGTCTGAAAATGTGCAGACATTCGAAGTATTCCTGTCTTCGGACATAATTTTGTATTGGAAAGCGCAATGAAGGACTTCTTTTGTTTTATAGGGTTTTAATTACCGAAAAAGGTTGGTCACGCCTCAGAAAGTTGCACTTTTTCTTTAACTAGAGATTTGTAAGTGTCACGAAATCTTTAAAGAATTATTTGATTGTCTCACTGGAAGTGCTTTATGGTCTAATTTAAAAATTAAGAAATTTTAAAATTATTTAGGTTCTTATATACACTTTAGTTTTAGTGGGCACAAGATAATGATTGAGTAACAGAAAAATCGAAGACCGAATGCTCTAAGTATTCAGTTGTCAGTTTCTTATGTTTCTGGTGCTTTTTATCCCTTGAGCTCAACAGCTCTTCCGTCTGCCGTCAATGTGTAGAAGAAATCGACAACGTTGCACTAAAGGAAAAAAAAAGCACTAAAAACAGAAACATAGTTGTTCTATTGTAGTTCAATTGATCAAACATTCGTTCGGCAGGCAAGAGATTGGGATTTAACTGCACTGTTAGATTTCTGTATTGTTGTATTAAAGGGTTTACATTTCTATAATTTCCACTTCCCTTCTTTTGTCTTCCTTGTTATATTGGAGTTACGCAATTGCGACAACTTATTGTAATTTCAATTACCGAAAGATATAGTTGTAAAGCATAAAAAAAAAAAAAAAAATATTTTAAAAAATCCACACACATGCCATTTTAAACAATGTTGTAACTTTACCAATGTTTATCATATCTCCGGAAAGATTTGAGATACCAATTTGCAAAAGTATTAATTTACCTACTTTTGAAAACGATCAAATTTTCAATCCCATATAACTTCATTCCTATTTATTCGAAATGCATCATATCATGACCATGGTATCTAACTCTAAAGTACTTTAGATGTGCATTGCCCTGTCCATCTCAGCTGTACTGTTAGTGTGAAAGAGGCTACCAAAATTTGGAAGTTGATATTACCGCAGTGCCCTCAGTTTACAACTCTGAATAATAAATATGATATTGTAAGTTTTCATTTGACATGCAGATTTGAAATATGTAATAAACTGACGTAGTGCTGTTTGAAAAAATGTTGAATTGGCAACACTGTTTATCTTGTTGGTACTGTAGAGTAATATGACGGCTTCCCACTATCGATGTTTGCGTTGTAGAAAATGTCAGCGTTTTTAATGTATTGGTTTGGAAGGTACATTGATGACCGGATCAGAATCTGTCGTCTTCCAGGGCCACTTCTGCTCTAGACGTGCATAGCACAATAGGATGATAATATGCCGGTAGGGATACGATTATCACTTCGATAACATTTACGTGGTCATCCATGGAACCAATATACGTGTGGAACGCACCACAACAGCTTCTAGCTATCGGCTGTGCTGATCATGTACACCCATTCATGTTGGCCCTATTTTGAGCTGGAAATGGAATCTTTCAGCAGGACAACGGTCCTTGTCACAAGTCTAACGTTGTGCTGCAGTGGTTCGAGGAGCATAGTAGTGAATTTCAGTTGCTGCAATGGCCTTCAAACTCACCCGATTTTAACCTAAGTGAACATGTTGAAATGTCATTGAATGTCAGATCAGAGCTCATCGCTCTCCTCCGCAGAATTTACAGGAATCATGCGACTTGTGTGTGCAGCTGTGGTGCACCATTCCTCCAGCCACCTACCAAGATCTCACTACTTCGATGCCGATCCGCATTATCGCTGTCCTGCGAGAAAAAAGGTGGACATATCAGGTATTAGATAGGTGGCATAATGTGCTCGGCTAGTGATTGTATACTGTATGCAGATGATACACTATCAATGGATGTTAACAAGAATCTGCAATCACTAAAACAGTGTAATGTAGAAACGTTAAATCAGACACATATGACTAGAACAAAACAAAAACCACATAAAACAGAAATGATGTCGATCAAAAATGTTAAGTAGTCTTTAGTAAATGTTGCGATCCTACCACTTTTTTTTTTTTTTTAACTGTTCTGAACGTTTTACTTTTGAGCGGGATATTATAATGGAGTAATACGATATATTGTAGTATGTTCAGGATAATTTGTGATGATTTTAATATCAGAATTAATATACATAATTTCAATACAAGAATAATAGAAAACTTGCATTGTCTTGAATCTAAAACTCAGAGCAGTTGCAACACTATTTAATTGTTACCTTAATGCCATTGAAGGAATTTCAAGTACTTCAGCAAAATTTTTAGAATTACTTTATCAGCAAACCATTGTATGCATAATACGTGTTTTTTTTTAAAAAAAAATATAGGACTTTTTAAATAGACAAAATAATGTTATTACATATAATTACTGAATTATTTCACATGCCAGCATTTAGTCATATACAATACCAATACGGTACTAATGTACTGTATATGCATTAGGCTATATATTGTCTTTAGTAAGTTTACTTCTGTAATGTTGGACTACTTCTCGTCGTCCTCTTTTACTGTTCTATGTAAGGAAGCCAATTGCCACAATCTCTTGCCTAACTACTAATAAACTGTTATTGAACTAATTAAGATAAGATTTCATTCAGTCTTGTTAATTGGTATTAGAAGCTTGAGGTTCCTTTTCGGCAGCTAGGCTACCTGAATCCTTGACAGACTAGTTAAATGTGGCATCTGAATTACATTTTCTCCTATCGGAAATGTAATCTGAAGCTTTCGTGAGATAAGCAAGACCACTAACTATTTAGCGACGAGAGAGTTGTAAAATATACATATCATAGATAGACATATAGGGTGTTTTAAACCACCGACAACATTTGGGAGGTGATTCCGGACACCAAGATAAGACAAAAAGTATAGATCAACCTGGGTGCACAAATGCTTCCTTTCAGAGTTATAGGCTGCCAAAAACATGAAAAAATTAACTTTAAAGGTCCATAGCTCCAAAACTGTCGGACCTACCGCAGTCGCAACAAGACTTCACTTAGGAACTGGTATGTGCCCCATCCAAATATCCGTGTTTCAGAATCTGAAGGTACTCAAGCAACAATTTGTATAGAGATAGTTTGTGAGTACTTCAAATTATATGCCCGTTGCCAAACTCCCTCTATAAAAATTGTTGCGTGGGTACCTTAGAATTCTGAAACATGGATATTTGGATAGGGCACATACTAGTTCCTAAGTGAAGTGTCTTGACCCAACTATGGTAGGTCGCATAGTTTTGGAGCTATGAACCTTTAAAGGTAATTTTTTCATGTTTTTGGCAGCCTAGGAACTCCGAAAGGAAGCATTTGTGCACCAAGGTTGGTCTGTCTTATTTTGGTGTCAGGAATCACCTCCCAAACGTTGTCGGTGTTGGTTTGAAACACTATTGATACATATATATAAGATACGGATATATAGATATATGAGGCTGATTCAGTTTGCAGAAGGGCATTTTGAAGAGAAATCTCATGTTTGTATTTGGGCAGATACGCTTATTTTGTTGTATAGTGTAAAATATTTATTATGTTGATTAGGTATTACGATATATATGTATATAATTCTTTTTGGATTAGCTCGAGGCAGGTGTTCCCTTGCCATACCCAAGCCAGCTTAAAAAGAAAATTTTAATTAAAAACAAACGATTGAAACCAGAGGTGGAAAAAGTAGAGTTGGAGTTGTTTAACCAAGGACAATTTGTGATAGCTGAAGACGAAGAGAAAGAAGACGCTTCGGCGCCTGTTCCTACAACGGACGACAAAAAGGTAAGCAAAAAACGCAACCGTTCATATACTGTGCATGGAATATTTAAAAAGAAGAGTAAAAACTTAAATTGGAATGTGCTACTTTAAAACAAAAAAGCATGATTAAAAGAAGCAAATGATTATAACTTTTTTAAAAGATGCTTGTGGGAGGCTGGAAGAGCGAAGCGAAGAGATAATAATGTAAATGATAATATATTACTATTGTTAATTGTTTTATCGGTAGTTCTATTTGCAAAATTAGTGTACCTAATTTGAACAGAAAATCAGAAATAATAATAATAGTAAAAATTCTTGAAAGGAAAAAAAAAAAGCTTTAATGATTATATCAAAACTTAATTAAAATGGAACTCCAGAACTCGCTCAGTCCATTTTGGCACTTTTTATACTTAACGAGTGGCTTTGCACTGAATGCAGTTCTGTGTATAGTAGGTCTTACTTGTGTGTATCGTATTAAGATTCGGAATGTGTGTGTAAGCTGCCTTATTCCAGAGTGAAGGGCATATAATAATAATAATAATAATAATAATAATAATAATAATAATAATAATAATAATAATACAGTGTGTCCGTAAAGTTGCGCAACCCAAAGTTTGGTTGCATATATCTTTTGAACCAAGAACGGTAAAGACCTGAGACTTGAAACAAATATAAGCGTGTTCCATGTAGATATTTTTGAGATCATGACCAATGTTGGAATTGGTAACGTTTTTGTGTAGTAACGAAAGAATCAAAAATCTAAAATAAAAAAATGTACAAAATGAAGATAAGTTGCAGAAAACTGATTTCCTGCTGGTGAATCCGTGTGTATATGTGCAATATGCATCAACATTTATCCATTGGTGCAAAAATGTGACAAAGTTGATGCACTGTTGCCATGTAAAAACACTAATGCAAGTCCGTAAAGTAGATGTTTTGACAGAAACGCGGCCCCTGCCAACACTGTTGTTATAAAATTACTGCAACAAGTGTGTTTTAGGTTAATTAATGATAAGCAATGAGAATTTGCACATAATTGATAACCTGAGTTTTTATGCCAGCTGCCAGAAGGGTAATTTTTTATCCCAAATTTTTTTGCATAGAATCTCAGGTTATCAATTATGTGCAAATTCTCATTGCTTACCATTAATTAACCTAAAACAAATCTGTTGCAGTAATTTTACAACAACAGTGTTGGCAGGGGGTCGCGTTTCTGTTAAGAAAACATCTATTTTAACGATTTGCATTAAATAGTGTTTTTACATGGCAACACTGCATCAACTTTGTCACATTTTTTTGCACCAATGGATAAATGTTGATACATATTGCACATATACACACACGGATTCCCCCGCAAGAAGTCAGTTTTCTGCAGCTGAATATTGATTTTCTTCATTTTGTACATTTTTTATTTTACACTTTCGGTACTTTCTTTCGTTACTACACAAAAGCATTACAAATTCCAATATTGGTCATGATCTCAAAAATATCTACATGGAACACGCTTACATTTGTTTCACGTCTCTGTTCTTTATCGTTCTTGGTTCAAAAGATATACGCAATCAAACTTTGGGTTGCGCTTTACGGACACACTGTATAATATTAAATTATATAATAATAGCGCTGTGGTATTCCTTCCTAGTGCAAAACCATAGTCACATGCAACCTGATCATGTACGTATTCAGCTGCTGAAAAACTAATGTATCTGAAAGATAGCTTTGGAAATATTATGAAATATTTCAACAGTATGAAACAGCGGATTGCATAGTTAGACTATAAACCTGTAGTAAACAAGGTGTATAAGATTCCACTTCCATTTAAAATATCAGAACATAAATTTTCCTGTGAAGAATTTCTCTGACAAAATAATGTTCTTGGTTAATCGGTTGATTTGAAGTTTAGTGTCTCTTTTCAGCACTAAAGTCATGAGACTTGAACCTATAGCATAACTTGGGATCAAAACGAGTTCCCACCGCTATGCTAATCGGCTTCTGAAGGTACTTGAAATATGCGTGTTTTTGTTAGTTTTCAATGATTGCGGACACACACACACATTGTTCTTTTTTTAAAAGGTAAATGTTTGACGATCTTTATTATTATTATTATTATTATTATTATTATTATTATTAAAGTATTTCGTTGTAATGTCTGATGTGTATGACATTTTCAAAACCGTACTTCTTTTCACCTTCTGAGTCGGACACGGTGCACATGAATTATCGGAATAAACACTCACTAGGGATATTAATGGCTCTCAAGTTTGACTCGATCACATTGACAGTTCACCGGAAGTGAGCCGAGCCAATTTTTAATTGACATCCTTAACCTCACGTATACGTGTCAAACTATTTACGTTTCAGTACAGTCATGTCCCTAACCAGTGGCATCGTTGCTGATAAAGTACTGTAAAATATATTGTTTCATATTAAATCATATTATCTTTTTCAAACTAATGGAATAGATATCCCAAGATACCCCACACAGGTAGCAATATTTATTCTCTTGTATATAATGGAATTATTGTTTTCTTTCCTTGTCTTTGACATTTATTTCACAACTATGGAGTGAACTGATTTTGATAGATACTATATAATTTTCTGCTCTCCGATACTGTTCTATTGCTTGAAATATTTTTAGTCATATTTACAATATCTATGGCTATTTTGCATATAATAAAATGTGTATCCTTTATTATATATTATTTTTTGCTTTTTTCCGAAAAGTGAAAATGGACTGAGCGACTGTTGGTCAACAAAAGTTACTCGTTAATTATATTCATATTTCAACTTACAATATGGTAAGAAGTTGTAGTATTCTATAGACACTTATTCAATAGATAAATCTAGCCCAATTCTTACATTTCTACACAAGTATTTGCTTGGAATGTTGCCTTTAAGATAACAAAAAATATATCTGATTGTGTCGTAATCGTATTTTATAAATTTTTATAACTCCTCTTTGTTGTTGCAGCATAAGAGTTACAATATAATTTAATGATCGAATAATATCTTTAATAACATTTGTTGGTGTGCAAGACGCATTCCATTATTGATATTTTATAAAAAAAAGACAAAACGATAATTGATAATTAATTTGATTTTGATTTCGGAAACTAATAAGTACTGAAACTAAGGACATGAAAGGAAACTTTTAAAAAAAATCACACAATGGATAAAAAATTATTTAGTTTAATTACTGTGTGTCTATAATGTCCAAGTGTATCACTGTAATTGAAGACGAAGTATTTTTTTTTATTTATACACAATCTATTTTGAAATATTCAACATTTTTAAAGTAGTGTTTCGTTATTATAATATTCAATTATGTTGACTTGCTTTCTCCCTTCAAGCAGCAACTTTATACATATTGTTAAGTCCAATTTTTTATTGAAAGATCAGAAACTTTGCGATGGTATGTAGACTAGCATTCTCACTACTATTAAGATTCAACCCTAATATCATGTATCGGAGTAGATTCAGAACAACAGGATTATATACAGGGATTTTATTTGAAAATTGAGGGTGTTCAGTATGTGCGCGACTTTTTTTTCTAGCACATTGCTTTATATGGGGAAGTAATTTTCTTTTTTCTTTGAAATAAACTGTAATTTTAGTGAGAAACGTGGCTCGACTTATATCTCTGCTTTCTTCCATTTAATTGTATATTTCGACCTAGTTGGAGATCATCTTTGACATCGGTTTATGCTACATCACCAGATTCTTTATTTATACATCTTCTAATATGGTTTTCATCTTACTTTCTTTCTTTTTCTTTTTTTAATGTACGTAAAGTATTCCATAAACTTTTACTTTCCTCTACTCACTGACACTACAGTTTTGCTTAACCACTCACTTTATGTATAAAACTGGTAGATTCTATTACGGATTTTGTGACTTTCACACTGGTCTTTTTGTTTGTGTTATTGATGAAATTGTGTTAATTTAAATTCACTTTTGAAACTATAGTGCACATTTATTCCTATGAATACAGTAAATTTTATATGTACATACTATCATTTTAGGGAGCTCCTTCGTGGCTAAGCGGTTAGCGTACGCGCCTTTGCGTGGGAGATCCGGGTTCGATTCCCGGTGGGAGCTCATGTGGTTCGGATTTCACGTTAATCAGTAGGTCCACGTCTCATATAACCTCGTTGCTGAAATGGACGTTAAATTCAAAATAAACTCAATTCAACTATTATTATAGCCTTAGAAGCTATTCTAATTGTTTTTGTTAACTATCTGCAGGTTAAATGTCTTCGAAGTTTGATTTAACTATGTGTAGGTTAAATGTCTTAGATACACAGAGTGAAAGAGTGTACGACTGGATCGAGGCCCGAACACGGAATCTTTGGCATGCCGTGCTGATGCGTTAACCATTACGCTACTCAGTCTGCTTCCAGAGCAGATCATACACTCTTACTCACAAAGTCGGTGTTCTCTTCACTCAGACCACATGGTTTGTACAGCGGGGGACACTTCTAAATGGTACACCTTAGCCGTAAATCTCCATATGGCTGTACCATTTAGAAGTGTCCCCCGCTGTACCACAACTTCCTGTTGTGCTTGGACGATTCAGTGTCTATATTCGGAACACCTCTGACGGATGTATTATCATATTAACAAAAGTGTTAATATAATAATAAATAACGTCACGTAATATTAACGTCACTTTCGTTAATAAATATTTCAGATTTAAATGTATTTAACCTGTACGTCGTGAACAAAAACAATTAAAATACCTTAAGCGTGTGAATATGTCCAATAGTCACAAAAGCGAATTTAAATGAAAACAACTTCATCAATAACACAAAGAGAAAGATCACTTTGGAGTTCACAAAACCTGTATTATGACGCTATTGACAGCGCCGTAAGCAACCAGTGCAAAAATTTTAACTCCTTAAATAAACCTCATATGGAAAATTTCTAATAAGTCTCTCTTTGCAATCGTACATATGTGTTTGTGTGTGTGTATATGCTAGCAGTGGCAATAAAAATCGCCTTGAACTCCTTATATGGCAAAAAAAGAAAGAAAATCTCGCAGTGCATTCCGATCAGAAAGCTCTGCAGATTTTAGCTTTTGTGTCAGTTGTTCATGTTGCGAGTGAAACCGGAATTTTCCCTTTGGAGTAGAAGCACAAGGAGACTGGTGAAAGAAGCAAGTTAGTCTGACTTAAACACGAAGACTGGAAACAACGTACTAACCATGTAGTGTCTATAAATTAGTATATTTTAATTGCTGGTGCAATATACAAGCAATGCAACAAACAGCAATTATACTATGTAGTTTACGTATATATATAAATAAATTAAAAGTAAAAAATATTGTAAAAACATGTATTATTTAAAATGAGTAAAAATGTAAAACCGTGCGTGGCAGAAGCCTCCGAAACCACCTTCAAAAGTTAATTGCAAATCCATCTTAAAAAGAAGAGATTCAGCGTAACTTCAAGTGGAAAGCCAAGGAAATTCAATCCTCTGATATTAAGTACTTATCAAGGGAAACCACCAAGGAATCATCATCTCTATGCAAAAACAATGTGAATGACCAGTTAAACTGTGAAACAACAGTAACAAATAAAGCAGTGAATTCCAAAAACGGTAATCATGCCTGTTGTTTTGTATGGCTGCGAAACATGGTCACTTACTCTGAGGGAAGAACATAGACTGAAAGTATTTGAGAACAAGATCCTGAGACGAATATTCGGACCCAAGAGGAACGGGAATGGGGAATGGCGGAAACTTCATAACGAGGAACTACATAATTTATATGGTTTACCCAACATTGTTAGGGTCGTCAAGTCTAGGAGGCTTAGGTGGGCGGGTCATGTAGCTAGAATGGAAGAAAGTAGAAACGCTTTCAAAGTCTTGACAGGAAGACCAATCGGAAAACGACCATTAGGAAGACCTAGGCGCAGATGGGAGGACAATATTAAGATGGATCTCGCAGAGATTGGAATACAAAGTAGAAACTGGATGCAGTTAGCTAAGAATAGAAGTCAGTGGAGAGCTTTTGTGAACGCGGCATTGAACCTCCGGGTTCCATAGGCCATAGAGTTAGTTAGTTAGTTAGTTAGCCCACGACGCCCGCGTCCTCTGCGATTATAGTGCAAAGTAATGAGCCAAGTATACGAATGTTTTATTATAGTTAAATTGGTTAAATTCAAGTGCCAACGTGTATTCCGATTTGTGATTATAATGTAGTGATAGTGTAGTGAATTTTAAGTGTCGTTAATTAAAGTTAAATATCTAAATTATACGTATTTTTTCAAAATAATATTACATACATATCACAATAGTTTAAATCTTTGTTTTAAGGTATAAAATATTTAATTTGTGTTTCTTTTTCAGCATAACTAAATTATTGCCTATACAACACAACAATATTTGTACTGTTGAACTGTATCGGTACTAGAAAGACAATTAGAACCTGCCTTTGACGTTAATTTCACAAATATTCTGACCCGAACTGTGTTCCAAACGGGATAAAACAAATAACCTTCACTAGGATCGAATCCCGGAGAGTCATATGTGACCCCCTACTAAATATGGACAACCAGGAAATGAACCCAGGATGTTATAGTATTCGAATCAACTAGTTTTGTATATAAAGTGGATAGGCAAAATTATACTATTAATGAGTAGGAGTAAGCATAAACCGCAACGAAGTTTCGGTTCTTCGCTTCAGAATTCTTTGCGTACAATTGTATTTTTAAGTAAGATCAAAACTACATTAGCAAATGCAAAAGAAAGTCCCTGCTGACGCAGCATAAACTGAAGTCGAGGATGATCTCCACGTAGATAGAAATATTTAATTAATAGAAGAAAACAGAGGTACAAGGGAAGCAACGTTTTTTCTGAATGTGTACTCTATAGCTTCAACAAGTATATATGGAAGTTTAGGGTTTTATTTAAATAATTTCTTCTTGAAACCTTCAGCAAGAGCCATAAGTCCCTTGACACTAGTAGTTATTCAGTTCTCAACTGACTAGAGTAGCTGATCGACATAAACAATGTTATATTGTGACTCATGACTAACATATAAGAAAAGATTTTATAAAGGATTTAGAGCATTTAAAAGAGCGTATTACTTTTGAATTTCATAAATTTTCATTCACCAACATTAGTGGTATAATATGATCTTTTGTGCTTGAGAGATGTAATTTGTGTATTGAAAATGATGGAAGACACTTTAAACACTTGATTTAATTAACTTAACTTAATGTTATGATACAACTTGTAGTGATTTCATGATTTCGTGATTGATAAATAATTCTTTTGAAATGCATTTTTATCAAGTGGTTTATGGCCCAGCTTGTATTTAAATGAGCTTGTTCTGTAAAAAATTAAATTTCGTGATGTATAATTTTAATTTATGAATCAAATTTAATTTAACCCTGGAATACACAAAGTTTCTATACCTTTTATTTTTTTAATATATTGGTGGAATGCTAGTAAACCCTAATTACTAAGTTCATATTTTCATGTCTAAATTTAGGAGAAATGTTCTAATTTCAATTTCAACATGTTTGGAGATAACTGGGGTTATTAGTAAAGCACAATTGCTGGTCCTCGTTAAGTAAACGTATATTTTCAAAATATGTGCGTATGTAAATGTGGCAAACATTAAAATTCTCATTCAGTTAAAAAAAACAAAAAAGACTACTTCTCCATATAAATCAATGGCCTAAAAAACAAAAATGACTTAGGTTTTCAATACCCTTAAACTTAATAATGGGGACGCGTATGATGTTAAATTTCTTTGCCAGTTTGTTCCGTTTTATAAGAATAACATTACAAATTAAAATTATTGGTTAATTAACTCTGCAAATGATGGAAGTGGGGTAAATTTAAAGTTCTGTATATTTTAGCTGCCTTTTAGAAGGGGAATAAAAGTAATTAAGGTCTATTCCAGGAAAGCTATACAACAACAATATTTATGTGTATGTAAATCATAAATGCTATCAGATTACGTATATATAATATTACTACAATTATATGATATTGCGATTTCTACAATTATGTGCATCTTTCATTTTTTAAAAGCCCTACCTAGAACCCCTTTCTATACACTAACGCTCAAAAGTTTTCAAACACTGGGATTTTAATGAGCATCTACTCTGGACTTATTATTTTGGCACGAAAATTTGCTTGCTACTTTATCAAGAGTTTGACGGTCCATATGCGGCCTTCTGTGATCAATTGTCATCTCATAAGAACGTATAATTACTGCTTGTCCTTGCTATTCCAAGGAACAAAAAAAGGGCATATGAAACCAATCGTAAATGTATTTCAAAGTATGGTCTTTTTGGTTTTTAAAACGTTATTTCAACAAGTTGTAAGGAGCTACAAAAGATGTAAAACTTGTATTTCTTTCGAAGTCCTGTCACTCACTGTATTGACTCTGTATGTCTTTGAAACAAAATTAATATGTTTCTTCCCCTTCCACAATTTTGCTTATACAATGCAATACCTATTACAAATTATCTTTTTGTGTGTCCATTTTAAGAACTATCATCTGCAGACCCTCTCTGATTCTGATCCAGCTGTTGCCAAATTTCATGCTTTATTGGGACGGTGGTAGTTCTGGTGCCAAAATAATAAACCCACAATGAATGCTTACTCAAGTCCGGGGAGTTCGAAAACTTTTGAGTGGTAATGTTATGATATACGAGTATATAGGGTAAGAAATGAACAAGGCTTCATGATTTCATTAATTTCTATCTGCAATACGATGTCTCGATAAACTAGAAAGAAGTTGTGTCCAGTTGTTTAAAAACAAATGCATGTGTAACCAAACATTGTGTGATTTTAACTTTTTAAGTATACATCGAAACCTTAACGTAATGGCTGTTTCTATGTTGACATGCATGAAAAAAATCAGTAACTCTGTACTGTGTATGTTCTAAAGCAGAAACTCTAAAATTGTCTCGAATTGCTAATATTAAACCAGAATGATGAAGTTATTTCTTAAATGTACTTGTTATGCCAAAGCTATTATAACGAAAGCATGAATTCTGTAACATAATGCAAGCAGTATTAAATTTATTAGTTGTGAAAGCATTGTGTATCACAAATATCGAATACGACTTAAGAATTGTTTTGTGTTTGCATATATATTTGAGAAAAAAATATACATATAGCTATATAATATGCATAGAAAAGTCACTTCTAACTTGTATACGTTATACGTGATGATAGCTTTGAATTAGATATGAAATAAAAAGAAATATTTTTTTTTGTCCTACGGGTATTATATTATCAATGAAACAATTTACATACGCAAGCTTGTCGAGAAACAAATGTGCTCGCACATTGAATGTTAAGCATGGTATAATCTGATTTTAGTGTGTTAATATTTTAGGACAAAGATATAGGTGAATTGAAGCCACTAAGTGTAGAAGAAAAGGTGATGGCTTCCTATGAATATAAGGGAGCCACAACACGAGTTCATCCGTTATTGTCTAGTATGGTCAATTATGTAGAGCCTGTCAAGTTGCAGGGCTTTGATGTCGCTGAGGGTAAGTCTGAGTGTAGTGACATTGAAGAAAATAAAACAATAAAAGAAAAGAGTATCATATAAATATACATATTGCATGTCACAAATTGTTGAACCTCCGGTGATAGAGTTACAAGACACAATAAAGCCATCTGTCCTGATGATAAAAATAAAAGACCAATCTATTTAGACAAGTTGATCCCCTCCCCTTGGTTCTTAAAGGTTTGTATCAGTTGATCGTGAAGTTGTTCTTGTTTGTATGTTGTGTTTCTGTGTGGTTACCTACGTGGTCCTGTTCTTTCTTTATATACTTAACAAGGTAAGTTCGCTGATACAATATTTATATGTTGTGATTTCTTTTTCAGAGGAATGCTGCATGCTTTCGCCTATGCCGCTCAATCGTTGCTGAACTAATTATAAGTACATATACTGTATATGTATACATACTAAATATATCACAGCCACTCGATGGAAAGTTTTATGTCACACTAACGTAAGAAGTATATATATAAAAAATAAAAGTAAATAAAGAGATTGTCGTAGCAGTACTTTAGCTGAGATCTTTTTCCCACGTGCTTCACAAAAGTATGTTCACTAGTGCCAAATAATGCCATGTGCCAAATAATGCTATTTACATGGAAAGAAATTACAATGTGATTTTCCTTCCCTTAAAGGAGCCAATTCACTTTCATTTGATTGTATCTAGAAGCAACATTTTCTGTCTGTTTATTGGGCACGAAGGTAACAAAAATGTGTTATACTGCAAAGTAGACTATTACACGGAAGCACATGCTTATATTTACTATATGCACCATCTGTTTCCTAATTTCCTCTTGTACCACTAGTAATACCACGTTGCTCCATTATTGTAGCACAAATCCTAAGAAGATAAGATCTGTTACGAGATCATTCTGATAAATTAAAGGAAAGCTAGTACTTAAGGCCGTACCCAAAACAAAATATTGATACCTTAATTTTCTTCCCAAAATCCTAAAGTTAATACTGAATTAGACACTTTAAGTCTGTTTTTGAAGGAACTTCTGTTCCGATAATAGTGGTGATCATTATAATTTCTGAATATGGCCTTGCTAGTGTTAGGTGAAACCACTCTTAAATTGATTCTCCCTCAAGAATGTAAAATTTAAGTAAACTTCCGGTAAAAACCTACGTGAAGCTGAAAGTTAGAGAGTTGGAGAGAGATTTTCAAGATTATATACAATATTCATTCGATTTTCACAATGTCAGTGTGTTTATTCTCCAAGTCAAGCTTGAAAAAAAATCTAGAAATGGAATCTCTTAATAATCACATATAAAAACATCAAAATAGCTTTTCTATCACGTGGCTGTACCATTAAAACGGCATGGTTGTGTCCCTTTTTCGTTTTGGTTTGAGTGCTGCTTGCATGTAAAAAGAGTTTCATTGATAATATAATTTCTCACTGACGTTTCCTTGTGTTTTTTTAATTTCTTTGTGTTTTCTTTCTATTCAGTGAACAAAAGATAGGCCTATCTGAAGGGGTAGAAATAACTGTGTTTATCTTTGCCTTTTTTCCCTTACAATTCGTTTCTTTATCTGTCTGCTGCCTTACCCTGTAGGAAGGAGGGGAAGGGGTTGAAGCCCCTGCACCGCAGGAGGGGGGTGAGCCGCTTAGCCAGGTCCAGTACACAGGGTCTACTACCAAGGTTCATCCATGGCTTTCTTCTATGGTTAATTATGCACAGCCTATAAAATTCCAGGGCTTCGATGTTGCTGATCGTAAGTATTGTTCATTCCTTTTAGTATTAGGAAAATGGGTCAGTTCAAAAAAACATTTCTTTTAATTATTTTGATGGAGTTGTAATTACAATGAAAGGGCGATTTGTAACAATATTAAATTTACCTCCCTGAAAACTACTAATCACAAAGTGTTATTTCGATGTACATGTACGGTCTTATTTTTCTTCAAAAGTGAATAATATTTATGTTTTAAAGGTATTTGCCCTAAAGAAACCTAATTTGCACGTCCTGTAGGTGGTAGATGTAAGTCTTAACATTAATAGAAAAAAAACTTACAATTAAACAAAATTTACCGTATTTCGTATGAGAGTTTTGAGCGAAAGGTAGGTTCTAGGAAATTTTCCCTATCGTAGATAGGTGGCACCACTAATCCAGTACAACAAGGAAAAAGTGGCCGGTTTCTTTCTTCTGTAGATCAAAAAGATATTTGGAAAACTGAAAATTAAGAGATTGGAGTGGAAGGCTAGGGTGAAAATTAATTTGATTGATTGATTGATTGAAGTTTAATGGGGACCTCAGCATCAAGGCTATTTGAACCCGTCACGAAAATTGGGATTAGAGATACAGGGAGATTGTAATTATTGCTTCATTATTCAAGTAATCAGTTGTACACGCCAATTAATATTCCTTCCGATAAATATATTGTTTCTTCTCATGGTGCCAAGAAGTCAAAATATATATTCCGATAGAAAAATGTTCTGACTTCCTCTAATGCTAAGAAGTTAAATCCTCCACAGAGGGATCAAAATTATGATATTTTTATCTACTTGAATTTATTTTTGAATATTGGTTAAAGTTGGCATTGCCATATCGCATTGCTATAGTTATCGGTATATTCTCAATCTAATGTGAAATTAGGAAACAGTCACTGATGAAACGTCCAAAGGTGTTAAGAGGATACTTCATTAAGTTTCTGATATCAGAAACAGTTCACTGAAAGCCATGAAAACTTAAAATAGTAAACATGAACTCTTATGTCACTTTCAGACCTTAAAATCTGAGAACAACTTGTAAGTAAATAATGAAAGTATTCGAGAGATCGATGTCTAAGTATTCAAAGGATGGACGTTTTCTTATTATTTTTCTTTTAAAACACAAACTAACTAACTGTAAATTGAATATTGCGTGATCGAATGTACATATTACAAAATTTATCTTAAGGAAAACTTGTTCGTCAAAACACTCTCTCTTCGAATCATGTTTTTTAGCCGACAAGCTCAAATGAGCATCTTCGAGCACTATTTGTATTCCCCAAATTTAGTTTTGTATGATGTCTATCTGTATCAAAAATAAGTTGCAAACACTATATCAGTTTGTGAGAAGTTATTAGGTATGGATATACGGTTCAACGTGAGATCCAAAATTGCATATTCTCCCATTAGGAAATGAACCCGCGCCTTATACGCCAAATATCTACGTCTTGGACGTCTGTACAGAGAAAGAGTATGGAGGTAAAAATAAGTACAATTTTTAGATACGAATCTTTTTCAACATTTGCTCGATTTTTAATAAATGTCATACACTCATTTGTACGTAGTGTGCAAAGCATTCCCCTATGACGTGATTAACTTCTATAAGGGAAGTAGATTGTTTTAAAATAAAACCACATATTCTATGTAAAAATAAAGAAATTGAGGAAATTAAAATGAGTTTTTAACTTACAAGAGAAGAGATTAATAAGTAGAGAGGCAATTTTTTGGGTTCGTAGTGTAATGAAACTACAGGAATTCAGTTACGTCATAATCCAAATTCAAATAAAACTGTTCTTTATTTAGTACAGTAATGTTAATGCAGTTAATATAAGGAGTGTATTTTAATTTATAAAGCAGGAAATAACAGGTAAATACATGGTTGAAATGTACTGTTATTTTTTGGTTCAAGAAAAATAAAAGTTATATTTAATTTTTTTAAAAATCCTGAAATTAAGTGGAATACGTACATTTTTTTGATGAAAATAAATAAATAAATAAATAAATAAATAAATATGTAGAAAGAATCTTGACCTCATTGGTAGCTAATAGTTTGGGCAGCGATCCTGGTGGAGATGTAATGATAGAAAGGAAATAGTTACAGATTTTTATCGAATCTACATTCCATTATATCTAAAATATACTAATTATTCCAGAATTGTTAACGTTTGCCCTCCTAAACAATGGGAAATTGCTGACCATTAGCGGCGATTGTCATGTGCTACTGGAACAGTATATGCGTTAATTTTAAGGAGGTTGTCAATAGCTTAAAAATAATTTGGAATTATATTGACGTAGTGAGCAGAAAAAATGTTGAGATAATTAGAATTGTGTAACAGATAAAAAAAAGTTTTCATCAAACTATATTAATAGTATTTTTATAGAAAAAGGGAGTATTAAATCTCTGAATTTTCGTGCTTTGTTAATTATTTTGTAAATCGCAGTGGGTAAATAAATTAATTTTGCTTTTAATTCAAATAGTGAAGCTGCATTTCATAAATAAATAAATATATTTTCTAATGGCTGATTCATCTGCAAAGCTATAAGCTTTTTCTACGTTTAACTCCCGATACCTTCTCTGGAGATAATATTAATGATTTTAATAAGATGTCAGTATTATTTGAAGCAAAGCACTATTCTTTCGTGTCTGCTACGGTGTAGTGATTGTGTCAACTTTTTTTCCTTCCTATTGATATGCCAAAGTACATCAAAACTGTTCGAACTATCTGAAAAGACACTATGGTATTTTTAATCATCTTAAAATTGACGTAAGGACATTTTCGCTCCACTACAATTGGATTAAACAAGTGTATTTATCAATTATTATAAAATTAATTCTAATTAATCAACAATTGACGTAGTTCGACTTGATCTTACTTGAAGTAAGTACATTTTGTGTAGATCATGTAGAATAATTTACCACATATTCTCCTATTATCCTATACAAACCTTTACATATCCACTTCATTACAAATACATTTTGTGAGTTAACTCACTCTATGTAGCAACTTCTAATTAAAATTATCCTATTGCAGTTCAGTTAGATTCAAATTAAACTTTACCCTAGATTCAATATTATATTAGACTATTCTAATTCTGTAATCTTAGTACAAGAGTACAGTATACTGTAAACTACACACATGAAGTAAGATTTGAAGCTTTCCTGGCGGCGTAAAGTTCTTCTCGGGCAATCAGCCAGGTGAAAACTGTGGATAGGCCAACGTTTCGAGAGCTGTCATCGTTCTCGTCATCAGGGCAGTTATGTAGAGATCAGCGGATATAAGTAATATATACTCTGGGCTGGGGAAAATGCTGGTTCCTGATTGGCTGAAAATGCTGGTTCCTGATTGGCTGGTTCAATCTGAAAAACTGGAGCTGTGATTGGCTGGCTATGTTCCGTAGTCCGTGCTATTGATTGGCTGAGGGTTATCTGGATGTTTGTGTGTCGTTTTCACCTGGCTGTCACCAGTTTTCACCCGGCTGATTGCCCGAGAAGAACTTTATCATACACACATGAAGTCAATGGATGATAGAACAATTACAGTTTTACTTGATTAGTCAAAAAGTATTTAATATTCAATCTTTATATTATACACCGGTATAAGTAATAGTTATGTGTACAATATTCTTATCTTCACACAATCAAATGTTGTTTGGCAGTATAAAATGCTTACAGGATTATAACTTGTTTCCTTTACGAGTTGAACACTCGAAAAAGATAAATACAGGGTGACCCCAATAAAAGTGATCTGGTCATGAAAAGCTATGTGATATAGGAAAAATAAAGAAAACAAAGAAATACAATGATATAGCTATCTAAGCACAGTATAAATATAACAAACATGAACTTCATAAACAACAGGGACAGTGTAAAACTACACAACTTCGAAAGTTAGAGGTCTAGGCCTCTTTTATTTGGACGACTTTATGTAATGCTTTAATATAATATATATTAAATTAAAAGTTGTAACACTGGTATTAGAGTAGAAATAATAATTACTTGTTGGTGTTAATATTGGAAAATTTGGTGCTCATATATGAAAAAGTTTGGGGAGTTCTTTTGTTTCTGTTGATATATACTTCCATTTATTTCTCTTTGTTTAATGTGCACGTACATTGATTTGCTTACCAGATGATGATAATAAAAGCACTATCATTTAACACGAAAGAAAGTAAACTATAAGCATTTGCACAAGATTGGGAGGGAGAGCAGTAAGAATAATTACAGAACAGGAAAATTATTGTGATGTGCCTAACTAGATGCCTCAGTTCTTTGGTTTTTCTTTACTTAGTCTCTTTCTTATCTGATGAAATGTTTCGGGAAAGTGTGTATAGTTTTCTTATCTTTGGTTTGTATTATGTATGTGTTTTCGTAACATTTTTTATTTTATTTATTTATTTATTTATTTATTTTGTTCTCGCTTTGATATTGTTTTGTTACAATCATGTGTATGTTAATTTAGTATTAATAAATTTCCTTTGATTATCTTACAGTCTCAATGAACTAAATTTGTTCATTTATGGTTTCGCCACGGTTTAAACTATTTCACATGAATTCCAACATGTTAGGTAATATAGACTTCAATCAAAATGATAATCAAATTATCTTTGTTTGGCCAGGTATCTGATAAAGACAGATAAATGCCACGCTCTAAAAACATTAGTTTTCATTTACTAGGGATACAAAATAAAGGGTAAACAGTCTCCCCAATCTAGTAGTATATTTATATTAGTAATTATTTGTTTAAATTCTAGTCAACTATGGCATTCTTTACTCCTTGTAACCTATTGTTCATAGACTAAGAAATGTCTCTAATTTGAGAGTAAAAATATTTTTTTAAAAATATTATTATTATTATTGTTAAAAGTGTACATGTTTTATGTGCTTTTGTGCAAAATAATTATACATTATCTATTTACTATGTCTGTTTCTACTTTTTTTTTATAGAGAAAAATATCCACTACAACATGTCCTCTTTCGCTGAAAACACTGGCTTGGGTTATTTAAAATCTCAAGCAATAGAATTTGTAAATTATAATAAAAGACAAATGAGTAGGATATATCCTAAAGGAGCGCGGGTTGATTCCTCTAACTACATGCCACAGGTAGGCTAAAATTGATTCAATAATTCAATAAGTGTAAATTTATATCAATATTAATAAGTTATTTACTTAGACATGAATGAATGCAGATAGGCTCACCGTTTCATCACTGTTTTTCGATGTAGTTTCCATGGAAGTCTATTTACCGTCGCCACTTTGTGGGCAGCGAAGAAATCCCAGAAAAAGTCTTTTTCATTGCTTGCAAACCAGTGGGAAACAGCTTGTTGGAGCTTGTTGGATCTCGTTGGTGGAGCTGGATGGACTCCTGCTTGTTCTCAGAATCCCAATAATGAATCCAGGTTTCGTCCCCTGTCACCAGTTGAGCCAGGAATTTGTCCTGGTCCTCCTCAAAGTCCAACAAATCTTGGAACAGCTGCATCCGACAAACATTCGCTACACGGCGTAACACTGTGTTACTCCGACTGACCTCAAATTGCGCAGCGGGCCCCACAGTGGCCTTGACGTGCTGTCAGGCATTATGCTCCGCCTCTCCCTTCCTGTATAGGTAGATAACTTATTGGACGCCCTTCTTATATATATATATATATATTATACAAAACTTTTTTTGTTTAAGATTTTGGTTAACAAATATAAAATAAACATAGAAAGTAACTTACATGGAAAACATACTTTCAGAAAGTAAATATAAATTTTCTAAGTTTCCAACTGTTCTCTCGTCTTCTGAGAATGGAGGAACAAGAGAAGAAAAAGGAGTAAACTGAAATAAATGTCGGGTCAAGAGGAGCAGTTGGTCATGTTTGAAGTCTTATGCATGATGGAATCAATGTGTAGACATTTCCCGAAAGAAAGTTAGAAAAATAAATTTCAGGAGTACTATTAGCATATAACGTAAAAAGAAAGCAAAAGACTGTGTAAACTTTACTATTTAATCATCATAATTTGATACTCCAGCTGCTTCCGCTGAATGATCCTGCCCTAAACAGAACTAAACCCCATCAATATCTAACCATTTAATAGTAAATTAAGTAAGGAAAAAAATATCTCAACAATCGATCTGTTTATTAATTTGGTTTAGAGTTTTCTATTTATTATGTGTATATTTCATTCTGAATCATTCTAGCAGTGGTGGATAAAGATTGTAAGAGAAGTACTGCTGCATCTTGAAGGAGGTTCTTAGGGAAAGATCAATAGTCTTTGGGGATAATTGATCACTATATAATGCTCACTCCCTCTCCACGAAAAAAAAAAAAATCTTTGGCGCGATGTAAGATTTATCCCTCAACACCGTAACACTGATCCAGTGCAAACAAGGCGAAACTAAAAGATAAAACAACGAAGTCATGTGACGTTGATCAATTGTATCGACCTCAAAACACAAGGAGACCAGTAGTCGTTTAAACATAGTTGATTCTGTTCTGCACGTGCGCAAACTCATTTAGGAGATTGTTTGTAATAAATCACTTTGTTCTGCTTATTTTTTCTTTAAAAATCTGAACATATTACTATATTTTAAAAATTCTCCTGAATGATTTCCAAGAAGAGAGAGGGGGGAGGGGGGCATGTCCGGGGAAAATAGAACGTCTACTAACCCTGCTCACATATTTTGAAGATTGACGCACTTACTTCTTCTGACATCGAAAATGTAACGAGAAATAGCTTTGTATAAAGAATTAATTTTCCGTGTTCATTTTACGAATAAAGAAAACGTTATGGGTAAATGTTTGTTTGTTTAAAACAAGGATTTCTCATTCCCTTCTCTATATTCCGAATCTTGAATCAAAAATCAATATTTACTTCTCAACAAAAATGCCTTTCAGGCTTAAAGAATCACCCTCGACCCGTTTTGAAATTCAAAATACTGTACTTCCATTAAATTTGACACACGGGATATAATCCCGAAGCAGGCAAGGGGGAACTATTGACTAGAAAATAATTTGAAACTTGATCACACAACACCATAAAAGTACAGTGTAAGCATTTACGATAAACTTTTTATCTGATATAGAGAGAGAGAGATGCAGGATGAAAAGGAAAGCAAAATTAGATAACACTAAAGTAGTTGTGAAGTTTCCAGGTGGATGTTATATTGAGATGTAATATAATGGTAGTGTTGCCAATTTACACTCTTCCTCTACGAAACTCTACTTTTACTTATATAGTGGTGACAATATTTTCAGCTTTTGCTAGTAATTGGTTGCAGTACACACACACACACACACACACACATATATATATATATATATATTCTACTTAGTTCCAAGACAAATGGAATAATAAAGTATGCTGCTGTTATTAAATCTTTAACTCTGCTCTTATTAAGTGTAACTATTGCCAATTGTAAAATAGATTTGCATAACTTCATTAGCATTTTAAACTTTCATCTAATATACCAACAAATTTGTAAAGAAAAAGCTGAAGTTCAATTCTTATGATACATATCTCACGGAGTTTCCTTTTGTATTCAAGCGCTAAGTGGGCGTTATTTCTATAGTCGTGTTTAAACCATTTTTTTCTTTTACAAAAGATTTGTAACATCTATTTATTCAGATTGTACTCTTCGCAAATATATTACTAGCTTTCCTTCCAACTGTATTTTACATAATTTTTCCATCATGATATACTTCCATCATGATATACTTCCATCATGATATAACACTAAAGTAGTTTTCCATCATGACAGGAAATAGCAAAATTTTGTTTGAGTATGTCTCTACGTAAACTATTATCTCAAACAGGAAAATGGTTCTTAGAATGGAAATAATTTTAAGTTTGTTTCAATTGTTTTCCTTTTCTATTTGAACTTATTTTAGTAAATATTTATTTTTAAGAGTCAATAGATAAAGTGTATGCAAAAACTAGTTGTCGAGATAAAGGCTAAGTTATACGTATATCATCTGAAGTACATAGTTTCAAATTTCTTTCATAAGATTATATAGGTTCGGAATTCCAACTGTTTAGAATATAATATAATTGTATGTTTTTAAATACATCTGATTTCATACTAAATAAATCTGATTTTATACCAAACAAAATCAGATAATGAACACCGGCTGTATAGTCTTAACTACTTTTGCCAAATTTGTGGAAATTATATTCTTTCCTATAATCACTTCGAGTAGATTTGAAAGACTCCAATTATCAGTAAATTAATTTGGAGGAATTTAAGCGATCTTAATTAAAGTACATAGAAGATGATGACAATATTTTAACGTTAATATTTTGTTTCTAATCTAGATCTTCTGGAATGCTGGTTGTCAGATGGTATCGTTGAACTTCCAAACAGCCGATCTTCCAATGCAATTGAATCAGGGCAAATTTGAGTACAATGGTAACTGTGGGTACCTGTTGAAACCTGACTTCATGAGACGACCAGACCGGAATTTCGATCCGTTTGCTGAGTCGCCAGTGGATGGCGTTATAGCTGCCCAGTGTGCTGTTCAGGTGGGTTATTTTCAGTTTAAATAAGTCTTAATTTTACCAAACAGTAGTGAGTTGTATGTTGAGGAGATGAAGATGTTGCGGTGGATATGTGGAGTGATGCAGAAGGACAAAATTAAGAGTAAATTGATCCGGAGAACACTAAAGATGAGACCAATAGTAGAATAATTGGAAGAACGTAGACTAAGATGGTTTTGGCATGTAAGAAGACCTTTGGAATACGTAGCTTACCGATTTCATATTATAGAACTGAATGGGGAACTAGCCTGAGGCCGGCCAAAGAAGAGGCAAGATTGTATTAAGAACGATATGATGCGGAATGGTGTGGTGTCACGGAGGATATGATACAATATACGAACAGGTGGAGGACAACAATCCGAAAAACCGATCCCAGTGAACTGGGGGGAAAAAAGGCTTAGAAGAAGAAGACTGGCCCTTTTCTCAATACCTATCTTCTTCCACTACGATACATTGATTGATTGATTCTTTCCTTCCGTAAAAATTCGTGCTTAAATAAATAAATGAACCTTCGGAAAGATAAATTAAGCTCAATAAAAACGTTTAAACGATGTTGATTAAAGAAGTAGAAACTGTATCACATGGAAAGCTGTTACAAATCAAAAGGATATTTCACATTATGATAAGATATTTTCTTCCGAATTACCAATTGAAATGTTAGTAATTTAGAACGTTTTGTCACCAACTATGTTTCATTTTTCATGTATTCTTACTGGATTTTCATGGATTTTTACGGAGGGAAAGAAACTATCAACATGTCTTAGTTGGTAGCGTATCGTAAGAAAATACGTTGAGATAAGGTCCAGAGAAAACCTTTAAACAGTTTACGATATTGTTATTTCCAGAATGATGGGTAAGAATTTTTTTCATTTGCTATTCTATAGGAATCCTATAACTTCCATAAGTATATTATTTTAATGAATTTTCAGTGTCAGTAATAAATAAATAAATAAATAAATAAATAAAGAATTAATAAAATTAACATAGTTCTGAGGGAAACATTTGGTGCAAAACTGAATAAATCAAACTGCTTGATTGGGGGAAGTTGCGTGGAACTTCACGAGTTTGTATTGATATTCCAAGTTCTCACGTAGGAAAAAATATATATATAGGTTTATAGTATTCTAGCTGAGAAGACTGTGGAGAAAAAGAAGTTTTGGATAGACAAAGTAGTAGGTGGGAGAATGATATCAAGCAGAATCTTCGGAAGGTGGGTAATAACAGTCCGACCGCACTGACTTTGTAGGGGACAAGATCTTATAGAGAACTGTTTTCTCTCTTGAGATCTATAATTAGACGATATTAATCGATCTGTGTCGACTGTTAAAAAAAATTAAGAAATTAACTCTAGACTGTTTTTTTTCTATATTACATAAGGCATTATTAATTTCCTATTTTCAAAAGATTATATTAGTTCAGTGCTTAATTCATATTTGAAATATGTAACTATACTATTCATAGAGATGTCACGAATATTTATGGTTCTATGTTTCAAATTGAAATAATGTGAATCTCAGCACACATAACAGAGTTAAAAATTAAGCAATGGGCAAATAATCTTTCAAGGGATTTTTTTAAAATAAGTTTTTGTTTCTATAAAAGAAGTAAATCGACGAATAATTCTAAGCCGAAATCATGTGTAGGCGTATATTTCGTCATTTTTAGAGAACTATCCTTTTTTAAATAGTTCAATAATACTATAATCAACTAATTTACTGATCAGTTTTGAAGAATAAATCATATTATTCTATTATTATGTGTTGTCTGAGTATTTTGCTGTTTACCTAACTAAACGTAGCCAGAACAGATGTAAGGCGACAAGTCAAAACGAAAAAATGGGGATTAGGGAACTGGAGTGAAAAAATCGAACTGAAGTTCAGAATATTATATAAATAAGAAATGAGGTATATAGCTATATTATACATATATTTACTTGCATACTTCAGTTGATTTTATTTCGATTTAAAGCACTCTAACTTCTATAATCCCTAAAGAAACCAGTTTCTTTCAGATTTTTTTTTGTCAGATAGTAAAATCTCCTATTTCATGTCTCTTGACTACCATGTATGAAACTAGAATTGCTTGTACAATATAATTTAAGGTAATAAGGCAATAGACAATTCTTACTACAAATTTCTAGAATAGTGGGATAGGAAGTAGAGTAAGTAAATTTTGAATAAGAACCCTTGACCGGAAAGATAATTGACCTGTTACACGGAAAACAAGAGAAAAGTAAGCCTAAAAAATGCATTCTATGTAGGCGTACTGTATGCACACCACATTGCAAAGAGCGGAAGTACTGACGATATGAGAGTCGAATCACCTAATGTTACGTGTCTTGTACTACTTCTGCTGACGCTGCATAGTATGTGTACTTATTGGTGTTGTTAGCTGCTTGCAAGCCAATGTGGAACATCTGCTAATAAATTTCGTGATGATTATGATGCATCACCACATTTTGCACGTACTATCCATGATCACCTACATCAACGTTTTGGGGAGACGGATAGGTCGAGGTGGCCTAAATTCTTGGCCTGCAGGCTCTCCTAATTTTTTATTTTTATTTTTAAGCAGTAGGTACTCAGTTCGATCTAGATGTATGGTCGTCTTCGAAAATATCCGTGACTGGTTTTGATAACTGATCGTAGTGTTAGTATCAAATGTAACAATAGAATTGTTGAACAGCGGATCTGGTAGTATTGTTGAAGACTATAAATGTGATATCAAATGAAGCAAAAGTATACTCTAGTGGTAAAGATTATTTAGTGGATATGGTCACAAATTCTGAAAATTTATGGATCAATTACTTTGAAGATAAATTTACCGAACGGTTCAGAAGACTTATGGAACAATTAAGATTTAAGAAAAATAAGTGATGTAGTGATTCAGCAATGCAAGACCCTCCTTCTATGGATAAATCTCCTGAACAAGTGGAACATAGAGATGATGAATCTAAATTGATTCCTAGGGAAAACAATTTCTACGTTCTGACAGAAGCAACTGCTGGTTTGATATCAATGTTGTAGGGTCTTTTGTCAGGAACATGGAGGTAGTTTCCAGATCTTAACAACTCTCTGGGGTGTCTTGAGGACTATAAATGTAAGCTAACCTGTGAAAAATAAAATTTTTAAGAATGAAACTTCTGCACCTTCTTATGTGTAACGTGTCACTGTGTAACTCTCTTACAAAACAAGCAGACCGATGTCGACATTGTCGAATTAGTAAGCAACTTGCAGTGATCTATAACACTAATGCAAAAAATATCAGAGAGTTCCCTTCAAACATTCTAATAAAAAAAAAATAAATAAATAAAAATATTCCACGACCATTCATTACTTTGGAATTGGATGAATGTTATAAAAACAAAAAGTAAAATTCAGGTTCATAAACCTTTTGATTACAAGCTTCTCAGGTTATACATAGAATATGTACTTTAATCCAATTGACTTGATTGCAGTAAATAGAAGAATTATTTCTGTTCTTCAAATTTTATAATCGAAATTGTTAGTTATTTCAAAATATAGAATATCGACTTTAATTGTGGCTTCGTCTTCAAATAATCTTACCAATTATTCCAAAATTCATGAAGAAAAACAATGTTTTCTTAAAGTTGTGATTAGGAACGAAGTCAACATTCATAGAGTAAATTTAAGCAAGGAATTTTAATTACTTGGGTTGAGTAATCTGTATGTCTTTAGAACTCACGGTATAGATTCGTCGAATGACAACTAAGATTAACTACTATCAAAATAAACCGAATACTCACTTCTGCAATACTTGCCTACATTTAGTCTTAATTTACGGGACTCACATTGAGTTATAGGAAGAAATCTTTGGACGTGTAGTGTCCGCAGCGGAAGCTATTGAATGAACGCCATGAATGCTTGAATCAGAACATGCGTTATAGGTCACAAAATGTGTGTGTCAATGTTGATGGTCGCCATGTCTCGACCTGCTTTGTAGGTGAACTTGGACGCAATACAATAAATCGTCAGAATGCACAAATTTGTTTCCGTAGAAGATATCAGCTGTATTCCACTTTTTCTCGCAGCAGACGGATGTGATTTTCACCTATTACTTATGGTTGTTTTTCGTGTAGAATTTAAAGTGAATGTTTCCACACTTGGTTCCTATTCAAAATGTGTTATATCCATTAACACCATAAGATCTAGAATCTATCATAGGAATTTTCTATCACTCTAACAAAATCTTTAAAAAAAAAATAAATAAATAAATAAAAGAAATAAAATTATTTTATTTGTGCCATCAAACAGTGAATGATTAACTCATTATTTATTGGGTTTCCTTTTTCTTAAAAAAATATAAACTACTTTTGGATATGTTAGTTCACTGAAACGTCAGGAACTGCCATTTTAGTTTGTCAAAATAATTGTAAAGCAACAATTTTCTTATTCGGGAAAGTATAAGATTTTGAAGATGTTACTAGATACAGATGATCAACGTGAAAAATTCTCAGTTGTAAATATTGCCTCTCTCTGGCTAACGCTCGTGCTTTGTTCTTGGGATCGATTCCCAGTGAGGTAATTGCTTCGGATACAAATCAGAGGATTATTTTGGAATACTTCAAGTAGTAGAGTCCGTCTCGCATAGCTCCAGTGCTGACAAGGGATGCTGGATTTCAATCAGTTGTAAATAGCATGCCAAAAACTCATATATGAACTTGTAATTTTCTAAGATCCATAGATTAATAGATTATAATTGTATTTTTCCAAGACTTGAGTTACTTTGAATGTTTTCCTTTTAAAATATTATTTCTTTGGTTTGCAGCATGTAATCGTAGACTGACAATAAAACTCTATCGCTATTAGAGGAAACTGATGATAAATTGAAGTCTTTGCTTTAGGATTTCTTAAATTAACATCCGTGTGTACATTTTTTTTAATGTACTTTATGTTAATGTGTTGTGTTTTTCTCTACTATGCAGGTTATTGCGGGTCAGTTTTTATCTGATAAAAAAGTCGGCACGTATGTTGAAGTAGATATGTATGGTTTACCTACGGATACAATTAGGAAAGAATTTAGAACTAGAATGGTGCCTTCCAATGGCCTCAACCCTGTATACAATGAGGAACCATTTCTTTTTAGAAAGGTAAGTAAATATTAACTGAAAAGGAATAAGATGTATAATTGTGTTCTTATTACTATTTTTTTTTTAAATTGTATTCATTCAATGGTCGAACGCACATCTTTGTAGCGTTTGTAGCATAGATTCATGCTTTGTGGAATCTGTGGTGAGCAAACATCAAATAACAGAAATTCTCGAAGTTCTCATTTCATTCTATTCAACAAATCTATAAGGGGGTACCAAAAAGTTTGTGCAATCATTTAGAGGAAATCTACTCTGAAGGACTCTAACACCACGATGATATTAGTCCTTCTCTGCGTAGTCACTGTGCCTAGCGACATATTTTTGTCAGCGGTTCTTCACTTTCCGTAAATCTGTTTTGTAAAAGTCTGCAGTTTGACTTTGAAATCACAGTTTAACCTCAAAAATAACGTCATCCTTACTGTCAAAATGGTGTCCTTTGAGTGGATGCTTCATTTCTGGGAAGAGAAAGAAATCATTTGGAGCTATTTCCGGTGAGTATGGGGTGGGGCATTATTTCATATTCTAATTCCAGTGCCTTCTTCATTGATACGTGGGTGGAATGATCTGGTGCATTGTCTGCCAACAACAGCACCTCTTCTTTGACCAATCCATGACTTTTTTCCTTCAGTTCCTCTCGTAACTTAGTCAAGAGATGGGAATAATAGGTACTAGTTATAGTTCCCCCCTGTGGTGGGTAACCTGTCATGATGATTCCTTCACAGTCTCCAAAACAGAAAGCATCTCCTTAGCGTCAGACTTCTGCACTCGTGCCTTTTTAGGCATGGGGACGAGGGGTGTTTCCATTATTTACACATTTCCTTTATTTCTGGGTCATAAAGGTAAACCCACTTTCACCCATTGTCACTAGTCTACCGAGAAAGTTCTCTTCGTCCACCTCACAGCGATACAACATTTCTCTTGCAGCGTCCTTGCGATTTCTCTTCTGGAAAGATGTGAAGCGGCAGCCACCCTGCTGACACTTTCTGAGGATGCAGCTGGTTGTGAATATTCCAGGCAAACCCATAACTCATACCTATTGCACATGTAACACTTTCAGTGGTTACCTCCTGTCTTTCATTTATGATCTCAACTTTCTTCGTCAAGGCAGCATCAACAGTGAAAGATGGTCTTCCAGATCTAAAGGCGTCCGCAGTGGTAATGTGACCAGTTTGGAATTACCTTCTATTTGGATATCATCTCATAGGTTGGGCTCTTATTCCTATAGACTTCTTTCATCTCTTCGTTGGTCTACTTTGCTGATTTCTTCTGAAGATGGGGAAACTTAACTCAAGCTCCGCGCCTTAAGCTTGTCAATCATCGCACCTTCAGTGATTTTTTTTTTTTTTTTTTAAATAAAAGTTCGAAGGAGTCTAGAATTTTCATGATTAACATACAAGGATCTAACTATAAAATGCATGTCCGAGGGGTTTCGTAGTTCGTCACCTTCTAGGTGATTGCATGAACTTTTTGATACCTCCTCGTATGTTAATTCAATTGTCCCTCCTCTTAACCTGCTAAACCACAACCTGTAATCGATAATGTGAGGAGTTCAATTCCATTCGATTTAGAAATTATACAGATCCTACTTCGAATCAGGAGTGGGTTTTCAGTGCAAATTTGGAGAGTAATTTATATAAATTCTGCATGGTACGTGATGATGTTAGAAACGCTAGTATGAACAGGTCTTATAAATTTAGTTGAAAATTTATATGAACAGGTCTTATAAAATGAGAGTTGATTTCATTCTCCGAATTCCCAATAAACCTGCAGCCGTGTAATTGTACGTACATATAAAGAAAAAATGAAGATATACATTCCTTCAGAGAATGTGTTCAGGCCCATATCCAGAGGGGGTCTAGGGGGGTCGGGCCCCCCTAAATTTTTGCTGGCCCCCTAAAAGTTTCACGGTAGTCTTGCAAATGAACTATAATATGGTGATGAACTATAATAAGGTTGGATCGCCCCCCCCCTACATTTTTGGGCTGGCTACGGGCCTGTGTGTGTCTTTATATTAACATTTGTGTTTAGTGACATTTACCCTGCGAAACACTATTTCACTTAACATCATTTCACAGCACCTAGAAAACAGTTTTTATTCTCAAGTTACAAGTTCCGGGGAGAGCATTAATTGGCAAATGTAATTCTTCAATTTATTTGAAGTACCGGTATTCCAAACGATTTCATGTCTGTTATGTTCCCTTTTCTTTCTCTCTCTCTCTCTCTCTCTCTCTCTCTCTCTCTCTCTCTCTCTATATATATATATATATATATATATATATATATATATATATATATATATATATATATATATATATATATGTTTTTATTACTATTAGTATGGATTTTGAAAACTTATAATTGTCCATCTATTTCTTCTGCAAAAGTCTTAAAAAATTACTTGAAGTATGTTGTAGTGCCTAATTGTAAGATGAATTATCTTGCTTCGTTCTGTTTATATCGTATGGACGACAGAAATAATGAGTCTATTCTGTTTTGAGTAGCCTTGAACAATTTTCTTCAATTAGCTTCTACAATTGTGTTTTTTATCTTTAAAATAAAATTAGAGCAGTATTTGGATAGTGAAAAAATTAAATATTCAGTATAGAATTTTGGGGACTCTATCGAAGTTAAGGAAACAGACAGAAAAATGTAATCCTATTAATTAACCAAATGTTTCCTAGTAGCAACAAGTAAAAAATACTTTAAAAATATTTATAATTTTTTCAGAAATAATGGTGCACAAATATATAATACAAAATTATATTTTATTATATATTTCCTAAATACTGTATCCACAAAAATATTATACCAGTTCAAATATTTATAAACACTGGTCAAAAATTTTGAGCTTTCCCAAACTTGCTTTTATAGAACTGAAGATTTCATGTTGTCTAACTTCGTAAACTTAGTACCAGCTCATTGTTTTATTACTATCATTGTAATGAAGAGTAATTATCGCCTTATAAAAATTCCATCCTAAATTTTAAAAAATGAGATACATAGATAATCACACGTAATGATCTTACGTAAAATTTGGCTAGTTTATTCGTGGATATTCAAATTCTTCTGTTGTTATTTACTGCTATTTATAATATTGACAAATTCTGTACTGTTAACTCGGACATATATTAAGGTCTTAAAAATCGCTAACAAGTCGGAATCTGACTTGCTTATTGTAAAAGGATTAATATGGGTATTCTAAAAGAATTTATCATAGAAAGGAATAACATGCAATCAAAACTGAATCAATTAATCACATTCAGAAAACTTGACTTAGTAACCTAATATATATCTAATTTATATCACAAAGGAGAGCTTGTTCATTTTAATTCAGATCAATTTATTTCGTCTTTACAATCGTATAGCTATTGCACAAATTCATGTGTATGAATAAGACTAGTCTCATTGATAAGGAAAGAGATAAATGTATAGTTGTAACATGTACATCAGACATACACAATTGTATTTTGAGTATACTAAATTAATTTTAGGATAACATAGGATTACATAAACATACATAATTTCAATGCCATAAAATATACTAAATACATATGTTGCTCATTACATATCAATATATTTATTATGTATTTAGAAATTAATTCACAGAATAAAAGTAGCGTTTTATTAGATAGCTTTTCGTTAACTTCTTGAATATGTGTATTTATTCGGCCATTCGAATATATTGAGGGAGTTTATTGTGTAAGATTACCATAGTTATGGCCTTTTTGTTTCTATGAAAAGGCGAGAATATAGATAATTTACAACAGAATTTTTCCATCGTGGTGCAATGGACAAATATATTTGGCTTTAGTTTACAAACAGGACACTCAGTTAAAATATAGATAAATAAGGTATTATTAAAATTGGTTATTTCTGTAAATGATAGTAAAAATTTGTGTATTTTACGAGATTTTAGTTTTGAATCAGAGCTTTATCATGCATGTGTTCCCGTAGTTTTTATTGTCCTAATGTATTTTCTTCATATTTCTTGTAGGTTGTATTACCTGATTTAGCAGTATTAAGGTTTGGTGTATATGATGAGAATGGAAAATTACTAGGACAACGAATCCTGCCACTAGACGGACTTCAAGCTGGCTACAGGCATATTTCCCTTAGGACGGAAGCTAATTTTCCCATGTCCCTTCCTATGTTGTTCTGTAATATTGAGTTGAAAATATACGTACCAGATGGATTTGGGGGTAAGATAACATTTCATGACTTACATTATAATGAAATCTGTTCGTAAATACCCACATTTCATGTACGAAACCTAAGTTTACTTTCTAATTGTTGGAATGATAGATACGTATCAAAAAACTAATTTTTCTGTTCAAGTATGTAAATGTTCATTTTAAAGTTTTTAAAAAAAGAAAAAGAAAAAGAAAACTTATCCATTCACATTATGGTGGCCCAAAAAAATGATAAATCGCTGTTAAAAAAGTATTTTAATTTATAAAATCAGAATTTTTTTAAAAAAAATCTATACTTCAATAGTGGAGCACATGCTCGAAATGAGCGCAGTTCTCCCTACCACTATTTCTGAATAAAGTATTTGCAACGATTTTTCTCTAAATATTACTAGTATTAACAACCACAGTCTTTAACTAAAATATTCCTATTGGTTTTAGTAATATTTCCTTTGCAATATCCCCATTTTAACAATAATCGTCGTCGATAGATGGTAAGTCCAACGATTATAATCATGACGAGATGTCGTCATCTCTAAAAATTTGCTACTTTGATGTGTTTAGTTACTATCTTTCGTATCATTTCCATGTAAACAAGACAAGATGCTTACTATTTTGCTATTGAATTTCTTGTGTCATTCGTAAGTTTTAAACAAGTAGTACTGTTAACATTCGAGAGTAATGCAAGTTTTTCTTTGCTAGAAATTCAATGGATGAACAATTTTTCTCGTTCAGACTATCCTACTTTTCACATATGTAATGTTTTGTTTTCACAACAATTTTTCATTCATCTTCCTAGTTTGCTTTTTAAAATCTCTAAACATGCTATTTCTGATTGAATATTGTCAATCCATTCAAAAATCGAACTATATAATCTTTTTGTACCATCATATTAGAACTTCTACTGTAATAGTATTCTTAGTGCAACCGATTTTATCTTTACTACACTGAACGCTTTCTAACATACATTCTGATTATGCATAAGATTTTTATTTGTTCTACAAACTACTACTACTACTACTTATTTCTATACTTAAACTTTAATATTTTGTCATTATTCACTTGCGGTCATCTCTGTAGTTTTATTCGAAAATGGCCGGTGTGACAGAATACTTACATACGAATTATTCCCTTTTTCGAATTCTTTTATATCGATTGTAATTTTCTGCAAAGAATTGTGTACTTACTTCATGCTTAATATTTACTTCATCACATGAAACTTAAATACTTTCTAATATGCCTCAAAAGCAGATACTAATCCTAAAAAGTCCCTATTTACAAGCTGTTACAAAAGAGATTTTACAATCGTGGGTAAGAGATACTTTGTACGATTATTTTTCTTTGTCCTTGATAAACAGGAAAAAACTTTTTTTCTTTACACATTCCAAGATCATGGAATGGATTACATAAAAAGTATTAATCTTCTATTGTTAACTCATTATTAACAATGATTTCCCCCCAAGAATTCATTTTAGATTCTATTCTCTTCTTAATTCATACAAGTGTATATATATTTTTGGATTTCAGTGACAATATTTTAATTCAGCTGATATTATTAGTTTAGAAAAGAAGGCCGTCTTGCAACTAGAAAACGATTTTAAACTGTCTGTTGAAAGACTGATAATGTGGGTATAGAGTAACAATTTACAGATAAATATATAGAAATAAAATTTATTAAATTTTCATCTACCGCCAACACGATTGAGGTTACCTTCCGTAGAAAACAATTACTTTTAAGTTACTCAATTTCCTTTAATAGTTTAGAATAAATTATCCAAGAATTATCCAAAATATGGAAAACATATTTTAAATGTGAATAATAGGGTATGCAGCTTACGTTTCGCTCTATATAGACTCAAAGGCAGTGTCTTGATATATTTTGCTTTTCTTATACTATGACAAGATATACTAATACTTTGTTCTATTATCTTTTGAAAAAAATCATATCTTACTTTAGATTTCAATGGAAAGGTAAACGAATTATTTATAACTCTAAGCCTAAATCATCTTGTAGAGATATTTGGATTTTGTAAGATGTTAACGCTTCCATATATATAATATAATCATTTCAGCATGGTATCTAAATTATAATTTCCTTTTTGTGCTTCACAATTATACTACTTTCCTGAAGTGTCCTGTATACTTCCAAAAGGATAATGATAAACTGAACTAAACAAAATAGTTTAGTCTACCAAACACACACGTCACCAGTAAATAGTCGAAAACGCTGTCCCTAAACAAACAAATGTAATAAACTCGATACATTTCGAATCAGTTCAGTCCTTCCTACATCTTAGAACCAACAACTACTGGAATTAATACACTTCATTATAATGGTAGGTTTCTCTACTTTCAGAGCATCATAATTTTATATACCTTAAGATGTTGTCATATTGTTGAGGGTAAGTTAGTAGAATCCCTACTTACAAGCAGTTATTAAAGAGAATACAATTATAGCTAAAGAATATATTTTTCATCTTTAATCAGTATTTACTAATTATTGTGTTATATTAAGTAGGGGATAATGATACCTGTAGCCAAGGCCGAACTCTGAGTTTGATATAGATTATCGTTATTGTTTTCGAGATGTATGATATGTACGGTGAAAAATTATAAATAAGGTTTTAATTTAGTGTGATTTATCTTAGTAGTGATATCTAGAGGCAGTTTGCTTGTACAGAGATAATAAAAAAAATGTCTTGGTTATCTTTATCAAGTAAAGCGGTAAATATAGTTTATGCTAATAGTGGGTTAGCAGTTAGTTGCTATGATGCAGAAGTTTATTCATAGTTCATTTCTCATATCTACTTCAATTTGAAGTATCTTTAGTGTGTCTGATTATAGTTCACGAACTAGTATATATTATATACTAGTGTATACGTTAATATAGGCCACAAATACCATAAATACCACAGAAAAGATAAGCTTACACATACGTTATTTGTCCATTTAAAGTCTTCCATAGACACTTATGTGCTGAACCAAACCATGCTATACATAAATTTGAGTAGAGGTTTCAAATGAAAGATGGGATTTTCAATATTTTCATATCCATTAGTGATTACAACTACTTCAGCAATATTCAGAATTCAACATATCTCCAAAACTGAACTGTTTTCTAATCGAAATATTATCTTAAAATAGTAAATAAAACATAATTTCTTATTGTCAATTATCGTATCCTAGTCTACATTTTGTGTTATCAAATACTTTCAGATTATACTGCTTGGTAATTAATTTTAAATACTAGTTAGTTATGTCGAAACAATGAAAAGAATCTTCTAATCTTTGTTTATTTACAGATTTGATGGATGCCCTCTCAGATCCTCGTGCCTTTCTGTCTGCTCAGGAAAAAAGGGCACAACAAATGAAAGCAATGGGCATAGAAGAGACTGATATCAGTACAAAGGATCTCAAATTAGGTACAACAGGTGATACGAAGAAAGGGAGCAAAGTAGGAGTCACGGGAACCAAAGTAGAACCGGAAGGTATGGAAGATGTTAATTTATTCTGAAAATTTTCATACTCTACAACCTTACCATTATATAAGATCAGTACACTATCCCGTGTACAATTGTCTCCAGTACTGTTGTACCATAAGTGGCACAAAATGTCATCAAACTCAGTGTGTGTGGGGAGGGGGAGAGAATTATTTACGATTTGTCGCAGGGCAATTAATGAGGCTGACACTTTTGTATTGCCGAGGTGTGGGTCATTTCTACCTGCTTATGTTGTGTGTATGTACAAGTCGTAGACTTTCATTCAGCGAAAAATGAAACCATAGATTCTAATACTAGAGACAAGGAAAGGCACGGAAAGTCATAACTTTCCAATCTTGAAAAATGTATCAAAGAAAACATGATACTATCCATGTTAGTTGAAATGAGCTTTGAAAATTGTGACTTTTCATTTATAGTATTTATTCTTTGAAAGAAAGTTTTAGTTGCTTCGAAAAGTTTCGGAACTTTTCAAGGTAACGTCGAAAGAATCCTGCCACATTGCTACGAAGATACATTCCTTTCTAGTCATGTACTGACGTGAAGTTAGTTTTTTCTTAAATTGCACTGTTGCAGTTTTCATAATTATTCCATAAAGATAAAGCTAACTGTTTTTAGAGAGTTTTCATAATTATTCCATAAAGATAAAGCTAACTGTTTTTAGAGAGTTTTCATAATTATTCCATAAAGATAAAGCTAACTGTTTTTAGAGAGTTTTCATAATTATTCCATAAAGATAAAGCTAACTGTTTTTAGAGAGTTTTCATAATTATTCCATAAAGATAAAGCTAACTGTTTTTAGTCTACATTCTGTTTACTTTTATTAATTATACGTACCAGATGGTGATTTTATTCATTTGCCACTAGCTTCTTAGGGAATGTATTAACATTTCAGGCTTTAAAAATTTTCTTCTTCTTTATAGTCTTACTTCACCGAGACTTAAAATATTTACACATTTATTAACTACATGCTCATTGATATAAGACTTCAGAATTATTTTCTTTAAATGAGATAGTTACTAAAATTGCTATGTACACTTAATTGCGTGTTTTTTATGTTGACAGTTTTTAAGGAATGTTATGGTTAAAATAAATTAAGAACAATTGAATAGATTGTTCCGAGGTTTCATTCACGAATTTCTTTCTTGTTCTTAACTTTAATTATCTTGAGTTGTTGGTGAATATTTCAAATTATATGCCTGTAGCCGAACTCCCTCTATAAAAACTGTTGCGGAAGTAGCGCAGGATTTTGAAACATGGAGTTTTGGATAGGGCACATACTAGTTCCTAAGTGAAGTCTTGACCCGACTGCGGTAGGTCCCATAGGTTTGGACGTATAGACCTTTAAAGTTAAATTTTTCATGATTTCGGCAGCCCATAACTCCGAAGGGAAGCATTTGTGTACCCAAGTTGGTCTATACTTTTTATCTTATCTTGGTGTCAGAAATCACCTCCCAAACGTTGTCGGTGTTGTTTTAAAACCTCTGTATATATCTACAGATTGATGGGGTTAGTATATTTTGAGGATTGGTAGAGTCTACCCTCCTCAATAGACACTACTTTTATGAAGATACCTTTATTTGTAAAGTTAGAAAGATTGCAGAATTTAGAGGTATCGAAGATAATGAAAATTCAGTTTACTACCAGAAGAGACACTGGTGCTGAGTTGGTCTAAATGGAGTAGCCATTTGAATAATGTCCTGGTAGAAGGCACCAACTGATAACTAAAGTGGTGTAAATCTTAGTGATTGGTATGGCAACTTTAATTCTAGACGTGATCAAAGAGACTTGGACGACATAAACATCGCAATAAAGAAAACTATCACATTATTTACTAGTTTGCTTCAAACGAAAAGCAAAATATTTCGGAGTTAAAATATCCCGTCATGTTGATCTCCGGAAGATTTGAATGTCTTGAGAGATTGTTGGACAAGAATACAACATAGAAATGGTAAATATTAGGACAGTAAACTACAAGAATGAGATTAGAGACATGGGATGTTACAGGGGAAGGTGGAGGGCATTAGAATATCTGAAAGAGAATCTAATACATAATTTAGATTTGATGTGAATATGTCGAGTTAGATGGAAAGAAGTGTCTAAATGCGAGGCAGAATCTATAAAATGAATATGTATTGAAAAGAGCGGGCTTAATAGTATGGGAATAATTTAAGGAATGTGATTAAAAGAGATGATGATGAAAGTAGATATCACAGTACATAGTCGTAAGTTCAAGGGAAAGATGATGATGTGATTGTACAAAAATATGCGGTAAGCACTGCGTTCATGATGGAGATAATATACCTTGAAATTCTCTGTGTAGGTGAAGTATAGAAGTATGCTTACTATAAAAGTAACTATAGAAGTATAGAACTAACTCTCTAGAAGTATCATGTAAATTGGTACTGTAAAAGTTTCGAGTTAGGAGACATCAGATCCAAATCTGATGTTATGCGAAATGGCTATCCAGGTGAAAAATGTACTTAAAAGAAGAATAGGATTCTAAGAGTTAGATACGGAAATATAGAAAGAGGAAAAGAATTATTTAGATTCAGAAGAAATAACGTAGAAACCAATGAACGGCGAGTGCAACTCGAAATGAGAGTAGAGCCAAAAAGCCATGGATTACCAACGTTAAAGGAAAAAAAGAGGGTAAGGAAACAGAATAATAATGGAAAACATGTAAAGAGGTACAGGAAGCTGAATAATCTATTGTGAAGATACATTGACAAAACCAGGAAAGGAGAGATAGATAGATAGATTAGCTTTATGCCAATTGTCGTTGAAGCCTGTCCTCATTCAGTATTTATTAACCATTAGATTAGAAAAGTGAGGAAATATGAAAAATGTATCGTGAAGTTACATCAACGGAAACAAGTCAGAAGAAAGGAAGCCCAAATATGACAGCAGAAAATAAGAACGAAAAAGAGTTTTAGGAGGAGAAAACGAATGCGTTGAATTATACAACGCCATTGTAAATGATCTTCCCGACTTCAAAGTAACAGAATTCAAGGTGTTACCTTTCCACAACATTATCTAATATCAATTTAAAAGAAATAATTAAAAAGTTCCTGCATTGTTAATACGGTGTTATGGAAATATTTGAAGAATATGGGATGAAAATATGTACTGAAAGGACAAACGCCATGTAATGATGATGGGAACGAGGGAAATATGTCAATCGTACAAGTTAAATAGAAGGTAGAACATGGTAACTAGTTTCAGGTACCTTTTGTTAATAGTACATAGGGAAGATCTGAAATGTGTGCGGGAAATAAAATCCTAGATAGAAATGGCAAAGGAAACTTCTAGAAACAAAAACTTATTTTGTGGGTCATTGAATAAATAATTGTCTCCAAATATTTTGTGTGGAGTATTGTATTATGCAAAGGAGAAACATGGACATGACATGAGAGTGATAAGAATTTACTGAAAGCGTTTGAGGTGTAGACATATGTAGAGTGCAAAAAATAGCTTAGTATAATGTAGTGAAAAAAACCAATTTGGAACGGTTAGCGAAAGTTACAAGAAAGAGAAATAATGGATACATTGCATAACAAAAGGGGAAAATCTGCTTAATACTTACTTGAGAATAATTTTTATTATTAGCAATATTGATAGAAGTAAAAGACGGAGATGAAGATGAAATATTACAATTGAAGAAATATATTAAAAGAGTGTAATTATTATGCCAAAACTAAGAGATTTGGCAGGATTTTGTACTTAGTAACTTCTCAGTTTACAATAGGGTATCCACCTATTGTTGGATGGGTGATGATGATGATGATGATGATGATGATTATAGTGGTGGTGGTGATTTAGATGTTTTCGTTTGCAATATATATATGACAAACCCAGTATCAGGTCCACAACCAATTCGTACTTCTTAAAAGTTTTGAATGTTCCGATAAAGTTTCCTCATAAGTACTTCCTGAAAAATATGAAATTTTGGTACTAAAGGTATCTTCCACATACAATTTGCTATATATATATATATATAAATAAATAATATTTCTTGTGTATGTATATTAGTGAATTAATTTACACATGAAATATTTCTCAGTTATGTTGAATTGCTATAAAATGTGTTCATTGATACTACGCTGTCTAATATTCCTCTTTTCATTTCTACAGAGGATCTAGAATTTGAAATAATTACACCAGAATCTTTAAGGAATGAGAAGGGATTTATAAAGACTCAACGAAAACAGCAGAAAGAATTAGAACAACTTCGAAAACGACAACAAAAGGAACGAATGACAATACAAAAGCAGCAATGTTCAGCAATAGAAAAGCTTGTTAGAGGCAAAAAGTAAGTATATTTCCGTCGTGAAGCTTCTCAACAATATGAAAAGGACATAAGAAAGATTTATGTGAAGGGGGAAAATATGTTCGTAGTTTAATCTTTGTAGACTGTTTATGCTTGAAAGTTTGTTCTGTAGTTAACATATAGTTTTGAATATTTCAACTTACGAAACACCACACATTTCTTTCGTTAATTGTGCTTTGGTAATGTACTGTTGATAGCTGAAAACAAATATCTTTGTCAAACATTTGGAATTGTATCCTTATCATCTTGCAAAAACTAAATTGACAATACAAGTTTTTGGTGTGAAAACTGTTTGGTGTTTTGGCGTAATAAATGTTACTGATATCAATTTGTAGCATGCAGACTCCTGGAGAACATATGTTTCTCGGATCTAAAAATGGTTCAGTATAGTTATTTTCTTACTTTATTTAGTTCTTTCCTATTTTTTCTCGAGAATGAAGATCTGTTGTGTGGCATTCGTACATCTTTTATGGATATAAAATTACCTAATTTAGTTTAGCAAAATAGAATTAATACAACTATGACACTGTTATCTGAAATTTAAAAGTTGGATATTCTTGTACAGAATTACTACCAATAGATCACATTTAAAATTTTACGTTAATAATAATAATAATAATGTATGTATGTATAAGTAAATAGTTACTTACAGTAATGTAACATTAAAAGATTGTGTTTATTAAAAGTCTAATTAATATTACTTGCAGTAAGGCAGATCTAACTTCAGATCCTGCAGTGAAGAAGTTGGTAACTGAACAGACATTGCAGTGGTCAGAAATGGTCGAACGTCATCGCAAAGAAGAATGGGAATTGGTTAAACATCACCTTCAGGAACAGAAGGATGTCCTCAAAAGACTTATGGAATTAGCCCAAGCAGCACAGTTGAAGCAGCTGGAATTAAAACACGAAAGGTTTGTTTTATTCATAATATATGTTGTTATATATATTAAAAACACAATCGTACTCTGTAATATCGTTAATATTTTTTTGAATCATTATCAGTTCCTATTTGTTGTGAACAGTAGTGGTTTTGGGTGAATAAGGATGACTGGTATTGTAATCACATATTGTCGTATTTACGAATTCTTTCGTCTTGTTCACAAAACAAATCAGGGTAAATAATGAATTATTGAATCAGTCAATGAAACTGTTTCTAAAGTATTTCTAAAATGTGAAAAATATTTTTAAAGTGTATTAAATTTACTAAAATGCCAGTTCAAAACACTCATGTCAAAAAGCCAAGTTCCAAACATATACAAAAAAGACTAAGCTTTCAATGCGGCCAAATTCTTCAGTCAAGTTAAGTTATGATATCAATTCTGCCAAGTTCATGAAATAAATTCCCTCGTTCTGAAAGTGTTTGAAGAAGTTGGGAACTGGTTACATTATCAATACAACCAAATTATCCAGGTAAGATAAGTTACGATCTGTTGTAGCTAGTTGGCCAAGTTTTTCAAATACTTTTAGAATAAATAAACTTATTTCAAGAGCTTGGCAGAATCGATATCATATGTTTTCAGTAGTTTTCAGAAATCTTCGGCACCCTTACTTGTGGGGCATTGAAGCGATCACTTCACCCTTAATAGGGGTCTGCTAATTACTGTCTGTAATTTGGCGTTGCTGACAGTATTATTGTTGTAGCCAGCAGTCATATCTCGTTGAAAATTAACATTTCTGTCAATACAAGTCATAGTGTGGGAGGTTTGACGGCGTTGTTTGGCTCTCTTAGCTGTGGTATCCGAAATGTTAAAATTTTCTGGAGATTTACGTGTTAGAGCCTGTCTATCTCAGGTAGAGACCTGCACGGGCCGAATTTTCCGGCCCGAGCCCAATCCAGCCCGAACATACCTAGGCCCGGCCCAGCCCGGGCCCGAAAAGTTTTGGAGATTTTTGGCCCAAGCCCGGCCCGGCCTGATAAGTTTTTAAAAATTCTTGGCCCAAGTCCGGCCCGGGCTCGGTAAATTTTAAGTTTTTGGCCCGATCCCGGCCCGATTAATTTAAAAAAAAATTAGCTCGAGCCCGAATCTTTCTCAAAATTTAGTACTAAATTTGACCTAACCCTCAGAAACATTTTCTAAACTTTGGTTCACAACCTGACGCTTGCCTTCCGAATGGTGCCATTGCCTCCTAGAACTTTGCCTGTCATCGAGAGAACAAAAACTCCATTCCCTGTAACAAAAATCTAACTTAATTGATTTTTAGCATAAAGTGAAGATGGCAATATTGTTTAGCAACAGGCAAAACATTCCCACCCCTTCTTTTTATATTTTGAGTTCAGTGAAGGTCAAGGTCAGAGCTCAATTTACCGCATAATGCCTGCAATCCTCTATAGTGAAAGGGAGCCGCTAAGCAACACAAACTGTAAATAGTTATTGCATTCTTTGTAACATTTTTCACGGACACATTTCTTCAACGTTTGGCTTTATTCCAATTATCGTTTAACGAAAGTCAATAATTATTAAAGAATTGCAATTGATCGGCCCCAGCCCGGCCCGACCTGAAGAGAAATCAGTGTCGGCCAGCCCAAGCCCGGCCCGACCCAAAGAAATAAGTGTCGGCCCGCCCAAGCCCGGCCCGGCCCAAAGAAATAACAGAGTCGGCCCGCCCGGGCCCGGCCCGTGCAGGCCTCTAATCTCAGGTGTGCCCTCGGAAAATATGCGAAACATACTTCGCCCCCCTCCCCCCGGCACCCTTTGACGGATGAAACACACCCTTTGCTTACGGAAAAGAAGTGAATAGCCTCAGTTGTGTTGCCAATTTGTCATTCAGTCGTTTGGTCTTGACGAGTGAAGATCGTAGGCTACTTAGAATGGCTAACAAGACAGAGCACAGCGAAGTAAGTGAAATAATCCGTTGTGGCATCGCTTCCGCATCCAACAATTGAAAGATCACGGCCGCAGCAACTTGTCCCTCCTCTTTCGAGACAGGTACGGGAAAACACACATCGACAGCAGCGCCAGAAGAAGCACAGTTGAAATTGAAATGCTATAGCTCCTATTAATTTGCGAAACTTTGTGTTTCTAGCTAGTTGGGAACATACCACACATTTGTGTCAATGAGTAGGTGAGTGAATGAGTCTAACAGAAACCACGAAAAACGCAGTTTGTTAGGGGTTCATAGCTCAATCTGCGATGATCCTTCACACGTTAAGATTTGGTACTTTTGTACAACATGTCAGTACTAGTAACTGTATGTAATTTTGCGTTACTGACATTATTAGTAACTCAGTAGTGGTGTCTTGAAAATGACCATTTCGGTATATGTAGTCGTTCGTGTAGCTCGTGTAGCACGCGAGCTTGCAACGCGTGCAGAACTTGGCTGCGTGTGCTGCTACGTAGACTTATTTGAGCTTTGACGAGATATTGAAAAGTTTGCGTCCTTCAAGAATGGCAAATTATTATTTATGTATTTATTACTATTATTAGATAGCCGCACTTCGGATAAATTAGAAGCCTGTACGTTATATAAGTAAAAGAATTGAAACAACTATTTTTTTCCAATCGTGGAAAAACGTTACTTTTGAAGTTTAACGTCCCTTTTCAGTACTGAGACTATATGAGACAGGGACCTATAGTTTAAGATGGAATCTAAACCACCATAATGCGTTCCAGCGCATAAGGGTTTTCTAGCGGGAATCTAACCCGGAATCTCTGCACCAAAGACGGTCGCGCTAGCCACTAGACCAGTGGGGAGGACTGGAAAAAAAAATGGTTGTTCAACATGACAGACTAACGTAAGAAATACGCAAAGAATAGTAATTGTTGTCAGTGTAATTGGTTTCAACCAACTACATACTTGAAATTCATTTATTTGCATTCTAGGATGCTTTGTCGTATGGCACTTAATCATAAAGATTGTAAATAAAAGATTTGATTTCATTAATTACAGGGAAAACAAGGAATTGAACAGTCAACAAGCCAAAGTCTCCATTGAAACAATGAAGGAAGTAGCCAATGATAAGACTCTAAGAAATAAGGCTGAGAGGGAGCGACGCATACGGGAGAAGAAGCAGAATATGACGAAGAAATTCTTCGAGGAGAGGAAGTATGCTACAATGAAACAGAGCAAAGAGAAGGAGAAATTGAGGAAGAAGCATAAGGATCAAATGGATGATTTAATGAAGGATGTTCAGAATGTAAGTTTAATTATTCTTTCATAACAGTGGTATTTGTAATGCTCCTACAAATAATAACTTAAGTATTCTAAAGCTGTGTAAATATTAATTGCAACACTATTTAAAATAAAAGGATTTACCAATAAGAACATCAGACCTGTAAAATGAGATAGAATGAAAACTACAAGTAATAATGAAAAATCTTTGTTTAACGTCCCACTATTATGCCTGTTAGGCTAAGGGAAATGATGATTAAAGCAAGCGAATGATGGAAGAATTGATGGCATAAAAAGTGGGAGGAAACGGGAGTACCTCGAGAAAACCCACGAACACGATATTATCCATCACACGCTTACTGCCTCCCTGCCTCCCTGCATATTATTCATCGTGCCTCCCTTCCAATGATAATAAGTTTTAATAAATAATTTAATTATTGTGCAAAGCAAACAATGGTATTGGATTTGAAGATAATGCAGTTCAAATGTCTTCCTCTGCCCTCTGCTTCGGTGGCAGGAGTGGGCTCTGACTTCCATTTTGCACCATTTTTGCGCGATAAACTGGCAATGGTACGTTCAATATTTCCTTTCAGTTGACGAATTGTTCGTGGCTATTTTTCTTAATCCTGAGGTTTAAGATAACCTCATAGATTATATATCCACGGAGATAGATCACATGATTTGGCCGGCCAGTTCACCATTTCTTGCCAGAATGCGTTCAAAAATCTTCTGCCGAACTAAACATGCATTTTGATGGTAAATTCAAATAATTTGCATGCGTTGTTAAGCTTTGTATATCTCCATGCAAGCACAGTGTCACAGTTTAATCTTGCCAACCCAATCATATTTCCAAAACAAGATCTCAAAGTTCTGACAATTTTTGGGAAATCCTATGGACATTCCATTAGGTGGTAGATTGTAAGAAAGCAAAACCAAATAAATAAATAAATAAATAAATAAATAAAATTCTACAGCGCATAACTGAAATAATGTCCAAAAGCGAAATATATATCAATCTATAGATCTCGTTGAGCTGAACAAAATGATACGGATGAGCAAATCTTCATGCGTAGTTTTTTTTTTAATGTAAAATTAAAAATCCATGTTATGATAACCATGCTACTTATTTAGGTAAAAGCGATACTGATGTATACTTTCATCAGCCTTTTTATTGTGACACGAGCAGTGTTGTTCATGAGATATAGCCCAAAATTATGATTTTAACTCTTAAATTTGAAGCTTTTATTAAAATTTTGTCCGAAGATGAGACACTCCTAACTAAAAACAGTGGCTCATATGCTACTTGTAAATAAATTAATGGAAACAATAGAAACAATAGAATAACTATCACGTTGTGATATTAAAATTAAATTAGTTTTTCAATCGAACCAGCAAAGCATATTTAGGGAATAGAATTATGGTTAGAGTTAAAAATTAAGGTTGAATGTAGTCACAAAGCTAGTCTGTTGGAAATCGGAATAGGCAAACACTCTATTGTTATTGACTATTATGTAACTGATTTTTTTTCCCTGGTAAAAGCAAGCGTATATATTAAAGCTTTGAATTTGCTTCTTTTGTTTCAAGCTTGAAAATTCAGTTGACTTTCGTATCGATATTTATCTGCTACCTTGTGTTAGAAACTGCTGTACTATTGAAGGTGTTATTCATAGACAATAATTCACTTTTTCTTCAGAAAACAAATAGTGTCCATATAAGTTAGATATCAGCGCTTACAATATACATCAGCAGTGGTTGTTTGGCTATATAACATTAGTTCTTAACGGATCTCATCCATTTGCTTCTAGCAAATACGCAGAATAACTTTTGATTAACCAGTGGTTTCATAATGTTTGTGGTTGTGTAACGTTATATTTATGTTACATTTCAGCCCACAGTTCGCGTAATTTTTAGCTATATCAACACGATTAAATTGCCTTAAATCAGACACGTCACTTTATATCTCTATTACCTTTTTATTCTTTTCGCAATCCCATTAATAATAATCTTTTTCGATCGTCATAGCAACCTTTAAACAACTATTTACTGTTACAGTAACTAGGAGTACAGTTTATACATTTAAAACCAACATAGATTTTCAGCTACTACGATTAAATCTTATTTCTTTATATTTTAGAATCAACAACATATTCTCTTTTCTTCTACTACTCAACAGATTGTGTACTTTTACGCACCGTTGCCCAAAATCAAGATACGAAAATGGAAGTAATTTATCGCATAGATATACAATATCGTTGTAGTTGTTTGGAGCAACTTAATCCTTTTTGTTTATAGTATGATTCCAATTCTTACATTTTTTTCGTTATAGATCACAGGTTTTCCCAGAAATTCGTACATTGTTGGGATAATTTTGTAATGCGTCACCACGCAATCGTTTCCACACTACAGACAGTATCCCAGGCCATTATTATATTTATTCAAATATTTAAAATCGGGACCAGGACAAGAATATATTTATTTATATCGTTATGGTTTGTTCTTATTACGTGTTACAACGTTTTATGTTCACGTTGATTCTTAGAAGTGGACGAAAAGTGCTTAGAATAATCAGCATAAGCCCTGGCTAAACAGAGAAAACAAACATAATAATGTGAACTTCGAAAGCAACTATATATAATATAATATAATTTGTAATATAATTCAGATAAATAGCTGAAAAAAATCTTTAAAAAGCACTAAGAACCGATAAAAGAAGCCAAACTACATTATATTAAGCTATATATCTAATAATACTAGAAAAACTTTGATCATACAATAAACCGCATTACGTGTCAAGCGAATAAGTTAATATCTGATAAAAAATATTGTTTAAGAATCTTTCGTAATCCATACGAACCCATTGAAAATTTTCCCTTCTGTTTAAGGTTATGTATCTTAGTATCGAGTAAAATGCAAGAAAAGCAGATGCATTTCTTTAAAAAAAAAATAAAAAAACAACATAAAAAAATTAAAAAAGAAAAAAACTAGGACGGAATTTTCCTTTCCCTAAAGCCATTTTCCGACCTCCTATCAGACACGCAAGAGGTAACACAAAATTTGATCTAGATACAGTATTGAAGATGGAGTTCATGTTACTTGTATTTTGATGATAATAGTTGTAACTTACTGGAGGGAAATACCGGAAGTCAATATAACTCTTAGATGTTATTTAGTACAATGACGGAAGTAGACTGTTAAAATGTGTTTTAAAGGAATATAAACAAGAGAAGAAATATGAATAATGAATAAATAAGTCAGTTGAATGTAATATAAATACGGAATACGATATTTTCCTAAAATAATAATTATAAAACGCCTTCTACATAAAATTTCTAATTACTCTATTCTACAATTACATCTAATCTACTTGAATAGTATTTTTGTATCATATGCTATACAGGGACTTCTACAACAGAATATTATTCTATAACTAAATACATTACTCTGGAAATTACGATCTTGATACAACTTAAGTTACTACACTACGCTACATTAGCTGTAAGCAAGAACTACTAAAAGCACTCTTTATCTTCTGCTGCTGTTTCTTAATCTATCAAGAAATTACAATCACTGTTTCTTGAAGACCTATCATGTCGCTCATCTGACTCGAAGTTTGGACATGTGTGTTCAAAGCCTGAAACAAAAGGTGATTTAATTACACAGAAAAAAAAAAGTTCTTTGCAGTGGACCCCAGGGTATGAAATCGATGTATTTTGTTACACAGAATTCAAATTTCAAAACCCCAGGACCATTGACCGTGTCAGTTTTATGAGCTGAAAAGTGTCCTTATCCAAAATTGCTCAAATTTTTCGCCCATAAAAAAACTGACACGATCAATCGTCCTGGAGTTTCGAAATTTGGATTCTGTGTAGCAAAATACATCGAATCCACACCCTGGGGCCTAGTGCACAAAAGTTTATTATTTATTTATTTATTTATTTATTATTATTATTATTATTATTATTATTATTATTATTATTATTATTATTATTATTATTATTATTATTATTATTATTATTATTATTATTATTATTATTGTGTGTGTGTTTGTGGCTGCATTAATATTCAGTGTCATATCAAATGTGTCGATGTTAATACTGTTGAATTACTTAATGTACCAATAATCTTGTTTTAGTTACAATATACTGCTAATTCTAAACTATTTCAGCTTTATTTTGTAACTATTTGTACTCTAATTCATATTAAAAGTCAGTGAAATCAATGATTTTGATCTCAAAACTAGTTTGCACTCTCTGTATACGCTATAACTTGAACAACAGCTCGACATTTTCAGATAAACATTTTTTTAAATGTAATTTAAGAGAGGCAAATAAGTCAAATCAAACATTGATAATATCACGCTGCAATATGATTGCAGATTTGTACTGTAAATTTCACTTGAACTGAAGTATGAATAATATTCTTTTCTTCCAGCTTATTGAAATGTACAAGAATGAAGAAATTGAATACCAGCTGGCGTGCAAGACAGAATTTTTCGTGTGATGAGCTGCATTTTTTTCCGTACTTGAAACAAAAGAAAAAAATACCAAAATACATTGTATATAGTACACGCATAGTGCTAGAACAGTATTATGTCAGAATTTGCATTCTAGTCATATATATTTATTTATTTATTTTGTATCTGACATAGTTCTAATTCCAGTTATTATGTATATAAATGCAACATTTCGTTTTCGTAAAGAATGATTAAGAAGAAAAAGAAAAAAAATACACCTTCATTCTTTAAGATTGGTGTTTTATTCCGAGCCAATATGTGAGAAAAAATATACTTAAAAGAGGAAAAAAAAAGTAATATTATTTCTCTGTACTTGATACACCAGACCAATTTCAGAACCAATTAAACTATAGTACGTCTTGGACATTTTAAATTACCTTTTTAGACGTGTGAGTGGGTGGTGATAATGGTGATTTGTCTGTAAGTGTGCGTTAGTTGCAGCAAAAAAATCTATTTGTAATAAATGATGATTTTTTTTTTTTTTTTGATAATGTTTAGAAAAGAGTGCAAAATATATTTCTGTTGATTATTTCTAAGTTGTGGTTTCGTGTGATTGTCATGATTTGATATGATTTGATGCATCTTTTGGTTGTTTGTGGTTATGTATTGCCATTCTGTTATTATTGTTATTATTTCTGTCTTTTTTTTTAAATGCCGTTTTTTTCTAATCAGCAATGAATTTATGATCATACACTATTAGCATAATATGCGGTATATATACTGTCTGGTTTTTAAATAGTAGTTTAGTTTAAAAAGACGGTGAAGATTTGCATACTCCTACTTTGCTTGTTAAGTCATATCAAAGAATGGAATTTTGTCGATAAAACTGTACCTGAACCAAGCGCAGGTTCTGAGGAAGGTTGTGTACAAAGATTAATAAATTATGTAAATTTTCTTTCGTTAGCTTTTAGCGTTAAAATTTGAATTTTTGTTTTACTAATGATTTCTCTCAAGAGCCCCTATTGGCTTGAACAAATCGATCAATCACAGTAAAGTTTTCTCAATCTGAAATCACATAATTTTTTAAGCTTGAGAAAACTGAAAAAAATATATACTATCCATTTTCAAGCTATTGCGAAAATAGTCACGAATAATTCACTTTTGGACATATCATACAATATCTTGTTATTTCTCCGGTTCATTTCTGTGATGAAAATTACTCGGTGTCGTGAAAACACTGGGAACCTACTTGTACAAGTAAGTAAAATGAAGAACTACTGGGTCAAGAAAATCCTGAAGTAATCGCGTGAAAGGGGATAAACTGAGCACGGATAATTGAATTCAATACGCTGCATCTAGCTCACCAGAGGCGTTCTGAAATAGTAAAACAATTATTATTATTGAACAATAGTAGTGAAACTTCTAAACTGTAATTAATTAGTTTAGAGGGTAGCCCAGCGTGGGGCTCAGTTCCACGACTTAAGTTCAGAATATCTAATTGGTTTTCTTAGTTAAAAAGTTTAATCTACATTTATGGAAATTATTTTGAGAGATCCCTGAGAGCACTGTTGTCGCAGGGGCGGATCCAGGGGGGGGGGAGCGATCCAGAAGAGGAAACTTTATTTTATATATAAATAAAATCCATCCCAGAATTTGGAGCTCTTAAAAGTAGCTCTAAGTAGCAGTATTACAACCCCCCAGAAGTCCGTCCTGGATCCGCCCCTGTTTCGTCGCAATATGAGAAAGATAAGCAGAAGCCTGTACACTAGTATGTACCCTGTCAGTGAATTTCGTTCAGCTTTCCAAAAATAACATCTTTCTGGGAGCAGAACGTCAAAGATCTTTATGATATAAAATAGTTATAGCGCAGTCAAGATGCGATGTTCGCCAAAGGTTTCTATTGTATCTAAGAAGGGTACCACCGATATAATCAAAACAGTGTCCGCCAGAGTAAGTAGATGGTCCACAATAGCAAGGAGAAAAACTCCCCAGGCCAATGCCATTTGACAATGCGTCTGTTGGTCACCAAGAAAAACCTGTCTATGCAAAGATGCATCACCAGCAATGCGAAATCCAAAACAGTTGTGCTAAGGATCATTGATAAGAAGTAACAACTGAATCATAAGCCGCGTGCTTACTCTTATCGAACAACTTATCGGAGAACGTAAGATACACTGCAAAATATCTGTACTGTGTCTGATGAAGCGTTAGGGTAGTTAGTTGGCGACACTGTTATACAATAATTATTTTTAATTAAAACTTGCTTTGTTCAGAGATTTTAGTTTCTTTTGTGAAGTTGAAAATATCGGTTTGACCGATATTTATCATGGAACAAATGGTAATATATTGTAACCCTGGACGAGATCTGAATTTTCTTACTGACTTCCAAACAGAACCGTTCTATTTATTATGATTCTAAGATGATTCTAAGGACATCAAGAACCAGATGAACAGGTTCGCTTTTACCATAAAAGGTTTCTCCGCGGGTTTATAATGATGGCAGATTTTTTGTTATAAAGGCAAGCTTCTGCTTCACTGAGTTGTGCCAAATGTCAAGGTAAATGTAGCCTATTATCAACAGCATGTTCTCGAACCCTTATACTGACGAGACCTCCTTTTTTTTGTACAGTGATGAAGTGTCGAAGGTGTACATTCAGGAAGATAGTGTCCAGCAATATGGATCAATTAATGGTTTCATACATTGTAGCATGGCGCGTGAAATAAACGTACGGGCTGTACAGTATTCGGACATATCTTCGGATACTATATCGATGGACCTTCGTGCATTTGGGAGTTCAAATAATGTGTCGCAAAACATCGTCCAGGCACAGTGCCTGATTTGAGAACAGTATGCCAGAAGAGTTTGGCAAACTTTATCGGACTTCTTTCAACATCTCTTCCAGTAGAAACCGGTGTTGGGCTATTGTTTATAGTCAATGCTGTAATATAGAGCACAATCACTGATGGTAACATGTCTTCACGCTCTAGTACAAAACTCCGAATTTAGTTTCCACAACCTTCAATATTCTGTTATTGTCTCTCTGATGTTCTGTTTTTCTTTGTGAAAATTTGAAATCATCACTGCTTCAGATTAGTCTGAAGTGGCATGAACAACTTTCAGGTAAAAATGATAATAGAAGTTTTCCACAAAATTTTTAACATTTGTCCAGAATTAGTATAACTGAGTTGTTTTCTGAAATGTTTTTTTTTTTTTCTTCAAGATTTACAAAATAATATACTTTTTGTAGTAATTTGTATGCATTGCAAAGCATTCTCAAGGAAGTAGCTTTGCCTGTATAATTGGTTGTTTTTCATCTGTCAATCAAAAAAGTGATCCGATTATTGCTAGGACACAAAATGATCTGTATTGAGCTAGCATCATAAAGGAATTGGGGGAGCTATTTAAATTTGTCTGACTGCATTATCTTGATGGGTACAGCCCAGCTTTTTTTTAAAAAAAATACGTTTTAGTTTGTTTCGGTGGGAGTATTCTAAATTTTTCACTCTTGATGTTTGCACCGATATGAAAAATATTTGAGGGGGGGAAAAAGATTTGTTTCTTTTTAGAAGCAAAGAATTTAAGATCAGCAGACTATCCGAAATCCTCTTAGTAAATCGCAGCATTTATTCCTATTAGTAACTCAAATTTCTATTCTTGTTAACAAATCGAAATCGTTTTAATAAATTCCAGAATTTATAGAGTAAATATATTATAGAATTTATAGATAAATTCAAGATATTTAAAGATTTTACTGGCAAAACGATAGATATTTAAATATTAGAATAGTCTCCTCGCAAGTACACTCGAAATGGGAAGCAGATGATCCAGGGGTGTATTCACTTGATTAGAAAGATGATAGATTGAATTTGAGGGTTTCACATATTGGAGATTCAACCTAAGTTAGATAGGATAGGAGGCCCCAGAATTGTTTAAGTTTCAGTTAAGGGGATTTAATCATATTCCTAACACAAGCTAATGTTTACTATGCCATTAACCAGGCAAGAGTTAGAAGAAGCTGCATCCTCTTGCTCTATACGTATTTATACTTAAATCTCCCTCTAAATTAGTTTCGTGATGCTGCTGTTTGATAAACACTGAGATTAGTAATTGAAATTGAGTTTGTGTAACCAGAAAGAAAAATCACTTTCGAAAACAATAGTAAGTGTTTAAATTTTGTAGTAGTTCTCGATATTCAAATACGAATTATTGTCAGTTTCCTTTTTCCTTGTATTTTCTTTTTTTCTTTTTATTTTCAAAGATTTAAGCAAGAAATATAAAAACATGTGTAAAAGAAAGTTTCCTAAAAATCTTCGTATGATTACTTTTCAAATTTAGTATTTCGGCTGTATTCCTTAGACATGCACAATTGAGTTTAATATTAGATTGTAAGGAACAAAGTTATACTTAATTCTGTCTCCTGACTTTTCCCTATATTATCATGGATTCATTGCTGATTATTTTTTTCCTCGTGTTCAAAATAGTTTTTATTTGCTCTTGTTTCAAAAGTTTTTCTTAACAAAATTGCAGAGAGATCCGTAGCCAACATCAGTATTGTGGAAACGTAATCAGAATTCAATGAAAGAGGGAAAACAACCTAACTGCTTTTAAAACAGGTTTTCAAAATAAAATTTTATGACTTTCTACGGCTATGGACCTGTCAGTTTTTTTTTTTTTTTTTAAATATAAATATTCCAAGCTGAAATTTCAAGATTTGTGTTCATTTAATAGTTCTCCTTTTTTAAACCTACATTTTAAAAATATTATTCTAAGTATCTTCTTTTTATGAAGAGAATGAATAGAATTTTAGTCCACGTAGCTGTTGTTCCTTCATGCATAAAAAACGAAAAGTAAGAAACCCATATTAATAGTACCTATCATTATAAGAATTAATTAATTAAGAGTGTCCTTCCAACTTTAGTAGTTACAGAATCTCATAGTGCCAAACGTTGCCTGTTATTGGACGACAATACTTCCCACACAGGTGACGAGTTTAGAACTAAAAATTGCATGAATTCTATTATGAGTTATAAAAAAGTAGACCTTAGATAGATTTCAATTTTATGACACAGTTTGGTAATGTAATAGAGAAACAAAACTAATGTTTTTTCATTATTCTTTTTTTTATTATTAAAAAAGAAAGTATTTCTTGTAATAAATGTTATTTAAAGGTAAACACTTTTGTAAATTAAAATAAAGAAAAAATCTTAAAAAAAAATACCCTGATATTTCCTTGCATATTTTATATTTCTAACAGATTTCTTATAGCAGGGTATAAAGGCACTCTTAGCATATTAAGCTTATTGCTAAAACAAACATTTAAAAAATCTTTTCGAATTCCTTGTACTGTGGAAGGATGTAAATCTTTATACTTATTTGTGTAAAAAGAAGTGCCAAGGTTTAATAATTATATATATATAGCTATATATATACAAATTGATAAATATATTTTCTACTGTGCGAGCTGAGAATGTTCCAAGTTTGTACAGAGTATATAGATATATCTATATATATAGAAAGAAGAGAATATAATGTGTTCGTGTGTAAAGGAATATTATGTTGTAATTTTCAATGTTTAACTGTGTTATTGCACTGTGTACCAGGACTAGTCACCACTTAAATAGTGTGATAACTGCCTTCACACACAACACAACCTTTGTTGTTGCTGTGACGGCGTTTTAATTCCCTGCTTGTTAATTCTATGATGAGGATGAGACAAGAAGAAAAAAAAAATACATAAATATTACCTACTACATTGTATTAAAAAAAATGATTATACAAAATTTCAAAATAGTTTCCTACATTTAATATATGTTATCAGAAACTAATTTTACTGTTTTTAGTTGAAAAATGTTTGTGTATTAGAGAAAAAAATATATTTGTTGCATAAATATATAAATATAAGACCTTGTGTATTATTTATTTCCTTTAGTTTTAATACTCTCTCTTGGTTACAAAAATCTAGACGATAGTCTACCAGAGTTTGTCCAAACAAGTAATCCTAGATTTTTCAATTCCAATATTTATACACAAAAGGAATGCATTTTCCTTACATTTTGTGAAAGAACGTAACGTATACAATATGTAAGAGGTTTAGACTACATCCACTAAACAAATATATATTTCGCATCTCAAGAACTGTCCTAAAAAATTAGAAAAATTGATAAAAGTCAAAAGCCGACACCACTTGCAAAAATTATCTAAGCCTCTAGAGGGTATACGATCACCGAGAAAAAGAGAGAGGAAGATTTCTAGGGTAGTGACGTAATAATGTCTTATACCTATATGGAGATTTTTTTTTTAGCATGTGTATGAAAAATTTTGATTTTATTGACAAAGAACATGTATGTATGCATGTCAGAAAATTATAAAATACATTTTGACTGTGTAATATAGAGGCCTGTTTCTCCTTACACGTGACATAAAAGTTGCTATATAAAACTGAAGTTTGCCGTGGCAGAACAAGTTGTTCCGATTGAGAAGTTAGCAGCGTATGATCTATACTTCAGATTTAGTTAATATAGGCCTAATATACGTAATTACCATTCTTATTTCTAATTGCATGGCTGTGCAAAAGGTCTAGAGATTTTATGTATTATCTTAATGACACAATGTTTCGGGATGTTTGTAATGTAAAGGAAAATGGTCAAATTTTGTCCCTAATCACGATACAGTAAAATTACAATTGCTAAGCGTGGAAGGTAGGAATTGTTATTAATAACCATTAGTAGAGGAAAAATGGCTGTACACACTAGTCTGATTTTAGAATGTTCTGCCTGAAATGTCCGTTTTTCGCACGGTAAGAATAAAGTTTATGAAAAAAAATCAAGGTTGGTTTGAACTCTCTTCCCCTTAGGGTATGTATTTCAATCAAATGCGAGAAGACGCTCAACGCAAGTTCAAGCTAAATTCAAAAATTAATTTGATCGAGCTGTGTTTTCATCCTTTCACTTCGATAAAAAATACACATCCTAAGGGAGGGGGAGATAGGATTTAAATATGCCTTTCAATTTTTTTCCTAAACGTTATTCTTCGCGCGCGAAAAATGGAGATTTCAGATTGTTATATGTTTTTATAAGGTTCTGTATTTTTTTAAAATCTTCTCCCTACCCAAAAATAAGGGTAGAGGGTGAAAATAAGAAATTGTGATTTTCTCGAAAACGTGTCTAACATTTTTGGTTTATATATCATAACATAAAGATTTCATTAACAACCCTATACTGTGGTGTAAGTCATTTTGCTTGGATAAAGAGGAGTTTACTCATAGGGATGTTCTTATCGGGCGATAAATTTTACAGTTAACCGCGAAACAATTTGAATATACATTTAACATGAGATAAGGTGTTAGTATTAATCATGGATACACAGCGCAGACATTTATTTACGTATGTTCTCGTATGATGTAGTGGTTGTGGAAAAACTTATTTTGTGAAACGAACGCTTTTCAATTTTTCTAGTATGGTAAATACGAGATGTCGTAACACATACTGGTATTATACAGAAGGCAAAACATATATATATATACAACAATGCTTGTTGCAGTGCAGTTTAATGAAGGACAACCACAAATGAAAGATTTTTAACCTGAAGATGGAGCATATCTGATTATAATTGATGATCATATGTATAAAGCGAATCGTGACATCACTGACTTATTTACTAAAGAATTACATCATCGAAACATTAATGTGATTTTCATAACACAAAATGTGTTTTATCAAAGTAAAATAAATCCGGACATAAGCTTGAATTGTTCATATTTGGCGTTGTTTAATAATCCACGTGACAAATCATAAATCAAACATATAAGTTATCATACCCGAACATCCATTATTTTTGCAGGAATGTTACAAGGATGCAACGAAAAACTAGGGATGGCCAGAACCGGTTCCTGGTGGAACTGGTTTCCGGGTCTGAACGGATCCGGTTCCGGAACCGGTTTTTCGGATCCAGGTCTAGAACAGGTTCTTCGGATCCAGGTCTGGAACCGGTTCTGAAAACCAGATCTCCAAGAACCGGTTCCGCCGGAACCGGAACTTTGTGGCCATCCCTACGGAAAACAAACATGGCAACTTTAGTGATTGTAAGAGTGGAACGCTTCACGATGGAGCAGCATGTTGTCATAGTGAAAGCTTATACAAGTGTGATGAATGTTATGCAGAAACTGTTTGCAAACTCTGTAGAATGTTTTGTCAACATAATGCACCTAATAAGTCGAGTGTGATGAGATTGTTTAATTTGAGAAAACCGGTTTGGTTGTCCTCGTGTTAGTCGTTCTGCGAAAAATATCGCCATCTTGAGTGATAATGTTGCTGTAAATCCGGTCCAGGAAACAAATGACGATCATGTGCTATTCGGCGCTCTGTGAGTACTAATGAGTACTAACCACGAAGGCAATAGATGAAAATCGTGAAACGTTCAGTGCTGCCAGCTTACTAGAACAGAAATGGCGCTCATTTCAAAAAGTTGTTTTTTTATTTTTTATGAGACACCTTTTACTTAATATGTTTGGGCTATATCACTACAGTCAAAAAGTGTTAATGATATAGTGAGTGCTTTAGAAATAATTTCCCAAGCGAGAAAATTAATTGTTTTGCGTAGTGATAAAAGAAGTAAATTTACTAATAAAACAGTGCAAAAGTATTTCAAGAAAAAACATGTACAACATACAACGACAAAGAATTCAGATATTGAAACCAGTATCGCAGAAAGACTTAATTGGACTGAAATATCGCATGTGGAAATAGTTTGCAAAATATCAAATCTACCGCTATGTCAATGTATTGTAATTACTTGTAACAGTATATAATAAAAGTTGGTCTACTTGAGGTGCGGCACAACCAATACAACAAGAAGGTTCAATGTTCACAGTAAGACATGGATATATTCGTTTGTGATACTGTACATGTTAGTAAAACATAACGTGTCTTTGACAAGGGTAACACTGAAAACTGAACGTGGGAAATTTTTAAAGTAAAAGCCATTGTACCGAGGAAACCACTTTATCGACCAAAAGATTTAAATCAACAACCTACGATGGTGTTTTATATTGGGAGGAATTACAGTCACTGTCTCTATCGTCAGTTCTTAATCGATAAAACCGTGCGTACAATAAAGAAAGATTGCAGTAAGAAGTATCTTGTTCAACAAAAATGTCCTTCCTTCTTTAAGTTGTGGATACCAGCACCTTCGATAAAGAAGAAGAATGGAGCCTGATCAAAATTTTTACCTCACTCTTCCCAATAATAAACACCGTGTGCGTGGGTTTTCTCGGGGTTCTCCCGTTTCCTCCCACTTTCTTCATTCCACCATTTCATTCATTACTCATTATCACCGTCTCCTTTAGCCTAACCGGCATAACCGTGGGACGTAAAACTCAAAATTTCATTTCATTTCATTTCTTCCCAATAATAGTTCTATGGACTGGTTTTCCAGAAAATACATTTACCTCATAAGTAACTAACTAACTAACTCACTCACTCACTCACTCACTTTATGGCTTGTTGAACCCGGAGGTTCAATGCCGCGTTCACAAGAGCTCTCCATTGTCTTCTGTCGTTAGCCAACTGGATTCAGTTCTATGTAGGCTATTCCTATTTCTGCGACATCCATCTTAATATTGTCCTCCCATCCGTGCCTAGGTCTTCCTAATGGACGTTTTCCAATCTGATTTCCAGTCAAAACTTTGAAAGCGTTCCTACTTTCTTCCATTGTCGCTACATGACCCGCCCACCGAGCTTCCTAGACTTGATGACCCTAACAATGATGACTTGACGACATTGACCTCATACATTACAAAATTACAATAACACATAGAGTTTCGTCAGATATCCGAGGTCACATTAGTGGAAATTTGTTACTCACATTCAATGTTGAACATTAACAGTGAAAATAATAAAATTATATTATAAGCCAGCAGGAAATGCGGAGCCAAGAAACCCGTGATGATTGCGATACGTTATACAATGATTTACTTGAGTTTTCTAATATAATTAATTCATTCCATAAAGCAAAAATATACATTTCTTACGATTCAACTATCAATGTGTGTTTAATTTTATTAAATCAATATGTCTGTACAATCCTCACCAAGTGCTTAATCTAATGTAGGGGTTTGAGAAGAAAAGTCACTTTAAAGATGTAGAAAAAGGACAATATACACCAGATGTGGTCTTAGTTTACCTTCAAAAATGTGTGATCATTCAATCTGTCGTCGTTGATGACAAAGGTTCCATTAGTACGTATTTTAAACACAGATCCTGTGAATAATACATTTGGAATCCATACTGTTCAAATATTTAATCCTGTACATTATATCGTAGTAGAAAAATGCATTTCAAACAAATACAAATCGATATAAGGAACAGCGCAGGTCATCGTATGCCATTAACATTTGAAACAGTGTGAACTTCACCGTCGTTGTCGTCATAACTCATACTTATTTAGAATACTATCAGAAATAAGTACTGTCTGGAATAAGAACTGTCTACGTAGGAAATCCATATTAAACAAGTCATGGAATTGGTAGTTTTCTTGGTGGATCATTTCATTCAGTGTTATCATTGGTGAAACAAAAAGCTAAACTGTGGGAAAAGAACTATTTAAGTCTGGTGAAAATGTGATCCGTGATTTAGTGGTATCAAATGAACCGCTTGAAGAATTGTTTCATCAACGTATGCAAGAAGCAGAATTAAATTTATAAGAAAAAGTTAAGAAGTAATTTGAAACCCATGTTGGGAAGTGGATATAATAAGAGGACACTTCTTAATAATGGATCTCAGTTTGAGTTTGACCTTCCAAGGATTAACATCAGTTCCAATTCTGTTAAGAGACGTAAATTAAAAAAGATTATCATCATCACAAGATATGTTTAAGAAGTGGTTTTCTTACATGAGCAATTTTGTGCATGTGCGAAAAGTGAAATGGACATTTTTTCAATGTTACCAATACAAACAAATGTTTTGGACAATCGTAGCCTATTACTGGCTACAAACCAATTAGTTCAATAGTTGAAAATTCACCACTAGAATTTGTAATGAATGGAAACAGTGATGGGTATATTGATTTACCATACACATTACTCCACATTCAAGCAGGGGGCGCGGTGGCTCAGTGGTAGAGCGTTCACCTCCGGTGCTTGGGGTCCATGGTTCGATCCCAGCTCGCTCCTTCTGGACTTTGTGGTGGACAAACACAGTGCTTGTCGGTTTTCTCGGGTTCTCCCGTTTCCTCCCACTTCCTTCATTCCACCATTTCATTCATTTCACATAATCACCGTCTCCTTTAGCCTAACTGGCATAATCGTGGGACGTAAAGCAAAAATTTCATTTCATTTTTCCACATTCAAGCACAAATTGTGAAATCAGATGGCTCCTCATGCACTGCAACAGATAAAACAGTAGCACCTGTAAATGATTTTCCAAATGCTATGTTTAGCGAACTGCAAATCTTTCTGAACACCAAACTTATTTCATTCGCATCACAATTATTCGTATCGCCCGTACCTTGAAAAACTATTAAATTATAGTGATGCAGCTACAAATACCAATCTGCAACTTGCAATGCTGTTTCAAAGTGCTAATGGTCATATGAACGCAACAACTACTGAGAACAAAGGATTTCAAGAACTATAAGAACAAGACATAATGTGAAATTCGGTATTATCGGATACTTGCACTGGGATATTTTTGATTCATGGAGTGGAATTGCGTGTGAAACTCAATCCTGTAAAACCCAGTTTTGTATGTGAGAGTGAAAATGGTGTAAGTGCATAAATAAATATCTTAGACACAAAATTACAAGTGAAAAAAAGTGCAAAAGTGTAAAGTTGGCTCACAGTAAGATTCTACAAACTATATCTGTAAAATATCCACTATCAGTTCAAATAAAATCATTTAACTTCCTTTCTATCTTAAAACCACTAATGGGTTGAATTAATGCTGCAGCCATCAGCCATGTCAGCTATTACACTATACATTGTTAAAAAAAAAGGTATAAAATTGTTTTAAGCAAATTGATAAACACTATGGTTTATAAAGCAATATGGCGCAGACATGTTGTCCGAAAATCCCAATGTTAAATTAATTGTTATACACTGTAAAACATTGTAAAAAGTAAGATTATGGTTGTCAGAATTGTCCAGTCATTTAAAATTTGTTTCACACTAAAAAGAGCTATAAAAACATTTGTACAAAATTAAAATTGTATTAATCCGGAGCTCGAGATGGACCGTCCAATATCGGCGCCATTTAATCTCGAACTCCCATTTAACTTTTACAATCAGTTCAGTTTTCTCCGTTACGTAGTGTTGCCACAGTCCTAGCTCTGGAGTGGTCTGAAAAATAGTACCAAATTGAAACAAAAAGGGCTGAATCCATTATTTTATACCAGTGTAGTACACAGGCCCGTAGCCAGCCCAAAAATTTAGGGGGGCCCGACCCAATCATATTATACTTCATCACCATATTATAGTTCATTTGCAAGCCTAATGTGAAACTTTTAGGGGGCCAGCCAAAGTTTAGGATACGGGCCTGGTAGTACATAGCTCTATAACATGAAACTAAAAGAGGTAAAGTTCTAGAACACACACACCCGTCTTCCAAGAGTCCAAATCAAGAAAGTGCTCTTTTTAAAATTTACTTTTTAGAAACATCCAAGTAGGAGAACCCCGAACAACTATGGAAGTAGATGAAACTTTTCTCGCACGTAGAAAGTATAACAGAGGCCGCAAATTAAAAGGGAAAACAGTTATCATCTTCGGTGTGTATTGTAAAGAAACCAAACGCCTCTGTTTCAAAGTGACCAATAAACCTCGGTATTATGGCCATATATGAAAACTATATATAAAACGAGGAACAAATAAATCATTTCCGAGTTCATGTGTAAACAGTACGCTATAATAAAATATTAAAATATAAATTACTGCACCTTATTCTCGTTTATTTCATGACCGAAGGAGGAGGGTAGACTGTAAGAAGAATATAAGGTAAGTAAACTGACATTTGTAAAAAAAAAAAAAAAAAAAAAAAAAAATGTACATCTGGTCCAGGATTCTAGAACTTTCTCTGAAAACGTGACAAATATTTGTTAAATGGTGCTGAATTGGATAGAATTGTACCAGCTTTCTCACGAAAGGGACTGAAAATGCCAGTGTGGTACCAACGGGCCGATGAATGACAAAAAGGGCTGAATTTGGTACAATTGTACCAAGTGTGGCAACACTGCCCTTACGGTAGTTATAAAGGAAGTCCCAGCCTTAGAGCCTTGTTGGACTGCTTCACTAAATTTGTTTTAAATAAAATTGTTTGAAGTAAGTATATGTACTAAGGTGGCACGTGCCAAAATGGCCGAATTTGCCTGTTTTAAATATAATTGTTTATCACGCTGTTAATGTAATAAGGAAGGATAAGCGGCGCATGAATATTTTAAAATTGAAATACAGTGTATTAAGATTGTAATAAGCAGTAAAATTGTCAAAAGTAATAAATTGTAAATAGTAAAAATTGAATAAAAATTGAGAGCAAATGCTCCCCAATACTTAGGTTTACAGCACCATCTCTTATCCCATTTACAATCAAAAACTATTGATACTGTAATTTGTTAATTCTTTCCTTCTTCACTATTATCAATGTTTTTAAAATAGTTGCCTCCGACTTAAATGTAGTCTTAATAGGCCCCAAATGTTAAGTTTGTTAGGTGATCTCTATTAATTTGTTAATTGGAATATTAAACAAAACTCATTATTGTAAGATTTATAAGAAACGAAGCAGCAAGTGAAACCATCACCAGTAATTAATTTGAATTTTTATACTTGAACATTAATTTCTTCACAATGTATTTGGATGGAAAAGCTGAACCATCAGTCACTACAACCCAACTTTCGAGATCTCTATATTTCATCGTACCTCACCTTGTTCCTGGGATCTAGAATACATTTTACCAATGCTGGAAATACAATTGCAAAGAACGACCACAAGGATGGATATACGCTCTAACTTAAGCCTGATTTTCCTGCTGATCATATCATTTTCGGAATTTACAAAGACATGGAATTATCCGGTTGGGTATTTATTATTTGTCATTTTTATTCATAATTTCAACACATTGCTACCACCCAGTGCCTCAAATGTAACCTGTTTGTTTAGAAATTCCATTTCTCTTCCATTGACAATGTTAGACTAATATATAATCTACAAAATTAGACACTCACTGGATTACAATTTATATTAATAACGAAGGCCATGGCGAATATTTTGATAGTGTTGGTATTCCTCCTTACGTACCACATTACATTCTTAAAAAATCATTTCATTCATTAAAAAATAATAGTATACAAATGCAAATTTAAGTTCAACAGTATATTCACATTATGCTTATTTTTATCTCTGTTCCAAAGTTCAAGGGAAAACATTCTGGGAGTCTCAATTTATATTCACTACAGTGCTGCAAGTTAACAACCACAGATTACTTGAGTTTACATTACAGGCAATTTCATGACACTTTTTATTTTCTTTCTTTCAGCAACAGAACACATAAATGTATATACCCTTTCTAAACAAGTCGTTCTAGGTCTTTGCAGAACTCGCAATATCAGATCTTAGAAACCAGTGCAATGCTACACAACCTAGATACAAAATACCATCACTACAAGAATGCAGAAAATAAATCTCAGGTTTACAAATGGGTCGATATTAGTCAACACCACTACATGTAACAATATTTCAAATAAAATATTTTGTTTGGAAATACAAAAATCTTGAATATTGTTTCACTTACTATTTGAACTTTTAATTTCAGGTCCGGGTTGTTGACAAGAACACCACCTTGCGATACCAAGCATCAACTATAAAGTCGAAATTAAACAATAAGAGTAATAAAAACTTCTGATGACATACGTCAACTATGAAAATTATAAGCATTATATATAAAACTTCTTAAAGTATTATGTAATACGAAATGAAAATGAAATCATACAGTTTAACGTCCCATGATTATACCTTTTAGTCTAAGGAAGACGATAATTAAGACAAGAGAATGACGAGGGAAGAATTGGGGGAATGAGAATGTGGGAGGAGGTGGAAATACCATGAGAACACCCATAAACACGACGTTGTTCACCACAAACTTACTCGGCGGGGAATCGAACCAAAGGACCCGCACACCAGAGGTAAGCGGTCTAACACGGAACGACCGTACCCTGAAAATACTATGCATCACCAAAATTATGTTGTAAATAATATTGTTTAGAAGTTAATCCTTTTGAACAAAACAATAACTTCTGATAGGATACATCAACTATGAAGATTATACGCTTTTAAATTTAAAAAAAATGGTTAATAATATGAATCACCGAAATAATTTTGTAAATAATATTGTTTAAAAAATGTATTTTTGTGTTTCATTTCTTTAAATGTTTTGTCCTAAATTATTACTCAAAATATGTTAGTTTGAAAACTTTTATACAAAAACTGTTAGAAAATTTTTATGCTGTAACATTTTGTTCGAATAGTTAACAAAAATTAGTTTGACAAAATTCAGACGAAAAATTTAGAAACTTTCACAGAAAATGGATTTTTAGTTTGAAAATTTTTACACAGAAAGTAGTTCGCAAATTTTCACAAATTTTTGCATGGATTCCTTTAATTTCGTTTAATTTTGTTTAAAAATTTACACAAGAGAAATTCTGATAAAACTTTTCAACAAAAGTAATTTTAAAAATTTGAAAATATTAGCAAACAAGGTTGTTTTGAAAGCTTAAGGCAAAAACTTAGGCAAGAGATGTTTGTTTAAAAGTTTTACACATTTTTTACATGATAGAAATGATTTGAAAATGTTTGCTATAAAAGTGTGACAAAAGAATTGTTTTAAAGAATCAGAGCTGTTTATAAAAATGAAAATTAAGTGAAATACTTGTTTAAATGAAATGAATTTGAAAACTGACACTAAATATTTTGCTTGAAAAAAATTACACAAAAGGTAGTGGAAAAATTTTACATAAAAGAAATAGTTAAAATTTAACACAAAGAATTTAGTTTGAAAACTCTGTTTGCTGAAAAAATTACAAGTTTAACAAACGAACCACTTTTAGGGAATCAGAATGGTTTAGAATACAAGAATTTTGGCAACACTGTACTAAGCATTTAAGTATTTATTTAGCTGAAATAAGCACTTACTTGGTACAATTTGAGGTGAGCTAAAATCGTTTATTGTTAATAAAAAGTACTCAAACAATTAACAATTTCAAGTCATTGCTGATAATCCATTAGTGTGTAATTCAGTGAGTGTGATTAAATGAAGCAATGAAACTTCTAAATTCAATCATTATTAAAGTTCTCGATACTGCAAATAATTCTTTCAGTTAACAAAATTCAACATAGACCTTTAAGTTATGAGATGAAATATGTATTGTGACCCTTTCTACAATTACACCTAGGGATTTATATATTCACATTTTGCTATTATCCAAAACAAACTAGCTAGAATTCAATTTTCTACGTGTTACTATATGCTTTTAACTGCCTGCTAAAGATGTAATGTGATAGACATACAGGGTGTAAACAAAACATTCTATTGGGTACGAGGTACTAAAGCATAGGACAACATATCATATGAAGGGGAGGAGGGGTATGTGATAAAAAGTACCGAATGACACAATGATGTCACGTGGTAAGTGTGAAATATAATGCTTATATACATAAAGCAAATTCAGTTAATTATTACCAAGCTGGTTCCGTGAGAAGACTACTAGTGCTTTACAGAGGACTAAGGTAACCTTCAAAAAGAGTAAATGGCTCATTCATAGACTCTGATACCTATAGGATTGTAAGAGACCTTGTTTTGGATGAGTGCCTACCCCTACCTTGAAATTTGGTAGGAGGTACATTGGACCTACATTACTGATCAAAGGAAACCACAGGGATACGTGTCTGGCCCTATGTTCTCATAAAATTGAGTAATGTATTGATCCATAGAGGCTGATAGCTATAGAACGATAAGCACTCATCTTAGAACATGAAAGGTGCAAGATTGACCCAATCCATCTATCAAATGCAATCGTTCAGTTTAACGTCCCACGATTATACCGTGTAGGCTAAGGAAACGGCGATAATGAAAAATTAAGGAAAAGGTAGAATGAAGAAAGGGGGAAGAAACGGAAGAACCTCGAGAAAACCCACGCACATGTTGTTTGTCCACCACAAACCTCACTTGGCGTAAACTATAGTACTCGCGCCGAGTCGTGAAGTTTGGGCTCTAAACCAATCATAGAAATATTTTGCTTGAGGTCCAACACATCGGAAAACTTCGGTACAACTCGTGGAGCCGCTTCCCGAGCGCATACTAGGGGAAACGTTGAACAGCTGAAATTCACCAACAATGTTGCTAAACTTTGAAAACATAGTAAACGAGTATATAAAAAAGGCATTTAAAAATTGTCAATAATAACACTACACAACAATAACTTATAACAAAATACTTTGAATAGTGTAATAATTACCTGTACCTTGGGCAGAAAGTGCTCATACATATGCACTATACTTCATAGAATGTTAATTTAATAATAACAGAAGAAGAATGTTTTTAAGATATGTAAGATATTATTATGGGATAGTTGTTGCTATGTACATGTTTATGGATACCGAGTCAGCAAGTTTGTGTGCTTGACAGTGTTAAGGAAAATATATTATAAAGTATATCAACTAATAAACCATTTTTAGCACTGTTTATCGACATTTATCATTATTATATAAATGGTGAGAACGATAGTATATAATTCTTAAAGACTACTACCACTCGAGATTTGTATATCACATTTCGATGAACCAGGTTGACGACTACCCTCGGTAAGTCGTTATAAAAATTTTGGTGCCGAAACCCGGGATTAACTAAAAATTTTGGTTTACCTCACCCGGGAACATACCGCAAATTCACATCCCGAAGCAGAGTAAGGTTGAATTTTCTTTTTGTCATATAGTTAATGAATACAAATTTGACCATATTACGAAGTGGTAGAACAATTATAAGAAAAATGGACAATGAAACAATGGAAAAGGAATCCCATAATAGTGACAATGGTGAACATAATGTAGCACCAGAAATGACATCATCAGAAGATCGAATCTTGCTAGTATTACAGCAGCAATTGATGCAGATGTCTACTGAGTTAAAGCAGACGATGAAGCATAACTCTGAAGAATTAAGTAGACGAATAAAACAGAAGTCTGATGAATCTAACAAACAATACGAGGAATTAAGCAAACGAATGGAACAGAAGTCGGATGAAACAAAACAATTAATTATCCAGACGATGAGCGATATCACCTCGCAGTTCGAGGAAAAATTAAAAGGAATATCGGAGCAATGCCAGAGTAATCACAACCACCTGAGCCAAGAAATCAGTAATATAAAAAAGGATTTAGAAGTAACCGAATCTTCTGTTCAACAACAAAAGATCCAAGTCATCAGTAATGCTAACAACATACGTACAATCCGCGGCAGAAAACCTGCAACATGAGGATGTAAGTTCATTGTGAAACTACGCCTAACAGCACAGGGAATGAACATAACATCTAAGTGGAACAAATCACTCCAGGATAAACTTCGGCCTCCTCCCGTGCACACTTATTTTGGAGTAAAGGACTTCGTCATTTCACAATAAACTTATATGCTCATGTTGCAGGTTTTTTGCCGCGTATTGTACAAACACGCAATTGTTAGCTACGTTACAGGAAGAAATTAGAATGCTACAGGTTAAGGACCACACATACTACAATAACCCGTGTGATGGTCGCTTGGAGTTTCCACACTCACCAGAGATGAACCCACCTTCGCCAGTATCTGATGAGGATATCATTTTAGAAGAAAGTCATCCGAAGAGTACAGATGGACGAAACATAGATGGTGTAATGACACATCACGTCATGAATAGGAACTGTCACCCAATGGGTACATGGAATGATAAAAGGAAGGTAAAATTAAGTGTTAAGATGAGTGAAATACGAGCCATGAGTAAATTCAGTGGTAAGTGTAACGAGAATGCTACTTCTTTCTTAGAGAAATTCCAGGATGAGTGTAATATAATGTGTATAGATAGATCACAATATATGAAACTAATCCCTCATGTATTACTCCCACCTTGTTCACTATGGTTTAAAGCAGTACGTGATCACATCAGTACATATGATGAATTCAAAGCGGCATTGATCGCGAATTATGAAAATGACTTTTTGCTGGCAAATAGAGATGCCACCATTAGAAATCAACACTTCAATCCTCAATTGCATAAATCTGTTGTAGAGTTTGTTGTAAATACATACAACGAATTAAAGGTCGTTAATCCATTGCAATCGGAATCGAGAATAATAGCATCAATTCGAAATTTGCTTCCATTTAAGTTACAACAGATCTTATTTTCCACACAGTGTATGAGTTTCAACCATTTATTAATGCTTGTCCAATGCTATGAAACTCAATACCATGCTATGAATCAACAAGCAGGAATGGGTAAAAATAAGAATAATTCAGACCATTTTGTGCCCGTTCGTAATTTGAATATACGAAGTGTGAACAATACGGAACATAACCTAAGCCGAGTAAATTCTAGCAGTCAAAACGAGCAAAATAGACAAAGTTATGTAGGGAATCCGCCTAACCTAATTAATCGTAGCAATCCATATGTTAGACCATATAATCAAAATAGGTTTAAAAATAGACGGAATGTATGGCGAAATTCCAGGAATACAACGAACTACGTGGATAGACGTAATGGAAGGACAAGAGATGTCACTTCGCATCAGGATCCAGGTATTGAAGTAATGTCTGTACAGAACAATAATACGGGACATAATCATGATTGTGCTGTGCAATGTACTTTATTAGAACCATACACCAGTATAAATTTAAACTAATTGCGGCTGATGTGGTAGGGGTTAAACCCATATCAGCTGTAGATTCTCATGAACATTTACCTAGAAATTTAAGCGATAATTCTTACGAACATTTATCTTCCAATTTATATGTTCATGTTAATGATGAAAATGATCTTTCACACGACGTCTCTGTAAGTAATTATTCGGAAATAGCAATTAATAGATGTCAGTACCAATTTATACCTGTTGTAAATCGTTGTTGGTTTGAAGATGATACTGTCAATGATGGTTTTAATATTGAAGGAAATTTTGTATTTTTAAAATCCTATAGTACAGCTAAAATACCTATTAAAGTCAATGGGTTAAGTACTGAAGCTTTACTTGATACAGGAGCAAATGCCTCTCTATTATCGTATTCATTGTGGAAAGCAATTACTAGTAATTATTCGAATCCTAAACTACAAAAGGCTGAGAACCTTATCATAGTTGATTTTACCGGTAAACATAAAAAGAGAGTAGCTGGAATTACTCGTGTGACAATAACTATTCAAGATTTTGAAATATCAATCTCTATTCTGGTAATAAAGGAACTTAACGAGAAATTAATTATGGGTTTAGATTTATTATCACAACTACGTGTCATGCTTGATTTTAAAAACCAAACGTTGACTATACCGGGTATACCTCGTTCAGAAACTGCTTCCAAAATTAGATAATCTTGCTTGTCAATATAATGATATTTCTCCTACAGTGAATAATGTTTCTATTAGTGCAGAAAGTGGTAAATTAAATGATCCACGAATGGAAGACACACAAAAGTTGGTGGATGTAAAGGACGATGTATTGTTTTCTGAGCGTGTTAAATCACTCGAAAGCAGCCTTGATTTTGCTGATAATACAGTAAAAACTGACTTTAAGGATATCTTATATAAGCATAGAAATGTCTTTTCAGAACGTCCTGGGCGTTGCAAGGATTTTGTTTACTCTTTTAAAGTTAAAACAGACAAACCCATAGTAACCAAGCCCTATATAATTCCATATAGATACAGGGAGAATGTACGTCAGCAAATTACAGATATGTTAAGAGATGGGATCATTAGGCCTTCCCGAAGCGTCCACCTTAATCCATTACATGTTGTTCCAAAGAAAAATGGTTCTCTACGTGTGGTATTAGATTTGAGACGCACGAATTGCCACATTGATCTGGAACAAGTGAGGTATCCTCCAGTGGAAGAAATACTAGCTTCTTTACAAGGGAACAGTGTATTCGGAAATTTAGATCTAGTGATGGCGTATAATCAGGTCGAATTACATGAAGATTCGAAACCGTACACAGCATTTAGTTTTGAAGGTCATTTATACGAATACAATCGTGTAGTCTTTGGGCTTATCAATGGTAGTGCGGCGTTAGCATCCTGCTTGAACAAAGTTCTAGGTCAAGACTTACGTAGCAACGTGATAACTTATGCTGATGACATCTTAATCATGGGGGAAAATCCACATGAATATTTGAAGTACTTAGATATAGTTTTAGACAGATTGGAAAGTTCGGGCCTTACTATCAATCTACAGAAATCCAAATTTCTGCAGAATTCTATAGAATTTCTTGGGTACCAAATTGATGCCTCTGGGTTACAATTCAGTCAATCTAAAGTACAAGCCATAGAAGATCTGCCTGCTCCAGTAAATGTGAAACAGACACGACAAATATTAGGGCTCTTCAATTGGTTTCGCAAAGCCATCCCGCGATTCGCTGAGATAGCCCAGCCTTTATTTATGATTATAAAGAAAGGAGTACCATGGCAATGGGGTCCGATTCAAGAACACAGTTTTAATAAATTGAAGGAGTGCGTAAAACGAAACATCCATTTGAATCACCCCAGATATGACGTTCCTTTTTATGTTCAGTGTGACGGTTCTCAACTTGGAATCTCTGCAGTACTCTGGCAACCTAACCCAACTATTCAGGAACCCGCTGTTATTCATTGCGCTAGCCGTACTTTAAAGAAAGCTGAAAAGGGATACACCACGACAGAAATCGAACTTTTGGCTGTACGTTTTGCAATACAAAAATTTGCTCCATATCTTAGCGGATGTCATTTTATAGTACTTACCGACCATAATTCATTGCGATACCTTAACAGCGTACAGGGATATAATAACAGATTACTTCGCTGGTCGTTAGATCTTCAAGCTTATGATTTCGAAGTACAACACATTAAAGGGGTAGATAATGGACCCGTAGATACCTTATCACGTCTGTCTCCTGGAGAAGAGCAACATATTTTGTCCATTAACGAATTTAAGATCTTACAGGATGAAATAGCTACCATTTCAATAGAAGACCTACGAGAACATCAAATGAAGTATCATGAATATAAACAAATCATGGAACATTTATCTTCTTGCGGTGAGGGATGTAATTGTCCCAAGCACTGGAATTCCAGATTTAAATTAAACAACGGAATTCTACTTATTAAAGATTTTAAATTCAAATCTAGGAACAAAATTTGCATTCCACCTACGTTATCAGCACGCATCTTAAAGGCCTACCATGACGATTTCGGACATTTTGGGTATGTAAAGGTATGTGCCTTGGTTAATAAATCCTTTTACTGGAAGGGAATGAGAGCTCAAATCAAAAATTATATCAATGACTGCATTGAATGCATGCGAATTAAACATAATTACCAGGCTATACAAAAACCAATGCTCTCAATAACGCCTGAGAGACCACATTCATTTCTGTCTATCGATTTATATGGACCTTTACCATGAGCAGCTACCGGAGAAACTTATTTGTTAACAACCATGGATATCTTTTCACGATATGTAGTAGCCTATCCCTTGCGTAGAGCAACTTCCGCTGCTATCGTAAATAAAATTTTGAATGTGTATATTCCACATTGTGGCCCTATCGAACATATATTATGCGATAACGGTTCACAATTCAAAAGTGATGTGTTCCTCAAAGCCATGAACAAGGCTAACATTAAAATTCATTTTGTAACTCCGTACCATCCTAGTAGTTCTGTGGTAGAAAATGTACATCGCAATTTTGGTACGTTGTTTCGACACTTTTGTAAAGATAAACATGCCGAATGGATTAAGCATGTCAACCAAATTACATACCTTTTAAATCATTCTATATCAGACACTCTAGGTGTGTCTCCTGCTAATGTGCATAATGGCTCTGATTTGGTTTTCCCTGTGGAACAACATTTTGATGTCAAACTAGAAGATTCGACAATTATAGATTCTTCCAATTTAGTGAATATGGTATAAATCCGAAGACATAACAAATTTTTGAAACGTAATTCACAAGTAGAGTCTTTGCAAGAAGGAAAATATCGGATCAAGGTCAATGACTTAGTTTTTGTTAAACAACATCCACAAAGTAATATGTTGTTAAAGAAGATTTATAAATTTTGTGACATTTTCTCAGGTCCTTATTTATGTTTTAAGGAAATAAATCCTAAGGTTTTTGAATTGTTAAACGCTAAAACAGGTACGTCAATTGGACTTCGTAATATAGATGAGTTAAAGGTTTGGAAACCTACTCAGTATACAAAGGAAAAATGGATGCATCTAGTGAAAGAGTTAGTTGCGCCTGATATTCTTGCTCAAATAAATAGGAATGAAGAATACTGAAAAAAATATATAATACACAAAAGGGTGTCTTTTATGTATGTAAAAAAAAATAGACTTATTTTCTTCCTTTTGGTTATACAAACGTAGGTTATGTTTAATTTTTGATTTTTGTTCAATTTAATTTTCCCTGATTATCATTAACTAACGATAAATTTTCACTGATTTTAATTCTTTCTTATTAACGTGAAGAATTATAATTTAATTTATGATCGAGTAAACACAAGAATTGTTTTCATTATATTAATTTGTGTTGAAACTTTAATGTTAAAATTAAGTATTGATGAATTGAAAGATTTGTTAAAAATGTATCTATATATATATATATGAAATGTAATGAAGATATATACGAGGTGTGATCAAAATATAAAGAACATATGTAATTTAAAAACATTATTGTAGACGGACCAGTGGTTCTTGAACATAAAAGCCAAACTCGCTTATGACTTTTATATTCAGTCCATTTGTCGGGCGACATTTTTATATAACAAAATACTTTGAATAGTGTAATAATTACCTGTACCTTGGGCAGAAAGTGCTCATACATATGCACTATACTTCATAGAATGTTAATTTAATAATAACAGAAGAAGAATGTTTTTAAGATATGTAAGATATTATTATGGGATAGTTGTTGCTATGTACATGTTTATGGATACCGAGTCAGCAAGTTTGTGTGCTTGACAGTGTTAAGGAAAATATATTATAAAGTATATCAACTAATAAACCATTTTTAGCACTGTTTATCGACATTTATCATTATTATATAAATGGTGAGAACGATAGTATATAATTCTTAAAGACTACTACCACTCGAGATTTGTATATCACATTTCGATGAACCAGGTTGACGACTACCCTCGGTAAGTCGTTATAAACTACTGTAACAACTATTCTAAAATGCTAACAATAGCACAAATAGTAACCGAAAATATAACGCAACAAAAAAAGAATTAACAAAAAGGAACTTGACGCCAATCCGACAACAATGTACTCTCGGGAGATGTTTTCCGTGTAGCGCGAGAGAAGACACTGACAAAATTTGATGGGTGGGGGTTGACGACTGGAACACACCCTCGCGTTCTATTGGGTGGTGAAATCGGTAGATCTAGGTCAAGCTTCACGACCCGGCGCGAGTACTATAGGATCTAACAAGGGATTTCACGCATCAGAGGTGAACGCTCTACCTCTGAGCTACCACGGCTCTTCCCACCTTTCAAAAGAAACTACAGGGGTATGTACTTGGTAATAGGTACCCATGAAAGAGAGTAAGATGCTCATCCGTAGGATACTAAACATAGAACCCTTAGAGGACAAATAACGTCAAAACCCTAGAAACTTTGATTTTTTGGCAGATTTTACCCATCAAAGGGAACAACTCACACCCATCCAAAGAACTACTGGTATACATAACTGGTCCTAAATAACTATGAAAGGGAGTAAAGTGCCGCTCTTTAGAACCATAAACACCAATAAATAAGCATAGGTCCTTAAGAACCTATCTTGGAGCAGAGGGGTACATGGTTGATCCACTCCACCCATCAAAAGGAAACACAGGAGTACGTAATTAATCTTCAATACCTAAGGGGAATGACATACTCCTCCATAGAACCGTAAGCACTCACATATAAGCATAGAATTATAACATCATACATAAGAATGTGACCATAAGTACCTAGCTTGAAGTACAAGTAATACTTGTTGGTCCACCCTCACTCATCAAAGGAAACTGCAGAAGCATGTAACCGTTCCTACATACCAATAAATAGAGTAAGATACCCTCCATAGGACTATAAACACCCATACCATAAGCAAAGAACCATAACACACATTTTAGAGCAAGAGAAAGTGAATGGTTGCCCCCACACCCATTAAAGTGGACCATAGAGGTACGTAACTAGTACTCAACAGCCATGAAAAAGATTGAGGTACCCTTCCATAGGACCATAAGCAACTATACATAGCATGAGGGGTACAAGATTGGCCCACATCACCCAACAAAGTGAACCACAATGGTACATATCTGGTCCTCAACAGCCATGGAAAAGGGTGAGATAACCTTTAATAGAACCATAAACACCCATTCATAGAAGACATAACTTTAAAAACAGCAAAATATTCAATTTCTTGCAATTCTTTACCCATCCAAGGGAACAAACTAGGACCTCCAAAGTTTCAGAGGTACATAACTAACCCTACGTACTCCTTCCAAATAAACAAAATCGATCCTATGACGTCATACCACGCGACCAGAACCAATAACCTGAGGACACATGAATGTGGTCGATGGTCTGGGTCAAGTGTCCAATTTTCCGCAATTTTAGCCAATCAGTCCAGAGTGGTCAGAAGAAAAGCTTATATTACTGCGTGTCTTATTCAGAGATATTTCCAAAGTGACCAGCAACAATTATCGCATCCAATGTCACAAACCTAAGGCCTTATTTTGTACTAGTCCTCGCAAGAATTGCAGAGAGTAGCAAAAACTTCCAAACATCAATTTTAACTGCTATGCCTATTATTGCTAAATAAAATGCAAATTTTGGGTTTCGTTGATGCAAACCATTATGGAATGGGGCTCCTAATCGTTTACCTTGTGATGTAAATTTTTAAACTTACATTAAAATACAATTGCTGATCAAAGCACCATTTTATTATAAAATAACAAAATAATAAATGTGACAGTTTCGGATATCTAACATATCCTTCTTCGGACACTATCGATTTTAATGTAAGTTATTGAATATAACGTAAATTTTTGTAGAATTGAGGTGGAAGGTCATCACGTGATTGTTTAAAGCTTCATATTTGACCAATAATATCAACTTATTTTTCTTATTATCGTTTGTTCGCTTATCTACTGCTGCATAGGTGAAAATTTTTATAGATCTACTTATTAGAAAGAGTTGGGAAATATGAGGAAATGTATCATACACGGAGGTGAAATCTATAGAACTTCGGAGGAAACAAGGAGGTGTCACGATGGCAATAGAGAATAAGATTGGGAAGGTAGTCAGCGAGAGATGTGAGGTCTTAGGAAGATGGAAGGAATACGTTGAGGACTTATATAAGAGTAGGGATAAACCATGTGGCTTAGATGTTGAAGTAGAAAATGAAGTAGACGAGGGTTTAGTATTCTTCGGAATGAGTTTGAATGGAGACAAGGAATCCGAAATTAGGAATGGAAAGGTAATCAGGATAGATAAAACACTAATCGTACTCGTTAAAAGCACGGAAGACAAGGGCAGGATAGAATTGTTCCGACTCTGCAATGAAATATATGAAACAAGAGAGTGGCCAAAAGACTTTTTGAAGACGATCATGATACCGATGCCTAAGAAATCGAACCTAAAGAGACTACTGATATCATATTTCGTACAGCAAAAATTTTGCTTCGAATTTTGAACAGAAGGTAGTATGGAAGAACAAATGAAAAAGTTGAGGAGGAACTATTCGGGTTCAAGAGAGATAAGGGCACAAGAGATGTAATTAGATTATTAAGGGTGACCGGTGAGAGGTTCATAGAAAAAAGGAAAGAGGTAGGCCTATGTGTGGTATTTATTGATCTAGAGAAGGCGTTTGACCTCGTGAATTGGGAATTGTTTGAAGTTCTGGAGAAGTTTGGGTTGGAATAGAAAGATCGAAGACCCATAAGAAATTTAGGCCGGTTATACACTACAAAATAAATCCTAGGAAATATCTTAGAATTTATCTTCGGAAAAATGTTGCGATACATCTCGTAGAAAATTTTATCCTTTAGTGCAATACACGGAAGAGCTTTCCTTTCTGACTGAATAACGTTTTTCAATATCATGAAATAGCTCTACTTAATAAAAGTACAAAATTGATGAATTCCTATGCTAACTACACTGCAAATCTTACTTATGTTAATACCAGGCGCTATATTGTTAAATTGGATACCTCTAAAACAGCATAAAAATTAGAACACCTCTAAAACAGCAGCCGGTTTACTTTTGGCGCACCACATTTTAGAAGATTTGTAGGTAAAATTCAATACTTTGCATGAAAAGACATTTATAAGGAACAAATTTCTATAAGCAATAGAATTAAATACAAAGTAATTCACCTGTATTTTATGTTTATGAGTGTAGGGTTATTAGTGTAAAATCATTACAAGTGTATTGGTACGAATAAAGTAAGTAAGTGCATATGAAAGATGACCGGTGATACTATTTTCCACCACCGGTGTATTTCTGGACAGTGTACAGAAGGTGTATTTTATGTTTACAAGTGGAGACTTACTAGCATGATACCATGACAAGTGCTGTTCAAACTCGCATCATCGCCAAAACCCACTTACTTTCATTACCTTCGCTGACGCGCCTGCTTCCTTCGAACGCACACCTCGCTAACTCTCGGGCACCCAGCTTCGCCCCCCCCCCCGACTCGGTTAAATAGCATTCGTGCTTTTCAGTGGTCACCTAGCATAGATTAGTTTGTATTTTTTGCACCATAGTTTTTATACTATACATCCGGACGCCGTATTTATACGCAAATCGTAAAAGAATTGTAGTTTTTCAACAATTGCTTTTCATGGTCCCATTAAATTTTATCTGTGCCATGTGAGATATTTTCATGTCACTCAGCGCAAATCATTTAAGAAGGAAATTAGTGAAAAAATATAATTTTTCAACAATTATTTCGAATGGTGCGCCAAAAGTAAACCTGCACGATCAGAAGATAAATTAGATAAACACTTAATCAGTTGTTAGTTTTCACTTTCTCTGACCTGATGTCGCTTAAAATCAAAATCTTACGAATTTTCTTTCCGAAATAGAGTCTGCTCCAAACAAGGGAAATCGCATGGGATCATTCAGAACACAAAATGACATGCGATCTGATGCCATTCACGTCGACATTTTGATTTTAGGACAAAGCGTAAGAGATATCCTAGGATCTATCCTACAGTGTATAGCGGGCCTTATATGAACCAACATGTAAGTGTGAGAATAGGGGAGGAAATGACAGAGGAGTGTGCAATTGGAAGTGGAGTTCGACAGGGATGCTGTCTCTCACCAACAATTTAGTATCTATCTAGAAGAGATAGTGAAAAAGAGTCTACATAATGAAGACGGCATTTCGATAGGAGGTAGAATGATTAGGTATACACGATTTGCAGATGATATGGGCGCTTGTTGCGGAATCTGAAGAGAAAATCAATACAATGTTAGAAAACTTATAAGGAAGGGCTGTGATTATATTGGATGAAAATAAATGTGAGAAAGACAAAAGTCATGGTGATTGGAACAAAGGGGTCAGTGTGAAATATAGAAGTAGAACAAATGTCTAGTTTTCGATACTTTGGTAGTATTATTAGTGATGATATGAAGTGTGAAGGTGAAAGTAAAGCAAGGATAGGAATGGCGAAAGAAACCTTTAGGAGGAAGAAAATACTATTTTGTGGAATCTTCAATAAAGAGTTAAGAAAAAAAGACTCATAAAATGCTTCATGCAGAATATTGTACTGTATGGGTCGGAAACACGAACATTACCAAAAGTTATGAAAAACGACTGGTTTGGAGAAGAATGGATAGGATTTGCTGGGTCGAGTGGAAAACGAACGAGAGGGTCTTAGAAATGATGGGGGAGGGGACAAGAACAATTTTGGACATTATTAAGAAGAGAAAGAGAAACTGGTTGCGACATTGGCTAAGAAGAAACTGTATCATGAAGGACGTGCTAGAGCGTATGGTGGCAGGAAAGAAATGGAGGGGACAAAGGAGCCTACAATTAATGGATTATATCAAAACAGAAAAATCATACGTGAAGACGAAGAGGTTAGCGGAAGACCGTGGAACATGGAAGCTTCTCAACTGCGGCAAGTGACCTTCCAATAATGACAGAATATCGATTATGGCAATGATGATGATGATGATATGACGTGAGAAGTTTCGTGTTAGTTCTCGGTCTATATAATGTCATGTAAAATATCTGAGAACTGTCATTTTCATGCTTATTATCTATGTTTAGAAATATTATGTTACAAATTCGTGTTGAAGATCAAAAGTTAACGATGTAAACTCATCGAAAGGTTTAATTTTTTTGCAGACAAGATAAGTTTGTTCTCGTTAACTAACGTGAGTGGAAATCGAAGAAATGATTCATCTGGTGAGTTGATTACGTAAATGCTGTGTCATTTTGTTTGAGTAGATCTTCTTACTTGTCTGAGCATGCGCGTCAAATTCACTACCACTACTTGCTTATATTCTTGTTCATTGTAAACAAAAGGGGCAACTTCGTCTTGTTTGGAACATTTCACATCCAGGATTGAAAGGTAGGTAAAGGTTCTACAAGCCTTATAATTGTGTTTCTTATCGTAGACTATGTATTAGTCTACAATACTTTTTTTTTTTTTTTTTTGGTATTAAGATGACACTTTTGTCTTATTGTTTTCTGTTCAATCTTTTCATTCTAGTGTTAACATATAAGGCTCGGAGAGAAATATTTTTATATTCGGTAATAGTTAAGAACAGCTACTTCTCATCTCCCGTGCACGAGGATACATCTTACTGTTGCACTACCTAAACACCCTAAGTACAAGGGCAAGAACTCAGTCTATTACCTACTTTTTAACATCCTAGATAGTCAATGAATAATTCCTGAAAGTATGGCGTTTCTCGTCCTTCCCTAAATGGGAAGTACGGCTCCTTAACTATAACCTTATATTCTTTACTTCAGTGGTTAGAGGCTAGACTATAGTAAATTGCATAATAGCCATGTGTTGCGAATATTTTTTCTCATGGATGTTTCCTTACAAGGCAGCACAGCTACTGTACCTTGATTTGATTTAGTTAAAAGTCAAGGTCACTGCTATGGACTTTGATACGGTACTTTCTACTTCTATAATCATCGTAAGATGAGTCATTTTATGCATCAGTCGTCAGCGAAAATGGATGTTCAGTTGCATAACTAGGTACTTTATTGTCAAAAGTTTTGGGGAGCTCCCTTGTGGCTAAGCGGCTAGCGCTCGCGCTTTGGCATGGGAGACCGGGTTCGGTTCCTGGTGGAAGCTCAAGTCATTTGGATTCCACGTCTCACATAGCTTCGCTGCTTAAGGGAATGCTAAACCATCGCCGGCTACGATCCCTTAGCGTCTTACCATATCCTCCTCGTAACATGAGATTTAGCGTACAGAGGATAGTTGACCTTTCGGCCGTTGTGGCGCCACTAACGTGGACTAAACAGAAGGACAGGTTGTCTATTGTCACATAAGTCTGAATGGATTTAGACAAGTGTAGTGTGGTCAGCGTTGCCAAACAAAAGTAGTCTAAATAAGGGGTGGGTTGACAAGTTTGAATTAGTATTAACGGGAAGGATTTTGATAAACACGATCTAGTGGTAGAAAATGAGCCAAGCATCAAATAAAAAAGTAATCATTTTAGACCGAAAGGAATACAAAAGTATGAACTAATACAAAGAGTTAATATAGATCTAAGAAAAAAATAGTTAAATCTTACTTTTAAAACATTAGATTTACGTAATCTAAACTTTTTTTTTCAAAAATTCTACTTCACGCTTGACTTAACTGTACTTATAATCTTTTTCAAGTTTAGATTTTTCTTTAGGCTGTCGAAAACAGCTATCATCAATTGGGCAGAACACATATTTCTGAGTCAGTCCATTTCAAATTCATATGTGAGAAAACTCTTTCCACAAATGAATTTGACGGTGGGATCCTTAGTAATAAGGAGACGACTTTAAATAAATTTGGCAACTCGGATCTTTTGTGAAATAGTATTTGCTATTTACTGCCCACACTCATGACGACATTAAAAATTGCGGGCTTTAAAATCGTTGTCTGAGGTAAATTTGTCATTGGGCAAAATACGGGACTTTTGCTGTCCCTTATCGAAGCTCCCCGGGACACGGGACAAAATCTTAAAATAAGGGACTGTTCCTTATAACCGGGACATTTGGGAACCCTGAGTGTGGTGTTTTACGTATTTTTTCTCCTTGCTAAAAAAAGGAAAGAAAGAAAGAAATCACGTGGCGTGTGTAGGCAGTATAGTTTCATAATACTTGCAGTATCTTTATGTGGTAAAATTAACAGCACAAAAATTGTTCTTTTATTGTTTTAACTATGGTGTATATTGTTGTGTATGATTTTGTCTGGGAGCAATGATATGGTTAGCAGAGCCATTGTATATACAATAAATCAAATTTTGAAAACTGGATTACTATCGCTGCCTTCCACTGCAAATTCTACTACTATTTCAAAGGAAAATATTCAATATAACTTTCCTGATTCTGAAGCATACATCCCCATACCAGATACAGTTACAGAATTGTTGACTGGTCTCCATACTGATCCTAGTAAGTGTTGTTTTTGCTTGTGTAATTAATTTGATTTATTTATGATTCTGAGTAGTAATGGGATCTATGCGTAGGTTGGTTCTTTTCTAAACCTTTAGCGTATGGGCAAGAGTGCAGATTTCTGTGTAACTTTGGGGAGCCCTATGGCAGATACGCTTTAGTAGAACAGGGAAACAAATTACCATGTACTGTAGAAATTGGAAAACCTACTTCAACTTAGCATTTTGCCCCCCTCCCATTAGGGGAGCCAATTTCAACTTCGGGGGGCCCAGCCTTCAAACATGATCTTATATCCCAAGATTGATGCCCTTGATAATGGAAGAGAAGAAAAACCCAGAGCCTTTATTTCAGATACTATCCCAGTGTTTGGTGTGCCAGTGGTAACCCCAAATTTCCCTAATATTTATCTAGATAAAAATGATTTTATTTACTTTTGTGAAATATCGTAGTAATATATTACTAGATTCTTATTTACATCTTACTAAAACAAATAATAATAATATACAAAGATCCCATGTTTTAGAAAGATATTTATGTATTTCTGACACTCTAACATATGAAACCTACTAATACGATAATGCCAGAGAAAAAATATAGAAACCATTTTGCACTAGGAGAAAAATAGACACATTCATTAAAGTGTAAACTAAAAGTGAAATTCAGTTCAATCATAACGCAAATGAAATCCAATCCTTAACAATTCAGACTGTAAATGTACTATATATACATTTTATATATAAATAAAACCCATCCCAGAATTTGGAGCTCTTAAAAGTAGCTCTAATTAGCAATATTACAACCCCTCTCAGAAGTCCGTCCTGGATCCGACCATGCTATATGCACAATAAGAAATTAGTCAACTCATAATATTTTTAAGAAATTCATAACATTTGAGCCTATTGTTCACTACTATTGTCACAATTTGTATAATATTTCAATATTCCCATTTATGATTTTCTTTTCAGACATTGGATCAGGAACAGTGAAATTAGCTTCTACTGCTTTCTTAGGAGGTTTTGTAGATCGGAAAATTATTCAAAGTGTAGATTGTGCCTCATGCCACAAACTTATCAGTCAGGACAAATGCAATTCCACGCTTATGAGCTTGATATATAAACAAGACAGTAGAAACGTACGGTAATATGCTACCTCACAAAAGAGCTAGTATGGGTGATTCACGTTATGAAAAGTTTGTTGAAAAGGCCTGTCGGTTTGTGAACACCCGAATTTCGGAAACTTTCCGCCTACATTGTTTCCTTTCTGCAACATGTTTAGTATTTGTAGTGCCTCTTTTCGGACAATCATACATTCAAATTAAGTGTAAAAAAATGCAATGTAATAGTTCCAGTGTTGCTGAAGAATACAGCAGATGTTGAAACAGGATGTTTTGAACATGCAAAATTTCTAAATGCCAAGTCATTATCTGGGGAAGTGCTTCGTTTGTAATTTGTGAAGGATTTCTTCCCGGTGTGTTTGTATTATCTTTTATTCTTAATTAATCGATACTAATTATATTCAATTTTAAAAACAGTTTAGTTTTTGTGATACAATGTAGGGGGGTGGACTTAAGAATGATTTTCCTATTGTAGCTAGCTATTTCATTTGCCTGCTACACAGAGAAAATATTCGTGCATGTAACTAGCGCCATGCTCTTAAAATACTGGTAGTACAGATAAGATTCTTTTGATTTTCAGAAAAGGCAATGTCCTCCCCTAGCGAAATATCGGAGTTGCGTCAATCCTAGCATGCCTCAAACTTTTTAATTTATTCTGATTTGATTTGACTGTGAGTTTAACCATCGCCAGCTACGATCTCTTAGCGCCTTCCCAAATAGCACAGACAAGCGAACAGGGCCTTGTTCCTTTAAAAGTCAACAATGTTCTAGCGAGCCCGGCCTTACTCTAGTCACGTTTATGTATAGGAATTGATTTGTGAACATTCAGTGGTCGAAGTGAGACGGCATGCGGTGGTATGTCATACAGCCTTTGTTGTTTCCGTGATGAAGGCATACTGCCTCTGGTTTTCCAGTGATCAAGACTTACCGCCACTGGAGAATAATTGGGAAATAACTTTAATAAATTCATTTTTATACACAGTAGGTGGCGAATAACTTTTTACGCAAAGATTTTATTTCTTATTTAAAAATAATTTCTAAGTTGACAACACCGACATTTTGTTATCTTTTTACTAACTTTTGTATTTAAAATGAGATGTCTTTAAAGAAGTTCTAGTTTATATTTTGATGTGCCAGATTGAATTGTTTCTTTCTTATGTATATGTATGTGTTCTTGCCTTAATGCATATAATTGTCGTTTTTTGATTATGGGCGTAATAAGGAGTTTTCTGCTGTGGAGGGCGGATCTTCCGGGGGTTTGGAATTCCCCTCAGTAGAGTGGGGGTCCTGCAGTTTTCCGCAAGGAATTGTTATTGTGCTGCCAAAATGTCTTGAGCCGTGGCAAAAATGTGAACTAAAGCTCACACCCTCACACACCCACAAGTTGAGCCAATAAGAGTTCAGCTGTTGCTAAGCGAGAGAAAGCGAGTGGAATTCCTTCAGCCGATAGCAGCGCTTGCAACGGAAGACTAGGGATCAGGTCAATATGGCATATCTATAATATAAAAACTCGGTTTTCGAACATTTTCGTGTATAATTCTCTATAATACAACAGAAGGGGATTTTTTTTAATTTTTTCAGAGAGTTGTTCCCGGAGAATGAAAGTCTTCCCATGTCCCTCCCCCTCGTAACTACAGAGAAACTCTCCAATGGTTTTTATTTATTATGAAAGTAGAAATGCCTTTAAGCAACATATTCTCACTGTATTCTTCAACATTTAGATAAGCGGTGTGTCAAGTCAAAATCCCAATAGACCATACCGCCTCTGCTTTTTTACCACTTCGAACACCGTGTACAGCGGGCCACAGAAATTCGTGAGGTACAAAATCCGTGAGATAGGCAACCCAACTAACTCCTGCTCGAAAATTAATTACCACTGGTACTAGTTAGCACAGCAACGAGAAGTTGCCCCCAACAAATCGTAAAGCACAAATCGTAAAGAGTGTTTTCGTGCAGAAGTGAAGCGAAACGTTGGCTGACGAAATGACAAAAGGGAGTTCTTGGATAATTGTACTCACAGTACTTCTTGTTTGTATGATACACACGTAAAACTATACACAGCCTCTTGAAAAATTATACGGATATCAGAGGCGCTGATGAGAAGATAACAGTCGGGGGCTTAGTTAATCTTATAATTAACTTAAATGAGGATTATATAAACAAGTTTACTTAGTTGAAATAACTATACATATCCGCGTATCAAAATATACGGATAGATTAGGCGATATATATATATAATAGGTTATTTTTTTTTTTTTTTTAACTAACTCAAAGCTTTGCACTGAGTTTTGAAACTGTTAACAGTAGTAATACGTGAAAATCAATTAAAAGTTTGGATGGATCATTTGGAGGGAAGAACCCAATGAAAATTTTGGGGGTCTAACAGGGCGTGAGCTTCTAGGTTCCGGCACTACTGATTGATACGTAATACTACTTCTAAAGAAGATATTGTTGATTTCATTATTTGTTAAATGACTTTTGAAAATGCTAAATATTATTATGCAGTAACGTATTTGGGAATATTAAAAATGCAAAACTCGATAACACTCAAACGAGTTGGAGAACTTATCCGTATTAAAGAAGGCTTATTTCTCCTTAGGTTGCAAATATAACTGAGGGTTCGTGATTTGTTTAATATTTGTGATATTTTACACATTGAGACACAAAGAGAAAAGGGGAGAATATAGTGCCAATAAACAACAATTTAAAAATGCACGAAATTAACGGTTCATATCAAATATAGAACCATTGATAGAATTAACTGGTTTTCTCTATTCATTTTCCTTCCTTCATTTTCAGGATTACATCATCACTGAATTTCTCCACTGGAGATTATCTTTCATTTAGCAGCATCCAACTGGAGCTCAGCCTTGTAAATGAAACATTTTAGAAAGTTTAAACGGCGAAGGCGGGAATCGAACACGGCTTGCCGGATTAGGAAACTTGGTCGCTAACCACTCATCTAAAGCGTTACTTCTTCCGGTTCGCCTAAATAAAGAGCCTTTTCTGTTCGCTCAAAATAGTAGATTCTTAATAGTCTGATGGATTGGCAAAACACAGGAATATGTAATTGAGGATTCGGAGGGCATTATATCATTGTATGTACTAAATTATCAACATTACAGATTTTTTAAAAAACAAACTACAAAATTCCTTTATTTTGAATCAAATACGGTGCGTGTGTTATACTCGTAAACAAACTAAAGACAAATCAATTGTTGCGTAATACAGTAATCCTGGTTAAGTGGTAAAGCGCTCGGCCAGCAATCTGAAGGTAGTCGAATCGAATAGGATCCACGAACGACTGGTACTTTGTTTTACTTTAGAATTTTTGATGGCGATTGATCGGCGATGACACACGTCTTATTTTCTTCTGATATTTGAACACTCGGATGTTTCAACATTTGAACTATCAAATCTTCAGGAATAATAATAATAATAATAATAATAATAATAATAATAATAATAATAATAATAATAATAATAATAAACTAATAATAATAATTATTATTATCTTTTAGAAGATTAAAAGTTAGGAGCTTATTATCGCTCAGGGCATAATATTACAACCAGCAGTGTAACATTTGGCAAGAATATTTCGGTTATGTTTAGCGTTGCTCACGAGAAGAGGAATTTCTCATATCGTTTCTGAAACAAAACAAACAAAATTGAGAAGAGAGTTAACATTTTACATTCAAGACGAGACAAGGCTAACTCAAATTATCGTCTCGCTTTGGAGATGGAAATCGAGACGAGACGAAAAGTATCGTAAACATTTTCCTTTTATCTCGATTCTCGAAATAGTGTATGTCTATTCTTCAAGTAACAACTGCTTTGTAGACTGAATCTCATACGCTATTTTGTTACTTTGTATTTCGGAGCTCATTGAATTTATTATGGTCTGTGTAGGTATTTTTGTAGCTAAGCTTGTATAATTACTTCTGCATATCCTAAAAATTAGTCCTAAAAATTCTGCATATCCATATCCTAAAAATCAATTTACAACTTACTGTAGATATATAATTATTGCGAAAACACTATACATGCGTTATAAAATATCAAAACATAATATGTAAGCTATCGAGAAATGCTGTTGTATTGTAAACATTTTATCCTATATAAGCTGCAATTGCAAGGCGCACACCTTGCTGGCTTATTATATATATATATATATATATATATATATATATATATATATATATATATATATATATAGTACCGAATCCAGGATTTTCTGAGGGGGGGCGCAGCAATAACTATCAGTACATCAGTACATCTGAATCAAATTTAATTTTTTTAAATGCCTTTAGGCATCTGTGATGTGTATGAGGAACCACTTAAAGTATTGTGTTTAGCAAAATCGCTTTCTTTTATGCCCGAAACGGAAACATGACATGAAATTTTAGGAAAATATTGCTATTTCCACTGCCAGTTTCTCACTTTAGATAGTGTATATTCAGAACGGAGGGAGGTGCACGTGCTCCGATGCACCCCCGTAAATCCGGCCTTATATATATATATATATATATATATATATATATATATATATATATATATATATATATATATATAAAGTGCGAGAATGTGGGAAGAACTGAATTGAGTGTTACTGGACACGAGAAATGTTCATAGAGCATCTAGAGAATGTTCGTTATAAACTGAGAATTCGATAATTCGAGAAATAGAATTCTATAATTTAATTTCGAAGCAGAGTCCTGAAACATAGACGAATCTGATAGAGTTGTAACCTTAATATGTTTTACCTTCGGATTCAATATACAGATCCACCAAATCTTATGCCAAACATTGCCAATCTTCAATTTAGCTAGCAATTTCCTAGTGGAACTGAGATAAGTAAGATAAGTTTCACGCCTAGGAACATAGGTGAAGCTAACTATAAATAATTAATAGCGCCGATAGAAATTAATCAAGAAACTTGATGCAAGCTTGCAAATGCACGCTACTAAAAAATTCCACAGTCCAATACCTAATTAGAACAGTTGTATTGGAATTCTAAGGAATACAGGATTTATATACTAACCTTAGAGACTGAGCGAATAGAGATATTTCAATTATATAGCACTATTTCTTCTTAATCAATTTAATTAATAAATTAAATTCTCATTAAAGAAATTTTATGATTTCTAATTATGAAAAATCGTCCCGGTAGTAGGTATAATATGAGACTTGTATTCCCTAGACCAGGCACGTAGCCAGGATTTCGTGAAGGGGGAGGAGGGTCCGTGACATGAAATACTGTGATCATTACACCAGGGGCTAAATCATTCTAAACTATTTTACTGTAACATATATTGGTTCGTTTAGCCAGGATTTCGTAACGGAGGGGGGTGGGCTCGAGACATGAAATTCTGAAGTCCCAAAAGCTCGATCAATCTAAACTACTTTACTATTAACAAATATTGGTTAGTTAGGACAATAAAATGATTATATGTTGGTAAGTATTTTAATAACAAACTATGAAGAAATCTCGAGTAAAATAATAAAAAAACGTATTGAAAAAGATTTTACAATATTTACGTCTACAATATTTACGTCTCTTTATTCAAATATAACAATTTTCCTTTCATTATGACCTCAACTATTATAAAAAGTACATACTCAATAATGTCTTGTAAAATACTTTACAATATCTGCGTTCCTTTTTCTGTTGAATCAACTGTTAAAAACTTTTTTCCACATAAATTTTTGTTTTTATTATTCCGTCAACTACTGTCTGTTCCAAATGACAGGTTAAAGAAGCAGTAGAAAATTGTTTTTGGAATAACATCTTTGATAATGCAAGGATGCGATGACGAAAAATTATGATAAAAAATGTCCACGCTGTTACACAATGGCACTATGCTTTAGGAAGCTTGAAATCTCCCTGACTAGTAGCAGAAATTCTGAGAATTCCTTAACTTTTCTAGAAATTTCAAATTCTCTGACTCTTCCAGGACATCTCGCTCACCTCGCCACCATGTATTGCAAGTAATACAAATCTCCTTAAAAGAGTAACTAAAAGCTTGCTGTAGCTTTCTATTTTTAACGCTGATCCTTCTTTTTCTTATTTCATTTTCTTTCATCTTTCCTTAATTTTTTTTTATTTCTAGTCTCGAAGGGGGGATCCGGACCCCCCCTTGTCTATGTGCCTACCTAGACAAACTAAAGTGTATTCTCCGCTATCTGGGTTAACATCACGGGAGTAAGTACTGGAATAGGTTTAATTATTTTCAAGACGAGACAAATGTCACCTCCTTTTTCTCGATAAGATAAAGCAATAACAGATAAAAAGCGTCACTTTTAGATTAAGGTGAGAAAATAGTCTATTCAATTATTATTATTATTATTATTATTATTATTATTATTATTATTATTATTATTATTATTATTATTATTATTAAGAATATGAGAAAAACTAGACAGGTACGGTAAACACGTTCAGATTTTCAGGATACGACACTAAAAAATATTCTTGCCTAGTGTGTCGCTTCAAGTAAAGGAGTTTTTTATGTTATTGTATATTTTTCTATGACATCTTGATTTCAGAAGATTAAGTATACTTGGGAAACAATATGAGCACTAATTGTAAACCAAAATATGCAACACTATGGTCCAGGTCATTTCTACATTCAAATCCTTTTACTGAATGTTAAGTCGATTTCACAGTTTCTTTCCCACCATTACTTGAAATATACCTTAAAAGCATGATTCCCAGGATAGACTCAATCGACCTAAATTTTTTTCTTATAACTTTATTTTTTAATTTTTTTTGGAGGGGGGGACATTTTCATACAAGGAATGCTTTCTATCATTTCTACTTTATAATCACTTAACTTTAGCCAAAGAGGAAAGGAAAATGTAGTACATGCGAAGAATCGTGAACTACACAGTATACGCGCAAAGTTTAATGGATGTAAATACTTTCAGATTTATTGCTATCTTTGGTTTCGAGAAGACACATATAGTAATATTGAGCTTATTTAGTTAGTCGCATTGCTGAAAAGAATAAAGCAAGATGAAATAATGATCGAAGGAAATGTTAGTACATCGTAAAAGAACAAGTATGAATTGAAACGAAATTTTTTGAAATAGTTCCAGTGGTATACCCACCACCATCAGTTCATTTAGTTGAAAGCAGGGGTAAAAGTGAATCTGAAAAGTAGGAGGACGCATGACGTCACGCCACCTCCCGTGCCTATCTTTGCAAATTGTAGTATTTTTTTTAGGAAGTGGAAGGACGCTATAGATATTTTTTTGAAGTGTGCGGACGACATCTTCCCGCATTCCCCCTCACTTTTACCCATGGTTGAAAGTGAAAAGTAAGTGTGCTGACACTATTAGCTTAGAGATTAATGAATTAGCTTTTTAAAGTTATCTTTGGGATTGAGCCTTTAAGACTACAATATAGAGTATACATATAAGGAATAGGAATTAGTTTGAATACAGAGTGGCCCAAAGGTAGGTATACAGTCCCGTACTGATCAGTCATGACATTTTATTTCATTATTTACTGTTATCCATAAAGGTATTGATTTAGTTTCTTCCTTATTTATTCTTAATTTATTTTCACTTATACCTTAAGCTCTGAACAAACCAAAGCAAATAAATTCATTATCTTAATAAATTAAAATATCATATTTGATCAATGCTGGGGCCGCGGTGGCTCAGTGGTTGAGCGTTCACCTCTGGTGCTTGGGGTCTCGGGTTCGATCCCAGCTCCCGCCAAGTGAACTTTGTGGTGGACAAACACCGTGTGCGTGGGTTTTCTCGGGGTTCTCCTGTTTCCTCCCACTTTCTTCATTCCACCATTTCATTCATTACTCATCATCACCGTCTCCTTTAGCCTAACCGGCATAACCGTGGGACGTAAAACTCAAAGATTTCATTTCATTTTTGATCGATGCTGGTCTGTATACCTACTTTTGGGTCACCCTGTATAATATATATATCATGCTTCAGATCTGAAGAAGACATTTGAGAAATTCATAATCGCACTGGTTGTGTCCCATTTAATGTACTTATATTTTTCTTATTTGCAGAACAATCAACAACAATTAAAAGATCCAGCCTCAGATAAAAGATGAGCTTTACATTGGATTGGATTGTAACCATAATTACAATATCAGTTGGTTTCGTTGGCCTCATTTACTGGTACTTTGTGGCTAACTTCAACTATTGGGAAAAGAAAGGTGTTAAATATGTGAAACCGGAACCTTTCTTCGGGAATATAAAACAAGCCTTTCTAGGTAAACGACATATATCATTAATACATGCAGATATTTATAATGAATTGAAAGGAGAAAAATTTGGCGGGTATTTCGAACTACGAACACCAGCATTGATATTCAGGGACCCGGAGATAATAAAATCATTTCTTATTAAAGACTTTTCATATTTTCACGATCGAAACTTTAACTTCGATGAAAATCATGATCCAATTGGTGGTAAATCTCTGTCTGTGCTCAAAGGTGACAAGTGGAAGAATTTAAGAACTAAACTATCTCCAGCTTTTACTTCTGGTAGGATGAAACAGATGTTTCCATTGGTTAACGAATGTGCTGAAGAACTTGTAAAATGTCTTGATAAGTTGGCTCAAAATAATGAAGTTGTAGAATTTAGAGATATAGTTGCCAGATATACAACTGATGTTATTGCTACATGTGCTTTTGGCGTTGAAGGGTATGCATTAAAAGATCCGAATAATTCTGAATTTAGGAAAATGGGTCGTATGATAGTGGATATATCAGGAATTATACTACCTTTGAAGTTCTTCATTCTGCAGTTTTTACCCAAATTGGGGAAATTACTAAAACTGAGTAGCACTCCGCGAGAAGTAGAGGAATGGGCAAGATCATTTGTAGTTAATACTTTAGAATATCGTGAAAAGAATAAAGTGAAAAGGAACGACTTCGTTGATCTACTTATTCAGCTGAGGAAGAAAGGTCATTTGGATGATGATACACATTATGATGGTGTAGCGGATGGAGATGGTAGCAGTAATTCCGATCGTGCAACTAACAAGGAAGGTAAGAATATTTTGTTTTTGTTTTTCTTATCATTTAATATACGCTTAGTAATTGTCAACATTTTTCTGCCTTACACATTGTAGGTATCGAAAAGTGAGTATCAAAATGAATGACTGATAGATGATTAAATAGAATACTGCCAGGTCCTGGTTTCGATACCCTTAAATATTGACAAGCATCGTAACGCGATTAGAGATTAGCTCAAGTCGATCTCTGTCGGCCAATATCATTCATCTGCTGAGTAGCTTGTCATGAGCAGGGTTGGAAAAAACATTTTCAAAAAAGAACAAAACATGTGTTTAAAACATGAAAAAGATGGTCAAAATGTTTTAAACATATTTTAAAACACACAAAAAAACATGTTTTAAAAATTTTGAACAATTTAAAGCATGATTTTAAACATATATTTCGAAATCGTGTAATAACTTATTTGTTAAGACTTTTTGCTTTTTACTTGCAACTGGTATTACAGATTCATCCAGTACATACCGTTCAATGCAACATTGGTAACAGAAATAAAATCGTTTGACAAAAAATGACTTTTATATAGTTTTTAATGGATTTTTGTTCGCCGTATTGGATTCAAGATGATTTTCTAAAAATATATTTAATATTTTTGTAGTCACTAGTGATAATGCACCTTTCCCAATTTCCAGAATTTTAAGCAGGCCTGAAAGTAGAGTCACTTTTGGAAATGAAATTAAATCTTTAAATTTTACGTCCCACGGTTATGCCGGTTAGGCTAAAGGAGACGGCGATCATGAGAAATGAATGAAATAGTGGAATGAAGAAAGTGGGAGGAAACGGGAGAACCCCGAGAAAACCCACGAGTACGGTGTTTGTCCACCACAAAATCCACACGGCGCAAGCTGGGATCGAACCAGGGACCCCAAACACCGGAGGTGAACGCTCTACCACTGAGCTACCGCGCCCCCTTTAGAGTCACCTTTGAAATCCGTGGTCCAATAAATAAATTAATTAAATAAATAAATAAAATAAAATAAAAATAAAAAATACAGAGAGCAATAAAGGCCAATAGCTCCTTGCGGCAATGGATTATAACTAATCAAAATTCGTATTTATTGAGTGTAACGACTTCATTTTTTTTTCTGTTGGACTTTGCTCAGCAAAAGGTTTCTAAATTTGCATTACTGCCCACAAAATCTGAAATTCAGGGTAAGGGGCAGATGACCTATAAACGAACGACCCTCTCTACTGGCAATCATAAAATTCTAGATTGCACCTTGTCATGTAGTTTTTCTTTCTTTCGTTTCGGATTCGTGATTGCAAAGATATGACGGTGGTGTATCAAAAGGTGTATTTTTCGACATACCACTCTGCATTTATTTAACTTAATTATGCATCACTGACTATGGCATTCAGAGCTTGAAAAAATGAAATGAAATCTGTGAGTTTTACGTCCCACGGTTATGCCGGTTAGGCTAAAGGAGACGGTGATGATGAGTAATGAATGATATGGTGGAATGAAGAAAGTGGGAGGAAACGGGACAACCCCGAGAAAACCCACGCACACGGTGTTTGTCCACCACAAAATCCACACGGCGCAAGCTGGGATCGAACCAGGGACCCCAAACACCGGAGGTGAACGCTCTACCATTAAGCCACCGCGGCCCCCTTCAGAGCTTGAGTTGTTAATCTTTCCCACGCTTCAAAGTACACAAGATAATGTTAATATTTATAATTTATGAACAGGGAGGGGGAAATTAGCCCTCCTGATCCCCCGGTCCAGCAACGCCCTTGTCTAACGGTTGTCCTATGAAACTCTACCGACACTCTTTCACGTGGTTTTTGTTTAATTTATTTCGGACTCTTGGCTGTAAAGATACTACGTTTGCTGAGCAAGGATGAACCTTCTTGAAAATGGACTTGGATCCCTTGTTCTCTGAACGCCCCATATCTAAAAATATTTTTTTTAAAAAAAAAAAGCTAAGTTGGAGCCAAATTTATCCTTGCAACCCAAGTACTGTTCGAAACGCATAAAATTAGTTTGTTTGATTTGATTGATTACAGTTTTGCATCAATACCAAGGCTATATGAGACAGGGGTTAATGTTTAAAGTGGGATCCAAACCACTAATTTTGAAATTTACTTCGGATCGCAGTCAAAATCTATACAACAAATTCCGGACGTCTTGTGCCTCTACCCTCAAAATTTAATGTTAAAAGACCGAAAATTGCGCCCTGTAGTGTGGTACATAGAAACTTATAAATCGTCAAGTCGTCCTAGGAGCCTCACTGAGGTTCAGCAATGATGTGACAATACGTAAGTATCACGCTTTAACGGATAGTTACGCGAGTGACTGCCATATCTTGCGCTTTCTAGCCTGGTCCCTTCAATATAAGTTATGACAAGGTGTAAAGTTTAAAAAAATTTTTAGAACAGAGGTGGGGAGAGGGATGAAATAAAATTTTCATAATATAATGAAAGCAAATTGATGATACAAAATTAATCTTTATCTGAAGTTCCCGGTTCTATCTCAACCACATCACAGACGTTAGAATCATTAGAAGCACTTTTGGGATCAAACTTCTACCATCTATTTGTGTTTCCAGTTTTTTTATCCCACAGCATTGCATTTTTTATAATGGTTCTTCATTCTTTGAACTAAACCAGCCATTTGTTTCTTACACTTTTTGCAACGAGCTCGTATAGTCGTTTTCTTATCTGATGGGTTTGAGTTACTTTAATAAATTTGCTCCAAATGATGCCCATTTTTCTTACCGTAAAACTCATGTTAAACGATCTCAAGTTGTACGGAGACTGAGAACCAACATGTACTGTATCAACGAATGTCTGCGATATTTAATTTCAATTTAGCAAAGAATCCTTTGTTTGTTTTCTAAATCCAACGTAAAAGCTTGTTTCCACGATAATTCTTTCTTTATTTTTTAATCTCATCTCTGCAAGTAGTCCAACATTCGACTATGACACTTTCTCGCAAGTTATCTGATAAGCATTTGAACAATACAATAAATACTAAAAACAAGAAAAAAAAAACAAAATAAATTGTAGATCATCATCACATTGATCTGCCGTAGCCACAAGAAATCCAAACATTCACACGGGAAGAAAATAACCATCTGAATGGAGAGCACTTTTTCACAATTTTCTTTCTCTTGCAGATTTTTTTTTACAAAAATAAAATAAAAATAAACATATGTGTAAAACAAGCTTTTAAAAATACATATGTTTAAAACAAGATGTTTAAAACGTATATAAAATTTGATTTAAACAAAATGAATTAAGTTTAATGATTTAATGAATTAACAAGTTTTAATTATTTGTTTTAAGTATTTTGTTTTAAGCAAAACAACCCTGGTTATGAGTTGTAGTAGAGAATTCGGGTACCTCAAGAGAAGATGATGCATATGTACGTACCAAACTGGAATACACGTCCATAATATAGAATCCTAGTACACAAAAATATACACAACAATTGAAGCAATTCAATCAAAATTTGTTCGCTATTTAATACATAAAGACACGGGGATCTATTCTCGATACGAAAAATATCTTGAACTCTTACCAAGTTATTCAATATAATCTCTTGAAGCAAGAAGAGCTAATTTCCTTCTGTGTTTTCTGCATAAACTTATACATAATGAGATAGATTTGCCAATATTATTGTCCGAAATGAGCCTTCATGTTCCGAGCAGGAAAATGCGCTCACGGCTACAAACATTTCATGAACCACCACAGCGTACTAATGCATTAAATATATAGTCTATTAGGAGAATGTGCACAATATATAATAGTGTCCAAATAAAGTACCCCACAATAGATTTGATATACATCTAAGCCAGTGATATAGCGAAGTGGGAGAGTTTTCTTGGTTACGTATTGAGTTATCCTTATAATGAAGGTTCACATGAAAATCATTAAGTGTCGTTCAGATTAAGAGCTGAATTCTGACATCTTTAAAAAAAAATACGGACAAAAATAAATATTTAATTTATCCTTAATATTTCCATTGACTCAGAAGTTGTCAAATTTAGAGACACTCGTATAACACTGTTCGAACACTCCTATAACATAGGAATAAGAACTTCTCCACAATATTCAATACCATCATATATAAGCAGTCATTCTTGGTAGATTTTAAGTTTTGAATTTAAAAAAGACGATTTATGTTGATTTTTTGATATAAGGCTCGTACCCAGCCCGATTTCTTAGATGGGTAGAAATAAATGTTGTGGGGATGACAAAGATATCAAGAAACATTACAAAACTGTTTATTTATGTATTATTTATAGAATTTGTAATAGAGCCGTAGATCCTTTTACAAGTAATATAATATAAAGTTAAATTTAGACTACGAAGGTTCATCCTTAACACAAACATTTAAAAAATTGTTTTGCACTGCACTTTACACTAAACGAAATTTCGTGACTTCTTTCAAAGTTGTTGTTTTTGTTTTTCAGGTTGTAGGCATAAACTAAGAGACGGTAAATGTACTAGTCTTTATATGATAATTGTAGCATTATGTGTTATCATAGCGTAAATATGATTTTATGTTGCTATATGGTTTGAATTAAACTTTTATATGTGTTTATTGCATAATTTCCTTTAGAAAGAACTTAAATTTAACTTTTAGCACCTCATAAAAAGGTATAAGTTTTAATTAGTGATGTGAGGCGGAAAATTTTCCATTTCGGAAAATTTTCCGCTATATTTTTCCGGAAAATTTTCCGTTTTTAAAAATATCAGTAATCAAGTAACAATTCCTCAGCAATCATGAAATTGATTGAATTCATGTATAGAAATGTTAAAAACTGAAAGATCGTTTAAAGAATCTGAAAATTTTCATAGCTCAGACAATTTTCAGTACTATGTAGGAACAAGTTAAACAATTGTTCATGAATCGAAATATTTCCTGCCTTATATGAAAAAATGGAAGAATTTTTTATGAGTCGGAAAGTTTTCATCATTTCGAAGCAAGAAGTAAAACAACTGTTTTCTGAATCGGAAAGTTTTATTGCTCTGTAGAAACAAGTGAGAGGAATTTTCATAGATCGGAAAATTTTCATCACGAAGTAGAAACAAGTGGAAAACACTTTTCATAGGCCTGACAAATTTGGATATTATGGATAGTGATGTTAGGTGGAAAATTTTCCACTATATTTAACTGCACATAGAGCTACAAAATTGAATTTCGGTAGAGGAAAGTTAGTCAGTAAAAAATTATAATTTTCCAATTAGCTTTCGGGAAACGGAAAATTTTGTATTTCAAGTTGGGAAATAAACTTTTACCACAGTTTTTCTCTCTATATATAGAAGAACATTTTTCACCTCACATCAACGATGTAGGAATAAGTGGACTATTCTTTTACGAATCGGAAAATTTTCCGTTTCAAATTTTTCCGGAAAATTTTAATCACTGTACAGGACAGACAATTTTTCGATTCATGAAAAATTGTTTCACTTGTTCTTACATAGTACTGAAAATTGTAAGAGCCATGAAAATTCTCAGATTTTTTTAAACGATCTTTCACTATCTAACATTTCTATATATGAATTCAATCAATTTTATGAATACTAACAAATTGTTACTTGATCATTGCTATTTGTTAAGAACAGAAAAATTTCCGGAAAAATATAGAAGAAAATTCTCCACCTCACATCACGGCTAAACAACGATGTGGGAATAAGTGGAGTATATTTTTACGAATCGGAAAATTTTCCGTTTTAAAATTTCCCGGAAAATTTTCATCACTGTAGAGGACACAATTTTTCGATTCATGAAAAATTGTTCCACTTGTTCCTACATAATACTGAAAATTGTCTAAGCCATGAAAGTTTTCAGATTCTTTAAACGATCTTTCACTTTTTAACATTTCTATATATGAATTCAATCAATTTTATGAATACTGACGAATTGTTACTTAATCACTGATATTTGTTAACAGAAAAATGTCCGGAAAAATATAGAGGAAAATTTTCCAATTCACATCTCAACTAAACAACGATGTAGAAATAAGTGGAATATATTTTTATGAATCGGAAAATTTTCCGGAAAATTTTCATCACTGTTCAGGACAGACAACTTTTCGATTAATGAAAAATTGTTCCACTAGTTCCTACATCGTACTGAAAATTGTCTAAGCCATGAAAATTTTCAGATTCTTTAAACGATCTTTCACTTTTTAACGTTTCTATATATGAATTCAATCAATTTAATGAATACTGACGAATTGTTACTTAATCACTGATATTTGTTAAGAACGGAAAATTTTCCGGAAAAATATAGAAGAAAATTTTCCACACATCTTAACTAGACAACGATATAGGAATAAGTGGAGAATGTTTTTATGAATCGGAAAATTTTCCGGAAAATTTTCATTGTACAGGACAGACAATTTTTCGATTCATGAAAAATTGTTCCACTAGTTCTTACATCGCACTGAAAATTGTCTGAGCCATTAAAATTTTCAGATTCTTTAAACGATCTTTCACTTTTTAACGTTTCTATATATGAATTCAATCAATTTTATGGATACTGACGAATTGTTACTTAATCACTGATATTTGTTAAGAACGGAAAATTTTCCGGAAAAATATAGAAGAAAAATTTCCACCTCACATCTTAACTAGACAACGATGTAGGAATAAGTGGAGTGTTTTTATGAATCGGAAAATTTTCCGGAAAATTTTCATTGTACAGAATAAACAATTTTTCGATTCATGGAAAATTGTTCCACTAGTTCTTACATCGTACTGAAAATTGTCTGAGCCATGAAAATTTTCAGATTCTTTCAACGATCTTTCACTTTTTAACGTTTCTATATATGAATTCAATCAATTTTATGAATACTGACGAATTGTTACTTGATCACTGATATTAGTTAACAACGGAAAATTTTCCGGAAAAATATAGAAGAAAATTTTCCACCTCACATCTCGACTAAACAACGATGTAGGAATAAGTGGAGTATGTTCTTATGAATCGGAAAATTTTCCGGGAAAATTTTCCGTTTCAAAATTTTCCGGAAAATTTTCATCACTGGTTTTAATCTCTTTTTATGTTTACTATTACGTAATTTTATTTTCTAAAAAGCAGCATGGCCGCTTTTTCATTTTTATTTTTGCTTATTAGGTAGAATTTTGCTTTTTTTAAAAGGGCTTGACCACTTTTTAATTTTCAATTTTGCTCAGAATGTATTTTAAAAAAGTGTCACTTAATCATTTTCTATTTTCTTTTAAACTATGAAATTCATTTTTATTTTTCTTTAAACTCTAAACTAGGATTAAAAAAATAATTTACTTCTAGAAATAATTGAAATGTATACCTACCTTTGAAGTCATTTTCTTTTGATGATCTGTCGGGTGGCAGGAGACGTAGTTGTTTCTTTAATCGCGAACCGTAAGATTTAACGTCGGCATGTTTTTTAATATTCATCAAATCCTTGTTATATTAAAGTTAATAAAAAATTTAGGCTAAGTAAATTATATTTAAAGTTTAATAAGTAAAGCATTTTCGTCATTATTCAATTAATATATTCTTGTTCCCAAAATACTGTCACCCCTACGTTAATAACTTCAAATACATACAAATGAAAATATAAGCGGATGCCTCGTATATATTATATAAAATACTTCTTAAATCAAACTATTTTTAATAAAGTGTTACAAAGATAATAATTATTAAATTAGATATAACCATATATCCACTTAGTTACAAATTTAGCTGCTAGATGTCATACAATCACTTCTATGTTAAATTCCAGTAAACATCAAAAGTCCTATACAAGGAAATACAAATAGCAGTGTGCTACTTTCACTAAACATATATATCCTTCTTCCATAAGATAGGTAACAATCCAGTCCCAGGTTTATTTAATTATTCCCAGGCTTTCATCAAGTAAATGCGTTTAGCGATATAATCTTTTCAAAGTTAACTCAAAACAAAGCGCTGTAGCATATATCTAGTATTTTAAAACAATGCATAATTATTATTAAATATACATAAAATAAATATCAGACACCCATATACTTAATCAAGCAATATACTTATATAAGAACGTTATGAAGTTAGGAGACATAAGCATGCCGACGTAAAATCTTACGGTTCGCAATCAAACAAACAACCATGTCTCCTGACGCCAAGGAGATCATCAAAAGACAGCGACTTCAAAAATAAGTATATATTTCGATTATTCCTAGATTTAAGTTAGTTTTTTAAAGTCCTAGTTTAAAGAAAAATAAAAAATGAATTTCATAGTTTAAAATAAAATTACATAATACGTAAATATAAAAAAATGAATGTAAGCCCTTACACTCCCATATTAGGTGCTAAAAATTTAAATTTCAGTTTTTCTAAAGGAAATTATGTTGTAAGCCCAGATAAAATGTAAATTTAAATTACAAAACAATATAAAATTATATTTACGCTAATATATAATGCTAAAATTATCATATAAATGCTAATATATATATATATATATATATATATATATATATATATATATATATATATATATATATATATATATAATTTACCGTCTAGTAGTTTATACCTACAATCTAAAATAAACTTTAAAGTAAAGCATGGGAAAAGTTGTGACGATGTGACTCCTTTCTACTGAGATATTTTTTCTGTGTATCAGTCGATAGATTACATCCAGTTAAACAGAATAATACGCTTGACGAGTAGGTTTCGAGAACTTCGAGAAAACTGAATTTTTAAAGCGTTCTTTGCTCATCTAATACAGTTGATGGTTCTCCTGGAATAGATTATTTATTTTTGTATGTATTGAATACGATACATGAATAATATCAACTAGGAGATTTTATCTGTTATTGTTTGATTTCACCTAACAGAGATAAACATACTACTTGTAAATATATATATATTAGAGTGCATCGAATTTCCACTTTTTTAAACGTGTGGAAAATAACGTGTAGAAAATTGCAAGTCGATTGGTCAATATCTTGGTCAAGGGCCACCAACGGCCGAAAATTTTTAAATTTTGTTAAAAGAATAAATGTTATTAAAAGTAAAATATGTACTTTTATGAAATATGGTTATCCTATTTGGTTTTTTTCTGTAAAAAGTCTATATTTTACGTGAAAAAAAATCAGCTTGAAGAGTCAAGTCATTCAGGTGCCACCAGTGGCTTAAAATATGGACAATTGTGTCCCTACTTTTTTCATTCCTTAAAATTAAGTTGCATTGTTTGTGATTCATCTGGATTGTTAATTAGATAAGAAATATTTTGTTTTACATCTGCAGCTCTTTGCTTATTTCCAAACATTAATGATGGAAATAACCCAGAACTCACCACGAGGAGGTGGCTGCAGTTCGAGTTCCGCCCACCCGTATATAGTAATGTTGTATATGGTAGTGAGAGTTCATATCGTTACTCTTTTACCTCATTTTTTTGGCATTAAATTCTGGTATGTTTTTTCTTCAGTGTAGTGTTGCTAGGACAAATCTATGTCGTGCTTCTTGCCCACATACCGCTGATGCCGCTTCTGTCACCAACTTCACCATTCTTTCTAGCGCGAGTGTGACAGGGTAAGGATGTAATAGATTCATCAGCCATTGGAACCGTCTTTACATTTTCTCTTAGCTTTTGCAGGCTCAAGTGTTTTGTCAGTGGTGGTTCCGTCAGCGTGCATGTTGACTAGTTAATCATATCAATATAGTTTGTCGCTTCTAAGTTGATTTCAGGGACGACGAATTCTCGTACTGGTACGCGATCACCAGATTGGATCGTTTGTCTTGCTTTTAGGACTTGCCTCCAACCAAGCTAACGTACTTTAGCATCTTGGTCAGTCAACATTGATAGAAGTAGGTTCTCAGGATGGCCGTACTACGCATTTCTACGGATCGCTGGATCAATTATTTTCCTGTATTTCGCTTACATGTGGCGAGAAGTCGTTATGAGTTGCCACAAATGACGAGTTCCTTCTGCACACGATGGATTACGGATCACAGCAAACCAGAGTGGCGCGTAGACCATCATGATGTACTGGACGATAGTTTTAAGTTAATTCGTGGGTTCTTTTGTTCCTACGTACAAACGTAAGACTCTATTTGCTGTAGTTAGCAATCTGGTTTGATTAATTTTACCAGGCTTCATGTGAGCTAACTCAACGAGGCGTTCTCCTAAAGAAACTGCTTGGCAGATATCCAGCAAATATTTTTGACCCGTGCTTAATAAATCTTCAGTTGAGGTCCCAGCCTACTGGAACGGGCTGAAAACTCTGGAATGGCAACTTTTCGCAGGTTGGAAGTGCTGATCCTATTGGTCCTCTAAATGTATTTGGTTCAGTAGACTTGCCGTCTATAAATTCAATCAAATGTCGAAATGGGAACTCATTCGTGTGTATCATACAGACGATTCTCTGAAGGGGTTTGTTCAGGAAGACTTCAATATGTGCCATCGCACCATTCTTCCGACCAGTGTTGGTAGCAGTACTGTCGCAACTCAAAACAACCAGATCTGACGAGAAATATTTTGATCAATAAAGAACTTCGTGTTGGTAGCCTGTATGCTCTCTCCTCTTCCAGATGAAGGAGAGACGTTACCAAGATAATTCGATCCTGGCTCCTGTAGCAGTACGCAGTGATTTTCTTTTTTCATTATACGGTGGGTTGATGTCGTGCTTACTCTCAAGGGTGAGAGTCTGATTCTTTCTTCCGTCGAAGTATAACGCTTTTACTTCCATCGATTCAAGCGATGCACTCACCTCTTCAGCGATGGCGTTTCCTAAGGATTTCTTCTCTCTCCGAATCTTGCTTTTGTCGATCACCTTCTGCTTATAAACTGGGGTAACCTGTCCGATATTTTCCAAAAGCGACGAAGCGATAATTGCGGCCTTGCGGTCTAATACGTTACATCTATATACTGCATTGGAGAATGTCGGCAACCTAACTTTCATTTGTTTAGAAGGGCTAGTCTTCTCTCTTTTAAGCGCAGGAAGAAACTCGACAGTGGAATCTGACTCTTTTCCCGATTCATTTTGTAAAGGGACACTCTATCGTTTTGTCTTCCGGAACTACTAATTTCATTGGGTTTTGGTTGATTTTTCTGACCTCGATTTTTTCACAATAAATGTTTGAGACGTTTCTGTGTCTCCTTTCTATCAAGTCCTGCCATACCCATCTGTCGGGTGGTTCTCTGGTCAATTAAAAATGAAACTTCCAATTTAGGCACTTTCTTCTCTCTCGCACAAGTGCAAGCAACCGGGTCGATTCATTTACAAGAAGCGATATCAAACAAAGTTTTGCTGGCGAACGCCTGGAATTCTGCAACTTTGGAAGCAAAGGAAACGGGTTTGTCCTTGAACTTTTGCAGCTGACGGACCTTTTTGTGATAATGTAAAATCAACTCTATAACCCGTTGCTCGCTGAAAATAGCTGCACCGGTGATTGATGCGTTTTCCCAAATTTGAATTACTTTCCTTGCCACTGAATGAGCTAGCACTTTAGTAGAGGGGTCCTCCTGAGATGCTGCTTCCCATTTCGTGATCTCTCTTTCCCATAAGAATTACTTAAGAGCATCAGCGATTCTTGGAGCTGACTAAAAGTGAATTCCGCAGGGGATCCAATGACATTATGGTCAAAGTTTCATACATTCAAACATGACTTCTTTTTAGTTGACATCTTTATGGACACTTCATAGTTTATTCACCGAAACCAATTTTGAACAGTTAGACACTTTTGTCAACGCAAGACCTCAACAAACTTGCCGCACCATTGGAATGACGAACTGACACATTCAATGACTGCCAACAAGCACAAGTAGAACGCAATCCTGCAAAAACGCACACAAATGTACACGTATTTTCACTTAAAAACAATCAGCAACGTAAACGATTTACACATCAAACACCACTTTTTCTGTTTAGAAAGCACGCAAACTTACTCCTAATCTCATCTGCAGACACACTAACAATGAGTCACCTTTTCTCTTTTCTCTGGATGCTACTCCGCTTTTAATTTTACGATAAATTCGCTTTTGGACGACTTCATTCTATGCAATGCAGGTGTTTTATCGAAAGGAGTTTTATCTACAAAAATAATCATTTGTTATTTTTCTCGCACTACGAACGTAAGCTGGACAACCACCGGTATGTGTCTTATTTGATAACATTCATTCTACTATAAAGTCCTTTTTTTAACCTTGATTGCCCCGTTTCTTAGGTAATTAGTTGTTTATAAGAGACGAAAACTCGATTATTATTTTTTTTTTACAAAACACCGAATAAAATATATTTTGGGGCGTTTTATCCATATTTTAAGACGCTGGTGGCACCTGAAAGATTTGACCGATCAAGCTGAAATTTTTTTCACGCAAAATATGTACATTTCTGATAAAAATAACTACTAAAAGTTAAATGTTTTCGTAAAAGTAAATATGTATAATTTGTTTTTTAAAAATGTATTTCTTAAGAAATTTTTGAGACTTTAGGCCAATGGTGGCACCTAAAGAAATTAACTAATCGGCGTGCGATTTTCTATATGACATATAGAGTCCATTTCGAATATATATATATTCGCTAAGAGTAAGCTGATTTAAAAAAAGTGGAAATTCGATGCAACCTAATATACTGTATATATATATATATATATATATATATATATATATATATATATATATATATATATATATATATATTGTACATAGTCAGCAATAGATGTAATCAATAAAATGTTCATTTTCAAGTTCAGAGCTTGAAGTTCACAAAAATGACTACTTCCATATTTGGCAAACAAAATACTAAATAAATCGTTAGATTGAATAAACATCACATTGAAGATGAGAACGTGTAATATACATTTACGTTCCTGTGATGAATAAATTATTAGTACCTAATTCATGTATATACGGAATGATTCAAATTCATTTTCACACACGCAAAAAAATTCAAATGTATTTTTTCTAGAATTCTCCATTGATGACATGGCATCGCAAATGGTTTTGTTCTTTGGAGCTGGCTTCGATACTAGTTCAGCAACCATGAGCTTTACGATGCACGAGTTAGCTGTACATCAAGATATTCAACAAAGGCTAAGGGAAGAAATTGATGCTGCTCTTGAGAAACATGGAGGCAAAGTCACTTACGATTTAATACAAGACCTGGAATATCTACACAAAGTAATTTCAGGTATATATAAAATTACATACAATATATATATATATATATATATATATATATATATATATAAAATTTTTATTTATAATTTATGAATTAAAATCGTGATCACATAGTTTAATGTTCAGAAAAAAAATAATGTGCATAAAATCAGACATGGTGCAGTTCATAATAAAGTGTTTTCAAGATTAAATATTATATTCGGTTAGTTTTAGAAAGGGAAATATATTGTTTATTTACTTCACAAGAACACTAGCTTAGTTGTGGAATAAACTAATAACAGAGAGGTTAGAACTTATCCTAAAACTAAACAATGAAGAAGAAATATTTTCAAGTATTAATATGTATTTCATAGATATTTTATTGCAAAATTCAAGGATCTTCTAAAATAGAGGATCTGCCCTAACAACAAAATCTTGAAGCCATACGTCACAGTTTTGCCACCCCTACTCTGCCCACTCCGCCCAATAGGATCGCATTGTTTTGAGCCAACAATCATGGCGGAAACGAAAGTAGCCAATCAGACAATGGCAGAAACGAAAGTATCCAATCAGACGTGCCGATGCTCGGTTGCTTTTTGGCTTCACCGATTTAATAGGATGAGGTTACATATGGGCAGATCCTGAATTTATAACATCCTTGGCAAAATTACACGTTTTTGATAATTGATTTCTTCCTTTTCTTTCTTTTGAAACATTGAAATTATCTATATTGTGTGAATTGTTTGATATACAACAAAACCTACTTCACACATTTATAACTTTCAAATGAAATATCACATAATAATATATGACAAGTGGCTGTTTAAATCAAACTAGAACTTTTAATTCTACAAGTGTAGGATGAGATTGCTGGCGTGGCGGTACTACATGCAGTAGTAATTGGAAAGTGTGTCATATTACTGGTAGGTAGCGACACGTTAGTGGCCAATCGAGAGAACTATAATCAAGATGACAGACAACACCATTAGTCCATGCGTGGAATAATCTTAGTTAATAAAAAGTTTCTTGTGAGCGAAGGCGCAAAACACATCCACACCTAAAGATAACCTCAAGCACAGTATGGTGATGAAACATTCAGCTGCAGTCAGTGATAATGTTTCAAAGACGGGCATACATCAATCAGTAATGATTTCGACCATGGCAATTCCCAACCCACAGCAGTTATTCTTGTGAATATTCTGCTGTTAGAACAACTGGTACTGGATAATTGACGCGTAACCTGACTCCAAATTATACAATATATTAATCTTTCTGTAGGAACGGTGAATATAATCATTCACGAACATTTGTATTTTAAGAAAATTAACACACACTGGTTATCAAGATTCTTTTACGTTTTTCAACGACATCCTAGACTTCGCACTGAGCAATTTCCATCTGTTTCTTTACCTAAGCGTTGTTCGGAGGAATTGTTTCGGTACTGATGACGAAGCGAACCTTTCTATGCCTTAACATTTCTGGCATTAGCTAAACGACGTGATAAGTAAATAAATATAGGAGGGAGAACAGTCGAAAAATTGCAGTTTCCCTTCTTGTAAGTTGTTCTTCTATTTTATAGAGCTGAAATTCCCGGTATGACTTGAACACCTTGTAATTCCATTATTCCTTCACTAAACAGTGCTGTTTAATTCTCTTCACCAAACTGTCAATTTTAGAACAGAACGAAGTCGGTGACATGAAAAAGAATATTGTTACCTTCTGGAAACAACTATGAGCGATTTTTCCATTACTAATTAGTGTTGTTAATGAGATAAAAACATACAAGATGGAAAATGGGACTTCCTTGTATCACATGTAAGGATTCTTCCTCGTCTTATCTCAATTCTCGAAAAGGTCTTCTCGTCTCGTCTCATTTTGTAATTTTTGTACTTTTGGAAAAGTAGTCTTGATAGAATTGTGCTCTTAGTACAGGAAATTCTAATGTTAATGAATAATTAGCATTAATTAAAAAGAATACATACTGTATCATTCAGGTTCTGGGCTCACACTCAAACAAGATAGAGGTTATTTAGAGCACAAAATTACTAGTAACTGATTTTAACAAGGTAAACTTTCGGAGTATATTTATGAGATCGAAGAATAGATATAAGTAATGCCCCAGAATTAAAAATACAATTAACCAAATATTAGATAAAATCATTCCAGTAAAAATTAAATGATATAGAAAATAGGGTTACTTTTCAATAATGGAATGATTTCCTTTATTAAAGTTAACTGAATATTACATAAGTGGTTTAAGCAATTTAATGCTTAAATAATATTCCCTGAATAGTTTCATCCTAAAGTATTAAATCATCTAATAACGCACAACAACTTTAGACCTTCCTTATTTCTTACCTATTTACAAAAAGAAACTAACTGTTTAGAATCCACTATGTATTTAGATTATGCGAAATTATATAGGAAACACATTATCATTATAATGTAATAAATTGCAAGACCTACATTTAAACCATATTTATAGTTAGAGAATGGCTTCCACATTATGTGTACATTATACACATTACATACATAATTACATATTCTCTTGATTTTATTGATAGAATTACTTCATCAATTCATAGTTTTTATACTGTGAATCGTGTAACACCAAAACAACGTTTAATTTAGATTGAATTGAGTAAGATTTAGGTGAACTAGTGGGGATACTATTACTCGTCTAATGGGCAATTCTTACTAATACAAATGGTTATACGTATTATTCCTTGGATAAAAGTTAAAAGGCTGACGATTTGTTAATTAAGCACGTAAAAAATAAATAATAAACTTTACTGTCTCTGTCTCAAGGCACGAAATAGAACCTATAATATTGTATCTAATATCAATTTTTAAAGCAAAACTTAAAATTAGATTATAGGAGGTATGGCAGTATTATGCATTGCCAACATGTATATCTTTTTCTTCTTTTTTAATCAATATAAACAGCCTTCAAAGACAATGAACAGAACAATGAACAGAATGACGACTTAAATCAAACTCTTATTTCAGCTTCAGGACATCATTAAGACAAAATACGAGTAGATTACTCAACCCGTTAGCAAAATGAAAATTTCCTTCCTTTCTTCACAGAGACTTTGAGAAAGCACCCACCAGCTGGAATAGCGCAAAGCCGCGTCTGTACCAAGAAATACATCATCCCAGGGACTGATGTAGAAATAGATCCTGGAACAATTGCTTTCATTCCCGTGTATGGCTTACATCATGATCCTCAGTATTACCCAGATCCTGAAAAATTTGATCCTGAAAGGTTCAGTGAAGAAGGTAAAGCAAGTCGTCCCAATTACACATTCTTACCTTTCGGAGATGGACCTAGAATTTGTATAGGTAAGTATAATTACTATTCTTTTTTATTTCGTTTTCTAAAATCATTTCCTTCAGGATTAAAACTTGGTACGAAATAATGTAAGTTGGAAAATTGCATTTAAATTTAAACATCTTGCGGTATTTTAATTGGTTGCATTTAGTTTTAAAAATCTTACGGTATTTTAATTGGTACTATCTGGAGGAGAACATACACCAATTATTAGAAAGAAAAGATGTTAATATACCGTAGCATTGAGGGATTATGTTCTGCGATAGTATACTTTCTATTGAATGCAAGGGAAATTATTTCATAGAATTTCTTTGAGCAATTCTATTTATATTGATCATAGTTATATTCGTGTCTATATGTTTGAAACCTACAACAGTATTAAGAATAGTCAGTGTAGGTGACGTAGTCCTATAATCCAGCTCCTGGAGGTGAAGTAGTGTTGTGGGGCACAGAGGTGGGCTGGATCCATGAAAAATGTGGTGGCACATATTTTGGGAGAGCACCATACCAACTTGTTGGAGATTTGGGTTACTATCATTTAGTCTGTTGCCATTGATATTTCATGTTATTTCTAAAACCATATATGTATATGATTTTAGCTATATCATAAGGTACAAACTAAAAATACTTTAAAGTCTAAATTGTTCTTGTTTTTATGTAACATTTAAAAACATTAATGTGACGAAGGAACCTTACATTAGGAAAAATGTAATGAAGATTTCTTTTTTATTTATTATATTGTATTTACAAGCAAAACCTTTACAAATTGGTTGCATTAACAGAATGTGTCAGCTCAGAATTCTGTATTCTTCCTGGTTTACCTTTTTTTTTTAAAAAAAAAAAAAAAAGTCCCTTGCTGAAATTATTTAAGGATTCTAGAAAAATAATGTAAAATTTCAAGGAAATTTATTAATTTGGTAGGAAAGGTGAGGACATTGGGTCGGAAAGGTGTATCAGCTTTTTCACACTAGCCACCCAGAGAGGTTTTTCCTGAGTTCTTCATTCTCACCAGGCAAATGCCGGACGGTACCTAACATACAGGTCCCAACCTGCTTTCTCCCTTCTCCTTCCTCCTTCCCCGATAGTGTGCTTGCCGAGAGACGCCATCTTTCTATGTGCCGGTAATATCCAGACATATGCATAAATAAATAAATAGGGACACAAATCACACACACACACACACACACACACACACACACACACACACACACACACAGAGAGAGAGAGAGAGAGAGAGACTTAAAAGTGAAGCAGCTATAAAATCAGTAAACTTTGGTAGACAATAAAAGAGATCGCACACACTAGAAGTTTCAATTTAGTCTGATAGATGTCAACCGCCGAAGGATGTATGGTGCCATCTAGCTATATATGGAGATCTACTACCTTTGCTTCCATAGTAGAAAATGGAATATGGATATCACCGTTAAAGCCATCCTTATCCGTGAAGATATTAATAGATTAGCTTCATTAACTAAATCGGCGGAGATAATTACAAAAAAAGCTGCCGCGCGCAGAGTTCCCGCTCTCCTCCAGCTCTCAGCAACAACTATGGGAATCAGTGTTGCCAACAACCACTGAAGGAAATAGGCTAGATGGCCTTCAGAAATAAGCTGTTTAAGGAAAAAATGGCTAATTTTTTTTTTTTTTTACCGCTAACCTATAACCAATATTGTAGATTTTAAACCCCACTTTTGTGTGTCGGATTATAAATGAGTTATAGTAAAGTTTGAAATGAATTTTTTATTCGCTGAAGACTAACAAGCAACATACTTGACTTTAAATTACAATAAAAATCCATCAACAACTCATCTGATTTGTGAAAGTCAACTGCCATATTATCAGTTGAATTGAAATAAGTCATCATCGATTACGTCGCAGCTAGCCGAGGCGCTGTAACTGAATGCGCCATCGTTTGATTGTGGATTGGTTGTGTTTGTGTAGCCTGTCATTGTCCCAATTTTCTGTAGTACTTCTTTCTGCAGCTCATCCTTACAAACACTTTAAATTTCTCCGTACACCTACATGAATTCTCATCATGATTGTATTGAGAGTTTTCAAGCTAATTAGATATCCTATTTGTTTCCTTTAATAAACAAAAAACAATCTCTGTGGCTTAAGAAATCGAACAGTTTACTAAATTTGTATTAGAAAACTTTCTTGCAATGAAATGCGAAAATTAAAATAACTAAAAAGTAGCAAAGGGGGCTGTTACTGGAGCAGTCTTTCTGAGTCGGGGAGAGAGAAGAAGAATGAGAAACAAGTGTTTGTTGCATAATAAATCACCCTCTGTCTAGGGAAATCAATTAATACGATAATATATAATGACAAATAGGCTAATTTTTTAAAAAAATACACTTTATTTTCAAAGAAAAAGTATTTTTAGAATTAATTCAACGGCTAATAAAAAAATCCAAAACTGGCAAAAGAGTTTCATAAAATAAGCTATATTTAAGGCTATAATCATTTCCCAGATTTGTATGGCTAAATGCCTCTCCAAATAGGGTAGATTTAGCCAAAATAGGCATCACTGATGGGAATAAACCCCCGTCATCCAGTTTTAAGCTCTGGGATGACAGGATGTGCTCCTTGATTGGCTGAGGGGTCTCTCTATTGCACAAAAACAGAATTTTAAAAAATCGCTTTCGTTCAAAAATTATCGTGCTACTAGAACTAAAATTACAATATTATAAGAGTCCCATTTGCATGCTCCTAATAAACCGATATAATGAAGTTTATAATCAAATATAGTATCTATGTAAAAGTGTCATTAACATTCACCGTATGCATTTACAATTCTTGATTACATGCTTTTTTTTTTTTTTTTTTTTGAGAAAAGTTTGGTTAAGGGGGCGGGAAAATCAAAATGTGAGGATGTTATATTGGTACACTATTTGTTGAAGGACATGGCCTACACAAGAGTAGCATATAATCGCAATTTGATTTAGCATAGTTCCGAACGGCCGTTGGTAATTTTTGGGAGATTTCTTCCTTGGAAATATGCCTGGAAGAAACATTGCTTGAGATATTTTTTGTGGTCTAAAAATAGCCTAAAGGTACAAGTTCGTATCCCTCACGAGAAAAGTGACATAAAACAAAATTTGTCACTTTTGTTCTAATACACTCTGATTTTGGGATAATTTTAAAGCTATATTTACAACACTTCTACACATAAAAGAAAAAAACCATTGTGATTATAAAATAACTTTAAAACAAGTTACGAGTTACATCATTTTTTTCGCAAGGGATATGAACTTAGACCTTTAGGTTTTTTGACTTGTGTCACTTTTCTCGAGAAGGTGCGATATTTGGACAACTTATTAAAATACACTTTTGGGTAAAATCGTTGCATTTTTTTTTTCCGCTACAGAAATGTATCGTTGAAGGTAGTAATACCCTTATACTCTTTTGTTAAACGTCCTTAAGTCTTACTATCCATCTTAAATACTTAGCTCCTTTCCAATATGAAGTTTGATACAGAACACAATTGAATCGATGATTGCAGATAGGCTTAAGTCACATTTTTTTCTGAAATTTGGTTTATGAACATTTTCATTCCTCTAGGGGTATACTCAATATGAACAAAAACACCAGAGGTGCAAAAAGTGCAGCCAAGTTCGTCAGCCTCAAAAAGTATTGAGATGAGGATGGATGAGCCAAGTTCCTTGGCCACTGCATCTGAAAAGAACACCGGAACTTGGCGCGAGGAGTCTAACATATTCAAATACATTAAGATGTCTGTTCCTAGTTTCACGCCCGGGACATTTCAGCCCTAAGGCTAGTGGTGACCCCCAAGTCCACCACGCTCACAAACACCATCCCTAATCTCGTTACCATCATTTAATTTGACACTTCGTGGAGGAATATAAGTTTTCCTTGTCTGGGTTTCGAACCACCAATCTTACTGCAGTATACTGTATATGTGCCTTAGCGCCTTAGCAAAGTTGATATTCCTAAGGTTGATGGTGCTCCCAAACCCACCACGCCCACCACCACTAATCCTAAGGTTCCTTAACATCATTTTCCTTGACACCTCGCGCCAAGTTCCAGTGTTCCTTTCAGATGCAGTGACCAAGGAACTTGGCTCATCCATCCTCATCTCAATACTTTTTGAGGCTGACGAACTTGGCTGCACTTTTTGCACCTCTGGTGTTTTTGTTCATATTTCACTTCTTTTTGTAGTTCACCATATCAATATCGTATATTGGGATTCTCAATTCTGGCATATTGCTGGATTTAAATTCAAAATTGTACATTTTTTAAAGGAGTTATAATGTGTTACATACAACATTAGTTCCCAAGGGCTCTCCAACCGGGAATCGAACCCAAGACCCTGTACAAGAAAGGCGCACATGCTAGCCACTAGAACAGCGGGGAGGATTTATTCTATTAAATATTTGTCAGAGAGTTATGTCCAAACGAGATTCCAATTCATTTACCCGAACTACAAAAACACGATCGCTAACATCTCATTTTTCATTATCTAAATACAAAGAGTATCAACAGGGCCCAAAACCCTTGATGCTGAATCCTCGCTGCTACATCACTAGACATAGCTGGTGTTTCAATATACTTAGTTGTTCTATACCTTTTCACATTGCGAAATTACGGAGTTCATTACATGACGCGCATGTTGCGCAGTTTCATACTGCTTCGGGTTTTCCTTCCAATGGTATACATCTTTCAAATAGCTTGTAAACTTAATAATATTTGCCACCAACATATCCTAACTGTATATAAAACTACATGAACTGACATAAATTAAAGGGGTGCTTCCGGTTGACGTGGAAAGTTGAAATGATGAAGGGGAATGAAGAATTTTCCAATGTTATTTAAATGGGTCTTTTTTTTTTTTTTTTTTGACATGTAATCTCATGTTTTAGGAACTTGGAATTGGAATAAAAAAATTGAAATTCGGTATGCTTGTACGTTTTCATTAGTATTACCTAAGTAAATCAGTAAAAATAAACAATTCCAACTTTAGAGTGGTTTTATGGGGAACTGAAAAATCTTTCCCATGGTACGTATTTATATGGGACACCTTTTACACCCCAAAATTATACGGCACTTCCTGTAGAGTTACAATAATTAAATTTGACATGATTGTAGTTTTACGAAACTAACCGACAGAAAAATTGCCAAAAGTGAATATTTTTAATTTTTAGGGAGTCTAAAGGGGAGATGAAGAAATTCCCCATGCTATTTAAATAGGCCTTTTTTTGACTTATAATCTCATATTTTAGGTACTTGAAATTGGAATACGAACGTGAAATTCGGTATGCTTCAACGTTTTCGTTAGTATTACCTAAGTAAGTCAGTAAAAATGAAAATTTCCAAATTTAGAGTGGTTTTATGGGGAACAGAAAAACCTTTTCCATGTTATTTATATCGGACGTCTTCTACACCTCAAAATGTTTAGGCATTTCCGGCAGGATTAGAATGATGGAATTTGGCACGATTGTAGCCTCCCGGGACTAACCAACAGGAGATGAAGAAATCACCATGTTATTTAAATAGGCGTTTTCCTGGAATACAAAATCTTATCGTTTAGATAGTTGAAATAGGAAAAGAAACTTGAAATTCGGGAATTGTAAGCTTAAGAGGTTTGAGAAAGTAAACCGAGCAAAGGCGAGGGTGTGAGGGCGAACCCCCAGAGAGCAAATTCAGGAAATATGAAGAGCAAAGGCACGAAATTCACTATTGATGAAAAGGCTTATACGTAAGAGATTCTCATACTGTTCACAGATAGAGACACGAAGTATCAAGAACATTTTTACATAACGACTGTGGTAACTATAATATAACTTGTGGTACCAATATATTTACGAAATCGGTTACATTTTGTTGCTAGTCTCACATAAATTAGAACGATTGGATTTCTCATTTCTTCGAAAACTTCATTAATTTTAAACATTCTCATATCTACATTAGCTTACTTATCAAATTAATTTCAATATCTATTTAATACCAATGACTGCAATAAAGGAAAAGTGTTGGCTTTCCTTGTCTGGGTTTCTAACCACGAAATTTACGGCAGTATGTACATGTCTTAGCCCATGTTTTTAAAAGTTAACTGAACTACTTGTTACTAGCTTTCATTTTTTACTCGCACACTGAGAAAAACTGTATGTGGCGTACGTAAAAACGTTGGTTACATGTGTAAATCTTGTAGTTTTTGGACTTAACGTACACTAAACGTATAACTGAAAAAGTACATTTGAACGTACTTTCCGTATAAGTGTTCCGAATAAACGTACTTTCCACACGAACGAAAAGACTGTATGTAGGCGGTCAGGATCTCACATACAGATGGCCGTATGTAACTTATAGCTGACGTACGTAATGTACGGAAGACTGTTAGATGTCAGATATCCTGCAACGACATTGTGTAACATCTAAGCGGGAAAGAGGGCAGTATGTATGTAGCATATGGATAACATATGTTAAGTATTGATTTCTGTAGTAAACATAAGGATCCCATATATTTGTACACTATACCTCTGTCTGGACAACGGATTTTTGTCAGTGACCTTAGGTCATTTTTCTATTAACCTAGAACGACAGGAACACGAACACAGAAACAACGAGGAGAGTTAAGATTCCAAAGGCTCTTCCACCGGGAATCGAACCCGGGACCCCATACACCAAAGGCGCACGTGGTAGCCAATAGACCAGCGAGGAGGGCACCAACTCGACAACTCAGACGATTGATAACATTATCACTATGCACATAATGTGTTCAATAACAGAATCGTTCCCGATTTCTGATTGTAAGGACAGTGTTTTTGCTAATGAAAAATTTTCCATAGCAGATTCCTCAAATTTCATTTTCAAGCCGTTATAGGGTACCTTTATGGAGAGTTTCGCATCTTTATCTCATTAAGAAGTACCTAATGGCTATGGACAGTTTTTTGCCCACAAAAATTCCCATAGTACATTCCTTAAATTTGGAACCTTTACTTACACAGGTCATTACATAAGGTAGGTACCATTATGCAGATTTTCAATTCTCTATCTCATTTGGAAGCACCTAATCAATGATGAATAAGTAAATGATCCGATCTCTGTTTGAGTAAGGACAGTTTTTCGCCCATAGAAAATTCAATAGCACATTCCTTAAATTTCGGACATTTTTCATATTCAAGTCATTATAAGCTACCTTCGTGTAGACATTCACATCTTCATCTTACTGGGCAGTACCTAATGGCTACGGACAATTTTTCGTCTATAAAAAATTTCCCATAGTACATTCGTCACATTTCGAACTTTTTCCATACTCAGGTCATTATAAGATACCTTTATGCAGAGTTTCACGACTTATCTCATTGGAAATACAAAATCAATGTGATGAGCGAGTGAGTGAACCGATTTCTGCTTGACTAAGGACAGTTTTCACCCATAAAATCTTTCCATAGCACTTCCTTAAATTTCGGACATTTTCCATACTCAAATCATTATAAGGTAATTTCATGCAGAGATTCATTGGGAAGTACCTAATTAATGCTATGAAAGAGTCAATCAGTGAGTGACCCGATTTTTGCTTGGCTAAGGACAGTTTTCACCCATAAAATTTCTCCATAGCACTTCCTTAAATTTCGGACATTTTCCATACTCATTCATTATAAGGTACATTTATGCAGAGATTCATCCTTCTATCTCATTGGGAAGTACCTAATTAATGCTATGAATGAGTCAGTCAGTGAGTGAACCGATTTCTGCTTGGATAAGGACAGTTTTCACCCATAAAAATTTCCTTTAGTGCATTACTTAAATTTCAGACCTTTTCCGTACTCAAGTCATTATAAGATGCCAATATACAGACTTTTACGTCAATATTTCATAAACAAGTAACTAATCAATGTGACAAGTGAATGAATGAACCGATATCTACTTTGCTAAAGACAGTTTACATCCATGAAAAAATTCCCATAGCACATTTTTTACATTACGGTCCTTTTTCACACTCAAGCCATTATAAGGTACATTTATGCACAGCTTCACGTCATTATCTCATTGGGAACTAACAAATCAACGTGATGAGTGACTGAATGAACCGAGCTTTGCTAAGGACAGTTTTTCGCCCATGAAAAATTTTCAATAGCACATTCCTCACATTTCGGAATTTTTTCACACTTAAGCCATTATAAGGTACCTTTATGAAGAATTTCACTTTATATCTCATTCAGAAGTACCTAATCAGTTTGATGAGTGAGAGAACGAAATTATTTATGTATGACTAAGGACAGTTTCTAGCCCATAAAAAATTTCCATAGCACATTAATCACATTTCGGACTTTTCCTGTACTCGAGTCATTATAGGGTGCTTCTATGCAAAGTTTCACGTCTATGTTTCATTGGGAAGTACCTAATCAATTTGATGATTGAGAGAATGAAACGATTTCCACTTGGCTAACAACAGTTTTTCGCCACTAAAAAAAATTCTCATAACACACGCCACACATTTCGGACTTTTTCTATCCTCAAGTCATTATAGGGTGCCTCTATGCAAAGTTTCACGTTTCTATCCCATTGGGAAGTACCTAATCAATTTGATGAGTGAGTGAGTGAAATTATTTTTTTTCTGGCTAAGGACAGTTTTTGCCTATAAAAAACTTTCCCATAGGACATTCGTCAGATTTCGGACATTTTCCATACTCAAGTCATTATAAGGTATCTTTGTTCAGAGTTTCATGTCTCTGTCTCATTCAAAAGTACCTAATCAATTTGATGAGTGAGTGAGTGGAACGATTTTTTTTCTGGCTAAGGGCAGTTTTTTGCACATAAAAATTTCCCATAGCACATTCCTCAGATTTCGGAATTTTTCCATACTCAAGTTATTGCAGGGTACCTTTATGCAAAGTTTCAGATTTCTATCTCATTGGGAAGTACCTAATCAATTTGATGAGTGAGTGAGTGAAACTATTTTTTTCCTAGCTAAGGACAGTTTTTTGCCTATAAAACTTTCCCATAGGACATTCGTCAGATTTCGGACATTTTCCATACTCAAGTCATTATAAGGTATCTTTGTTCAGAGTTTCACGTCTCTGTCTCATTGGGAAATACCTAATCAATTTGATGAGTGAGTGAGTGAAACAATTTTTTTCCTGGCTAAGGACAGTTTTTTGCCCATAAAAGATTTCCTATAGTGCATTCCTTAGATTTCGGACTTTTTGCATACTCAAGTCATTATAAGATATCTTTGTTCAGAGTTTCACGTCTCTGTCTCATTGGGAAGTACCTAATCAATTTGATGAGTGAGTGACTGAAACATTTTTTTTTTCCTGGCTAAGGACAGTTTTTTGCCCATAAAAAATTTCCCATAGCACATTCCTCAGATTTCGGACTTTTTCCACATTCAAGTTATAGAAGGGTACCTTTATGAAAAGTTTCTATCTCATTGGGAAGTACCTAATCAATTTGATGAGTGAGTGAGTGAAACGATTTTTTTCCTGGCTAAGGACAGTTTTTTGCCTATAAAAACTTTCCCGTAAGACATTCGTCAGATTTCGGACATTTTCCATACTCAAGTCATTATAAGGTATCTTTGTTCAGAGTTTCACGTCTCTGTCTCATTGGGAAATACCTGATCAATTTGATGAGTGAGTGAGTGAAACGTTTTTTTCCTGGCTAATGACAGTTTTTTGTCCATAAAAAAATTCCCATAGCACATTCCTCAGATTTCGGACTTTTCTCATACTCAATTTATTGTAGAGTACCTTTATGCAAAGTTTCAAGTTTCTATCTCATTGGGAAGTACCTAATCAATTTGATGAGTGAGTGAGTGAAATTATTTTTTTTTCTGGCTAAGGACAGTTTTTGCCTATAAAAAACTTTCCCATAAGACATTCGTCCAATTTCGGACTTTTTCCATACTCAAGTCATTATAAGGTATCTTTGTTCAGAGTTTCACGTCTCTGTCTCATTGGGAAGTACCTAATCAATTTGATGAGTGAGTGAGTGAAACCATTTTTTTCCTTGCTAAGGACAGTTTTTTGCCCATAAAAATTTCCCATAGCACATTCCTCAGATTTCGGACTTTTTCCATACTCAATTTATTGTAGGATACCTTTATCCAAAGTTTCAAGTTTCTATCTCATTGGAATGTACCTAATCAATTTGATGAGTGAGTGAGTGAAAAATTTTTTTTCCTGGTTAAGGACAGTTTTTTGCCCATAAAAAAATTCTCATAGTATATTCTTCAGATTTCGGACTTTTTGCATACTCAAGTTATAGTAGGGTACCTTTATGGAAAGTTTCAAGTTTCTATCTCATTGGGAAGTACCTAATCAATTTGATGAGTGTGTGAGTGAAACGATTTTTTCCTGGCTAAGGACAGTTTTTTGCCCATAAAAGATTTTCCATAGCACATTCCTCAGATTTCGGACTTTTCCCGTATTCAAGTCATTATAAGGTTTTTTTTTTTTTTTTTTTTTCTTCAGAGTTTCACGTCTCTGTCTCATTGGGAAGTACCTAATCAATTTGATGAGTGAGAGAGTGAAACGATTTTTTTCCTGGCTAAGAACAGTTTTTTGCCCATAAAAGATTTTCCATAGCACATTCCTCAGATTTCGGACTTTTCCCGTATTCAAGTCATTATAAGGTTTTTTTTTTTTTTTTCAGAGTTTCACGTCTCTGTCTCATTGGGAAGTTCCTAATCAATTTGATGAGTGAGTGAGTGAAACAATTTTTTTCCTGGCTAAGGACAGTTTTTTGCCCATAAAAGATTTTCCATAGCACATTCCTCAGATTTCGGACTTTTCCCGTATTCAAGTCATTATAAGGTTTTTTTTTTTTTTTTTTCAGAGTTTCACGTCTCTGTCTCATTGGGAAGTTCCTAATCAATTTGATGAGTGAGTGAGTGAAACAATTTTTTTCCTGGCTAAGGACAGTTTTTTGCCCATAAAAGATTTCCTATAGAGCATTCCTCAGATTTCGGACTTTTTCCATACTCAAGTTATTGTAGGGTACCTTTATGGAAAGTTTCAAGTTTCTATCTCATTGGGAAGTACCTAATCAATTTGATGAGTGAGTGAGTGAAACGATTTTTTTCTTGGCTAAGGACAGTTTTTTGCTCATAAAAAATTTCCCATAGCACATTCCTCAGATTTCGGACTTTTTCCATACTCAAGTTATTGTAGGGTACCTTTATGCAAAGTTTCAAGTTTCTATCTCATTGGGAAGTACCTAATCAATTTGATGAGTGAGTGAGTGAAACGATTTTTTTCCTGGCTAACGACAGTTTTTAGCCTATAAAAAATTTCCCATAGCCCATTCCTCAGATTTCGGACTTTTTCCATACTCACGTCGGTATAAGGTACCTTTATGCAAAGTTTCAAGTTTCTATCTCATTGGGAAGTACCTAATCAATTTGATGAGTGAGTCAGTGAGTCAGTGAGCCTGAAAACAGCATATTTTGGGGGTCCAGTACTCGAATATGGTTGAAGGTAGGAATGTGAGATTTGGTATATGAGTACATCTGTGGGATATCTCCTTACATTCTAAATTTCATGTTTCTACCCTTAATAGAATCGTTTTTACAAAGCCTCGAAATCCGCTATTTTAGCCAAAACTCTTGTTCGTGTATATTATGCTTACGGCAGTGCAGGGCAGTTTTCATTTTCTTCGGGGAACTTGGCTGCCATGCACTGCCGTGCATGTTGACTTTGTGTTATAGGAGGAGCAAAAGTAAAAGTTGTTACAACTGTGTAAATGCAACATTGAATTATAGGTAACTTAGAGCACAAGAAAAGTTTGGAGCCTTGGATTTTAACAGTTTGGGCCGTACGCAAAGTCATTTTCGCGTGTGATTAGCGTCATACTAAGGGTCTGACTACTGCATGAAACATATGTTAGACGAACTCTTTAGTATGGCGCTAGTCACGCGTCAGAACGACTTTGAATACGACCGTTTTCTTTAGTATCTCAAAGCTACGTATTAGGCTAATGGACTTAAGTCCTTTCTGCAATCACCGATTGATTTTTATTTATTAAAAATTTATTATATTTGCTTTTTTTCAGGAATGAGATTTGCTTTAATGCAAATTAAAGTTGGCCTTGTACATTTGCTGTCCAAATACCAGTTTCTGAAATGTGAGAAAACTCAAGATCCAATTGAATATCATCCCTCTGAATTTATCCTAGAAGCCAAAGGCGGTACTTGGTTGAGAGTAACATCAAGAAGTTCGTAATGATTACCGTAAATATCTTACAAGAGAGCTCTACGAAATCCAAAAGTGAACCATACGTTACTTTTCAACAGTCAGTTGACCTTCAAAACAAATACGAAGAAAATACGCATATTTCATAATTTTCATCGTTTGTTTTTCTCCTGCGTAACACTGTAATTTTGCATGTACTGTAGCTATGCACATATACCGTACAGTGATTGTATTCAAGGACTGACATTTATTTTTTAAAAATAAAATAACCAGTTTTGTAGTATATTATGATTTTAATATACTTTCTCAAAATATTTTAATTTACATTCCTCCAGTTAATTGAATAGTCTTTATTATTTATTTTCTATAACGCTTTTTCCTCAACAAATTAGCTTTTCAGTTGGGGATTCATTTACATATACTTTATATATTCATTTACATATACTCAAACGTTTTTCAGGCGAAGAGAAACTTTATTAATCAGAATGTTCTACAGATCACCCTACTCTTGTCTTGTTCAAATGCAAACTTGTCATTGTTTTCAATGTTTTGAAGAGGTATTGTATGTTAATTACAGCGTACTTAAAAATGGTATTAATTAGGAACACGCATGAGATGAGACATGTCTCAAATCTTGTCCCACCTCGATAACTAGACGATATTCGAGTCGAGACGCGCTTTGTGTAATTCGAGACGAGGTGGTACATAAAATGTCTCGTTTAAAAAAATAACCTAAAATGTTGGAATTCTTCAAATCGGACCAAAGTTTTGGCTCTACACCGGTAGTCGTCACAATGGTAACTGAGAATGCAACGTTGCCAGTCATAGTCTTACAATAATAGCATTAGTTCACGCAATAATTGAGTGAAAAGCAAACAAAAATTATGCCTTAGGGAAGAAACAAGAATATTACAAATCTCAGTTGCAACTATTACCTTCGTGGGGTGCAGGGTTGGCGGGGGTAGGGGGATGAAATTCGTAACAAGTTGAAAATTGTTTTGGGAAAATTGTATCCATGATGTGAAAATAAATGCAGCTATTGCTACATATTACTGCAACTATTACCTCCTTTTGCTACGTAATGTGAAGATATCGTGTCCAACACGATGAATGTTGTTAAATAATAATAATAATAATAATAATAATAATAATAATAATAATAATAATAATAATAATAATAATAATAAGTTTTAGACATGTAAGATATTGGACTGAAATTCTGTATTAATGACAAACATTATTTATTTGAAATCATGGACAGTAAATTTTCATTATCACATTTTATGAGTAACATTTTAATTTTCTTTTCTTTCAACGCAGTAGGACACAGAGCAGGAGAAGAATTCGAGTATAAAAAGGGAGTGAAACAGGAAGCTGGGCTGTCCATTCATAACAGCTCCGCATATTTCAATACGAGAAATAGATAAAAGGGGGCACAGTTGTCAATAAAGCCAACCAAATATGTGCCTATGCAGATGACATCGCCATCCTGATGAGAACGGAATATGAACTCAGGAAGATCTACAACGAATTAGAGAAACTAACGAATAAGCTGGGACTGCAAGTAAACAGTGGAAAAAAATACATGCACATAACATCAAATAGAAGTAAGAGAAGAAAGGGAATGTTTGTAATAGAAAACAAAATATTTGAAGAAGTGGAATGACAGATTTAGATATTTAGGAATGGCAATATATAACAAGAATAACATGATACCTACAATCAGAGATAGAATTCTAGCAGGAAACAAGGCGTACCATGCTAATGCACAAATATTCAAAAACAAAAGTATTGGCAGGCAAACCAAGTTGAAGATTTATAAAATGACGATTAGACCGATAGTCAGTTAGAACGCAGAAGTATGGCCATTAACGAAAGAAAATGAGGGAAAACTACGAATATTCGAACGAAAAATAATAAAGATTTTTGAGCCAATCAGAGAAAATAACGAATGAAGAAGCAGAACCAAGAAAGAAATAAAAGACATCTTAAGAGGAGAAAATATTGTACAGTTTATAAAAGTGCAACGGCTGCGATGGACGGGACACGCAGGAAGAATGGAAGAAGGACGACTAGCAAAGAAGATATTACATGAAAAGATATTTTCCACGAGAAGAAGAGGTAGACCAAAGCAAAGATGGTATACGAGGATGTAAACAAGGATCTGAGAATATTGAAAGTTAAGAACTGGAAAGGAAAAGCAAAGAACAGAGAAGAATGGAGGCGCCTGGTGAATGAAGCCAAAGCCCACCCAGGGCTGTAGAGCTGTATAGTAAAGTAAGGTTTCTTTCAACGCAACTTATAGTTCATTTACACATTCAAACATAACATAAAACATTTTGAATTGACTTTTTCCTTTTATGTTCTTCTTAATGAATACACATACAGATTATTCCTTTGTCCACATTATTCCTAAAGATCACCTTAACTGACGTCAGTCTATACGCTTTGTATTTCATCAGCAGTCGATCCGTTGAACTGGGAATTCAATGACCGACATTTTGAAACAAAACTGAAAAAACACATCGAAAGGCAGAATAGACGAAGTTAACTAACGACACGATGTAGAGAAGAACGTTCTACGACTTTAAATTTCGAATCCTAAAATTTACCCAAGTCGATATGAATAACGCATTCATTTGCGTACTCTTTGGTCAACTTCGAGAATAATTTCGTTACTGGGAAGCGTTTGTACTCCGTGTTATTCAACGTTATAAATTTATTCGAATTTGGTTGCTTCCGTTTGAGCCATCCAGACTCCATATTCCTAAAGGAATACGACAACACACCGAGAGAATCATCGATAGAGGATCGTCGAATGTTTCAGGCAAGTGCTATGTAGACTTTTACCTATCCTAAGTTCATCCTTTTTCTTTTTTACTCTCTTTTCACCCTGTTTGCAATTGAAAAATATTCAATTTCATTTGTAAAGCAATCCAGATCACGAACTCTAGAAATTCTAGTTTACAAAATCCTGGGATAGACTTGTCAGTTCTAAATCACCAAATTCTAAATTTACTATAGTTATGTCAAGCTAGAAGACCTTACTGTACAATACCACTATTAATAGTATTACTTTAACTAATACTATCATTAAAAGCCTCGTACCCTTACTACGGATTTTACTATCGTTACTACTGTAACATGCTCACGAATAAAAGTGTTGTCAGCACTGAGCTTAGTGGCCATAATAGTAGAGCACCTAGCTGCAACAGGGGAGAACACGGCTTCGATTTCCAGGGTGATCAGAACCGGACAAATTTTCCGTCGTCTCCGTACCTAGAGGCTCTGGGGCCCACTAAACCTCAGATAACGCATGTATCTGGTGCAACCCTGGGGTAGGAAAGAAGGCGTTGACCCAGTTTCATTATGCCTGATGTTAAAAAAGCGTGGAACTCTACATTTGCATCCCCCTTCAAGTGCTTCTCACGAAGGACACTTTCACCTTCAGCACTGTTCATTATTTTGTTTTAAAACACTTAACATTCCTAAAGGTAAAGGAAATGGACAGTCAAAGCAGTGGTTAGTAGTTGTTTTACTTTCAAACTCAACAAATAACATTGGGTAGTAAATCCAATTAAATGGTAACCTGTGAAACAACTGAGCAAAGTTGGAAAGGTTACAACATATGCAAAGATTACGTATTAAGTGAAGTGTGTATTTCGTGCTAAGAGAATTTAATATTTCATAATATTGAGAAAGTTCGCAACACTACTGAAAATGGTATTTGTGGAAAATCTTTAAAATGACTGTTTGCCTTCTCTTTTATAGCATTACAGTAATAGCTTTTAGTAGCTATAATTACAAGAAGTTCTCGCAGTTACGTGATTTAAACAGTGTTACAAACTTTGTCAATGTTTATCATATCTCCGGAACGATTTAAGATATTGAAGTGCTGTAAATGGCAAGATGATTTATTTGCCAATTGCAAGCCTCAGATGTGACTAGATATAATACTTATTTAGACATGTTTCCGAAATAAAACCTTTCGAAAAAAATTCAAACCCTTGTAAATTTGTTTCTATTCACTCGAAACAAGTCATACCATGTCCATGGTATCCAAGGTAGTTTCGATGTATATTATCCTGTCCGTCTCTGTTGTGATGTATGTGTGATAGAGGCTTCCAAACTTTGGATGTTTGTGATTATTACACCATCCTTAGTTTGCGACACTGAATAATAAATGCAATATTTTCAGTTTTCGTATACTGACATATTTATTTGAAATATGTAATCGGACGTAGTGCCATTTGAAGATACATAACTTTATATTGAGTTGGTAACATTGTTGTTTGGGTGTTTCTGCGATAATGTTAGAAGTCTGCACGGCCGGGATTTATAGCCCGGGCCCGAACCGTGAATTTATAATGTGAGGCCCGACCCGAGTCCGAAATATGTTTTAGCATTTAGGCCCGAGCTCCTGTGATAATCAAATGAGCCCGAAATAAGCCCGAATTACAGAAACTTAATAAATAACACAAAATTGTATTTTTATTTACAGCAATTACAGGTTTAATTTTGCAGTTGTGCTTTAAAAGTTGTCCAGAAAGAACGGTGATGTATCGTTGTACAGTACATTTACAAAGTTAGACCCGAAAAGGCCCGAGAAATATGGTTGTATATTTACAAATTTACGGCCCGAATCCGGCCCGGGCCCGAAGTGATATACGCTTTATAGGCCCGAGTCCGGCCCGCGGGCTCGGCCTGAGCCCGTGCAGACCTCTAGAAGATATCACCCTCTTTACAGTTGCCTCGAGCAAAGTTTCGCTTTTCTCCTTCTTTTAGTTTCTCCGGATCATGGTTAGATACGAGTATTATAAATGATGTATACAGGGTGTTAATGAATTATACCTACAAACTGTAAGAGGTGATTCCTTACATCAAAATAAGAGAAAAGTGCATATGAACCTATGGCGAAAATTGCATAGTTTCAGAGCTAGGGCTGTCCAAAATCCCAAAATAGCCAAATTTCAAGAGGTCCTATTTCGAATTCGAGAAACTGGATGGTGGTACTTATCAGATAAAGGAAGTCACGTATGCGCATTCCAAAAATGCAAATTTCATTAATATTCAGTGGGTGTACAGAGTATTCCATGCAGGGTGAAGTTCCCATACATGCCCTCAACCGAATTTTGAGATGTGCTCTGAGTTTATGATTGGTCCAAAGTAGGCCAACGATAAGCCTTTATATCAGTGAACACGGAATCCTTTGGCGCAATGTCGGAAGTGTTGAGGATCATCAGCAGCGCGGTCTCTCGTACTTGCGAAAACGCATGTTGTAATGTTTTCTTTCACGCTTACAAATGAAGAAAACGTGAAATATACCGTGACGAATTACATCGCATCACACGTTATTCCGAACACACACACACACACAAACACACACACACAAAGAAAAAAAAACATGGAGCTGCGGTTGCTAACACTTTCGACTTCCCTCCGAAGCATTGGATGTCCATTGCTGTCAAGGCTTACCTCCTGCCTACGTTGGGCCCTCCTTGAAATCATGATATATCTGAAGATTCTATTGTAAGCATATCTGAGAATTACACCCTGTAGGAAATACTGTGAAAACCTTTTGAAAATTGACGAAATATGCAATTTTGGATTGTGTATTGTGGCTTCCTTTATGCTGATAATGACCACTATCCACAGTTTCTGGAATTCGAAATAGGGCCTTTCGAAATTTGGCTTCTTCACGGTTTTGGATAGCCCTAGCTCTGAAACTATGCACTTTTCGCCATAGGTCCATATGAGCTTTTTCTCTTATTTTGATGTAAGGAATCACCTCTTACAGTTTGTCGGTATAGTTCATTAACACCCTGTATATATGGATTTTATTTAGTTGAATAAAATAATATGCATTAGTGTAAAAGTTAATACGAAGTTTTCATGAGAATGGAGGAAAAAACAATTAATTTGTGAAATTGATGTACTAGAATCATGCTACATACTTATTAAAATGAAATTTATGAAATACACAAATTAACATGAAGTTGTCATTGAGCTCTTCATTATGATACTATTACGACGACAGCACATGGTATGGTTAATAAGGTATAAGCTATACTTATCATCAATTTTTAACTTTTTATTTCTGTTTAAGTATTATCCAAATACGAGGGGAAGTCTAAAAGTAAAGGGACTCAAAAAAAGGCACATTAATTCTAATGATAAAAAACTGAAACATCCCAGATAGCATGTAAGCTTAAATCAAGGGTCGCTTTCCCTTGATTTTGGCTTAGCAATGTACAGTTGATGCGACAAGCGACAATCAACGTTTATTTTAGCTTGTTTTTAACTTGAAAAGAAGCTTGAATGCGACAAGCGACAATCAACGTTTATTTTAGCTTGTTTTTAACTTGAAAAGAAGCTTGAATTTATCAACTTTCTACTAAGCCTATTTCAAGCTTGATTCAAAACGCTTGACGTTTGTCGATTGTTTAGCAAATGGAGCCATCTGTAGGATTGGTGAGTAGTCTGAGATTTGGCGCTTGATTTCTTCCAAAAGGTAAACAAAGGTAAGCTATGTGTATGAAATGTAATAGTAAGCCCTACTTTAGTTTTAGTTACAAAATAAAAAGGTGATTTTTATTTTAGACTAGTGCGCTGAGCGCTTTTAGGATAGTATTACTTTTCAAATATGGAATTTTATGTTTATACCTTTTATGTTGTTTTCTTTTTTTTAAGTGTGTTCATCCGTATAAGGTATACCATATTTAGCCATTGGATTCTTTAAAGTCAGTGATTGCTCTTGACAATTAGCATCAGGATAGGCGCCCGAAGGGGAGGGGGTGGGGCCCGGGCCCCCTTTGGCTTACGAAAATGTATACGTAATATAGGAAATCATGTATATTAAATACCAGGCGTAATATAGCAACCATGGAGATGGGCCCCTCCCTAGAAAATTTTCCTCGGGCACCCCTGAATATCAGTACAAAAATTAGAGCGTTAACTTCAGCAGACGGCTTTATCATATTAAAAATTTTTAGGTGGAATACTTGATAACTGTTAAGGCATTGCTTTAGCAGACGGCTGTACCATATTTATATCGATTTTATGGTCATTTTTCACTAGATTTGAGATAATACTGTTACATATAGAGAATTTTGGAACTTGGGGGCCAAAATCAGGTAAAACCACCGTGTTTACAGGAGAAATGAGTTGGTGTTACGTAACCGTAATTACTAACATAACTAACCAAACCTAACCTAAATCATCAAAAACAGAAAATATAGGAAGAAAGTACGAATTCAGCTAAAATCACCATGTAAAAATTATTGCAGATATTTTATGTATTTTTCCACTTTCCTCGTTTATGTGCATGTCCTCCGTCGCTGACACGCCTGCTCTCTACGGACGCATCCCCTCGCTCCGCTCGGGACTCCCAGCTACACTCCTGCCCTGACTCGGTTAGATGGCATTCGTGCTTTTTTTGTGGCCACCTAGCACAAGTTGGTTCGTGGTTTATGCACTAGCTTCTCATTTAGTGGATATTCTACAAAAAGGAACCGGGAAATGCAATGTGTGAACATTTGGTAGAACCATCTGCTCGAGTAATGCCCAAGTATCTTAACCCAGCCTAACCCAACTAACTTAACCTACCTAAACCATAAAAAAAATACAAAATATATACCAAGAAAGTACAAAATTTAAGCAAAATATTGCCACCCCCAGTTCAAAAAATATGCCGTTACATAACACTTTACGTAGCATAGCTGAGCGAACGAAGGGGAATAGATGCCCCGCAGGGCTCGTTTTTTTCCCCCTACTTTTTAAGTTACACGCGTTTGGCATTGCAACCATTGCAGACCGTCATTTTCCAAAGCTTCATATGTACTTACTGCCATCTCATTCCTTGCTTGTATTCGTCTGCCTACCGCCTTGTCAATTAGATCCACCATAACATACTTTATTTTCCATTTCGTAGGATTCTATATAACAGATACGATTTATTAAGTCTAAACACATTAAAATAATTTATTTAATTAGGTAGAGCCATCTGCTAAAGTTAACCCCATATTAATAATGAAGGTAGTTAAATGATAATGTAAGTGTTTTAAACTCAATAAATTGTATGTGCAAATGAGTATACATGGGAATGTAAGTATGTTATGGTGGAGCTATTTGCCAGGGCGGAAGGCGGTTGAATACAAGCAAGGAACGAAATGACAGTATTTGTATGTTAAGTTTTGGAAAACGACAGTCTACAATGGCTGCATTGCCAATCGTGTGTAACTTAAAAGATAAGGGGAAAAAACGAGTCCTACGGGGCTTCTAATCCCCTCCGCTCGCTCAGCTGTGGTTCGTGAAGTGTTTGTAAAGTAGTACCTCAAATCTAGTGAAAAAATCAACAAAATCGATTTAAATTTGGAGAGCCGTCCGCTAAAGTAATGAAAATTACGTTTTATCTCTACAATCGAGGAGAAAACTGCTTTGAATTAATACATTGCCTAAGCTTTCTTGTTTTAGCTTTCACCGATACACTAAAAATTTTAACTGTTGTGGCTTCCCCAAGAATCGGTACGGATGATATTTAAATGCAGCAAGCAAGCCTGGACATTTCACTCATTTTAGAATGCATCATGCTTATCTTTCGTTCCTTATGTTCTTCCATATTTATTCGGAGGTTGGGGGCAAAATTGAAGAATATAAATACTTATGTCCGACTTTATTTAGTAACAATTACTTATTCTAAGGTATACTTCATCAATCTTAGATTAAGTGATATCACTCATTTCATCGCTTTACAATAAGAGCAAGGAAAGGTTCGATCGGCTATGGACTTTTGGGTTTACGGTAAAAGAACGATGAATTTCGAAAAATTACTTATTAGATATTAATAATAATTAAAAATGGGTTATTACGCGAAAATAAGTTGGCATATTAGTTTGAAGTTTGTTAGGTAAGAAGTCGAGGGTGTAAGTTTGAAGAAAACTAGGTTTTTCGTTGCTTACATTTTTATCTTTTTATCCTCTAAAAACAGTAACTTCTGTCTCTTAATTGATTTTAGTGCTTTTGTTTACTTTTTTTTTTCTACCAGGTGAATGAAGTCTGGATCTAAAATCTCAGAAAAATATTTGCAATCTGAACGGATGTAATAAAGAAATAACGCTATTTTTCAGGATTGGCCAAAACCGTGTTTTTTTTTTAACTTTTTTTCACTTAAACCGGAATGTTTGCTTTACACCAGTTTTTTTTTTTTTTTTTAATACGTTTACCTTAGATTAAAGTGGAGTAACCGTTGCCCCCTTTTTTTAAGAGTAAAGGTAATTTGAGGCTGATGATTCGATTGAACAGGATCGCAACCTCGAGAAATGAACGCAACTCGCTCAAACTAGGTCATAGGTCAACTAGTTCTGCAAATGATTTGCCATTACATCATAAATTATTCAGCAGTCTACTCCTTCAGCATTAGTTAAGCTTGAATTTTTCTTGTCGGAGGCATGATAGTCCACAAGTTGAGGGGGGGGTTGGATTCGTGAAAAATACTTTTTTAACTTGTCTCTTTAATTGTGATTTTATTTTATCAAGTTTGGAGTTCCCGCCGAACTGCCTGTAGTGCGCTGCCACACTAGCGAACGGTCAACAAAACTTTTCCACAGAAGCTGATTAAGTGTCTAAATTTATAACATTGGAAAGTAGATCGACGAAACAGAGATTTCCATTAGGTTTGACTGTTGTTAATAATAATAATAATAAAAAGTTTTATTTAGAAAGATAGTATGAATGGTCCAGAACTATTAGTCATTTCCTGTATTGATTAGCAAATTAAATTAAGCCTATATTTCTGACTGACTAAATTAGATCTTCTGTACTATATAGTCTTTTAAAATTGTCCATTGATTTAATGTGTATAACTATAGAGTGATTCCATTTTGCAGTTCTTTCCCTTTTGGTTCTTAAGTGGCTCCTAAAATATTCACAAGTATGCAAGATCACTGCAACGTATTTCTATCAGTTGACCTCCGTGGATGATGGGTCTGTGGATTTATCGCTTTTGTTATCAAGGGATTCTGGTTTCGAGTTCAAATGAAGAACAATATCTCTCGAGTGCAAACTGAGTAGTGGTTCGGATCTCACTTTAAGCTGTAGGTCCCGTTCTTCATAACCCCGCTGTTATGTCCTTAACCATAGAAAGACGAAGGTGGGTCAAATTTACCCGCACTTTCTTTTTCTCTTTGCCCGAACAAATGAATTTTACGTTTGAATTTTTTTGTATTTTCTTCTGTAATCTAAACTTAAATTTAGTTTTATTAGAAAGCACATTATTGTGGTAGTTTTTTTTTTTTTTTTTTTTTTAAGCGCAGGAGACTAAATACATTTTTTTTAGCAACTTAGAAATGTTAAAAGGAGTACAGTTTTACTTTGAAAGGATCATGTAAACTTATCTATTCTTTGAATGGATGACTAAATTAACATAATCTACTTTTATACATTGAGCAAACGTAATACTCTCAGGTTTAGTATAGTAACTTGTCTACACAGGCTAATGTATTTCAAGCTACTTCATGTCTGCTAACCAAATGCGGTAGTAGTCTGTACTGGGACTTGTAATATTTCCTATTAAAATAAAATTTCACAAGTCTTAAAATAATTTTACAACTCACATTTATTAGTAGCAGTCATTAAATAACTTTAAAATACATTAGTAGGGTTAAAATTGGAATTTACAACCACGAGCAAAATTGACCCCCCTTAGTCTTTCACGTGACCAATTATAGTTTAGTCTTCCTAGGGTTAATGTTAAGATACACGGATGACTAATGATAGTGAATGATTATGAAGGAATTAGTGGCATGAAAACGGGAAAACCCTCACGAATATGATATTGTCCATCATAAACTCATAAGGCCGGAGATTGAACCAAAGATCCGTCGCACCAAAAGGCAACGTTCTACCTCTGAGCAATCAACCCTTTCCTTCCGCAGTGCTGATGAATGACGTCATACTCTAATGACCTGGTCATAATTCTGCAACATAGTGGTCTTCTACACACGTCTTCCTAATTGTTCCCCACTTTTCCCCCCAAGATTTCTGATTAAATGAACAGCGAACTCATATTTAAATAAAATCTTTGAGTTTTGTCCCACGGTTATGCGGGGCAGCCTAAAGGAGACGGTGATGATGAGAATGAATTAAATAATGGATTGAAGAAAGTGGAGGGGAACGGTAGAACCCTGAGAAAATCTACGCACACGGTGTTTGTCCACCACAAACGTACACCCATGTCCAAAATTATTGTCGCATGTCTATAAATATGTTGTTGTAGGAATAAAATTTGATAACGAATTCGCCCTGTATTTCTTATAATGTTGGTATGTGCATAATCGGCAAAGACATGTATGTGGCAAATTTCATGTCAAAAGAGCAGTAAATAAGAACAATAAAACGAAAATAAAACTTTCTTGTCCATTTGTTTTACTCATTCTAATTTACGTGCTTATAATTCTTTCCCTATAAAATTTTCCACAAGAAGACAGTTATAGATATGCGACAATCATTTTGAACATGAATGTACATTTAATTGTTTCAATGGTTTGTGAAATAATATATTTTCTAGTTATATTAACACCTTCAAAACAATATTTCCTAAAATTTATTGCAGATATCAGAATGGTATTTGGCCAAATGCAATCTACTTTAGCTGACCTTAGTGAAAGAGTATCTTCCGTCGAGAAGAAGGTCGACACACTTCTAAGTAATGGTGTGAGTGTGAAAGCAGAGTCCATAAACGAAGAATCGAACTTCTTGGCCTTCTGCCTCTGCGAACGTTCAATGATTTTCAAACATTTGAGAGAAAGCTTGAAGAACCTAACTTCGGAAAGAAATATGTAAGTATCCTATCAAACCTGTACAAGTTATGAAGCAGGTTTCAAATCTTTGTTATATCTTTTAATTTACGTCTTTTTGGAACATCTCTCTTTTGACTAAATGTTAGCATCAACTCCATTTTTGCCAATTTAGCCATTATCATGTGCATTAGCTATGGACTATAATTTTGGTCAACTTGCCATTCATACTTGCTAATATAGTCATTTAGGCGGCAATTAAATCTTTTGCAGTCAATTTTTGTTTTTTAGAAAATATGAAAAACCTAAAAAAAAAGTAGTTTATCTTGGTATTTTTCTAATTCTTTTGTTTACAACAGCACTTACATTGTCACAGTAAATTAGATATCTTTTATCAGTCTCACCTATCCGTCACGGTAAATTGGGATTCCTGGATCTGGTTTCTCCATAGTCAATTTGTTTGATTAGTTTCTAGTGTATTTTTAGTTTGGGTGGAGTTTTTCTTGTTGAGATGCGTGCATGTGCATGTATATATTTTTGTGATAGATCAATAGTGTTATCAAGCCATACCCAGCATTAGAAGTTGAAAATAATTCAAGAGATTTTATTACTTCTAGTCAATGAAGGAACAAATTGTATTGTGAAACTGTTTGATTTGAGGATATCAAAAGATAAATAATATTAGAACATCTTTGTAAACTAGTAGACTTAAAGTACCAAATATTTAGTTTCTTTATTCCTAAATTCTGTTACCTATAAGTTAAGGTAAGTTGAGCCATTTTTAGCTAGTTTTTGTGCGTCATTTAGCTATTTTCTGACACTACTTGTTGGCAGCACTGATTAACCCACTGTTACTTGTTACTTTTGGAAGTGTATGTAATTTCCATATACATACACATACACACACACTATAACGACTCACCAAGGGTAGTCGTCAACCTGGTTCGATCGATGATATATAAATCTTGAGTGGTAGTAATCATTTGCATGTAAAAATATCTTTAATAATTATATATACTATTATCCTCACCTTTTTCTATCAAAATTATAAAGTCGATGAACGGTATCAAATGATTTATTAGTTGATACACTTTTATGTATTCTTATTCAAAACGTCATGCACACATACAAGATGATTAGGTATCCATAAACAACTACATAGCAACTAATTACATAACACTATCTATATCTCTTACAGATATTAAAAACATTCTTCTTTTGTTAATATTAAATTAACATTCTATTAAGTATAGTGCACATGTATGAGCACTATCTGCCCAAGGTACAGGTAATTATTAAACTATCCAAAGTATTTCGTTATATAAAATGTCGCCCGACAATTGGACTGAATATAAAAGTCATAAGCGAGCTTGGCTTTTATCTTCAAGAACCACTGGTCCGTTTACAATAATGGTCTTACACTACTTATATCCATCACATTTTGATCGCCCCTCGTATGTATCTTCATTACATATCATAGATATAGATACATTTATAACAAATCTTTCACTTCATTAATACTTATTTTTGACAATAAAGTTTCAACACAAATTAATATAATGAAAACAATTTTTGTGTTTAATCAATCATGAATTAAATTATAATCCTTCACGTTAATAAGAAAGAATTAAAATCATTAGAAACTTATCGTTAGTTAATGAAAATCAAAAAAATTAAATTGAATAAAAATCAAAAATTAAACATAACCTACGTTCGAAGGACCAAAAGGCAGAAAATAAATCTATTTTTACACAAACAGAAGATACCCTTTTGTTACATATTTTTTTTCAGTCTTCTTCATTCCTATTTATTTGAGCAAGAATGTCAGGCGCAACTAATTCTTTCACTAGATGCATCCATTTTTCTTTTGTATACTGAGTAGGTTTCCAAACCTTTAACTCATCTATATTACGAAGTCCAATTGACATACCCGTTTTAGCGTTCAACAATTCAAAAACTTTAGGATTTATTTCCTTAAAACATAAATAAGGACCTGAGAAAATGTCACAAAATTTATAAATCTTCTTTAACAACATATTACTTTGTGGATGTTGTTTAACAAAAACTAAGTCATTGACCTTGATTCGATATTTTCCTTCTTGCAAAGACTCTACTTGAGAATTACGTTTCAAAAATTTGTTATGTCTTCGGATTTTTACCATATTCACTAAACTGGAAGAATCTATAATTGTTGAATCTTCTAACTTGACATCAAAATGTTGTTCCACAGGGAAAATCAAATCAGAACCATTATGTACATTAGCAGGAGACACGCCTAAAGTATCTGATATAGAATGATTCAAAAGGTACGTGATTTGATTGACATGCTTGATCCATTCGGCATGTTTGTCTTTACAAAAGTGTCGAAACAACATACCAAAATTGCGATGTACATTTTCTACAACAGAGCTACTAGGATGGTACGGAGTTACAAAATGGATTTTAATGTTAGCCTTGTTCATGACTTTGATGAACACATCACTTTTGAACTGTGAACCATTATCACATAATATGTGTTCGATAGGGCCACAATGTTGAATATATACATTCAAGATTTTATTTATGATAGCAGCGGAAGTTGCTCTACGCAGAGGATAAGCTACTACATAACGTGAAAAGATATCCATGGTTGTTAGTAAATAAGTTTCTCCAGTAGCTGCTCTTGGTAAAGGTCCATATAAATCGATTGACAGAAACGAATGTGGTCTTTCAGGCGTTATTGAGAGCATTGGTTTTTGTACAGCCTGGTAATTATGTTTAATTCGCATGCACTCAATACAGTCCTTGATATAATTTTTGATTTGAACTCTCATTCCCTTCCAATAAAAGGATTTATTAATCAAGGCACATACCTTTACATAACCAAAATGACCGAAATCGTCATGATAGGCCTTTAATATGCGTGTTGTCAGCGTAGGTGGAATACAAATTTTGTTTCTAGATTTGAATTTAAAATCTTTAATAACTAGAATTCCGTTGGTTAATTTAAATCTGGAATTCCAATGTTTGGGACAATTACATCCCTCACTACATGAAGACAAATGTTCCATGATTTGTTTATATTCATGATACTTCATTTGATGTTCTCGCAAATCTTATATTGATATGGTAGCTATTTCATCCTGTAAGATCTTAAATTCGTTGATGGACAAGATATGTTGTTCTTCTCCAGGAAACAGACGTGATAAGGTATCTACGGGTCCATTATCTACCCCTTTAATGTGTCGTACTTCGAAATCATAAGCTTGAAGATCTAACGACCAGCGAAGTAGTCTGTTATTATATCCCTGTACGCTGTTAAGGTATCGCAATGAATTATGATCGGTAAGTACTATGAAATGACATCCGCTAAGATATGGAGCAAATTTTTGTATCGCAAAACGTACAGCCAAAAGTTCGATTTCTGTCGTGGTGTATCCTTTTTCAGCTTTCTTTAAAGTACGGCTAGCGCAATGTATAACAGCCGGTTCCTGAATAGTTGGATTAGGTAGCCAGAGTACTGCAGAGATTCCAAGTTGGGAACCGTCACACTGAACATAGAAAGGAACGTCATATCGGGGGTGATTCAAATGGATGTTTCGTTTTACGCACTCCTTCAACTTATTAAAACTGTGTTCTTGAATCGGACCCCATTGCCATGGTACTCCTTTCTTTATAATCATAAATAAAGGCTGGGCTATCTCAGCGAATCGTGGGATGGCTTTGCGAAACCAATTGAAGAGCCCTAATATTTGCTGTGTCTGTTTCACATTTAATGGAGCAGGCAGATCTTCTATGGCTTGTACTTTAGATTGACTGAATTGTAAACCAGAGGCATCAATTTGGTATCCAAGAAATTCTATGGAATTCTGCAGAAATTTTGATTTCTGTAGATTGATAGTAAGGCCCGAACTTTCCAATCTGTCTAAAACTATATCTAGGTACTTCAAATATTCATGTGGATTTTCCCCATGATTAAGATGTCATCAGCGTAAGTTATCACGTTGCTACGTAAGTCTTGACCCAAGACTTTATTCAAGCAGGATGCTAACGCCGCACTACCATTGATAAGCCCAAAAACGACACGGTTGTATTCGTATAAGTGACCTTCAAAACTAAATGCTGTGTACGGTTTCGAATCTTCATGTAGTTCGACCTGGTTATATGCCATTACTAGATCTAAATTTCCGAAGACAGCATTCCCTTGTAGAGAAGCTAGTATTTCTTCCACTGGAGGATACCTCACTTGTTCCAGATCAATGTGACAATTCGTGCGTCTCAAATCTAATACCACACGTAGAGAACCATTTTTCTTTGGAACAACATGTAATGGATTAAGATGCACACTTCGTGAAGGCCTAATGATCCCATCTCTTAGCATATCTGTAATTTGCTGACGTACATTTTCCCTGTATCTATATGGAATTATATAAGGCTTGGTTACTATGGGTTTGTCTGTTTTAACTTTAAAAGAATAAACAAAATCCTTGCAACGCCCAGGACGTTCGGAAAATACATTTTTATGTTTATATAGGATATTCTTAAAGTCAGCTTTTACTGTATTATCTGTAAAATCAAGATTGCTTTCGAGTGATTTAACACGTTCAGAAAACAATACATCGTCTTTTAAATTCACCAAATTTTGTGTGTCTTCCATTCGTTGATCATTTAATTTACCACTTTCTGCACTAACAGAAACATTATTCACTACATGAGAAATATTATTATATTGAAAAGCACTATTATCTAATTTTGGAAGCAGTTTCTGAACGATTTCCTGAGGTATACCAGGTATAGTCAACGTTTGGTTTTTAAAATCAAGCATGACACGTAATTGAGATAATAAATCTAAACCCATAATTAATTTCTCGTTAAGTTCCTTTATTACCAGAATAGGGATTGATATTTCAAAATCTTGAATAGTTATTGTCACACGAGTGATTCCAGCTACTCTCTTTTTATGTTTACCGGTAAAATCAACTATAATAAGGTTCTCAGCCTTTTGTAGCTTAGGATTCGAATAATTACTAGTAATTGCTTTCCACATTGAATACGATAATAGAGAGGCATTTGCTCCCGTATCAAGTAAAGCTTCAGTACTTAATCCTTTGACTTTAATAGGTATTTTAGCTGTACTATATGATTTTAAAAATACAAAATTTTCTTCAATATTAAAACCATCATTGACGGTATCATCTTCGAACCAACAACGATTTACAACAGGTATAAATTGGTACTGACATCTATTAATTGCTATTTCCGAATAATTATTTACAGAGACGTCATGTGAAAGATCATTTTCATCATTAACATGAACATGTAAATTGGAAGATAAATGTTCATAAGAATTATCGCTTAAATTTGTAAATAAATGTTCATGAGAATCTACAGCTGATATGGGTTTAACCCCTACCACATCAGCCGCAATTAGTTTAAATTCATACTCGTGTATGGTTCCAATAAAGTACATTGTACAGCACAATCCTGGTTATGTCCCATATTATTGTTCTGTACAGGAATTACTTCGATACCTGGATCTTGATGCGAAGTGCCATCTCTTGTTCTCCAATTACGTCTATCCACGTAGTTTGTTGTATTCCTGGAATTTCGCCATACATTCCTTCTATTTTTAAACCTGTTTTGATTATATGATCTAACATAAGGATTGCTACGATTAATTAGGTTAGGCATATTCCCTACGTAACTTTGCCTATTTTGATCGTTTTGATTGCTAGAATTTACTCGGCTTAGATTGTGTTCCGTATCATTCACACTTCGGATATTTAGATTCCGAACAGGTACAAAATGATCTGAATTATTTTTACTTTTACCTACTCCTGCTTGTTGATTCATAGCATGGTATTGGGTTTCATAGCATTGGACAAGCATTAATAAATGGTTGAAACTCATACACTGTGTAGAAAACAAAATCTGTTGTAACTTAAATGGGAGCAAATTTCGAATCGATGCTATTATTCTAGATTCCGATTGTAATGGATTAACGACTTTTAATTCGTTGTATGTATTTACAACAAACTCTACAACAGATTTGTGCAAACGAGGATTGAAATGATTTCTAATGGTGGCATCTCGATTTGCAAGCAAAAAGTCATTTTCATAATTCGCAATCAGTGCTGCTTTGAATTCCTCATAAGTATTGATGTGATCACGTACGGCTTTAAACCATAAAGAACATGGTGGGAGTAATACATGAGGGATTAATTTCATATATTGTGATCTATCTATACACATTATATTGCATTCGTCCTGGAATTTTTCCAGGAAAGAAGTAGCGTTTTCATTACATTTACCACTGAATTTACTCATAGCCCGTATTTCACTCATCTTAACACTTAATTTTACCTTCCTTTTATCATTCCGTGTACTTATTGGGTGACAATTCCTATCCATGACGTGATGTGTCGTTGCACCATCCCTTTCACGCCCATCTGTCCTCTTCGGATGAATTTTTTCCAAAATAATATCCTCATCAGACCCAGGTGAAGGTGAAGTCATCTCTGGTGAGTGGGGAAACTCTAAGCGATCACTACCCATATTATTGTGGTATGTGTTGTCCTTAACCTGTAGCGTTCTAATTTCTTCCTGTAGAGTAGCTATCAATTGCGTATTGGCACGTATATTGTTAGAATTATTGATGACCTGAATCTTTTGCTGTTGAACAGAAGATTCTATTACTTCTAAATCCTTTTTTACACCACTGATTTCTTGGATTTGGTGGTTGTGCTTATCCTGACAATCCTCGGATATTCTTTTTAACTTTTCCTCGAACTGCGAGGTGATGTCATTCATCGCCTGGACAATTGACTGTTTCGTTTCATCTGACTTCTGTTCCATTCGTCTACTTAATTCCTCATATTGCTTGTTAGATTCTTCGGACTTATGCTCTATCATCTGCCTTAACTCCTCGTATTGCTTGTTAGATTCTTCGGACTTCTGCTCTATCGTCTGCTTTAATTCGGTAGACATCTGAATCAATTGTCGCTGTAAGGCTAGCAAGATCCGGTCTTCTGATGTCATTCCTGGTGCTACACTATGTTCACCGTTGTCACTATTATTGGATTCTTTCTCAATTGCCTCACCGTTCATTTTTCTTATAATTATTCTACCACTTCTTAGTCTGGTGAAATTTGTATTCATTAACTTTATTACAAAAGTAAATTCACCCTTACTTTGCTTCGGGATATGAATTTATGAAAATTCCCGGGTGAGGTAAACCAAAAATTTTTATAACGACTCACCAAGGGTAGTCGTCAACCTGGTTCGATCGATGATATATAAATCTTGAGTGGTAGTAATCATTTGCATGTAAAAACATCTTTAATAATTATATATACTATTATCCTCACCTTTTTCTATCAAAATTATAAAGTCGATGAACGGTATCAAATGATTTATTAGTTGATACACTTTTATGTATTCTTATTCAAAACGTCATGCACACATACAAGATGATTAGGTATCCATAAACAACTACATAGCAACTAATTACATAACACTATCTATATCTCTTACAGATATTAAAAACATTCTTCTTTTGTTAATATTAAATTAACATTCTATTAAGTATAGTGCACATGTATGAGCACTTTCTGCCCAAGGTACAGGTAATTATTAAACTATCCAAAGTATTTCGTTATAACACACACACACATATATATAACCGCTATTCCGCGGACAGTGGTCCTTTTAAATAACCGCTATTCCGATATAAAGCTGAAAGTTACCAAATAAATCCCAGGCAAACAGTTTTTGTTAGTCACGTAGCCCATTTGATACGGCCTTCCGTGAAACTCAGAACCCCACGCCTTTTTTTTTTCACACTTCACATTACGGTATCTAAAAATTAATCTAGTTTCATTCATGCTTTGTTTTTTTTTCCACTGGTAGAAAAACATAACAATATGGACCCTTATATATATTGTTTTTCTTTTTGATTTCAGCATGCATTAGATCTAAATACTTTCCTTTCTTTCAGGTAAAAGTATTACTGTCAATTGGTGGTAAGGATTTTAAAAGGTTTCGCTCACAATGCAATAAGAAGAACTTTGTGCGACAAACTCGCAATGGAATTCTCCTACTCTGGCAGGAAACCAAGGATCATGAAGCAAAAAAGCACACCTTTGGGTCCAACCAAATGTACAATAAGATCAACAGTAAGTTGATTTGAAAAGTTGTACTGAAATATTTAAGTTCATTTATTTATTTATGCTAGTAACCATACAAAATTCCAGTTTGCTAATTATTAAGTCTTACTTCTCTCGTACTGGACGTGTGTTCTCATATTAGTATGTCCCAAGCAATCAGAAGTAATTCTTCATGAATAAAGTATGCTTTGAGTACTTTAGGATTCTTTTACTGTCAAGTAGTAAAATATGTAAATGTGTTCACTCTTACTGGGTGAATATAACATCTGTGTAGAATGTATAGGAAATTCAATAACTGATCCAACACTCTATGTTGTAAACAAAGCTTTACTGGCAAAGTACATATTTAAACAAATCTTTGCTTTGAAAAGCATTCAAAAGAATTTGTAAGGTGTACGGAAAATCTAAAACCAAATAAAATTCCAAGGTAGGAATGATTCCAGGGCTAAATAAAGTCAATAGTGTCAACGAATTTAAATTGAAGTACAGTGTAGGAATCACTACTGTGAAGTATAATTTTGCACCAGACTTTTCGTGTATACCTGTAAATTTGATACTGTCTACCACACGAATATAACTTTGTTGGGTTGGCAGCACTGTTAGTCTGGTAGTATTACATAGTATGCCAAACTGTCTCCCCTGCCGATATTTTAAAGGTGCAAAATTTCAGAGCTCTTTGTCTAACACTGGAACGCAGATAAAACACTAGAACAACATAGCTTTCGAAGTTACCATAATTCCAGTATAAAAAGAGAAAAGTTGCAGGCTTTCAAGACGGGGAATAGTCAAACTTTCGTCTTTCTGTCGTCTTCATCTTTCAATTTTTCGTGACAACGAAGGTAGCCAAAACCTAATGTGTTTTGTAGTGTTATTTAAGGTGACTTTAAACGTTGACTCAAAACCATATCACCACTAAGGGCACCGGAAGAAAGTCTTGTTACACTTGTATCGAAAAATGTAACTTTTCCATTATATAATATACCAAAAGTGTGGTGGAAGATAACTTTCTATAGTACCCTTACATAAAAATCACAAAATAGGGGCCTAGCTCAGGTGACTTGAAAAATAATATAGAATTAGTTTCAGCTCTAGGTATCCATGTTTAGAAACCATACCATAATTCCGTAAAGCCTTTTAAGAGAGAAATTTATTTCAAATGACAGTTTTTTTTTAAAGAATAAAAATCGCTAGTATTTGCTTGAAATTCTATCTTTCTTTTCAGCTGCTGTTCGTAAGATGTACACCGTCGCAACAGAAGAAACGGTGAAGGAAGTATTGGGTGTTTGGCTGCAGCAGGCGGAGCCTAGACTACTGCGTAGGTAATTATAGTTTTACCTATTTTCCTTACAATCACGAGAGAGATCGGAAAGTTCTTACCATCACTAAATAAGCTAGGGATCTGCAACTTAGTCCATGGACGCGTTCTTCTCTACATATACGTTTTGTATTCACTACATTTCTCACATCTATAGGTCACTAGATCAATATCATATGCATAGAATTCTGTGGATTTGGAGGAAAAAGAGATTTACAGCGTTTCAATGCCTCTTACTTTCCCGGACCCCAAGATATGAACATCTTATTATAATAATTGTAATCCTTCCCTTTTTCTTCCTTTTAGGATATGTATCATAAAACGCTTTTGTAATAATTTTAAATGAGAAGTTACTTCCCTATTTCAAATCTTAAAAGATTTAGAGATATCAACATTTTATTAGAATAATTGTAATCCCCACCTTTTTTTTCTCCTCTCCACGTCGTTTCTTTCCCTTTTTACTAGCATGTCAAAAAAGAAAAAAAAGGGCCGAAACACGTGGCAAAGTATTTTAAATGAGAAATGGAAATACTGAACTTCAAATCTCTCACCTCAAGGGATTAAATACTTTACTATAATAATTATAATCCCCATCCATTTTTCTTTCCACCCCCCTTTCTTACCTCCGAGGCATATTTCAAAAGCGCTTAAATTCTTATCTACTTATTTTAAATAATATGAAAATACCAATTTTCATGTTTCAAACCTTCATAAATTCAGAGATTTCGACATTTTATAATAATTGTAATCCTCACTCCTTTTCTTTCTCACCTTTTTTTTCTTTTTTTCCTTTGTACTAAAATATCAAAAACCGCTTAAATATGTCAAATTATTTGAAATGAGACATCCGAATATCAAATTTCAAGTCTGTAACCTTAAAGAATTCGGAGATATGGTCATATTTTAAAAATACGTCCCACACCTATTTTCCTCCCCTTCCTGTCGAGTTTGCAAAAATCCTTCCTTAGTGGTATCCTACGTAACAAATTCCATGTACTGTCCATATTTAACTTGTCTATCTTAAGCGATTTGGCCTGTGCAAAGATCTGTCGGTCACTCAATCACTTAGGTCTTTGTATTTTATATAGCGAGATGAGTTCATTTTTACGCACTCATGTATTAGTACACAGTGAAATGAGATGAAATGTTTACCTTGTATGTATTTATTATTTTATTATCCCTTATAATTTAGCAACTTGCCTGTTACTTTCCTCGGAGGATGGAAATTTTAACTAAAATCGAGATTCATTACTGTTTACATTTTTATTTTCTTGTCTTCTGGAAGAAAGTACCTCTGTTAATTTTATTTTTTGATTACTCCTATCTGCTGAATGAATTTTTTTTAAAGAATAACTTTTATTCCTTGATTAATTTTGGTGTTGATTACTTGTTTTCTATACTGCAGGAAATTTCATTTTTTGAAAACTGCGATGTCAGAGTAATAGAGAGATAGGCACTTACTGTTATATTTGCCTTCTAAAAACATTTCCTACCTGCTGCATGAAAAACAGAAAGCAACTAACCTATTTTTTTCTTGACTAATTTTAGTGTTATTTTACATCTTTTCTATCTACTGAACGAACTCATCTCATGAGAGAAAAACTACAATACCACCCGCTTTCTTGATTGATTAGAGTTAATTACTTCTTTTCTATACTAAATGAAACCATCTTACATTCTGGAAAACTCTGCAATGCCATTGTAATAGAGAAATATGCAATTGCAGTATCTTCCAGACGATAAGATTATTTCGTTTAGTATAGAAACAAGCAATAAAGTACTATAATTAATTAAGATACAGATGGTATTGTAGTTTATTTTTCCTTCTCAGAAGATACGGTTTCATTCAGGAGATAGAAAAGAAGTAAAATAACATTAAAACTAATCAAGAAACAGATTTTTTTTTCCTAGAAGATAAAGACTTTAGCAGTTAGAAAATTTTGTTAAAAGACAAAATAATAGTAAATGCACATTTCTCTCTTACAAAGACATTCCCGAGTTTTCGGGAAGATAAGACTTCATTCAGTATGAAAAAGAAGTAATCAACACTAAAATTGAACAAGAAATAAAGGTTAATGTTTTATCCACAAGATAAAGACTTCATTCAGCAGTGGCAGTAATAAAAAAAAATAAAAAAGTAAGAGTAGTTTTTTTCTCCCAAAGACAAAAAGATTTCAATAGGATAGAGCACGCCAAAGTATGCGTATGCGTAAACACTCAACAACAAATTAACAGGAAAATAAATAGGGAGACATAGGTCTTAAAATGCATTCAGAATTTGACTGGATTGAAGTAAATGAAGTGATTTTCCTGCCTTGTGCCATGTACACTGAGAAATGTTTCTGCTTTCAAAGATGGGATATAAAGAACTAGGTCGATAGGTCGCAGGAGTATTTATTACTTCTCTATAATGAATTGTGAAACGACGCTAATGACTCCGACACGACGTTCCATGAATATGGGTCAAATAAACTTAGTGTTACATTTACGGTAATGAGTCATCCCTTCTTCATTTGATATGTATGATGAAGGCAATATGCATGTCTTCCTATCAGTGATTCTTGTGTTTTGAAAGAATGAAACGTTGCAAATATGTATTCCTCCACTGTAAGGCTCAGGATTAAAATCCGTTTGTTTTACTGTCACAAATAATTCCAGTGAATTGTTGTTTAACACCTCTTTACGTGTTAGTCACCAGTAACTTTTTTATTTTTTATTTTTAAAGAGAAATATTTCATTGAACCTCTAAGGTATGTTCCAAACTCGTTGCAAAATGGTACGAAGTTGTCCGTGTACACGGTGCCTACTTTAGTAAATTCTACACTTTTCCTGTGAATTGCGAACTACACTTTCCCATGCGTTCTGTTGTACGTGACGCAGGATAACGTCTTGTAGGTCATCATCTGCCATTTATGTTGCTCCGTGAAGAATACAAGGTATATAGGTTCACACACTTATGACCTATCTTTCCTGTGAATCGTGAGATCAGATTGCATTTCATACAAGGCATGGAGAGAAAATTACAGAAATAAGTAAATATTTGTTCTTCCATCTCTCAGTGATTTCTTATATCAGTGATTACTTCGTTTGTTTTTCGTAACGCCGTACTTATACAACAGTACCGAGTGAGTCAATATGACATTTTCTGGATTTATCTCAATTGATGCTCTCACAGAACAATGCACATTTTCAGCCAGGAAATTTAAAAAAAAAACTTTACTGAAAATTTACTGGCACTAGAACATTGAAATAGGTAAAGTGAATAAATACCATGCAGTGGTACCAGTGATGAAACGAGTAACATACTTCGTGACTCGTGATCCCGAAGTAGTCAGATCCCTGACCCTATATGACCCAGACAGATTCGTGCGATCCCGAGACGACTTAATATCAGACTGTGGGAGAGTATGTTGTAATTGTAACAAACGCGATTCTTTCCTTTCAAGTGTTTCTTATGAGTGATCGTCAAAATTTAATCAAATAAGGCTGTAAAACGTAAAATGTAGAATATAAGGGATGCCGCTAAACCGAAAGAGTGTTTGGGTAAAGTTTGTGTATAGTAGTGTTTAAAATTACTTTATTAATTTTCAGTATGGGAAGATGAATTATATTGTATTTGGCATAGTCAAGACACTTTGAATAAGAAGTGTCACACTACAAATCTAACATCTGAATAGGTGAGCTCGATTAGGGAATATTAATTCACTATAAAAAATTCTACCGTAATGCTATAGAGATCATATTTGGAGTGCTTCCAAGCCATGGATCACCAGATCTGAGAAACGAGTGCCAGACTCTGTTGCCTTGTGTGGCACTTACTTCAAAGAATAATAATGTATTTTAATGAGAGCGTATTTATAAGGTAAACAATATGAATGTTTTCTTTTAACTGTGCAATCAATTACATGTTTTTCAGTACGTATTTATGATCGTTATTTTGCAGAGAACGAAGAAATTCAAAACCTGTAGTGGAAGGTCACACCGTTGAAGTTGAGGAACCCAATTAAGGAAATAAGTTAGAAATAATACAAAATATGTAAATAAGTTCAATAAATAACATTGTAATACAAGCTGATTGTTTTCATGGAACCTTATATCAGTTATTGCGTAGAATGTAGGGATAATTTATTTCAATTAGGTAGCAGCAGGATGCGAAATCATAACAGTTATGATCGGGGAGAGATAGGAGTAAATAAATAAGTAAAAAAAAAAATTGCACTGGAAAGTTTTGAAATGAAGATTTCATATATTGAACATCCAAAATTATTGATATATGTAAGGTTAGGGATAATGCTTATCCACTAGGTTGTCCACTAACTGCACAGATTTACTGTAAATAGTTTGTATACTTCTGACAGTGTCGATGTCACCTTATCTCTCCAGTAAATTATTGAGGATGAATTTTCTTCCAAAATTTTGAAGTATGGGAATGGCCATCCTCAGTATTTCGCACCCTGTGTAGCAGTGGTTCTAGGATTTAATTTATATTTCTTTCTTTCCTGAAATCTGATAATTTAAAAGTTTGCTTAGCCCTTGACGTTTGTCTAGTGGTGTACGTCTTTGGTGCGCCTAGGGTCGTGGTCGATTCCCAGTGGAAGACCTTACAAACACTGAACGCATTACTGTTCGGATTCTACAGGTCAGTGTCTCATGTAAAACTTCGTGCTGAAACGGGACGCTCAGCTTCAACATCAAACTGTGGTTAATGGTAAACTAATTGGATGCTGATCTGCCAGGTCGCATAGTATATTCACCAAGGAACTCAGGAAAAGTGTTGCTTTCTATGTTGAGATAAGATACTAATCTCAATAGACTGGAGTATGGGGTATATATTCAACACCAATGTTGTGTGAGACATGGATTTATAATTTAACATGATATTTCAATAATGTTACTCAACAGAAATAAACCTGAACCTCGTGCTGCAAAGACGCATAATGGACGAAGGAAAGAAGCATAATACAGATTGTGAAAGTATACATTATTTTGCTTTCATTTTGACCGAACACAACTATTCTTTCTCAGAACATTGCTTATGTAGGTTTAACAGTTCTTTCGTCCTCACCTTTACGTTTATTTTTGCAGGATTGTTGTCTATATGAGGTTGATTTCATTTTGTATAAGGTTTGATGTGAGGTCCAGTAGTGTCAACCTTGATACAGATTTATTTCTGCACGTGAGAAAATGATTCAACTGGTTGGCGTCATGTATAATGTTTGATGTGAAGGTTAGTATAATGTTCAGTGTGTAAGTTACATAAATGATGGTGTGTGTTCTTTTGCCATCTGAGGGTGTTTGGATATTGCCACCACTTTATTGGCATTCTTTTAAAAACATTGCAGAAACCATAGCTTACTACTATGTTTACTATTAATAGTAAGTATGGTATGGTTTCCCCTATATATATTTAAAATAATGCCAATAAAGTGATGGCAATATCTAAACACCTCAGATGGCAAAAGAATACACACCATCATTTATGTAACTTACACATTGAACATTATACTAACCTTTACATCAAACATTATACATGTCGCCAAGCAGATGAATGATTTTCTCACGTGCAGAAATAAATTTGTATCAAGCTTTACTGAGAAGCTTGCAATAAACGAGACATATTAAGCATGTGCTAAACTTGAAGTGGACAGCTTGAAATAAGCTTGAGGTGACAATCCTGTAGCAAGCATTATGTACCAAGTTTGAGATAAACTTGACGTAACAAGCCTGTAGCAAGCATTATGTATCAAGTTTGAGATAAACTTGAGGTAACAAGCCTGTAGCAAGCATTATGTACCAAGTTTGAGATAAACTTGAGGTAACAAGCCTGTAGCAAGCATTATGTACCAAGTTTGAAATAAACTTGAGGTAACAAGCCTGTAGCAAGCATTATGTACCAAGTTTGAGATAAACTTGAGGTAACAAGCCTGTAGCAAGCATTATGTATCAAGTTTGAAATAGACTTGAGGTAACAAGCCTGGAGCAAGCATTACGTATCAAGTTTGAAATAAACTTGAGGTAACAAGCCTGTAGCATGCTTTATGTAACAAGTTTGCAATAAGCTTGAGCTGACAACCTTGAAACAATCTTACAGTATAAGCCTACAATATGCTTGTCGCCTGTCAACTTCGTCGCTTGAATCAGCCTTGATATACGCTTACAGACTTGTCGTAACAAGCTTGGGACAAGCTTATATCCTTGTCACGACAAGCTTATATCATGCTTGTGGCAAGCTGTTTCTGCTATCTGGGATACATTTTTTTTTACATAATCTCCCTGCACTTCAACGCACTTTTCGCAACGTTTCACAAGTTTTTTGATTCCATCGGAAAAAAAAAGTTTTTCGGTTGCATCTGTAACCAATTTTGCACCGCATTAATGACTAGCTGATGGTTGGCGTTTAAATTTCTTCATTTGTGTTCTCTGTTGATGCTGAGTGTTTCCAAACCATGATCGCTGCCTTACTTTCTGGTTTGTGATTATGTACCCAAATTTAATCTACAGTAACGATTTGCTGTGAAAGTGCATCTCCCTCGCGACGATAACGGTCCAAATGTTTACGGGAAATGTCCAACCTTTGTGCCTTATGCTTTACGATAAAGTGCTATCACCATACGGCGCTTGCATTCGACGAATAATTTTCGCAGGTTTAATACCTTCCGCAAACAAAAGGCGAATCACTGTCCTCATTTCCTCCTTGGTGCAGATCGCCAATGGAGCTGCAATGATTAACGGTCTGCTACACTCCAACGACTAAAGCGGGAATAAGAGTGACACGTTGCATAGAAGTGTTGCAGACGACACTAATTCAGCGCTGGATACTAGCAGTGTTACCAAACTCTAGTGTGAGAAGTTGCAAAAGTTTCTTTATTTTTTTGACTTTCTCTTGTATGAGACATATACCAGACGATAGATCACATCGACCTGAACAAGATAACAAGCTTGAAGGTAAATTCTCATGCGTAGTCTTCGAGAAAAGTCGAGAGAAACGAACTTTTAGTGGCGCTAAAAAGTATGCCAATTGTTTCCAATAATAATTGACAGCTTTTATTTTGCTAGAAGAATTATTATCTATTTATATGAATAGTGTTGCCCACGAACCGAGGGTCGAGAAGAGAAGTACATTTTGAAATTCGAGACGAGATGAGAAATTTCCCGAATCTTGTAAGCAAAAAAATTTTCACCCAAGTCTTAGATCTCAAACGCTGTTTTAATGTTATTTAATTCATATATTATAAAAGCTATACACAATCAATACAAATTATCAGCGTTTAACCTTTATACACCGGGCAGAGATTTGAACGAAATCGTAGACTCTCGCGTTGGGGCCCTAGTGACCCCTCTAATTATCACAAAGTCATGATTGATACATTATTGGAAAGCTTATGGATCACAGATTTCAACGAGGTAACACTGGTGCAATTTGTAGAAAAAGTCTGATATGGAACTGTCCAGAAAATAAACATAATTTGCGTAAAAAAACTAAGACTAAAAAAAAGCCAAATTTGCCCCTTTCCTACTCCTCCATTTATGCAACAAGTACTTTTGCAGGGTACTATCGTGTAGTGGACTACTTCATTGCTTCACACACCAATTTTTATGACTACTTTCAAGGAGGGAATGCAACCCCTTAAAAGCTGATGCAAAAGAAAAAAAAGAACTTAATCCTCTCCTGTTTCCGCCGTGGTGTCCCCCACATACATAAAATGCATATTGGCGGCAAGCTCCATTCCTCAGGAATACATTAATACCAAAATTATGGTTTTCTTTTCGTAACGATAACATACAAAACCTACTCTGTATCAGCATACTACTTATTATACTGAACGCTTATCTTATAGAGCGATTATTTTCCACAGAAAAAGAACTTTTCAGTGAAACTAGATAATAGATACAAATTCCAGTAACGATTTGTAAATTTATTACGTAATTCTGTTATCATTCTGATTGGATTCCTCATATCTGCCTGAGCGAGTAAATAAACTTTTTATTTTTATTTTTGTTCACTGCCAAGAAAAACAAAACTTGCATGTCATTCCTCGTATTATGTATACATCGTACGTAGTCTGTTGATGTCAGTTAGTCAGTAAATGTTATTGGTTGTCATTGTATGGTAAGGAAAAGAAATCATTATTTTTTAGTTATTATTATTATTATTATTATTATTATTATTATTATTATTATTATTATTATTATTATTATTATTATTATTATTATTATTTAATGTGTGTCTTAACGTTTAGCGAGTGGTATATTTGAAGATGGTCCTGGTAGGGCCACACAATTTTCGATGCTTACCAAGCATAATGAAACATATTAGAATCCTACTGTAATTGAGGTAGTGAACTTCTCACCAGCCATACGTTAAGTTTTAGAAATCCAACCATAACAGCGATGCGACTAGTTGACTAGAAGCCTGAAGGTTGTAATATTTGTCCATAGTCTTTCTTGGGCTTCAACTCTAGCGAGTTGTTTATAATTGTTATTACATTGGTGTACAAAACTTATGGATACAAGTAAGTTCCGCATAAAGAGGCAATAGCCTACAGCGAAAGCATTGCGAATTATGATGTCCCCCCTCCGACATTACAGAAGTAGTGAGATAGTCCTTAAAAAGGTGCAATCACCACGGTTAGCGATACATACTCTGCAATGTGCTTCCATACTGCTCACAAAGTTGGTAATAAGTATTTATGGTACAGAGTTTCATTACTCAGCTGCTAGACGGTACTTGCTACAAGATGTCTCACCATAACACCCAAAACGTGCTCGATGGGATTCAAATCTAGGGAACAGGCAGGACAGTCTATTCGATGAATATTCTCTCGCTCCAAAAGCTCCGCACCTGCACTGTTCAATGTGCTTGCTCATCATCATCCATAACGAGTAATTTAGGGCCGATTGCATCTCTGAAAAGACGCACATGGAGAAAGAGTGCAGTGTTACAATAACGTTCACCGGTGAGTGTACCGCGTTCAAAATTTCGGAGGTCTGTGTTCTGAAACAACATTATGCCTCCCCACACAAGAATACCGACCCACTAAGATGTTATTGTTCGACAGTGTCCCTGAGTTCATTGCGTGACCGCACTTCTCACCAGAGGTGAGCACAATTTCCTTCCTTTTTCTGATTTTAGTTTTTAAACAGAGAATGTGTTTGGGGCACTTGATAGCACATTGACAAGGACATTAAAAAAACTGCCGTATACTACTAAACATTTGGAATATTTTGATATGAATTGTGTAGTTATGAAAAGGTTCATTTGCATAGGAATAACCTACTTTCATGAGAGCGTTATTCCTATTTTTATTATTTTTTATTATTGAGTGCTGTCTCTATTTGAATAAAATAGGAATATTAAAGGTTATATAGGAGAAAGAGCTAGATCAGGTGGTCGAAATGCGGGAACCAAACTTTTGCCCATTCGGTCAACGATGGACTTCTCTGCGGGCATTATGTGCAATAACCGGTATACAGTTCAGTGTTGTCAACCAACTGACAGTAAAGTGTGCTTGTAGTCGCTCAGAAATTCAGTGCAGGTGGTCAAATTGAGCGAATAACATTTCCGTAAGACCAAGCAAGCAGCATTTATTCCAGTGTATTAAAATTTGTGTACAAATGGCTGATCGAAGTGAATCCAGGAAGAATTTCGAAACTGAACTGTTACTCCATGGAAAGAAATGTTTTACTGCAGTCAGTGATGATAGTGCTTCGTGTTTGCTGTATAACACACAAGGTCTATCAGAAAAGTAATATCATTCATTTTATTGTGAAGTGACTGTATGTTTTAGTGCTTTCTATTCCCCGAGATCAATGGTGATGTAAGTCAACTACCGAGCAAGTGCTTGCTCACACGGGAGGGTCCCACAAGTTGTCGCTAAAATCTGATAGAGCATCATGAGAAACGAAAATGGGCAAAATTTAAGGTGCTATGGACCAGAAGGATAGGAGCTAAGGGGCTTCAAAATTTGAATATTCAATAAATTATATCATGGAATTATGTACGTTTAAAGTAAATATCTTGAAAACCGTTAAAACCAAGGATGTCATAAATAGAGGATCTGCTTATATGTATCTTCATCCTATTAAATCGGTGAAGCCTAAAAGCAACCGAGCATCGGCACGTCTGATTGGCTATTCTCGTTTCTGCCATCGTCTGATTGGCTACTTTCGTTTCCGCCATGATTGTTGGCTCAAAACATTGCGATCCTATTGGACGGAGTGGGCAGAGTAGGGGTGGCGAAACTGTGACGTATGGCTTCAAGATTTTGTTGCAAGGGCAGATCCTCTATTTTATAAAATCCTTGGTTAAAACAATCAAAACAAAAGTTGAACAATATAATGAGAACAAAATTCCCTATTGAAACCATAAACAGTGTTGCCATAGGTGAAGCAGTGTTGCCACCCAAGCATAAAATATTTTGTTTCAAATAGCACTATATACAAGTTTGCACAGATTTAAAACGCACTATCACTAAACATAACAGTGAAGTGTAGTGGTACAGTGTTGGATACTGTTGAAGCTACGTATGCTGAAAATCTACAATGGGGAAGTCTGATATGTGGCAACAGAGGGTAATAAAGGAATGCATTAGAAAAAAAGTGGCGAATCTGCATTACACTTCTGTAGCCTTGGTGAATAAGCAGACAACTCGCGAAAACAAAATGATACACGTGAGGAAAGAAACACATGGTTTCTAATTCTGTAAACTCGTTCTCCAGATTATCTTATCAATATTTGGAAGAGTACTTTCTTGGTTTATGTCTTTCGTGTTAAGTGGCATGTTCTTTTCCTTTCTTTCCTACATACCATATGATTATGTTTGTACACTGTAATATTACCATATTCACATTGGAAATATAATTATTTTATTATTATCTCATTTCGTTTTTAGTCGGCCCTGATAGTCGTTTGGTCTAGAAGATTAGACAACCGACCGATTAGGGATGCGTGTTCCAATCCCGACTCGGACTTTTTTGTTGTACTTTTCACCTTACATTTCATTGTTATCTTCCTTTGTCATAGGGGTTCGGATCCTACTTTACACTATAAGTCCCGTCCTATAATTTGATTTTCCAAATACATCAATATTTTGTGGCACTGCTGACAATTTGCTATATTATACTATCGGTGTTATGCATTTGAACTAAATTCATAATATGAGACCCAGATTCCTTTATTACCATCTGTTGTCACATAGGGTGAGTTCGCCAATAGTCGACCGCTGAAAAAAAATCTTACTTCTAAGCACTTATAAAGCGTGATGATTTCATAGTATTTGACAAAAGTGAATTATTTGCTTTATTTGGGTTCTTTTGTACCATGCCTGTGTTAACTGCTCACTTCTAAAATTTTGCAATGATATAAAAATAGATTTTACGAAAACTCATCAAAATTCCCACTTGTCGACCATCATCGCTCAGTAGTCGACCGCATTCATGCTATTAGTCGACCGCGCGCAATTTCTATCGTTTCTATCACGTAGAAGTAATTGATTGCCTTAGGTGATATTTCGAAATTGTATTATTCGCGAGATTTGAACTTGACAAAACGATTATAAAGATTTTATTTAATTTTCAATAAGGTTTTCTCCTTAGTGATTATAAATGAAAGAATCACGATATTAGGATTTGGTACATAACTGTTTTATTTGGAATAATGGATTTGAATATTAAATAGATCTTTCACGTGAAACAAGACTTCTCTCCTCCGTTATATGCACACGTTATCTTATCACTTATATTACGGTTTTACAAATCCTAAACAAAGTACGAGTCTCTAATAATTTAGAAAATCCTAAGTGTTCACTTTTCTCCTGTATGAAATATGTTTCTGTCCGGTGTCACTTGAGCACATCGAGTTATCTTCCCATAATGATAAGGTTTCTCTCCTCTGTTATTTGAGCACTTCGAGTTATCTTCTCACATATGATAAGGTTTCTCTCCCGTGTTAGGTTTCTCTTTTGAGTTACAGGGGGGCGCGGTGGCTCAGTGGTAGAGCGTTCACCTCTGGTGCTTAGGGTCCCGGGTTCGATCCCAGCCCCCGCCAAGTGAACTTTGTGGTGGACAAACACCGTGTTCGTGGGTTTTCTCGGGGTTCTCCCGTTTCCTCCCACTTTCTTTATTTCACTCATCTCTCATCATCACCGTCTCCTTTAGCCTAACCGGCATAACCGTGGGGCGTAAAACTCAAAGATTTCTTTTGAGTTACATGAGCACATTGAGTTATCTTTTCATGTAATAACAGTAAGTTCCTGATTGTTTATTCAAATCATTTATATGGTACAATCTGCGCACAGGAAAAGCTTATCTGCAAGTTCTTCCCATGTATACCCAGATAATTCGGTACACCGAAGATGGAACCATTTATCACAATGATCGCAACCCACTGGTTTATCTTCACTTTCCAAAGCAAAATTGTTTATTATCACTCCACATCCTGCGCATATGGCTCCATCGCCGTAATCAATTACATCTTCTTCATTGTGATGTTCTTCTACAACAGCAGTGGTCGTCGTCTTCGATCGTTTCTTTGGATTTTCCAGTTTGTTGCTCTTTTTTGCTGTTCTTTAATCCCTTTTGCGTTTCTTTTCTTCCTCTAGTTTCTTCTGTTCTTCTTGTTTTGCAGTCAGTGCGCGGCGATATTCTTCTGAGCCAATCGCAAACGGTATCTTCTCTACCTTCTTCTTAGGCTTTTTGACTGGACTCTTAGGCCAAAACAGATGCTTTTTAAAAGTTGGCGTTATACATATTGGTCTGATAGTTTTAGGGGTTGTTGCGATATTCTTCTGATTTGATTCACTTGGTCCAGCAACAGCATCGCTTTCAACGTCCCTTGTTTCTTGCTGTGCTTCTGGTATAGAAACCAGAGCTTCAGTAGGAGGTTCTTTGAGAGAATATGTATCTTGCTGAATATCTTTCATAGGTTCAGTTTCATTCAGTGTAGTTGATGTGTTTCCTTCTCATTTGATGGCACAAATTCTGGAATAGACGCTTCCTTCCTTCCTTTCTTATTAAAGGCCTCTCTGATTCTGTGGTTGGAGCAGACATAACTGATTCTTTGTATGGCACAATACTGATTTCCTCTTTCTCTTGTGCTGCAATGGTATCGAATTTCTCAGGTTTCGTAGGTAGAATAGATGTTATATTCACTCTGTTTTCAGTTGTTGCACTTGGATTGGCTTCAACAGCCAATGACTGGAGAAGATCATTTAGTAAATCCTTTCCAACAGTGAGAGTAGCTTGAGACAAGTGTTCATTGTTGTCATCAACTACAGGGATTTCACCAACTGCAACTTCGTCATCTAATGGTAAGTTGGCACTTTTAACATCAGTTTGTAGTGCTTCGTCCATAGGCTTTTCTGCTGGAAGTTTCAAAACTTCAAGAACTGCGTTGAAGTCAACCGCAGCCTTTTGAAGTTCATCCTTGTACACAGTAATAACTTTTCTTGCAGTACGAAGGTCTTCTTCACTAACATTTGGCTGAGAGGAAGTACTCTCTATGTTTTTGCATACACTCTTGATGCATTTTGTGTAGCCAAGAGCGTCCGGATTGAAAGGATACAGTCCACATTTGCGAAACCCATTCTTTATTGTTGACGGTGTTGCTGCTGTTGCTAGGACCTCTGCAATAAGTGGTGCAAACTGAACTCCATATAATTTGTCTAAAACTGTTGTCTTTGGCACACCAAACCTTTTGCAGGAATCACAAACTGAAAGTTGTTTTGTTCTTACAGCTTCTAAGGCGCACAGCATATCAAATTCCGAATAGCGGAAAAATTTTCTTTTATATCCCGGAGCCCGAATAGCGGAAATCTGTCAAAAATACATAAAATTTAAAATGCTTTGCCATATTTCTAACAACAAAATGCATTGCTATATTTCAAAGCAGAAGTAATCAAGAATATATTAACAAAAGTTGTTTTTCAATATTGATACTCTTAATATTTCAGTGTTCTTCCCGAAAGCAGGTTCTAACCAGAAAAAACCTGAGCCGAGCGAATCGATATTTTTTATTGACATTAATCGGATGATGATGACGTCGCAAGGAAATGAGACCTAGAGTTTAACATGAGCTCCGAACCAATTGTATTCCCATGGAAAATTGAACCCAGGACTTTATTACAAAGCAGCATACTTTAACACTTACTTGAATTTTGTTGAATTTATTTATGTCCTTTAAGCATTTGTGGCACAGGACGGGATAGGGGAGGGAGAAGGATGAGGAAAGGTGTCGGCCAGAGCCTATTACGTAGGTAACATCATGACATGCGCCTGGTATAACTGACAAAACCCCTAAGAAACCGGCATTGGGGTTTCAACCCGCACATCTCTCTATTCCCAATTCGTAATCCAGCAGGCTAGGCACTGGGCAACGTGTCTGGTACATGCCTCAAAGAAATTATTATTATTTCTCTCATTCAGGAAGACGTAGTAGACGTACAGGAACCCCTTCTTGTTCTCGTTTGTTTGCTTGTTTCTTTGTTTATTATGGTTTAACGTCCCTTCTTAGGATCAAGACTATGTAAAGACGTGGACCTACAGTTTACAGTAATATTTGAACCGCTTTAATTCGTTCTATGCTCTCCCGCTTCGAATTGAACCCGGGACACAGAGCACCAAAGGCACGGTTGCTATCCATTAGACCAGCGAGGAGGTCTTCTTGTTTCCGTGTAAAAAAAACTTGGTTTCACATTGAAATAGTAGATCGTCATAAAAAGAAACTTTAAACTAAGTTACTGAACAAATTACAGTCAGCAAAACGCGAAACATAGTATGAAACAGTGCGGTTGACAGGTGGCAAGAAATATTCCAATGGTCGACCAACACGAGAAACAGGCGGTCGATTTTTAGAATATGTCACGAAATCAAAAATTTTATACATGCATGTTGAAGAACAGACCTTAATACCAAGCAGGAAATAATTTGAAGCAATTTGGCGCACTCTCAAATAATCCAATAATCGACCACCCTTGGTCGACAATTGGTTTGTATGGGAAAGAAAAAATGCCAAATTCCGACCACATTTTAACATGTATTTTTTCATTTAATACTATCCAGTTATTGACAAATTATACTGTACAGTTTCTAGAATAACTTAGTTTTGTAACAAAAACATTTCTTACCTCACGTACTATCTATATCCTCAGAAAAGCAAAAAACAACAGGTGCACAAGATTCCCATTGCACGCTGTCGTAAACTGTGCACCTGAGTCGTAATTCTACAGATACGTCGAAATTTATCGGTGAAAGACGACCAGCTGGCCAAGGGAGAGGCAAACAATTATTGTCATTGGTGGTATATGATGCAAGCTTTATCGCGAATGACTTTCCGCTCCAAAACACCATTAGATATATTTTATATACACAATAGTAAGCAAAAATGGTCGACTATTGGATGGCGGTCGACTATTGGCGAACTCACCCTATCAGACTTCTCGATTGTACATTTTAAGCACACGTAGCTCCAACAGTGTGTAGCACTGCACTACTACACTTCACTGTTATGTTTAGTTATAATAGTGCATTTTAAATCTGTGCATACATGTATATGGTGCTATTTGAAACAAAATATTTTTATGCTGAGTTGGCAACACTGCTTCACCTATAGAAACACTGTTTGTAGTTTTCGGTAGGAAATTTCGTTTTCATTACATTGTGCAACTTTTGCTTTGATTGTTTTAACGGTTTTCAAGATATTTACTTTAAACGTACATAATTTTATTATATAATTTTTTGGACATTCAAATTTTGAAGCCCAGTAGCTCCTATCCTTCTGGTCCATAGAACCTTAAATTTTGCTCATTTTCATTTCTCATGATGCTCTATCAGATGTGCTATCAGATGTCAGATGTGCTATGTGGCAATCAGATTTTAGCGACAACTTCTGTGACCTTCCCGTGTCAGTTGTCTCCGAGCTCTCGGAGGTGAAGGACGGACGATTTCGTAAACCTCTGTTTCGTCTCTCGTACAAGTCGAGATGCAGATACTTGGCCAAATCTAACGTGGCAACACCTGCTTCAGTCAACCTACAGTCCCGACTTGGCTTCCGCGTACTTCTTTTTTGTTTCCTCGTTTGAAATCCCTCCCTGAAAGAACATCGTTACAGAACAAATGACGACGTAAAAGCAGCTTGTGAAATTGGTTTAAACTCATTTCCTAAACAGACCTCTCAAGATGCCTTCGCAGATTGGAAATCCTGCTGGCAAAGATGTAGCGACGCAGAAGGACAATATTTTGAAGAATTATACTGTGCAAGTATTATTATTCTCATTATTATGTAAATAAATGCTTCTGTTTTCATACTTGTAGACTTGGTGGTAGTACGTTCCGGAGAGCCTTTGTATAATTCATAACAAAAAAAAAAAAAATACTTTATAAGTCAAACCACACGGGTGTAGGGTGGCCCAAAAATAGATATACACCCCTGAATTGATCAAGTATAACGTTCTAGCTTATGGATTTATTTGCTTTGACTGTTCCGGGCTTAAGTTATAAGTAAAAAAATGTAGAAAATGTGTAAAAAAAATATGTGTTAAGAACAAATAATAACAAACTAGGTCTACCTGTTTGATAATAAAATACAGTGACCTACTTTTGGACCATCCTGTACAAAGCACTAGGTGATAAAGAACGATTTAAGATTTTGAAAGACTAAAAATCTTGATATATCATAGTTTTGCAATCTGTGGTGTCATTCTAAATAGTTCATAACAGGTTATCATCACTATTTTTCTCGTTAATTATATAACCGCAAACTATACGACTAAGTTTCTGAACTTCAACAAAACACACTATATTTTATATTTCTACGAAACTTAATGGAATACTTTTTATTTAAAATCGCGAAAGAGGGAAGATTCACTCCCTCCTTATGGGTTCGTATCAACTCCAAGCAGTAGAGGATGAGAAATCCTCAGAAAAGTAATGGGAATCGGTGAAAACCCCTAATAAACAAATTGGTGCATAATATTGGATCAAAATAGAATATTTTTCACAAAAAATATATAAGTTCGTACTATCATTCTCGATTAATTTCAAAACCAAGTAGTGGGAATAATTGTGAATGCTTTAAAAGTATGCGCATTAAAAGTTGAATAAAAATCTTATATTTCTTAAAAAAGTTATCACGTAACATTGTTTTTAAGGCAGCGGAGTGATAACCCATTCTACATAGATGGGGCTAAATTCTTGAGTCATTCTTTGTTGATTTTAATCATAAGCATGAGATTTTGGGAAAGCATAAGAGAAAATATACTTGATACTGAATCAGAACTAAATCAAATCATGGAATCTCTTTTAAAAAATCAAGGAGGGGGGGAGTAAATATATCCCTATATTGTTTATTCATTTCAACTCTATGAGAAAGGGACAAATTAAAAAGTTTCCCTAAGGTAAGAGATTTAACAAATTTGTTGGAAAGCCTTTTAGAAAAAAAAGTCATATTGTTTCAAAATTGGAACTTTTTAAAATGAATATTGTGGAAATATATATTTTTTAAATTAAGGGTCAAATAAATTGACACGGTACAAAATAAGATCCACCGATACTACATTTTTATTTCTGTGGCGATTAACTTTTGAATTTCTTAAGACATATATGATATATTGTACTATTCATATCATAACATGTCAGAAGTTATTCATTTCGCCGGCAGGAAAAGTTGTTTTGCCTATATGGCCAAGGTAATTATTGTTTTAACTTTATTAGCAGGGTAAAAATAGCCGAAAATTTCTCACAATCCAGAACTAAATACTATTGAAATGATTTTTTGTTCTAACGTTAATGGGTATTGGTACTGTTCATAGCCAAAATGCTAAAAATTGTTCTATGAGTGCTTGAATTTTGGACCACAGTTTTCAACAAATTTTGCTCTTTGGATTTATGTAACACATTTCATATAGCCATAATTATTGTTTATGTGTATATTTTACATATTTATTTTGTCTCTCTAATAATGTTTTAAATTATTAAATTGAAAATTGTAATTATATTGCGATATTTTCCTTACACAGGTGATTCAAAAGTCAGGCATCCTAGGAAAAATAGGTAAAATATATATGGAATATCCGTACATAGCTAAAATTGTTTTGTATGTTTATTTTACATATTTATTTTACTTCTGTATAAAATATTTACTGCTGTGGGATGCATGCCACCTCTATGTGCTGTGACAGGGCACAATATGTATGCTAAGTGTGGACGGATATACCTTCAGATGATGGAGCACTTCCAATTTAAACATCTGTGCCTATACGATCAGTTTCAAAACCATGAAATCATGTCATCCGTCGAACATCAGAAAACTGGGAAGGAATTCCTCGGAACTTGCAATTGAACAGAGTACGAGGTGTGTTATCAATAGTAGAGGAGGTTTAACTCACGGTTGTGGAATAACACAAAATACGTGGGATACCTGGATTCAATGTATACATATATTTGGAGAGATGCATTCTGCTATGACATCTTTAACTGGAACTGAACGCCAAAAGAGTGCACAACATTGTGAGCTGTTGCCATCAGGTAAGAAGAGGGACCGGAGTAATCGAAGAGGCTGAATAAGCATAAACCTTTTTCAGTGTACGGCTCATCATTGCGCAATATAGCCATTGGCGTTATAGCAGGAGTTGATGACAAAGCGAACTGTCACAATATAGACGTTGTTGATAATAGAATACATCAGAAGTTGGATGACAAACCTTGGAATGCCGTTAGATTGAAGACTGACCAAGCAAAAACATCACAGTATGTAGGAAAAGGAGTTCACATTGGTAATAGTATTTACTATTTCGACAATTCAACTCTCTTCTAGCGCTCATTGAGCTCGAGCCCAGTATTTCGCACGTGAACTCGCACTCCTACACCACCAAAAGCTGCACTAATTCATTCATTATGAAAGAATTTGAGAGCGTTACACTGCAGGCATCTGAGGAACCTGAGCTATCAGAATCATTCGTTATTGATGGTGGATGTTTCTTCGACACGTAGTATGGTGTAAACTCCATTTATGGATGGATGTGCTTCAGTCGTACTGCAAATTTTTTTTTGTCAGCATCTTCATGTTCTGTGCATAGTAGTATTTGACGGGTACCCAAATGATCCCTCCATCAAAGATCATGAGCATGAACGCCGAAGGATTCGTCCTGCAGCACCCAAAGTGAAAATTTCACTGAGCGCACCATCATACGATAACCAGCATGCGTTCCTCTCAAACGGAAAGAACATTAATCACCTAATAGATTTGTTGTCTACAGGGTTGATAGCAAATGTCCACATCATATACAGAGCACAGAATGATGATGACACGTTAATTATTTCAAATGCAATTAGCATGGCGTCCAGTTCCAGTTAAAGATGTCATAGCAGAATGCATCTCTCCAAATATGTGTATACATTGAATCCATGTATCCCACGTGTTTTGTGTCATTCCACAACCGTGAGTTAAACCTCCTCTACTCTTGATAACACGCATCGTCAGAAGGAGCAAGTTACAGTTGTGGCGGATGACACGGATCTACTGGTGATGCTGCTGTATCATGCTGATGATTCCGTGGGTAAAATTTTCACGAAACCAATTGCAAAGGGAACGAGGCATGAATAGAAACCACTCTATGATATTAGAAGTATCCAGCATAACATGGGACCACTTGTTTGCAGGCATCTCCTATTCATTCATGCAGTTAGCGGGTGTGATACAACGTCAGCACCTCACAAAACAAGAAAAGGCAAAAGTTCTGAAGACAATTCAAAAGAATGTTACCGCTCAAGAATGTACAGAAGTATTTCTTTCAGATAATTCGTCAGTGGATTCAGTCTCAAAAGAAGGCAAGCAATTCTTCGTTATTCTGTATGGGGGTACACAAACTGACTATGTCCCTCTAGTTCATTACACAACCTACATGCGAATAACAGCAGTAGCGTCGAGACCAGTTTCCGAGTATCTCCCACCCCGAGCCGTGCATTTTCATTCGTCAAGAACTTACATACAAGTACAGCAATGGAAAACTTTATCAACGACAGAAATAGATCCTCTTGAATGGGGTTGGGTACTCAAAGGTCAGCATCTTCATCCGGAAACTACTGATGAACTTCCAGTACCTGATTCCATCTTAAAAGTTGTACTTTGTAAGTGTAAAGCACTGGGAAGAAAATTATGTAGTAGCACGAGCTGCTCCTGCAGAATACATAGATTAAATTATGTGTCTGCATGTCGATACTGCTATGGCGATGGCTGCACTAATCGTCGTGAAAGCATAAAAATTTCCGTAGACGATTCATATTGCGAAGAAAGCTTCTAATTGAAAAAAAAAACATGAAAAAAGCCCTTAAATTCACAATCAAACATTGTGCTAATATGCGTCGGTATACCGGATCACTGAAGTGTGCGTACCGTAAACTCTGAATTCATAAACGAATCCGCAAACAACGCATGGGGACGTGTGTGAATGCGTATGAGTACTGTGTATAATGTAAAAAAAAAAGTATGTGGTGTAACAATAAGAATTCATAAAAAAAGTAGTGCTTATATTAAAGTAAATACACAATTAAACTTAGAAGCCTCTAGCAAGAAAAATGATAAAAATTTATTTTATTAGTGAACCGAACACGAAACGGGTCATTAGAACTCGCATGTACAGAGGCGAAGGAATAATAAATACTGGCCAGGAATGCAATAAAGATAGCATATAGAAAATAACTTCACAGACAAAATAAATAATAACTGACCATTGAGTTGCAGCTACTTGCATACAAGGCTTAGAAACAAGAAACGAAACATTGAAATTATCAATATATAAAGTTATAAGAGAATTCAAAGAAGTTTTTTTTATGTTTAAATAAAATAATAAAAAAATCATACAGGGTAGAAACAGGTTATGGAATATAAATTACTCTGCAATGGAAATTCATAAAGATATATTTTAATTATTTTTACAGTAAGAAATCAGAAAACAACAATTATAATTTTTTAAGTTGACTCATGGGCAACATGGTCAAAGAGCTAGGGAGACTTTCTTTGTACAAAAAGTGTGAAAATCTTGAAATTTTATTCTTATCCATGTTTACCTCGCGGCTTAGATGCATATTTTACCCATTTGTATTATCGTGCCGAACTTTTGAGTCATCCTGTGTATAATCATCTGTATCAGTATTGAAATTTCAACACATTTTTACTATAAATTGACACTGTCTTATTACGAATGAAATATATATTGCACTACATGAATAAAACAAATTTTGTGTGTAGTAACTGGTATTATTTCAATAGCAGCATTTGTTTCAAAACGCAATTCTGAGTTACAACTTCAACCCGGAATATCTCGAATTTCGCAAACTTCCAGGTTTTAGCATTCTCTGGTTAATTCATTCATAGCTACCTGATCTCATATCCCAAAGATTATTTCAATAGTATTTTCTTCCGGGTCAACCTCTAATTTTACCCTACTATATTCTTTCTGATGTACATTTTTTGTTTACAAGTATCTTAGTGTAATCTGCGTTTTTTTTTAAAAAAATCCTCTGTTCTTGTCTTCATGACGTACATTCAATTTTAGTGTTGCCACGAGACGAGACATTTCTCGTGTCTCGTCTCGTCTCGTCTCGTAAACGAGACGAGACACGAGACGAGACAGAACCCTTTTAGACGAGACACGAAACGAGACAGAATGCTTGTCCCGTCTCGAAAATGAAAACGCTGGCGGGAATAGCCAAGATTGAAGTTGCCAGTGGTCATATAGGTTGCAAAAGGAAAATCCCTTTGTGAGAAAACATGTTGAAAAGCCTTCATAGAAAAGTGTCCTCTGTCTATTGAATGAAACAATCGTGATACATGAGCTTCCAGGAATATCATCCTTAATGTCTTGTCCCCAATTCCCCTTGCTGTAAACTGAAGAATTCTCATTTTTTTTATTTCTGGCTGGAATGGTGACAAACAAAATCAAAGACAGGGAAGATTTTTACAAGGTCAAGAAACCGAACTACCACCACCAGCTATTCAATTGGAAAACTGGGTAGGATCTACACTCATCACAGGCTGTAGTTGCGGTATTCTTTTTGCTATATGAACCGAAAACGGCAATTGAAGTATGTCATCTTGCAACTAAAATTTTGTCTTCTCTCTCTCTCTCTCTCTCTCTCTCTCTCACACACACACACACACACACATACACATAAAAACACACTTATACCATTTTACCAATCGCTCGCTTATTATACAGCAGTCATGTAAAATTCACCTCTTTGTTTGGAAGCCGGTCGAAGGACAAAGGAAAGCAAAGATAATGTCGACGAACCCTTCAAATTGTTTGCTTTCAGCAAATTTATGGTACTAACAATACCACTGGAGGTGAAGAGGTTTTACAGGGGGGCCTTCCTTTTGTTGCGCGGAAATGTTTCATCTGACCAGAGTGCGAAATTGCCCTCTGCTTCGAGAAGAGGGGAATACTTCCCTTTCCTAGTGAATAATATTCATTAGGACCTGAATTATCTTCAGAAATTGTTTCTTACAGGCGCACTAAACCTCTAGAACTTGATAAGTGTAAAGAACATTTGGTATAATATTCATGGAACTCCGTTGAAAGCAGAAAATATCATGAGAATGATCAAAATTCGAACATTGAAGAACATAATTAACAGAAAAGAAATAGGGTACCCAAACCATATTTTTAAACCTGCTATAAAATGTATATCCTATATTTTTACTAATTTCTTACTCCCATGAAAGTATCTTGGGGGAGGATATTCTCTCCAATTTTTTCAGACTGAAATCCTTTTATCCCGTACGACTTCCCCCCCCCTGACACAATACGAAAAAACAAATGCTGTTAAAATCCATACACATGACCCTTCCGGGACTCAACTTGGGTACTTCAAGCCGATGGTCTATCGCCGCAGACCGCTCGGCTTGGTATGAAGATGTACGTTGTATGATGGCGAATAGATCACGACAATATAAGAAACTTTAATCCAAAATGGCCACCCAAAAATCAACTTTTTTTTAGACCACTAGCTAATCTGGGTGTACTGTCATGAGTTTGTTACACAAACGGGGCAACCACCATATAGTATCACACATCCCGCGGTTATGGGAACAGATTTGAACCATGGAGGTGAAGACTGGCTCCAATCATTCTTTCGTCCGATGTGTCGTTCAGCTCCCATTACTATGGCACTTTAAGTAGAGCTTACTGTGCAGTAACATATAAAATTTCAATCAAATACTTTCCATTACTCAATAAAATTATTTGGTTCCGAGCTTTTTTTTTAAAAAAAATAATTGCAACAAATCTAAACATGCTAAAATGGAAAGTAGTTTTTTGATTGGTATGGGTTAACACTGTGAAACCTAAAGGCTGGAATATATGAAATCAAAGTGTACACACATATCTATCTCTCTGTTTATCTATATACCGTATTTACGCGTGTATAACGCGTCCCAGTGTAAGCCGCGCACCCCCAATTTCTGGAACGTTAAAATTGAAAAAATAAATAAATAAATAAAAACTCATGTAAGCAGCGCACATCAATTTTCTGAAAAAAAGGTGCAATGTATTTTTCATCCTACTTTTAATCATTAAAATTGTTATACACAGAGACAATTCAACAATACTGTGATTATTAACAGAAATCACTCCCGTGCCTAGCTTTCTTCGTCGCCGAGGAGCTGGAGCACGTATCACCATCGGACTAAATAAAGTCTTCGCTCCCATCGCTGGCATTGGAAATGCAGCATTTTTTAAAGCTGCGGACGACAAGATCCTCTGGAATTGAATTCCATGCTTCAATAATCCATTCGCACAAAAGGCGGAGTGCAGGTTTGTTAATTCGGCCAGTTGGCGTAGTTTCGTGTACTGCAGTTGCCATCCATTCAGTGTACAGTCGCCGCAAGTAGTTCTTGAAAGGCCGGTTGATAAAAAGAGGAAAGATGAGCTGCAACTTGTCATTTTATATTAAAACTTTTCTACTCTTGTAAAATTACTCACAATATTCCAGTATTAGGCTAATAAAAACTCCCCGTGATTTTAAATGCTTGGTGGCTCAGTCAATTCTACATTTCCTCGTGTATGCCGCGCACCCTGTTTTTTGACTTCGTTTTTGTGCAGAAAAGGTGCACGGCATACACGGATAAATACGGTATCTTTCCATCTCTCTCTCTCTGATATCAACCCACTTGCTTTATAGTGTTTGTATAAAGCAAGTGGGTTGATAGTATACGGTAGTGTCGGGGATGGTGACACCTTTACATCGAACTGTGCTTGTCGTGTAAACATTATTTGACATTAGTGTCTTCATCTTCGACGTACCTATGAGCATTTTACTGTATATTCGTGTATTGAAACTGGTGAAACAAATTTCAGTTTCAGAATGTAAATAAAAAAAGAAGCCAAGGTCGAGAAGCCTCGGACAACTAACAGCAGAGATATATTATCTTGTAAACTATTTGTCCTTGCCTTGTGAGCTTATTTGAATTTATTTTTAAGACCTTTAGGCAACTTTGGCCGAATGGATGATGATGGGGAAATTAGTGGAATGAAGAAAGTAGTAGGATACTAGACAACTTCGACAAAACACACGCATTCGAAAAATGAAATGAAATCTTTGAGTTTTACGTCCCACGGTTATGCCGGTTAGGCTAAAGGAGACAGTGATGATGAGTAATGAATGAAATGGTGGAATGAAGAAAGTGGGAGGAAACGGGAAAACCCCGAGAAAACCCACGCACACGGTGTTTGTCCACCACAAAGTTCACTTGGCGGGACTGGGATCGAACCCGAGACCCCAAGCACCAGAGGTGAACGCTCTACCACTGAGCCACCGCGGTCCCCACACACATTCAATGTTTGTCCACCACAAAGCTCACATGGCACTAACCGAGATCGAACCGACTACCACATACACCAGAGGTGAAGGCTTCACGGTGTAGCTACCATGACATTTCTTGTCTTGTGTGTTCTGGGTAATAACTTAGTTGTATCTTGATTAGCATGGTGCAGCCTGCTACATTTTACTTTCGTTCCCATGGTATGCTGCTATATTTTTACGAGACAAAACGAGACAAACGAGACGAGACGAGACGAGACGGGACAGAACCTCTCGAGACGAGACACGAGACGGGACGAGCACATTTTTTCGAGACGAGACACGAGACGAGACGTGCTTTGCACGATACGAGACGAGACACCCTGAAGTCTCGTCTCGTCTCGTCTCGTGGTAACACTATTCAATTTAATTACGATAAAGATCTATAAATTGACAATTTACTTGAGTAATTTGTATTGCTCTACTTTCTCTATTGAGACCTTGTTTATCTGCTGATTCAGGTTTGTTATATGCCTAAAGAAAACGAAAACAGTGATCTTAAAAAGAGTTTCAATTGTTTATATATATAAATATATATATATATATATATGTATGTATGTATGTATGTATGTATGTGTGTGTGTGTGTTTTAATTTTAATGATACATTCTTTTATCTCAGTTATACACGTGCACAAGCGCTATCAAGTTTACAAGATGATAATAATTAAAACACAGCCCAAAGCTAGAGATATAAAGAAACTAATGATAATAAAAGGACACAGCGGGTAGAAAGGAAAGAACGAAGTATCATTTTCTAGTGAACATCTCCAAAATTATTACACAAAAATATGATAATGGAAAACGATATTACTTTGTGAATAATTTATAGACATTCTGACTCTTTACGTTGTATTGAAATATATTGCCAACCTGCTAGCATCGTGGCTATTATTTTAAAACCAATGTCTAACTCTTGATTTTATAATTAATAGCGAAAGTGCAAAACCTCGTATCTCCACTTTTTATGGAATTTTAGATTTTGGTTGCATTCAATTCCCCACATCTGAATCTGCACGTGGGCAAAAGCTCGTAAACGAAAACCCAATAAAAACGTAAAAAATGAACTTTTAAAACCTCGTATCGCATATAAGATAATGTAAAAGCAGAACGGTTTTATCGCTCTCCTGAAAAGTTTGGTTTTGATGGGTTACGAGGTTTTGCACTTTCGCCGTCAGCAAGTAGAAGTGTTTGGTCAATAACCGTAACTCTTCACTGCTAGATTCCTTGAAAGTAGTACTATCATAGGATTAGTAATGCTGAATTGAAAGCGAAAACACATGTTAGAAGGTGTAGCTGTGTCGTTTACCCGGAGCATGCACACTGCAGAGTGCAATCCACGGGAGCCTGAACATTGAAAACGGGACTTGCATACCCCTGGTATATCTAATTGTCGCATGGTTTCCTTATTATATAATTTTTACATGGTTATCCCGCTCTTCTTTATTTTCAGGATAATAAATCTTAGGATTAATGAAAGATGGCTATTTCATTAGATTGGATTGTAACCATAATTACAGTAGCAGTTGGATTCGTTGGTCTTATTTATTGGTACTTAGTAGCAAACTTCCACTATTGGGAAAAGAAAGGTGTTCGTCATGTAAAACCAGAAGTTTTCTATGGAAGTATAAAACACGGACTTTTGGGTAAAAGACATATGTCATTGGTCCATGCAGATATGTATAATGAATTGAAGGGAGAAAAATTTGGCGGATTCTTCGAATTTCGAACACCATCGTTGATACTCAGAGATCCAGAGTTGATAAAATCATTTCTTATTAAAGACTTTTCACATTTTCATGACCGAAACTTTGAGCTAGATGAAAATAATGATCCACTTGGTGCCAAGTCTCTATTCATGCTAAAAGGTGACAAATGGAGACATCTGAGAACGAAATTGTCTCCCACTTTCACTTCTGGGAGGATGAAACAAATGTTTCCATTGGTTAACGAATGTGCAGAGGAACTAGAAAAGTGTCTTGAGAATGCGGCTGAGAAGAATGAAGTTTTGGAATTTAGAGATATAGCTGCTAGGTACACAACTGATGTCATTGCTACGTGTGCGTTTGGAGTTGAAGGACATGCATTGAAAGATCCTAATAATTCTGAATTTAGGGAAATGGGTCGTAAGATTGTGGATCAATCTGGATTCATAAAGCCCTTGAAGCTTATTGTTCTGCTTTTTATACCGAGATTGGCAAAATTACTGAAGTTGAGTTCTACTGAACCAGAAGTAGAACAATGGGCAAGATCACTAGTAATTAATACTCTAGAATATCGTGAGAAGAATAAGGTTAAAAGGGACGATTTCGTTGATATGCTTATCCAGTTGAGGAAGAAAGGTCATTTGGATGACAACCCATTGCATGATGGTGTCGCAAACGGAAACATTAGTGATAACCCTGATTCTGCATCTAACAAAGAAGGCAAGTAGTTCTCTTTCATCATTGTTACTTTGCTGGTAATTGTTTATATTTTTATGCCATTTCTTACTTACACTGAGTTTCAATATTCTTGTCTTATGTGTATTACATGTACGTAACTGTGACAATTAGTGAGTTAACAATGAATAATGTTACGCTTTCCTGACAACAACAAAGATACACAAAACAGTAAGATACAGATAGGGCTAGGTAGAAAGCATCACATTGCAAAGAATTGTTCCTTTATGAGCACACGTACCTTCACTAATACCCATTTTACAGACATATAATCGCGTTATCCACGAGACTCCCTGATCTGTTCTTCTATGAACTGGACTTGATGCGAAACTAACTTGTAATAACTACCTTGAAAAGTTCAACCGGCTATTAGAAATTGTTGTCAGGCCTTGAAAAAGCTCGTTCTGGTTAAGGAAATTTGAGAATTTTGAGGGCGGAATAAAGGTATACTTAGTAGAGGAACTAGAACGCCTTAGAGAAGATTTCTAACGCATAACAACCAAACCTAACGTAACAAACTCATGCTAATATGCTTTTTTTCTACTCTATGCAATACTGTTTTGTTTTTTGCTACTCTACATTACGCCACTATACCCTTTTACTCTTTGCTACTCTATTATATTGTTCGGTATTTCACTCTCACCTACACTAAGCTCTCTACTCTTCCCGGTGTGAGAGTATCGAACACAATACAGTGGTGGTTCAGATCAAATTTTAAAGTGTAGCTTACGTTCTAGTAGCCTCACTACTGACAAAGGACATACGTAAATAGAAATCAATCAATTAATTAATGGTCTCTATGCCATCCTACGTTATGCTAATTTACTTTTCGCTACTCTACTCTTTTCTATCCTACGTTATGATCTTAGAATTTTCGTTGCTTTACTCACGTCTAAATTATGCTACACTATGCTACACCTGTCTACACCATCCTATGTTACAACACGATATCCTCCTATATGATAACAGATTATTGCCAAACACGTTTCTGTCATTATCTTTAAGCTGAAAAGTCTATCTAAATCCTGAACAACTATTTCATTTTTCACAGCTACGGCTTCGGCTACATAACTATGTACCATAACAATATAAAATCTTTGTATATACAGTAAAACAATATTTTACATTGTTTGTCGAAAAAAAATTAATGTTTATGTTACTTATTATATGTAACACTGAAATACGTCAGACTGAGAACTATAGCTATTCGTGTCTCTATCACAAAATTTTCGACAAACTTTAAAAAATAAATTAGAATATAATAAATTATATTCTGACTCGTATCTTAAAATAAAATATGTAATGTCTAGGGTAATTAACTTAATTAACAGGTTTATAACTCAGGATCTTATCTACATATGAAATCATAACACATGAGTTACCTCTATTAAAAGTTTATTCAGAAAAAGTTGATAATTCTATGAAATATCTTTCTTTAAAATTGCATGAGAAATACTGTTGGGTATTCTCTTCTCTAATTCCTTAATTATTCTCTAGTTTTAGTAAACTTAATAAAGCTAAGGTTTCTCTAATTATGTGCCTGTGGCAGACAGAAGGGTTAGCCCTCACTAAAAGCGTCCTCTGTCAACCTTAACTTATAAAGGGCATTGACTCACTACATCAAAAGCCCTGGCCTACGACCCTATTTCGTGTACTCCCTTAAATAGGAGATGCACTAGAAGGATATCTATCTAAAAACTTATTATAGGGATAGGTAGGTAAGGAAAATGAGTTCGCCTTATAGTAGCGAAAGATCCTTAAATAGATCTGGCAGGTAAAGGTTAGATAAGAACCATAATCCCTGAATTAGGAGATGTGATTCAAAAAAAAATCTAAAACTCTATCAGTAGCCTCTTACGAGTCCTCTTCGAGGGATCGAACCCAGGAATCTGTGTTCAGAGTGTTCATAAAAACCTATTGTGTCCTACAAGAGGAACAAATTACCTTATAACCGACCAAAACCGTATACAGCTTCAGTTTTGAACACGTACTCAAAAATTCTAGTAGCTGGGAATTGTTAATCTAAATGCCATATCCACCTAAATATGGAATGTAGCATTTCAAGGATCAAATCCTGTCCCTATTCTACAGGGCCTAATTCCCTAGCAAAATTCTGTTTCTTGAATTAGTATACGAATTGTATTTCTATATCCCTTCTACTCACAGGACCTCATTTTAGTCCAAGAAAGAAGTCCCTTAAAAATAAAAACCTACTAGAAGGTAGAACCTAATATAGCTCATGCCTTCTGCCTTATTTAAGACTCGGAGAACCTAACGCGTCTAAGCAAGACTTCCTTAATACTCCCCCTTCACTTACTTGAAGTCATAATATTCTCTTACAGGGAGAAAAAAGCTCCCACTCGGCTCACCGATCCGAGTCCGTCCTATAGACTACATTTTTGGAGACTGTCCGAAGTCTCCCCCAAGACTGACGGTCAACTGACCCCTTCCCTGTAAAAATTTTCCGTTTATATAGGAAAGCTATCGTATCAAAGCTATGTAGAAAAAACGAATGGTGGGGAGGAGGGTGTCCTCCTACCAAAAAGAAGCGTTCTCTGAATGCTTTGAAACTGACTGTTATTCCCTGAAACAGAGTTGCTATCTAACTATTCTTTTTACTAGAGGTATTTTTTGTAATAGCTGAAAATAGAAATAATATAAGTATACATAGTAAATACAACAATTACATTTACATACAATTAATAATAACAATAATTAGTCACCAATGACCAGATCTGGATTTCTTAACCTAATAATAATAATAACTTAAAATTTATAAATCCATACCAATATACTGATATAAAACAATATATAAATTAAAAGCATTATTTAAACATAAAAACCAGCAAGTGATCCAAAAGTGTCACTTGCATATCCGGCGTCTTTGCGAAAAAAAAAGAATAATTAATTGTGTGAGAGGGCCCAGTTTTTCATTTAAAGTTCAATGTCTCTTTCAGTCTTTTCCTTAACTATACAAGAAAGGAAAACTCTGACCCTTCTCACCACACTGAAACACTTCACTTACACAAGTATTACACACGAAATATACTTGAAAAATTATCTTTGTATTTAATTTTAAGTCAATCATATGGTTCACTTTGAATTGTCTAAAGTCTGGATCAGTTCTGATCTGAATAACTTTTACCACATAATACACAATATTTTCACACTGAATTCACACAATACCTTTACTGAAAAAAAAGAATGAAAAATTAATAAACAGAAAAGAAATTTAATTCACTGGGAAAGCAAACTTGCTTCCCTTTTCCATAGTTTACTGTCTCGAACAGTTTTTCATTCTTAAATTCGAACTTGGAATTTACACAAGCACAACTCTAGTCACCCTGAAGTTTTCCGCAACACAGCAACCCTGGAAATCCATCAAGTGTAATAAAGCTGCATCTCAGCTACTATCTCCGACATCCTGGATAGTTTGAAAGTGGCCCCTGCCACTAGGGTTTGTTAAGCTGCAACCATCCTTCATCGAAAATTGTCCAATACGGCACCCAAGTTCAGGATTCGAACTTCTTATGTGTGCATGAGCGAAAAGTTCCATGCTACTCGACCTGATGTAGATTCGAACTTAGGACACTTGGTTCGAGTCCTAGCAGCTACTAACGGCACAACGAAACTGTAGCCATACTGTAATTTATTGTTTTCGTATGTTGACTTTTAATTGATTACATACGACGAAACTTCTTCGGTTTCTCTCCGAGAAACCACAACGACACACTAAACTGATTTTTGCAAAGTTCTCTTGATTTTGTAATACTACTATACTTTCATTTACTATTGATATGGCATGAGTCGACGAATGATAGTAAATTTTAAACGATCGGTATACTTAGGCGTATTAACCCAGCCCTTTATGATATAACTGACGTGTACTGAAGGGAGTAAAATTCTTTTCAAGTCTTCCTCTAAGCTATCTGAACTAAAGTGTCTAATTAGATGGTTCTAAAAAAAATGAAGAATTGGCAGGAACTTAAATGTTCCAAAACAACTTTAATTACAGGAAAATGGCTGACTAACCATGTCTCTATTTTTCCTTACAAAAAAGGCCAACGCATATACAAATGCAAAAACAAGAGAGATAGAAACTCAGGTCTCTATCAAAACGAAAAGTGCTCGGGCAGAATAAAAACTCTGGGGGATGTCAAAGTTCAACTCCCCCCTTCCTCCTTATTAACCAAAGAGGGATCAACCGCATCCACGATGCAAAAAAGGAACATATTTCCAATTCGTAACAGTTACTCAATTCTTCCCAAGTTACTAGAGATCCATCAAATTTTTCAACTTCATTCTTCACTGCACTCATGTTGTAAAAAAGAACAATTTACTTTACTTCCCATCAGTCCTTTTTCTTTAAAATCCGACTGGTAACCTCAGCTACAATAATCTCTTGGTCCGCAATCCTTCCCCTTAGCAGGTTGCTCAGATAAAAAAAACAAAGGCTGTCCACTGACTATTCAACAAGAGTCCTGTTGTAATCCCAGGCACTATTTCTCTTTTTTTAAAAAAAATCTTGACAAAGCTGTCTTCCTCCAAAAAATCGACTCAACATAATACACCATAAATAGTGAAATTTCGCAAGCCCAAAAACAAAACAAAAGGTAATGGCTATTTACACAAACTTTATGGCAGGCTACTCTCCCCTCCATATCAAAATTTCTTACTCTGGTGCTGTGTAAGAAATAAAAAGGTCATTTCGAATAGCGTTATTGTTGTTCACATTTCCTTTTCCTTCCAGAGGGTTTTCCACAAACTTCCGCCCCTCCCATTTTCTCTTCCTCCGGGGCGCAGAGTGACCATTTTTTACAACTCACTCCTACTGTCAAACAGAGGCACCTTCTTCCTCCTTGACACATTTTTCCCTTTTGTTCATCTTCCACATGTTTGGGGTGACTTTCTAAGTACAGTAATAATTCCATGCCACCCTTTCATGGTGCAATATAGCCAGAAACAGTTGTTCCATACAATTTTGCGTGAATTCTGATCAAAATGAGTCCTCCTTTTAACGGTAACCCGTTTACAAGGAAAAAGTCCTTTCATTCAAACCTTCTCCAGGTCTATCTTCCGCTCCTGTCATTGTTGCTACCTAACGTAACAAAGTTTTTCCAATAAATAGAGCTGTATCTTTCGAGCATATTATTCCTATTAGTTTCTACGTCGCTTCTGCTTATTAATTAACTAAAGTACTCCAGAAATGAAACTATCTTCAATTTCCGAACAGTTAGCAAAAGGCGATTTGAATTAAACCAATTCCTACTGTAGCCATATAACAAGTGTAGAACTAACGTTTCCAAAATAGTTTCCAAAGAAACATTTCTCCTCTTAGAGTAGTCGTCGATAGAGTCAAGGAAGCTAAAAGGGCATTGCTTTGAATCTCAGCTAAAACGAGGTAGTTCAATTTTTACGTCCTCGGGGACGGTCCAGCACGAACAATTTTGCCTTTCTACGTTCATATTATTGCGAATTTGCTGTTCTTGGTCTTTACTATTTCCAGTCTACCCAATTTTATTAATTCTAAAATCTGTTCAACTGTTACGTCTTCTGTTTCTGACAAATTTAAGGCCTCCTTTAAAGTCTGCAGATCCACTGTAGTCGCCATTTCTGTTTTCTTTCCGGATCTAAGTTTCATATAAAACTCTTGTTATGATTTCATATCCCGGACGAGCCCCCATATGTTTGTCGAAAAAAAATAATGTTTATGTTACTTATTATATGTAACACTGAAATACGTCAGACTGAGAACTATAGCTATTCGTGTCTCTATCACAAAATTTTCGACAAACTTTAAAAAATAAATTAGAATATAATAAATCATATTCTGACTCGTATCTTAAAATAAAATATGTAATGTCTAGGGTAATTAACTTAATTAACAGGTTTATAACTCAGGATCTTATCTACATATGAAATCATAACACATGAGTTACCTCTATTAAAAGTTTATTCAGAAAAAGTTGATAATTCTATGAAATATCTTTCTTTAAAATTGCATGAGAAATACTGTTGGGTATTCTCTTCTCTAATTCCTTAATTATTCTCTAGTTTTAGTAAACTTAATAAAGCTAAGGTTTCTCTAATTATGTGCCTGTGGCAGACAGAAGGGTTAGCCCTCACTAAAAGCGTCCTCTGTCAACCTTAACTTATAAAGGGCATTGACTCACTACATCAAAAGCCCTGGCCTACGACCCTATTTCGTGTACTCCCTTAAATAGGAGATGCACTAGAAGGATATCTATCTAAAAACTTATTATAGGGATAGGTAGGTAAGGAGAATGAGTTCGCCTTATAGTAGCGAAAGATCCTTAAATAGATCTGGCAGGTAAAGGTTAGATAAGAACCATACTCCCTGAATTAGGAGATGTGATTCAAAAAAAAATAATATAAAACTCTATCAGTAGCCTCTTACGAGTCCACTTCGAGGGATCGAACCCAGGAATCTGTGTTCAGAGTGTTCATAAAAACCTATTGTGTCCTGCAAGAGGAACAAATTACCTTATAACCGACCAAAACCGTATACAGCTTCAGTTTTGAACACGTACTCAAAAATTCTAGTAGCTGGGAATTGTTAATCTATTCTAAATGCCATATCCACCTAAATATGGAATGTAGCATTTCAAGGATCAAATGCTGTCCCTATTCTACAGGGCCTAATTCCCTAGCAAAATTCTGTTTCTTGAATTAGTATACGAATTGTATTTCTATATCCCTTCTACTCACAGGACCTCATTTTAGTCCAAGAAAGAAGTCCCTTAAAAATAAAAACCTACTAGAAGGTAGAACCTAATATAGCTCATGCCTTCTGCCTTATTTAAGACTCGGAGAACCTAACGCGTCTAAGCAAGACTTCCTTAATACTCCCCCTTCACTTACTTGAAGTCATAATATTCTCTTACAGGGAGAAAAAAGCTCCCACTCGGCTCACCGATCCGAGTCCGTCCTATAGACTACATTTTTGGAGACTGTCCGAAGTCTCCCCCAAGACTGACGGTCAACTGACCCCTTCCCTGTAAAAATCTTCCGTTTATATAGGAAAGCTATCGTATCAAAGCTATGTAGAAAAAACGAATGGTGGGGAGGAGGGTGTCCTCCTACCAAAAAGAAGCGTTCTCTGAATGCTTTGAAACTGACTGTTATTCCCTGAAACAGAGTTGCTATCTAACTATTCTTTTTACTAGAGGTATTTTTTGTAATAGCTGAAAATAGAAATAATATAAATATACATAGTAAATACAACAATTACATTTACATACAATTAATAATAACAATAATTAGTCACCAATGACCAGATCTGGATTTCTTAACCTAATAATAATAATAACTTAAAATTTATAAATCCATACCAATATACTGATATAAAACAATATATAAATTAAAAGCATTATTTAAACATAAAAACCAGCAAGTGATCCAAAAGTGTCACTTGCAACATTCTACCATTCATTCATCTCATCATCCCGTCTGTCTTCGCCTCTTTGCATATTCATGGGACGTTAAATTCTTTCAAAAATCTCAGGATTATATATATATATATATATATATATATATATATATATATATATATATATATATATATATATATATATATATATATATATATATATATATTCCTTTCCTTTAATAACCAAAACGGCGCATTCTCTGTACAGAACTTGCATAACTTACATAATACAGACTCGTTTGCTACATGGTAGCCAGTCATACGATTAGATTCAGTAACACATAAATTGCAAGAAAATTTCACCTGTTAGTTATAAACCTTGGTTCACGTTTTAGTACTCACGAATCGTTTAAAAACTCTCGAAACTTGATACGCTTCTAATTAGAAATGCTGTTAAACTTATTCAAGGTCTATGGAGTCGTAAAACATAGCACCAAGAGTAATTGGTGCTATTACACATAAAAATCAGATACATTAGAGATAAATATTGAGGGATAGAATACGAATCATCAATTAATATTTTAAACATCTACTATTGTGTTATATTTTACATTATAAAACGTAGGACTACTAAACTATATCACAGTCTTCGCCATATATTTACTTGTTTCCACATTTCAATCTGCGCCTGGTTGTGCAGCTGCAATAAAATGTAAAAAAACATAGTGCACAGCCATCGAAATTTATCATAAGTAGATATTACATTATAATGTTTAAATATTATTTGCGGTTACTTACAACTGAACGTGTACTTGTGTTTACTCGGGAGTAATAGTATACCGTACATAGTTTATAGAATACACAGTACACCTGCTAGTAAATGAAAACTATAGCGACATATTGCCAGTGATTAAGTGAACATTTTAGGTGATCATGTTAATCTAATGGTGCAGATGTTCCCTAATAATGACAGTCTTTCAAGATCGCAGTGTGCTAATACATATGGTCAGTCTTTTTCAAACATAGTTTGGGAAGCATCAGGGTGAATTTCAACATCTTCCCTAGGTCGTTCAATCCCTCAACTTGAGCATTAATGGCTAGTTTTAGTGCAGCGAGTTCAGAGCAGATTTCCTCCTTTGTTATCGCTGATACAGCTAAATGCTGTACCACTAAAAGAATGATTTACTATTCTCTGGAAACGACTGACAGACTATATACCTCAATTCCTCTTCGAGTATAAGGTGTACTACAGGATGTGGGAGGAAACGGGAGAACCCCGAGAAAACGAACGCACACGATGTTTGTCCACCACAAAGTTCACTTGGCGGGAGGAGGGTTTGAACCCAGGACTCCATGCACCAGAGGTAAACGCTCTACCACTGAGCCACCGCGGCCCCTTTGCAAGATAATATAATTATATATCAAAGACGTAAATGTCTATTATCTCAAGCTATATCATTTGCCCGAAGCTTGCATAGTGCAAACTACGAGCGCCTGAACATAGAAAACGAGATTTAGATACCCCTGAAACTGACTGAAGAATAATGAGTAATAAACAATACTTTTGTTTTTATTGTATTGAACATACAGGGAGTTTCAAAACAACACCGACAACATATGGGAGATGATTCCTGATACCAAATAAGACAAAATGTATAGACCAATCTGGGTACACAAACGCTTCCTTTCGGAGTTATAGGCTGCCGAAAACATGAAAAAAAAAATGATCTTTAAAGGTCCGTAACTCTAAAAGTATGAAACCTACCGTAGTTGGGTAAAGAGTTCACTTAGGAACTTGTGTGTGCCCTATCCAAATATCCAAGTTCCAGAATTCTGTGGTACTTCCGCAACATTTTTTGTAAAGGTAGTTGATGAGTGCTTCAAATTAAATGCCCGTATCCAAACTCCCTCTATAAAACTTGTTGCGTGAGTACCTTAGGATTCCGAACTATGTATTTTTGGATAGCGCACATATTAGTTTCTAAGTGAAGTCTTGACCCGACTACGGGAGATCCCATAGTTTTGGAGCTATGAACCTTTAAAGTTCATTTTTTAACTCCGAAAGGAAGCATTTGTGCACCCAAGTTGGTCTGTACTTTTTGTCTTATCTTGGTGTCAGGAATCACCTCCCAAACATTGTCGATGTTGTTTTGAAACACCCTGTATATTTAAGCACAGAAAATGTACGTAGAGGAATAATTTGCTTGTTTATGTAAGAGGCTCATTAACATTTTTTAAATAAAGAATTTTCAGTTGATGATATGGCATCTCAAATGATCCTGTTCTTCGGAGCTGGTTTTGATACTAGCTCAGCAACCGTGAGTTTCGCACTTCATGAGTTGGCTTTACATCAAGATATTCAACTAAAGCTAAGAGAAGAAATTGATGCTGCTCTCGAGAAACACGGAGGCAAAGTTAACTACGAATTAATACAAGAATTGGAGTACTTGGACAAAGTGGTTTCTGGTATGTATTACTATTTGTTATATGTTTTGCTCATAATTTTCTATATACAAAATATGCGTACTTGTAAGTCATCCAAGTCCATCCACTTCACCAAAATTTCAATATGATATTCAAAGAAATGTGTAGAAAACTTTAGATTAAACAACGGTTGATTGGTTTATATCCGGCCAGTTTGACAACGCTGCCGTCACTTGTGTACTTGCACCAGAAATAAGAAATCAAATTAGTGTTGTGCCTCAGTTTGCCCGTGCCGCAGTGTTGTATTGGTGATATGCTGTCGTAAGTGAGCACGTACGTCATAGGTCTTTTCCACATACATTTCTCATACGATACCAGCCGAACAGTGAAATAGTGCCTTGAAAGCAATTTAACCATTTTAGTGACTACACTTAAACATATCGTGGCCACGGAAAACACAAATAGGTCTCATACAGAAACATTTCCTAATAAATGGAGTCCGTCCGACGGTGTCAGCTGATGTGCTTTGTCGAATTCCTCAACTGGGGCAAGACAAGATAATTCACCACTACAGTTACATGTCCTGGTGATTAAGTCTGGCGCAATGAGCTGTCAGCTTTTTGTCGCCAGCTTGGCGGATTCACGATCTCCTCCCGCTCTACATTGTTGAAAGTAAAACAAACTATCGCAAAGCATACCAAAGACTTGTGGGAGGAGAATTTCGATGAGGTTTATATTTATCTTACGCGTAATGGTAACATTTGGGCAGTTGCATATGTACCGTGACACGTTTGGGAAAAGATGTACCGAGATTTATCGCCAGTACCTAGGCACCGAGTAAGTTTCTCGCAGAAATCGTGATTATAGCCAGATACGTTCGAGCATGGGCGCCGATCCTGGGGGGGGAGAGGTCCCGGACCCCCAAAGCTCATGTGAGTCCCCCTTATTGAATTTAAGAATATACAATATTGGGCAAAATTTGAATGCAATTTGTCTTAAAATCCTTATATATGCCTTCTGTATCTGAATGTCCCCCCCAAATTTACAGAGGAATCATCGCCCTTGCACTCGAGGGGAAGTTGGAGGTATTTTCGGTGCACAAAAACATGAAACTAAATTCTCCCTACTTCCAGCAACCCAACATAAACACAATCTCTCAGAAAGACATCCTTTGTTTGTACAGAAAACAGTAGAACCAGATGCGATCCACATCTCGATCCACTATCATGACATGTACTAGTAAATGCAATTCCTGTTACCATTTCGCGACATTTCACATCAGCCAATCGGATTTCTGTACTTTTGGAGTGTTAAATTAAAATGGTGTCTACAACACCTCCCTTACCGACATTTGAAACACCTTCAGGGAGAAATGGAATTCATATTTCTATGTTCCAATGTGTTCGTTATAGTAAGTATTGGGATGTCGGGCAATACAGTTCCTAATGTTAGTGGTCCGATTAGAACGGCGAGGCACGCCTTTTCATAAGGTATGTACACTTTGAAAACGGTCGTATGTAACCTGATCATCCTTCTGTAATCGAAGGTGTTCTTCAGTTAGAGTAAATATTTCTAACTTACAAGACGTTTTTCCGTTCAGAAGCACAAGGTAAATCAGTACTGATAGCCTACCATGTTGTTTTCAATAAAGCATAATAGTTTTATTAATTTACCACCTGGATAACAGATGGGAATTCTTATTATATTAGACCTGATCAATAATAATAATAGTTTGAGTTGACATCAATAAGTACTTTCTAAGAGGGTGAAAGATAGCCTCTACTTAATATGCCAAAGGTCGTTTCAATGTTATAGTGACGAATTTGATCGATAGTAGCAGCAAGTGTAAACACGCAGGAAAAGTTATTGCGGGTAGTTTGAAAGTGCTGAGTATTGACATGCATGAAGAGTTGTTGTGCGTATAAGTAGTCCTATGACTCCGAAAATTACAACCTTTAGGAAGCTATAGTTGTTTCCTTTTCGACATTGGCTATAGTTATAGCTCCATAAAGTAAACAGTATATGACAAAAGTTTTCCATTGATCAAAGAAAGAGATCAACTCTGTGTTGAATCGCTACAAAATGGGCACTCTTGTTGTTCGTGGGCCCTCCAATATCAGGCATCGCTGATATCGGAGACCCAGGCCAGGCCCGCAACTAGGGTTTCTGTCACTCGGGGCAAACACACAATTCGGCGCCCCCCCCCAAGGTTTAGTCGAAAAGTATCACTTATGGATTGCAATTGTAAATAACATTCTTAATGAAATCAGTTATATCGATTTTTAAGTACTTTAACCCTCCAATACGCGCGCGGGCTACCATTGTAGCCCAGCGTTTTTATTTTCCTTGCCGCAAAGTAATTCGAGATGATAACTCAAAGGGTGTCTGTGTACCGTTCTATCAACTATCATTCTGCGTGTTTAGGGTGTGGTCAAACGTAAAATCGAAAGGATCTCATTGTTATTCTGCTTGAAAGTTTCATGGGCTATATCTGTAGCTCGCGCGACTATTGATATCACGGGTGTTCCAAAGCGTCAAAGTTTTTTCATTATAGTTTGAGTGTTGATCAGATGGTCAATGAGTTTGCAAAATGCCAATTCTGATGAGAAATGTTTTTAAAACCAATATTTACGATCCAAAATCATTGAGAACATAACAATGCAACAATGAAAAGCTTATTTTTATTTCTGTAAATTTTTCGGTGTAATCCTTTGATGTGGAGAAAAGAAGAAAACTTTCCATCAACAATGAAGCACACAAGAACTCCACACTATATTGTTATGTGTACCTCTCGAACTTGAGCACTTTCTGTATCTTTTGGGCACCTTTCTGTATACTTTCTCTTTCTGTATATATGCACCTCTAAGGTGCACACAAGTGATAGAAAAAACTGATTCGAGCAAAGCATCTCTCTTTACAGTGCATTAACTAGAAAGTTCATTAAATATGAAAGAAATTGCTTCATAAAATATTAATAAATAGATCAAGATATTTAGATTTAATGTATAGTAAATATTATACATTATACACGATTAATGTAAAAAAAATATTGAAATTAACAATAAAGCATAATAAAGCATAAGTTGGACTGATAGATAACAATTCAAAATGCCTCGAAAAGCTCTCAAGCAAAACTAATAGATAAAGCTTCATACAGCCTTCACTCGCAAAATCTCTTGGTAGGTGTACAAGAAACAATTAAATACACCGAGGCGTGTAAATTATCTTTTCCGCCACAAAACTGCCCTCTAGTTTAAAAACATTACAGCAATTGCGTAACATTACAGGGGGCGCGTCTGAGCTAAACTCTTCAACCACCAGCAAGCAACAAAAATCGGGAACTTTTCGCCCCCGCCCCTATTGATAACAGCGTTTTAAACTTCAGAGCTGTTCTCAATGGAATTATACAAACAAACAGCTCCTTGTGGTAGGAAAAGGAAAGGGGCGGGGGGCGGATTCTCTGTGGTCGCCCAAGGGAACAAAGGCATGCAATATTAGGTTTTTAATTTATGACATTACACCTATAGTAAATATAATCAAATATATATAATCAACGAAAAGAGGTCCCATGGAAAAGGCCAAGTAAACTTTTGATTTCTTTTAACCTCTAGAATAAGTTCCTCAAGGGAAAGGGTGCAATTTTTAAAACAATTGATATATCTTCTTTCCGGCGCCCCCTCCAACCACGCGCCCGGGGCACGTGCCCCCTCTGCCCCCCCCCTAGTTGCGGCCCTGACCCAGGCATACACCCAATATAGTACGAAAAGTGAGTTCTTCAGAACCCACTGCCTCAAAGAACGATAGCAATGGCAGTACAACGTTTCGTCATTACCATACATTGCATAATTGAACAAGATTTATATTTGGTAAAGAAGCATAGGAATATGACTCGAATTCATATGTTCCATCTCTCACAGTATAATTGAGCGGAAAACAAACAGTCGAAAGCTGAACGAATGCCATCTAGCAGGGAACAGATGCAAGTTCATAGAAACTCAGGTCGGGATGTGGTAAGAAGAGGGCCATCTTCAATCGTCCATATGATTCCACAAGTTGTTCTGGCTGCCTACGAGAAGGTGTGGAAAGTTCTCCACGTAGCTTTATGGTTGTTGATTACTACAGTAATGAAAAAGTTATGTTACGCAGAGTGGACAAAAAGGTTAAAATCAGTGAAACTTATTACCATATGAACATTTTTAAGCCGCTACACAACCATGGCATCGACACTTCTAAATGGCAGCAACACATCAAACGACAAGACGTTCAGTCATATAGCGATGTCAACGCTTAAGTAAATGACACGTAAAACGGAAATTCATGAAATCCCCTGACAGCATTTTGAAAGTTTGTAAAGGGTAGTAACAAACTTGACCAAACAGTGGTTGAACACAGTCTCCTTCAGCAGGAACTGAGAGGCAGAGCGATAGCTAACAGACAAAGCTTGCACATCGCTCACAAACATTAGTGGCGTTGTGGTATTTCTCAAGCTGACAACGATGCCAAATTCAATACAGTAAATCTGAGATGACATTTTGTACCTTCCCGATAAATACCACCTTTAAGAAGACACTTGGATTATTAAGGATGGATTGGTGAAAGATTTATAGAAAAAGGGGAAGAGGTGATTATTGATTTAGAAAAGGTTTTTGACTACATCAATTGGGAATTGTTGTTGGGAGTTCAAAAGAAGATTGTGTTGGATTGAAAAGCTCGAAGATTGAATATGAACCAACAAGTAAGTGTTTGAATACGGTAGAAAATAACAGAGGATAGTGCAATTGGAAGGGAAGTTCGATAGGAATGATGTCTCGCACCAACCTTATTTAATATCTAGCTAGAAGAGATAATGAAAAGTGCCTACATAATGAAGATGGCATCCAGCATTTTGATGGGAGGTTAAATTATTAGGCATATACGGTTTGCAGATGATATGGCGCTTGTTGCGGAATTCGAAAAGAAACCTTATAAGGTGTTATAAAACTTGAGAAAGGGTTGTGAAGAATATGGGATGAAAATAAATGTTAGAAAGACAAAATCCATGGTGATTAGAACGAAGCGGTCGGTGTCAAATATAGAAGTAGGAGGGGAGAAAATAGAACACGTGACTAGTTTTTGATACCTGGATAGTATTATTAGTAATAATATGAAGTGTGAGCGTGAAATAAAAACAAAGATATGAATGGCGAAAAAAGCCTTATAGAGGGAAGAAAAATCTATTTTGTGAGACTTTGAATAAAGAATTAAGAAAAAGACTCGTAAAATGCTTCGTGTATAGTATTGTACTGTATGGGGCAGAAGCATGGGTATTCGGAAAATTAATGAAAAACGACTGGAAGTTTTCGAAATGGGTGTATGGAGAAGAATAGAGAAAATCTGCTTGGTCGAACGAGAAAAGAATGAGAGGTTAATAGTAATGATGGGGAGAAAAGAACATTATTAAATATTATTGAGAAGAAAAACTGATTGGGACATTGGCTAAAAGGGAACTGCGTCATGAAGGACATGCTATAGGGTATGGTGGCAGGAAAAAGAGGGAGAGGGTGAAGGATACTACAATTGATGCATAATATTAAAACAAAAATCGTACATGAGGACAAGAGATTAGCTGAAGATCGGAGAGCATGGAAGGTTTTCAGTTGAAACAAGTGACCTGCCAATAATGGCAAAATACCTATGATGTTGACCTTTAACCTATTCGGAAATTTCACAAAATAAACTTTCAGTGAGGTTACTAATTGATTCGATGAAACTTGCTGTATAAATTGCTGTATACCCACCCAACCAGGTACATTCTAGGAACGTGCCATTTAAGTTCCATATGTACCGTTTACGTACCTGGTACTTGAAAAATGTACATTTCATATGCATAGCACGTGTCGCTAGGTACGTGCCTTTCGAGGAATTTATGACACTTGAAAGGTACTTTTACATGCTTCACTGGAATGTGAGGAATGTGAATGGCACATACCCCATGTACCATGGCATGGTTGTGCGTAAGTTGCTTCGTATTGCGACTAGGGTTGCCAATTTAGCCCCTTTGTGACGAGATCTGGCCATTTTGAGAACGTCGTTAGTCACATAATTTCCAAAGAGCCAATAGTGGCTTTTTAGCCATATGCTTTTCACTTCTATAGCCACTTTCTGAGTTTAGCCACATTGTAATATATTGTGTGTGTCATTTTGCAATTTTCTGACGTTTGATGCGTTCTCTAGGTTGTAACATTCTAAACCCCACTGGCAGAATTGTCCTCATAAAATTAGCATTGATGGTTATATTGTGACGTTACACAGCAGAGAATTAGTTCAAAACCTGTACGTTAAAACTAGACGTTAAATAAAATTGTCGGGAAGACGTAAGTTTAAGTATAAACTAACTCCTTAAAGAAATTCAGCCTGATAATATAGACATCCTTCAGGAAATGGTTATCCTTCCTTTTCCATTATTATTTGGCTATGAAACAAATGCCGGAGACATATACAACCGCTATATACAACAGTGTGGTGTTGGAATGTGTAATGATTAGGATGTGATGTTTTATTTTATGTTTTTGAAAGTTCAACACTTCCAATGTACCCGTAAAAATGTACTAAAGAAATAGTGCCCATGTTTGTTAAATATTCAATTAGAACTGGACAATCTACATGAAATTTGCAATCGATCAGTGAAAACGTCATCTTTCTAGAGCCTGTAGTTTCTGAGATCTCATTGTCGAGAAACATATATGTGTATTTTAAAAGAGCTCCAAAGATGGCAGCACAATTCATTTGCATGTATTTCGGAGAAGGCTTACTAAAGGCAAAGGCCTTTGAACAATAATTTAAAAGGATAAACTTTGTGAAAAATATTTATTTCAGTAATTTATTTAAACTACACTCTTTTAAAAATATTTGTCTTTGTTATAAACGTGAAATCACAAATAACCGTAAATCAAAGGTTTGAATGCTAAGATTATAGGTTAGAGCTCAGTCGCTCGTAAGGGATACTTCCACTTGGCTCTCAACTCTCCGGCCGAGGTACCTAGGTATCGAGTCTAGGCTTTGATCGATCCTGAGTTGTGGACGCAATCATTGCTACGGGCGTAGTGGTGCGGCGAGATAGAGGGTTTCACCCGAGAGAGGCCAGTTATTTTTGGCTATTGCATCATTTCATCATTTCATTTTCTCATTCAGTCTACCTTCATCTGAGTTACTCACTTTGTTGCTTCATCACATCGATCTAGACGACCATGGATATTGACACCGGGCAAACAACACCCTCACCTTCTGCTACAACTGGTGCTATCAGCAAGACTGATAAACGCAAAAACAGCAAGGGTTCGCGGGGCGGTGTCCGATCTCGGTCGCGATCCCCAGCTCCAGTGCGAACTACTCGCAGTCAGCAAAAATCGCCACCGCCAAAAAAGCACCACTCTTCGCAACCTGTGCAACCTCACTCTACGGAGATGGACGTACCATCTCCAGACGATAGGCAGCAGTTTCCTTCTCTAGAAAATATCTCAAAGCCGACGTTCTATTCTTATCTACTCACTAATTATGATCCGAAGTTCCAAAACGAGAAGCAAATTTTTCTTCAACTAACAAAGTATTTCACTCGAGCACAAGTCACTCAGATCACTAAAACTCGCAACGGGATCATAATTAAATCACCAGATCCTAACTTTGCCACGACTATTCGAAATAAATACTCATTTGAAATTTTTGGGAAAAACGCTAACCTGCAGAAACTAACGGATAAACATATAAAACAGCAACCTCCTCCACGAAGACAACCTGCTTTATCAGTGGTCATACGTGGAGTCGAACCAAGTATAAGCGACGATGAAGTCAGCGAGGAACTAAAAGCTGAAGGGCACTCCATTCTCAAGTGTTTACGCATCAAAAGCGTACATGGCGCAACTTACATGGTCCGCGTTTTGACCAGCTCTCAAGAGACCATTGATGATTTACTTTGTAATGGAGCTTTCATTTACAAAAAACGCCACCGAGTGGAGCCATCACACACCCCAGCTCCCCTTCCATTGCGTTGCGAGAAATGTCAAATTTATAACTCGCATAGCACAGCTGAATGTCGTAATCCTGCGAAATGCGGATACTGCTCGCAACTTCATAACACAAAAACCTGTCCAAACCTCCAAAATCCGCCAGCATGTAGTACTTGTGGAGATGCTCATCCCACTTTTAGCTACAGGTGCAAAGCACGGCCCCGTCCTGAACCAAGCAAGCCAGAACTAGTTGTGCCCTTAAAGGTTACGGCACCTACCGACAATCCAATGGATACGCCAACTTCTGTTTTTCAACCAATTCAAATCAACCAGTTTCTTTCCTTTCTCACTACAGCACTTCAAAATATTCTTCCCTTTCAACGGCAACACGTCTTCCAACAAATTCAACTGGCAGCCAAAAGAATCCTCAATGTTAACTTCCAAGCTACTTACTCTGGTCAAACTGTATATTTTCACTCATCTATTCTCAACACTGATCTTACAACTGAACCACATTGAGTTTTCAGACATGGACTCCCCTATTAGTTTATTGTTTCTGAATATCAGCTCCTTACAGGAACACAGGACTTTGTTTGAACAACTTCTTTTGGAGGAAACCATTCATGCATTCTTACTAAACGAAACTCACCTTACAGCTGCACGCTCTGGCAAAGTTTTAAATTATCATGTACTTCGCCATGACAACACCATACCAGCCCGCAGAGCAAATGGTGGGGTAGCTATTGGTTTCCCTCGAAGCTTACCATATCGCATCTTTCATCCTCCAATACAAAATCTGTCTGAAAACTTGGTTGTTACGCTTTACTTTTCAAACCTTTATGTAACCATTGCCACAATCTACATTCGCCCTGGTCATGAGCTTCCTTATGGGTTTTTTCAATATATTTCCAATAACTTCCGAATGTTTGTAATAATGGCTGACATCAATTTTCACAGCCGTACCGATCGTCAAAAACGCCACTTCCAGGATTTCATCACCACCCATACTACCGGCACTATTCTGCAACTACCCAAACCAACTAGACATGTTTCCAACACTACACCAGATGTAGTAATAGTTTCGCATAATCTCATAGACCGATGCACTGTGCACGTACTCGATCCGATGGGCAGTGATCACCTTCCAATTAAACTTTCTATCACACGCCGAGTCTCCAACCTTTCTAATTCTATTCCATCACGTGAAATCCCACGTTTTGATAAAGCAGACTGGGAAGCATACCGCATTTCTCTTGCACACAGTCTTGAACACTTAGAAGCCCCTACTACAGAAGAAGGATTATATCATGCGCTTGACGTTATCACATCATCTATACAGGCATCCGCAAACTCCCATATTCCCAAGTCAACTATTTCTCCTCATCATCCTCATCTCCCACCCCATTACCTTCCACTTATTCGTCGTTCCAGAGAACTCTATAGAGATTATCAACGCACCGGCAATGTCGAATCCTTACGGCTTCATAGACAATTTCAACGGACAGTCCGAAATTACATACGGGCATATAAACAACGGCGTTGGATAGACACTTGCAATAAACTTTCAGATACTGCTCACCCCACGAAATTTTGGAAAAGATTCAACATCCTAACAGGGAAAAAGACACATACACCATATCCATTAATTCACCATGAAAAAGCTCTTCATACCGATAAAGATAAAGCGGACGCCTTTGCCGATTATCTACAAACCATTTCTACTCCTCTACCACCTACTAATCAGTCAAAAACTCATCCAGTAGAAAAAGTTAATTTTCAGTCTCCTCACCTTCAACCAAATCCATCCCACTCTCTTCCCGCTAACCATCCACTTACAGCTCCCATCACCACAGCCGAAATTCAAGACACCATAGCACGAAAACGCAATACTGCCCCTGGACTAGATGAGATCACCTATCGCCATATCAAAGAAGGACCGTATATTCTCCTACACCTCTTAGCCCTCATTTTTACATTTATACTCAGAACAGGTTACATACCGTCTCACTGGAAAACCTCGAAAGTTCTAATGTTTCAAAAGCCGGACAAACCTGCCAATAGCGTTGCTTCTTACAGACCAATTCAATTAACATCCATCTACAGCAAAATTCTTGAACGTATTCTCGTTCACAGGCTCCATCAACACCTCTCTGTTAAAAACCTTCTCCCGAATCATCAAGCAGGCTTTCGTCCAAATTACTGTATCAACGACCAACATTTACGAATGCTCACTATCATAACTGATCATTACAATACCATCAAACCATCCTGCTTAGTATTATTTGATCTTGAAAAAGCATTTGATAAAGTTTGGCACCACGGTCTCATTGCTAAATTGTTGAATTTCAAACTTCCTCTCGCCTACGTCCGTTTTATTTATAATTTTCTCTCTTGCAGATTGGCCTATATCTCAATCAACAGTGCTCTTTCACATCCCATCTTTCTACATTCTGGCGTGCCTCAGGGTTCAGCACTTTCTCCTTTATTATATCTTCTATATGTTGCAGACTTACCGCCACTTCCAGACAACATCCAACTTTTTCAATACGCAGACGATACAGCCTTCCTTGCCTTAGGGAACACAGTACATCAAATTAATACCGCTATGCAGTCTGCCATCAACTCCTTCGTCAGCTGGTGCAACCAGTGGCGGCTCAAGATAAATCCAGATAAAACACAAACATTATTTCTTCTTCCTCCCGGAAAACGTAGTAAAATTCAGAAAAATCCATCTTATCTCAATTTAACCGTTGACGACACTCGCCTGAAACCCGCTAATTATGTTAAATATCTTGGTCTCACCATCGACAAACACCTTAACTGGCGTCCTCATTTAAAGACGGTTGTCGCTAAAGCTTATAATAGATTGAATCTATTACGACGCTTAACTGGAACGACTTGGGGCCTCAAATCATCTGTTGTCCTAAACACATACAAGGTTTTTCTCCGGCCAATACTAACGTATGGGTTCGTGGCTTGGATTAACGCCTCTCCCTTTTATTACGAGAAACTAAAAATTCTTGAACGCCATGCATTACGTATTGCATTCCGCATTAAATTACCCAGCCCTACACATGAACTTTATGAGCGCCTAACTTTTCCCCATATTTTATACCACCTTGAAACACTCCGACTGAAATATATTACTAAACGGTTCGAGGAACGACATGCCCTCCTCTTAGAAACTATGAATTTTGATATAGCTTATACCCCTACTCACCCCCTTCATCATACTTCACTTTCCCTACTATTTTCTTTATATCATTACACTTTACCCCCTGATCATCCCGATCTTCATGCCGTTGCTGCTTATAAAACCGACTATTCTTCACCTCTCATCTTTCCATCCTATGTTGCACAGTAGTCCTTTTATTCTAACAGGGTTCCCACTGTCTCCATCATGGTCCTGAGCCACCCCAGGACCGGAAGATAAGCTCATTCGTCCACTAACATATCCCATGTGTTGTGATGTCCGATGCACTTCATTTTCATCTCATATATTCCCCTCATTTATGATTATAGCATTAAAGCTATAATGTCCTTCATATGATCCCATAACCAAATAAAGGCAATGCCATCGCTTGCAATAGTACCTACTCCCCATCCTTATGATTATAGCATAATGCTATAATGTCTGCTGTTGTATCATACATTCACATCTATTTCTATATTTATCTTCGTCATATACCTGTTCTTTATTATTTTTTTTTGTTTGTTTGTTATTGAAGCTAATAAATAAAGTATGTACTCATAGACCAGCACCATATACCTTCTATCCACAATCCTCTTCCTTCTCTTCCCATATAAAGGGCATAACCCTTTGGGGGAGCTAGCCATCAAGCTAGCACTAAAAAAAAAAAAAAAAAAAACGCTCGTAAGTGTTACTGTAGTATTTTAATAGATAGTTAAATTGCCACACAGATGCCGGAGGAGGGCATATATTTTCAGAGTTAGTTGCTTGGCTTTTTTTAAAAGTACAAGCTTCTAAATTCGAACGTAAAAATGAATCGTTAAGGTTTTAGTATTTAAGTACTCGCACCCCCAGTTGCATAGCACTGCCCTAAGGAACATTACTGACATGCCTAGTACATTCCTGGCACATGCCAATGCCAAGTAAATGTGTCAAGTACATACACGGTACGTGATATACACATAATAGATACATTCCTCGGTATGTGTCATACACGTACTTTTGGGCGGAAGTAACCTTATTCCTTACATGTGTATTTCACATGATTGCTCTATTCACGTACCTATCATGTACATTCCAATGTACCTCGAGGAACATTCTTTACACATGATCAGTATGTACTTGTGTTGGGTGGGTAGTTGTTAGCAAATTCAATGTTATACTTAGTGATTAATTAGAACTACTAAATTGCTTAAACAATTGTAACAATTATTATTACTTTTTTTTATTTATGAATCTAGCTTGTATTTATTCAGTACGAATTTATTGGCTTAATTCAAAGTTACAGTATATGCGATGTCGACTTTCCTTCAATGCTGATTTACGCTGCTCAAAATCAGTTAACAAAAACTAAATCATCAACAGTGCAGTAATAAAACAAAGCTTTTTGTCCTAATTCTTTACAGAGACCTTGAGAAAACATCCTCCAAGTGCTATAGTTCAGGGTCGCGTCTGTACCAAGAAATATACCATCCCAGGGACTGATGTAGAAGTAGATCCCGGTATAAAAGTTCTCATTCCTGTTTATGGTTTACATCACGATCCTCAGTATTTCCCAGATCCTGAAAAATTTGATCCTGAAAGGTTCAGCGAGGAAGGCAAAGCAAGTCGACCTAATTACACATACTTACCTTTTGGAGATGGTCCTAGAATTTGTATAGGTAAGTATTGAATTTTATTGTAAGTTTTTTTTTTTTTTTTTTTTGCTTCCAAGTCAGTTGTGGAACTAAAGGGGAGGCAGGAACCATGTTCAAAAGCTTAGTCCCCTATTCAGTAGTGGTCATATTGGTACTATCTAAAATACTGAAAATCATAGGTCTCGTCGATAGTTACTTTGTGCTATTAAACAGTCACAAATACTGGTAATCACAAAAGAACCAAAGTTTGAGCTGGATATAGGAAGCAATCATTTACTATAATATGTCGGCAGTGAAATGTTCGTTATAAGACTACTAGCAGAAATACTCGTTCTTTGCGTACAGAAAATAGGTTTTTTATAAAACATTTGAACCATCATTCTCCCTCTTTAAGATAGGCAAGATAGACGTAGGCACTTCAGTCAAAGTGAAATAATAAAAATCCGTAAGATTTGCCATAAGTTTTTGAACCTCTATTCCAACCACAACTCTTTAATCATAGTGACATAATAAAACCATACTTGGAGATAGATACAATGTTCCCCATGCCGTAAATGTCGCCAACACCTAGTGGCCCACTTGCGGGTAAATGTCGATCGTCGATATAGCGACGCGTCGAAGGATTGCCGCTAGTGTCCCACTGGCGGCAGAGTTTCGTCAAGCCGAAACAGATATTTCGAGTCGGGGTGTTGAAGTTACCACCGCGTAGCAGCGAAGACTTCGTTTTGGTCCGCGCTCCTTCTATTCGTCGCGGAGAATCGCGAAGGGGCCAACACGAACTATCTCCAGTCATGTGCATGCGGTTATTATTATATATTATTTTTTCCTGACAAATTGTTCCTAAAGTGAGCTCCGGGGGTCAAGAATAATCTCTGCCTCAACATCATGAAGTGAAAAATCTTGAGATAAGTGCCATAATTGTATGAATTTTGAGGGCAACTATCGTCAAACAGTAGAAAGTGAGTATGGAACAACTATGAAATAAAGTAAATAGACACGCGTCATTAAGTTATAAAATTACATAGCGAACGCATTTTATCTTATCACAAACAGTTATCATCTAATATACACGGTTAAAGAAGCACTCTGTTTGACTAAATTAAAAAGATCTCAACGATTTATTCCTTTACAAGCGACGTTTCCTTCATCGCGTCCATGGTCAAGTTGGAAGAACACCCGCCTAGTAATCATAAGGTTGATGGTTGGAGCCCTCTCCGGGGTACTTTTTAAAGTGTTTTTTAGACTCACCTTAATGTAAACAAATCACACATATAGGCGGTTTAACATATTTTTTGGGGAATAATTTTGTGATTCATTGGCGTTTCATCGCGTCTCTCCCGCTGATGGTATAATTTTCAAAACGGAAGAGGGACCACCGCGGATCGTCGCTGCGGGGCCGCCAATTTTTGGCGAGATGTCGCTAATTGCCCATCGGTGGTCCACCGACGCTTACGGCGTGGGGTTCCAAAATGCTTTCAAACGCGTCAGCCACTTTCCCGTGATGCGAATCACAAACAACCAACAACGTCAATATGAATGTCGCAATAATAATTATAGTATTGCCTCTTTCATCCTTAAACTGAAATCTTGGAAATACTGGGACATGTGTGAGAATGTAAAGATCTCACCGACATCTCCTTCCTCAGCCTCTCTTCCCAAAGGGTTGAACTTGTACTTAAATGATAAGTGTTACTATTTTCATGTCAGCGACTCCGAAAACCGTGGATTCGACACTAATGAAAATGGATTCGGTCATTTTATGTTATTTTTAAATATCACTCACCCCTTTATTCGTTCCACTCGAAGGCGTTCTCCCTATCTATTCTCGGGCTAGCTGACATGCTCGTTCTTAACTGAATTTGTACCTATATGTCATCTGGTATGTAAGCAATCAGTTTAGCGACCCCGAAAATTACGGGTTCAACATTATTATTATTATTTGTTAAAGTACGAATTTCCAAAAACAAAGCGATCCAGCATTTTAGTAAACTAAATGATAATTTATTTTCGAATGTGCACTTGTCCAATATACATTTACGAGACTTTGATTTTGAAAATGAACTGTATACAATATTGAATAGAAAAAATAGTAAAATAAAAATTAGTAAAAATATTGATTAATTAATTGGAGTTAACTATCTTTCCAGTCAGGATTACATAGAGAAGACTTCCTTTAAAGTGCAATCCGAAAAAAATATTCGAGTTTTAATCCGACCAGAAATCGATAACTTGCAGGATATTTTTACGTAATTAGTATTATAATTCTTTGTGCTTTTGCTATAATTCTCTATAAGTTATGATTTTGCCGTTTCAAAATGTAGAACGAGAAACAAATTAAATGTTCTTTGTTAAGAAAACCTTTTAAACAGTGATGATCTTAGGGAGTGATCTGAGGAAGAATTTGAGACCCCTCTCGAGCTAAGAAACTTCTCCCATTGGGGCCATATCTCCGATCGTGATCAATGTGGATTACCAGTGTTTTAGCAGTATACTCTTCCTCGCGCATATTGGCAATCCCCCTGGGAAGAATCTCCTGAAATCACCACTGCTTATAAATAATTTTTCATTACAAATCAAAGGATAATAATGGAATAGTGAACATACTTAATATTTTGTTTTCAGCTATGGAGTAAGTTGCCAAAGAGTTACTCAAAGAAATGTTCTCAGTCTCCGGATGAAAATAGGAACACACTTTGAAAAAAGTTACTTCCTACTGGATTTGAACACAGAAACATCAGATTGATAGACTATTGGTCCAAACTACTCGACCATTTCGTATGCCTATGCAGAGCTTCTTTTGACTTAGATGTACAGTAGCCTTTTTTTTTTTTTTGCTCCACACTCGCTTTTGTTTATTCCGATGCGACTATGAGTTATGCGGTGAATATTAGGACATGAATATTACAGTTCTTGCAATGTTATTTTTCGGATAAATCACATTCAATTTTATGTCCTAATAACTTATATAAAACAGATTACATTCTTCAAATTATTGGGATTGAAGTGATCGTAAATGTTTTCATTTTAGGAATTTGGATATGCAAACCCACTTAACGTGGAGATTTACTTGATTGATACATAGTACATACGAGTATATAGCTAGACTTAGGAATCATCGAGTATAGAAGAGGGTTGCAATGAGGATCATAGAGTGGACGCAACAATAGTGACTGCCGAACTAAATAAGCTCCTGAAATAGACTATTACAACAAACACAGTATAACGCCAATTGTATACCCAAAGATGGAATATCCGCATCCGGATTACAGTTTGCAAATCGTTGATCAGTGTGAACAACTCTCTAGCGCGAAGATGTATGGTGGACGCCCTAAAAAGCTTATGCTCCGAATCATCTTCTTACCATCGAACATGACAATGGATCTACGCAAATTGCTGTAGGCCGTAGCTCTCTGGAGTCCATGGTTTCTGTAATGACATTTGCAGGACGCATTACTGCCAGTGGTTATGTGGGTATATCATTAGGTGACCATGTGCATTCTATGATGTAGGTGTTTTCAGCGGATGGCACAATTTTCAACATGACAATGCGCCAATTCATACTGCTGAGCTTATGAGGTGCGATTTCGTGAACATTGGAATGAACTGCAATACCTCTCCTAGCCCACACAATTCCCAAACCTCAACATTAGTGAGTACGTGTGAAATGAAATGAAATTTTAGTTTGACGTCCCATGATTATGCTCATTAAGCTAAAGGAGAGGGGTGATTAATGAAAGTAAAGATTATTAAATTAATTTTTTGCTCTTCTACCAGGAATCGGACCCAGAATCAAGTTCACGAGCTACTAGACAAGCGTGGAGGACTTTGAGCACGTGAGGTTAGTTTGAGTATATGATTCCGGAACATATTTTCCTCCTTCCTCGCTGACAGGATTCAGTGCTATATTGTATAAGTAATTTTTTAATTTTCCTCTGAAAAAACACTCATATGCTTCTATTTCACGAATCAGAACTGTTCTGTAGGTTAACGGTGGTCTCTGAGTTAAACATATAATTTACACCTGTTTCCATTATTTTGATAACCATATATATTATTAGAATTCAGCGACATAAAAATAGATTCCGTCTCCTCCCTTATACTTCTACTGAAACCAAAAGGGATAAATTTAATCAATTGTGGTTTCAGTATTGGATCTCCATGGACAAAAATGATCATGGAAAGCAACCTACAGTATTTTGTTTATATCATCTGATCTTTTACCATTTCTGGATTCAATGTTGTATGTCTAACCATCAAAAATAGTAAGAAATAGTGAGAGATTGTTTTTTAAATATAGATTGAATGTCTTTCTTAACAATAGATTCCATCTCCTCCCTTTTACATTTATTGAAAACCGGAGTGGTAATCTATTTGTTTGTATATAGTTTAGGATACTCATAATTTGGTAGTTTACTGGAGACATTCGTAGTTTGAGAATGTGAAACGAAACTAACTGTTTAATTTTTAAAAAATAATTTCAAAGTATAATTAATTAGATATTATCAATAAACTAGAAGTCGTCAAATTCATGTAGCGATGTAGGCGTCCATATACCCAGGTATCTATCTCCTGCGAACCCTGCACTCATTGAGGGGCCGCGGTGGCTCAGTGGTAGAGCGTTCACGTCTGGTGCTTGGGGTTATGGGTTCGATCCTATCCCCCGCCAAGTGAACTTCGTGGTTGAAACACCGTGTGCGAGGGTTTTTTCGGGGTTCTCCCGTTTCCTCCCACTTTCTTTATTCCGCCATTTCATTCATTTCTAATCATCACCGTCCCTTTAGCCTAACGTAAAACTAAAGATTTCATTTCATTTCCTGTATTCATTGAATCTTTTTAACATGTTTGGAAATAAATAAATTAAAGTTAATAAATTAAAAATAAACGGAATCGTACTTGTGGATGTAAACACAATGTTTCATAACTTCAAAAACATTACCTAATTCACAGCAGCAGGTATAGAAGTGTAAAATTAGATATTTGCCACAATAAAACACTACAGATAATGTTACTTATGTAGGTAGCCTACATACATTATAATTCTAAGCTTTTGTAAAAAATTATAAATACTGTGTGGAAAAATATTCTAAACTATTAATAGCCTACTATTGTTTTTGATTTTATTTGAATATAAATGGATAACTTCAAATTGATTAAATAAATTTGTCACATTTGTTGTTCCAGGTATGAGATTTGCTCTGATGCAAGTGAAAGTTGGTCTTGTGCATTTGATATCCAAATATCAGTTTCTGAAAAGTGAAAAAATGCAAGATCCAATTGAATACCATCCTTTTCAATTTGTCATAGACGCCAAAGATGGCATTTGGTTAAAAATAGTACCGAGAAGTTTGTAATGAGACATTGCGCCGAAAGGAGTCCAAAACCAATCAACGTATCTAAGCAACAGGAGTATAGCCAGAAGTTTTGTTTTAAATGACATTGTAGGAATCACTACCTTGTCTTACATATTGTTGGAGCAGTTTTCAGTTGTGTAATGATAGACGATCGGCAGCGATTCTTTTGCATTTTTTGGTTGGTTGGTAGGACTTGCATCCATAATAATATTGAACTTATACAGTGATATTTACATATACAAGTAGACAAAAGAAAATATTTAAATATGTGATTCTAATATGAAGAAGTTTATCCACGCTATAAGATAAGTGCAAGTGTAAAAAAATTTTTAAAAATACACAAAACAAAGATTTAATGTAGTTTTTGTATTTTATTGTTAAAATACTAAATGTTTAAATACAAGATGATAAAACATTACATAACCTACATAAATTCAAACTGAAAATTATATAATAGATGTTGACCTGAAACACTATATTAATTTTCGTAGTCGGCGTTGTAAATTTAGTTGTATAAATAAACATCTGTAAGTACCTGTCCTTATTGGGTACTAATTGAGAACCGGGATAGAAAAAGTAAGCACTCATCGTTACAGGTCTTAATTCAGAATGTGGTTGAGACGAGAGGAAGACGAATGTCTTTAGTGCTATAGTGCGTCCACTAAGAGAACATCTCTGACAGCTCGCAGTGACATTGGCACTACTCGCGTGTCAAGGTTTTCTTCGGTGCAACTGTAGTGGCAATTTAATTAATGGTATAAGACAGAGAGTGATCATGGTTGGTAACACTGGTATCAAAGTAGGGGCTGCAATGTCCCACCGCATGTGGTAAGAAACGTCAGAGACAATCTCTTATTGGCCGTGCTATAGAGTATTTGGATGGTCATATGCCAGAGTAGTCTATCTAACTTTTTCACCAATTTTGAGTTAATGAATGCTTGTTACATAAAAAATGCGCTTTTTCTTATGCCAGAATGAGCCAGTGGCCCTTTTATTTTGAAATTAATGCTGATATTGCCTGGCTCTGGCCTGGCCATTCTGGCATTCTTTTTATTTAACAAGCATTCATTAACTCAAAATTGGTGAAAAAGGTAGATAGACTACTCTGGCATATGACCATCCATATCCTCTGCTGTTATGTAAGCTCACGGAACAAAAAAGTAATGAGTTGCATACAGGCAAGGCGTTCTTAGAAATAACTCGATAAAAAATGTGCATATCTTTGACCTTTCCAATCACTCTCCACAAGCTTAAAATCTAAGAAGAAACCAGTTGAGAATGCTCGAAGAGTATTGCTAGAACGAACTTAACAAGAATTATTATTTTTTTTTCAAAACAATACCAGTTATTGATTCAATAATTCTTGCGTCATTAGTTATTGACTCAATAATTATTGAATCAATAACTCATGACTTTTAATTATTGAATCAATAACTGGTATTAAACAAAGTGTCAAGTTAGCCAAGATGATAAGATGACTTCACTAGGAAGTCGGTCAGAGTGACGGTAAGGATTTATCAGGAGTCAAGCTCGGAGCCCTGAGTAATAAGATATTACGGACTCCGTCTAGATAGTACGACCTTGAGGGATCCAAGAGCAGGCAGAATGTCCAATTGGGTCAGTCGTGCCTAGGCGATTGCGTACTCCCACCAGGTGTACGACATCCAAAAATGACCCCTTGGGCACAAGGTACCGATAGAGCCCAAAACAACAGTTTATAAAGGACTCGGAAAGGTTTTCCCTTGAAACAAATCTAGGTGACCGATAGAAAACCTAACGGGCGCAAAAGTTGCGCCAGACTCCTAAGGTTGAAGGTTGGGCATGTTTGGTTAAAAAAAAATCCTGAGAAGGAACGAAATAGTTATTTCCAACCTGAAATGAAAGTTGATTGGTCTGCGCACGGCACAAAGGCCAAAGTCAAATTGAGAATAGTTCATCTTCGTGCGACTAAAGACGTTGGGAATATCTGGGGAACGATCTCCAGTTGGCCAGTTCCCACCGGTTACTATTTGGTACCAAAATGTTCGCCATCCTCTTAGGTATTGATCAACACCAATATCATCTCTCCATGACATTACGGTTCCCGAGACATGGCTCCTTAAATCTTCCGAAATCGGATTTTTTTTAAACCAATATCTCGGGAACAGTAAGAGTGAAAAATTCCATCACTTCCTCAGATAGTTTTTGATGTCCTATCGAATGTAGAGTTCAAAATTGGAAAAAAAAAAAATCGCAAATAACGACAAACGGACAGACACACAGACATAGAGAATTCAGTAACGAACTTTTTACGTTCGTTGAAAATTAGACTCGTAAAAATCGATCTGAGTACCAAATTTCATGATTCTAGATGCCTCTTTGCTATGTGAAATACTGTCCACACATATTATTTTATATCTAAGTATAGACATGTTTTCACTTTCCACAATGTCATTAAGAGATTTCTCGATTAATATAAATCTTTACGAAATATAGTGTTCTTTCTTTCTTTCTTTCTTTCTTTCTTTCTTTTTTTTAAAGTGTGTCGTTTGGTAACCCTGTAATGATATATCATTAACACAGGGATGCAGATAACCACTCGCCCGGGACGAGTGGTTCATCGGTGCGGGCGAGTATTTAATATCATATCGAAGGTAAGTAAATGATTTCTATTGTGGGATGTGGGTTAATAGCCATTTTCTTGGGCGAGTAAAATTTTGTTGCTTATCTGCATCCCTGCATTAACAGCAAAGAATTCCCGGTGGGAGCTCATGTGGTTCAGATCAAACGTTAAGCTGTAGCAGGCACGTAGCCAAGGGGGGTCCGGGGGTCCGGACTTCCCCCTTTGAGAACAGAAATGAAAAAAAAAATGAGGAAGGATGAAACAAAATTAAATGAGAAAAAGGAGGATAAGCGTTAAAAATAGAAAAAAAAAAACTACAGGAAGCTTTTGGTTACTATTTCTTACGAGGAGATTTGTATTACTTGCAATACACACTGTAACCAATAACCGTGAAAATAAGTGCCTCCTACCGTAAAAAATATACGGTTTACAATTTTTCTAAAATAATGGTAGGAGACCGTTTTCCTGTCAGATGCTTGTGTCGCGCATGCGCATTGGAGAGAAAAAGCACATGTCCGAAGCGAGGAGTTGATGGCGCGTAGGTCCGGATGTGTTGTGCTTTGTTTTGTTTCATTCTTTTGTTTTTTTGTTTGTTTGTTTGTTTAGTGTATGGTTTTCTGGTGTGCTATATACAGTACTAGTGTTGAAGATATCCTGGAAATTCAACATTAAGCAAGGTAATGTATGGGAAACACCATGTTAATATTTGAACTTTGTTCGGTGACAAAAAAACTTTAGTTGGCTATCGTGGCAAGCAGATCGCACCAAAGTGCAACGATTCGAAACCAAGAAGCTGCTGGATGTATAAAGTCTTATGATAATGTAGCCAACCACGAGTGGTTTGTGAAGCTAGAATTAAAATCACAATGTTGAAAAACTTAAAAAAAAAAAAAAAAAAACATTAGGAAAAGTGCTTTGTAGTTTACCGTAACAGCATTACATAAATTGTGTTGTATCAACTGGAATTTTTCATGTTACAGAAACAAAAGTATACTGTCACTCATGTGTGTCCGAAGGAGGGGCAGGGGGTCGCTCCCTTAGCTAGTGAAAACGTATTAAATTTCTTAATACAAATAAAAAATATCAGGGTATATAGTAACCAGGGAGTTGAGTCCCCTAGAAAATTTTCATCGGGCGCCCATGCTGTCATTATTTTTTCTGGATAAATAAATTGTTAGATTTGAAAAATATTTCTGTAAATGTTTTTATCTTTAATTTTGTTCTGAGTCCCTTTAATCTGTTCTGGTGTCTTGCTGATACATTTGAGCGTTTAATAGTCTAAATATGCAAAAGTTCGATACTCTGGAAGTTTGGTGACTTTTTTTTTTTTTCAGCATTGATGCCACTGTTACATAATTATGCAAACACGTATTTATTAATTTGAGATAGCGGATACTGGATACTGTAGGCAGTGTTGTGAGAAGTCATATGGTTTTAATTATGTTTAGTCGTACTTCTGGTCATTCTAAGCTATGTTGTCGAGTGCCTGCTTGGTTATCTGAAACCGTAATAATGCGACTAATCGAATGAATCGCAGATTAGAATATTTGAGGCCTATTAGTCCACTGGTACTCATAGCGAAAATACATGCAGTAAAGCTAGTCTTAACACTGTAACAGAATATCGATTTATGAATATCTTAAAAGGGCAAGGTTGTTTGTTCCAACTACATCTTCAAAGCGTGCGAAAACTCAGCTATAAAATTCAAGATTTTTTTTTATGTAATATCGAATCCTCTTCTGGTGTTTTGTTCAATACATGACAAAATTAGTAATTTTGAAAAGAAAAAGCAATGTATGTTCAAGATGATATCAGAACAAGGGTTCGATATTACAAACTAAGAATTAATTTCAACTTTTATTCTTATGAATATTATGCACGTCGTAGGTGCAACGCTTCTTTCGTTCACTTTTGTTTTCTTTAGTTAAGTAGTCTTTAACAGCAGTGGACCAGTGTGCACTCTAGTTGCATCCATCTAGCAAAAATTATTGCTAGCCAGTATGTGTACTGATACAGTTTCCAGCAATTCGATGAAAATTGGGTCAATATATATTGACCAGCAAGAATTCTTACTGGATCTAGCAAGATGGCACAGGTGTATTATTACCGTAAATCTTGTACGGTAATAACACACCTGTGCTTTTTTTTTAAAAAAACGACCCCTAAATATTACGGTAAATTACCGTAAAATATACGGTACCAAATTTGTTTCTAAATACGGTCAATATTATTTTGCTTCTAAATATACAGTCTGCCGTTTTTATGAAAAAACGGTGGTCCGTAAAATTTAGGGTAATCGGATGGCAGCGAGAGTTGACGGTAATCGGTCAGTAAATTTAAGGCGAAATTTTTTACAATGCATGGTGGCGAAGTGAGCGAGATATCCTGGAAGAATCAGGGAATTTAAAAGTTACGGAATTCTCAGAATTTCTGCTACTACTCAGGGAGATTTCAAGCTTCGGAAAGCATATTGCAGTTGTGTAAGAGCTGGACATTTTTTATCATAATTTTTCGTTATCGCACAATTGCAGTATCAAACATGTTATTTCAAAAACAATTTTCTACTGCTCCTTCAACCTGTCATTTGGAACAGACAGTAGTTGACGGAATAATAAAAACGAAAATTTATGTGGAAAGAAAGTTCTGGTTCAACAGAGAAAGGAACGCAGATGTTGTAAAATATTTTACAAGACATTATTGAGTATGTACTTTTTATAATAGTGAATGGGGTTAATTTGGATAAGGGTGTAACTAGCAATTCTTCAATTTTTCAGGAGAGCAGAAAAACAAACGCCCTTATCCAATTAATCAACGTATTCACACAATATTTTTGGAGGCAGGCGTTCGCTACGGAGCAGACATTACCTTAACACCACCTAGACACATGCGGACATGCTCAAACTTGCAGAAAATATGTATAACGGGAAATAGGTCGATACGCCCTTGTCCAAATTATCCCTTCTTATAATAGTTGAGATCATAATGAAAGGAAAATTGTTGTTATATTTGAATAAACAGAGGAAGGACTTAAATATTGTAAAACCACTTAAATATTGTAAAACCTTTTTTAATACGTTTTTTATTATTATTTTACTCGAGATTTCTTTATAGTTTGTTATTAAAATACTTACCAGTATATCGTCATTTTATTGTCCTAACAAACCAATATATGTCGATAGTAAAGTAGTTTAGATTGATCGAGCTCCTGAGCCTTTAGAATTTCGTGTCACCCCCCCCCCCCCGTTACGAAAACCTCGCTAAACGAACTAATATATGTTCCAGTAAAATAGTTTAGAATGGTCGAGCCCCTGGTGGTATGATGATCACAGTATTTCATGTCACGCCCAAGGATGTTATAAAATAGAGGATCTGCCCGTACGTATCTTCATTATATGAACTCAGTGAAGCCGAAAAACAATCGAGCATCGTCTGAGCTGGCACGTCTGATTGGCTACTCTCGTTTCCGCCATGATTGTTGGCTCGAAACATTGCGATCTTAGTGGCGCAGAGTGGGAAGAGTAGACGTGGCAAAGCTGGGACGTATGGCTTCACGATTTTGTTGTATGGGCAGATGCTCTATTTTATAACATCCTTGGTCACTCCCCCCCTTCACGAAATCCTTGTTACGTGCCTGGCTGTAGGTCCATGTTTCACATAGTCTCGCTGCTGGAATGGATTCTAAGGCCAAAATCAAATCAAATACAATATACTGATAAATCTTAAAGTTTCACATATATAATTCAAAATCTGATTTTAATGAGCTTTTAGTGAACGTTGAGGAAAAGTAGAGCGTTTGGTGTACCGTAGTGAATTGTGTATGCAAAGAACATATTTCTCTCACTGAACTGCTTTTATTGATGTAGATGACTTTCCTCTTGTTAACCTGGTAGTTGATCGTCCTCCTATAACGATGATTAAGACTCAATGCAAAGTTTACTGCAATTACTACTTTTCCAGTAGATATTAGATATTGGACAAATGGTAGTTGAGAATGTTACTTCTCATAGGAAAGGTTAAAGTGTTTGCCTGATAGCAACGAGTGATTGTCCTAGAGACCGAATGACGGAGAATAGAAAAAAAATTCAGTTTAAATATCACGGGAAGAGAGTACTGAAAACGTGGTAAAGTATTACTTCTGGTGTCTCCAATTCAAAATCTCGAAGTGTGCAAAAAATTGTCAGTTTGAGAGAAATACGTTCACCAAGGCAATTATTACAGTTTGTTACAAGATAATACATAACAAGTATTACATGTCGTAGACGTTATGTAGTAGACAAAACACCATAATTCACATTTTTAAATACAAAGCAATTCTTTTCTTGTTTGTATGGGGGGCATTGCCCCCCAACTTTCTGGCAAAAAATAAAAATGCCACATATAATATGGCCACCTACCATGATTTTCGAGACCAACCAAAAGGTTCGCTCCCACCCTCACTGCCCTCCCAGCAGACAATTCCTAGCTCCGCCTATGAATCAAAATTATAAATATTAATTTCCATCTTTAACTTTTTAAGATAGTGTTCCCACAATATATATTTTTTTCCTTTCCAAGGATTTCTAGTTAAAGATGCAGTCTCTTGATTAATTTCCATCTCTTATTAATTTCGAAGTTAATCATATCATTAAATTTTAACGTTATTTTTTTCTTTTTAATTTTCCTGGCGCCTTATCCTTACGGAGTTTCTGTAATTTAGAATAAGGTCTATACTTTTGACAAACAAACGAAGCTGAGATGAGAAAATTGATAATCATCCATTTCACATTGTTTAAATTGAGTCGAATTAATTAAAGGATTTATCAATAAATTCACGTAACAAGATTTAATTGTGACGTTTATTTATAATCCCGGTATTAAAACTTCCAAATATAAGAATTAAATACATAAGAGACCATGTGATTTGTCTCTGATAGTGTTTTACAAATGTTGTTATAATAATTATGAGAGCTTTCATATTTTCCTGAAAATTTCTTCAATTTTCAGGAAAAAGTAGCTGAATTTCAGTAGAACTATATGGAAACCTTTATTTAAGTTCCCTCACTTGAAACTTCGTCCCTGACTTCTCACAAGGAAGGGTCACGCAGTGGCTCCGCTGAGATCCGAACGAGACAATTGTGTTTGCATTTGATATGTTATAACTAGATGGATCCCAAAGTTATACGTGCCACCGAGCGGAATATCGTGAGTTACAACATATTTTGTAATGTAAGAACTACAAAGTTGGCAGAATATTTTCAACCGAATCATTTGTTCGGTAAATGGAAAACTCGGATAATATGTATCCCATCATTTTCAAGGACACACATTTTCGGATAAAAAAGTTTGCCCAGGGTCCTCGCAGGGTCCCAGCGGGGTCCAACTCAAAATTTTCAAATGGCAAGAGGGGTTAAGTAGCACATCGTTGGAAAGCTGTTGTAAAATAAAAGAAAATGCAACAAGTCTCGAATCTCTACGACAACCCTGTGCAAAATGCGGAGGGTCAAAATGAAAACAAAAACTTAATTGAAAGGTCCATGGTCACCCCTATAAATCGGAAACGGTGAGACAAATTTGAAAATAGGAAAGGAAGTGTGGCGTTATTTTCAAAGTACAACAATTTAAGTTAAAACGTCTTGTCCCAGGGTCCCCTCATGGTCCCAGGTGGGGTCCAACTAAAAAGTATCAAATGGCAAGAGGAGTTAAGTTGCTCATCGTTTGCAAGATCTTGTTAAATAAAAGTAGATGGAGCAAGTCTCTACTCTCTACGACAACCCTGTCCAAAATTGCGGCGGGTCAAAATGTAATCAAAAGCTTAATTGAAAAACTATGGCCACCTCGACTCCAAGATGGCCGCTTAAAACTTATGTCATTCATAACAGTACAAATGTAAATCTCTATTTTTCTCTATTATGTATTTAGAAACAATAGGAAGACTAAAGAACAATTGAATTTCGATTCACTTCAACTATTATTTCATTCGGTAGCAACACATATATGTTTTGTTCTTAATGCACTTTCGTCGCGGTTCCGTCGACATCATTTACTTGAATATAACGAATATGAGATGAACACACAACTCTAACTTCCTCTAATTTTGTCATACGTAGTTCATGCATAAAGGACTTGCTGCACCAGTAAGTTGGTCGCTCTATTGTAATGTATTCGTGGCGGTTACATTTGTATGTCATTCGTTGGTTTGATCGCAATACTCCAAGCAATACCAAATATACAAAAAAAAAAAAAAAAAAGCAAGATTGGCGAGTAGTACCAAACCGTGTGTAAGTCATTTCAGTACTTCGAGCTGCGTCAAACTTTGTTGGTTTAGTCACAGTATTCCAAGAAATAACAGTTACATACAAACTCATTTTTCACGCTGGCAGTGGTATTGGATTACAGATTATACTCTTTGATATTTTGTGGATATTTACTATTAACCATAAACGTAAATACCACATTTCGCTTCTTCAACACCAGTGATTTGAGCTGGACATGCGTTCGATACATACTACGGCATTTTGAACTCAAGACGTTTCGTTTTCGAACATTTCGCATCTTTTCGTCACTCACTGATAAAATTCATGCCAAATTTGGTTTTCCTAGCTTCAGCAGTTTGGTATGTCTATCCTTTCGATATAGGTTTTAAGCCGTCATCTTGGATTCAAGGTGGCCATAGATTTTCAGTTAAGCTTTTGTTTATATTTTGCCCCGCCGCAATTTTGAACAGGGTTGTCGTAGAAAGTCGAGACGTGCTCCATTTTCTTTCACTTAACAAGAACTTTCAAACGATGTGCTACCTCTCTTGCCATTTGAAACCTTTTAGTTGGACCCCACCTGGGACCATGTGGGGACGCTGAAACAAGACATTTTCACTTAAATCGTTGTACTTTGAAAATAATGCCACGCTTTCTTTCCTGTTTTCACATTTGTCTTACCGTTTCTGATTTATAGGCGTCACCATGGACTTTTCAATTAAGTTTTTGTTTACACTTTGACCCGTCGCCATTTTGCACAGGGTTGTTGTAGAGATTCGAGACTTGTTGCATTTTCTTTCATTTTACAACAGCTTTCAAATGATGTGCCACTTAACCCCCTTTGCCATTTGAAAATTTTGAGTTGGACCCCGTCTGAGACCCTGCAGGGGATCCTGGGGCAATTTTTTTTTTTTTTTTTTTTTACCACAAAAAGTTTGTCGTTGAAAATGGTGGGAAATGTGTTGGCAGAGTTTTCCACTTGCTCAACCATTTCCGAACAAATGACTCGGTTCAAACTATTCTGCAGGGTAATTTTTTGTAGTTCTTACATTACAAAATATGTTGTAACTCACGATATTCCGTCCGGTGGCACGTATAACTTTGGGATCAATCTAGTTATAACATATCAAATGCAAACACAATTGTCTCGTTCCGATGTCAGCGGAGCCACTGCGAGACCCTTCCTTGTCAGTAGTGAGCCACGTTGCTGGTAGCTTAAGTCCTGGAAAATTTAGCAAATTTGAATGAAAAATTGGTATTATTCATGCTTTGTGCAATTACAATTACGCCTTAACCTCTACAGCACGACTAAATAAGTAAAATTCGGCAAATTATCGCAAGATAACATAGGTGTCTCCAAATAAAGATAGATATCCATACATTGCTGGTTAACACATAACATAGCCTAGCTAACGGCAGAAGGCATGAAATATAATATTTATGAATAATGCCAACACTTCTAAACCTATGTAAGTTGTAATCTTTCTTGCCACAGTAAGCACGTTTGTTCCTCAACTGCAATTACTTGAATGAGATGAGGACATTATCTTACCTGGAAGCAAGTGTTTCTTTCAGAAACTATGTTCCGGGGAACACACTTCGTATTCCGGGGCCCACTGCTGGTACTAGTCTATTTATTATTATATTATAGACGTACTATTTTGATCTCCTATATCCACGGGTAATATATAACTCTGCTGAAGATCTCTGTCAAAGTTAAGAATATAGTTTACTGAACATCTTTTTTGTTAGAATAAATTAAATAAACACAAATTTATTTTATCAATGCATGTGTTGTCTGTGGTAATGTCGGCTTTTGAAAATATTCATCAGAATATTTGCCTTTCATCAGAAGAATAGCAATCAAAGTGTTTCTTTATGTAGCAAGCAAAGTGTTTATCCATTTCATTTTAAAATATGAAACTTGCTAGGTGTCTTGTTTGCTTGTAATAAACAAAAGAGCTCAAAAAATTTAGAAATTGAAAAGTTATTTTCCAATAATTACATGAAGCGTGTACTTTATTTTATTTTCTTAAATTAGCTCCATATTAAGTCACAAACAAATCATATAACTACTGTAGTTACGTTATTAGTTTAATCTTAGCTGTCTAAGATCAGAATTCTAACAGTTCAAGTAGTAAATATTGATTGGATTCAAACGAGATAGAATATAAGCAATACTGATCGAAATACCCTTCCTTTACTATGTTGGATTATCACTTACTGTCATATTCATCAGTCCTAGTATTTCTAAAATATTTATTTCAATTTTTTTTTTTAATATTGCATTACTCAGAGTAGATGGAAAACGACTGGAAGTTTTCGAAATGTGAGTGGTGTCGAGAAGAATGGAGAAAATCATCTGGGGTAGAGCGGAAACAAGTGTGAAGGTGTTGGAAATGGTGAAGGAGAAAATAACAATTTTATTATCAAAACAGAAAAATAATACGTCAAGACGAAGAATTTAGCAGAAGACCCTGGGGCGTGGCGGCGGCACGTAACCTGCTAATATTATCAGAATGCATATGATTTATTATTATTATTATTATTATTATTATTATTATTATTATTATTATTGTTGTTGTTGTTATTGTTATTATTATTATTATTATTATTATTATTATTATTATTATTATTATTATTATTATTATTATTATTATTTAGACTGAATATAGGACCAACCTATTTTTATTTCAAAGTGTAAAAGGCATCAAAGGGGTTTACACAAACACGAGAATATATATACTTTTAAGTTATTAATATTTTCCATTTTTCTCAGAGTTAAATAGGAACGATACTGATAAATTTTGGTGCTCCTTACACGGTCTTTCCAAAAATAAATTACAAGTTATGTTACTGTTTAGCACTCTTTGAACTGATCAAGAACTGTAATAGGACTAATTATTATTTATTTTAAATAAATATTCATGTTTAATATCATTATGCCAGGATCGTAATACTGCAAATTATGGATGCGTCAAAAAAAATCTCCAGGATCGATGTTAACAGACCAAAACTATATCCACGAATTAATTAAATGTCGACTGAAAAAAAATCAGTTTAAAAGCTTTTGTCATCGCGAATTCTGTCGAAGAATTTGAAGTTTTAAATATATAAAACGATAATCATGTCTGTTGTGATGTATGGTTGCGAAAAATGGTCTCCCACTCTGATGGAAGAACATAGACTGCAAGTATTGGAGAATAAAATCCGGAGATGAATATTTGGATCCAAGAGGAAAGGAAATGGGGAATGGAGGAAACTTCATAACGAGGATCAGCATAATTAATATCATTTACCAAACATTGTTAGGGTCATCAAGTCTAGGAGGCAGGTCATGTAGCCAAAATGGAATAGGAAGTTGGTGATTTCAAAGTTTTGATTGGAAATCCAAGCGGAAAACGACCATTAGGAAGTCCTAGGCACAGATGGGAGGATAATATTAAGATGGATCTCGCAGAAAACAAATATAAACTGGATCCAGTTGTCAAGACAGCTGGATCCACAGCAGGAGTCAATAGACAGCTTTTGTGAACGCGGCATTAAACGTCTGGGTTCCATTGGCCACAGAGTTAGGTTATATCATTATGAGGTTTTAAAATAATTTCCTATTTCAAATATTTATTCGGTCGTCTCTGCAACAAAAATATTGTTATGAGTTGCAACTTGGGATCTCTCTGGCAAACATATTAAGTATTCTTCAACATATTTATGGTTATCTTGTACTTTCCATTCTTTATTAAAGATTTGCTCATCCATCTTTAACCCTACTTACGACTGTCAATGTTCGAATACACTCACTCGAATCAAGGAGCAGCCAACTTACCAACATATAAATGGCTCATTAAATGTAATTAACCACATTCTTTATTTCCACTTTCCTTCCTCTCTCTTTCAACTCAGTATCTAAAGTAGGTTAAACAATCATAACTCTTCAATAGAACAGTCGCAAAAAGAAAGTAATTTTCGTACTTGATGATGTGTATTTAAAAAGTTAGTAAATACATATAATCTTACCTAATATTGCAGTTCCTTTTTAAAAAAATCAAGAAACATGGGAAGATCTGGGTAATAGATAAATATCTATTGTATCTTACCCCACATCCGACATCTTTGTTTACAACAAGCTTTCAGATATCTGGAGATACTTGTACTAGCAATTTTCAGAACAGAGGTCAGATAAATATCTGTTAACCTGGATCTCTTTGTTCCTTTTCATAAGCAGGAAAAGTTGTTCTAACTGATACGTATTACCAAACATAAAAATCACCGAAAAAAGATGAAAATTTGCAGGTTTCTGTGGACCACGTACACAAGTATTTGTAAAATTAGGAAATACTCACATCAGTGATTTTTTTTAGTATTGAGCTGCACAGAATTTCTGTTAATTCTATCCGTAAAATGGCTGGCAGTATTTGTAGTCGGTAAGTTCTATAAATAAGTATATATATATTGTTATTTTCTGAGGGGTAAACTGAGGGTCGCGAGTTTGACATGCCCTCCCTATAACTTGACAATAAAACTTCTTGGGAATTAGATTTAGTTTGCGTAAGCAAATAAAAATAATAAAATAAGCAATGGCCAGCAGCATACGTTCACTGATTTGAAACAGAAGTTGCGTAGTGACGCAGGTTTGCCTAAGGACTGTGGTTCGATCAGGAGTATTGTATAGCTGAACATCACTTCGCCTCGCAGCGATTGCCACACGAAATTCTCGATTCACAGCATGGCGCTTCAAGTCCCCCAGAGAGCCGATGTTCCTGATAGTGAGGAAGTCCTGATCTTACATAAGAACACGGGTAGCTGCCGGAGTATTTAGCAAGAGGCGACAACTTGCATGAAATTCTGAAACTGGGCTTTGCAGTAACTAAACCAGATCGCACAAGTTTCATCATTCATGAGATCAAGGGGATCAACATCAAAAAGTACTTGCTTCCAGTGGCTTGCAAGTACAAGACGTAATCTCGATTGAGTTTATTCCTGCCCAAGAGGACTTACCGGTGAGTTGGTCGTCTATGTGAGCTAAGATTCAGTGACTCCAATCCATTGTGTCTAAGTGAGAGAAGTAGATGAGCTAACCTTGGGGCACAAGGAAGCGATATTCGACAAAAAGCAGCGTTCGTAGGATCTGGGAAACACTGATCTTTTGCACTTGTTTCGATCCGTGGCATCCAAATGTGGGTGATGAATGACCAGATCTCCTTTGCTGTACTGTGAGAAATCACTCACATGACATTAAGTGATTTAGGAATGGGCTGAGAAGGTTGCTCATCGCCAGAGCCATGGTAACCTTCTGTCTCGGGCTTTTGTTCACTCACAATCATTCTCTTCGCCTCGCCACGCAATACGAGATCACCACTGTCGTCTGGCTTATCTCCATGGGATCATGTGACAGCAGGTTTTCTATAAAATGAACCAAGAAAGTTCTGTCACTTTTTCACTCATCATCTTCGAATATCGATATGTCACCTAAAACGTGCCTGGAAGATAAAAAATAGTCCCCATCAGCATCGATGACTTTCTGCCAACATTCTGGAAGATTATGAAAGCTTTAAGTTTTACGTCCCACGGTTATGCCGGTTAGGCTAAAGGAGACGGTGATGATGAGAGATGAGTGAATGGTGGAATGAAGAAAGTAGGAGGAAACGGGAGAACCCCGAGAAAACCCACGAGCACGGTGTTTGTCCACCACAAAGTTCACTTGGCGGGGGCTGGGATCGAACCCGGGTCCCCAAGCACCAGAGGTGAACGCTCTACCACTGAGCCACCGCGCCCCCTGGAAGATTATGGATCCCATCGCAGTAGAACTTGGTGGGCCGTGAAGCGAAGAAGGTATCAAGTGCATTTTACACCTCTACTAGGGATTTGAACTGGCATCCTCTAAGGTGATTGTCCAAGGAATGGAACAGGTGATAATCGAACGATGCAATATCCGGGAGTATGGCGCATGCCATAGTGTTTTTCATTCAAAGCGCAGAATGATGTTCCAGTCGTCCTAGCCACCTGGCGCTTAGTGTTGTCCTGTAACAGGAGGACCCATTTGTGATTCAGAAATGCTGGCTCCAGAGTTTTGAGGTTTTCTTGAACACGGCTCAACTGCTACACATAACAGTTGCATTGATGCTCTGACCAGCTGGTAGCAATTCCCGATGCACGATGCCGCGAGCAGTCCACCACACAGACAGAAGGACCTCCTTCTGGAGCAATGCTGGTTTCGGCTGTTAAGGAACGTGTTCATGGGATGCTAATCAATGATGACGGTGTTGTGCCGCTTCGTAAAGAAGTCAGTTCTCATCTCATGTCAACACCCTGTACAGAAATGGCTCCTTCCTCAGATGGGACAGCAAAGAAATACAGATGTCTTCTCGCGTTACCATCTGGTCCGCAGTCAAATCATGTGGGACTCATTGGCCTACTTGTAGTGCTTCCCAAGTCGATGGAAGTGCTGCCAAATGGTTTGTGCATTCCCACTGAATTGTAGCCCCAGCTCCTCACATATCTGGAAACTGTTCGCCTCAATTACTGCCTGTAGATCTTGATTTTGTGCATGTGTTGGCCGTTCGGCACTTGGTGCGTCTTCGAGTGTTTCGTCACCGTCCTTAAACTTGTTAAACCACTGCTGCACTGTCCGCGTAGTCACGACACCGTCATCAAAGACCTGGCATATCTTCTGCCCGGCTACAGCTGTTTGACCCCAGTTTGAAGTCATACACATACACGCCCTTATCACGCTTTGTGGAGATTCCATGTTCACTCTGTCCTTACGTACGTTTACGGTGTAACTGAACTGCCACAACCAGGTAGTATGTTGGAAATACCCACACGAACAACGGACCTTCGCCTTATCTCCATTCACACTTAACTCACGGGGTGAGGGACAATTGAACACAGACCTCCACAAAAAGCAACAGAACTTTCTTGATTACTTCTATATAAACATACTCTGGAACTTGGTCCGTTAGCAATGTTTCTGGGTTAAGTTGTCATTCGCGAGCCTGGTAAATGTTGATACAGTTTCTGCAAAGGTATACTTAAGTGGGTGGATTTTAAGAATCTACGCGTTGGAGTTGAATTTTGCAGCCACCAATCATAGTGACTACATTTGCCTTTCCGCGGCAATAATTGAGGAAGGTTGGTGTGTGAAGATGCGGCTGGTACGGATCGTATCACACACTGTCTTTCTTCTTCGTATCACACCCGACACATTTAGCTTGAACCATTCTTATTAACTCTGTAAAGGTAATACAATAGACACACAAAAAGGATCTGTTTAAAAAAACAAAGAACTCGCTAAATTAAATAGAAATAATTGTTTGGACAATGCTGGAAAAAGCGTCTACAAGAAATTATTGGGAACGATGCACACTCGATTGCTTACACCAGCAAAGTGAGCACTCGAAGGAAAAAAGTGTAATGTGATTTTGCATTTAAGGTAATTAATTTTTTTGGAGGGACCCTATACTTTCCGAACACACTGCGTACTGTAAATTTTTAATACATAATTTTCGGTCCCTGTAGTAAATTCAGTTGTTCTTTATTCAAATCAAAATTATTCTGGGAGCTTCAGAATAATCTAATTGAAATTATATTTCGGGGAATAATATCTTTATTTCTACATTATTTAATTATAAACCCTGTATATGGACATTTCAAATGGATGAGTATTGAAATTATACACTTCAACACTATACAAGAACATAGACTCGCAATTGGACTGAAATTCTTGAAATTATCCACCAATCTAATATTTGGCAGAATAATTTAGACCCCCTTCGTCCCTCTGAGATGGCCATACACTCCCAAAAACCGGTTTCATCCAGTTTTTACTATTTTCTATTCGCTTTATATTTTCCGCCGCCAAAACTCTTTGTTCTGATTGGAACTATTTCCGAAGCTCTGATTTTAAGGCGCGTTTCTTGTCATTCTCTACCTGGAAAAGCATTAAGCAACACCATGTTAGTTTGCTCTAAGAGTATTTTGGTTTTCTTCAGTAGTAAGCACCAGAAATCAGGTAACAATGTATGAATTAGTTAAATAGACTCATTGGAAGCAGAAAGACGTGTTGAACAGTAAAATTCTGCTGTGAAAATAGTCAACAAATAGTGAGATGTGGACTTCAGCCCAAGGGACGCCATGTTTGTAAACGTTAATAGTGATGGACAGGATTCATCGTAGTTTGTGATCTTTTCAAAAACAGTTTGAAGATTAGTGTTTCCCTTGATAACTCCCGTTATCCTCAAAAACTTCCTGTTAGGTTACGATAGGCCTGTCTTAATATAGCTTTGTCTGTATATGTAGTAAATGTGATTTCTTAGTTTCATTAACATGGCGGTAGGTGTAGATTTTTTCTTGGTTGAATTTATTACTATAATGTCAGTGTAAGCTAGAACAGGGACTCTCCCTTATTCCTGAGTTGATCACAGCATCCAACGCATTATGGGCTAAATAAAGAATCAAAAAGGGCTCTTTCTCTTCAGGAAAGGGACCCTTAGTATTAGTAGTTTCAATATATCCTTTCTGGGGTATTGAAAGTAATTCTGCAGTTAGAAAGTCATGATTTAATTAATAGGAGGGCCATTGGGCTCTGATTAATTCGTTTCATTTTCATAGTGCATAGAGCCGGTTTAGGATGCTGAAATTCAGTAATTAATTTGATTTACGTATAGTTGAGCTGTGTTATAAGATGATTTAACATGTGTAGTGATATGTATTAATATTTGTCTTCTTATCTCATGTGGGATGTAACATGTATGTGTATGTAATTTAGTACGTTGACCGTAGAAGTGATGTGTGAGTGAAAGTATGATTCATTTTTTTACGGACAGTGTATTGTTTAATTAGTCATCTTTTGTGCTCAGTTCAAATGAATAAATTCGCTACGCAAATTCATAGTAATCCTGTACCGTAATTATAGAGTAGATTGCTTATATTTAACGATGACAGAGTACAAAGAATATTTAATTAGAAAGTTAGTTTTCGTACTATTAATGCCATCTCGTGTGGGGTTGAGAACTATTCACCGCTAGTTTTTTGTTACTCCAAAACTTAATTATTTAGTCGATACGAAAATTATCCTTCTTTTGCGAGTATTGATGAAAAAATATTAGTTCTGGCTCACATGAATATATATTTAGACAAATTACATTATAAATGATTGTTCCTGAAAAGCACAGTCATTTATATAGTCCAGTAATCGAATTATTAATAATAGTAAACTTTGCTTTTACCCTTAACCTTAAGTTTGTCTATATGGCTTTATCTTGTTATCAGGCTGCAGTTTCAACTGCTCTCTCTCCGTTGTTTTCTGTGAACGATCACATTGTTGACTTTTCCGAAATATAATTGCATTTAGTTAATGGTATTAAATTTTCGTTGCATACAAAATAATTCGAAGCCGTAAAGTGAAATATACTGTGGTTTGTTTTGAAAGAACATAATATCCGTTCATACAAAACCACGCGTATTGATTAATGTACTATAGTAATTTGTTGATTTTAATATATAATAAGACTGCTTTGAGCAGTCTTGGGCGTAATTGTAGAGTATAGGGTGTCTGAAAATAAATCGACGTTGTAGAAAAATGAATAAATATATAAGTGAGAAATGATAATATTAATGATGTATGTATATTGTAGTGAGAGTAAATAAATAATAGGACACCCATGCGTATATGTGCCCAGTTGCAAATTTTAAAAGGTATTGATTGTATTTATATAATAATAAATACATTAGTACATTAATCATTACGTTAGAATATTGTGTGAGAGTGTGTTGTGGAAAAAGGATGGACTGTATTTTCACTTTGTGGCTTGACATTCAATAGTAATCGGACACACTAACTGATCATCAGGCCTGACAATACGAATAGTGATCATATAGCGAATTATTCCGGATATTTTCCAGTTAGTCACAGAACAGAATTGCTGTTTGCAGAATTGGTACACTTCAAATATACGCGTTCAGCTTACGTTTGCGATACTACTCTGCAACTTTGAATTTTTTTCCCACGTCACCTGATTAAGCTAGGTTCATTACTGTTCGCAGATGTGACGAGATGGATAGGGTTGAATAATATAGAAAATTTATTACAATAGAATCTCGTTATACCGTACCAGGGCTTCCAAAATGCCCAATGTCCACGAATTTTCATTTCTTCTACTTCTAGTAGATATAGTGTTTTGAAATTAGTTGACGCCTCAAGGTTAGCGCCCTTGCGAACTGGTAGCGACTAGTAAGATTTGGAAGACAACTTACTAGTATAAAATTTATTTTATTTCTTTAAATTTTGGCAAATCCCTGTTAGGAATTTGTCTATTTTATTGATTTTTATTTTAGTTTTTCATACTTTACTCGTAACTCTTCTCAGTTTCTGAGGGGTCGGATAATTTTTTTGAAATTCTAAATTAAGAGACCACACTGACCTTCCGGTAGGGACGGGGTCTCAAAGGTCTCGGCTGGACACGGCACGAAGTGAGATTTCCATAAAGCCACTGTATTTGTGGAAATTTCGCTCAGGACACAGACTAGCTTGTGGACTTGGATATATTTATCTTAGGTCACGTGTTCAGAAGGCCACCTATTTCGGCACATATGAAAGTATATTTGGCTGTGGATTGTTGTATGTCGAAATTCGACCACTTATCTTTGTGGTTTTAGTGCCCTAGCTTATTCCTTTGGCGCGCCGCTTTTTCTTTTCTCTTCTCTACCTATCCCTCTATTCTCTTCTTCAAGAATTTTAAAAATTTTTCAACTTTCCCCCCATGTTTTGAACTTGACATATATCAACCATTTAACATATATCATTTGAATCTGAATCACCAACTGAGATGTCGCGAGTCGTGGAGGTATTAGTTGATGTGAAATATTAAGGAAACGTTTTTCAATCATATTTCGACCCACTGCAATAGCGAGTGATGCTTCTGTACACGATTAAATTTTACTTTCGTTTCTTTATCATTATCCGTTCAGCATTCTCCGTTGGATTATCAGTTATTTCTACTTTTGTTTCCATTGGTTACCATAAATGTAAATGTTGTTTAGTAGTTTGGGCCCAAAAGTAGTATTAACAATTTTAGAGTGATATATTTATACATATTCTGTGTTTGCGTGCCTGCCTTGCGAATTAAATGTCTACTACTTTAAATAAAATGCTTGAGAATGTGAATTTTATCATTATGTGCAGTCAGTTAGTTAAATTTGTGATATATTCGGATTCTCTTATGTGAAATGTTGCAACCAAAAATTTTAATTTGTCGGGGTTATTAATTTGAAAGTTTAAATGATTATTAAGTATATATATATCGAGATAAAAATACGTGTGGAATATAAATATAATATTAAAGTAAAATATATAATGGTGAATTGAGTAAATAAATATATGTAAAGGGTCTTGGTACCTTACCCCGAATGGTCTTGGTTGCCATTTTTCCGAAATATCCAGCGAATATAAAATGTGAATTTTAGAAAATACCGCCACATGTTAGATATTCTTTTCAACCTTTGTAATATTATTAAGTAACATATGTTATAGTTAACATCATCTGTATTATACTAACTGCCTGTAGCATGCGATTAAGGCATGTCATTGCAACTCTAATATATTATTAAATCTACCCCCAAGTTAGTAAAATGAAATCCTTCTGTAAAATTACATTTTGATTCCATCTCTCCAATACAAATCCTCAAACTTGACCAGTGTTTCCACCTCAGTAATCGTGATCTCAATACAAACGAAAAATTCTTCTGAACCTGGGAAATTCTCATTTCTTTATACGTTGTGTGAACCCAGCGACAAATGTGTGCACCTGGTGATATCAGGTGACAGTGATTTAACGATAGTTAGTGAACGGAATAAGAAATGGCATGACTGAACAAGTAACATAGTCACTGTGATATTAGTGACGAAACTTCGTTCTCTTAATTCCAGAAATGGGAGAAATGTATCAATAAACACTTCCACTGACAGAATATGTGTCGGTTACAATTAGTAAACATAAGCTCATGTGTGTATATGAAAACAAAATGAAGTTAAATGCATGGACACTAGAAAGGGAGCTTCGATAATATGTGTGATATTATAGCTTGTCTAAAAGTACGAGAGAGGACCCGTAAAATTAATTAAAATTTTTTATATATGAGATAAAGACTCATTCTAACTCTCATCTTAAGTTTTTTCCACTTATAATATTGATGTAAATATATTCACGGACTTATATCATATATATCATACTTCGTATTTCCCAAAAGTTAAATAAATAAATATATTTTTCTTTTTTTTATCTGTATGTAAATATATATATATATATATATATATATATATATATATATATATATATATATATATATATATATATGTATATATATACAATTACATTGCTGATATTCAATTTTGTATGTGGATTGATACACTTATATGTAGGCTATGTTTATTGCATGTTTATAATATTCTGTGTTTAATTTCTTGTAGATGTAATCAATGTACGCTAATTGTAGTTAGATGGTTTCTTTAAACTACTTTCACCCATGTCGATACGCTGTCCTGTATGTATGTGAGTGTGTGTGAATGAATGACAAATTGAGTTTTTAAGTGGTAGCATTTAATATTGATTTACTGTGATAGTGTTTATATGTGTTAGTGTATGACGGAGGTCATGAAAGATAACTAATTCTAAAGTAGTCTAAATCGGCTCTGGGAGAAAAGCCAAAATAACAGGATGTGCCTGAATAACGACCATTTCTAGAGGTTTGGGGCCCGGCCCGCATAACCTTTTCAACCCCACCACAAGTTTCCAACAGCTCTGATTAATAGGCGAACAGGAGGGATTTGAGTCAAAACAAATCGAGCCTTGGGGCTCAGGCCGAATTTCTGACATCACCGATGTGCTCAGAAAACCAGAACCTTTCCAACGCAACCACGAGTGTCCAACAATACTATTTTAATTAGGCGAATAGAAGGGACTAGACCCCCCACAAAAAAAAAAAAAATTCGGGACCACATTTCTGGGGCCTTGGGGCTTAGGCCTGCTTTCTGACACATGTACTGTGCTCAGGAGACCCAGGCCTTTTCAACGGCACCAACCGTGTAGAGCAACTCCATGTTTAAGAGGTGAATAGAAGGAACCCGAGTCCAAAACTTCAGGACCTCATTTGTGGGCCCCGAGCTGTTTTGTGAGATCATCGCTCTGATCGCTGAACCTTTCCAGCGCGATGACCTGCATTTAACAACTCTGTGTTTAATAGGCGAATAGAAGGAACACGTGCCGCAAACTTCGGGACCTTATTTCTGGAGTCCCACGACCGCGACCCGATTTCTGACAACCACTTTGCTTAGGAGACTTGACCTTTCCAACACCACCACCCGCATCCACCAACTCCATATCTAAACCTGTTTCCTTACCGTAAGGAAAATCTGGTCCATGCTCTTTAGAAGTCTATAATATCAATAAGAAGAAGAAAAATGAAAAGACCACGTTATTCTTCATTTAAATATTGTATGGCTATTACTAGATCTGTTAATGCTAATCAGATATTCTGAGTTTCTTAGTAATTTAATTATTATTACAGTTTAAAAATTTCACCTCAGCACAGTAAACACAAAAAATATTGCTACCTTCGGTCATGAGAGTGATACATATATACACATGCCCTTCCTTCATCTTGGACCTTGATTGCAGAGAATAATAAGTAAATTGTCATTTGGTTGTAAAGAGGCTCATGGGCCTGGGTAAATCTAACACAGGAAGTCACGCCAAAAGTAGATAGAGAATTCTCTCTCAAGTTGCCATATGCAAATGGAACTTTTATAAAATATAGCAACGTGAGTTTGCATGCAACGTATATTATTATGCATTCATTACTGGGATATAAAATTCAATAGGCTCATGATGAAGACCTAATGATCAATAATAATGAACACATAATGAAAGTAATGAATATATTATTTTCCAGAGAGAAGACAAAACTTATTGATAGAACTAACTAATGACTATAATTCCAAGGATTTCTAAGTTGATTACGTAATTGCTGTATCATCCTGATTGGATTCTTATCTGTCTGAACACTTAAATAAACCTACTATATTTCTGCTCATTACCAAGAAACCGAAAAGCGCATGTCATTCATCACAAATTGCATACATCGTACTTAAGTCTGTTGACGGTAGTCAGTACAAGTTATTGTTTGACATTACATGGTAAGTAAAATAAATCCCTGTTCTTAGAATTATTTTATTACTATTATTGTAATTATTATTTGTTCCCGTGCATGCAAATGTTTAGTGAATGGTTTATCTAAATATTGTCCCGATCTCGATTCTCGAGGAGTACAGAATTTTTTGTGCTAATCTAGCATCATAAAACAATTGGGATTCTACTGAAATTAAGAGCTCCTTCGTTGCTAAGCGGTTAGCGTACGCGCCTTTGCGTGGGAGACCCGGGTTCGATTTCCGGCGGGAGCTCATGTAGTTCGGGTTCCACGTTAATCAGTCGGTCCACGTCTCATATAGCCTCGCTGCTGAACGGGACGTTAAACTCAAAATCAACTCAACTCTACTGACATTAAGAGGTAGCGAACTCACTTCTAGAAATTCAGCCATAACGGCAGTGGGAACGGAGAAACAAACCAAATTCATCAGTCAGCTGCAATAAAAACCCAAAAATCGTATTATTTGACCATAGCCATTCCTGGGTTTTAATGCCAATAAGTTGTTTATTATTGCTATTATCAAATGGCAATACTCTACTTGAGTACTTCTAGTAGCCCTCCCCGATGATCTAGGGCTAGCGCGGGTCTTTAGTGCACGGGATCCCGTGTTAAATTCCCAGTGAGAGATCGCTAAAGTTTCAACACATCACAGTGGTTCAGATTCCACTTTAAGGTGCAGCTCCACGTCTAACATAGCCTCCGTGCTGAAAAGGATGCTAAACTTCAATCGAATAAACAACAATAACAATATACCTATATAGTAGTAAGTGAAGAGTAGAGTTCCAAATCCATTCACTGAGTTATTGAATTAATACATAGTTTAGAAAAGAGATATTTTGTGGCATTGTCTTTAATTTTACTTCACCTTGTGTCAAAGTGAAAATATCTCAATAAATTTTCTTGTTAAAAATGAAATCGGAATAAAAGTCTAGTTTTATGTCTCACTGCTATGCCCTGTAGTCCACACTGAGAAAAATCCGTTATTCAGACAGCGATATATTGTACATATATACAGAATCCATAAGTTTACTATGCAAATCTGTACGCAGCACACGTTATCCATATGCTACACATGTACTTCCATCTTGAATTATAGGCCACCATCTTGGACTTGCACTATTTTCAAAAATGAAATCATCTGAAATTTTCTTATTCTATTATCAGGGCCCCAATTCCAGTGCAAATAAGCTGAGAACAATTCCGGTAAAGCTTTGCAAGCGAAAAATAATGACCAAGACATGTGTGGCGGCTATCGTGATTTTGGACCATTATCTGGTTTTATCGTAGCCTGGAGATGCAAACTTTGGAAATATGCAGGTTGGATGTTTGTTTAGTATTTACGATTCAAATTAACACCGAAGTTATACTCACGCAAATAGGAATGACATTTTAATGGAAAGGCAAAAGTTCGACGAGCATCTTTAGAAATTTCTATTGCAACTACATGCTTGTATTGTCAGTCTCAGTATATACAAGGTAATAATGAAATGAAATCTTTTAAGTTTTCCGTTCCACGATTATGCCGGCTAGGCTAAAGAAGACGGTGATGACGTGACACTATAGGCCTACTAGCGATTTATTTTTACTTAAGAAAATTATTTCTTTAGGTCTGGAAATAATCTTTCCACGTCTACGCATATCAGTGGATCACAGTGGATATTACGCGAAGGATTCATGTCAACAGTTTCATCAGCATCATCTTCCATAACACTACCAATTTTATTATTATTATTATTTTCTAAATCTGGATTAGCAGTTAAAGTACGATTATACTTTCGCCGAAAGCGCATGCTCTTGGCACCAGGTACAATCAGTGACGACGCCAGGGGGGCAAGGGGGGCGAGTGCCCCCCTAGTAGCTACTTCTGCCCCCCTTACTGCCACCTACACTGCTTCCCCCAGGCTCCTACAATCTTTAAACATTCTACATGTAGTATTTTATATCAGTATCATAACCAATTTCATCGTCAAATTGTAGTCTACTTTCGATGCATTTACTATGTGGCAGATTAGTCCTCAAGCTTTCTTCTTTGAGCGTCTGGGTATGCACGCATATTTCTGTTTTCTAATTTAGCGCCTTTTGAAGTAAATTTTAGTTATACTTCTTTCTTATAATTTTTAATTATTGTGCCTAGCGAACAATAGCAGATTTGGTCGACTTGTTTTCTTCTCATTGGATCAACTTCGATTGTAAACAAAAGAAAGGTAAAACCAGTTACGTAACTTGTTTGTATTTTTCCAGATTTGAAGTTTTCAGTTTCATATTTTGTTTGATTTAAAACTTCTTTTTTCTGAAACATTATTCTCGGCTTTCAATATTCAGAGGATGTGCTTATAACAGAGTAGTTTGCAACTACCAGGGCTTAATTTTTTGAAGGGGATAAAAAGAGTTGTTTTTTTCCCTTCCTGCAAATGATAATAATAAATTTATGGGATTAAATTGATTCCCAATAAAACGTATTGTCAGAGTGCTGATCTTTCGTTAGTAATTGGTATATACTAGAGCTCCCTTACTTATTTTGTTTCAAAGTACTGACGTGACGTCTACCATACTGATTAGGAACTGCTGAAAAATTCGTAGGCCAACCCAGAAGGAGTGCACGTGGAATGGTGAAGTTTTACTTCTTCTACACTTCCTCCGAGAGTCAATATAATACCTTGTACAGTACCTCAATTTTTGCAGAAAAGTTAAAAAATCTGAAGATTTCCTTGCACCACTGTCCGTAGCACTACCCATATCAGATCTAAAATGGCGTCCTTTCAAGTGTTATTTAAGTTTGGGAAATAAGTACACGTAATAGTTAGACGGAGCGAAATCTGCGGAATAAAAATGATGATCTAGACATTGAAATCCTAGATTATGCAATGTCAGTTGTGTTCGCAGGCAGTGGCGGCGATTGGACGTTAAAAGTGGGGGGGCAAGACATGATCTGAATATTTGTATATCAGTGTTAGTTTTACTGATTGTTTCTAACACTTTGTTTGACAAAAGGTTGTATAACTAATAGGATACTATCTTTTTTCTGTTAAAATACCGTACATCGTATTTTATATTTCATTAAGTAAATTGACAAAAGCAACACAAGTAGGTACTCTTAAACAACGAAGGTGTAAGAAGAGATGTGATTCCTTGCTTATGAACGTCTTAAAATTCTGTCTGGAAAATTGTGTGATAAGATTACCGGTAGCTATTTAATAACAAATTTGCAAAACAAATAAATAGAAAGGATAATATTAATCATAGTAATAAATAATGAGGCTTGTTTTGAAAAAGTTACATTGAAACGGGATTAATGAACAACTTTTATTTCTAATTCCACACATGCTTCTAAACGTATGTTATTACTCTTTGAAAGACAGTAAATACTACAAGCACATGTACAAAATTTAAAGAAGTACTTTTGCAGCTTCCAGAAACATGTTAAAATAAAATTAAAATCTTTCAGTTTTACGTGCCACTGTTACGCCGGCTAGGCTAATTAAGAGGGTGATAATGAAAAATGAATGTAACGGTGGAGTGAAGAAAGTGGGAGAACGTTCACTTGGCTTGAGCAGAGATCCAACCAAGGATCTCCCGCACCAGAGATGAACGCTCTACCACTGAGACTGAGCCACCAAGACCCTTCCCAAATGTTCGTTGCCATTAGGTGCAGTTTTCGCTGTCTTGGAATAGATCAAAACACAACAATACTTAGAATCACTCCACACTCCAGTTATACAAAATAATCCTAAAATCTAGAATTATGTTGAATTCACTAAATTTTATTGTATATACACTCGTATACCCCTAAACGCATTACTTCACTCGTATTACACTGCAAAACAGTGGAAAAGGTACAAATTGTTTCTTATTACTCTCTTTTTAATCAATATTCCTTAATATTAGAAAGAAGGAAAGACATTTTAGAAACTGTCAATTTTTGTGCAATTAAAGAATAACTTTATGAAAGACTTTTTTTCTTTTGTAAAATGTTCTCTCAATTAGTTTCAAAGCGGCTGACTAATATATCGAACCGACTAACATATTAAGAAGAAATGAAAGTACTCTGGAATTGAGCTCCAATAGATTAATTTTGGGGCCATTTTCCGTGGCAATCACAACGCAATTCTTGTAACTTTCTTAACTCCATGGAAAGACAACCAATACATACTAACGTAACAGCAAATATTATATGGCATATTTTTTCCTATGAACCAGTAATACATACAATAATTTTATATTTCCATATGAAACTAGATATATACATTAATGGGTCACTTCAAAAAAGTGGGGGGGCAACTGCCCCCCTTTGCCCCCCCTAATCGCCGCCCATGTTCGCAGGGGCTTGATGGACAGGTGTATTCTCCTGAAGGAACAGAATTCCTTTCTGTTCATTTTCCGCAGCGTTGAACTTTGAATTTTTCTTTCAGTTTTGTAAGTAATGTAGAGATTCTGGATTAAATATCTGACCGTTGCGGAGGTAGTCTATGAGTACCACTCCATACTTATCCCAGACGAATGTTGCAAACAGTTTCTCAACCTACTTCTGTGTCTTGAACTTCTTGGGGCGATGGAGAAATGAGTGCTACTACTTCATTGACTGTTGTTTCGTTTCGGGATCATAGTGGTACAACCATATTTCGTCCATGGTTACTATTCGTGAGCGAAATTGATCAGCATTACGGTCAAATTGGAAGAAGACTTCTCTTAATGCCGTAACTCTTTTATTCTCCTGGCAAATATTTTGGGAACCCATTATGTCGAGAACTTGAGCATACCCAAGCCATTTTGAATTATGCTACCGACGAGTTCCAAAGAAATGCCCAGAATCTCTGACACAAGTTTTGCTGAGAAGGTAAAAACTGAGAAAGCGGGGTGCAGCCAGACCTCAGACTATAATCAGTATATTGTGAGTTTACTATACACTTTAAAAACTATATAAATAATAGCTTAAATTATTTTTGTCACTCAAAAACTGGGGTGGCCTAGGTCCTCCGGTCCCGGGCTATATTCACCATTGGCTGAAATGCTGTAATTTTCAAGAATAATATAACAAATTGCATCCATGACTTCGGGAAAAGTGACTGCTTTTAGTTATCCTGAATGTAAAGCATAATTTGTTGAGAAATCGCCACGTTTATACTAATCCACTCACTTCTTCATCACTGTATATAACGGAGGAGAGTCCCGTGGTGTTTCACTGATTTCCTAATTAATTTACTTCGGTGACTTTCCTTGGTGGAACAAAAATGTTATAACAGTTAGGATCTGGATGTTCGTGAAATTCGCTGTTTGGGCACACATAATCACTTCAGAGGCCTGAGAAACAATAAGAATTTCATTATTAATATGAAAATTTGTATTTGTATTTGGTCTAGGAATTAATTCGTGCGGTTGGTACGCACACATTGAAGCTGTAGTACAAACACAAAATACATAAATACCTTAAGAAAAATATTGTCCATCGCTAGCCACCACTTTCGCCCATCTGTCAGGCAATGTACGGATTCCGTGGCGAAAGAAGTCCTCATCCTTGGAAGCGATCCAGTCAGAGACCCATGTTTCGATATCTTCTGAAGAAGTAAACCGCTGTCCAATCAAATCGTTGTTCATGCAATCGAACAAGTAGTAGTCCGAAGGAGCAACGTCTGGTGAATACGGCGGGTGGGGTAAAACTTCCCATCCGACATTTTCTAAATAGGTTTTGACCGGTTTTGCGACATGTGGGCGAGCGTTATCATGTTGAACAATAAGTTTATCATGTCTGTTCTCCCATTCTGGTCGTGTTCTGGCCAGAGCTTGCTTCAAACGCATTAATTGTCGTCGATAACGTTTTCCATTCATAGTTTCACCCGGTTGCAGCAGCTCATAGTACACCACACCTTTCATATCCCACCATATGCACAGCATAACCTTTGCACAGTGAATATCTCGTTTTGGTTGTGATGGACCTGGTTCACCTGGTTTCACCCAGGCCTTTTTTCGTTTAGGGTTCTCGTAATGGATCCACTTCTCATCACCCGTAATAATTCGATGCAGAAACCCCTTTCTGCTCTGTCGTTGAAGCAGCAATTCGCAAATGGTTTTTCGTCTTTCAACGTCTCTGTCTTTCAATTCATGTGGAACCCAATGTGACATCTTTTGAATCATTCCCATGGCTTTCAAGCGTTTGGAGACTGTTGTTTGATCAACGCCTAATGCTGCTGCAAGTTGTTCCTGCGTTTGACACGAATCCTGCTCGAGCAATGCTGTCAATTCTTCGTCTTGAAATTTTTTTGGCTGTCCAGCTCGCTCTTGGTCTGCCAAGCCGAAATCACCACTTCTAAACCGTGCAAACCACTTCTGACACGTTCGCTCAGCTAGAGCATGGTCACCATATACTTCCACCAAAATACGATGACTTTCAGTCGCACTTTTCTGCATGTTAAAGTAATGCAGCAGGACACCCCGCAAAAACACTTTATCAGGCACAAATTGCGCCATGTTCACTTAACTACAAACTGGTGTTGTTGACGCTTTAATCCACTGCCCTGTACTACGAACGATACGCGATGACAGGGGTTTGCAACACATGTGTGGATACACGGAACTGTGGGACGCTCCGTTCGTTGCGCCATCTCTTGTCCACCCGCACGAATTAATTCCTAGACCAAATACATACAGAGATATGTTTTTCTAAACTACGGTTTCATTTTTTTACGTAGTACCTACACTCCTTCTGGATTGGACTAGGACATTTTCAGCAGCTCCTCGTAAATTTTCCCTCTCTCTCTCTCTCTCTCTCTATATATATATATATATATATATATATATATATTGAGAGAGAGAGATACGTAGCATATCACACAGTAGACGAATGTGTTACTTGTAGCATACGCGAAAGTAATTCAATTTATGTTTAGGCTTCAAAAGTTACATTGAAAAATATTTCATGTGCAGATGTTACTTATTTGTTAGTTACAAATTTTACTTGAAATAAGTTTAATTTATAATCATATAGGTCTAATATAAAGCAGCAACGAAATACACAATGTAATCAGGGGTGTAGCCACGGGGGGGCCCACCGGGGCCCGGCCCCCCCAAATGAGTTCTTGGCCCCCCCCCCAAATGACCAGCTTATAAAACATCATCGTAAGATTACTCCGCTTCAGTCATTTAAAAGTAACAAAGTTTACATATAATTGATAATTTTCGGTAAAATAGTATGGAAAATACAATTTTACCATACCGATCGAAAAATAGTGTGGTATCCAGGGGCGTCGTTAAGGGGGGTAAGGGTGGAGATCCCCCCAAAAAAGTTCTTAATTTCTTAACCAGTTGGCAAATTAAAATACCTAGTTGGCAATTTGAAGAATGCCGCTTTGTTCGTGCTGCAAATCATGATCAGTTCTTTTATAGACTTGGCATAAATTTTGTGTAGTTTCCTATCTTGAAATAAATTGATATACCGGTATTCGTTGAAAACTTCTTTACTTGTTGCAAGTGATCAGTGCCGGATTTACTTACAAGCTAAACAAGCTATAGTTTAGGCCCCCACTGTCTTGTAGGCCCCGGAAACCTGAAGAAAACTGGATATCCATTTCCAATGTATAAGAAAATCAATCAATAAAATACAATTTACATATACGTAGGACGTAGCAACAGTGCTTACTGTTGTGTAGGCTACTATGATGTAAGTGATGGTGCCCCTTCTGCTAGGTTACTTCCTAAAATATCATTAGTTTATCCATTTCTGTATACAGGGTGCCTACGTTCACTGGACACGTAAAGGGCCCCATTACCTTCAACAGCTTAGGGCCCCACTAAACCTAAATCCGACTCTGCAAGTGATCACACTTCACTTTTGTTCATTTGATATTCCTAAACATTTTGAAGAATCTTTAATGAAAAATCGGGAAATTGTACCACTGACAAAAGCTGAATAGAGGTGGCGTGCAAAATTAAAACAAAGACAGACAGAAAAAGCGTTTCGGTTGCAGGTAGAGCATTGGACGCAAAAGCATTTGATACAAGAGCGTATACAAGACAACACGCAGATTGTGGAGATTAATAAGAGAATAATAAGAACTAATAGGCCTATTAATAAAATAAGAACAAGTCAGTGACTAGTTAGTATAAACTTATTATGTATAGTATGTAAATTTGACAAATTTAGGAGTTTTTTCCTAATAGTAAAATATCAAAGGGAACTAGATTTTGATACCAGAGTGAATATATTATGTAACCGTGTCTGCTTTGTGTGTGAATAGACCTTTCCCTTTGAACAAAAAGTGATCATATTAATACGGAGGAAAACAATAGATTATTTCAGTTGTTTTGCAGTAAGACTCTATTTACAGGGCTTTTCGAGTAGAGAGAATTGAACAAAATGTGTTTTGGGAATGGTATCACATTAGATTTTTGGGAGTGTTGTTCGGTAGAGAGAAAAGCTACAATGGATGTCAAGCAGTGCCGTGCCTTGGGGTGGGGCGACCACCCCGGGTGCAGATGTAAAGGGCACAAACTTCGGGAGAAAAATGCATGTGCGTACACATGCATAAAATGCAAGGAAAAAAGTAATTAAAAGTGCTCAAACTCAAGAGAAAGCAGGGTTTAATTTTGAAAATTTTCTACCGCTTCGCGCCAAGCATGGTGGCGCTTCGCGGCTGATCTGTCGATCTCACCCATATGTACGGCGGCACCGTCGTATACTCTTCCCGCGGGCGCTGACTTACTACGGCACGGCACTGGAGTCAAGTCATTTCGTCGCTTCCACTGTGAACCTAAGTCCAAGATTTCAAAAGTCACATTTTGGGGTTCAAAACGTCTGCTGGGTGAAAAAATAGACCGGTGTGTGTTTCACTTCATTTTCATACAAATATGTTGCCTTTCCTACCTTATTTTTAATCCTGTAATTGCTTCTTTCGAAAGTAAAACAAAAATTGCAATTCTTTCTTTCTTAAGTCAAAGCATTACATATGTAAATCACAGGGCCGCAACTATGGGGGAGGAAGCGAGGCACGTGCCCCGGGTGCGTGGTTAGAGGGGCGCCTAAAAGGGAGGTTATATATTAGTATTTTTTCTGCCGGTATTTAATATATTTCATCAGAGTGCGAAATCATGAAATCGAAGTGGGACAAGACGAGGACTGAAGTTAAAAAAAAAAAAAAAAAAAAACTTTGCGCACTTTTATGTTTTAAAGTTTCGATATAGAAAGTTCACGTATTTAGGCATCCAGAAGTAGTAAATTATACAAAGTTAGGAATTATACTAGTATACCACTGATCACTAGTTCATCTAATAATTAAATATGAAATACACGTTGATTACATATGAATTACGGTAATTACTTTGGAAACTTCTGACATTTCAGTGTATTATCCCCCCCAGCAAGGATTTAGTGAGGGAATTTTGTCAAAAAATATTCAGTGGGGGAATTCCCCTGTTCCTCAAGGATTTCGCACATTGTTTTTCACAATAAATTTCACTATTTCAATTCGATAATAAATAATGAATTTTTTGTAGAATCAAATCTCATATTATAATATGAATTAAAGTGCATTTTCATCTTCTCTAACGACATACCGGTACATTATTCATTTTGGTAGAAAATCATACTACAAAGACATTCTCTCAGGCTTTCTCCCACTTCTCTGCCAGAGCCTTTTTCCGCATCCTACCCAACAAGATCCGGCGTTTTAGCAAACGTCCTTAAAATATGAAGTACGTAGATGAGCTAAGGAGGTATTTGTGTGCAGGTTAGCCTGGTCTCTCACTGAACCCCTCAATTGAATGTTTATGAAAATTATATGTCCCTATATAATAAGCAGTAAATATAGCCTACCTTATTCTACGTTTTTTAATGCATTTCTACAACAGATTATAGCTTTAGAGGTTCTCGTGAGGATTGGGTGACGCGGATTATCTAACCTAGCCATAAGTTGTCAAATTAACAGTTGTGCATCGTGCATGGTAATAATGATCCTGAGTTAAGGTGTAAAATTGCACTCCAAAGTGGAACAAGGGCTGTTCGTATTCGTACCTCAGACGAGGCATGGAATGGGACGAATATGAAAATAAGGTTGCTGTACACTGAGAAAAAAAAATGTAGGTGGCATACTTAAAAACGTAGGTTACATTCGTAATTCCTGTAGTTTCTGGACTTAACGTACAACCGTATATAACATCCTGCAGCAAACGTATAGCTGAAAAAGTATGTATTATACGTACTGTCTGCACAAGTGCAATGACGTCATTCGTGTGACGTTATCTGCAGTAACAAGTATATACGGAGGTAATATCTAGCTTTGTGACGTCAGGGTCGTATGTAGCATGTGGGTTAATAATGACGACATACACTGACTATCAGGACGGAGCATGATTTCAAGAAGTATGCAATATACGTTCTGTACGTATGTTTCTTGCGTTCAACCCCGAGACAGCATCTATATTGTACTTGTGCCCCATACGTACGACTAGATACAGTATACGTATTGTACGTATGTATTATACAGATTTTCCTTATGTCGCACACAGCTTGTCCAGATACAGCATACAGAATATCCGTATGCACCATACAGAGTGCATATATGTAGCTTACAGACTGTCTGCATGCAGCATATAGATTATACGTATGTCGCGTACAGGTTGGCCATATGTAATGTATAGATTGGATGTATATAGCTAATAGGTTGTCCATATGAAATATACAGATTTTACCTGTATCGAATACGTATTGCCTTCTTGTAATGTATGGATCGGACATATGCAGGATCTAGAGTGTACGTATAGTGCACCATTATTAAAGTGCTGCAACATACTGCAAAGTGCATGATACATTCTTACTGTAATGTTGTCAAATATTGTTTTACTCTGTATGAAAACAAAAATAGCTTAAAATATGGTTGATCTCCTTTGTGCCAATAATAATAAAATTAACAATACTACACTTTTCAAATCTTAGTTTGGAGCAGTGAAACTGTCCAAAGAAATGTATTTACCTGCAGGGTGTCCTATAAGTTTGGGCTTCCTGCTAATTCGTTGGAAAGCTACTGCAAAGTCAAGTGTTGAAAAGTGACACAAGCGTTAATTTTAAAATTATGGGCACAAAGCAGGGGCGGATCCAGGACGGACTTCTGGGGGGGGGCGGTCGGCGGTAATACTGCTACTTTTAAGAGCTCCAAACTTGTTATGGATGGGTTTATTTATATATAAAATAAGAAAGTTTCCTCTTGTGGGGGGGGCGATCGCCCCGATCGCCCCCCTCTGGATCCGCCCCTGGCACAAAGGAGGTTAACCATATATTAAACTATTTTCGTTTCCATACAGAGTAAATCAATATGTGATATATTACTGTAAGAATTTATCATATGGTTTGCAGTTAGTTAGTTGCAGCACCTCAATAATAATGCAAAATGCACAGCCTTATACAATCCTATATTCAAACTCAAACAAGATTTACGTACAATCATTTATTAAGCTGTTATCATCCATTGCTTGTACGATATAAAGATTATTTTACCTCATTCTTTTCCTTAATAGTATCTTCTACTAAAGTGCAGTTGTTACCACAAGAGGCCTGAATAGAATTTTCCAGAAATAACTTCTCTGTACATTTTAATTAACAGTTTTTTTTTTTTTTAAATGTCGCAATAATTAAAAGTGTGGTGTCAGCCGGAAACGCATTCGCTTACAATATTATTCCTACTCAGTACTCGCCATTAAAAATGAAACACCAAGAAGGAGACTGGGTAGATGCGCCAAAGTTCCCAGGCCGATACCTAATAGTAAGTGCAGAATACTCTTAAACGTTCGCTGTATTCGCTGTGTGACAACGTGGTGACAGCGGAGGCGTTGTGCAGCCATCTACTAAACATATTTATTCTTCCCTGCTATAGACATTCTGCAAATTTGGACTTTCCTGGATGCATCCTTCTTAGTGCAACATTTTAAGGAAAGAGCAATTTAACAGTCTCATACATTGCTTAAAGAAAGAGCAATGATTCTCAGAATTACTCGGAAGATATATATACACAATAATTTAAAACGGTTATTTCAAACTTTGCAATTCAAAGCACGAAAAGAACTATAGATAAAGGAACACTGATTTTAGCCAAATAGTAATTAGTAAACTCAATCACACTCAGTACCATTAGTTGCTTGGTGTTATCCGTAAGTCAGAGATCACGGTATCTCATTTCGTATAGATTTTTGCATTTGTTTAACGCTAAAAATGTATTTTATCGCTAATTGAACCCAGTACCATATATATACCGACAGGACGTACCTTAGTCACAAGGTGACATGAGTGAAACACTAAACTATTCGATTGACACCTGCGGCCTTGTCAACACTAGAGAAAGTTACAAAGTGATTAAGTAAATACGGAACATAGTTCATACAAAGTATAGCGATGTATGAAGTCTCCGTTTCATACGACTTGGATAAAGGATACATCTGAAATAGCAACAAAGAAATATATAATGATTTCTCTGGATAATTTGGATTAGTCCAGAATTCGAACACACACACGCTGGTAAGTCCAACATTTTTTTTTTTTTTTTTAACTTCTTTCTTCGGATTCCCAATAAAGTTGACTACTGAAAAGCTGAGTTATAGATTCTGTATTAAAACAACACCTTCGCTAGACATGTTCAGTATACACATTGTCTTACATACAGAACAATACATTAGTTATTAATGCATGTCTGAAATAATAGTGCTTCGTATAGAATTTTACTTCATCCAATCGCAATAGCACAAAGATAAAAAATATTGCTAGGGATAATGTTCTTATTACAGAGAAAAAGAATTAAAATGACTTAACATTAACAATCATTTTCTTTAAACAGAGATAATATTTTATTATAATTTATGGAAGAAAGAAATAATTTGTAGTACAGTATCTTTATTAGGGTTATATATTCGTACAAAATAATGTAAGTACAACTGAGTCTGTCTTCAGAAAGGGCGTACTTTTAGCCACAACCTACACTGCTTCTTTTGACTGTCTTTCAAGCAGAATCCTGGTTTGATGCACGAAATACCTGCAACAAAAATCAGAAAATATTTAAAATGTTATATTCAGTGTGCTTAATTTGGTTGTACTTAACAATACAAAGTATCTTAACATTTTTGAGATTAAATGGACAAAATCTGTTAGGTCAGGTATGGACTTTTGGGTTGCACGTAGAAAAACTATGAAGTGTTTATTGATGCTGAACAACAACTCAAAATGTATTACCATTCAAAAGTAAGTGGGTACCTCAATGGTGTTCGGGCTACCATGGGGTACCTAATGTCTGTATTTTTTAGATATATGAAAATATATGTCTCTAAAATGTAAGGAACTGACATCTGTTTACCGAAAACCTCAACTCGGTAAGCCTTATGGATATCGAGATATGGGAAAATAAAGAGCGACACTACAGAACTGTGGAGTTTGCGTACTAGATGGTGCAGTTTCGGAAACGTAATTACGAGGGCTTACAACAACCTCAAAAGTAGTTTCAATTAAATACACTACACACACGCCCTGATGGGGGTTTTCGGGTACCATGATATTCCCAGAACTCTCATTTCTAAATATTCTAAAATATGTCTTAATAACGTTTTAAAGAACGTTAGAGGTGTGTGTTTACCGAAACCGCAAGTCGGTACGCCTAACAGTTACCGAAATATGGTGAAATAAAAAGCGACACCATAGGTACGTGGAGCTTGCATATTAGACAGTACAATTTAGAAAATTAATTAAAATATGACTATCAAGATATTGTCAAATAAAGGGAGGATCCATATAGTTATGGGGTTTTCGTGTTAGGTGGTAAAATTTCCGAAACCGGTCATGTAAAGTTAATAAGCATCAGTAGCAATTTCATCTTAAAATAATTAGGTATTTCCATGGAGTTTAAGAACATCATGGGGTCTACCAAGATTAAATTTTAAAAGTTTTGTAAAATATATTTTGACATTTGTAAAGAGTATTAGAAATATGTATTTACCTAAAAGTTCCAGCTAGTACATCTAGCAGCTAGAGAGACACCATACAATAAAAGCGTATTAGATCTTGAAATTTCAGAAAACAATTATTGATCCTAACAAAAGTTAAATAAGATGGTACTTATATGGGTTAAGTGAGAACCTCAGACTCGTCAGTACAATTTCGATCGAAAGATTAATTCAGCTCTAAATTTTCTTTGGACAATTCCAAGCGTTCATCGGGCTCTGAAATAAAGTGAACATTTTTTGTCAATATCTAATATAGCAAGCGAGATATAAGGAATTATGTATTTTATGACGTCGTAAAAATAGAGACCCACATGGATTTGTACTTTTGAGTATTTGCTGTAAGAAGAAGAAATTTCAGAAAACAACCGTATATACCTTAATAGACAATTAAATGGGCGGGGGCACAGTGGCTTAGTGGTAGAGTGCTTACCTCTGGTGTATTGGGTTCTTGGTTCGATCCACGGCCAAGTCAGTTTGTAGTGGACATCGTATTCGTGGGTTTTCTCGGGGTACTCTCCTCCCACCTTTGCATTCCATCAATTCTGTCAACAACATTCACTTGCTTTAATCATAATCTCCCTGAGACTAAAATGCATAATCGTGGGTCGCTACACTGAAATATTTCCTTTTATTTAATTTTAAAATTAAATAGGGAGTTAAGTATGATCGTATTTCTATGGGTTAAGTGAATACTCCAATAGTTTCTGCAAAAAAAAAAAAAAAAAGATTAGTTAAATACCCTACCACTAAGCTACTGTGTCCCCGCCCACTGAATTGTCTATTAAGGTATATACAGTAGTTTTCTGAATTTTTTTCTTTTAGGAAAGACCCAAAAGTACAAATCCATAAAGATCTCTATTTTCACGTCATAAAATATATAATTCCTTATATCTTATTTACTATCTTAGATATTGACAGCGAATTTTCATTCTTTTGCACAGCTCGATGAACCCTTGGAATTGCCTGAAGAAAACCTAGGACTGAACTAATCTTTCGATCGAAATTGTACTGAGGTACTGATTTAACCCATAGAAGTACCATCTTATTTAATTTTGTTGCGACCAATAATTGTTTCCGAAATTTCAAGCTTTTATTTCACAGTGTTTCTCCAGATGTTAGATGTACTAGCTGGAAGTTTTGGGTAAATACATATTTCAAATACTGTTTACAAATGTCAGATTATATTTTCAAAAGCTTTTAAAATTTAATTTTGGTAGACTCCATGATGTTCTAACACCCCATGAAGATATCTAATTACTTTAAGATGAAATTGCTACTGGTGTTTATTAACTTTCCATGACCGATTTCGGAAATTTTAGCATCTAACACGAAAACCCCTTAACTGTGTTGGTCCTCCCTTTATTTGACAACATCTTGATAGCCGTTAGTCATATTTTAATTCAATTTCCGAATTGTAGCGTCAAGTATGCAAGCCCCACATACCTATAGTTTATTTTCCCATACCTCGGTATCCATAAGGCTTACCGAGTTGCAGTTTTCAGTAAAAAAAAAAAAAAAAATCAGTTCTTTACATTTTAGAGACATGTATTTCCATATATCTAAAACGCAGAAATTAAGTATCGCATTGGAACTCCATTGGAGTACTCACTTACTTTTGCATAGCAGGGTAAAAACGCCAGTGGTTCTCACTTTAAGGTTGAAAACATACTATTTTGTCTCTTCTCTGAGCATCGTGAATCTGTCGGAGCTGTACCATAGTTGGAAAGACTCACTGATCCTTCCTATAATGACCATGTAGTTAGAATTAAAAAAGGAGTAGCCGTTGGAGGAAAAACAATATTTTAAAATCCTTGCACCAGTAGTCGTCACCTTAAAATCAAAATGTTCCAGTAGTAGTCAGGATTTTCTACCAGTGTTCGTCACTCAAATAACTTGACATAATTTATTCAAAAACGCACTGTGTATCAGTTTAGGGTTAAGAATACAATACAAAGTAGTAAGCTTAATAACTTTGCATCACTTTTAGCACTCAAGAAATAAAATAAAAACGTTTTTACATACTTTTTAAAGCAATTTCAGAGAGAAAAATGTTAACTGAATTCAAAAGTTAACTGTATATCACTTCCACGTTAAGAGTACAATATTAAATACTATGTTTAATAACTATATGTCACTTTAAACTCTCAAGAATGAAAATAAACGTTTGTACATACATTTTAAAAACAATCTGAGAAACAAAATAAGTTAACTGAATTCAAAATTTAATTATACATCACCTTAAGCTTGAGAATACACTATAAAATACAGAGATTAATAAAAAATGAAATCTTTAAGTTTAACGTCCCACGATTATGCCGGTTAGGCTACAGGAGACGGAGATAATGAGAAATTAGTGAAATGGTGGAATGAAGAATGTGGGAGGAAACGGGAGAACCCCGAGAAAACCCACGAGCACGGTGTTTGTCCACTACAAAGTCCACACGGCGCGAGTTGGGATCGAACCAGGGACCCCAAACACCGGAGGTTAACACTCTACCACTGAGCCACCGCGCCCCCCTGAGATTAATAATAATGCATTACTGAAGAATGAAAACAAAAATGTTTTAGCTACCTATGTTGTATTTACGTTACCGGTATTTCTCATTAACTTTTTTTTTTTTTTTTTTGATACCTCATGATCAAGTGTAGGGATGCGCAAGAGAAAAGATTTGAGATTGTCTCCTCTCGAAAAGGTGCCGCGAAAGTTATGTCTCGTCTCGAAAACTGGATCCGTTTCTATTGGAAGAGCTCTATCTCGTCTCGAATTTCGTAACAAAAATTCTGTCTCGTCTTGTCTCGTGCGCATCCCTAATCAGGTCCATAGCCAAAAACTTCATTTCGGAGGGGGTTCGATAGGGCTTTGGGATATCCGAATTTAGATATAGATAATCGATATTGACAAACTATCGAAACTTGTTCGAAATATCGAAAAATACAGCAATATCGAAATATAAACAATATCAAAAATCGAAAATATAGAAATATGAAAGAGATCAAAAATATGGATATATCGATCAAAAATGGATATATGATCTTGGAATACGATTTGGTGGAATAATGAGGGAGAAAAATAATCATTGATTAAATATTAAATTGAAAAGAAATAAGAGCCTGACGCTCAAATACTTATCTATCCGGCACCCATCTTGATCCCCATAAAATATCATGAAGTGCTTGATTGATTCTAAACCCAATAATAGTAATAGTAATTTAACAACAAACACAGAATATATAATTTACGCACCTTGAAATGTAGAAATTAATGATTGTAATCCCCAGCTTTCCAATAGACGTTTGATTTCTCCAAATGAAGATTCGGATATCTTGTTTCTTCTCAAGCAATAATGGGTTACAATAATCAGTTGCAGTCCAAAGCCAAGTCACTAAGTTAAGCATGAAAATAAAGAATTCATTAGTTAGATGCATACAAAATCCTACGCATATAAATCCGAATCTACTTGTATTAAATTGTAAATTTAAACAAACTAAATTATACTACTTTGGAAAGCGTCTCCAAATATAATGTTTTCATTCTAAAGTGAAGGAATTTTTAAAATCGGATGACCCGTTTGCGCTGTACACTCGCTATGCGTCCAATGTGAAATGAAAATGCAACATTGCCATTTACCTGGACCCACAACGTAAGTGAGTGAAGTTACTGTCTTTTACGCTAACATGTCGATGGCCAGCCCCCGTTTCAAACAGTAACTTCATTCACTTATGTTGTGGGTCCAGGTAAATGACAACGTTGCATTTTCATTTAAAATTGGGTGCATAAAGAGTATACAGCACAAACATCTCGTCCGATTTTTTTTAAAAAGTGTTCACTTTAGATTGAAAACGTCATATTTCGAGATGTTTTTCCTCTTACATTTTGTTGTAACTCTGATAATAACAGAGTTATCCTATGTCAGGGAACGTTTGAGACATCCTGTATACATCATAAGAAGTTCCTTTCTAAATTCTACACGGATGTGGTTTCATTGAATGTGAGGTGGGTGATACACATTAGGCCTTTTGGGAGTACGTCACACGGACGACCGTAATTTTGTGTTCAAAATTTTTATGAATTGATGGGATATGTGATACATATGGCCACGGACTAGAATTTTCTCAGTATGTCAAATATGCAATCAGATTTCATGCAGCTTAATTTGGTGAAAAGCTATTGCCAATTGAACGTTACATTTACCTCTTTCTTGCAGATGTTGAACCATGCCGTTAGCACGTGAGAAATGGATCGAAATAATCAAACTGTGGGGCGGGAGGAGTATATGTGCAGTGGTTGCCGATTGCAGTCATCCACAATGTGACTCTGTGTCACATGTTTCAGTGTCACAGTAATTAACTAAATTTGAGAAGACGGGGACATTCGTGAACATACATCGTAGCGGTTCAAACTCGCGGAACCTTTTTCCTTCCCCATTTTGAACCGGTACATGAAAATGCCATTTTCTCCATGTTTGCCTGCGCCGATTTTGAAAATTCCTTCACTAATCGATTTCTCTCGTCGAGTACTACAAGAAACAGTTAAAATCTCGCGGGCCCTTTTTTCTTCCCCATTTTGAACTGATACATGAAAATGCCATTTTCTTCATGCTTGCCTGCGCCGATTTTGACAATTCCTTCACTAGTCGATTTCTCTCGTCGAGTATTACAAGAATCAGTTAAAATCTTGCGGCCCTTTTTTCTTCCCCACTTTGAACCGGAAAATGAAAATGAGATTTTCTCTATGTTTGCCTGCGCCGATTTTGAAAATTCCTTCACTAATCGATTTCTCTCGACGAGTACTACAAGAATCAGTTAAAATCTCGCGGAACCTTTTTCCTTCCCCATTTTGAACGGGTACATGAAAATGCCATTTTCTCCATGTTTGCCTGCGCCGATTTTGAAAATTCCTTCACTAATCGATTTCTCTCGTCGAGTATTACAAGAATCAGTTAAAATCTTGCGGCCCTTTTTTCTTCCCCACTTTGAACCGGAAAATGAAAATGAGATTTTCTCTATGTTTGCCTGCGCCGATTTTGAAAATTCCTTCACTAATCGATTTCTCTCGACGAGTACTACAAGAATCAATTAAAATCTCGCGGTCGTCTTTTCTTCCCCATTTTGAACCGGTACATGAAAATGCGATTTTCTGCATGTTTACCTGCGCCGATTTTGAAAATTCTTTCAGTAATTTATTTCTGTTGTCGAGTACTATAAGAATCAGTTAAAATCTCGCGGGCCCTTTTTTCTTCCCCAAGCCAATATTTTTGTATATTTTGAATGTATTCAAGTATGGAACAAAAGTATTATATAATTCCCTTAGTAGGTTTCTCAACTTCATATTTTTCAACTTAAATTTTATTTATTTTAATTATTTATTTTCTTGTGACTCAATATTTAATTGCAATCGTTCATTGGGGAGAAGGGTGGCCATTCTCAAATATATAAATATAGTATTCTTAAAATTTATGTGTTCTCGTACTATTAGTTTCTTCCACTAGACCTGGAAATTGAAAAATTAATACCTGGAAAACCTGGAAAATTCAGGGAAATTGAGTTCCATATTTATATATGAACACTGCTATTTACAATTTTTTTTTCGAATAGGGAGAACTGTACAAAAGGGTGTTTTGGGAATGGTATAACAATAGGTTTCTGGGAGTGTTGTTCGAAATGAAATCTTTAAGTTTTACGTCCCACTATTATGCTGGCTAGGCTAAAGATAACGGGGTGTTGTTCGCAGTGTTGAATTCAGACATTTACACCCGGGGGGGAATGTCAACTGCTCGGGGGAGGGTTATTTTTCTGTATTTTTTTCAAGAAAGCAGCATATTTAACAATTCCATTCACATACACATCTTACCTAATATTGAGACTAATTGCTGATAAATATTCAATGAGATTATAATTTTAAGAAAACAATCGTTTGATTTCATCTAAAACATTAAATAAAGACTGGCAAAAATAGTTTAGACTAAACTTTAACTGCTATTTACAGTAACTATTTTTATTATTTCCTATATTCAGTAATTACTGTTTGTTACTAATGTAAAAATTTTTAAAAAGATTTAAATTAACTGAAATATTTTTTCTCCTAAAACAAACATACTTAGGAATATCTTAATAAAAAGTTATCATTCTTTCTCACACTTCTGATTCTAAATCAAACATATTAGCCTTGGTTTCTTCACTGCATATACATCAATAGTTTAGTTGACGAAATCTTCAGTAGGATTAGTGCCGTGTCGTGGAAAATCAGCGCTTGGCGCGAGAGTATACGACGGCATCCCCGTATATATGAGTGAGGTCGACAGACCAGCCGCCAAAGGTGGGAAAATTTTAAAAAGTAAACCCTGCTTTTCCTTGATTTTGAGCACTTTTCATTACTTTTTTCCTTTCATTTTATATATGTCCACATGTATTTCATTCCTCTGTTTTTCTTTCCTTCTTTTTTCTTTTTCCCTCCCGAATTTTTCACCCCTTACTTCGGCGCCCGGGGCCGTCGCCCCGCTTGCCCCTCCCCCATGGAACGGCACTGAGCAGGATCTTGGCCACCTTCAATAGCAATCTTTCACTTATATACTATTATCATATTGATAAATTCTATATAAGTCTCTAATCAAGGAGGGATAACTGTTCCTCCCTGATCCCTCTAAATGACGCCCACTGAATCTCACCCTTTAACTGAATTATTTTTAATTAAAGAAAGATGTGTTTACTTTAACAATCGTAAAACACATTTACGTCTGTTACTTCCGATGCGAGAAATGGGATTTAGGCGCCCTATTTCAAATAATGTAGGAACTGTATATTTTCAAGAACTGAAGTCTGCTGACATGAGAGATTATATGGAATGATCGAAAGATCTTCCCTATCTTTCCTTTCGTATCTCAACCTGTGCTAGTGCTACCTACTAATATATAATATAGGGCGAGAGTATAGTACCTACTAAAATACAAACCTTTCTTCAACAGTTAACAATTTCATGTTCTGCCAAACTCAGTCATAGCGTTAAGAAATACAAGTTTTATTCACTATTTGGTATTCTATCTTAGATGTTACATGTTAACATTTATATAGAATGGGTCTGCGTCATTTATATGTATATTGAGAGATCGGATTTCGTCTGCACGTACACGGACAGAAAAGCAAATAATTGGGTGAAGTAATTTCTACATTTTGTGACTGAAATTTTGGGAGTTTCTCCGGGGGGGAATGAATTTTCTTCGGGGGGGAGATTCCCCCCGGGCTACCCCCTGAATTCAACCCTGGTTGTTCGGTGGGGGTCAATGTTGCCAATTTTGGGTAAAGTCGCTAAATAAGGGGAATTCGACCTCAACGATAGCGTAGGTTGACCATAAAATTTTCAGTTAAAAACGGGACAGGTTCTTGCAACCCTAGACTTTTAGATCTACCTTTGTTCTTATCAGTGCCTTGATATCAGATTTCCTCCTCTCTCTCTTTGTTACAGAACGGGTACTTATGAAAAAGGAAAGACACGTTGAAATTTGTTCAACACACAACCAACTGCTAAAACCTCTGCTGCCTTTCGAGCAGTACTGCGAACTATAGAGTATGTTTAATATAGGGAATTTCAGTTCAATTTTTGCCTCTTTGTTATTATTAATTATTAATACTTTTAAAAGGAGTAAAGATACTGGGTTTGTTATTTACTTCTTTCATTTACATAGAACGGGACGAATACTACTTTTTCCATCTACTGACGGGACGGCCGGGACACGCCACTAAAACGGGACTGTCCCGGTCAAAACGGGACGTATGGTCGCCCTACGATAGCGACAAAAAATATTTTTTTCCGATTGGAGACTTTTTTGGGTGATTTTTAAATGACGATTTACCTACTTACACATTTAGCGACTTTCTGCTCCAAACAAAATGTTCATCTGTAGAGAAGCATTATTAGTTCAAAACAGTTTTTACGTTCTTTTTTTCTGTTTGTTTGTTTTAATCAGCGCAACTGATGAAGAGTTTGGAAATACAGCATACTCACTGCCCCACAATCCTGCATTGTTATGTTACCCTTGCCCTCTAACGAAGAACAACTACAAACTTGATGTCCTTTAGTTCGCAGAGTTTCCGTTGAGAAACACACGTAATACATCATTACCGATAGCAACAAGATTAGCTATAGATTGCGTGAATAAAGGCGAAGAAGATGTTTGTTATATTTGTCCTTTGGGGTCTTTTAATTATTCTGCACTTTTTCTTTTACAAAAAAATGATCCCTGAATTAAAGGATTGGTTGCGCCCTATTTACAAAGATGTGAGTAGAACCAGCGGCGCAAATCTGTCTTCAACATTGGGAGGGGGGGGGGTAAGACCGTTACCATACTTTTTTTTGACGATGTCCAAAATACTTATGAAGTTGAAAAACAATGTTGTGGAGGATCAGAATTGTTTTCAGCGTTGGGAGGCTGCAGATTTGAGGCTTATTCTGGGGGACATCTATTTTATCTCACGTTCCTTTGTAGCAATCGGACAAAAATAATCAAATTTCTCCCAAAAAACACATTTCAAATCGGATTATTGGGGAGAAGTCCCCCTCAGTTCCAAGATTGGAGGGGACATGTATCCGTCATCCCCCCCCCCCCCCCACGGATTTGCGCCAGTGAGTAGAACATATTGTTTAGTTTACATCTACAACTTTAAAACAATGCTTATAGACAATGAATTTCTCTATTATTTTTTATAGCGACTTTTCACCCAAAATTGGAGTCGTCATATCCCGTTTCGCAAACTTATTGCCAACATTTTGGAAACTGGTTGCGAAGAGAGCTACAATGGATGAGTCGAGTTATTTCGTCGCTTCCGCTGTGAACCTAAGTACAAGATTCCAAAGAGATTAAGAAAAAATGAAATGAAACCTTTGAGTTTTACGTCCCACAGTTATGCCGGTTAGGCTAAAGGAGACGCTGATGATAAGCAATGAATGAAAGGTGGAATGAAGAAAGTGGAAGGAAACGGGAGAACCCCGAGGAAACCCACGCACAAGGTGTTTGTCCATCACAAAGTTCATTTGACGGGGGCTGGGATCGAACCCGGGACCCCAAGTACCGGAGGTGAACGCTCTACCACTGAGCCACCGCAGCTCTTAAGAGATTAAGAGTCACAAACATAGTCACTTTCAATTTTGTAATATATATAGGTCTATATATTGCATCACTGACTAATAACTAAAATCCTTGGATTGTATATATAAAAGTCGCCCCCTGCCCGTAAAAAGCTTCATTCGAACTCGGAATCGAACAATTGCATCTGTAAAACAGTGCTGATTTGATTTTAACGTTCCTTTCAGCAGCAAGGCTGTATGAGACGTGGACCTACAGATTAACGTGGAATCCGAACCACATAAGCTCCGGCCGGGAATCGAAAAAATGAAATGAAATCTTTGAGTTTTATGTCCTACGGTTATGATGGTTAGGCTAATGGAGACGGTGATGAGTAATGAATTAAATAGTGGAATGAAGAAAGTGGGAGGAAACGGGAGAACCCCGAGAAAACCCACGCACACGGTGTTTGTCCACCACAAGGTTCACTTGGCGGGGCTGGGATCGAACCCGGGACCCCAAGCACCAGAGGTGAACCTTCTACCACTGAGCCACCGCGGCCCCCGGCCGGGAATCGAACCCGGGTGTCCCACGCCAAAGGCGTGTTCACTAACCACTTAGCCACGAGGGAGCTCATCTATAAGGCAGTGTAAGCAAACAAAAAAACGCACACTGGATGTTTGCGCAACTGAGGATCAAAACATTCTCAATGGAGTATGAGAAATAGTTAACGCCAATCAAAGTGTGCTTTTGCTTATTTATTACTTCGTTAATACTTAATTCCTTCTAGAAATAGTGAAACTATACTATGAAGAAACACTAATAAACTAATAACAATTACGTTGTATTTCTTACCACACCACGACCATTTTTACCACCCATAGAATTTGAACCTAGTACTATACTGCATTAGTCACGCCGTAACGAAAGATGAACATCTGGCACTCGTAGCTGTTGAAGCTACCTGTATATCACGCGGCCTGCGTTGGTACTCCTCAACATAAATACCTCACAGCCCAAAGCCAGGAAACATCACAGACAGAAGACAGGGGCACAAGCAGTGCCTGACACTTCACGAACTCTAAACCCGCCAAGACTCAACTCAACATGACCTTCAATTACGTTCTAGAAACCAAACCAATGCTAAGGCACAAACTTACCAACTTCCTATATGAAAACACAAGAAAAAAAATCTAACTTTTTTGGTTCCAAAGTGATGACATAACAATAATACTAAAAAGGTTTTAATTTTCAGTAACCCAAACATTAATTAACTAGGGAACATAACAAAGCAAAAATAAATAAAAATAAAAATAAATTAAATTAAAAAATAAAAATCTGACAAGTAAACTCTCCCTGACTACTTTTTTTTTTTTAAATTTCAGTGAGGCTGTAAAATATGTTAGTATCTTCGTAAAATATATATATTTCAATGTAAACAAGTTCTTTAAACAAAAGAAAGCTTTGTAGTAGAGCGCTTACCTCTGACGCGTTAGGTCCCTGGTTCGATTCCTGCTCCCGACAAATAGCCTTTTGGTGAACACTGTAGGTGTGGTTATTCTTAAGACTTTCCAGTTTCCTTACATTTTCTTGATTCCACCATTATCATGTATCTCATTGTCACCTTCTCTCTTACATTGATGTACAATCATGGGGCGTTAAACTAAAAGCAAAAAAAAAAAAAAAAAAAATTTGCAAATATTCTAGTAAAAATGAGTTTTCTAGACTACACAAGTGGCCCCGCGTAGGGTAGTCGCTAGCGCTCTCGCCTTCGGTGCGAACGGTTCCGGGTTCGATCCCGGGGGAGAACTCGGTCGAAAAAGTATCAAAAGATTGTAAGTCCAGCCATCCTGAATGAGGTTTCCTTGGGTTTTCCTCATTCACAGCAGGCAAATGCCGGAGTGGTACCTAACATATAGGTCCCAGGCCGTTTTCTTCCTTCCCCAATCCTTTCTTCCCTTCCTTTCCCCGGATAGTGTACTCGCCGAGGAAAGTCATCCCTCATATGGGGTAACAAGGCCATTGATGCCGAAAGCCCAGAAATCTAAATCCTAAATCTTCACTACACAAGGAAATTTCCGCGCTGAAAACGGTTTATTAGCAATTATGTTAAGCAGTCCTGTAGTAAATCTGCACCAAGTAATAAATCGTCACATATAAAATGGAATGAATAAACACATAACATTCATTTTGCTACCTTGAAACATAATATGTTTCAAAACATTAATATTCAAAGTTTTTTCAAAATTCAGATTCACCCATTCCATTCTCCTCAATCATTTACGAGTTACAATAGTAAGAATTGTAGTCATAAACTACATTACTTACTTAGTACTATATTAAAGCAAGTTACACTAAAAGAATATATAATTAATGGGAATATTTAACTAAAGTAATATTTAACTATTGTACTTACCCAGGCTTCCCAGGTTTCCTTCCTCTCTTCTGTTCCGTTTGTAAACAACCTCGTTTCGCAAGCAAAAGACGGTAGTTCAATGACGTCAGCCATGGCGAAAGAAAGAGTGTCTATAGGCGGTCTGGATCTTACACACAGATGGACGTATATAACGTATAGCTGAAGTATTTAACATACGTATACGTATGTAAAATACAGAAGATTGTTAGATATCAGACATCCTGCAGAGACATGATGTAATATCTAAGCGGGTAAAAGGCAGTACCTATGTAGTATATGGATAAAGTACGCTCCGTACAGATTTCCTTAGTAAACATAACGAATCCTTGTATTTGTACAATATACCGCTGTCCGGATAATGGATTTTTCTCAGTGTAATAGATTTCCACAGGGTTGGTACAAGTGAGACTAAGATTTTCAAAACACTTTTCATTTTTTAATAAGACTTGGCAATTTTTAAAATCAAGACTTGGCAATGTTAAGTTTCATCCGCCCCCCAATCTTGTAATGCTCGCTACGCCGCTGATGGTATCTCTTTCTTATACCGATCGGAAAGTAGCATGGTATACTTTTTTTTTGTGACAGCAGATTACACAATTTACTGCGATTTATATTTGACAGTTTGATGACAAACGTTTTAACAAGGTACTATAGATACTACCATAAAACATTGGTACTAAATTAATTTGTAAGTACAGTACATTATATTTTTATATGCTCTATCTCGTGTTTTATAAAACATATTTTTTATCATATGGAAAATTTGATGATAAACAAAGTTTTTATTCAATTTTTCAGTCTGGATTTCATTCGCTTTTTAAAAAACGCTACTTGGTGTAAAACAGGAAGTAAGATATAGCTGTTAATAAAATAAATGTTCAGTCACGAATAATAAATAAATATTTTTGTTAGGAAATCTTTAAGAAATTAAGTGCAATTTTAAAGAAAATCAATCTTACGTAGATAGGTTCTGTGTACAAAGGCTTAAACTGAAATAGTTACGTACAAAGGTATAACATTTGGTCCGGGACAGTAGTTCTGAGTTAAATATAATAAAAACCATCTGGAATATAATTCATGGAGAAAAAGTATAATAATAATAATAATAATAATAATAATAATAATAATAATAATAATAATAATAATAATAATCTTAAAAAGCGGTGCTTTCAGTTTTCCGGAAACAAACCGAAATTTTCCGGGTTTTTTCAGGCCTCAAAAACACCAGCTGCAACACATTTTTTTTTTGGCTTGGCCCCCCTTGAAAAACGACGGACCCCCCCTACATTAACCTGCTGGCTACACCCCTGAATGTAATGTAAAATAAGTCAAACGTAATAAATATGTCATTTTTGGTATGGCAAATAGCCGCCCCCCCGAAAATGTATCTGCCCCCTCCTTTGCCCCCCTAAGAACTTAAAGCTGGCGTCGTCACTGAGTACAATACTTAGATCATCGGCAATATCATTGAAGGCTTTCAGAGAATTAAATAAAGTTTGTTCTTTTATTTTTCCAAGCTTGGTAATAGCGTCAGGCAACCTTGCAAAATGTGTTGCAATAAAATCTAGGTCCTTTTTCAACGAAATCTTCTGAAGCAAACTTTGAGCAATATAAATTAGAGACGCATGATGATCATAAAAAATATCAATTATTCTTTTGATGGATTTCAAGTTTTTTTTTGCATAATAGAGAACAGCTGTAATCCATGTACTCCATCTCGTTAAGACTGCCTGTGGTGGGAGCGAAAGTTCAGGAGTTAATTCATGAAAAGCACTAGTTCATGATGGAAATACCTCTTTTTACATTTGACACAAGAAGATCAACGAAGGCAAAATGAGAACGTACTTCCTCTGCGATTCTGTGTAGTGCGTGTGTCAGACAGGTGACATACAGCATACTTAGGAATAAAATCTTAAAAGGTTTTGCTGCGCTCTTCATGTATACAGCTCTGTCTGTGATAAAGAGAAAAACCTTACATGTTTTACGCATTATTTCTACAGAGTAGTCATCAATTTTGTAAAAACTGGGCAATGGCTGTACCGTTTACTTTTTCCAGAACTTCTGATGGAATCAAATATGCTTGTGTATCTTCTCTCCCTTCCAAAGTTCCAATTCCAACGTTAACAATAGAACGGCCTAGATATCGCATGTTCCGACAAATGCATCCATATATTTTGTCACCATCACTTTTAGGTATGTATCATCAATAGTTCTGTTGTCAACATAAGCTATCAACATATGCTTTCCTCAAAGTCAATTCACTTGGAACTTATTGTTTTGTTTATTCCTCGAGAAAGTTCCCAAAGGAAAAATATTTCTAACTTCCACATATAAATGTTAGTGCTAATTTGAGCTTCACACAGATCATTCGCTAAAACACTAGACACGAAGTAGATTCGTGAATGTTTCACAAAGATTCTGAACCTTTTCACCAGCTGATTCACATGTCCTTGCAGATTTATGTTTTGCAGTGTTTATGGTGTATGAGAAAGTAAGGCATCTCAAAGAAAATTACAGTTTCACATCATTTGTACAGATGGTTAGGTTGCCGAATAAGAACAGTGCTCTAACGTTTACTTTTCTTTCTTTTTTTTGGGGGGGGAGGCTATACGCCAGTTTACAAAACTAGACACCATAATAATACAAACATACCTAGGTAATTTGATATATGGGCCTACATATTTTGGATTTAACTTATCTAGGAGCCAGACTTGTATTTCCAGTCGCCATAGCTATCTCGCGCCAGAGATTTTTTAAGGCTAAACAGAAGGAATATTATTAGAAATTCACTATGTATTGCATGTGTTGTTACTTTGAAACTTGAACTTTCTCTTTTCAGTAACGTTACACAAAATGGTGTTTTGAGCATACAAACATATTTATAAATTTTCTCTCGTCAGTTCTGAGTGTAAGTAATATTTGGTATTTTGTGGTATGCTTGCAAAGATTAGATCGTGAAAGCAGGCCCACAACCAGCCACAGAAGTTTGTTGGAGGCGTGAATATGTTAGGGGGGGGCAAGTCATTAAACATTCTCTTACCAATAGTTAAATTGTGTGTTTTTTTTTTTTTTTTGGTATTAATAATAGCATTTTGTGTTAAGGTCTGGAGGAGCCACGAAAAGTTTAGGGGAGACCAAGCCCCTTAAACCCCTCTGGTTGCGGGCCTGAGTGAAAGTATTGTGTTTGTACGTTTTCTGAGATCCTCATAAAAAAAAATATCAGAAAGACAAATCCTTGAAGAGTTTAAACCCTTTAAGTTTCGTCAGTGTAGATTGGTTTCCCTTATATCTCTTTATTGACTGGAATAGAACACTGTGTAGGTCTATAATACTCGTCGTGATATACCATAAACGTTCGAACTTGTTCAATAATCAGGGGACACAGTGGATAGATGGAGCGCACGGTTCTGGGTCGAGTGATCCTTTGTTCGGTGTCCGTGGGTTTTCTCGAGATTCTGACGCTTTCCCCCGCATAACTAACCCATCAATTCTTCCACTTTTACATTCATTCGTCTCTTACCCTGCAGGATATAAACGTGGGACGTGAAACTAGAATTTCATTTCGTTTCATTGAGTAATCAGCCAATTAGAACTAGTTTATTATCATTACTGTGCTATCATATCTGTTTATTTGTTGATTTGAATGTTAGCTCATGTATTCAGAACACTTCCGTTGACTTGTAAATTTTTACATGGGCCAAACTCAACCAATTATATCAGTTATATAAATTTTATGGACTAATATAAACAATTTACGAGTATGTCCCATTGGCTAAAGAAAACGGTTGTGAAATAATGTTGTTAATGTGTAAAGTGGTTTGACAATAGCACTCGAGAATTCCCTTAAAAAAAAACTCATGAACATGATTCTCATCTTAAGTTTGTGCATCCTAGTATTGAATTCAATAGAGAATTTAGTTTATTTTTACTTGAAGTAAATTTTCTCGAGCTACTTCCTGAATGCATTTGAAGAGTCCAGTTGAAAAAGAGGGGATATCCATTTTTACTAATCTTTCAGGAAACGATTTTTAAGGTTCAAAACATTTTGTTTCCTAAACTAATCGTGAAAATGCTTCAAATTTGGTTTACAAATTCGTTATTATATTGGAAACTAGCTTACAAAATCTTAAGCTCAATGTATATTATTGTAAAGAAAAGAATGCAAAAAAAAAAAAAAAAAGAAAGAAAGAAAAAAAGAAAGAAAAAGAAAAAAAGAAAGAAAGAAAGAAAGAAAGAAAAAAGACATGACGTTAGTTTGTACTGGGGAAAAAGGGGTCTATTAGATGTAAAACAATGGAAAAAAGAGGCGATCGTTTTTTAATTATAAACAATATTATTAAAAATAGATTATTTTCTTCCTCTGTCGTTTTTATTCCCCTTTACTCCGCTAATTACTTCTTTGGTAGTTCCATATAGAAGGTTTGAGTATATGGGCTGCATAAGACCTTCACAGCTTCGATGTTATCGTGATACTTGTAAATCACACCAACAATTGGATGGTGTAGAACCAAAGTGAACCAAACGTCATTAAATAGAAAACAGAGAAACATAGAGGAAAAGTTTCTACTCTACTGGCACGCCTGGTGAATTTGAAAGAAAAAAGTAACTCTGTATTTTTTATTAAGAAAATACAATTTTTTTAAAAAAATTTGTCCAAGTTTCATACATCATCACACATTTCTTCATATTAAAATGAGTATCCAAGAAAGGATAAGTGGAGATAGTTTAGTCTGGCAGCAATTAAAGACACTAAAGTTGGCATTTAGTACAAATATATCGGAAATAGTTCAGGCTGACAGCAGCTACAAACCTCTTAATGTGACAACTAATACTGTAATAATAACTTTCTTTTCTATGCAAAATCGGACAAGTGGAGATGGATTAATTTGGTGCATCCATCTCTGAGCTGATCTTATCTGAAAAGCATAGGAGAAGAGTATTAGTGTTTCATTCACCTAATAGAAATTGAAAGAACCATACTTGTAAGACTATCAGATAGATATGAGGAGGTACTAGAACTTCCCTGGCCTATTCAAATAGTGTTTCCCTTCTTGGTCAATGATATGATCAAGATAAAACGCCATTAACAACTGTCCAAGATTTTCTTTTAATTTGCAAGTAGGGATGCGCTCGAATGGAGTCGAGACAGAATTTTCCAGACAAAATTCGAGTCGAGACACAGCTCTTCCAATAGAAAAATATATATTTTTCGAGTCTAGACATCACTTTTACACCACATTTTCGAGACGAGACAGTCTTAAATCTTGTCTCGTGCGCATCCCTATTTGCAAGACAATATTTTCGCACATGAAGTCTATATTATGATGGACAATTTGCATTACGTGGACATTGGACTGGTATCAGACCTTCCTATTTGCCTTACCTAGCCATCTCTGATTTTATTTTTGATTTCCCAATTTCAAAATGCACCTCAATTTCTGGTTTGCAGGAATTCAGCTGACATCAATGGTGGCGTGTTGTTTGCCAGGACTCGATTTTGGTGTTGTTTGCCACGATTTTACCACAGTATTTGCATTCCGGTCTTATCAGATCTCATTATTGTGAAGATTCCTATACACCTGGAGTAAAAGGAAGGATTGTCAGAACCATTTGTTTTCGAACCCCTGGAACAAGTGCTAAGTGTTCTCGGCTTTGGGACGAGAGAGATCTCATTAGACTCCCTTCTAAAAGAAAACATTAAGCTCCAAACAATTGAATACAAAAGACCATTAATGTCACAATTGCTTACAAGTTACTAAATCGATATAATTGTATTTTCTGTTTTAACAGAGTTCTTAATATCACCTCCTATTACATAGTGTATTTTCGTTATGCTACGCGACTAAAGAACTGGATTTTATATACTAAAGAAAAAATTTTTTTTTTCAGTTTTGCGTCCACGGTTATGCTGGATAAGCTAAATGACATGACAAGCAGAGAAGGAATTCTGAGAGATCAGATATTTCTTTCGTATTCTGAAACCAGTAATTTTATTACTTCACATATATATTGCAATTTAACATATTTGGAGGACAGTGGGGGCAGGCAAAGCCACTGAGGGGCACCTGCCCCTTCTAGCGTCATCACTGGGCTTGTAGCCAATATGATTGACCTCCGATATAATAAGGCACAGGCAGTAGTATGATCTCCTAAATGCAACTAATCTAGGCATAATGGTGTAATGGTATAATGGTGTATTCTCGAAGGAAGGTTCAATTAGCAAACATGCTGTTTGGTTTGAGCCAAAGTGAACTATCTCCAATTATCTGTTCTCTATTAAACAATTCTCTATTAAGCATAAAAGTACATAACAAATACATGTCCTTCAGAAGCTACATACTATTACACAGTTGTTTATGCTGATTGTAGTTTGACTATTTTCTACTTAATTGTTCACTTAGTTCACTTCGGCATTAGACGAAACAAGCAGAACTCGTGAATTTCAACATAATTTACTTTTAATGTCTTAGAAGCAGTGTTCGAAGTGGAAAAAAAGCAGAGGCGGTATGTTTTATTACGATTTTGACTCAACATACCGGCTATTTAAATATTGTCTTGATCACTGAAAAACCAGAGGCGGTATGGCATACCACCGCATACCGTCTCACTTCGACCACTGCTTAGAAGACCAAATAAACAACATTTCATTTTGTGCATCTGTATATTCAATCTATGGTATGTACTTTGAATCATTGCTACGCATTTCCTCATCTGTTTCAATTGCTTCCATTAAATATGATCTGTAGTTTTCCTACCTACGCATACTCAGGTTGAACTAAACTCCATGGCAGCTTTTACTGTACCTCGTTCACTCTGGCGGAACAAAAATAAGCTTTATATGAAGCTTCATTTTTTCACCTCGAGATTACACCACTTTACGAGTGCTACAGCATGTTCATTCTACCAGCACAAACAATTTGCCAATTTAAGAATCAGAAAATACGAACATCTGAAAATCAGCTGAAAGTGGAGTTCATTCTGGTTCTACACCATCCAATTATCGTGTTGATTATAGCATCCTATTCAAATTGTTATCAACCGATTGAACCTAGTACTTTAATGTACGACGAAAATATTGGAAATGTACGTTTATCCTCGAATTAGTATCAAATATGGGAGAGTGGGGAAAGGAGAGCAAGTGGGGTACAACGGTTCATTAACTTTTTTGACCTGATAATCAACGTGTTATAAACAACTATCTGGCATTTCTTACGAAAAGGTACAGTACAGTTGCTTAAGCAAGATTGACGACATTAGAATGTTAAATATCAGGTTCTGGGGCAAGAGTGATGTATTTTTAACTCATTTAGTATATAATAATTCATTGAATATACCTGAATTGCACGCATGTCCATGACAGAACAAGATGGTATTAAAAACTAAATTTTGTCGAAAAGTGGACATCCTTCCTTTTTCCACTGTAAGTGGTGACAATACTCCCTTCTTCCATTTTACAAGATTTTTTTAAATGGCTATAGCAAGATAACCGTAAACCTTTTCCCCTTGTTTGATATATTAAATGAAACTACTCAGCGTGCTCTACAAGATTACATGAAAATCTAACTTTTGCCCAAAAGTGGACATCCCCCCTTTTCCCCTGGACTCTTCATTTCTAATCGAATCTTTGACAAACTTGCATACCAGAAATTAGCACTCTACTATCAAATAATAGTGCTTGTATATCGTTGATTTCTTTTTAAATATGAATAAGATTTCTCTTCTTGAGATCGATTGGTGACCCAAGCATGAAGACATTAATTATGTGACGGTGCCCACTTACGTAAAGATACTAAATAAAATTACTATCACAACAGCCTTCGTGTGCTTATACGTGTAGCATACATTACAGCTTTTTTTAAAAAACAAACTGCAAAACTTGAATGGTACTAATTGTGCTGTACTGCTAAGGAAAGTAACACTTGTGTTTTAGTGACAAAGTAACACAAATAATTTAGTAAAATCAATGAATTCACTTTATTACTGAGTAACAATATATATATAAGATACTTGTATAATTTTGCAAATTAGTACAGTACAACTTATTAGTCCATAGATATGCAAATAATTGGTAATAAATAGACAAATAGTTTACTTTTGCAAGAAGTCTTAAATTCTATCATTTTTTAATTCTTTGTTTTATCAGTAAAGTATAAACTTGATAAACGTGCATCGAATCATTCTCTAAGTCGTTTCTCTATTGAGCAGCGCATACATTTTTACCCTAAACTGAGAGATGACGTACAACATGGCAGTCATATTGTTTTAAGCGCATCAGTAACAGACTCAAATGAAGGGTAAGGGGAAAAAACAAGGAATGTCCATGTGTCTGCTTTAACGGGTGCTTTGACCTATCTGTTAGTGACTGTTGGTACTATTTGACTGTATATGCATGCATGCGTAGAGGTAGAAATGTCCATGTAAAACGGGGAAAAGATTTGACTAACCCTATTCATTTTATACAGCTTTTCAATATTAAAGCGTCGTTTTCTCGAAAATGTAGTTTTGTGACATTCCTTCTTTCTTCCCCTTACCCTTCAAATTCAATTGCAAATTCCGACTAGTAAGAATCAATGCATGAGCGAAAGGAATTGTTTTCTGTAATCAGCTAGGTCTGAAGTATTTTATGGGGCAATAAAAAAATTCATTAAAAATGTCCATTGTTCAATGATTCCCTGATGTTTCTATAACTGTTACATTTCTATACTTTCAGGATAATCGATCTTAGGAACAATAAAAGATGGCCATTTCATTAGACTGGATTGTAACCATAATTACAGTAGCAGTTGGATTCGTTGGCCTCATTTATTGGTACTTAGTAGCAAACTTTCACTATTGGGAAAAGAAAGGTGTTCGTCATGTAAAACCAGAATTTTTCTTTGGAAGTATAAAACAAGGGCTTTTGGGTAAAAGACATATGTCATTGGTGCATGCAGATATTTATAATGAATTGAAGGGAGAAAAATTTGGCGGATTCTTCGAATTTCGAACACCATCGTTGATACTCAGAGATCCAGAACTAATAAAATCATTTCTTATTAAAGACTTTTCACATTTTCACGACAGAAACTTCGAACTGGATGAAAACAATGATCCACTTGGTGCCAAATCTCTATTCATGCTAAAAGGTGACAAATGGAGGCATCTGAGAACGAAATTGTCTCCCACTTTCACTTCTGGGAGGATGAAACAAATGTTTCCATTGGTTAACGAATGTGCAGAAGAACTTAAAAAATGTCTTGAGAATTCGGCTGAGCAGAATGAAGTTTTGGAATTTAGAGATATGGTTGCCAGATATACAACTGATGCTATTGCTACATGTGCCTTTGGAATAGAAGGACATGCATTAAAAGATCCGAATTCTGAATTTAGAGAAATAGGTCGTATGATTGTGGATCAATCTGGATTCATAAAGCCTTTGAAGTCTCTTGTTATGCTTTTTTCACCAAGATTGGCAAAATTACTAAGATTCAGTAGTACTGAACCAAAAGTAGAAAAATGGGCAAGATCACTGGTGATTAACACATTAGAATATCGTGAAAAGAATAAAGTGAAAAGAAACGATTTCGTTAATATGCTTATTCAGTTGAGGAAGAAAGGTTACCTGGAAGACGACATACAGTGCTGGAAATTAGTATAAAGGCAGAGAGATATTTAAAAATAGAAGAAGGCAAGAATGCCGAGGATGGATAAAGATGATATATTTACAAAGTAACATTGTAGACTGTACAACATCAAAGGCATATCGTTTGCTAATACGTCACTGGCACGCGTAGTTTATACAAATATATAAATTAGACCATTTTCGGGTGGAAATTGTAATAAAGGCACCCAATGTCTTTGGCAAAAATTACAATACAGTGTACGGTACAGAATGGAAAATAGATGTTCAGTACTTGAGTGACCCTCCTTTCTTCTGAATGACTTGGAATATACGCTTCGGCATTGTGTTTATGAGATATGTTAGTTGTTGAGGTGGAATCGCTGACCACTCTTCTTGTATCGCGTTTTTCAACTCAGTAACCGTCCCAAATTGCCGACCATTGCGATAAACATTGCGCGCAAGGATTCCCCAGAGGTTTTCTATCGGGTTAAGATCCGGGCGTCTCGCTGGCCACTCCATAACTTGATGCTCTTATGGAGTCTGGTTGCTGCTGCCCTGTGGATAGCAGCGTTGTCCTGCTGGAAAATCAGGTTCTGATTGTCTAACTCCTCATACATCCTCAGCAATTCTATTTCTAACATCTCTATGTACGTAGATGAATTCCTTTTGGTGTTGAGCCATGCAATGTTGGATGTACCTTTAACACAAAACGCTGCCCAAATCATAACACTCCCTCCACCAAAATTTCTGCGCATTTGCACTTGCTCCTCTTTCCTAAGGTCATGCCAATAGTATTGAAAACCATCCGGACCATCAAAATTGAACTTCTTCTCATCATTAAACACAACGTTATTCCATTTGGATGTCCACGACATATGTGTTTCCGCAAACTGGAGTCGCGCCTGCTTGTGCGTCGCACTAAGGGGTGGTTTACACTTCCGTTTCTTGAATATAAGATGTGGATCTTGATTGAAAATTTGACGCACTCTTCTGGATGTGACAGGTAAGTTTCAAACAGCAACAATTTGGGAAGATGACATATTTCCAGCCCTTGCCTTGCGCACAATTAAGCGTTTCGCAGCCTCCGAAAGTTTTCTTGTTCTACCATACTTCCCGTTCTTTCCATATTGTGCGCCCAATCGAACGTAATTATCAATTACACAACTTGAACGATTTAGCTGTTTTGCAATTTGTCGATTTGTTTTGCAATTTGACAGGCCCATGTCCTTGTACGCACAGACACGTGCTTGTTCCTCACTCAGCAACAATTTTCCACGAGGCATGGCCCACACAAGCTCACAGACGTTCGGACCCGCACTTCTCTTATCGCACTGTGTCCGCTGATTCTCAAAGAGGCATCAGGGGTAATGCTGAGCGTGTAGAGGGCGCCAAACAACAAGTAACCGTGGGTGCCTTTATACCAATTTCCACCCGACAATCGTCTCATTTCGCTTTTCGTGTAAACTATGCGTGCCAGTGACATATTAGCAAACGATATTCTTTTGATTTTGTACAGTCTACAATGTTACTTTGTAAATATATCATCTTTATCCATCCTTGGCATTCTCGCTTCCTTCTATTATCAAATGTCCCTCTGCCTTTATACCAATTTCCAGCACTGTATTGTATGACGGTGTCACAAATGGAAATACTACTAGTACTGATTCTGCGTCTAATAAAGAAGGTAAATACAGTTTTCTTATTATTCTTACTATTTTTAGTAGTTATTTATAATGTTTACGTGGCATTTATTAATAGATTTCCGATATCCTTACGTGTGTACTTTATTAAATTAGAATTGCAAAAGTAAGTCTGAAATCAGGGCTCATATTATGCTTTCTCGAATATAACAATGAAACAACGGTATACATAATACTAAAATGTGAGACACGTACATAGAAGGCGTCACATTAACATTGGAAACAATTGTTTGTTTACGAGTACACTCACCATTGCCGACACGCCAACTCTTGTGGACATACTCCCGGGCTAACGGCGACGCACAGTGGTCCGAATAGCGAAAAAGGCGGACAAAATAGGGAGGATTTCTTGAAATGTTCTGAAATTGTGTATATGATGGTCTTCAAGGTTGGTGATTACGAATTTGATATCAAAAATAAAAAATCAAAATGGCGGATCCAATATGGCGGACCAAAAATGATAAATATTATGGATCTCAAATTGGGTACAGAGGGGTTTGTACGGTCACAAATTACAAATAATGATAAATGGCAATGATAATAAAATTCTAAACTTCAAAATGGCGGATCCAATATGGCGGAAGAATATATAAAATGAAGATCACGGAGCTGAAATCGGTATGAGGCACGTACGAATTTCATATTATATGTAAAATTAAAAATAGAGGATCCAAATAGAGGAGCAAAAGTAGAAGTACTTGATTATGCTAATAAACGTCCTGGTTACAGGCCTAATTTATCTTCAGACGCAGTAGTTGCAGATTCGTCATGCCGTGTGCTTATTTTCAGTAGCCAGTCACATCCTGAGGCAGTTTTAAGGTTTTCTTCTTTGGGAGTCCTTCCAAGATGGAAATTACTGGAACCGAACTCAAATCAGCCTTTGAAAGATCCGAATTACTGGCTACTCTTGATGTTTTTCGAGTGTTATGTTCTCTGTATTTCCGCACATCCTTATGTCTAGATTCAAGGGCTTCTGAAATCTCCCCAAATGGTAAAAGACCTGCCTGCACAATTACTGAACTCGTGAATAAGAACTTTGTGCACGATGGGTAGCATGTAGTACCATGGGTATAATCGCACAAATAACAGCAGTTTCGATTCAGTACGTGTTGAATTTTGCAATGTTTGTCATGTCCACAGTAAAATTGTTGTCAAGATAGTTCCGAAACGCGAGGTTAACTGCTGATCCACCCCCCGTTATCTCTGAAGCTGTTTGAGATGTTGCGAAGAACTTGTGGGCTTTATTACTATCATTTGGTAGTTCCATAACCTATCTTGGGCATATTCACACTGAGGCCTTGTATACTTCCGAACCTCTCTCGGATAATTTGTTTCCTGCATTCGGACATTTGACGGGTTCCAACTTTAGCACTCGCTTTTTCATTTCTGAAAATCTGATCTATGAAAGATATGAAAAATACACTCAAAAGATCGAATATGTGCATGGAGAATGGAGTGTTCGAACTCCAAATGAATAAATTTTGGGGCTCTGTTGTTTCCATCTCACCCCGTGTGCTTCCACTGTCAAATAAACACAATTGTTTTACGTGCTTATCTCCTGCTCGTCTCGCCACCCCAAGCAGCCACCTTGAGTGGCATGATTCCAAGGTCTATTTCCTGCAGTAGACGGAAGTAGACAATTAAACTTACACAACATATTGACAACTATCGACTGTTATCCGTGTTTGAATTTCGTGGTATACATGTGTATACATTTTTTAAGACTCTATAAGTAGTCTGTAGTACTCCCATACACACGAGTAGGCCTACTAATATGTGCATTTATTATAACTACTGTGATGCAATACACATTGTTCATTCTAACTACACTACATATTGTTAAAAATCGTCTTAAGCGCGCAGTGCTGGTTAAGAATGAGTATATGTGGGAAATTTTAAGGTGGAATATATATTACTTCAGAAGGAAATAGAATACCTTAGAATAGACTACTAATGTAATATAAATCAAACCTCCTAACGTAATAAATCAATACTAATTTACTTTAATTTACTCTACACTGCGCTATTTTATTTTCCGCTGCTACACTCAGCAAAGGCCATTATACCTTATTCTACCACGCTATTATGCTATTTTACTTTTTGTTACTTTACTTCACAAAGGCTACTATACCCTATTCTACCAACACTACTTTACTTTTTACCACTCTACTCTGATTTACGCTATGCTTTCTAATCTTCCCACTTTAAACTGTAGATTTTGTGGCCCTATATATATGTATATCTTTGCTGCTGAGAAGGATACAAATACAATTAAATGCATTAATCCACCTCCTTCACTTTATGCCACACTACTGTAAACTACATACGTTAATTTACTCTTTACACTCTACTCTCTTTTATACTGCTCAACACTTCGTTACTTTACTCATATGTTTGAGCTCCCCCGTGGCTATGTATATGTTTGAGCTCCCCCGTCTCCGGGTCTTTGGCACTGGAGACCCGAATTCGATTCGCAGTGGAGCGGGGTCAAGTGGTTCGGATCCCATGTTAAGCTGTAGGTCCACTGCTGAATGGGACGCTAAACTCAGCTGAAATCTAGGGGGCCATATGTCCGTATTTTGTACGGACCGTTGTATTTTTGGGTCCGTGTCCGTGTTCGTATCGTACAAAGCATGAAATAGGAAACTCCGTATTTGACAGGTTTTGGAGCTGCTCGAAAATTTCCGAGTCGGGAATTGCTAAAATCTCTGGTAAAGAGAACTGTGTTTTCATCATATAAGTTATATTTTAGTTACCGTTAATAAAATAGGTTGTTCTTTAAAAGTGTCTTTTTTCCATTCCAGGGTACTTTTGATTAGATTTAACATACAGAGACTCACTTTAATATTCGGCCACCACATTGTATTGGCGTTTTATCTTATATTATGAACTACAGTAAAGTAGAGTGATAATATTGTTTATGCTATGTGAAACCTCTATATTTTCTGCAACTTTTTACAAATATTAAACCATAAAATTGTAATTCTAACGTACAAAAATCAGAATATTTCTTCTCAAACACAAAAATTATAATCACTTTAATATTCGGCCACCATATAATGTGAAACTTTCTTGTCGCCTTCTTCGATGCAAGAAAAATGTTTTAATACCTAGTTGGATACCCTTTATTGCGTATCGCCTCCTTCAAGTGATTTTACATATTTCTAGTTATTTTTGCGGTATATTCAGAGCAATATTGGCCCATTCTTCTGTTAACCTTCTCTGAAGTTCCTCCTTTGATGTTACCGCCAATTTCCGATCTCTAGCGTCGAGTTCATCCCACAAATTTTCAATGGGATCGAGGTCCGGACTTTGTGGTGGAGTTTCGATAACTTTGGGGTAGTTGTACAGAAGCCACTAACGTACAACATACGCCTTATGTTTTGGGTCGTTGTCGTGATAAAATTTAAAAGTCTCGCGGATTCCAAATTAGTCCGCACTCTTGTGCAAAGTCTGTTTTAGAACGCTCAGGTATTGTTCTTTTGTCATTTTAGCATTTATAAACCTGAATTCATCCACACCGACAGCAGATATGCACCCCCAAACCATTATGTTACCACCACCATATTTGATTGTTGCTAGTAAATTCAGTTTCCTTAGTTCTTCATTAGCCTTTCGCCACACTAGAACCCTGCTATCTGACTTAAAAATGTTGAATTTGCTTTCCTCAGCAAAAAGAACACCTTTCAATCATCCTGGTTCCTTTTGCACGTAGATTTTAGCGAACTGAAGCCGTTTTTTCTGCCCACTTTGTTGACAAATGATTTCTTTCTAGCTACCTTTCCGTGATATCCTTCGCTTCTAAGTACTTTCCGATCAATCTCTGGGTGTACATCCTTTCTACACCCTTGCATCAATTCCGCTGCAATCTTTGGTGCACTTCTTAACTTTTCTCACACTCACACGTTTGTCTCGTTCATTTAGTTTGCTAGGGCAACTCTTCTGCTTCACGGATTCTAACCTGTCTTCGTTCTTATAACGTCGCAAGATATCACCGACTGTACTTCGTGGTATATTCAAGAGACGGGCAATATACATATTGGAATCTCCCTTTTATGACAAAAATTGACCAGCTGGCGCTGCTCAAACGTTGTGTTACAACTTTTTCGCCCCATTGGAAGTGTTATACTGCAAAGCCAATACCCACTCGCACTTTCTAACACGAAGACGAGAAATGAGTTATACATACGACGTTCCTTCCCCCAATCATATTGTACTGTAAACTGGAGATACAGCAGTAAGATTATCAAGTCACTTTAGTGGCCGAATATTAAAGTGGCATGATATGAAGGCAGTTTGTAGAAACATAGCAGTTAGCATAGGCATAGTTTGCATTTACAACTTTTACACGTTACGAAATAGTCAGGAGACATGATAGTTGTTCCCTGTCATCGCTTACAAATTCCTATGTATTTACATTAATGCGTCCTTTGACATAAATGACAACAATATGGGGTGGCCGAATATTAAAGTGAGTCTCTGTATGTAATTTAACGGTATGATTTATTATATTTGTGTTAATGAAAAAAAATATAAAAGATGTTAGTTTCCAATCAACGGCGCCGACTTTTCAAAATTTATGTGGGTGCATATCAATGGCGAAACGTGTTATATGTTTTCATGGGAGTCGATATTTTTTGATTGATTTCCTTTTAGTTAAAATCTTTTGTGAACATTGTCATAAGGGGCTGTGGTCGGTTCTATTCACAATATAGTTCCTTTTTTGTTATTGTTAAGACTGCCTTTGACTAGGCCAGAGACAGGACAGGGAAGGGGGGGGGGGAGTGTGTTGCTTGGACGCCTTTGCACAAACACATTTGAAAGAAACAATTATGATTTAGAAGTTAGACATTTTAACTTTCATCTCAGTGTTTTGACTGCTTATTATTTTTTGATAATGGAAGTGAGAAACATTTATTTTATTTATTTTGTTTCTATCAAACTAAAAATCTTGTGGGTGCTGGCGTCTCTGAGCACTCACGTGTTTGGAGCGCATGTTTCCAATAGTGTTTTAAGTAGTATAGTAAACAATTGTGTATTAACCTAAAAAGGTGAATTTTAATGGATCACTATTTTACTGCTTGTCCGTATTTTGGATCAAAAAATTATGGCAATCCTACTCAAATCATAAATCCAAACTTTACTCATGTCTATCCTATACTACACTATCCAAGCGGAATTGAAGCATATAACTCTTCCATAAGAGAACTAATGAATAATTATTCTTGCAGTGCAGCGCTCAACTGACTCAATGTTAATCAAAAAAAGGGTATTTGTACCGAAATCGCTTTCTCTAAAATTTACCACAGATGTTCAATATTGTTCAAGCTGGAGGTTTGAACTGACCAACAGCAGGTGTTGAAGTTCCTTATACTAGATCTGACAAGAATAGACGAGATTCGTTTATCTACGCCAAAACAAGTTTAGAGACTAAGGCGATAACGAAATTTGATTATCAAAACATAGAAAAAAAAAATTTCAAATCATGTGTAGTAGAAGAATGTTACATATAACTGGTACAAAACTCCCAAACAATAATGTTAATATTTTTTGGATAATCTATAAGTCATACGAGTATTTGAATTTTATGTTAAAACTAATAAAGAAGTAATAGTAGATTATACATAACTACAATGTGGACCATTTATCGTGACACACCTTTGTAATTTTTAAACTAGTAGGAAAAAACTTCGCACCATGCAAAATATCGACAGGGAGACATTGTTTGATATACTCTGTAATACCAACAGAGTTAAAGTGTTGCCAATCCGACATAAAGTTGTATTACTTCTCAATTTGCGATACATTATGTTGTTGCACACTTCAAATCTTCATGTTAAATGAAAATTTGCAATACTACACTTATTTTTCAGTGTTACAAGCTAAAGACGCTACAGTACTAGAAACGTCGAAAAATGACCAAATTTTGGATTATTTTACAGTAGTATTAATGCAAGTGACACAGACGACGCACGGCATTGCAAACTATTTTGGTGTTGAAAACTATGATCATGATACAACTACTTGTAGTTTCGAAAATTGGTTTAATCACAACAAGGTACAATTCATTATAGGAAAGTCTACATTAATAATTTCCATTATATTCAAAACAAGCAGTGCATAGATATTGATAAAATGTTATTTAACTTATATTTCACTATTTGCTGAAAATATAATTTACTCAAACTCGATTTAATTTCCAGATCTTTTGCTAAATAACGATCTGTCCTGGAAAACACACAACGGTATCTTCTCTGCTTCAAGAATTCAATAAAATGCTAGCGACACTAAAACTAGATAAAACTTGTATGCAACTTATATTTCGGTCTTTTGCACTCTACTTACATATGAGATCACATTCCATAAGTCAACCCTATGCAAAATTTGCATTTTAGTTTTCGATATTTAATATCACATATTATTAATTTTGTGATATGACTCATCATCCGAATTTTGAGTTTAGAATAATATGTCCTCCGCAATTTTTTCACACTCATCACCAAAGGATATCTTAATACATATTTTGGGTATCATAGCAGTCTAAATTTAGCATAGACTGATACAGAATAAGGGATTAGTTGTGGTTAGGATAACCCCTTAGCTTCAAAGCAGCCTCCAGGGTTTAAGGTAGGTACGATCGGTTGGTCGACTGATGCTGGGTCCCTCGGTGGTGCGCCTTTTATCTATCCTCTTCGGGTCATTCCGTGAGGTCTGTCTTCTTTCGGCGTTCCTCGGTGTCTTTCGTGTCGGCTTCTTGTCTGCTAGGTTGTTTATAATGAATAGCACGTGTTAAGTTGACACGTGCTTTTGTCGTTGATGTAGGGATCCTTACAATAGGCTTAAGATGTTTCTAGTATTTTGATAACTACATGTGTCTTGTAGTTTTCCCTATCAAAGATTGCGTACTTCGTGAATAGAACTTGAATTACCAAACACTTGGTAACTAACGATATGTGACGTATTAGGAACAAGCTATATGTTGGCATTGATGATACAGGAAGAAGTAATGATAATAATTATTATTATTAAAAAAAAAAACTACATCACACCAAACTTCGAATGTGCAAAGTTCGATTTAATAGGAGTAGCATAGACAATAATGGTATCATAGGAGTAAATGTCCAATATGTTGAGATTAACAGATCTTTAAAAAAATGCTTATTCTGTATTTATTGTATTGAAATATTTTAAGCACAGAAAATATCGTATCAATAGCCTACATGTAGAAGAGTAGTATGCTTATCTCTGTAAGAAGCTCTTTAACACCATCTTTCTTTCTCTCTTTTTTTTTTAAAAAGAATTTTCAGTTGATGATATGGCATCCCAGATGATCCTGTTCTTTGGAGCTGGGTTCGATACTAGCTCAGCAACCATGAGTTTCGCCCTGCATGAGTTGGCCGTACATCAAGATATTCAGCAAAAGCTAAGAGAAGAAATTGATGCTGCTCTCGAGAAACATGGAGGCAAAGTCACCTACGAAATGATACAAGAAATGGAATATCTGGACAAAGTGGTTTCTGGTATTTATTACTATTTGTTGTTTGTTAAATTTTGGATTCAATTGTCTATGTATAAAATATGTTTACTCGTAAGTAAATTAAGTAGGGTCTATTTCAATATGAAGTTCCAGAAAAAAAGTGCATGTAAAACTTTATAGTATTAACTCAAATCTAAATGCACACTTTACCAACGAAAAAAGTTTTTTCTGGCGAACATAGTCCAGCAATTGATTTAATAACAACGAATTACTTCCATATTCTGATTTATTACCATGTTGGTAAACGAACTACAGAGTGAAGCAGAAGTCCAGCATCGCCCTTTTATTTTTGAAATGGCTTGAGGAAAGATGACTAAACTTTGGACGTAGGTAATTGGGATGGGGTTGCACCAGCTGGTGCCATTTGGCATAATGGTGGCCATCTTCAAATCCGCCATTTTGAATTCAGGTCTAATATCTATATATATAAAAGAGAACGCACAAATCCTTTGTTCCCTCATCACGCTAATACGGCTGAACCAATTTCTTTCATTTTTGGGGGGTTATTAGGATTTGGACCCTAGATGGTTTTTATCATATCACTTTAATTTTCAATTACCAGTGTCTTGAGATAATTGACCATTCAAGTGTCCATAACGTACAAATCCTTTGTTAGTTCATCATAGGTAAAAATAAACGTATTTATATGCAACCCGCATGACCGTGTCACTCGGCGGGTTAACATAAATGACAGGCGATATAATGTTAACATTTACTGCAATCTACTATGGTTTTTATCATATCAATTGAAAGCTAAAAAGTAAAAATTATCTAAGTAACAAAGTTTATTGCGTTCCGGGGTGACCCCAGCGAAGCGGGGTGAACGCTGCTAGTTTCAAATAAGAAGAGGTCCATGAGACACATGATTTTAGGCTAGAATTTTACCAGAAATATGAATCTTAAATTATTTTTCACCTAACTTCAATCGGTAATGAAATTTTGTGAAGTAAATATTGCATGTGGGATCTTACAAGATATACTCTTTGTGTTGTGTGCTACACATAATGCAAGATGTTTCTTCCAGTCCTGAAGGACACATAATAACACGTATGGCATCACAGAGTCCCAAGCGTGTCTGATTCGTTGTTCGAGGTGTCAGGGAACAGTGATTTTTTTTCTTGACAAACAAGTGCTTTGAGGTGACCCCACAAATAAAAGTTTAAGGGGTTCAGATTGGGCGAACAGGGTGGCCACTCAATTGGCCTTCGACGGCTAATCCAGTGGCCCAGTTACTATGCACCCAATTCCCCTGACACATAATATATAGTAAGGAGGCGCACCATCTTGTTGAAAAAGGCAGGGAAGTCACCCTCTGGGTTCAGCAATGATGGGAACATCTGTTCCTGCAGCATGTCAATATATCTGTCCCCATTTAGGTTCTCATGGATGGAGAATGGCCCAATGTTACGAATGTTCCATATCCCACACCATACAATAGCATTTTTCGCACCAATTACCATGGAGGCATTTGTTTATGCTGGGTTTGTGTCTGACCAATAATAGTGATATTGTTTATTGACATAGAACAGAGTCTCGTCACTACACAACACACTAAGAGGAAACGTGGGATGCTCTTTACACTTTGTCACAGCCCATTCTGCAAATGTCATTCTTATATCTGGGTCATTTACTGTTAGATATTGCTGCATTTGGAGTTTGTATGGATGCCATTTGTTTGTGTCCAACACATGGAGTATCGATTTCTGATTTACACCTGAAACTGCAGCTAAACATCTGGTACTGTGTTTCGGGTTTTTCACCAAGGATGCTACAATTCCCGTTGCTGTTGCCTCATTTGTTGCAGTCCTGGCTTCCACTGCGTTGTTTGTCGTGCACAGATTCTAAAACTGAATTTCTGCGAAATACGCGCCATTGTGGTATGTGCAATGTTGTCTCTCTCTAGATGCCGCACATTGAAGTCATCAGCGATGGCCCTAACATTGCGTTCTCCACTGATGAGAGCAATTTAAATCCTTTCTTGGCGGGTGAGAGTCAGGTTACATCACCTGAAAAGACAAATCAGAACTTATTATATGATGAAATGCGCAACGTTTACTTTACAAAATTTCATTACTGATTAACGTTAGGTGAAAAATAACTACAGATTCGTATTCCGGTAAACTTCTAGTCTAATATCATGTGTTATATTCCCAATTTCTATTTGAAATATTGGATATGAATTCAAAATGGCGAATTTCAAGATGATCACCATGATGCCAAATGGTACTGTTCTGGTGCGCCCCCACCCTAATTACCCACATCTAAAGTTTCGTCATCTTTCCTTAAACCATTTCAAAAATACAAGGGTGTGGGGGACTTTTGCCTCACCCTGTACTCTTTTTTTTTTTAAGCAAATTATTACGCGTAGGCATATTCTTAAGAAGTTTTGGGTAATTTAATTTTGTTACTGACATTTATTTTATTATGAAAAGTAACACATTACCCTTACGTTACCTCATGTATAAAATAAGGTGTTTAAGCTATTTAATATTAGGCTATTGCGATCTAGGCAACTACAGTTAGTTCTTGATATTGAATTGGAAAAACTTATTTTCAGATGTTTTCTTAAATTTGCACAAGATTTTCTCTCATTTAACATATTTTGTGTCTAATTAGAGGTGATATTTTACTTACAAATTTCTTTAATTTGCTTTTTTTTCCTCTTATGTAAAAAATCTGTTTTTAAGCTAAGAAATGGATAAATTTCAATCTCCCTCCATACTTGATAACTTCAATTTTCTGTTCAATATCTGGTATTGAATCTTTTCGCACAACGTAGTTTCTCGAAAATCAAACAGTAACACATAATGTTATTATTATTATTATTATTATTATTATTATTATTATTATTATTATTATTAGAATTGGAAATTAGAGAAACAGAGAGTATTTTTCATAAAACTAGTTCTGATTCATGATAAATCCCTTGGATGCACTTCTTTCCATAGTATACATTTCCTGATATATTGGTCTTATGTACCTATTCACTTGAGGAAGAGAAAATGGCAAATGCAAATTCCCTCTCTCGGAGGATGAGAATTGTTTAACTAATTTCTTGTCCTCTTGGTCGGTGGTTCAAACTTGAAATAGTAAAACTGGCCAATAATAAAGTTACTTGATAAAATTAACTTGTTATCTTTACTTAAAAAAATGTTATTCGTTTCTTGTCGAGATTAAGTCTCAGATTTCTATGGCATCTCAAGTTTTTGTCCTGGCATCATTTTACATACCTAGGTATAAAATTAAATGTGAACATATTTCTGAATTTTGTGAATACAAAATACGGTTTTCATTGGTCATGTAAATGCTTATTAGAACCATACTTTAGTTTTGGTCATATTTGGGCCAGAAGTGATATGCGTAAAAGCAATTTGGAATTCCAGGACTAAGGGAATGGTCATAAATAGATTCAATCTGATCGGGGACTGTATCACGATAAAACAAGCCCATTGAAGCGAGGAAGTACTTTTCGTGGGCGACCAACTAAAGAGCCAATATTTAGCATAAAACAAATAATAACCTAACACAATCAAAATCACCAATGACTACAATCAGTGAGACGGTATGCTGTGGTTTTTCAGTAATGAAGACATACGGCCTCTGGTTTTTCAGTGATCAAGACATACTTTCACTGGGAAGTGGATGCTAATGTACGTTTAATGAAAGCCATTTTTATACACAGTAATAGAGAATAGCTTCGCATGTAAAAATATGCTATTTCATATGTAGAAATAATATCTAAGATGCCAACATCAACATTTTTATCTTTTTCCTACCTTTTGTTTTAAAAATGAGGTATCTACAAAGAAGTTCACAAAGTTTATATTGTTTTATATCTTATTGTGTCATATTCAATTGTTTCTTTATTATGTATGTTTGTGTCTTCTTGCCTTAATGCATATAAATGCCATGTTTTGAGCATGGGCGGATTTAGAGATTGTCTGTTGTGGGGGCTTACCTTCCGGAGGTCTGGAATACTCCTTAGTGTAGAAGGGGTTCTGGAGTTCTGCGGGAAATTGTTTAAAAATTGTAAATATATTAAAAAAACTTAGTTTTCGAGCATTTTCGTGTATACCTAGGTAATTATCTATATTACAACATAAGGGGATATTTTAAAAAAAATCTTCTCAAAGAGTTGGGGGCGGGAGTAGCTCTTCCATGGTTTTGAGTCATTATGTAAATCGAAATGCAATCTTTTTGCAGCAATAGAAATGAGACAACATACCCTTACTGTTATATCAACATTTAGATAGCCGGTGTGTCAAGTCAAAATCGTAATAAACCATACCGCTTCTGCTTTTTCTACACTTCGAACACTGACTACGTACGTCTTTAATATGTTAAAGAAAGCTTAAGTTTTATGTATGAAATTTCAACATGAAGATTTAGAGCAGGGGACGGTTATATTTTACCCCTTTTAAACAACAATAATATTGTAGAAATTTAGAATAATTAAGTTGAAACAATGCGGTCTTTTAAATTTCAATTAAAGTGTTACAATAGCTTTAAACAACTGCAAATCCCCACATTACTTTCTAAAGCAATCTAACAAAAAACAATAGATTCAGTTTGTTAACAGTTATATGCTAAATTTAAGTACAGAATACTTTTTCATTGGAAAACATCATAATTCTAAATGACGAATAAATTAATAAAAGATTTACCCATGTGCTTACAACTTACCTATACTTTTTAAGAAGGGAAAATAGGGGAGAAAATTAAAATACTACAAGAAACTGTTAAAGAAAAAGAAAACAAAAGTAGAGATGAAAACAAGACAAAATATATTAGTTCAAACAATTTGAAAAAATACAGTAAATAAATAGATTAAAAAGGAAGAAAAGATAAAAATAAAACTTATGGTGTCAATGACAACATGGACTGTGGTTTGGGCCACAATAAAAGCCTTTCCTTTACAGGAAACGGATTAAAATTGAAAATTCTACAAATCACCTGTACGCTAGTGACATGTATTGACGTCAGCAGCGCAGCTAGAGACATGTATTAGCGTGACTGTTTAATGCAACAGCAGTATATAGAATGTCGGGTTTGGTTCAACGCTGACTTTTCATTGTTAGAATTTTTACTTGACAAAAATTGATTATCAGTAGTGCAGTACTAAAATGATGTTTGTTTCAATTCTTCACAGAGACCTTGAGAAAACATCCTCCAGCTGCTATTGTTCAGAGCCGCATCTGTACCAAGAAATATATCATCCCAGGGACTGATGTAGAAGTAGAACGTGGTATAAATGTTTTCGTTCCTGTGTATGGTTTACATCATGATCCTCAGTATTACCCAGATCCTGAAAAATTTGATCCTGAGAGGTTCAGCGAAGAAGGTAAAGCGAGTCGTCCCAATTACACATTCTTACCTTTCGGAGATGGTCCTAGAATTTGTATAGGTAAGTATCACATTTTATTCTAAGTTTAATGAAGTTTATGTAGTCTTACTGTAATTTCACAATTTGAGACGAAACTAATTATTATTATTATTATTATTATTATTATTATTATTATTATTATTATTATTATTATTATTATTATTATTATTATTATTATTATTATTATTGGTAGTAGTAGTAGTAGTAATGTAATGCGCCGCTATTTTATATCTGCGCCGCATTTCATGATAGTATATTTTGGACGGTAGCAGTTTGCATTCTTGTCTGTATCCGATGATTTAAATTTAAATCAAGATAAACTTTTCGAATCGACTTTAAAAGTTTGTCTCAAAGAATATAGCGATATAAAATGGAAGAATTAACCCAGCGAATGACCTTTACGAATTTAATGTTATAGTGACAAGGTTTTGGAAAGTGTGAAGTTATTGTGATAAATGTTAACCTTTTAAATAAGTGTTCAGAGTTTGTTTACAGAAAGGCATGAACAAAAATGTGATGTATTACTGAGGCTATTACTTAGCTCAGGGGATTCTATCCCCTCTCTAAATTCTACACACGATCACATCTAAACTTTCAACGTGAATTATAAGTAGTTATAATATAAAATAAAATGTCTCATCAAAATGCTTAGTGGTACATGTTGTATATGTGTGGAGAATCATTGTAAAACTGCTAGAAACTAAATTTAGTTAACTTAGGATTTTGATACAAACCAGTTCATTTTGATTACGTTCTGGAACATTTAAATACGTTTGCCAGACGTTCTGAATTTTAGATTCCCGGTACGTAACATCCATCTCTACCACGAACCTATACTTTTCCTGGGATAGAGAAGGGGAACATCGGCGACTCCGTTACTGGACTACAGGCTCAGGTCTTCGAATGTGAGAATGGAACATTTTCTCGTAGAGGATTCTGCGCCTTTATTATCTTATGCTAACGTCTTGTCTGTCTTGTTGAAGTAGTAGAGGATCCTGAAACGACATCTGTAAAGCCATCCACGACAAGATAAAACTGGAATAGTTAATGGCCTCTGGGCATGGAGGGCGTTAATGAGAGCAAGTGCATTACAGTAGTAGTAGTAGTAATAACAAGATATCATCAATAAGTTAGACGTCAATCTATAATGTTTAAGATAGTTTCAGAATATACAGCGATGGAAGAGCTATTATATGTATCTATTGAGATTCTTGTGCCCATTGCATCTTCTTCAATTTGCCTGAGAATAAATAAGTGAATACATGAGAATTTTAGGAAAACTTAAAAAGGATCAAAAGATTGCGATCTTGGCCAATAATTAGTTTTTGGATCAGGGGCCACAAAATTTTTGAACGGCCCCTAAATCGAGTTTTCGTATTTTCTACGGAATAGATACATCATACTGAGTTAACTGATAGTTTGCGTTCGGCTATACTATATATATTTCTCCAGATATAAGACCTATAAGAAAATGTTTGTTGAATATATTGGATCTTTTGGGCCAATTGGATCAGAGCCACAAAATTTTTGAACGATCCCTAAATTAAGTTTTCGTATTTTCTACGAAATAAGCACATCATACTGAGTTAACTGATAGTTCGTGTTTGCCTGTACTGTATGAAGTTCTCCAGATATAAGGCCGACAAGAAAATTTTTGATTAAAATATATTGGATCTTTTGATCCAATAAAATTCTCGAAATGGAATTTACAAAATGGATGTAAATTCAACATTTTATAATTTGACCGGTACAGTTTATACTTTTAGGTATAGAAATTAGTGTTGTGAAGTTGGGTATTCACTTCTATCAAATTTTACAATAATACATATTCAACTTATAATTCTAAGTTTGTGTAAAAATAATAAAGCAGATAAGCTCATACTATGTGTGAAAATATCTTAAACTCTTAACAGCCTGCTATATTTTTATTATACTTTGATAGAGATAATTAACTACAATTTTTATCAATAAATTAAATTCCTGTTTCTCATTTCAGGTATGAGATTTGCTCAGATGCAAGTGAAAGTTGGTCTTGTGCATTTATTGTCCAAATATCAATTTCTAAAAAGTGAGAAAACGCAAGATCCAATTGAATACCATCCTTTTCAATTTGTCGTGGAAGCCAAAGATGGTATTTGGTTAAAAATAGCAACAAGAACTTCGTAATGAGACATTGAGCTGAAAAACATCCAACATTAATTAACGTAACAACATGGGTGATGACAAAAGTCTTTCATTAGAGGTCATCACTACTTTGTCTTATATATCGTTCCTGTAGTTTTCAGTTCGGTTTTAATCACAACAAATCAATTCAGTTTGCATAATTATTGATAGGTCAAAATTATTACAGGTTTACATAACTAATGTCTTTGGAAACACCGAGTTGATTTAGAAGATTGGTCCTCAAATTAATCGCTGTTTCGCAATACAGTTATGACCAAAACGTTTTTGACAAGTATAATGTTTAAAATTGTATTATCTGCCAGTCCATCTATATTAATATATATATATTTACTTGTTTTCGCTAACGGTGTACTTAAGCTCTGTCAATGTTCTCTAAAACTGTACAAATACCAGGCGTTTTTTTTTTTTTAAAAAAGCAAGTACCGTTTTTAAATAATAAACTAGTATACTTTTCGTAACAATCTTATTCTTACATGAAAGCCTATACCTTAGTCTACTTCTCTACATAGTTTCCACAAATATTAAGGGGCTTATCGTATAGTTTTTGAATACCAATACCATAGAAGTCTGCCACCTAATTTGACAACCACTGCAACATGGCTTTTTGACCTCATCGTCGTTATCGTGGTTTTGACCACCCAGATGCTTATTCAAATGCAGGGACATTTCTTGAAACTAAGGAAACTTATATAACGACGAAATCGTAAAGCATCTGTTTTCTTTCAGTTTTTCGTCAACTTTCTGCAAGTATTCATCGATGACAGAAGATCGTCCACTTCGTTCCTTATTATGAACTTTCATGCGATCATCTCTAGAAGTTTTAACCCATTTCTGTATCATTCCATCCCTCATAATCAGGGGGTAAAAGTGAGTGAGAATGCTGGAAGACGACGTTCCCCCACTTCTAAAATAATATCTGTGGCTTCCTTCCACATCCTAAAAAATACAATGGGCAAAGATAGGCACGAAGGACGGCGTGACGGTATCCGCCACTATACCTTTTCAGATCTACTTTTGCCCCTGCTCATAATGTTTTCTCCATACACTTTACTAATCTGTCGATGAACTTTAGCCGCTCTTACGCTATTAACGCTAAGAAAACGAATCATAGTCAGCGAAATTCTCAATTGGCGGAAGTATTTTAATTAGTCACAAACTGGAGTAAAAGTGGATCTGAAAAGGTAGTGGGACACATGATGTAAAGTCATCCCCTGTGCCTTTCTTTGCCTATTGTAATTTTTTAGAAAGTGAGGGACGCCATACATTTTTGGAAGTGGGGTAACGGCGTCTCCCTTCGTTCCCCCTCACTTTTACCCCTGCTTACAAAGAAACGTAAACACAGTCGAATATTTCCATCATGGCGTCTGTGGTTTACCAGCAAATATAGGTAAACAGCTCGCATGCGCAAAATGCCAACCGCAGCGCTGCAGCGGCCGAATTTGAGAACGGTACTTAATAAACATGGCTCGTATTTTATCATGACTATTCTAAAGTAAGTATAGTGTAAATCTGTTTCACACTTTCTAAAGATATAACGTAAGTCTATTTTTCTATTATACTATATGTATGGGTTATTCCATTATAAATGGTCGAACACTCCCCAGTCGCCCATCTGGGATTTTGATTTAATTTGACACATAGGTACCTACATCTCTCGGAAGAAAGCCTGTAATTTTTTTTATTTTCTATCTCTACCAGTTCTTGAGAAATTGACTTAGAAGTGAGGCAGTCCGCATCGTGACTTGCTGAACACACTGATGAGCAAGAACTCGGTTACTAATATGAGCCAAACTTTTTCTGCAATAAATATATGCATCGTTGTAATGAAGTAATGTGTTGAAAGTGGCATGACCTTTTTATGTTCGGATATATAACATGTTAAAATCAGCACTTTTTTTTACATCACCGTTTATAAAGCTCATTTTTTTTTAACGTGTCACAGATTTCCTAGATAAAACAACAAATGCCTGTGTTTATGTGCAGTACCTCACAGGGCAGTGAACTATATGCACCAGTAATGCAGAGCTGTTTACACTTTATTTACAGGATTTATGGGAGTTAAAGTCGATATCACTGTAACAAAAAAAAAACAACTTTTTTGCTTATTTTCAGAGCTCTATTTAACTATGTTGACAATAGAATATGAGTGTGATATTTTGGATGAACATTGCTACTTATGAAACAAATAACTTGTGTGAATTTGTGAATTTCAAAACCAGGTGTCGGTAGTCTTTCAGGTTTAGAACGAATATGGAGAATGGAAGTAAAGACGTATCGGTACTTGTGCGCCAGGTGCAATCGTCTACACTGATTGTGCACTTGGAAACATATATTGTAAGACTGTCAGAAGAAACAGCCTGCCATAGAAAGAAATTAATTGTTACAGAATAGTAGAGTTCTATGGGTCAAAATTACAATTAGTATAAGAAATTGAAATGAAATCTTTGAGTTTTACGTCCCACGATTATGCCGGTTAGGCTAAAGGAGACGGTGATGATGAGTAATGAATGAAATGGTGGAATGAAGAAAGTGGGAGGAAACGGGAGAACCCCGAGAAAACCCACGCTCACGGTGTTTGTCCACCACAAAGTTCACTTGGCGGGGGCTGGGATCGAACCCGAGACCCCAAGCACCAGAGGTGAACGCTCTACCACTGAGCCACCGAGGCCCCCTATAAGAAATTGAGTGTTCAAATAAGTAAAGAAAAGACATGCAGACAAAGTGAAAAGGAACATGCTAAACCTGTGAAACAGGTTACGTAAGCAAATGATACGTGCATGTTGTGAAACATAAATGATTTGAAATTGTGGAAACTTATATGAACTAACACTTTGCAAAACAACATACCTTTCTTTACTTTTTAAGCCATACTAGTATTTTTTTTTTTTTTTTTTGTAACTATTATAATCCAGTCTGTATGTTCGTCCACTGCTACCTTGTAATAAAGGTACTTCTAGAGTATAGATAACATCATGGAATGGTATCCAGACTTCATCTTTCCGCAGTGGCCATGACAGCATAGAGGACTCAGCTGATACCATGGAATAAACACGTACATCTTTATTTTCATATGAGACTTCGTTGACCATACCAACGTACCACCTACTGTCAAACATGCATGCAACGTACACACCACTATGAAGTTTATGTTACCATTCTTCTCTTGCTTCCATCAGATACACTGTGGTATCAACCTCGTCTGCAGAGATTATCTTCACGAGGACTGTGTTTGCCTCAGTTGGTATAAATGCATGGTGAGAACGAGTTCCAGGAATGATCTTCAAGTTTGTATGTCTTTTCTATGCATTCACTTTCCCTCGAGATATCTTGAGCAGTCACATATAAATAGTGTATACCTTTAATGTGCTGTCAGCCCTTCGCACATTCCTTGTGCTTTAACAATTGGTCTTTTAGGTGACTGAAGACTGGCTCTGGCTGTCAATCTTTTTGTATTTGCTCCTACATCATCACATGGGCTTTTGCCGTGGGATGTTGCAAAATAGTGCCATTCTGCTTTGATTTCGAAGACAGTTTCATGCTGACATAGATTGTAAATGTTCTTGTAATTTTTATATTGTGATCCAGCACCATCACTGAAGTAAATTATCTTATCAATCTGCCTATCTTGAAGGATTTGTCAGGTGTGTCATGCAATGCCTTAGGAATATACAGACAGTAGTAGCAATATGCTACAACCTGTCTGATGCAACAGAAATTGATACATTGCAGGGTTCCATTATCATTACAGTACACCACGAAAGGATGCACAGTTGCCTGGGATTTCTCCCAATGGTACCCCTGAACTTCGACCTGTATAACGAACGTGTAATTTTCGGCGAAGTCCGGTAAAAAAAAAAAAAAAAAAAATAGCTCTGCTTTCTGAAGTGAAGTTTTTGTTACTCAGGTATGCAGCTTGAGCCTTGGCTATGTAATAGTGCTCTCTAAGACTATCAATTCCCTGAGCCAATGTGTCACAGAACTCATTCACCGAGAGCTGTAGGGTTTGTAATGTCAACCAGTCTGTGTGAACTTAGTTTTTAAATTTAGCACAGTCATCACCTTCAAGGAAGTGATTATCAAAACGGTTTATTAGATAATCTTGCACAGCCTCCTTCCTTCCACAATTGCCAAAGTAATGTAACATACACTGTCTCTTAAATATCTTTCCGTTTCTTAAATTCTGATTTCCTGCAGAATGATAATTTGTGGCACTTGTCACCATTCCTAACACCTAAACTACAAGGTTCCATTTCTCTGATGTGGTTCACAAATGTAAAATGCTACTTCTGTGATAATCATTTACTAATTCCATCTTGTGGCCAGGTATAAGCGGCCACTCGGGTACATTTAGTAGGCCTACATAATGAGGAAGCCACTGATCAAAACAGTGCCATTTATGGAAATTATTAGAGCGAAGTAGCTCAAGTGGTACAGCGTTGGCTTCGCATTCGGGAGGTTCCGGGTTCGAATCCCGCTGCCGACCATCCTGACTGGGGTTTTCCAGGGGTGTACTAGGCAAATGCCGGGATGATACATACTGAATAGGCCCTGGCCGACACCTTCCCAAATCCTTTCCATTGTTGTTGTTGTTGTTAGATATCCAGTATAAAATAACCTCTGAGCTGTATCTGGTGATTGTTAAAGAAATAAATTTTTTTTAAAACTAAATTAAATTAAATTAAAGAAAATTTCTCTGAGAAATGTAAAATTTTTACACATAATAATGCTTAAAATTTCAAACTTTCATTCGATTCCTTAAGTCCAGTTGGTATTTAGTACCACTGTGTGTGTGTTCTACTGTTAACGGCACAGTTTTGTTTGTTTGCATCTCGTTATAATTGTGTCAACTAACAGAAAGCATAAGATACAGATTATTAAAAGAAAATAATATAGTACAATAATTTTCACGGAACAATTATTATGACCTTATTTTCCTTCCGTATAAAGAAATGAAATGAAATGAAATCTTTGAGTTTTACGTCCCACGATTATGCCGGTTAGGCTAAAGGAGACGGTGATGATGAGTAATGAATGAAACGGTGGAATGAAGAAAGTGGGAGGAAACGGGAGAACCCCGAGAAAACCCACGCACACGGTGTTTGTCCACCACAAGGTCCACTTGGCGGGGGCTGGGATCGAACCCGGGACCTCAAGCACCAGAGGTGAACGCTCTACCACTGAGCCACCGCGGCCCCTTCCGTATAAAGAGTAAGGAGAAGACTCATAAAATGTTTCATGTGGAAGCATTCTACTTTATGAGGATGAAACATGGCCATTACACAAAAGTGCTGAAAAACAACTGGAAACTTTCGAAATGTGGGTATGAAGATGAAGAGTATTAGCTGGGTCGAACGCAAGACGGAGGAAATGTTAGGAATAGTAGGGGAGAAAAGAACAATTTTAGATGTAATTGAAAAGAGGGAGAGAAACTAGTTGAGACATTGGCAGAACGAATTCATGAGAGATGTGTTAGAGGACACGGTGACAGGAAAATGGGGAAGGGGAAATCTACAGTTGATGGGCAATAGTAAAACAGAAAAATCTTATGTGAAGACAAATAAGTTTAGATGAAGACCGTAAGGCATACAGGCTTTTCATATGCAGCAAATGGCCTGGCAATAATGACAGAACTAGTGCTCTCAACGGGTCGGGTCGGGTCGGGTTGAAGACCGACCCGACCCGACCCTTGACCCGACCCGACCAGTGATCAGATCCGATTGACCTGACCCGACAACCCGACCCGACAACCCGACCCGTTTGAGAGCACTAGACAGAACCTACGATGATGATGAAACACTTTTATTGACTACATTTGTGTTGTTATTATTGTTGTCAGCCATCGATTTCTAACTTGCCCATCTCTTATCCTCTACAGTCCTGTATTTTTTCAATCTATGAAAAAACTATTTTTGTTAATTATTAATTTGTTCTGGGATAGAATAAACAGAAAAACCTATTGCTTGTGGAAAATTTGCTTTCGAATGGATTTTATTGGTTAGTGCTCATTTGAGTATTTTGCGTTTCATTTTAAGCTTTTATAAATTAGAACTAATAAAAATAGAAATATGTACTCAATTGAGAACACGAGGATCGTAGAGCTTAATATAGCCTCAATAGCTCTAGTCAATCAGTCAATAAACCGGAAGTTGTTTTAAAGTTTACTTTTTTTTTTTTTTTTTTGAGAACTATTAATTAATTATAAAAATGTATTTCAAGACTGAAATCCTGGTATGAAATATACATTACGTGGTGTTCATCGATATTTTTTAATGAATACTTTGTGATAGCCTATACATTGAACATAAGTAAAAATAATAATGAATGATTATGTAGATACGTGCTTCTCTGATTATTTTCACGAAAATGTATTTGCAAGTTTTGTTTAAACCTGGTTATTGTGCTTTGATGTTACACTAGGCTGAGTGACTTAAGGCAGATAGACAAGCAACGTCAATAGCAGTCAGTTGTGTGTTCGAATCCCTCTCAGGAAATGGATGTTATGTAGCATCATCCTTCACTACTTATTTCATTATCATCGTTGATTTCTCATCATCTCATTATGCCTAAAGACTCATTTTGATGCACGTAAAATTTAAAATAATAATAGGCCTAATGATAATAATAATAATAATAATAATAATAATAATAATAATAATAATAATAATAATAATAATAATAATAATAATAATAATAATAATAATAAAGTATTTTGTAATTATTAAAACATATGTATGTATGAACTGAAATACAATTCCATGTTGGTCCTATTTGGTATTATTTTGGTGCCTAATAAATATTATAGTCTATCTATCACAATACAAAAATTATGAACTTCTAATTCTTTATTTTAGATCTCTAATAAATACATTATTTATAAAGAATTTGCTATCAATGTTTATACGTCTTACTTTCATTGCAACATTCATTTAGCCTGAAGAACTAGTGAAATAGCCATCTTTTTTTTTTTTTTTTTACTGAAAATGAAAATGTGTTTGTAAACAATTTTTTTGAAGATCAAATAAATTTATATATGAGTTTCTTAACTTGTTTGTTGATAATTATTTTTATACACTATAATTGCAAGTTTCATTGCAATTTGTAGAGAATCAGAAGTCAAATGTTTAAACAATGGGACTTCCATCGTCACAGAAACTTTCTAATAAGCACCTGACCGAACAATTTATACGTATTTTTACAGTAGTCAACTTATGATGGAAAATGAAATCTTTCAGTTTAACGTCCCACGTTAATGCCCTTTAGGCTGAGGAAGACGTTAATTAAAGCAATTGAATGATGATGGAACAATTGGTAGAAGGACAAAATGGGAGAAAATGGAAGTACCCCGAGAAAACCCACGAACACGATATTGTCCACCACAAGCTTACTTGGCCCGCGATCGAACCAAGGACCCCCCGCAACAGAGATAAGTGTTCTACCACTGAGCCACTATGTCTCCTTATGATTGGGTTTGATATATATCCAGTGGTAATGTCTCCGGTGATCAGGGAATGCGACGATGACAAAACCTCATTGTAGACAATAAAAATATATTTTGAAGTTTTCAGAGTAGAACTCAAAAATAAATCAGTACATGTATTTGTGTATTTCAGCAGGTCGAAATGGAAAACGCCAAATGCATTACCACGCTCCGTATATCCCTCTCTCTTTACGTTCCCATTTAACTTCATCTCTACTAATCAGAACAATAATCTACGAACTTGGCGAATAGACTCATCTTCGGCTCTATTCGGTAGTGTACGACTGTCCTACTCAATCAAGCCGAAGCGCCACCAGCACCACAACCTGGGGGAGGAAGGAGATATATAAAAATTATCGAAAATCACTTATCAATGTCGAACTCATGGTTATCGAAGTCATTGGGATGAACAATGACACTTCCGATGCCGTGCCTCGCAACATGGGGGAGGAGGAGATATATATACGTTTCTTGAAAATGACCGATATTAGTGCCGAATCCATAGTTTTCGGTGTCTCTGGGACGAATAGTGACACTTCTGGTGCCGTTTAAATCCAAATTCAGCCCCGCAACTTGGGGAGAAGGAGGGGAGAGAAATATAAAAATAATCGAAAATGATCAATATCAGAGAGCGCTTTACTAATAGTAATAAATGATTGACTAATGATATATATTCATATTTTTTTAGTTTAACCCAGCGAAGTGGGTAATTGATGCTAGTAATACATATTCACAAGAGGGACTTCAAATAACTTGGAGTTTGATGCCGTTATTTTGTATTTCTAATACAGGTCGAAAATATACATTTAAATTGAGTTTATACAAGACATAGACAGTTGAGTCATTTTCAGTTTTCACTCAAATTATTCTAAAATATTCTAAAATTATTCTAAAATATATCATATAATTATTATTTTAATTTTTTCTCTCTCTCTTTTTAGGCCAATGTTGCTAAACATGTCATCATCATCATCATAGCTATTCTGCCATTATTGGCAGGTTACTTGCTTCAACTGAGAAGGTTCGACGTTCGGTGCTCCTCAGCTAGTCTCTTCGTCTTGGCATAGAATTTTCTGTTTTAACCCTTAAAGGCACTACGCTTTTGTTATCGTAGTTTGCACTTTCCGGGCCTGCGAGGCCCACCTTCACTGTAGTATGAACATGCGAACATAATTTAGTGGAGATCGTTTTTAATGTATAACAAATTGATATTTAGTTCGTATAACATTTTCAGTTGAAGTTACAGCAATATAATTCGCAAATTATACAAAGGGCACAAAATAAAATATAAATTAAAATTAGCATTTCGAACATGAAAAGATGCAAATTTTCACGTTACATATACGCCTTAAAATGTATATATAGTGTGCATATTTAACGTGATAAATTTTAAGTTTATTATTCACAATATACATTAGTTTTTATGTGTCTAACTGGTACCTTGAAATATTTTTGCGCATACTGCATATTACATACATTACTCATACACAAAAAAACATATGCTCACTGCATACGTTATTCTGACCTTTGCAGCATACCACTTTGATTCTCCAGTCTGTAGAGCTACGGCACAAGTGTCATCATTTCCTTTTATTTTTTCCAGGTCTTCTTGACTTACTTTTTTCAATCTTGATACCACATCTTAACAAATTCTCTCTTACAGACCTTTCAAAGTAGACGACTCAGCTTTTCTGAACATTAGGGGTGTAACCAAATCATAAGCTAGCTCCTTGATAAAAGGCATTCGCTTATGATCCTTTTGGATATTCCAATTCGGATTATGATGTTTGAAAACAAGATAAGTGCTTGATACTGCTACCTCTAACATATTCATGAAAAAGGCAAAAGGCCATCTTCAAATCTGTCTTTTGCACGAGTATTCTCGCAATTTCTGATCCATGAATTCGACGCCTCCTTTTCTTTATTGTAGTAGTTGAAGATTTCCTGCTTCCTTTTTAGGCGATTACCACCGATTATCGAATCATGATCCATGCTGCTGATGAGAATCACCTTTGTTGTATTCGGAACATAACTGACCAATTTGGAAGAATAAATATTTTTCTTATTCCTAGGTCTGCTGATGGAGAGATGTTCATGTTATAATTTTTTACTGTTCCAACCATTGCTATGTTTCTTGTGAGCAGGTATTCTGCTAAAGGAATGCTTGTGAAATAATTTTCTGTTATGTTACGTCCTTGGTTGAGGCTAGACACCAAACGCTTGGCAACTTCTGCTACAAGACCTCTTCGAACTGCTTCTCCAATATTCTAACACAATAGAAATACACGTCAAAAGCGTAGCTAAATATAGCATTGCAAATCCAAAACACTTTTATTCCATATTTTGCAGAACTTTTAGGCATGTATTGAGTAAAAGGGGTATACACCTCTAAATGGAATCAACTGTTCGTCAATTGTTAACGATTCGAGGCTAGGCTGATTTAAATTCAATACATTCAAATCTGTTGACGGACATTGTAGTGTTATAATGCGGGTGTGAGTTGGAATTTTGAAAGAGTTCTTGGACGGATACATTCCAACTGTTCTCGACTCCAGCCAAAAGTAGAAGTCTTAAAAACGCTAATATTTTTTTCTTGTCGACTTCTCTCCATTTCTTTGCAACCTCAGTTGCTGCTCGTCTCCTTTGCAAATTAGAGCACAACACAGTTTCTTCCAATATGTCATGTGTAAAGAACAGATCAAAAGCACCGCGAGGTGAATCAGTACATGTTCCCTGCCGTGGTTGAGGAGCTGAACGTTTAGGCTACTATTGTAAGATAGTCTGAGATTGTTTCCCCGGAGTACTTGCCCAAGAACGTCCGTCTTTAGAACACAATTCTGCACTTACAATATTCAAGTAAAATTGTAAAATGAAATTTCGTGACTTCTTCGTGAGACTATATGAGACTATAAAATTTCTTAACATTCTCAAGAGCAAATATTAGTGCGAATTAGACTGACTTTTCATGCATGCGATAAAAGCATGCTTTGCTTACGATTTGGTAGTGTCTAGAGCCGACCATAGACATTTTTGTTGGTGAATTCTGACGTTTTATAGAACAAAATTTTCCAGTCTGTTCTTATATTTAAACAGATAAAAAAAATCGTGAACTGAAAGCTAACTTTCGTGACTTTTTCTTGACTTTCATGACCGTCTTCTGGTTTCGTGACTTTTTCGTAACATTCATGACTTTCGTGACCGATAGACACCCTGCTATTAGATGTTCTGCTACTTCCATCTCTATCAGTTATTTTCATTGGCACTTTCACTTGTATCTTTTCCACTGGCTATTTTCTATATGACAGTCCATATCATTACGAAACATTCGAATTATCACCATCACTAGCTTCACCGCTGCTCAACCAGAGACAATTGTCGCTTTCGTCCTCTTCTTCTAACATCCGTCACCTTCCGGTAGACTACCCATACTTACAAGTCACAGTAATGGATAACACGTATTGAATAGACCTACACCAAACATATGCAATGAAAATTACATTTCAAGAGAGGGACAGAATGGCGCCCAAAAATGTGTAGAAATCTTTCCAGACCCTATTTTCAAACATACTAATTGTGTAAAAAAAAGTAATATATATTTACTTCCTGAATATTAGAGTATTATAATACCCAAAAAGTCAGTATATACAGATTGTGAAAGAAATGTGACAGCAATCTAGTTGTCGCAAGTAGACTTAAATTTATAATATTTATTTCAATGCTTTGAAGGAAATGAATGAGAAAGACAGAGTATGTACATGGCATAATGAATTATATAAATTCGGGCCTACAAGGCCCGGATTGTGCAAAATCGGGGTATATAAAGAAAATACCTTTAAGTTTCAAAAATTAAAATTGCAAAATGAAACTGATATCACCATAACAATTTTGAATGTTCAACTGATGATGTCAAAAAGACTCAGACTCAGACACATATATTTATGGAACTTTGAACAGGAAATAATATCTTCCGGGCTTCCCAGGCCCGGATTGTGCCAATAAGGGTTAATACCTTCCTTCAACTACAGCCTCCTTCGCTCCCTCCCTCTCTTTCCTTCCATAATATCCTCATAATACAGTTCCTCCTCAGCCAATATCCTAACCATTTCCTCTTTCCTCCTCTTAACAATATCTAAAATTCTTCTTTTTTACCCCTACTGCTAATATTTCTAACACTTTCTCATTCGTTTTACGTTCAACACAGCTAATTCTCCCCCTTTTTCTCCATGCCCACATTTCGAGAGCCTGCAATTTTTTTAATCGCTTTTAATCATCGCTTTTTTAATCGCTTTTAATTTTTTTAATCAGTAAAACAAAATTTCAATATTTAATTGGAAGTTTGTTTAATACAAGGACTAGCTAATCGTGGTTGAAAAAAAAGTCTGACGCCTTTAGAGTGTAAAAATAATTTTGCAATTCATGGTATTTCAATAATCTGAGCCGTCTTGATTTTCTTTCATGCGTCTCAGGGGTAGCCTCCCCAGTTTGGGAACCAGTGGAGTGTTGAATCTGTTAACAAATATAAACAGAAACGTTGTGATTTAGGCATATCTTATAAATAGTGAACCGTGGGCACCAGGGTTGGCAAAAACCATGGTTTTTATTGAAAAAACCAAAAAACCAGGTTTTTTGGGTTTAAACCCGTTTTTTTTGTTTTGTTTAAGCCAGGTTGTTTTTTTTTTTTTGGTTTAAATAATTTGCTCTATGTATTTATATCACATATGGACAGAAATAAGCTTGTTTTGCCTTAGTGTTAGTATGCAACAACCGGGTTATGCTGGAAGCGGTCACATGAGCTTAAAGCGGAATCCAAACCGCTTCTCGGCTTACATCCAAGAGAAATTGTCCTTCAATTGAACTCGAAACCGGGACTAATTGGCCACAAATGCGATACATCTGCCGACTCACTCACGAAGGACTCCTGGTAAAAATACGTTCACTGATCTTTACATATTTGTTAATATAATCGTCAAGAGTCATTAGTACAGAAGGGCAAAAAGATAAACAATTCCACAAGTGGATCCATTATACAGAATTACATATGGACAATTTCAAAGTACTACAGAGTACAGAAGAACTAATTTAGTCCAAGTCAGTTCACTACGACTTTTATTAGTCCAAGTTAAAGAAGTATAACGACTTACTTTGTATATCAGTAAGAAAAGTGAATAAAGATACGAATTATTTGAGTCCACTTTGGCTCTAACCCATTTATACATAAAGAGTTATTAAAGATTCTTGTTATTCCAATAACTGCCTCTCGTGGGGTTTGTATGACCCCCTCCCCCAAAAAGTACGGCATTTCGATGTATTTTATCAATAGTAAACATTATTAAAACGAAACAATGTTTATAATTTTCCTTTGGTTGCATAACAATAATAATAAAGTATTTTAAAAATCACAAAAGAAACATCCATGAAGTTACATTAAAAAAAAGTTGCCTTAGTAATATAATATCTTTGAGTAAAGAATGGGGAATTTAGGTCTGAATATAGTACGAATAATATATGGGAGTGAAACGTGATAACCCACAAATGTGTGTTCATCAAGATTTTAAAAATAGTTACACTTTTACGGACATTTTTCGTTGGTTTAAACCAGTTGTTTTTTTTTTTTTTGTTGTTTTGTTTTTTTGAAAAAAAAACAGCTGGTTTAAACCAACCAACCCTGGTGGGCACCCATTAAAAAAAATAAAGGTCATCACCTATGTTGTACATTGTCATCATACTTACACCATGTTAACCTATAATACATTTAGAAACATACATTGTATTTCCGTTACTATTGGCGCATTGTAGAGTTTATTATCACTTATATCCATAGTAAAATTTAAATATGAAAAGCTTGAGATTTCTTAAATGCAAGACTTGCAAGACTCTTGCATGCAAGACCAAGACCAAGACCAAGACTGGGTGTGCAAGACCAAAACCAAGACTGGATGTGCAAGACCAAGACCACCCCGATCTTGGTCTTGGTCTTGCATTTGCTCATCACTAATTATGCTTCTGATAATGGGAATACCAGAGTTCAACCAGCATGTACTAGACAAATTTACTCCAATCAAAGAGAACTAATTAAATAAGGTGACTAACCGGATAAAATGTTCTGCAGTTTTTTACTTTTTAAAAACAGAATTTATTTAATTTCACATGCCACTTAGCATTTGCATCTAAAGTTATGCTGATTAGTCAATGAGTCCAGTTTATATTTTCTTTTTCTGATCATTTGTACTGCAACAGCCGAAACCACAATCCACCGGCCGCCACTGAATGATACATCGTTGGAAAGCTAATGCAACACAGATTCCCATTTTTATACCAATTTGTATCCTTCTACACCGTTTGGGGGCTATTATAACCCCTCCTTTAAATGCGGAAAGGGCAAAAACAGGGAGAAAAAGAAATTAACCCTCCCCTTCCTCCTCAAAACCTCCGACATAAGCAAAATGTACGTCACTGGAAAGCAACCTTCTACAGAAATACATCGACATAACAATTATCATCCTATCTTAATTAGGTGGTGAGATATAAGAGTTTAAAAGTTTGATGCAGGAAAGTTGGAAGGTTACTTTCCGCCATTTTGTTTTTATTGAATATCTGCTCTCTGCACTGAATGCCAGGTTACCGCCATGTAAATTCTTATTCTGTACATAAAGACAAAAAGATTGAACCATCTCTCACTGTTTCGTAATATATCCCACGCAGTGGCGTAGGGAAGGGGGGCGGAGGGGCCGCCCCCCCAAAGAAGTCCGACAATGTACTTTGGTACTTTGATGTTTGTAATTTTTTTTATATATTTTTTGTTTGTAATTTTTCTATGTGTACCTATAACAGCACTGCCCCCCTCCCAAGCACACATCCTGGCTACGCTACTGATCCCACGGGACACCATTTGTCCCCAGACTATTTTTCCGCTCTTAACATTGTATTTTCAACGCTGGGCTTCTTACAACGCTTGCTGCTCAACGCAACGTTGCGCTGCTAATGCTCCATAGTTGTTCTTTCCGGTCCCCATCCTAGTTCACTCAACACGACTTTCCTCACTCTTACCTTCATTTTCTCCTGTCTTCTTTACCGCATTACCGACAACACCTCCTCTATTTCCTCTCAATACTTCATAAATAACTTGCTTCTGGTCCTATTTTTTCCATATATTCCCTTATTATTTGGGCTTTTTACCTGCATTTACAACAATCTGTTTTATATCGCACCTTATAACAGAGGCGTCCGTAGAAAATTAAGCAGGGGGGCCAAAAAGATTACCTTGCTATTATATGATTTTTGTCTTGTTGGAATTCAGATTACACAAACTCCAAGCAAGGGTGCCGATCCTGGGGGGCCCGCGCCCTCTCCCAAAGCTCACATGGGCCCCCTGTATTTTTATGAATATGTATTTTCTCTTGTTATATGTATTGTTTTAAGCATTTTTTTATGAATGGGTCCCCCCAAAGTTACAGAGAAATCGGCGACCTTGACTCCAAGCCCTGTAAAGATTAATGTATGCATACATTCCAGGAGATTGTTTTATTATTATTATTATTATTATTATTATTATTATTATTATTATTATTATTATTATTATTATTATTATTATTATTATTATTATTAAGATAAAAATCGAAGTAATTGTGGTCTGGAGGATTGAGAAAGATATTTAACCATTTAATGTGCTCCCGTATTTTCGAAAAAGAAGTCACGACCTCCTTTCAGGTGCGTCGTTTAGGGGGAAGAAGGCAATTTCCCCTCCCTGAGTTTAAGAAACAATATACTTTACTCAACTGTATACTAATAGATATACTAGTAAAACTCGTGAAAATCTTATGTCGGTGGGGGCCTTCCCCTCCCCCCAAGCCAAATCTGAAATGATCTAAAATGAGACCCCTGCTTCCTTTTAGTAGCATTTCCTTTTTCTATTACTACAAAACATGAAAATATTATTTATTTTGATGATATTATTATTGTAAACTATGAAAGACAACAAATACGAAATGAAATTAGATGACAAAATGGATTACATAAATTTAATCTTTAATATGCATTGTACACCAAGATTGTACAGACTACTTCAAAATTGTTGTAGCACAACCTTTTCCAGAATCCTCTTTTAAAATATTTCTTTCTTTCTCTTGTTATTTAACAAGTCAATATGACATATGCACTTCGAGTCAAATGGAAATACGTTTTATTCGTATAAGAGCAACATGAACTTTTATCAACGCTGAACAGAAAATTTAAAAGAAAAAAGTATATATTACTTACCAATAGCAAGAGAGACCACATTCAGGATTATCACAATAAAGATAATGTGAAACAAGAGAATTTATAGATAAGTCTTCTAATGCACGCATTATTTGAACGAAGTGTTCAGAAAATATTCTTATGCTATTATATTTAGAAGTCCATCTAGTATCTATAAGGAGTGGGATGCTAGGAATAAGTTTCCTTCTCAATGTGCTTTCACGAACGAAAGTAATGATTTCTTTAACAGTGTCGACGGTGTTGCGTATGTTGGAAACGGAAAACAATTTGTTAACAAGATTTAGCTTATGTAAAGCGCAGTAGTAAAAAAAAAAAAAAAAAAAAAAAAAAAAAAAAGCTATTGGACATTTTTTCCTAACACTTTCCACTCCATTACTACACCCTGCCATGGTAGAACAGCCATCAAAGCCTTGTCCAACAAGTTCACATTCAAATAAACCGGTCTACCTTTAGAATTGTGTTAGCAATGTGTTCGGCACTGAACTCATCTAATGGAATGAATCCGATGAAGTCTTCGCGTACCTTATTTTCACTGGGGTCATAAAATCGAGTTCCTATAGATAACTGTTCTGTACCCGTAATATCGGCTGTCTCGTCTGCCAGCACGCTGTAGTACTTGGAAGACATAATCTTAGACTTTATAACATTTCGGAATAAAACATTACCAGCAATTGATATAAGCTCATTCTGAATACGTACTGACACATACTTGGCGTTTTCAGCAGCAGTCTCAAAGTGCTGTTTTTATAAACTATCGCCAGAATCCACCCTAAATTGGAGAAGATCAGAAATTACCGGAATTGAAATTCTTCCCTCTCAAAGATAAGTCATGTGTTGCACAAAATACAAATGACTCAATAATAGATTATAGCTTTTTCCTGTTCTCTTCAACTTGTTTCTGAGCTGCTTCGTTTACTTTCTAATCAACTGGTAAAGTTTTGTTAGTCCTAACGTTTGAAAAGGCTTGAACACGTTCTGTGGATGCGATGTGCCATTCAGATTTTTCGTGTCAACGAGAACAGGCAAAAAAAGTCATTGTACTTTTGGAATGGAGTTACAATAAAAGACCCCTGAAATCTCCTTTTTATAAGTGGCCGAAATAAAACACAATGCCTACCTAGCCTTTCCTGTAGCTTTCTAGAGTATGAAAGCCAAGAAAACTGACTAAATCATTTGTACAGAAAAGGACGCTGTCCAGTCACAGCTTCTTGTTTAAAATTATACGTTTGGCTAGGCTGCCATGGAGATAGGCCTACTAGGAGATCATACCTGTCAGTGTCCGACAAAGATGCCTGGGAATTTAATCAACATAATTCCCAATATCTTTGGGATCATAGCTGATCACGTAACTTAAAACACTGTCAGAATATGTGGAATCAAACTTGGGACATATGGAGGAAAATACACTGACTTCGCTGTAATTTTATAACTCCACTTCTCCACTATCACTTAACTCCACTTTTGCACCAACATTTACTGCAGAAGAAGCATCTTTAGAAACTTCTGTTTGTCTTTTCCTGTCCATTGTCGGAGCAGAGAAAAATGCTACTATTAATTTAATTGCACGCACAAATTAAAATAAATTGGAAACAAATATCAACAAGCGGTTTCCACACAGTTAAGAACTCAATTGAACTAACTTGGCCTTTTACTTGAAACATTGACTAGCTACCACAAATAGAAATTTATAATGAGTAACTGGAAACAGATGGTGTATTATATTAGCATCCCTTCTTTATCAGCCGAAAATAACATTCCATTAGGGATGCACGCGAGACGCGAGAAGTCTCGTCTCGTTTCGCGTCACGTCTCGCATTTGCGAGACGAGACTGAAAATTTTATGCGAGACGCGAGACGAGACTAAACCATGCGAGACGAGACGCGAGACGAGACTCAGTTAAGTCTCGCACGAGAAGTCTCGCGAGACTTCTCGCAGTCTCGCAACATTTATGAATTACATGTAATTATATATTTAGTGATTTTACATTTATTGAATATTCTAAGTTGAGCGTTAATGCCTCCAGGAACAAAAAAGTGATTGGGGCAATAGACATTTTATGAGATTTATTATTATTCAAGGGTGATTTTTAGAATTAAAGCCTTCTTTAGTTTCTAAACATCATTAAAAAAGAAAAGCTTTGTAAATTGGAAATTTATTACAACAACATGGATTTAGGACTTTATTTTGCGACACAAACACATACACGCGGGCGCGCACAAATACATGAACTTCTGTTTTTTGGTCTGAAAAGCGAATAAGACTCCGGGATTTTTCCGCCTTAGATACATGATGGAGACATGTGAGTCATACCGCCTGAAAGGCAGTTCTAAGCTGAAGAGAATGATGGGCGAAACATGACCCTAGGGTATTAAAGATGTCTCAGAAAATTTTTACCTGAGATCATCGTGTTTTACGGTAATTTGGGGCATGGTGGGAATTCCTGATAAAATTTCTTCCGCCCTTACTATTCAAGATAGAAACTTGAAATTTGGCACACACATTTAATATTCCAAGTACTATTTATCAGATTTTTAAAGATGGGTACGTTCACACAGGGCCGCTCCAGAGGGGCCCAAAGTGCGAGAAAAAATTCCCTCCGTAATTTTCCCTTTGACATCATTTTTCCCGCTCCTGGTATATGGTATGAGCATGCAATTGGTACCATTTGAAAGCCAGCTTCATTCTGGAGAGAATGAGGTATGAACCATGATCTTAGGATAAATAGTGACGATGCAGTAGCTGCTTGACTGAAAGTCTAAAAAATAGCCCAAAAAGCCGGGTACCGGAAAGGGTTAATTTGACGAAAATTAATGGTCCAGGAATCAAATTCCAGCACAACTTTTCTTTTAATTTGGAGCGGAGGGGACACAAGTCCGGATACCATGTTGAACTTTAGGTTCCGTCTCCTTAGGATGTTATGAACATTAATCCCATGGAAAGCAATGGCAAACCACCAAGAATTCAGCTTGCCAAGGGACTTTTAGGTCAAATACCTGCCTTCGGACAGAATATCACATCATCATTCATTAACAGCCATAAAATAACACATTGCAAAATTTTGACCAGAATATATGCGAGACTGCGAGACCATGCGAGAAAGTCTCGCGCGAGACGCGAGACGAGACTCAAAATTTTATGCGAGACGCGAGACGAGACTTCACATTTGCGAGACGAGACGAGACCAACATTTGAGGCTGCGAGACGAGACGAGACTTTTCCATATCTCGTCTCGTCTCGTGTCGCGTGCATCCCTACATTCCATACAAAGGAAGTTTGGTAGGCAGGTCATTTACCCAACCTTGAAATATGGATTAGCGAATAGCCATTATTGGTGACAAGTAGCAGGTCATAGCTTTATGGGCTTTGCTTTTGAATACGGGTAAGGGGGAAAAGAGCGGGAGGCAATAAATACTGTCTCTTTCCTTGTTTCAACAAAGAAAGAAAAACGAGGCATCCCAAAGCCAGCGAACTCATGCTCCTCCTTTATTTTTAAAGATGTTCCGTTTTTCGTGCTTGTCCTTGCTCTCCTAGGAAGACACAAACAACACCTTTGTTCTATTTATAGATGAAACCGCCCGCTGAATTCAAATATTTATTTTCAATTGTTCACTTGATCCAACCCAAGTTATGTGTTTGTAGGGATTTCATATAAGCAGCGTAGAGATTGAGAGAGAGAGAGAGAGAGAGAGAGAGAGAGAGAGAGAGCAATGCATATTTTAAACGATGACTGTGTCTTCTCTTCTTTCTTCGAAGAAGTTTTGGTCACTTGGGAAGACGGAGTAATGCTACCTTGTTTTCCTGACATTTGACTTGGAAGACTCAACAAAAGGTCTAGCAGGTCAAAGTAATCTGTTCTTGAGTGCCAAGAAAACAATTTCAAGATATTGTCATAATAAGGATTTTATGTATGTGCATCAGGTCGACATACCGTCTCTGGTTTTTCAGTGATCAAGACATACCGTCACTGGAAAGTGGATGCTAACAAGGGCACCCATTAGAGTACAAGGTGGGGCGCTCGCCCCCCTTGAAGAAATTGTAATTCGGAATATCGAAAACTAAACTGCATTTTTAGAATAGTTAGAGCAAAATTTGAAACTATATTTGAAATGTCGCTTATACTTCCCCCCCTTGGAAACCACAACATTGGCGCCCTTGGATGCTAATATACCTTTAATAAGTCCATTTTTATACACAGTAATTTAAGAATAACTTTGCATGTCAAAGATTTTATTTCTTATGTAGAAATAACTTGTAAGTTACCAATACCGGGATTTTCGTTATTTTTCTTACAATTTTGTTTTTAAAATAAGTTGTCTACAAAGAAGTTCACCTCTTGCTCCTACGCAAGAACTCGTGTTAGTTGGAGATAAGGCTCACATGACAGAAAGGAGTGAATCATGGTCCCAATTCAAACAAAAGGTAGTGTATTAAGGTGATTCTTTAAACTGAAATCGGGAAGTATTGTTATCCGTTAGTTGGGACATCTTTTTTACCTATATTGATAAAGAAAGGCATAACTGAGTCCGGGATTTACGAAAAAATATAGTTTATGCAATCAAAAAATCGGTTGTTTTCATTAAAAAGATCATCTTAATAATAATTGGATAACACTGTGAATATGTGTGCGGTGATTATCTGTGTGTGAATGTATCCCTAATATTTAGATCTTTGTGACGATTGCTTTTAATTCAATCTGATATTGTTGGTTAATTTAAGTTAAATATTTTCAATATGGAGAAGTTTTTAGTAAAAATAAAAAAGCAACTCGCTTAAGCCTGTTATAGACGAACAAATATTCCATCAAAGTGGAATTCGAACATGTATGATACCAAGTTGTATGCAACTTTTGGATTAGTTACATTTGATACAACTGTTCTAAATTAGAACTTGTACTATTTCTATCCAACATTGTATCAAAGAAAACAAACGTAAATCGGTATGCGGTGGCACTAAAATCGAGTATAATGTGGACACGGAAAGTTGATATTCTTTTGATGCATACTAGCAGTACTTTGTATTATATAACTATAAAATTAATGAATATTAGAGCTAAGTATCGCAGGTGACTTCCCAAAAATTGGCGTAGATTGAGAATATTCCGTGAAACTTTTTTAAAAAATCTTTCACTTTTCTTGATTTAAATTATTTCTTAAGACGTTCTGGCATGTTATTACTTTAGCGCATGCTCAGATTTTTGCGTACAGATTGACAATATACCTGCATACGATGTGTCTGGAATGATTATGTGCTATCTTATTATATGTAGTTATTTCTTCACGAAATTCATTCGTAATGTATTAAAAATTGTTTCTCAGGGTAGGAGTTGAATTCATGAGTGCAGATTCACTTTATGAGTACTTTCTTTAAGGTATAAATACGCATCGGAAGAATACCATTTAAAAAGAGACTGCAGAATAAAGCAACTTCATTAGGTGGTCATTAAAAGCGAGGATGATATTTAACCGATTCAGATCAGGAGTACAGCATGGGACCTACGAGTTAGCACAGGGTTGGGTCCGCAAGAGACAGCGGCATCAGTGACTCAAGGTGAGAGCGAAAATGAAGATAGTGTGAAAAACACTTGATGTTGCATAAAATCACATATGTTACAGTGCGTAATATTTTTGCATTTCTAAATATAAATTAGTAGTCTCCTACACTGGAAAATTCCTTACATCCAAAGCACATTTATACAACCTTATTCATTATCGTTACACCAGCAGGTACTACCATAAAACTAGATACACATACGTTTAAGTAACCTAACAATTGAATCAAGAAATGTAAACAAATGAGCAAGTATATTCATCTTTATATTTGATCGTTTATAATGGATGCGAAAGTTTTACCAACTCATTTAACCAAATTACCGTCAAAGAAAAGTTTGATACAATATTTGATGGAAAAGTATGACGATGCATAATATGCTTTACATACTTCCCCAATAAATTCATTTATCAGGAAGATAATCCTCATGACATGAATTTCACTCAATTTCCTAATTATCTTGCTAAAGCACAATGGGAGGCCAAATTTAAAGACCATACGTGGCTGACATACAATAATGGTGGATTTGGTTGTTCTACATGCACGTGCGAAGGGAACTTTGGGTACATTCAAATCTGAAATTTTGAGCATGGGCGTATTTAGAGGTTGTCTGCTTTGGAGGGGGCGTATCTTCTGGGATTCTGAATATCCCTCAGTCGAGTGGGGATCCGAGAATTGTTTAAAAAATGTTCATATAGAAACTCGGTTTTTGAGCATTTTCCTACATAATTCTCTATAATACAACATTAGGGGATATTTTTTTTATTTTTCTCAAAAAGCCTCTAAATGCTCCCTTTCCCCGTAACTACTGAGAAGTGCTCCCATGGTTTTGAGCCATTATATAAATAAAAATGCAATATTTTAGGCAACATACTCTCACTGTATTTCAACGTTTACCGGTATATCGAGTCAAAATTGTAGTAAAATATACCGCCTCTGCTTTTCTTCCACTTCGAACACTATATATATATATATATATAACTAGCACACAGGTCTAGTCTGCTCCAGATTTATGAACGTTTACTCGCGCTTCCTCTGCACGTAGCACTGAGTCGTATCAATAAAAGAAGTAGTAACTCATTTCTCCCATCTGTTGGGCGGTCATTTCGTTGTGGGTAACTTCTGGCGCAGTATCCTAAACGCCATGGAAGGGACAAGTAGCAACGACAGTTTCAATTAAAGTGCATTTGTGGATATTATAAAAGTTCCAGTGGTACTTTCAAAGTCACAGTTACCAGAAAGTAAACGAAAGAAAGCCGAAGCTTTGAAGGCAATTACAGTGAAATGTAACGAAATATCAAATACATCTACAAATGAGACACAAATCCAAAAGAGAATCTTTAATATCCGAGCGAGCATTTAAACAAACAAACAAACAAACAAAAAAACTAATTTGAAAATGAAAACGGGAAACAAGAAAGTAATACTGAAACCACGGGAATGAACCTCTTGGAACTGATGGATGTTGGTTGGAATCCAGCAATATCAAGATTAGCACGACAAGTGCATATCACGTGTTGTCCAAGGTCTTGTCCACGATTGTTTGGCTTTAAGAACGAAATCAGACACTTGGTCCCTTTGTTTCCTTTTTTAAATAGTCCAGCCAGTCACGTCGTAAAGCACGTCCATCTGATTGCGTTTTCCACACCATACGTGTCCCCTTTCACCTTGGCATAAACAAATATACATTCTCATGTATACACCCTTTCTATCAGCGTTGAGTTGATTTTGAGTTTAATGTCCTTTTCAGTAGCAAGGCTATATGAGACGGGACCCACTGATTAACTTGGAATCCGAACCATATGAGCTCCCGCCGGGAATCGAACGCGGGTCTCTCATGCCAAAGGCATGTACGCTATCCGCTTAGCCACGAAGGAGCTCTTCCTATTAGCGTAATCGTCTCCAAAATACTAGGTTTCTTTATTGCCACGTGTTTAGAGTCAAGTGCCCCGGTAGCACCCGGAAATGTATATTGTTCTTGCCACTCTGCCTTTGCTGTTTGAATATTACACACACCTCCGGAAACAATCAATTTTCAGATTTCGCAATAATCGCATCCATTACACTTGTAGTAGTCATAGACAAGTACTTTGAGCCACAACAGAATCCCCTGACCAGTGGCGGCGATTGGACGTTAAAAGTGGGGGGGGCAAGACATAATCTGAATGTTTGTATATCAATGTTAGTTTACCTGGTTGATGCTAACACTTTGTTTGACAAAAGGTTGTATAACTAATAGGATACTATCTTTTTCAGTTAAAATACTGTATATCTTATTTCATATTCTATTAAGTAAATTGACAAGAGCAACGCAAATATGTACTAGCCCTTTGTATTGTTAAACAACTAAAATGTAAGAAGAGGTTTGATTTCTTGATCATGAACATCTTAAAATTATGTCTGGAAAATTTGTAATCAGATTAAATAATTATTTAATAACAAATTTGCAAAACAAATAAATAGAAAGGATAATATTAATCATAGTAATAAATAATTATGCTTGTTTTGCAAAAGTTACATTGAAACCGGGGATTAATGAACAACTTATATTTTTAATTCCACATATGCTATTAAATGTATGTTATTACTCTTTGAAAGACAGTAAGTACTACGAGCGTATGCTACGACATTTAAAGAAATACTTTTGCAACTTCCCGAAATATGTTCGTTTCCATTAAGTGCAGTTTTCACTTTCTTGGAATACATCTAAATTTAGCAATACTTAGAATCACTCCACACTCCAGTTATACAAAATAATTCTGAATCCTAGAATTATGTTCAACTGTAAATTTAATTGTATATACACTCGTACACCCCTAAACAACACTTCACTTGTATATTACACTGCAAAACAGTGGAAAGGTAGAAGTTGTTTCGTATTACTCTCTTTTAATCAATATTCCTTACTATTAGAAAAAAGAAAATACATTTTAGGAACTGTCAATTTTTGTGTAATTAGAGAATAACTTGTGAATGATTTTTTTTTTTTTTTTTTTTTTTTTTTTGCAAAATGTTATCTCAATTAGTTTCAAAGTGGCTGAATAACATTGTAAGTAAGTACGCTGGAATTATTGCGCTCCAATAGGTTAAATTTTTTACAATTTTTCGTGGCAATTACAACGCAATTCCTGTAGCTTTCTTAAGGGGGATGTCCGTGTTTGCCTGCATACTAGAAATTTGCCAACCAACACTTTGCTATTACTCGCAGAAATTTAATTTTTGGTCGGTGAACGTGTATAGTAGTTCTGCGTCTCGGTGTTAATTTTCTCCTCTGAATCTTGCCTTTTACGCATGTGCACTGAGAAAAAAAAATGTAGGTGGCATACCTAAAAAGATAGGATACATGCGTAATTCCTGTAGTTTTTGGACTTAACGTAAAGCCGACGTATAACTGAAAAAGCATTTTTATAATACTTTCTGTATAAGTGTTTCAGCTATACGCAGTGATTTATTTGTGGATTTTGTAGAAGGGGGGAAAGTTTATGCAAGATTGTGTTCCGTATAACAGAACAACTTTAAAGTGGGGTTGGGACAACGATATTTTTAAACCTACCTACTTTGAAATTATGGTACTAGTTTGATAGGAGACCTCCAAGTTCATCATTTCTTAAACCTTTTTAAAAACAATTTTATGATAGGTACGTTAGATAAGATTTGGTTAGGTAGATTAGATTGCATGCGTTACTTTTTGTCCTACTGCTGAGGGCAAGTGTAGAGCATCCAGTAAAAGCCCTATATTATAGTTGCATTGCAACCTGCACACCTTGTCATAAAAAGTGTCACACTCCTACGTAAAACGGTTTTGCTACGACAAGTAATTCTTTAGTCTGTTCTAAATTGGTCCTTAAAGACCAAATTCCCAGCCCGAACAATAAATACAACAAAAGGTAAGAGTTTACTTTGGGCAGAACAGTGATAGGTGCACATATACTTGAGCCTAATTTTATTAAATAGAAGGAAAAAGACGCTACTAAATGTCATTCCTCATTATCATAAGTAAGTTTTAGTATCATTTTGCCCCTTGTACTTAATAAAATTAGATTCAGGGGTGTGTGCACCTATCAATGTTCTGCTAAAAGTAAACTTTTGGCCAACAAAATATACTGGTATTAAAATGAATCCAGAATTGAACAAAGACAGGGTTAAGCTGAATCATGATTTACGGCATGTTATCTAACACTGTCTTTAGAAATTAACAATACTTTCACACCGTACCTCACTTTAGAATAGTGTAGCAATACGAGGTTGTTTTACATCGGATACCGTCTTTTTCCCAGTTGATGTCCATTTTTTATCCAGCTGATGGCATCTTTTCTGCATTGAACGAGGTAATATCTGGTCCATTAACGTTTATGAAAATAATAAATTCGAGGGTTTTTACAGATAAATGGTTTCTAGTATCAGTATGTTGGAAGTTTTAGCTGGAAAAGCCTCTCTCACACTCTGCAGAAGAAACTGGAAGAACACTGATTTTCATGTTAAGATTTTGTAGATTTGGGCCAATATTAGGTTTCATCTTATGCTCTCCAAATTCCTGCAGAATTTTGGCTGAATCATCAGAGGAAAATTTTAATTCTTTTATTTCTAATTTTTATTTTTTTCTTTTCTTTTCTTTTTGAAATTTGCATTACTTCTTTGTCGCCGTTTAGCTTTCTTGCAGACAATTCTTCTCGACAATTGGATTGTAGCACAACCTCGGCCCCACTGAATGTTTCGAGCGTATGTTATCTGCTAGACCCTTGCAATCTTATTTTCTGGTACTTCACAAGAGAATTGTCTAAGGGTTTTGCCAGTGAGACTCCACAAAACTGACCAGTTTCTTCAAACTGACGTAATTGCTCCATGGACACGCCGCCATTTTCTTTCAACGCTTCCAGAACATTTACAGTTTTTCAATTTTGCTTATTACCTGTACAAGGAATGCAGACCTTTCTTGTAGAAACAGGCTAAGGATATGTAGAGATTCCAGCGCATCTCGGATCATGGATATTTCATAAACAAAGTTCCACTTAGTGAGTTTTACGGACAGATCTGAAAATATTGCACGCTGCTGAAAGCTTCTCTGTAAATTTGTAGAAGCTTCTCGGAAGTGTTCCACTAGCGCAGGGTAGGACTTCCGCAATGCTTCTTCTGAATGGTATGAAGAGCCTAACCACCGTACATCAAAAACTTCGATAATATAGAACCGAATACTTAGTTCTCCTGATATTAATTCGATTTCTCTCCTGTTCTTCGGGGGACATTGAGTAAACACTGTGCAATCGCTCTACAAGGCTTTGAAAATGAACCATATCTGAAATCGTATTTACAACGTTATGAATAGCCAGTCCCAGATTATGACTCATGCAGTGAAACACGAATAAATTGGTGTCTAATTCTCTCTGGAGTAAAGAAACAGCACCATTTATTTCGCCTTGCATGTTATTTGCGCAATCAATACAAACTATTATAAGTCTTTCCCGTAATATCATTTTGGAAAGATTCATACTTTCTCATATTTCAACTATGGAATTACAAACCCCTCTGCCTGTTGTTACCTATATAATTCAAATAAACCTAAAAATATATTGCTACACACCTGATTAACTACAGTACGGATATACACAATGAGATCAGATTTATGAGACACAGTGGAGGATTCGTCCATCATTAGCGCGAAGGGTTCATCGGAATTCGCAAGATACTGGGTCATTTTTCGTTTATTTCTGAGCTACAAAGTCAATAATATTTGAACACGTAACATTAGAGTAGAGAACTTGTTCGAGGTTCATTCCATTTATATCTTACTATTTAATAAGATGCACGGTAAACGAGAGACGATTTTGCGCAATAAATAGGCAGTTCTAAATATCACAGTTTTCTTTTTAACACGAATTTCGTTCACAAATAACACGAAAGTCTCTTACTTTCTTACTTTGTGTACCGGAATTGCTTGCCTTTTAATCGTCAGGAGCTTTTCTTTTATAAAAATATAGTCTAATATCCATTCCCTTATGTTCTTTTTAAGTTGTTAATCATTGGTATCAGCTGCAAGATTTTTCTTCGGGAAACAATTCTATAAGCAAGACCAGCATAGCTCACGACAATAAACATACTAAAAAAGTAAAGAATTGTTACTAAAATATGGAGTTGAATTATTGTACTTTAAAACAGATTGTATAGCCTAAGAAAGGTGGAAAATATCTTCCCAGGCTGGGAAGATAGAATTAAACCTAGAAACAGGGAAACCAAAACTTAGAAGGGGGGAAATTCCCAGGCTTCCCTGGCTACAAATAAATCCCTGGCTATACGTACTTTCTGTATGAAACAATGTAGGCGGTCAGGATCTCACATACAAATGGATGTATGTAACATATAGCTGACGAAGGTAACATAAGTATATGCATGTGATATACGGAAAACTGTTAAATGCCAGACATCCTACAACGGCATGATGTAACATCTAAGTGCAGTGCCTATGTAGCATACAGATAACGTATGCTCCGTACTGATTTCTATAGTAAGCAAGAAGATACCGTATATTTGTACAATATACCGCTGTCCGGATAACGGATTTTTCTCTGTGTGGCATGGGCTCAAATTTTTAGCAGAGCCCTAAAATGTTTGTATTTTTTCTTGGAAATTACTGAAGGGATTCGTTTAATTTTTATACCACGCACCCTAGACTAGCTGGTAATGCTACAGAACTCGGATTATTTTTGTAGGTTACATATAAAGCTAATAATTATTTTTTTTTAATTTGAAGAATTTAATTAATATGATTTTTTTTATATTCATCAAACAGTAATTGATAGAAATTAAGGAACTATGCTATAATTTTCGTTCCGGAAATAGAGGTACATATGAGAAAGATTTGTGCAAAATTTGGCTACTTTAACGTTCATAGTTTTTGAGAAAATGATATATGAATGTCCAAATATGCAATTTTGAGAAATTAAAAGTTTAAAATTTACAATAGATTTTCATCAATGAAGAGGATGACAACATTCAGAAAGCACGATAACCATATTCTTCGTCTTCGGCCGTGTCTTCTTCATCCTTCTTACACCTTCTTTTCCTCATTCTTGATTCCTTGGTAAGCTTTAAGATTGGCAACTCAGATTTCGTTATACACTTCGTGTCCATGTCTCGCAGTAGTTTGGAGGTGTACTTACCTCTTGAAATTCATATCTTTTCCAGAACACCAGTTCTTGCTTCACGGCCATTATTAAAACAGAACAGCATCATATACTGCAGTTTGTAAGATTTTTGAACCCGCAAATGTAGTTTTTAAGTACCGTTGCCATATCAGTGCATTGAAACTTTCATTGGGGTTCTATGTCTTTCCCATGCAAAAATTTTTCCAAAAGAGCGGGATCCGGAAGGTTTGATAGCATCCATCACTGCAGCATACAAAGAATGCTTATGTTTATAATGTTCTTTAGTTGCTTGAGAACTGTTATACCCACAGCAATTTTTTTTTCCTTTGGGACATAGCATATCCATTGACTTCTCGTCAGTTGAGTATTTATTAAAGTACAAGGGGAAGTCAAATGAAAACCATAATTATTTTTTAAAAATATTATTTATTGGTCACACAGGGCACAGAAGTAAATCACTTTTCAACATAGTCCCCTCGTCATTCAATGCAAGTCCGCCAGCGCTTCGGAAGAGCCTGAATACCTGCAGAAAAAAAGTCTTTTGTGCGACGGCGCAACCACTCGTGCACCGCGTTGCGTATCTCTTCATCGGAGTGGAACTTCCTGCCGCCCACTCCTTGCTCGCTCGCTTTGTTTCAGGCTGATGGTAATGCACCCATGTTTCGTCACCAGTGACGATTCGTGACAGGAAGGCATTACCGTCACGTTCAGCACGCCACAAAATGTCTTCGCACGCATCAACAAGTCACTGTTTCAGTTCAGGCGTCAGTTGTCGGGGCACCCATCTTGCAGACACCTTATGAAACTGGAGCCGATATGATGTGCCGATCCATGACTCATGTGTACACATGCTGCAATTTCGTCTGTTGTCACACGGCGGTTTTCCAAAACGATGGCTTCAACGGCTGCAATGGTCTCTGGAGTCACTACGCGCCGAGCCTGGCCGGGGCATGGAGCATCGGCCACAGACGTAACACCATTTACAAATTTCCGGCACCATTCATAGATTTGTGGCTGTGACAAACACGCATCTCCATACTGAACCTTCATTTGCCTAAAAATGTCAATCGGTTTCACACCTTCATTCGCAAAAACCGAATCACAGAACGCTGCTCCTCGCTGATGCATGTGGCTAGTGGTGCTGCCATTTTGGAACTGTTGTTGCGCCGGTGTTTGTGCATCTGCCGGCTGCTGCCACCTAGGAGACATCCGGCATACTATGGTAAACAGGCATGCCAACTTACAGCTCACTGGCGCCATATGCAGATTTTTATTTCTACTTTTATGGTTTTCAGTTGACTTACCCTCGTAAGTTGCCCATACTGTTTTCTTCATCTTCTGCGGTTTGTCAACGTCTTCCCTGATTGCTTTCCCATAATATATCTCTAAGTTATCAATTTCGTTGGCACTAAGTTTACTAACACAGACCAATAACGAAAACAAAGAACTGTGAATGCAGAACAGTAAACAACAATAAAGTGATCTGTATATTCTTTCCGGAACGACAAAGTAAGCATATATTTACTACATCATTACAGAAGATTGTGATGATAAGACAACCTGGAAGGAACGTCAAAACGGAAAATAGATATATTTAAGCCCGACAATACAAAGGAAGCACACAATAATTTGCATTTCTCGAAGGGGATCTCATGTCGTAAGAACAAGAAACTTCCCGCAATAAAACTTCAAAGAATGTAGATTCCGAAAATACTACTTTTCAAAAATAAAAAAATTCAACTCCAAACACGGACATCCTACCTTAACATTACGATAAGAGAAATAACCAATACGTCCGGTACTCATGCAACGGCAAATATATGGCGTCATTCTTTTAAGAACCAGTAATATATACAATAATTTTACATTCCCAAATGAAACTATATACATCAATGGTTTACTTCAAGAAAGTGGGGGGCAACTGCCCCCCTTTGCCCCCCCTAATCGCCGCCCATGCCCCTGACATTCAGACCTGGAATCCCGGATCACTCACGTAAAGCAAGAAAACCCGCATCTTTTCATCATTACGTAGTGCCCCAAATTTCCGTTGATTCTCCTAAAAAATGCTGTGCTAACTACTCTACATTTTCTTTCATGAACCTATGTTTTTTGTAATCTCCATTTGCAACATTTCTATGCAATTTATAAATTTTGCTACATAGCAAAACAATCATATACTCTGCCATATTTCGCATGGAGTCACCTATTTAGCTTGCTCCACAAATTTGGAGCGGGCCGCGGTGGCTCAGTGGTAGAGCGTTCACCTCTTGTGCTTGGGGTCCCGGGTTCGATCCCAGCCCCCGCCAAGTGAACTTTGTGGTGGACAAACACCGTGTGCGTGGGTTTTCTCGGGGTTCTCCCGTTTCCTCCCACTTTCTTCATTCCACCATTTCATTCATTACTCATCATCACCGTCTCCTTTAGCCTAACCGGCATAACCGTGGGACGTAAAACTTAAAGATTTCATTTCATTTCTCCACAAATTTGGAGAAGTTACTAGCATCACAGAAGAGTCTTTGATTTTTATTGATATCAAACGTGTAGTAGTTACTCGGCTCGAGGATAGAGGTGTGGTTACTTCAAAAGGGCGGGGCTTCTTCGAGGTCAGCCGAGATGACTAGTGCTCAGTTCTCTTTTCATTGATACCAATGCGAGTAACTACTTCAAAATTGGGCGTAATGAGTAACTTCTCCGTTTTATTGATATCACCCATTAGCTTATACTCGAACTAGATTCCAGGGGGATCTGTTGACCTGTTCGACGCCCATGCCTTATAATCATTTTCCATAAGTAGAAGCTTTGCTTTGTATCTACTTAAACACAAACAATTTGCTGAGTAAAACAATATATTCACATTAAAAAACTACATACGTGTTACAGTTTCGCCAACTAACACTTTGGCTTCATCAGACACTATCTTCTAATGAAGCCAAAGTGTTAGTTGGCGAAACTGTAACACGTATGTAGTATTTTAATGTGAATATATTGTTTTGCTCAGCAAATAGTTTGTTTGTGTTTAAACTTATAATCATCCTTAAAAATTTATCTCATTCATTCATCTTTTTCTTTTGAAGTTACGGTTGTAATTGCCGATGGAAGGATATTCTCAGAGGCAAGAAGTTAATAAAGAAGAAGAAAAGAAAGAAGAAGATAAGGAAGAACGATTTCTGCTTGCTTATAGACCACGGATTATTCTAATTTAAATTGTTTTCATTAATGTCAGTTGAAAATGGGAGGATGGAAATTGGAAGTGGCAAAAATGGCATTGTATATGACTTTTCCTGTTGCGTTGTTTCACTATTTTAACCAACCAGAGTACTTCGAAGAGTGGGTTACGAACACCAGGAGGGAGTTCTTTCCACCTGAAAGTAAAACGCACCGTAAAGAAATTGAAGATTTCATTAAATCTGTTCGTCAAAAAAGAGAAGAGGAAATGTTTAAGAACCTACACCAGGAAGAAAAGTAAAACACCACGGGTAAGGTCTACAATGTATTACTTTTGGGAGTGGTTAATACAGATTAGATGTGTAATTCTAAGATACATGCAGAACGCTTGTCAAAGGATGCATGCTTTAAAATTGATATCAAATGAAATATAGTGCAATTTTGCATGCTGTCGGCAAAGGAAATTGCATTACTGCTGTATCGCCGGACCAATTTGAAAATCGAAAAAAATTACCAAAGTGTACTGCATTCTGTTATATTTGGTTGGATTACATTAAGTTACGTTAGATTACGTTGTTAGACGTGTAGTTTTACCATACGTATCCATAGTATAAGTAGTAGTAGTAGTAGTGAGCTAGGGACAGCTAGCAAAAGGAGTTAGAAGCCCCAGGGCCCTTGTACTTCTTCCTATATCACAATTTAGACGAAAACAAGGTACTCGGTCCTGGAACCATGAAACGAATTGGGGGAGATACTAAATGCAATCCCAAATTTCAATAGCACTTGTCATGGTTTCATACTAATAACTCTTCACTTGTAAACAAGTCACTTACCTTCAAAACTGAGGCTTGTAAACTTTCGCAGATTCTGGAAGAAAATCGTGGACAACAGTGTCCTTTCCTTAACCCATTTGGAGCCAGTGTCCTATTTTTAGGACACTTGATGTTTTATTTTTTATATCAAAGAAGAATAAGGTTTTCGAGTTCTGCTAATTATAGGGAGCAACTGGGGACATGTCCTAATGCACTGTAATTTTTTTTATACATTTTTTCCTTTCCTTCTGTAAAAGACTGACGCTTCAATTTATCTATGTAAGTTACATTATTTGGGTGTAATTTCGGGAAACGTAATTTTTTTGTTTTAATACAAACAATGCACTTGGTTTATATGTATTAGGCAACACTAGGTATGCGGCAATCGGACTATAGAAAAGTTATTTTAGTTTTGTTATAACTTTCAGTGCTGTAGATGTTTAAACATTTGTGTCTTATAAAAAGGACTCTTGTCCAAAGCAATATACTCCCAAGTAATAAAAGCGAAAGTATATACGTATAGACCGACGCCCTTGATTTTTTCGCTTTCTTACGTTTATCGTTCATTGTTCAATATTTAAAAATAAATTCAATTTTTTGCTTTTCTCAATTGAATGCAATTTATATCTAAACTTTAGTACACCTACTGTAGAGAAATAAGTGGTAGAGAAAGAAAATTACTGAATAATATTCTTCAAATTTGGACAAAAATGGACCCACCATATACAAAGCTTCCCCAAGTCGGTATACAAACTGACAAAAACTTGAACGAACTGAAAGATAAATGTTGTAAACAAATTACCAATAGAGATATTCTATTGTATTTTCAACTGTGACAGAGTAATATAGCTATAGTGAAGCGACAATATACATCATAATAGAGAACAGGGTTGGCAAAAACCATGGTTTTTATTGAAAAAAACAAAGAAACCGGGTTTTTTGGTTTAAACCAGGTTTATTTGGTTTAAATAATTTGCTCTATATATTCATATCATATATGGACAGAAATAAGTTTGTTTCGCCTTGATGTTATTATGCAACAGCCGGGTTATGCTGGAAGGGCTCACATAAGCTTAAAGCGGAATAAAAACTGCTTCTCGAATTACATCCGAGAGAAATTGTCCTCCATTTGAACTCGGAACCAGGACTAATTGCCGACTCACTCACGAAGGAATCCTGATAAAAATACGTTGTACTGATCTTACATGCTTCTTAATATAACTGTCAAGAGTCATTTCAGAAGGACAAAAAGATAAACAGTTGCACAAGTGAAACCATTATACAGAATTACATATGGTCAATTTCAAAGTACTACGGAGTACAACAGAACTAATTTAGTTCAAGTTACTTAACAACAACTTTCATTGGTCCAAATTAAAGAAATGCAACGACTTAATTTGCATATCAGTAAGAAAAGTGAATAAAGATACGAATTATTTGAGTCCACTTTGGCTCAGACTCATTTATACATAAATAGATACCAAAGATACTTCTGATTTCACTAAATGCCTCTCGTGGGGTCTGTATGACCTCCCCCCCATACACACACAAAAAGTACGGCATTTCGATGTATTTTATCAATAGTAAACATTGAAACGAAACAATATTTAGAATTTTTCTTTGATTGCAATTACACAACAATAATAACAACTACAAAAAATCACAAAACAAACATTTATAAACTTATATATATATAAAAGTTGCTTTTGTAGTATAATCTTTTCGAGTAATGAATGGGGAATTTAGATCTGAATATAATACGAATAATATACAGGAGTGAAACTTGATAACCCACAAATGTGTGTTCATCAAGATTTTACCAATACTTACACTTTTACGAACATTTTTCGTTTTTTGGTTTAAACCAGTTGGTTTTTTTGAAAAAAAAAAAAAAAAAAAAAAAAACTGGTTTAAACCAGCCAACCCTGATAGAGAATTTTTTTTTCTTTAGATTTCAGAGTGGTTCTCAATGTCGTAGATGATCCAAAAAGCCAAGTGCTATATTTTGAGAATTTCTTCGCAAGAGAGATCTGCTAATACATCTTCGTGAATTGGGATTCAGAGCAACCGGTATTCTGTAAAGCGGTCGCGTGTCTCAGTATCCATTGACTGATTCAAAAGAGTTGAGTGAATATGAATGCAGATTCGACCAGGAAGTAAGTTCTCATTGCCAAATGGTATATCAATTGACGTGATGTAATTGGCACAAATTTTGAAAGCATTCATCCCGTTTCCCGAACAAAGAGCTATTATAATTGAGCAGTCTCAGATTATAACATTCTACAAAAACAATATGAGAGGTGCTGACCACTTCGATTTGCTAGTTAAAATAATTAGAATTGATATAAGAGGCAAGAAGTGGTATTGGGGGATATTTACACGAATTATTAACATGACCACTATAAACTCATGATGATATTAACGAAACTCAGTTCAATATGAATTTTCTGACATTTAGGCGCAACATTTATGTCAAATATATCAAACTTGATTGTCACCTCTTCAAATGAATTCAATGATGTACGCCTCGCTGGAAGTGGTTACTTCATTATGGAAATGAATACGTAAAGAAGATGTCATCATAATGGATACACTTCATCGTACTTTGAAAAGTGTAAGGTCAGATTGTGTTTCAAAGCGTTTCGTGAAATACCAAGAAAAATATACTTTGAATCATAGTCAAACGCGTGTAACAAACTAGCACAGGTGTATTGAAATTAGAAAATAAGCAATTCTCTGTACTTCAAATGTAATTGTTGGGTGTTCCGAATACTGGTATTTGTATGTTCAGTTTAGGTATGTGCCATATATCGTATTTTCGTAAATAAACTTTAATAGAAAACACACACACACACAAACATATTATATATATATATATATATATATATATATTACATAAATCAGGAAGACTTCGGGCTTCGATAGACCGGCCGTGGCCACTAAATACCTTGAGGCACTTAGCGGTAAAAATTTGAATTGCTTCACTAAAACAACAGAACGCAGTTAGTTAGGAATATGTCCTCTCTGGTATATCAGAAAGGACCAGCGTCCTATTTATAGGACAGGGCGTAAGTCACATCTGATGCGCAGGAAAAATCAAAATGTTACTCCTTAAAGTGAAAGAAATCAGGAAAATAATAATTTGGTCCCAAATGGGTTAAACAAGTACTCAGCTAAGTAGCCTTCGAAATGCTCTTCCTTCTTCCCTAAAGCTGATATGCTGTTCTTGATCTGCCACCACCGGTTTTTTACTACTTGTGTGTGGACAGACAACTGTTCCCCACGTAAAACTTCGTGATTTTTCCGGCATACTCCAGCGCTAGCTTCCGTACGCACAAATTCCACGCTGTGGTTCACACGCACGTGTTTAAAGCGTTCGTCATTTAAAATGTCATAAGATTTGAAACAATCTGACTCTACTGTTTTACCGGGCAATATATGGTTCTTTATTATCTGAAGTACGTTTCCTTATCACGTTTAGGTACAGTTACTACAAAAAACTTTTTGTTCCTGCCTCGTTCAACAACTCCAAAAATCCACTGACCTTCCACACGCCTTCCTCTATTGTACTTTCTTCTTCCTATTTTATTGTCGTCGATCTCCACTACTTCACCTGGCCCGCCAACTTTCGTGCTGTTCCTAAAAGACCAATCCACACAAACTTCCCTGCAGTAGCTGCTCCAGTCTACCACAGTGTGTGAGTTACTCGTGCTCAGGGTTTGCGTAAGTGGGCCCAGCCCGAAAAAAACCCGGTGGGTTTTTTCGGGTTGGACCCACCTGAAAAAACCCACTTTAAAACCCACCTGGGTTTTTGACCTATTTGTTATTATATTATGGGTACAACTAAGGTGATCACATTGTGAGTGATTTTTATCAGATTTTACACTTTTCTTATGCGAATTAGGGGCTTTTACGTTAAGGTATACAACAAAATTCAACATAAAACCTTTATAAAGTTCTGAATGCACTAAATGATTTAAAAAGCAAAAAAAAAACTTACCTTAGCTTGAGATAGTTATAGAACAAATTAATGTATGGATTATGCTTATAGCCTATTTGAAGTAAAATAAGCAATTTTGTACTTTAGAAAATATTTTCCGTGAATAGTGTGCTTGTCGACTTGGAGACACCGAGGGACATTATCACTCATACGTTTGACGGGTTTAAGGTCATAGGTGCCGGTACTAATAGTACATATGTAAATACATTAGTAAAACTATTAGTATTATTTCTTCCTTTGATGTAAAACAGAAGTTTCTTCAACTAAAATTTGGTTTTCCAACAATAACAGTTTAGTTCAGTCATTTGTTGCTACTCTTCAAATAAGCATTCTGTAGAATCAACACCATCAATAGCGTAAAAATTCTTGTCAAATTTAAGAAGCTTAATGCTCGGGGTTCCGAAGACTATGTAACACTTACTATTTCAAGTGGTGAGTTCAAATTTCCGTACTACTGGAAGATTTTATGTATACGCCGTGAAAGAAGTGCTCGGGAAATTCCCGAATTAAACGCAGAAGGATCGGAAATGAATACTTCAACAATAAAACTATTTACTTTACGCTTAAGCCTGCCATATGTCCCGTAAAAAACTGGACAGTCCCGCTTTGGGTCCGTGTCCCGCGTCTCTAAATTTAGTCGGGACAGGAAAATGTCCCGTATTTTAACTCCGTTCCATTTCTGATATCAATATCAGCTTATTCGAAAAGTGAAACAACAAATTCTGACATTGGCTGGGAAACCTGTAATTAGTGAATGAACAGTACGCTGTTGCATGCAACAGTTTCGAGGAAGTTATTACACCATCCTGTTCGACTTGTTAGCGAGCGAAACTTGCAATGCTACTTTTTCCATTGCACTTGATGGAAACTCGAAAAAAAGGATGGCTTTGAGTGTTTTTACATTTACAAACACAGGGAAGATGACTGAACTTTTCTCCAGCAACACATTAGATAAGTTGACAAGAATTATAATCCTTTTCAGAGGCTAGGGGCACAGAATTGTGCTTTGTTCCAGGTCTTAGAAAAATGTAAATATGGTCCTGACAATTACACACGACACAAGGAGAAAAATCAGCTTTTCATCATATTAAACTGACGAACCTAATTTTGGCAAATACAGCCATGTAAATAAATATTGCTAAACGCGCGAAGAATGTTGAAGGTAGATGGTACCACTGATTTAAATAATTCGCGTATTGTTTTCCTGTAAAACATTTTTATAGCACATCTTAAGTTTTTAAGAATCTTCAGTCTATACAATTAATTGCAGGGTACGAACAGAGAAAAGCAGCTGCTGCTTCGTGAACTTTCGCCTATTATATTATTGAAAAAAATAAAATGAAATGAAATCTTTTAGTTTTAGTCTCACGGTTAAGCCTGCTATGCTCAAGGTGACAGTTATGATGAGAAATGAATGAAATGACGGAATGAAGAGTGTGTGAGGAAACGTGAGAATCCCGAGAAAACCCACACACAAGGTGTTTGTCCACCACAAAGCTCACTTGGCGCGAGCTGGGATCGAACTAAGAACCCCATGCACTAGAGGTGAACGCTCTACCAGTGAGCCACCGCGGCCTATTATACTTTTGTTCATAACCAAACTACAGTTCATTGCATTGTGTTGGAAAGTTGAGGGTGGGGGAGGGGAATGTGAGGTGTCCCGTATTCTCATGGAGAAAATATGGGAGGTTTATTTACGCTGTAAGACGTTAATTTCATATAAAACATTTTAAAACATTTATTTATTTCATACAACATGAATTGTATCTTTGTTTTAAATTCATAGACCCCTTTTGGTATTCATATTTGGCGAACGTCAGTCAGGCTTCAGGATGACTTGATCTACATTTGTTCGTTTGTCTGCCGAGCTCCTTCAGGCCATGCGGTTAATGTACGCGTCTTCGGCGTGGGACCCGGGTTTGCTTCCCTGAGGGAGCTCATGTGGTTTGGATTCCACCTTAATCAGTAGGTCCCGTCTCATATAGCCTCGCTGCTGAAAGGGACGTTAAACAACAACTCAACTCGTTTGTCTGCCTCTACCACACACACTACAGGGTACAACTTTCGGCCTTTTAAGTTAAAATTTTCAGAGTACAAGCACGAGACACTGTAAATTTCTTGTATAGATTTTGGCGGCATACCAACGTAAAATGTCAAAATGGCGGCCATTTTTTTTCAAATCAGTGAGTATCCACGCTACGAATTTTCAGTGTTTTAAGTTGAAATTTTGACGGTGGAAGCACGAGATATGCTAAATGTGCTGTATTGATTTTCTCAGCGATTGAATGTAAAATTTCAAAATGGCCGCCATTTTTTTCAAAACAGTAGCGAGTAGAAAATTGTTGCAAGTTGTGACAATGACAGTCTTGAAATATAAATCGCATTTTAACACTTTTACCCCAAAGACATTGAAATATTTCGAAAAAACCCGAAAATATCCGAAAAAACCCATATGGGCCCAGGTGGGTTGGGCTTTTTCAAAAAAGCCCGGGTTTTTTCAAACCCTGCTCGTGCTCGATGAATTTCTGCCTATCTCGCTTCAATAAACGCCAATATACCCATAGTCAACCTTGTTCCTTAAAAAAAAGTGCCTTTTGTTGCAGCTTTGTGCCAATTACACTGAATCCCACATACCCCTTTCCCACACTGAAAATAATGTGTTCCCTTTCTTATCTGTGTTCTCAATTCATTCCCACACACCGATCGCCTGTTCAGTATACCACGTCTCTCACAAAATTTAAACAACTGTCGCTTATTTTTCTTGAAGAGTTCTATGTAAGTAACACACGATATGTCACAGCCTTAACATACACAATCCATTTTCATACTGCCTTTTGCGCCACTACATCATAACAAATGTACCTCTCCGCAAAATAGTCCATCCGCCTACAAATACAGCACCGCTTACATCATCAAAAACCAATTTCTTGACTTTTACTATTCCGCTTACTTGACTTTCATTCATTCTTGCTCACAAACTAAAAAAAAAAAAAAATAAATTCTCCAATTAACCCGGTAAATTTCCTAAAACTGGTTCGGCGATACAACAGTTAACCCAAGGAAATGATCTTTCATATACACTCATTTATTTGAATCATCGTTAGCACTTGTACTAAACCAGTATTTCTGAATATGAAATACAGCTGTATACTACTATTTAAATCTGCCGCCTGAGGTTTTTGTTCTTTATAAACATGTCTTTCCACGCAGAATATTGAATGTTACCAGTAAATTTTGCAAAATGTGTGTCTAAACTTGAGGAGCACCGTCATTTCAGAGTAACGTAACAATGAAGGCCACAGGGACAAATATATATATAACAGTGAAATTTACAGTATTTTAGGGGGGAATATATTTGGAATAATTATTAAAAAAAAATGTTACTTCATTTCACAATACCATTATATAAGTAATCAAAATCTATCAGAATCTTACCTCTCACGCAATACTTTATACGGAAGACATAATGAAGTGAAATGATATATGAAGACAGTGTACAAAATGATCAGGAAATGTCGCAAACGTGTATCACTTGTAAGGTATGTGTTTTTATGTCATATGAAGTGTCTTTCCACCTTCCTCGTTTGTGGTATATCCACTGTCGCCGAAGCACTATTTTACAGACGCACCCCGGCGCGGACCCCGCTACTGCATTCCTGCTCTGCTTCTTTTAGAGAGCGCTCGTGCTTTTTAGTGGACACTTATCACAAGTTGGGTTCTGTTTTCAAGTTGATTAGTGCTTCAGGGACTAGTTTTTATGCGATATATGCAATCTGTATTTATACTCAGGCTTCCCAAAGTCAATCTGCACCGAGTAATGCAACTCTTCTCTTAAGAAACACTTTCTAAGACACTAAGAGTGCATTTCCTGCTAAGAGAAGTAAATAGCTATTTATTTCATGAATGTAAGTCCCCCCCCCCTTTCCTGAAATAGGATAATACGAAATGTACATTTCTTCGTGGGGCTAATCTTCCGTTAATTACAACCATATGAACTTATTTTCGACGTTGTATTATTAATTATTTATTGTTATTTTAATATAATTTACCTACAGTTAGTCCTGTTTCATTTCCATCCTTCACTCCTAACTTAGAAATATTTATTTTGTTTTTCTTTGCTCTTCCCTAAAGAGGTATGCAGCTATATTGTAAACTACGCACAATTGACAAATAACGAAGATAATGAATCTTTCCAGTTTGAGTGCGATGGATTATATAGCTTCATAACGGCTACTAGCAAGTCGTGATCGATTTTTCTTGTTTATTTGAGTAGATATTCTGCTAAATATCCACTCTTACTGCTTTAGACGGTCTTTCTTAAGGGAGAGCCCTGAGTATAAATAGAGCGTGTGGACATATGGCGTAAACTATAGTGCATAAAACAAAAAACAACTTTTGCAAGGTTGCCACTAGGAAGTTCGAGGTTATCTAACTAATTCAGGGCAGAAGCGCATCACGTGGGTCCGTATGGGGTGCGTCCGTAGATAGGAGGCACGGTGGGTATACGGCATGTGTTACCTCAAGGGTATTGTCAGCGCTCCTCAGTCTTCGGCACTCATACTCTAGGTTCGTACAGTCTTACATAGTAAAAATGGAACATTATTGTGTTATTAAAATTCAGTTTGTGTAAGGAAACAGTATGTTTATAGTCTTTATATAGTTGCACGTTTTCTATGCCTGTGTCGGAATATTTGAAGTAAAAATAAGAAGTCGCTAATAGAATAATATCTTTCAAAGTAGTAGGAGATAATTTTGCTCTACGTTGGCCTCGTATGCAGCTGCACGAAAACTAATATGTAGACTTTTGTTCATAAAAACTAAGACTGCCTTCCAGAGACTAAATCAAAAAATATAACCCTAGATCCTTACGAATTCCCTTTAGATCTGCCTTATTTTCCCTGCATTTTTACCGCAGACATAAATGGAAATTGAGCAATAGTATTGCAGTATGCATATGGTAATGTCATCAATTTTTAAGGAAATTACGGTAATTTTAAGTCGCAAATTTGACGGTTTTTTTTACGATTGGAGATGTCAAGAATCAAAGTTAGATTACATTTACTTGCAACATCAGTATCACAGCCTTCATACCGTATGCCACAGTGAAGTTATCATATGCTAGAATATACTAAGGCAGAAAATAAACTAAAACTTGAATAAATTTTGCTGCGCGTAAGACGAGTCACCTTTCTCTTTTAAGATGGCCTCTCGCCCACCAAATTTGTTTAGCTCCGGCCCGTAGTTCCCAAGAAATGAAGTGCCACATACAAGGCAAGCCGAGTCCAGCTACGAAATATAGTTCAGCTCAAGTCTAAACTAATTACTTTCCAAAATTCGTCTGAAACAGTTCAAACGCTTTTCCGTGATTTTGAAGAGGGACAACGTCTTTTTTTTATATATTAAGAGAAATGTAATAGAAATTGCCCTCTTTTCCTGTCTAGAAGCGGAATTTTCTGAAACGCGGGGCTTATTCGTTTATTTCAAGTTTCAGATCTCTTAATATGACAGTTCGTCAGATACTCTATTTTGAACTCCTTTCTTCTTCTTCTTAGGATATGCACTTTAAGAGAAGTAACGTGACAAAAATCCCGGTTCGATGTATGCGCAGAGGGCCAGGAGCTTTTCAGCGCAGTCTTCATCGGTTCTGCTAGTCGCAAACCCCTATAACCATTTGACGCATCTTATAAGTATTTAAAGTTCCATCCCTTTAAAATTCAAATAGGCCAACGACTCCTTTCTGGTTAATTGAATCAGTGGAGTAATTTTTACAGGAAATTTTAAATGATCTAAAATAGTATTAATAATGAAAAAAACACCACGATTCCTTTATAGTATGATATAGGTAGGAGTAGAGCCTATTCTTCAAATCTTTGCTTTCTGTTCAAGAGTAAACATTTGACTGTGCTGTATTGGGGTTTAGCATTCCTTTCAACTCCAAGGTTATATAAGACTAGGACATATTGTTTAAGATAAAATTCGAACTACATGAGCTCCTCCGGCGTGAACGTTAGAGATATGAAGAAAACGGATTGTGATCTTATTTAATATATATGTTCTAGTGTATTTATAAATTTCTTGTATTCAATCATGAATGCTTTTTGTCAGTGAAATGCAGATTCTATATTTCCTAGCCTAGCCAGGATTCAAATCCATGTTAAAAAATAATATCACGCTAATCCATTACATTATTTACTAGACTAAGAGGACATGAATCGTTCCGTTTTGTTTCTGTTACTGTTCTTCTTACGGTGTAGTTTCCACAATATTTAATGTCTTATCATGTAGTATGCCAGTTTTTACTTTTATTTAATTAATGTCATATTTTATGATTGTTTTCTACATGTCACTTGAATATTTACTTGGATGCAATGTCCAGAAGGTCTGTTCCTATTGGAAAATACTAACACTGGTCTGTAACAGAAGAGAAGGAAAATAGATTTCCCTTGTAAGATCTAAGGGACAAGGATCTAGATTCAACTTCTTCGAGAGAATTTAAGTCTCTGGAAACCAGTCCCACTTTTTATGGCCAGAAGTGTGCATAATAAGTTGTGTATAAAGTGTGTATAAGTACATGTGTATTGAGGCACATCTAAAAATAATAAATTTTGTTTATATGGGAACATCGAACTTCTATTCTATTGTATCGAGTTCCCTGCGTTAATTTTCTCGCAAGTTTTTTCTTCGTAAGTTCGGGTGAAGCTATTCATTTATAAAAATTTCCAAAAATATAAGGAATCATAAAAATATGTAAATTTCGCTATCTGCTCCTGCCAGGAGATAAAATCCAATTAGGTTTTGAAATATTGCCGATGGTTATTCATAATATCTCCCTTCGTATAATATGTAGGTAAGCATTAGGAATAATATAAAAGAATTTAAAAGGAAGACCATTTTATTGTCTCTTTATGGATACTGCAGTGGATGAGTTAGTGTTAAAGTGATCAGTTATTTTTACATATTAAGTACATACTTTTAGCATTATTTCTGTTATGGACCAAATTTTTCATTTTCTTCATTCATACAAGTTGATACACGTTTCTAATCATCAGATTGTTGCTATTAATCCCTAAGAAGTTCGTGCTGCAAGATATGATGTGAATGCAGTACATGTTTTTACATTACTATTGAAACAATAAAGTAATTTAAGAAGAAATATATTGACGCTTGCAAGGTACGCTGCGGCTGTAATTTAGTAATGTTGCAACTTGTCTCTTTGAGTGATTCTTTATTATAATTATTTATGTTATTTTGTTCTAGAAATGTTAAGTTTCAAGGAAAGTATTGCAGAGCTGGGTTTTTGTAGAAAACAGCCTGATGATCCATTTTTTATTGAGGGAGACAAGCTTTGTGGAATGCTTAAGAGATACGGTGTCTATGACTTGGATGAGGAAGAACTGTGCCATGAACAGTAAGTGTAATATTAATTTATGTTTGTTTGCGTCACATTAGTTAACTATTATGATTAATTGAGGAATAAACAAATCCAATTCATTACAGTATTCTGTTCAATTATTTATCATTATTCAACTGTTCTCTTCGTCATTTATTGTTCAGTATTTCTTTAACAGCTCACATTCTGAAATTAATTTTTCTCTTGTTATTTTTGGTCCTTTCTGTGTTTTTCGAACAAGGCAGTGATCGATTCTCATGCAAAGACATTATACTCATGAAATATGAGAAGGGAATTTTTCATATATTTTTGTTATATATATATATATATATATATATATATATAAAGTAATAAGAACGAGCGACGCAAAGAATAGATGCAACAATGGTAAGAAAAGAGATAAGGTGTGGGGTTTCTTATAGCAAAATTTATCAAAGCAAATTTGGTATCTTTTTGGCTGATACTTTCATAAGGGAACAAAGAAACCTGAGAGTCTCAACTGTGGATTACATTTTTGTTATATTCCCAAAAATTCCATATCCAATTCCTGTGTTTCGGTATCTTTCTACGTACACTAACGAGTCCTTCCTTCAGTATTACTTTACATCACCAAGCCATTTATTTTATTTATTTATGTTTTTTTAATATCAGAAACATCCACAATATACAACTTCTAATGGTTGCTTCCATGTTATTTCTGTTTCCAATTCGTAAGTCCATCGTGTTCCTCTCTGAGTAGAAGAAATCCCTGAAAACATTGTGTTCGAATTAAGTTCCTGAACATACTTAATTATGAAATTTTATTATTATACTCGTATTATGCATTGTTAACTAATATACCACGATTTTTTTTAAACATTTATTTTGCTACATGGTTAGAATAAAATATGATTCATTCATAATTCTTTCAACTTAGGAAGAAGTTTTGATATGTATTCCTATCTTGTTTGTGGAATGTTTCATTGCCATTAGTTGCATTGATAAAGCCTGATATCACGAGATCTTGTTCCTTAAGAGTCGTTTATATGTTTCGCAGAGGGAGTTCTTGCTACATTGCTTGTTGTTATGCCTATATAAGTAAGTTTATACTGGCATGTTACCAAGTAAATGCCTCAAAGAACTTGGTATGGGCCAAATTGGTCAATAGTCATAATTTTTAACTTAAATGTGAATTGATTCAAAATATTAACATGAACACTTCGAGTTCTCTGTGTACACCACCTCTCACTGTAGGTCAGTGGTATTCAACCATTTTTCCCACCTAACCTTATGATTTCATTGAAACCGGTAACCGCAGATTTAGGCTATTTTAAATCCAAATTATAGATAAATATATCGAATGTAATTGAAAACTTCATTACTTATTATTTAAATAACCTAGTTTTACTACAAACAGGAGAATAATGCTATAAAGTTAATAAATACTATGTTACAGTTAGCTTGGAATGAATATTATACTGTAGCATAATCGATATATTATTTATATAATTTTACGTACACTCTAATCATGAAGTCATCGCGTATCCCAGGTTGAATACCACTGTTGTAGATAACAGAAAATGGGAAATCAAAGAATCTGAAACTTCATGATTAGTCCTTAGGGAAGAAAAGAGGTATGGGGGTAAATGAGTTGTTAAACAACCAGACTTCACGATGAAACTGTTTGGTACAATAAAATTTTTACTTGACCCTGCTGTAAAGAAAGATTAAATATTTAGATGCAATTGGCAATCGGCTGTACATATTAACATATGTTAAATACAATTTTGAGTAGGAAGCAACTTAATAACTATCCTCTCTTTATTCTTTTCTTATAGTGTTGTTACTTGTACTTTCAGTTATTTATGTATACTTTTCTGATAAGACATTGGTGAGAAGCGTGTCTGCAAAGTTATTAACAATATCTGAAAATTTGTTGCAAAGTCCAGTTCAACACTTTTTGCAACAAAAGACACTTTTTTGATGTAAAATGGACTTAACCATGCTCCTTTGTTTTGGTTCGAAGAAAGTAAGGCAGAATTATCGTATACTTATGGAAGAAATAGTTTATATCAAGATCTTTTCAATAGTTTATATGATGATTGCTTGTCGAGATGAATGTGTAGTGTTATTATGTATAGTTGGAAAAAAAAAAAAAAAAAAAAAAGACAGAGATCGAAATATGACCTGAAACAATACAGAAGCCAGACAAAATATCGATAGTCATTTTGGGCATTCTATTGTGAGAGGTTTGTAATATTTTCGTTTCTTGTATACTAAAAACATATGCACTTATATTTCTTTTTTCTCTTCGTAGGCTTCCTGAATTTACGTGTCAGGTTCCTGGATGTCCAGAGAAATTTGATGCATTGTTGGATTATGAGTTACATTACAATTCTTTGCATCGTTATACATGTTGCGAGTGTAAAAAGAGGCTGCCTTCTCCACATTTGCTAGATTTGCATATTATGGAAACTCATGATTCATTTTTTGCTGTTCAGGCTGGAAAGAAACCTATGGTAAGGTATAAGTGTTGTTACCCTATGAATTATAAAATATAGATAAATATGGTTGCTAACTATCAAGTATAGGTGAAAATAAAGAATGCAGGAAATCTTGAAGTTCTCGGTTTATTTTATGTATAAAAGATTAATAAAATAAACATATCAAAAGCATCTTTATTATTAATTTTTCGTATTTTCAGCGACTTCTTGTCGTCATCCTCGGTATGTGTCTATTGAAGTATTGTTGATTGATGGACTCATATTATATTACCATTCCTGTTCCTAGAATATATATATGTATAATTCTGTAAAATTCGTTAGTATCAACACTACTTTCAGTTTACTCTAAAATAATGCACTTGAAGAATTGATGCACTGAAGAGCAAGCTCTCAATGTGTGACCTCCTATTGCTTCTTTAATTATAAAATTCAGAAAAGAATGACCAACTTTCTGTAAATCCCATAAACTTAAGGCTCACTGGGGCTAGCCACATTTTGTGACTAAAGAAGCAAAAGGGGGCCATACAATGTGGGATTTTTCAGTACCTCTGCCCTTCAAGTGTGTTCTTTTAGAGTAAACTGAAGGTCGTGTTTATGAATTATAAGTATTGTTTTTCTACGGACAAGAATGATACCAGTAATTTGAGTCTACCAATCAACATAAAAATTTCGTAAGGGACGCACCGATAATTACGACAAAGAGTCGTTGAAATGCATTTAAAAAAGCAAAAGGGTTTGTAACTGAATGTAACATTTGAATATTTTATTATTAGATATGCATCCTATCAATTCATTTGTAATTACAAGGCTTTATAACAACTAGTGGCAGCACTCTAGCTTGGCTTTATTGGCAGAGTAAATACCAGTCACATTGTTGCAGTATAATTGTTCGTCCAGTGAGGTTTCGTAGGAACTGCCCTGTATTTTTTTTTTTCTGTCGTAATGCTTCATATGGAGTTGTTCCATCATCTTGGCGAAGAGATAGTAAGCGTATGGATGCATGTCCGGGAAATAGATAGATGTTTAAGAATCCTATCGCCAGTTACGCAGATATTACAAAAAAAAAAAAAAAAAAAAAAAAAAGAGGAAAAAAGAAAGACCGATATATATTATCTTTTTGCCGATTCGAACTCGTGACATACAGATGTAACGGTTACCACGCTAATGCCCTAAACCACCCGACCATGCGAATCTGCATATAACTTAATAGCAACATTAAAAGTTAGTACTTCTGAAAAGCTCAATTACACAAAGAAAAACAAATCTCTATTGTGGGTTTTATTCATTGAAAATTTCGGTTGGTAGTTCAGACATTGAGAAACTTGTTAATCTTCCGTAGCCAATGACGAGATACATTTTTAATGTATGTAATAAGAGTAACAGTAAATTATTCTAATCATTCTACAGACTTAGGTAGAAAAAAAAAACTATTAGTAGTGCAAGCAAAAGATTGAATACGTAGTGTTTAATAGCTATTTTAATACATATTGCCTTAATTAACTAGAAGGGAAACTTGTCATAATTTTTAAGCATCTTGACATTTAACATCATATTGATGGACTATGAAGGGTAACGGCGCATTTTGGTACAAGGCTATAGGAGATGTGGGCGTTTATCCAAGCAAGTAAGTCACTGGGAATCGAACCGATGACAGCACACACAAAAAGCGTACACGTTAGCCTCGTACCTGCGAATAATCACTAGTTATATACTCGTATATAGTGAAATTTAAACTTTTTCATACGTATTTTGCTATTCCACCATGCGAAGAAATGTACTTTCACTGTATGTGAAGAAAATAAAAGTGTATTGTCCAACTTACCTACTTAAGCGAAATGCTGAAGATAATTATTGACTGTTCATGCTTCTTGAGTTAGGGTAGGAAAACTTTTTCTTACGTGAACTATTTAGTAGTCCTTACGAAAAGCCAGGCTATTGAAAACGAGGGGAGCAGTAAAGTTGATATTTATTACAGACGATATAAAGGCGCACTCAAAAGTGTGACGAATCTATCACAAATTTCATTTTAAAAAAAATCCTGAGTAATTCTTTCTTTTTCCCCTAGAGTGAACTGGAGTACAATGCTATTGAAAATACGCTATCTGTAATTCATCCGGTGATTTGATTTTGAAGGACATTAAAAATTTAATGTAGTAGTGTTGAGAGTTACTGCACGCTGCATACCAGGACCCAATTTTAGCACTATGGAATGATTTTTTTTTCTGTACATGTATGGATTTTCTCCGACTAGTGATGCGTATTGGGCGAAATCTCGATAACTGGAATAATGTGCTCATTTGGAATAATGTTCACTAGAAATCATTCACAAAATGGCGTTCGTTCTACTTTATCTTTGCATAACTAACTGGTGTATCTCTGTTTCTTTCCACACATATATAATTGCTTACCCTTTTTCGTGATTTTTTATGACTGTTGTTTGGGAAAGTCTTCATAGTATTTGTTTGGATTCAACCACTTTTATTTTTATATTTATTTTGTGTTCTATAGTGACTCTCATGTCATTTTTCTGTTAACTTTTGTGTGATACGTTTGACAGAAGATTTTGCTAAAATATTCCCAAAATTAAATGCAGTCGCAAAAGCTTTCTGCGCGAGACAATCCGAAATATTAACTCTCGACTACTACTATTATTATTATTATTATTATTATTATTATTATTATTATTATTATTATTATTATTATTATTATTATTATTATTATTATTATTAAAAACCTTTCCTATAAAGACTAATACAAAATTATATATTTCTTTTTAAAATTTAATTCTGTATAAACTAATACCTGTTTTGATTTTTTTAAGGTATCGATAATTGTTTGTTCTTTTTTTCAGTATGAATGTTTTTTGCAAGAGTGCAAAATAAAATTCACTAATCCTAATGAAAGAAGGAAGCACTGTATCGAAGATCATAAATTTCCATCGGACTTCCGATTTGATGAGGCTCGGAGACAAAAGTCAGTCCAGTGTAAGAAAATGGCTCAGAAAAGACGGAATAAAGAAGACGGCCTCTCAAGCAAAATGGAGATGAGTGTTTCGGAGTCAGACGAAGCTATGGTAGAGGGCAATAGTGGTGGTGCTGGTACAGAATCTGTAGTGGAACATAGTAAAACGAACAGAAAACAAAGAAAGTATTATCAAGGAACTGTTCCGAAAGAATTCAGTTTTGGATCGGGAGTCCCTAAAGCATTTCTGACTGATCAAAAGCATAAGAAAACTGGAAAGCAGTGGCATCAGGTGTTTGTTGAACGTGATGACAATGAAACAGTTACACATATTGAAGATGTTGAGTTTACTGATTTAAAAGAAGCATTACCTGAAACCGTTTAATATTTTTTTTCTTATTTTTTATGTTGTGTTCTGTATTGATCAGTTGTGAAGATCTAGTCTTTGTAAGATTTAGAAATATATTGTCAAAATAACTGAAAGATGACTTTTAAAGCTGTAGTATAAATACCGATAATATGTGAACACAGATAGATGTTTATGGTCTCTAGCAGAAATGCACCCCACCACCACCAATCTCTATATTCAGTGTTGTCAGTTTGACGTAGTAACAAGTTTTACCTTTTGAGTATTAATTCCGCCCTCCGTCCTCCATTTGATATATCGTAAATGAAAACTTAAGCGATCTTGACCTTGACTTTTAGACTTTGACTTGGTTATTACGCATACGAATTACTATAATGTGCAGACTTTTGGTTCTCGAATTATGAGTCATCAACTTTGGGGATTGGATTTAGTCAATTTTTTTTGTAAAACGTGTATCTAATTGTTACTCACTTCACTTTGTTGGTCCTTTGCTACCATCAGGTGTAGGGATTTTACATAGAACTTTCCACTTATATCGATCTTTGGCCGGGATATTTGCTTCATTTATCCCAAATCTTCTTCCCTTTGGAATTTTCTTTCCATTTTGCCTGGATCGCCTTTTCGGATTCTTTCCGTCTGAGAGCTGTCATACTTTGGTCGGTATCTTGTCTCCCATACGGTAAACATGCCCGAACTATCGTAGTTGTGTCGTTTCTATTTGTTGTTTTAAAGACTATTTTGGTCCTGTTCCGATAGTTTGATTTTTCACCCTGTCTCTTTTTATTTTTCCCTCTATTTTTCTCAAATATTTCATTTTGCTTGTAGCGTACTGTAATATTTGGTTGTCAGTGGCCATGTCTCACATCCATATATTAATATTGGTATGTACATTGTTTTGTAGAGAGTTAACTTTGTTGACTTCGATATTTTTTTAAATGAAGTTTCTGTTTAAGGTATGATATAGTCTTCCTGTTGCTGGAATTCAGTGGTTTATTTCTTCTTCTGTTGTCCCGTCATTCGCAGTCCCCGGTTCGATTTCCGGTGGAGTCAATCGATCGAAAAAGTGTAACAGCTTTTTCAGACCACCTCATTCACACCAGGTCAATGGCGGGGTGGTACCTAACTTGTAGGTCCCAGGCCGCTTCCTTCCTTCCCTTTCCCCGGATAGTGTGCTCGCCGAGGGACGTCATTCCTCAAAAAGTGACGGGTTAAATGGCCTTCGATGCTGAAAGCCCAGAAATCTCCATCCTACCTATCTTTCTCGTCATTCGCAATTAGGACTCCTAAATACTTGAAAAATATTTTTTGGAAGTTTTCACCTCTCGACTTTATTGTATGGTTTTATGTTTCTCTACTTTTTACCATAGTTTTTGTTTTGTTTACGTTGATTTTCATACTCCTTTTTTCTAGTTCATTTTTCTATATATTTACGTTGTGTTGTAAATCCTTTTCCATTTTACCCACTAGAACAAATCGTCTGCAAATGACAATTCCCATATCTGTATTCGTTTCATGCGCCAGTTTCCTACAGTAAGGTGTTTTGTCTTTTTCTGTTGTTTTCATAAACAATATCATCCATTAGGATTATAAATAACAGAGGGCTCAGTATACAACCATGCGTTAGTCCTATTCTATAGAACTCGTCGCCTATAGTGTTGGATATTCGCACATAGGTTTTGTAGTTCGTGTAAAAACTCTGTATTGCATACATTAGGTTTTCTTTAACTTCCCTTCTCTGAAGAACTTTCCATATTGCATTCCAAGGTACTCTGTAGAAAGCTTTTTCCAGATCAGTGACACGCAGATGTACCTCTTTTTATTGTATTCAATAGCCTTTATGGATATCTACCTCAAAGTAAATATTGCATCTTGGGCGCTGCGATTTGGCCTGAAGTCATACTGGTTTTCTTCTAGTTGATATTCGACTTCTTGTCTCAATCTGTTTTCCAAGATTCTTGCATATAGTTTTCCTTGTACGCTCAGTAAGGATAAACCTCTGTCGTATTGCACAGTCTGTTTTCTCCTGTCTTTACATATAGGAATGACAATAGCTATTCTCCAATCCCTGGAAGTCTTGTGATTCCAAGCTTGTCGGATTGTATAATAATAGTAATTTGTTTCCTGCATTTGCCATGTATTTGATCATTTCAGGTGTTATCACGTCGCGTCCGGGTGCTTTCCTGATTTTTACTTCCCTTATGGTTTGTTTCAGTAATTGTATCTTTATCGTCTTGTAGTAGTTGTATCTGTATCGTCAAAATTAATCTACCAGAATGATAGTGCTTCCCGTTGTGTTATCGACTGACCGTGTTCTGTAGCTCGTCATAGAATTTCAGTTTTTGTTCATTCTTTTTGTTTTCAGTAGGTCCATAAGCTATAACCATGTTTGTTCTGCTATTCCCGTCTTTTACACTAACAACCATAATTCTTTCGCTTATTGTTTTCCAGTCTGTAAAATCCACGCAGCCTACTCCTGCTCTAGCTCTCATTCTATGGTACTCCGCAGTAAGTCAACGTAAATCCATTTTCCAATATCTCGCAACTCACCCCTTTCTTTTTATTTTCCATTATAACCAAATACTTTACTTTTGTATTTTTCGTTTCTCGTACGAGTTTAACTTCTTTTCCATTCAGGCTTCATACGTTCCATCTTTCATACATCATAGTCTGTTTTACTCGCCAATTCTCCTTCAGTTGTTTCCATTCGATATATCTGCTTTTAATATACTACAATTTTTCCGATGTAGGTGTGCTGATCCTACGCTCACCCTCCAGTTTGGAGAAACAGGTAATTTTCTGTCAGGGTTTTCTTCCCTTAACCTTTGAAGATGCATCTACTCCTCTACAAGGCAGTTGCAGCTGGTACGCCCCGAGAAATCACCGGTACCCGTCATATCTGATAGGCGTTCCCCGATCCGCCACCTGATGGAAGTTCAGCATCTCCTCTAGTCCTAATTGTTACTGAGAACAAACATTACTGGAACAAGCCTGTTACTTTTCAACGTTAATTTTAGAAGAAATTAAATAATGAGATGTTAATTAGCTATGTTGTTAATGCACTGTGTACTTACACCCTCCATTCCAAAAGAAACCGAACGTTTTAAAAAAACAAAAAACAATGTACATTTTGAAACAAATCATTTTTATTAATCAATGCATTCCCTTTCTGCATCGATATACATATTTGCACGCTCCAACAAGTTGTCAAACGACTTCTCCATGTCCTTTATTGGAATGGTCTTTAGGACGGCGGTCGTCGCCTTCTCAATGGCATCAATCGATGCGTGCCACTTTCCTTTCATCGCCAAATGCAGTTTCGGGAACAGATAGAAATCTCACGGAGCGAGATCTGGTGAATAGAGCGGATAATGCAACCGAATAATGTGATTTTTGACCAAAAATTCAGTTACAAGTCGCGAACGATGTGATGGTGCATTATCGTCCAAAAGAGTCCAACTGCCGATTTTGCGATATTCGGGCCGGATACGACGAATTCTTGCCAGCAAACGCTTCATGACGCCTAACTAAAACTCTCCAGTGACTGTCTGGCCGGGCTGAACAAATTCTTTGTGGATAATTCCTTTTGAATCGTAAAAACAAATCAGCATCACCTTAACTTTTCACTTCACCAACCGACTTTTTTTGGGTGTTCCTTCATCCGGCGCTTTCCATTCAGCACTTTGCCGCTTTGTTTCGGGCTCATGTTCAAAACACCACGTCTCGTCACCAGTTACAATCGATTTCAAGAAGTTTCGATCCTGCCGAGCACTTTTAACGATGTCTTTGCAATGCGCAATTCGATTAACTTTTTGGTCTTCGGTGAGTTTGTGTGGTACAAACCGCGAATTAACCTTCTTAAGGCCCAAAACTTCGGTCAAAATGCGGTATGCGGTTGTTTGAGGAATGCCTTATTCCATTTCAATAACTTTCACCGACGATTTTTTGTTATGTTTGATGAATTCACGCACTTTTTCGATGTTTTCTTCCGATAATCCGGTTCTGGGGCGGCCTGATCTTTCGTCATCATCCAGCGTCTCTCTACCCGATTTGAATCGCCTGAACCACTCGTAAACTTGCGTACGGGATAGACACTCATCACCATATGCATTTTGTAGCATATGGTGCGTTTCACTAAAAGTTTTACCCAGTTTAAGACAAAACTCAATTGCAGCTCGTTGTTTGAAACTCATTTTCCGACCGATGTACACAACACACTGACAGTTGAAACGCAATAACTTTGTTGCCGTGCATCCAAATGTCATGACATTTATACCAGTTGTCAATGAGGGACTACGCCATCTACCGGTAAAATATTACAACAGATGGCACTAGTGGTACTAGTTGTTTTCAAAAGTTCGGTTTATTTTGGAATGGAGGGTGTATAAGAAAGATTTGCTTTAAAAAACAAGTAGCAGTGCAACGTGTACACCACATGAAGACATTTAGTTTGCATGGTATGTTATTTTATCAATTAATATTTAAAACCGAAATGGGGGTATATTTATACCGCTTGCGGTTTCAATAGAGAGATTAGAGTGGGACTAATACAGCGCAGAAAACTATGAAGATAGAATACATACTTGGAACGCTTAACTCGTTGCAGAAAACGGCTTCTCGCCATTTACCGTTTTTGCTCTATAATAATCAACGTGACACCCGGAAGTACTTGACTGGCCACTTTCGGCTTTAGTAGAGAAATTAGAATCAATTAATATTTAAAACCGAAATGGGGGTATATTTATACCGCTTGCGGTTTCAATAGAGAGATTAGAGTGGGACTAATACAGCGCAGAAAACTATGAAGATAGAATACATACTTGGAACGCTTAACTCGTTGCAGAAAACGGCTTCTCGCCATTTACCGTTTTTGCTCTATAATAATCAACGTGACACCCGGAAGTACTTGACTGGCCACTTTCGGCTTTAGTAGAGAAATTAGAATGGAGGTGGAATATATTCTTGGGACGCTTAATTGATTACAGAAGATTGTTTCTCTTATCTATTACGGTTTTGATTCTATTTCGATCAACGTTAAAACTGGAAGTGTTTGAATACGAAAAAATGAAATCTTTCAGTTTAACATCCCACGACTTTGTCCTTTAGGCTTAGGGAGACGCATGATTAAGGTAAGTGAATGATGATGTAAACTTTGTGGAATGAGATTTGGGAGGAAATGGGGGTATCCCCCCCCAAAAAATACGAACACGACGTTGTTTACCACAAACTTACTTGGCGGGGATCAAACCAGGAGCCCCACGGTCAAAGGTAAGCGCTCTACCACTGAGCCACAGTGTCCCCGTGGTTGAATATGAGATTGAGAGAGAATATGTCATATATTTTTAGAACACTTAATCGATATACAAAAACACTTTTTGCTATCTCTCATCTTTGCTCTGTGAATCAATATTGAATCTGATGTAACTTTTTAGTGGAATACGTTAAGGTTTTACACAGAAGTGGTTGTCAGCAAATGTTTAACTAAGACATATATCGAAGCAAAGACCTTACTTTACTCGTTGCATATTGGAAGAATTCTATTACTTTGCGCGCGCCTGCTTAACGCGTGCACAAGTTTACAATGCTCAAAACGGGCGAATCCGGACGTTTAGAGAATGGTGAATTCGGACACTTTTATTACGTTAAGGTGAATCCGGACAATGTAATTAATGAACTAAGAGGATTCAGAACACTCTCTCCTCTCTCGCTTTTCACGTTTATGAGTGTGAAGTAGTACGCAAAAGGTCGATTGCTTATATTTAGCGTCTATTCATTTTTGCCATAAATGGACTCAGAAGGAACACCAGAAAAAGCTATAAAATTATCTTAGGATCTACCAACACAACTAAATTTAAAAATGCTAATCATAAGGTGCTCAGAAATTCTACACTGCTGAATGGCTACATCATCTAGTATATTTCCATTTGATCCACAACAAATTCGGGAACATACATTTCTTTTGTAAAATGAACATGATCCGCCAGCAGCTAGAAACAATTCCTTTTCTGCGTCGTCAGACCAGGGGCGTCATTTAGGGGGGAAGGGAGGGGCAATTGCCCCCCTGAGTAAGATTTCTATAGACAATTATTGCCGATCATTAGAAAGTGAATATGGGAATATGGGAGAACTATGAAATAAAGTAAATAGATGCGCGTCATTTACTTATAAAATTACATGGCGAATGGATTTTAACTGATCCCAAGCGGTTATCGTCTAATATACACGATTAAAGGAACACTCTGATTAGCCAAATTAAAAGGACTTCAATGATTTATTCCTCTACAAACGATGTTCTTTGTACCGCCTCCGTGGCGAAGTCGGAAGAGCATGCGTCTAGTAACCGTAAGGTTGCTGGTTCGCGTCCACCCCGTGGTACTTATTTTTACTTTATTATAGTGTTCTTTTAGACTCACTTTAATGTAAACAAATCAATCATGTAGGCATTTTAACGTATTTTGGGGTAGTAATTTTTAAGATTAATTGGTGTTCCGTCGTGTCTCTGTCACTATTGGGCCACTAGTGGTATAATTTTCAAACCAGAAGTGGGAACACCACGGGTCGTCACTGCGGGGCCGCCAATTTTTGGCGGAATGTCGCTAGTTGTCCATCGGTAGTCCACCGACGCTTACAGCATAGAGTACATATATCAACACTTCAATTGAAGAATAAATAAAACAAATAAGCAGGTGGTATTCATATAAATTGTGACAAAACTAAATTTGTAATCTTTTCAAGGAGGAAACATCTGACCGACTTCTTACCACTATTGGTAAACTTCGAATAATTAATGTTAAAACAAGAAACTACGTTAGTCTGAATCAGTAGATAGTAGGTTAAACTGAAATGCAAATTCTAATTGTGCGAGCGATCCCAGTTCGATTCCCGGTGAGGTCACTCGCTCGAAAAAGTGTAAAACGCTTTTTCAGGTCAACCACCCCGAATGAGGTTTTCCTCTTTCACACAGGCAAATACCGGGGTGGTACCTAACTTATAGGTCCCACACTACTTCCTTTCTTTCCCAATCCTTTCTTCCTTACCTTTCCCCGGATAGTGTGCTCGCCGAGGGACGTCATCCCTCAAAACGTGACGAGCTAAATGGTCTTCGATGCCGAAAGCCCAGAAGTCTAAATCCTAACCTGACCTAGCAAATTCTAACTATTTAGTAATAAAAGAGGAAAATTCAATAGATTACTTGCCAGTCTAACTGTAAAAAAGTACAGGGTTCAAACATTTAGCTTTTAACAATTACGAAGCAGTGCATAAATGCTAAATTTCTATTTGGAAGTATTAAGGTAACGAAGAGTGTTCTGTCGCTTTTTCACCCATCACCTTCGAACATCAATATGTCACCTGGAAGATCAAAAATAGCCCCATGAGCATCGACGACCTTCTGACAACATTCTGGACGGGTATGGATTCCATCGCGGTAGAACTTGGTGGGCCGTGAAGCGAAGAAGGTATCAAGTGCACTTTCCATCTGCCACTACTGGAGATTTGTACTGGCGTCCTCTAAGGTGATAGTTCAAGGAATGAAACAGGTGATAATCGTACGTTGCAATGTTCGGGGAGTATGGCGGGTGCAATAGTGTTTTCCATCCAAGGAGTACAATGGTATTCCGGGTCATCCTAACCACGTGGGGCTTATAGAGTTATTCTGTACTTTGCGATTCAGAAGTGCTGGTTCCGGAGTTTTGTGTTTTTCTTGAACATGGCTTAACTGATGACAGTACACAGTTGCATTGATGCTCTGACCAACTGGTAGCACGTTGCACGATGCCGCGAGCAATCCACCAAACACACAGAAGGACATTTTTCTGGTGCTGGTTTCGGCTGTTTTGGAAGCGGTTCATGGGATGCTAACCAATGATGGCGGCACCGTGGAACTTCGTACAGGACCTACTTTTCATCATATGTTAACATCCTGTCGAGAAATGGCTCCTGTCTTAGACAATAAAGGTGTCAGCTCGCGTTGCCTTCTGGCCCGGAGTCAAATCATGTGGGACCCATCGACCAACTTGTAGTGGTCTCCAAGTTTATGGAGGCACTGCCGAATGGTTTCGCCACTCACACTGAATTGTAGCTCCAGTTCCTCACACGTCTGGCCACTGTTCTTCTCAATTGCTGCCTGAAGATCTTACTTTTGTACATGTATTGGTCTTTCTGCGCTTGGTGCGTCTTCGATTGTTTTGTCACCGCCTTTAAACTTGTTAAACCACCGCTGCAGTGTCTACCCAGATAGCACAGAAAAATTTTTAAAAATGTTTAAAAATTTGCAAAGGCAAACTAAAAAGTTTGCAAAAAACTTGCCTTTTCAAATGATAAAATTTGCCGAAAGTTCAATGCAAATAACGAAGTTGACGCTGGCTGAGTTTGCAGCAAAGTTGCCTCAGAAAATGAAAACATCTGCCATTACAAACGAAATGTTTGCGACTGCACAGTAAGAAAGTTTGCCAAGACTTTGCTGCAAATATGTTGTGCAAATTTTCTTTGACAAAATTTCCGAAAATGAGCTGATAAATTTGGTGAAAATATTAAAAGGTTTGCAGCAACATTGCAGAAAGTGTTTTCACGATCGCAAGATCATGTTTGCTGCAAATGTATCAGATAATGTTGCTGCAAATTTATAAAGTGAAACCTAACTTTATGAAACATCAAAATTTTTATAATGTGGATCCGTCTTTTCTTAGTGGCAAGCATTAAACATCTTTAGCTACTTGCCAAATATAAAAAACTTACGAACGATAAACGCACAGACAAAGGATATCGCAATTTATCTACTTACTCAACAATCATATCCCTGTACTTACTCTCACACACATTCACAAAATAACGTCAGGCTGCCTGGGTCAATAAAAACATCTGATAAGAGATCAGTGAGTTTATTCTGGAGTCCTCTGGTGCATTGGTGTTTCTCGATTCTCCCTTCCCGCTTGTTTTGTCACAGTTGATGTAGCGCAGTGAATTCTTTGTACGATGCGCGCGTACTCGGTAATATAATCAAATATTTGCTTTCAGCAAGTTTTTCGAAACAAGTTTATTTACAGAGTTGCAAACTTTGCGACGGCAAACTTTCAACGTTATATATTCAAAAAAGATGCAAGTTAATTGCAGTGGTGAATTTATTTTTACAAATCAGCGAAAATTTGCAGATCACATTGAAAGCTTTTAATAAATATTAAGAAATTTTGCCTTCGCAAACTTTCAGATTGTTTGCTCCTCTAAACGAAACAAAAATTTGCCGCAAGTATTCGTGCTATCTGGGTACGTAGTCACGACAACCTCACCAAAGGCCTGGCGTATCTTCCGCCCCGCTGCAGCGGCGTTTGTCTCCAGTTTGAACTCGTACAGCATGCACGCCCTTATAACGCTCTGTGGAGATCGCATGTTCACTCCGTCCACACAAGTTCGCCTTGTAACTGAACTGCCACAACCAGGTAGTATGTTGGATATACCCACACCAACAACTGACCTTCGCCTAATCTCAATTGGGATTCAACTCATGGTGTGTGGCCCAATGGAACACAGACCTCCACAAAAAGTGACAGAACTTTGTTGGTTGCCTTTATATTTTTTTAAAAACAAATATTTCACCTTTGCATTCAAAATTGAAACAAATTTAACACGATCTTCTTCTTCTTCTTTTTTAATCAAAATCATCTCTTTACAGCCAAAATTCTGTCCACGGAATTCATATTAGAAGTAAATAATGTATTATAGGGAGCTAGCTTGTTTACCAGCGGGGGCTGAGGTAAAGGAGGAAAAATTTCAACAATTTTTCTGCCTGACTCTTGTAATACTCCCTTACCCTCCTTCTATATGTCAGCGTTGCCAGGGTTAAAAATTTGACACATGAATGTCATTCTGAAGAGAGTGTGAGTTGGTTATTTGTTGAGTGCTGTTGTGGTTGCGGTTTTGTTGCTTATTATTCATTTGACAATGGCTTCACAGCGTAAGAAAGGGCAAACTATACACAGCGAAGCTAGAGAAGTAATAAGGAATTCCATAGTGCAGTGTGACGAGGAAGGGAGGGAGAAAAAACTGAAGCATTTGTTTATCACAGCGTAATTTGCGTGTGTCCACGTATACAGGGATCTTCGATAGGGATTGCATAATTGCATAAACTCTTTGAATTAAGTGAGTATTAGCTGATTTTTTTTGACAACCCACTGGCAACTCTGCCCAGGACCGTCGAGTGACCGTTTCTTGGCGACGGGGTGGGGAACCTGCCAATCAACTTTGAATTCCTCAGCCTCGCATTAAAGCTAGCTCCCTATAATACCAATTACAATCATCGTTCACAAATTGGAAAGCAACTTTGTATTATCATGCATGGGAAAAACTTTATCAGTAATGATCATAAAATTTAAGAAAATAAAAACTGGTTAAGGAAGAAGAAAAGACAATATAAAAAGAACGCCTTGGATTGTGTATGTATATCTTAGTGTAAGAGATCTTAATTCATGTATACACAAAGTTACTCAGTTACCATGCTTAACATGAATTATTATGTTAATACTATTAACATCAAACCGATTATCACGGTTTATATTAAAACAGATAATGTTTTTTTACGATTAAAAAATACAACTCTATCTGATATTGTCATATTCAGCAACTTCCTTCTAACACCGTCTTAACGTCTATACAGATGTGTCCAAAGCTTCAGATCAGCATATGGGAGCAGCAGTACATGCGCTAATTAGAAAATTTATCATGAAATATAAAACAACCAATCTTAACATCCATTTTCAAAGGTGAGGTCTTCGCCATCAGATAAGCTTTAATATTCATTTAAAAAAATCATAACATCTCAACGGTCTGTATATGTTCAGACTCACGCAGTATACTAACTTCACTTTCAAAGATACACTGAAATTTTTAAAGACGATACTTATCAAATACTTATCTTAATATATGACGGAAAATTATTCAACTGCTTATTTTTCTTAAATCACATCAAAGATAATTCTATCTTGGACATGGCAGCTAAAGATTCCTGAAGTAATGGACAAGTGTATCTCAGTAAAATTCCATCGTAGTGTTACAAACCTATCATAGAAGAAAAATATAAATAATTGGGGAAGATATTGGAGGAAGAGTACTACCCAAGCAGGCAAATTATATTAGACTGTAACTAATAAACAACAAAATAAACTTTGGAACTATATCCAAAATCGTACAAGATCGAAAATAGTACTATTTTACGGAATTCTGTCTGGAATGGCTCTCACTTCATCCAAATTATTTCATTTTTTTTAAGGAAACGTATCATTGATGGTGTGGGTAAGATCTAGGGATGGTATCGAGACGAGACGAGACGAGACTTTGTACAGTCTCGGTCTCGTCTCGGTTGATAAATAACGGTCTCGGTCTCGTCTCGAGTAAAAAATCACCGTCTCGGTCAACAGATGCTTGTCTTGGTCTCGGTCTCAAGTACCAAATCTCGGTCTCGTCTCGAAAGTCTCGAAATAAATAGTGTGAAATTAAAATAGTGAAAGTATTATTCTCGTACAGTCTGTCGTTTCCGCTTATTTTTTCCTTTCATTTTGACTTAGAATTATGGTATGGTGTACCTTTTCATACCTAATTTGCTAGTGCTAATACTTTCCATGCGCGTATTCCAGGTTCAATGATCAGTGCGTATATCACCCTAAAACCCTAATAGAACCCATATTTCACTTTCAGCAATAGACTTTGTCTCATATAGCCTCAGAACTGCCTATACAATTAAACTATTAAATTAACTCCAGTACTATACAATAGCTTATTTCCTTCCTTTGATTCAGAATTGTTCAATACCTCCTAACGGATAACGCAACACATAGCAGCACGAATGTATTTAATCGTACCGAAATTGAAACTTTACAATTTCTCATTTATTATTCAATACATTCTGCTTTGACTGTCATTTTAAAAACAAAATATAACGTTCATTATCTTAACAAATAGGGTAAATTATTAATAGGGTAAATTATTACTACAATATACGTATTTTGTTTGAAATTGATGAAATGCTTTATTACCATTTCACATCTCCGTGTTTAATTGACACTTTATAACACGAACGTCCTGAACCTTGTGGTGGGAGCTACTACACTCATCTTTGCTAAGTGAGGTCTCGAGTTGGATCACAAAGCAAGTTAGATTCAAAGTCCGATGTTTCGTTTAATTCGCGTCTCATTTTAAGTGCATTCTGTTTCTTATACAAGTTCATAAGGTCGTAATGCATTACAGTAGAATAGCACGTAGATCTCACCAACTTGTTCCGAATTTCTCACCAAAATGGGCCTAAAATCCGCCATTTGTACCAAAATTTACCCATGTTCCCAAAATCTCACCAAAATGGGGCTAAAATCCGCCATTTTTTACCAAAATTTACCCATGTTCCCAAAATCTCACCAAAATCGACCTAAAATCTGCCATTTTCTATCAAAATTAATGTACAGACCGAAAATCTCACGAAAATGGATGCAAATTTCCTTCATTCTCACAAGAATTGATTAACAGTGCAAATTTCTCACGAAAATGGATGCAAATTTCCTCTGATCTATTTTATCATATATTTTAATACAATTTTATGTTAATTTATACAATTTATGCTGATTACTTACCGTTTTCCCCAAACCTTTAAGAAACTTGTTTCTTCCTTTCTTATTCCTCCCTCAAGTGCTAAGAAATAACTGAAGAAACTTCAGAACATGCCCACACAGGTCTTTTTTGTTAATCTTGAACACAGTTCGTCTTGGTATCCAAGAAACTAATTCTAAAGAAAGAATGGGATGTCGTAAGGTGAGGTAACCAGTGGGGGAAAGGATCAGGAAGTGGGGGTGGCTGTAGCCTTGGTGCTATATGTCCACATTCCAATCGATGGGGTGCCTTTGTTTAATCAATAGGAACCTTTTGTATACGTAATTGAGAAGCTCTTTGTAACACTGTCACGTAATTTCATCATTCTGTCATTTAAAGAAAGAAGAAAGTGTCATTTAAAAGTGAAATATAGATGTCGGATAATACTTTAACTGTTGGAAGCCAAAGAGACATGTCAAATAATTTAGTTTCATGTATTTAGAAAACATGGGAAAATCTGGATAAAGAACAAATGTTAAAAGACATTGAATGTTAGGTAAGGATGGCGGGGGGAGGGAGAGAACCCTTTGATGCAGAGTAAAGAAAGGAAAGAGACGCAGCTGTGTTGTAATTTTGGGTGGTCCAGGTTTTTGGAGGGGGCGAAGTGTGCTGTCCATGGAGTAAAAGACCTTGTTTAAATACCCGTAGCATGACATTGTGTTATCACTTCCCATGTAAATAAAACTTCGTTTGGATTTTCATATCCACGTGCACATGGTACAGATGACAGACTGTCCTTCCATTGACACACTAAATATGTAATTGCAATTTGAATTATTCTGTCTTATACAGTAAATATTTTACACAATGATGTACACAGAACTTTGATATTTGTTTTCACAGTTTTTTAAATGACAAGGTTTCGTAAGTAGACTTTTATGATATGATTCACAATGTGTTGACCAAAGATACACTTTTTAAGAATTTTTTTACACTTACCAGTAAATATAATAATCAAACTTTCCCAAACTTGTTTCAGTTCACAACAGATTTAGTTGTAAGTTTACCGGCACTACACTTGAAAGCTTGTTGGGAATTGCACTAACACTTGCCGTTAACTACAATTATTAAACTTCCCGTAACTTTTTTTAGTTTAGTATCGATGCACTACCACTTGACACTCACTAACTATATTTTTTAGTTCACCGAAGATATACTTTTAAGTTTATCGGTTAATCCTTTAGTACTTTCCGATAATTGTAATTTACAAAGTGCCGTAATAAAATTGTTTTAGACTAATTACAGCACGCAGAGTACAAACAGGAAGTGTGTTTACTTTTTATTATTAAACAGTAATAAAAAGTATTATTATTAACAGTACTGTTGTTTATTATTAACAGTAATAAATGGAAATTCCAAGAACTCCACACGAAGATTTCCGAAGATTGCCGAAGTTTCCCGAAGTTTTCCGAACATTGCCGAAGTTAACCGAAGATGAACATGAGAGTTTATCCACAATTCCCGTACATGTTGGTTAATGTACCACACGAATGGTTCCGAAAATTGCCGAACTTATCCGAAGATGAACATAAGAATGTATAAACATTTCCTGTACACGTTTAGTAAATGTAACTTCTAAAAGTCTTATAACTTTAAAGATCAGCAAAGATATATTTCAAAGTTTATTATTAGATGTAACTTTGTAACAAAATTTGTATTTTAAAATAAATGATTTAACAACAGAGAGTATACCAATGATTGGCTTTACTTTAACACTAGTAATTCTATAGTGCGCGGCGCGGCTTGCTGCGCTGGATTTATACTTTTAAAATTTAATCTCGTACCCAAAGGCATTTAGTTCTGTAATCTTGTACCCAAACGCAGTTATTTTGTAAGCTCGAACCCAAATGCTTTTAGTTTGTAGTCTCGTACGCAGGTTTCTTAACATATTTTAAATTAGTAACAGTAATATTACACAATATAATGTAATTTGTAATTGTAGTATTAAAGTTTGTAACACTTCAAACAATTATAGCTGCTTGTTTTTGTATGCTCTTCCAGTGTGTTATCGGTCTAAAAAATTGCTTTCTTAGTAATGCTAAGAATTTCTTTTGTTTGCCTTGCTACAGGTGTTTAAACCGGTTTAAACTAGTTTTATTGTTTTTCTTAACAGAACACTCATAGAGTGTGATCGTATTTAAATTGCTGTGCAAACTCCTTATTTATTTAACCCCTCGTAATAAATTACTCGAACACTTTGTGTGAGCATACCATAAATAATTTGAAAATATTAAAAGTTGTGTCAACATACAAATAATTCCGATAAAAACTGAAAGTAACATAGTTATAATTATTTTATTCCTTCGCTTCATTAGAAGCTCAACTTATTTTTCGTAACATTGTTTAATGTCAACACATTAAAATTGTTGTGAAGTTATAAATAATTTTAACAGAACACTCATAGAGTGTGATCATATTTAAATTAATGTGCAAAATCGTAAGAGCAGCCACGCTGTGAACTTGTAAATAATTCGTTTCTTACATAAGTTCGTTGGTAATTTTTTATTTGCTTGCTTCCTGCGTAAGCTCTGAACAATCTTTAATTGTGAAAATATAAAAAATTGAGGTGCAAACTCCTTATTTATTTAACCTTTCGTAATAAATTACTCGAACACTACGTGTGAGCATACCAAAGATAATTTGAAAATATTAAAAATGATGTGAACTTATAATTAATTCCGATAGAAACACAAAGTAACATACTTACAATTATTATATTCGTTCGCTTCATTAGAAGCTCAGAGGAATTACATTCCGAAAATATTAAAATTAACAAAACAAACTTGAACATAAGAAAGTTATTTTTAAAACAACACACGTCGGTTCAACTTAAAATTTATTACATGAAACTCTTTGATTGTTAAATGGAGAAGTAAAATTTAAGTCAGTGTTGCAATTGAATACACAAACTAACAGTAAAAGAACAAGTTCTAAAAGAAAAGTGTAAAAACAAAACTTAAAACACAATGTTGCAATCTAAGAATGTTGGAAAGAAAATTAAAAAATACAACGTACAAACAAAATGTACAAACCGAAAATAAAATTCAAATCAAAGAAAATTTTAATTTTGTATACTGAGGGACACTATGAATTAATTGCTAGTATTACAACACTATTAAACAAGAAAAATTATTGTCAGTATTGTTTGGAAGCTTATCATCGTACAGAAAATCATAAGTGTAACTTCAAATGTCCAATGTGTGAAAAGTATCACAATGTTTGTAATAATGATAATAATATTAAACTCGAATGCATTGATTGTCATAGACTGTTTTCTTCAGAAGAATGTTTTGACAATCATAAAACAATAAATGTTTCCGGAAAAAGTTTATGCGAAACAAAGAAAATTTGTGTCCAATGTGGTGATATGATTGACATGCGTTCACGCAAGTCTAAACATGAATGTGGTGAACGTTATTGTAAAACATGTTATACATATGTAAGCGTTGACCATATTTGTTTTGTTCAAACGGCTATCATACAACATGTAGATACCTTTTTGTACATTATCTTTGATGTAGAGACAATGTTACTTCCTAAAAATGAACAAGGAGAACAAGAACATCACGTAAATTTTGTAAATTGTATTCATGCCTGTTACAAGTGTAAGGACATGAAACTTCATGATACATGCTTTGTATGCGGCGATAAAAATGGAATCCGTTCGTTTGATTTCAACAACATTGAAGAATTTGTTAATCATGCATTAATAACTCGACCAATGTTTAAAAAAATCATTGTACTTTCCCATAACGGCAGTAATTATGATATGCAATTCTGTGCTAAAACTTTGATCATAAATCATCATTTTACACCGGAAGTAATAATGTCAGGGCAAAAAATTATTGAAATGCGATTAGGACAAAAGATTTACTTCCGTGACACATATTTGTATATGGGAATTAAATTATCTAAATTACCTAAGACGTTAGGTCTTTCTGCAAATTTACGAAAGGGAGATTTCCCGTACTTGTTTAATACATTAGAAAACCAAAATTATATAGGCAAAATTCCTGATCTAAAATATTTTGATCCTGATTCAAGGAGCACTGAAGATCGAGAGCAACTTATCATATGGCACAAGGAACGTGTTGCAAGTAATGAGGAGTATAATCTCCAAAAGGAAATGATTGAATATTGTCGGAATGATGTTAAAATTTTAGCAGAGGCTGTCATTAAATTTTCAAACTTAATTGAAGACAAAACAAATGGTATTCAATGTTTTATCGTCGCGTCAACTATTGCTAGTTTGGTAATACTAACGTATCGTACCTTATATTTACAAAAAGAAATTATTCCACCTTATGGGTTTGATCATCGTAATCGTCAAAGTCTAAAGGCAATGTATTGGCTACGATACTTAGAACGTACTACTGGTAGTGAAATTCTCCATTCTGGGAATGGCTTGGAAAAACAATTTGGGAGGTATAAGGTTGATGGATTTCAAAGTAAAACAAATACAGTTTACGAATTTCATGGATGTTACTATCACGGGTGTTTAAACTGTTATCCTACACTACGACACGTGTCCCTAGATTCTACCTCTAAGCAAGGTACATCACTACAAGATCGGTATGAAAACACCACCACAAAAATAGCATTTCTTAAAAAATTAAATCTTAATGTCATTGAAATGTGGGAGTGTGAATGGGACCACATGGTAAAAAATGATAAAAAATTACAACAGTTTATTCAAACACAATGTCATGATCTTGATGATCATCTGGTACCTAAAGATAGTTTTCATGGTGGACGTACAGAATGTTTTAATGCCTTGTACGAATGTACCAGCGAAGAGTTTGTAGCATATTATGATGTTACCAGTCTTTACCCCTGGGTAATGGCACGTAAGCCATTGCCTATAGGTAAACCTATAATATACAAGGGGCCTGACTTTCCACAAGTGCAAAGTATTCATGGATTAGTGAAATGTAGTATCTTACCTCCCAAAGACTTATATTTTCCAATTTTACCATATACATGTAATGATCGCCTTTTGTTTGGGTTATGCCGTACGTGTATGGAACAAAGTGTCAACAATTGCATGCATAATGATACTGAGCGTGTCCTTACTGGTACATACTGTACTCCTGAACTTCATGTGGCTTTAGATCTCGGATACAAAATTCTACAAATTATCGAAATTTGGGAATTCAAATTATCCGGATCAGAAAATAATTTGTTTAAAGATTATGTCATTTCCTTCTTAAAAATGAAACAGGAATCTTCAGGATTTCCTAGCTGGTGCAAAACTAAACAAGATCAAGAGAAATATATTGCAGACTACTATGTTCATGAATGCATTCAGTTAACGGAAAATAACATTGAATCAAATCCTGGTCTAAGATATATTTCCAAAATATTTCTCAATTCCTTATACGGAAAATGGGGACAGCGAACAGATTTATCTCAATCTGTAATTGTAGATACTCCAGAAAAATTTTTAAGTTATCTATGGGCACCACAATATGAGGTACAAACTGTATTGCCTATTGGAGAGCAACATCTCATTCTATCATATAAAAACATTGAAAACAAAAACAAACCATGGAAATTTTCCAATGTTGTCCTTGCAGCCTTTATCACCTCGTGGGCGCGTCTAAAACTTTACGAGTTAGTAACAGCTATAGATCCTGATCGTGTATTGTACTGCGACACTGATAGTATTATGTTTGTACAACCACGTAATGAAAAGCCTCCACTTTCTTTGGGTTCCTATTTGGGTCAGTTAACTAATGAAGTTCCTGATGACTGGGAAATTGATGCATTTATAGGCTTAGGGCCAAAAAATTATGCCTATAGAATGAAAGAAGTTCAAACAGGAAAAGTAGATTATGTATTTAAAATTAGAGGAATAACTTTAAATCATCGTACACGACAAGAAATTAACTTTGATCATTTTTATCAACTAGTTCGGGATAAAGCTGAGAAAAAACAGTTACACAATCCAGGAAGAATTGTTCGTAAACCTGGGTTTGTCATCGTATCCAAGTCTGAAACTGAAACACATCAGAAAGTTCAAAATAAAAGACGACGATTAAATCATAACAGTATTACTGACTATAGAACATTGCCATATGGTTATCAAAGTATTAAGTGTGTTAAATGATTGGTATTCTGTGTATATGTAAATAGTAGACTGTCTAAAGGTACCATAATGTCATAACATAGTCATAATATCATCAAATATGTCCATAAGTTTTCACAAGACCTATCTGTTGGTACTTCTACGTATATATAATGTAAATATGTCAATAAGTTATGAAGAATATTCTGAGTATAGTAAATATCTTATCTATATATGTATATAAATATGCCAATATTGGAAAATAGAATATTGTAAATTATATAAATACAATAAAGCGTTACAATTTACGATATTATGTTTTATTCCTATGTCTATATCCAAACAAATATTGATATAATACGAAGTATCTGTATTCTATATAAGATAAAGGAAGAATACGTATGCTTCATATAAGGTTATTTATACGTATTTATCATATTTTATGTTCCTACAATAAATCATCCTAAGTTGAAAAACCATGTTGACAGCATAATGTCTTCTACAAGGTGAACAAGCATCTTAGAAGTAAGTAAAGGTATCAATATATGACATTAGAATACTGTAGTGAAAAGATATCTATAAGTAAATGGCTTATACCACAGTCATATCCTTTGTGCTTCAAATACCACTAGGACATGTCTAACAAACATCTACGTACATAAAAATCACAATATATACATCCTAACATGGTATTCAAGGTAATCTAAAACACTTATGTACATATGGAGTCAGAATATAAGCCTACAATATAATCCAATATTAATATAATACAATCAGTTCAGGCTATTGCATTCACCTAGCATATCACCACAACAAAATATACAGCTCTACATTACGATAAAATAAGGCTACAATCCAATATTAATACAATACAACCAATATTAATACAGTACAAACACTTCAGGTGTTTGCATCCAGCCTATTATAGCCCCTAAAGCTACGCAACCCGACAACACATGCTTAAAACACTTACATGCAAACGAAACATAATATGTCTACCATATGATACATATATTCCTGTCCCGATATCAAAAACCAATATACATACATACATACATGTATCCACTTACAAACTAATCACATATTCATATATACATGCAATTTGTCATTCGTCTAAGCTTCGTACACCATTAGACCCATACAGTATCCAAAAGACAATATTCTATGTTAAAATCCCATATCAGCTACACATACATGTACCCACTTACAAACTAATCATATATACATGTAATTTGTCATTCGTCTAAGCTTCGTACACCATTAGACCCATACAGTATCCAAAAGATGATATTCTATGCTAAAACCACATATCAGCTACTGAAAATACAATATCAATACATAAAATACGTTTCTTAGAGTTGCGCCCATTTCCTTCCACATTATCTCATACATTTATGTACAATATGTAGTGCTCTATATTACATATATCCGCAATATACCTCTAAATATACGAAAAACACAAAAAAATCATTGTTTGTAACCCTTTCTTTAGCATCTCATTAATATTCATTATCATCTCATTAATATTCATAAATAATTAATTCAATAATCTAGTTTTTTAAAAGGATAAAATCATTTATGCGGAAATACCTTAAAGAAATCTTGTTTGAAGACTTCTTCCAAAAGCACAAAAGGGAAAGTTCCCTTGCGTAAAAATTTCATTCACTCTTTTTCCCCTTTCAAACTCAGGTAAGAAGGGTCACTGTTTCTCTCCCTCTACGTATGTGCCAAGGTCCTTAACAAAATGCGTAACAAGTCGAACGCTAATTTGAAAGTGGTCCTTTACTCAAAATAAAAACACAGTTCCCTCCAATCTTATGTGCGGTCTCTCAGTATAGGGGGGCAATACATTAACTTTTTTACAACGTGACACGTAACATTTAACTATCTGTTTTTAAAATCTCTGTCCTCAAAATAATGACTGCTATTTCTCCTTAGGGTGCAATTCTCACCCCAATTTAAACAAGGTCTTTTACTCCATGGACAGCACACTTCGCCCCCTCCAAAAACCTGGACCACCCAAAATTACAACACAGCTGCGTCTCTTTCCTTTCTTTACTCTGCATCAAAGGGTTCTCTCCCTCCCCCCGCCATCCTTACCTAACATTCAATGTCTTTTAACATTTGTTCTTTATCCAGATTTTCCCATGTTTTCTAAATACATGAAACTAAATTATTTGACATGTCTCTTTGGCTTCCAACAGTTAAAGTATTATCCGACATCTATATTTCACTTTTAAATGACACTTTCTTCTTTCTTTAAATGACAGAATGATGAAATTACGTGACAGTGTTACAAAGAGCTTCTCAATTACGTATACAAAAGGTTCCTATTGATTAAACAAAGGCACCCCATCGATTGGAATGTGGACATATAGCACCAAGGCTACAGCCACCCCCACTTCCTGATCCTTTCCCCCACTGGTTACCTCACCTTACGACATCCCATTCTTTCTTTAGAATTAGTTTCTTGGATACCAAGACGAACTGTGTTCAAGATTAACAAAAAAGACCTGTGTGGGCATGTTCTGAAGTTTCTTCAGTTATTTCTTAGCACTTGAGGGAGGAATAAGAAAGGAAGAAACAAGTTTCTTAAAGGTTTGGGGAAAACGGTAAGTAATCAGCATAAATTGTATAAATTAACATAAAATTGTATTAAAATATATGATAAAATAGATCAGAGGAAATTTGCATCCATTTTCGTGAGAAATTTGCACTGTTAATCAATTCTTGTGAGAATGAAGGAAATTTGCATCCATTTTCGTGAGATTTTCGGTCTGTACATTAAATTTGATAGAAAATGGCAGATTTTAGGTCGATTTTGGTGAGATTTTGGGAACATGGGTAAATTTTGGTAAAAAATGGCGGATTTTAGCCCCATTTTGGTGAGATTTTGGGAACATGGGTAAATTTTGGTACAAAATGGCGGATTTTAGGCCCATTTTGGTGAGAAATTCGGAACAAGTTGGTGAGATCTACGTGCTATTCTACTCATTACGTAAGCACATATCCAGTGCCGTAACATAGATTAATCTTATTCCTTAGCTCTCAACGGTGCATGCAATCTTTATTCGAAGAAACTAATCGTGCGTTCATTACGTTGAAATTTTATATTGATTAAAAATTACTTGCGAATCATGGACATACATATTATATAAGTATGTAGGTAATTCAAGTTATCTGTATCTTTTTTTTCTCACTCGCCAAAACAAGTGATTCTTAACTTTCTAGTTTTCCTTTGTATTAATTTTCGTAGTTTTGCTGCAACATGATGGATTGAATAGTCAAAAATACTTTTTTTCGCTCTATGACTTTCATTAAATTTTGGACCCATTTTTACCCTACCTTACCTAGTAAAAGTTAGATATATAGTCTTAGTTGAGGAACCAGTTTTTCGCTTCTGTAAAATTACGAAATTATGACTTGGTTTAGTTTACCTACGAGGTTTAGATATAATAAAATCATCACCATCATCATAATCAACCATTATCAATCCATTGCTGGATGAAGGTCTTTCCAAGTCCACAACTATCTAACTTGGGCAATTCTTTTCCAGGTTACTCCTCAGTGGCTCTTGATTTCATCACACCTTCTTGTATGCGGAGGTTTCCTAGGCTGTTTTTGTATTGTGGTGTCCAATCTAGAATTGTTTTCGTCCGTCGATCATAATTTCTTCTTGCAATATGTCCAGCACATTTTCCAGCTCATATTAAATTATTTCATTAGCATCATCAGTATTCAATTCTATATATTTGGGCTACTAATAGTTCGAATTCGCTACTTTCGGAGTACAGACACGCTACTTTTTAATCTTCGGATCTGGCAACACTGACTGAATGATTTAAATCAACATAATGTGAAAACCCCCATTTGGTCTAGCGGCTAGCACTCTTGATTTTGGTTCGCGTGGTCTCAAGTTCGATTTCCGGTAGGGGTAAAGTTGAACGACCGAAGTGGTTCGGATTCCACTATAATCATTAGCTCCACGTCTTCTTTAGCCGCCCTAGCATAATGTGGGACGTTAAACTAAAACAAAACAAAACAAAAGTGAGCATTGTGTATTACTAACTGTAAGTCCTTGAATAATTGCATATAGCTATATGGTATTGATCGAGTTTGATGTGATCGGTGGTCAAACTAAAGCAAGTGAAATGTAATTAGTGTGTAATTAGAACTTTTAATTAAGCACGGTCTTAATCTAAAGTGTGCACCAGGCCTAAGGCTTAGGGGGAACAACCAGTGTTACTGAAAATGTATCTGTTACATTTAATTTCAGTTACAATTTGCATTTACATGTATTGCTGGAACGAAGACTTAAACATTAACATTATACGTAGCCCAAAGCCTATGAAAAACGTATTCTCTTGAAAGCATTCTTGCACCATAAAACAAACTACGAGTAATTTTAAAATATCTTGCAGTTCTACGTTATTTGCACATATTTAGAATAATAATTAGCAATTTATTTAAGTGAGCAACGCTGCTTAAAATAATGTAACTGTCATTTGTTTTAATTAAAACCATCAAAAACTATTGTTGTAATGTTATAGAAGCAAAGGAAAGCAATAACCGTTAGGCTATGTGATCTGTGGCAATAATCATTATAAAAATTTAGTACAAATACGTCATTTTAAGCAGTATAATAATCATTACGGTACCAATGTGTTTGGTGTCTGAAACGATTTGAAATAACAATTGTTGTAAATGGCGCTATAAGCATTTAAGTCTTTTGGAAGCATCTGCATGATGAGACGTGATGTCAGCGCGTTTTCGAAGTAAAGTAAAGAAAATTTAGAAATATTTAAATTTTCCGTTTCTTGTAACTTTGTTCCCTCATTCATTCGAAATATATTATACCATGATCATAGTATTTGACACTAAGATACAGTTGATGCGCATTGCACCGTCCATGCCATTTGAGTTATTAGAGATTTCCAAAATGTTGATGTTAATGATACTGTGTTGTCCTTTGTTACACTAAATAATGTATGGGCTATTGTGGTTTTGTTAAATAACTAAATTAGAAATATGTAATACTCTACGTAGCGCAATTTGAGAAAATACAACTTTATTTTGCTTTTAGCAACATTGTTCATCTAGTGATATTGCAGAGAATCTAGAAGAATTTCCCAACTTGGTACAAAATTTCAGCATTTTTAATATATATATATATATATATATATATATATATATATATATATATATATATATATATATATATATATCGCAGATCATAGGGGAGGGCTATAGGGACTATAGCCCCCCTTAACGCTCAGGTATACACTGGATAAAATGGGTTTCAATCCTACTTTCTTTACACTGGATAAAGCGGCAAACCATGGTTTAGCCCCTCCCTTGATCATATACTGGGTCCGCGGCTATATATAGGACAGGATGGCCCATTTTAATTTTTCCACGGGGATATCTCGAAAACGGTTGAACATAAATGAACCGAACAAAAACTCAAATAGGAAATTCCATGGGGCACACCTGATGGTGTTATCGCGGCGCCTCCCGGGGCCAACCTTCATGGGGTACCAGGGCCAAACTTTAAAATTTTAAGTGGAAACATGGGGCGAGTAATACCTTGTTTCGTAGATCTTTAAAAAGTAAAAAGCGTTGTGGCAAAAGATTTTTCATATTGGTCACCGTATTCAAGATGGCCGCAATGACATGGTGCCTGTATCTGATAAAACGTCCAGTACCACTAATATGAAAACAGTTGGAGATAAACGAACAGTCAGAAAGTGAAACAGGAAAGGCATGGGGCGCGTCGAGTGATGTTCTCACAGTGATCCACGGCTGCCTTTCAAGGGGGCGAAACTTAGAAATTTTGAACCGAAATATGGGTCAAGTGATACGTTGTTGGATAAATTTTGAAACACTAAACAGTATTGTATTAAAAGATTTTTCATATGGGTCACCGTTTTCAAAATGGCTGTATCAGATAAAACGTCAAGTACCACTAGATCCCTAATATGAAAATAGTTGGAGATAAATGAACAGAATAAAACTCGTATAGGAAAGCAAAGAGGGTATTTATCATTCCACGGTTCAAGTATAATCAGGCATGTAGCCAGGATTTCGTAATAGAGATGGCCAGAACCGGTTCCTGGTGGAACCGGTTTTCGGGTCTGAACGGATCCGGTTCTTAAAGATCCGGTTCCGGAACCGGTTTTTCGGATCCAGGCCTGGAACCGGTTCTTCGGATCCAGATCTAGAACCGGTTCTTCGGATCCAGGTCTGGAACCGGTTTTGAAAACAGAACCGGTTCCTCGCGGAACCGGTTCCGCTGGAACCGAAACTTTGTTACCATCCCTACGCTAAACGCGAGCTGCTGGCAAGCTGTGAACAGTATGCTAGATGAAATGGTGGAAGCGACAGGCAGGCGCCAGGCGGCGGCAGCTTGTGTCATTTGGCTAAATAAAGTGGGTAACTGGCAAACTCATTGGCTAAACAGGCAAACTGACCAACTCATTTAGCTAAACACCCACTGGTGGATCAAAATTTTTTTCTGGGGGCACAAGCGGGTCTGGGCGGGGAAGGCACAAGTGCATGGTCCTCTTTGCTTTATTTTTGAAGGTGAACTTTGTGCTTCCTTTACGGGTCTTTGGGGGTTTCAGATCCAGGTCTGGAACCGGTTCCTAAGATCCGGTTCTGGAACCGGGTTTTCAGATCCAGATCTGGAACCGGTCCCTAAGATCCGGTTCTGGAACCGGTTTTTCAGATCCAGATCTGGAACCGGTTCTTAAGATCCGGTTCTGGAACCGGGTTTTCGGATCCAGGTCTGGAACCGGTTCCTAAGATCCGGTTCTGGAACCGGGTTTTCGGATCCAGGTCCGGAACCGGTTCCAGAACCGGTTCTGAAAACCGGATCTCCGAGAACCGGTTCTTCGCGGAACCGGTTCCGCCGGAACCGGAACTTTGTGGCCATCCCTATTTCGTAATAGGGGTGTCCGTGACATGAAATACTGTGGTTATCACACCAGGGGTTCGATAATTCTAAACTATTTTACTGGCAACATATATTGGTTCGTTTATCGAGGATTTTGTAATGAGGGAAGGGGTGTCGTGACTTGAAATACTGTGGTTACACACCAGGGGCTCAATCAATCTAAACTATTTTACTGGCAACACGCCCATATTAGTTTGTTAGGACAATAAAATGAGGATATATTAATCTTTTAATAACAAACTATAAAGAAATCTGAAGTAAAATAATATTTAAAAAATATTGAAAAATATACAGTCTTCCTAGGTAATTCGAACTCGGTTCTTGTTGTCTTCTTCCTTCTTCTTTTTCTTATCTTCGATTAATGCCGTCAAAGATAGCAATGAGATCTCTTTCGGCGATAAACACATCCTATAAAATGGATTAGTGTTGCCGCGAAATTGAAAATTACTTTAAAGTGTAACTGGAATTTATGTTGCCAGGCTCTGGTGATTGTTGGCATTTCTTAAGTTCTATCTGAGAATCTACCTGATAGAACAGGTTTATTGATTGTCATTTGTAGTCCATAGAATTAGCATGAAGCTAAATGGAATTCGAAACAGTCCGTTTAAATAATATAAATTTTTAGATTGAACCCCTTTCCTTTCCTACACACAAAGTTCCGCATAAGAAGGAGTAACCAAACGTTTGCTGTAGTTTTATACTTTTAAGGCTGATTCTTCTTTTTCTCGTTTCTTTTTATTTCATCCTTTCTTAATTTTTTTCATATATGGTCTCGAAGGGGGTTCCGGACCCCCCGGACCCACCCCTTGGCTACGTGCCTGGTATAATGCAACGGAGACAAAGATTATTAAAGTATAATTAACATGATACAAAAGAGGAAATGATAGAAAATTATCTTTCCGATCTCTGTCCGTAAGTGGGTGAAGCGGGAGTGAATGGTAAAATCTCAAATGAGAACCTCACTTTTATTTGCAATAGATTTGGTTTGTCTGAAACACTTGTGTGTACAAATGACTGGTACTATAATGAATAAAAATAAAGTGAAATAAGGTGAATGAAAATAAAGTGAAATAAGGTGAATAAAAATAAGGTGAGATTCAAGTTTAACAACATTTTGCCGCCCCTGATAACTTAATGCAATGCGTGCAAGATTTTTGGGACATATCTGCATCAGTATGTACCGTTTCGTTACTAAGGATCACAACTGAAATTACTGTTGAAAGTTATTCGGAATGTAACTGTAGACATCTCAGTGAAACTCATATTCTATCACATGCAAGAAGACATAGAAGGAAAAGAAGCGAACCAATATCATGCAGACGACTGTTGAACAAAACCAACGTTTGTAAACATTGTTCTAAAATTGCATTGTTCGAATTGGTTTCGCATTTCAGTTGATTCATTTTTGCATCAACCATTGCCTGCAATCAAAATGGAAGGTACCAATTAACAAGAATTTTACATACTTTATCCCATTACAGAGACATTTATCTCTTATAGAAACACATTTCAAATAACTTTGTTTCGTAGATACAATTTGCAAAAACTAAGGATCTCAGTTGCAATTTCACCGATCCTTCCCGCTTCACTCACTTACGGAGTGAAGTTGGGATAAATTTCTAGTAGTTAGATTTCTTCCTTTCCATTATGGCACTTTCACTCTAATCATCTTTTCGACTGTTGCAACATTCCCGAGCTATAGAATGATAAATACCCTCTGTGATTTCCTATTCGAATATTTGTTCTGATGTTTCATATTAGTGATACTGGACGTTTTACCTGATGTAGGTACCTTGTCTTGGTGGTCATTTTGAAAACGGTGACCCATATGAACAATCTTTTGCAACAGCACTATTTAGTTTTTAAAGATATGTTGAAAGAGGTATCACTCATCCCATGTTTCCATTTACAATTTTGAGGTTGCGCCGGGAGCCTCCGCAATAATATCAATTGATGTGCCACATGACATTTTCTATTTGAGTTTTTGTTCGGTTCATTTATGTTCAATCGTTTTCATATTAGTGGTACTGCACGTTTTACTGTATCTGATAGAGGAAACATGTCTTGTCGGCCATTTTGAATACAGTGCCCGATATGAAAGATTTTTTGCCACAACGCTTTTTAGTTTTTGAAGGTCTATCGAACGAGGTACAACTCACCCATTGCTTCCATTTAAAATTAAAGTTGGGCCCCGGGAACTTATGCAGGGCGGACCTGGGTAGCAACCGCGACCACACACACACACACACATATATATATATATATATATATATATATATATATATATATATATATATATATATATATATATATATATATATATATATATATATATAGAGAGAGAGAGAGAGAGAGAGAGAGAGAGAGAGAGAGAGAGAGACAGACAGACAGACAGACAGACAGAGAGAATTCTATTTGCATCAGCAGTGGATTTTGTTTCTGGAGAGGCTTGAGGAACGAGTAAGAAACATTTGCGTTGTACGTGCAATGCAAAAAAATTATCACAAATTTATTTCGGGAGGGATTTGAGCCCGATAACCACCCCCTAAATACGCCAGTGTACATCAGTCAACCGTTCTCATATTATCTAACACAGCAACGAAACAAGTTTTGAGTGAAGGCAATTTTAGTATCTATCAATATCAATATTCGAGACGAGACCGAGACTTTCGAGACTGACCTAAGTCTCGTCTCGGTCTCGTCTCGATTTATAGAGGTCTGTCTCGGTCTCGGTCTCGTCTCGGTATTTAAAAGTCCGTCTCGGACTCGGTCTCGTCTCGGTATATAAAAGTCCGTCTCGGTACCATCCCTAGTAAGATCCACGGACGCTCAACTATATGATATTCCAGTGAAGGAATATTATGAAGGAAAACGAAAGAAATTATTACTAAACATTCATAACAAACTTGCTTTTGGTCCCCACTCTATTTATCAAATCTTATCAGAGTATAATTGATCAAGAATCAAAATCATTATATAGTTTCTTCAAGACATGATTCAACTTTTAACATAAGTAAGCAGACAACAATAAGTAAATAAATAAATAAATACCTGAGGGACTCCAAGAGTAAATAATTGAAGAGCTGCATTTAATTAATACAACTTTTAAGATAAGGTAAATAACTAAATTAAAACAATTATTCTATGTTTATTAAAGTCTTTCAGGAAGAAAAAAGTCTTAGGGCAGTATTCAGAGAGAATTCGTTAATCGAGGGTTAGTCGCAGTCTGGTTAGAGACATACTAGTTCTTTACTAAGGAAGGTGTAGGAAGGTTCTGTGTGGCATTCAGAGTCTACTTTGAGTACAACTGATTTGGGTATGATTAACTTATATAACCCCAATGCATCAGGTGAGAAAAATAAATGTGGCAACTACGGAAAAGTAGATGAGCGCATGTGTAGTCTGTAAAAATGAAAATACATGAAATACGAAATGGAAATGTTGTGTCGCACGCTAACCCCTGTGTAAAAGATTAGCCTCTGCACTAGATTAATTAGTCAGATGTGATTAACTTCGTCATATACAACTTCTTAATCAGAGACTCTGAATACAATTTTGATAACCATCCGTTAGTCAACCCCGTAGTATGGTGTTAATCAGACGTCAAAATGACTCTGCATAAGGCCCTCTACCACCAATGGAACAGGAGCGGCTATAAGATTTTCATTTTGGGAGCAGTGTTCGAAGTGGATAAAAAGCAGAGGCGGTATGTTTTATTTCAATTTTGGCTCAACATACCGGCTATCTAATTGTTTAAACACAGTGAGGACATGTTGCCTAAAAGATTCCATTTCTATTTACATACCGCCTTAGAGTCGTTTTGACGTAAGATTAGCGTCATACTAAAAACTTGACTACTGCAGAAAACTTATGTTAGTCGAACTCTTTAGTATGGCACTAATCACGCTTCAAAACGACTCTGCATAAGGCCCATAATGACTAAAAACCATTAGAGAGCTTCTCTGTAGTTACCGGAAGGAGGGACAGGTGAGCCTTTAATCCTCCGCCAAGAACTCTCTGGAAAGAATAAAAAAATATCCTCTTATGTTGCATTATAGAGAATTATTCACGAAAATGCTCAAAAACCGAATGAGGATATTAACAATTTCCTGCTGGAAAACTGTCGGACCAACCACTCGACTGAGGGGTATTCCAAAACCCCAGAATATACGCCCATGCTCAAAACACGACATTTATATGCATCAAGGCAAGAAGATACACACATACGGGATCCATTATAAAAGTAATGCGCATTTTCTGAGAAAAATAGATTTAGTGATCGGACCTGTACAAATGCTTAAAATTCTTTAAAATACTCTCCTCTTGCATCAATACACTTGCGGACACATGTCTGCCACATCTGGAAGGCATCCTGAAAGTCCTCGACGGGAATATCTCTCAGGACCGTTGTAACATGCTTTTGGTTGTTTTCCATGGTCTCCCAATGCTTTCCTTTCAGCTCTGTCTCTTCAGTCGGGAAAACAAAAAAAGTCGCACGGAGCCAAGTCGGGACTGTAAGGAGAATGGGACCACCAGGGTGTTGCTCCGAGCCAGGAAGTTGGCACATTCGGCACAAGCTTCGCGCAGACCTTATGCATTTGCAGATACTCGGTCACCGCAAATGTGGACATGTAGGGAATCAGCAATTTGCTGGATACTCAATCGGCGGTCGGAACGCAAAATTTCGCGCACACGTTCCACGTTTTCGTCGGTTCTGGCTGTTGTTGGGCGTACAGAACGGGGTTCATCAGCGACCTCCTTGAATATTTTTTGTCATTTCCTGGACTGTGATCTCGAAATGCAGTCGTCCTTGAAGGCCTCTTGATGCATCTATAATGTTTCGGTTGCATTCTTTTCAAGCTTGACGCAAAACTTAATGGGGCATCGCTATTCAAGCGAACTCTCCATCGCGCCGTATTCAAAGTCGAAAAAACACTTCATGCGGAGGCACGTCTTCCCGCTCACATTTCTCGGAGTAAACTGGCGGCCAGCTGCGTTGGAAAGGCAAACACCCCACCACATTCGCTGCCATGGATAGTCTTGTGACAATAAAGTCATGCGCATTAGGTGGGCTATACACTACGAGATCAATCCTAGGATATATCCTAGGATTTATCTTCGGAAAAATGTTAGGACATATCTTGTAGGAAATCTTACCCTTGTGTACCATACACGTAAAGAGTTTTCCTGTCTGACCGAATGACGTTTATCAACGTTGTGAAATAGTTCTATTTAATAAAAGTACAAAGTTGAAGAATTACTATGCTAAACCTCACTGCACATCCCACTGATATTAATATCAGGCGCTATATTGTTAAATTGGACACCTCTTAAAAAAAAAAAAAAAAAACATAAAAGTCAGAAGGGTGCTGATATACTTTTGGCGCACCACCTTTTAGAAGATTTACAAGTAAAATTTAATACTTTGCATGAAAAGACATATTTATAAGGAACAAATTTTTTGCAAGCAACATAATTAAATACAAAGTAATAGACCTGGATTTTATGTTTACAACTGTAGAGTTATTAGTGTAAAATCATTATAAATGTTTTAACGACGGTTAAAATAGGTGAGACAAGGTTTAGCAGAAAGTTTCCAGCTATTTTTTCTGAGAAATGTTACAATTTCGGTAGTTTCTATTCACATTAGTTTAGGTTGGTTCACGTTAGTTACGATTATGTTACGTTAAATTATATTAGTAAATGGGCCCAACACAATTTTCAAAAAGTGATAGAATTTCGCTTACTTCTTTTAATATTAGTTTAGTTTAAGTTAGTTAACTTCATTATGTTAGATTTCGTTAGGTTGTGTTAGGTCTAAGTACTTTCATCTTCATTTCTCCTGTAAATTTTGTATGTTCTGCTTACTTCTAGACCCCTTCTGCGAAACTTTTACCTAAGTGAGTGCATATGGAAGATGACCGGTGATACTATTTTCCACCACCGGTGTATTTCTGCATAGTTTACAGAAGCTATATTTTATGTTTACAAGTGGAGCGCTACTACCACGATACCATGACAAGTGCTATTCAAACTCGCATCATTGCCAAAACCCACTCGTTTTCACTACATTCACTGACGCGCCTGCTTCCTTCGCTCGCATCCCCTCGGGCCACCGCTTAGCCCTGCTCTGACTCGGTTAAATAGCATTCGTACTTTCTAGAAACAACCTAGCACAACTTGGTTTGCGTTTCTTGTACTATAGTTTCTATACTATATATCTGGACCTCGTATTTGTACGCAAATCGTAAAAGAATTGTAATTTATCAACAATTGCTTTTGATGGTCCTCTTCAGGGATTTTATCTGTGCTATGTAAGATATTTTCATGTCGGTCAATGCAAATCATTTAGGAAAGTGACAAATTATATTTTTTCAACAATTATTTCGAGTGCTACACCTAAAGTAAACCTGCACGATCAGAAGACTCCTCATCAGTTGTGTTTTCACTTGTTTTGTTTTCACTTTCTCTCACCTGATGTCGCTTAAATCGAAATCTTACGAATTTTCTTTCCGAAATAGAGCGTGCTCTAAACAAGAGAAATCTCATAGGATCGTTCAGAACACAGGAAATGACATGCGATCTGTTGCCATACACGTTGAGATTTTGACTCTAGGACAAATCGTAAGAGATTTCCTAGGATCTATCTTATAGTGTATAGCCGGCCTTACTTTCATAATGGACCGTGTACAAAAGAAAGAATCAATTCCATATGGCACATCAAGCTAGATGAACTTCATTGAAGATACCTCATTTTAAAAACAAAAAAGTAGGAAAAAGATAACAAAATATCAGTGTTGTCAAGTTAGAAATTATTTCTACATAAGAAATACAATCTTTTTACGAGCAAAACTATTCGCCCAATTAGTGTGTATAAAAATTAATTTATCAAAGGTATTTACCATCTACTCTCAGTGATGGTATGTCTTGATCACTGAAAAACCAGAGGCGACATATGCCTTCATCACGGAAAAAACAGAGGTGGTATGCTTTCATCACGGAAAAACTAGAGGTGGTATGGCATAAGACCGCATATCGTCTCACTTCGACCACTGTTTGGGAGACCTGCTCCCTCGTTTATGGATACATATAGACCAGCGGCGTGCCGCCAAGGGGACTAGAGGACTAGGCTAGTCCCCTGGAATTTTAATTAAAGTATTTTGTGATAAATATATACCAAAGAAAACGAAAACATTGTTTGTATTTCTCTATTTTTGTAAAATAACACTATTTCAATTGTTCTGACACAACTATAGTCAGCGCCCGTGTGCTGGGTGCGACAGCGAAGTGGAGATCGGAAACGCTCGGGTTTTAATAGGCTTTTCTCGGGGAAGGGAACAGGGTCCAGTCAGCTATTCCTCATATTATGTTGTCTAAGCTCTAAGCATGGGCGTTCTGTCGTAAGCGAATTTAATGCTCGTTTGCTTTTTACAGTTAATAGTTTTAACGCTATTAAATTTACAGTATTAATCTTGACACTTGAAGAAATCTAGTGAAGTGTGAACTTTTTAGATTATCAATATATTTTGCAAATGACTCGAAGAATAAAGTATGGAAGGGGACTCGTCTGAGAAATCGAGTCCCTTACGGCAAAGCGATGGCGCAAGCAGTGATATTACTTCAATTGGTATAGGGGACAGTAGGGGCGGGAATCGGCCGTTTCAGTCTTGTATTCTGGACCATTGAATTCCTTAATTTTCAAGAAATGCAACAAATAATAACCAGTAGTAGAACAACTCCAAGCATTTCCATTTAGACAAAAATTAAAGATTATTTACATAACATCAAAACGGATTATTTTGCATCTTCAAAATAGTTAACTGCATGTAAGACAAGAAACAAACTGTATTGCTGGCCTTGTACTCTGTTCCACATAGAAAAGGACGTGTGGAATAATGATGGCTTTTGTGACATGAACAATTTTCACAAACCCAAGTTGCGCCAAGAAAAATGTTATTCACACCTGTCCACAATAACTAAATTGAAAACTTTCGGGAAACCAGAATTGATTTTTAATTGAGCAAGCAATGTAGAAGTTGATTCAAACCGAAAACTAATGAACCGATTGATTTATTCCTCTTGTTTTATGGCTAAACAAGAGCTATCATTTAGAAGTCATAACAAACAGGAAGATTCTGTCAATTAGGGAAATTATATTGAAGTAATTCAGTTACTTTCTAAGTACGACACTAAAAAGACTTGCAGGGGCGCCAGTAGAGTGTTGTCACTTAAGCGTGTTTTTTCCTACTGCGCATGCGCAAACCCTTGACGCTGATTGGCTGGCGCAGGTCACTTGACCCCGCCCCCGGCCACGCCCCTTGACGCTGATTGGCTGGCACCGACCCGCCCCCTTGGCCACGCCCCTTGACGCTGATTGGCTGGCGTCGGCCACGCCCCCTAACGCTGATTGGTCACGCTCTTTTATGACCTCCATTTTAGGAGTATCTATTGCGATGACTGGCTGGCGCCGGACCCCACCGATTGGCTGGCGCAGGACCCCTCTGATTGGCTGGCGTCGGACCCCGCCTCTTGACGGTAATTGGCTGGCCGCACGCACGGTCTGTTAGGAGTACCGCGCTGATTGGTCGGCGCCGGGCCCAGCCCACTGGACTCACGTACCGCGCACATGCCACATTGCGGTGGAGAATACGAACACATAGCATAGGACATATTACATAAGATTCGTTCCCTTTTATGAGCACTTTACGAACACATAGCAGATCGATAACACACAAGACTATATAACATAGCAGGGGTGTACTCGTTCCCTTTTATGAGCGCTTTACGAACACAGAGCAGAGTCGATAACACATTCTCCATCCACCTATTTAACATGGCACATACAACATAGCAGAGCTAATAAAAGAGTATGGCATATTTTCCAACCCCTATTTAAACATAGCAGAGCTAATAAAAGAGTATGGCATATTTTCCAACCCCTATTTAAACATAGCAGAATTAATAAACGACTGGCTTATTTTCCAACCCCTATTCTAAGATATTCAACCGCTATTTTAATATAACATAGCAGGGCTCAGATGAGAACAGAAAGTGGTGGACAATCTAACACATTGAAAACTTGTTCTTTAAGCAGTGTCAAAAATTTCGATTTTCGAAAGAGTTGAAAGTTGGGCGATGTTTACCAAACTTGGGTAGATTATACATTTGATGATCCTAAATCGAATGCCGTTAAAATTTTATTTCTATCTTTCACCGTTTTTGAGATATGACGATCCGAAGTTTTTTTGGCAACTTGGCCCACTCTTGGCGTACAAGTTTGAAACATGGTTCCATGGGTTCTTCATGTCTAAAAACGGCAAGGGGTCAGGTACGGGGAGATTTTTTCGATTATTTTTTTGATATTTTTGACCGTTTTCGAGAAATGGCCATTTTATGAATTTTGGACACCCAAAAATGAACTTAGACGATTTGTTGGAGTATTTCTTGCAATGGCGCCCTGAAAGCCGAGAAACAGTGCTTCAATATGTTATGTTTGCTCTATCTCTTACAGTTTTCAAGATATGACGATCCGAAGTTTTTTTGGCCACCTTGGCCCACCCTTGTCGTACAAGATTGAAACATGGCTCCATGGATTCTTCATGTGTAAAAACGGCAAGGGCAAGGCAAGGTACGGGGAGATTTTTTCGATTATTTTTTGATATTTTTGACCGTTTTCGAGATATGGGTCATTTTATGAATTTTGGATGCTCAAATGGACTTAGAAAATATTTAGCACATATCTTAGTCGTTTTTGTTTGGAGCCAATAGTAAATAGTTTTATTTTAGCCAATGGGGTACTTGACTTACAGATTTTGCTCCAATGAAAAAGAGTTTTATTTTAACCAATCAGAGGAAAGCAGAACAACTATATAAGGGCTGAGGTTCGAAGCAATTCTCAGTCAGTTATTCGTTGGATTGTAAAAATACAACATCGTGTGCAGTGTGAGAAGATTGAAGTGAATTAAGGGTAAGTATTTTTAACTGTCAAAATTTTCGGTGCGGATTTTTAAGTGTTCCTCATAACCGCACCCAAGACCAATTATTTTTTGAAATATACGTTGTGTTGAATACGTTCGTGAAAACCAGACGTCACAGAGATCAAAAATAAGCAAAATATCGATTTTTTTTTAAAAAATAAGTATTTTTTAGCTCAAAATTTTCGGTGCGGATTTTTAAGTGTTCCTCATAACCTCACCCATGATAAATTATTTTTTGAAATATACGTTGTGTTGAATACGTTCGTGAAAACCAGACGCCACAGCGGTCAAAAATAAGCAAAATATCGATTTTTTAAAAATAAGTATTTTTTAACTGTCAATTTTCGGTGCGGATTTTTAAGTGTTCCTCATAACCTCACCCAAGACCGATTATTTTTTGAAATATACGTTGTGTTGAATACGTTCGTGAAAACCAGACGTCACAGCGGTCAAAAATAAGCAAAATATAGATTTTTTTAAAAATAAGTATTTTTTAACTTTGTCAAAATTTTCGGTGCGGATTTTTAAGTGTTCCTCATAACCCCACCCAAGACCGCAAGACCGATTATTTTTTGAAATATACGTTGTGTTGAATACGTTCGTGAAAACCAGACGTCACAGCGGTCAAAAATAAGCAAAATATCGATTTTTAAAGAAATTAGCTATTTTTGAACTCAAAATTTTCGGTGCGGATTTTTAAGTGTTCCTCATAACCTCACCCATGATTGATTATTTTTTGAAATATACGTTGTGTTGAATACGTTCGTGAAAACCAGACGTCACAGCGGTCAAAAATAAGCAAAATATAGATTTTTAAAGAAATTAGCTATTTTTGAACTGTCAATTTTCGGTGCGAATTTTTAAGTGTTCCTCATAACCGCACCCATGATAGATTATTTTTTGAAATATACGCTGTGTTGAATACGTTCGTGAAAACCAGACGTCACAGCGGTCAAAAATAAGCAAAATATCGATTTTTTAAAAAAATAAGTATTTTTTAACTGTCAAAATTTTCGGTGCGGATTTTTAAGTGTTCCTCATAACCGCACCCAAGACCGATTATTTTTTGAAATATACGTTGTGTTGAATACGTTCGTGAAAACCAGACGTCGCAGCGGTCAAAAATAAGCAAAATATCGATTTTTTAAAAATAAGTATATTTTAACTTTGTCAAAATTTTCGGTGCGGATTTTGGATGATTTTGCAACGTAAGATTCCTTTTTTCTATTTACAGGTTTAGAAAGAATACGTTATTGGGAAAAACACTTTTGGTGATCTATAGTGGGAACAGCCCCAATTACGTTTTTCTTGCAAACACCTGATTTTTCCGAGAAGAGTTTTGCAAAAAAAAAAAAGAAAATCTATAAGCATTGCATTTAATATAGCGTTACAGTGAATAATTGTTGACCGTTAAGAATAATAGGTTATTAGAAAAAATACTAATTGGCGTTTTATAGTTGGAAGACCACAATTAAGATAAAACACCAAGCATTAACGATTTTACAATATTCTAAGAAAAAATTCTATAAGCATTGCTTTTAATATAGCGTTACAGTGAATAATTGATGATCGTTAAGAATAATAGATTATTAGAAAAAATACTAATTGGCGTTCTATAGTTGGAAGACCACAATTAAGATAAAACAGCAAGCATTAACGATTTTACAATATTCTAAGAAAAAAATTCTATAAGCATTGCTTTCAATATAGCGTTACAGCGAATAATTGTTGATCGTTAAGAATAATAGGTTATTAGAAAAAACACTAGTTGGCGTTCTATAGTTGGAAGACCACAATTAAGATAAAACAGCAAGCATTAACGATTTTACAATATTCTAAGAAAAAAATTCTATAAGCATTGCTTTCAATATAGCGTTACAGCGAATAATTGTTGATCATTAAGAATAATAGGTTATTAGAAAAAACACTAGTTGGTGTTCTATAGTTGGAAGACCACAATTAAGATAAAACAGCAAGCATTAACGATTTTACAATATTCTAAAAGTTAGATAAATAGCACAAAAAATGGAGCGATTTAATATAATATCCGAATCTCAGCAATATTATAGACAGTTTAAAGATAACGGGAATTTACTGACAATTGAATTAACTCCTCCCCCAGAGGGAGAAAACCCCTTTGAATGGGTAGAAAACGGCATTAATGATTTGGTACGGTATGTAATGAGAGGTGTGCTCCCTCATCATCGTATAGGGTTGACTTTTATAAACCAAAATCACCCAGATAAACCATTCTATTTGTCTTTTCGAACTGCTAATAATATGACTGCTGAAAATGTGTGGGGTGCGTTAGAAAAAGTAATTCAATCCAATACTTCATTCTTATATCAAGATCGCTTTATTCTCTATTTTCACCACGTCGAATTACCTATTGCTATGGGACGAGTGAAACAGAATTTTTCTGACATAAACGGATACATAAAACATAACAGAGGTATTATAGTCATTAAAAACCCTGAATACTATTGTTTGGGTCAAGCTCTGGTGGTGGCTATAGGGCTTATTGAACATAAAAATGATAAAAAGGAAAGACATAGATATCGCGATCAATACGCAAAACATATGTTTCAAAAGGTATCCGAACTAAGTGAAAAGGCTGGTGTTAGCCTAGAGAATGGCAGGGGGATACCGGAATTAAAAAAAAATTCAGGCATATTTAGCGGATTATAAAATCACAGTATATGATGGGTTATCGGGTGAAAAAATATTTTTTGAGGGTCACGGTCATGGGAAACGGATTAATTTGTTATATATTAACAACCATTATAATGTCGTCACTAGCCTAACAGCAGCCTTTTCATGTGTTTACTATTGCGAAGAATGCCACAAAAAATTTCAGAATAAAGACAGGCACGTGGGGAAGTGTAAAGCTTTATGCAATAAATGCCAGAACAGACCACCATGCACAATTACGAAAAGTGTAGTATACTGCCGGGAATGCAATAGATGCTTTTATGGGGCTCAGTGCCTCAAAAATCATACGGCTTCATTGTGTGATATTCTGAAAATGTGTCCTCAATGTCGTAAAGCCTACGTGGTGAAAAAAGGGCGGAATCCCCATGTCTGTGGGGAAGTATTCTGCACAGGGTGTAATAATATGATGCCGTCAGGGCATTTATGTTATATACAACCCTACCGAATGCGTACTCCACAGAAATGGCTATTAGTGTTTTACGACATTGAGTGCCGCCAAGATAAAGAAGTAGCCGGTGGTATTTTTGAGCATGAGCCCAACCTGTTAGTTAGCCAACAGGTGTGCTACTGTTGTAAAAACAGTGCGAGTGAACGGTGTGGTGTATGCGGCGATAGAACACATGTATTTTATGGGGACAAATGCATTGTCGAATTTTTAGATTATTTAGCACAAAGGCGTTCTGAAATAAATAAAATAGTCGTTGTAGCTCATAACGCAAAGGGTTACGACGGCCATTTTATTTTACGCGCGATGATGCTTCATAAAGAGTGGACGCCGCGAATAATTATGCGGGGGTGCAAAATTTTATCGATGGAGTATTTATATTTAAAATTTATTGATAGTCTAAATTTCTTGCCAATGCCTTTGTCCAAATTAGGCGACGCGTTCGATTTGCCCGTCTCGAAGGGTCATTTCCCTCATTTATTCAACACAAAAGCTAATCAGGAGTATAGGGGTGCTTTACCGGGCATCGAGTATTACGATGTGGGAGGCTTGAAAAAGAAGCAGAAAGAGAAGTTTTTGCGTTGGTATAATGAGGAAAAGGAAACACTTGGAGAGACGGGTTTCATTTTAAAAGAACAGCTTATTAAATACTGTGTAAACGATGTGAACGTGCTGCGCAATGCGTGCATAAAATTTATGAACGAGTTTGAGGTTATATCTGGCGTCAACCCGTTCCTAGAAAGTATAAGCATTGCCAGCGCGTGCAACTTAATGTATAGAAAAAAATTCTTGCGAACAGACACCATTGGTATTATCCCATATAGAGGGTACAGGTGGCGTGATAACCAATCTGTCGGCGCCGTTCAGTGGCTCGTGTACGAGGCCGACAGATTAAAAACACGAATCCAGCATTCTGGTAACGGACGAGAGGTTGTGGTGAGAGGTGGGTATAAAGTGGATGGATATGCGCACTATAATGGTGCAGAACATGTTTGGGAGTACCAGGGGTGTCTATTCATCGGGTGCCGGGAGTGTTACCCCACAGGCCGTGATAACCCCATATATAACGACGCGTACACTACATTTAATATGCGTTATGAGAGTAGTGTAAACAAAATTAATCGATTAAAAGAGCTGGGGTATATTGTTATATGATGTTTTGGTTCTGGGATTGGCGTAGCAATTGTGTACACTTTCTTTTGTGAAATCGTAATTGAGATCACTTCTTCACTCTCCACCCAGTAATACAAAGTTGGTTCGGAGTCCAACTCCCTTTTAGCCTCGGTCTCGACAACGTCTTTGGCTTACTGGTTCGAAGGTGATGAGAAAGCGCACTAACAGTGGTAGAGCTTGGTACTGGAAATCGAAACCCAGGTAACACATGGAGACTGTGAGTTGAATCTAATTTGGTGGGAAGGCTTGATTAAATTAAAGAGACCATTCCAATTGACTTTTTATTAAAAAAAAATAAAAATAAGAATACAGATGAATTTTACAAAATCGGTTACTTGGAATGACAACTACGAAGTTTTACTACATCACTTAAGTGGGAGCACAACCCCTATAATACCTAATAGGTGCTAGAAGGTTCTCATACTAAACCGCGATTTATTGAAAGTAGTAAAATATGACCTTCGTACATCGCAACTTGCATTGGCCCGAAGGGGAAAATGTTAATCCTCGAAGAGGGAATTTGGTCTCAAGTTGAAGGGACTTCGTATTCGACTCAAACATTCTCAAAGTGCTCATCTCGCGTTAAAGGGGGAACTTAGAAAAAATAATCACATACCTGATGTTCTACTAAGCGTCCGGGACTGGAGAGCACACACACTCGTCGACTGTCGTCCGTAGAATCAACCGGAGTGGCGAACAAGCCTCGTTTATATAGGCGTTACGTCCCACGCATTTCTGCCAGTTTCTGACGTAGCTCGAACGCTACGTCACGAGCCTCATCGAGCATGGGAGAGACTTCTTCACGCGCATGCTCAATAGTGGTTAAGACTTCTAGTATTTCTATGATTTTTTCTCTATCACGCCGGGATTGAAATTCCTATTTTACATTTATTTTTACAGTTTTTTTTACATTTTCTATTTTACACCTAGTTCTAACTACATAATAGATTTCATGTATTTATTGCTTTCGTAGTATTCTCTAAATATTGCATCTAGGACCCAGCTCTGTGATCTGAGTAAAATCAAAGCTAGGGTCATACCACTAATACATGCGTGTGGATTGGTGTCAATGAGGCATCAGGTTGCTAAATCAATTTGAACCTCAACTGACTCCGTTCTCCCTATCTCTCTTTTCCTTACTACACACACAATTTGAAAAGCGCGGGCGTCTCGCCCCATAATGTGAGTCCGGCTTAGGACTTCGAGACACAACTGTGTAACAGTTATCCGCCGACCTCGGTAAAAAAAAATAAATAAAAAAAATGTCGAAAGTTATCTTTTTGAAATTTATATTCAAGTACAGAAACGGTTGTCCAAGGCAAGTTGCTGGGAGTTAAAGGGTTAATATAGAACTGGCCTTACCTCAGGCGCTAGTAAACTAAAAACAAACCTTCTTGAGGGATTGGAGATTATGCACGACTAAACTGCAAGAGAGCGTGACTGTAAGATTTCATGTGTCATATCTAACTATAGTACGTTTAAATGTTACTCAATTCCATTAACAAACTAGTAGACTAAAACTATGTAGGATGAAACCTTACAATCGTGGATTCCTTCTAGCTTATAACTATCAAAGGTTTCGTATGGTATTTTTTTTAAACCCATTCCTAACCATATTATTAAGTATGACTTCGAACCGATTATGAGTACAACTTCTAGTATTATAAAGAAAATTAATATTTTGTGAGTTTACTGATTTTTTTTTTAAGTACAATTGTCTTTGCTGTACTAAGTACAATTATAGATATACGTGTCAAATGTGATTGTCTCAGGCTACTAATTTTATTCAACTATAAATGAAAGTAATTTAACATTAAATACACTTAAACAAGAATAGCGTGAAGCGCTTTAACGTTGGACTGTGATGAACGATAAAATTACAAGAGTAGTTCTCATGGTTTATAGTATAAGCCAAATGGGATAAACATGCAATGATATAGACTAGTACACTCAATTGGGTTGCCTGAATTGTTTTTTTTTAAATTTATTGCGGGGTTGTGCCTTACAGTTTGTGAACAACATTTCTGATGTTGTGTCAATATACCAGTTATACTTCATAAATCATAGGCTATACTCTACGTTCCAGAATCAAGTGAATATTTTATAACCTGTAATGTACTGTAAGTATTTGAGTACTCCATTACATATCTGGTAATATATTTATTTGTAACATAGAAGCGATTGCATACTAAATGATTAAACCGCATATGTAAAATAACTTGAGTAATTAACAACTAGCGTTTAACACAGTGGCTTAATGCTTAATAAATGTTTTATGTGCGTCTATACGCATAATATATTTAAACTTATCTTAATGATATCGGAGAATGAATCTCACATTATTAGTTATTGCTCTTTACATTGATAATGCAATAAATGTAATATATTACAAACTTACTGTATAGGTTTGTTCTATACAGGGTAATCATAGTATGTACATGTGTTTTACTAAACTTCTACTCAGCTTGATTGCTATTTCGACCTCGATTTGGTTTCTCTCATCCTGTGTGGTATGCAATACACTATACACATTGATTACTTTTACGTATACTGACAATATACAGACATTACAAATGATTGGTGCGATTTAGCGCACCTAGAGATTTATATGCCATTACTTTAGCTTTCTTTTTCCATGAGTGGTTCTGTTAGCAGAGGGGGAGTCTGAATGGTTAAAATACTGACCCTATGGTTAGTGTGTTAGCTTATGCCCTAATGGCCTATGGTAATAACAGATACAAAGTCTAATAATCAGGGATGCAGTTACATTTGCTATACCAGAGTACATGTTTTTACAGGGGACTACATAACATTTCTTTATAATAATGGGGGAATGTTAGGGGGGGTTTATAGGTTAGTATTGTTAGTATTCCTATTCTTATTATTATTAAATCGAGAGGGATGTCTCTGTGGTTCCAAGGGGAATTTTTTTACGAAGTAAAATTACATCATAATTTTTATCATGTTAGTGGTTCTTCTCGATTTATAGGATAGATTTTAAACGCAAAAGTTAACCACAACATAAGCTATGGTTGATATGTTTTTAAAACACACCGGAAGTGTGTTCCGTTCTTTCTTTTAATTCTACTAGCCTTGACTGATAACCGGCCTCGGTTTCCGTTGTGGTGAACTTTTCTGTATTTAAATCTTAAAAGCCTAGTGTAAGGGATTTAGTTATGCGGAGAATAACTCTATATGATGACGTCACAGGGACCTGTTGTTGAGCACAGTTAAATATAATGTGCAATGGAGGATTTAATAAATTACTTCCTTGTCTTTTTAGCTTCGGTGTTTGCCAAAAGATAGCTATACAGAGGGTTCCAAAACTTACGGTTTTTAACATGGTGGAATGAAAATGTGTAAACTCGATTACCATACTCACTTATAGGCTTCGTTACATGTTTAAAAACAAACTTGTGCTTTTACTTGACCAAACAACAGACTTTCATTATTTTTTTTTTACATTTAGACAATAACTGTCCATGGTTTTTGGTACGTTGGATCGTGGTTATTACAAGGAAATTGAGTTGTTTCATATATTGAAAAAGTTTTAAAGTCTCTTGACATTGCTTACTATCTTCTTATGATTTTTCACAACGCTGATTTGAAGGAGTTTTTATTCCTTTTAGTTTTGAGTCTTATCACTTGTCCAAATTTTGGGTTTGTACTGATACGAGAAGAGTTTTTCACCTGTAAGCAATGAACTGAGGTAAGTCAATGGGAGTCTGTCCGTGGATAAAAGGGATTTTCTTGTCACAGTAGAAGTTTATAATTCTTACGGCACAGAGAAAGTTCTGTATCCGGATGGAAGTTTAGGTTTTGGGTCACTGTTGTCCACTAATAAACAGTGATGGAGTGTCAATAATAAAAATCAATTTCCATATCGTCCCTCTGGATCAGCCCTGGATGGGGCCGTCAGGCGGCGATCTGGATCCTTGGGTACCTCCAGATACCAGGGGGGGGCCTTACTCTAGACATCACACTGGGTAGGCAATGGATATGGATCTGCAATCAAATAGGCTATTAGATTACATAATCATTAATGCGTTACATAATAATCTTTGGCTTATGCGAAGTACTTGTTTATATAAGATGTCCACCGAATCCCTTTTGCAATGGTTCATTATATATATTTTTTGTTTTTAACGGGGCTGACCACACATCAAATCTAGGTATAGAAACCTGTTTAAATATTGTATGTGATTGTAATAATATCACAAAAATCAATTTTGTATCATTGAACAAATAAACCGGAAGCCTAGAATTAAGTGTGGGTGCGCTGACCACACATTATTGTTAGGATGCCTCTTGTGTTCAAGCAGTGACTGTGGATGAAGATCAAAAACAACATCACGGTAAGACAAGTTCTTCTCAAATTGACTGATGTACCTAACTCGGTTTGTTTCTTTGTGAGTGGAATGATAATGATGGAGGAAACTGAATTGTTAAATATTCTTTCCACTTACTGTAATGATTAATGGGTGATGAATCATATGGTGAGTAACTCCAAGGCACTTTACAAGATGGGCAATACCTGGCTTGTTATGAAAACGTCAGGACGCAATGGCCATATTGACATACATTGGCTGTATATTTTGTTTTCAGATGTAGGCTGGTTGAGGACCAGAGTGTTTAAAGGAAGTTTGGATTTGGCCAGCGTGGCGGAAATGAGTTAATTGTACAGCTTGGTATAATGATAAGTGGCTTGTAAATTATCAGCTCAGCTGACGAACGTTCGGAGAGAGAGGGAAAAAAGGGGTTTTGCATCGCAACTGAGAGAATACAGCTAGTATACTGTTACAGACGCCGGCTTCCGACCAGGGACTTCTTGACATTGTCAGATAAGTATTTTTGCATTGTTTTCCTCATTTAGAGAATAAAAAGTGGTCAGTCGTTCAGATTTCCATGCATGAGTACAAGAAGTTTATTGTATACAATCTTTTATACCTTGAAGTGTTAATATTATCTACCCCCTTTTTTTAATTAAACGTTAACAAAGATTGTGAGATTTGAATTTAGGTTACTTCGTAAACCATAGAACTATTAAACAGAGTTGAGATTCAACAATATTTAATTAAATCTAATTATACTTTTACAAATACGCCAGTTAACATAATTAGTTCCAAAGTATCTTCAAAATTTATATCAATCAATCTTAACTAAAAATTTAACACAAACTCAAGCAAACGAGTATCAATTTTTATAGTTGTTTCATACTTGACTAGTTTCACACTTTATTGAGAATTTCCAATTATATCAGACTGATATGAATTTGAATCGTGTAATATTTCCTAATTGTTAGTCATTTCTATTTTTACACCTTATTACACCTGTGTGTACCCATAGTGTTCAAGATAAGACGTATCTCACAATAGGGCAATCCAGCACTTGAGAAATTCTCAGTTAACGTGCATTTTTTTTTTAAAATTGTATGCTGAATTTCCTCCTTTTTTTCTTTTACAAATAGTGTCTCGCTAAATCCTTGACAATATGTTATCTCAATTGTTATAAATTTCTTCGAATAATATTGTAGGGTTTTGAGCTCTATAAAGTTAATTAATATAAATGAGATCCTCAGAGGAGGCAGTCTTATCTTGCGCACAATGCGATTTGTTCATTATATCTGCATGTTTTTTGTAGGTAGCTTAGTAAGAATAACAAAAGAAAATGTCAAATTCCCTTGTCAAAGTGAATTGACAATCAAGTGATTAAAATAACAAAAATATAAAAAGAAAAATGAATACTCAGTTATTTCCAAGGCGTAGGTCCTGTCACTGCTTTTACCTGGGCAGGTTCTACTACTTCGGCTTCTGTAAGGAAAAACCTGAAACGAAAAATTCTCCCACACACACATAGTCTTATAGGCTGGACGCGGGGACCCGAAGTTGAAGAAGAAGAGTTATCTTTATTTAATTTTTTTAAATATTAAATATGATGCTAATTATTGCACTGTGTTATTATTGAGTATGATAATCAACGAGTTTAAATAAGATCTTAACTTTGTGGTTCCTATTTTTCAGCTTGTTGGAGTATACGTACCATCTATTGCTCGGAGGACGCAAAAGAAGGAGAAGGGAAGATTTACGTCTCCAGAGACAATAAGGGGAGTTTTCTTGTTACAGGGTAAGTACTATCTCCTTGACTTGTTAGTGTGTTATTTTTGAAGCATGCATTTCAATTTCTTCCCCTCAAGCTACCAATTTGTTTTACTAGTGAATGTGAACATCGTTGAGTGCTAACTCGAGTGCAATGAAATCACAGTTCATATCCTGGGAGTATCCCATACCGAATGTTATTATTACTGAATTAAGTGGAATCCACAATGAAAGAGAGTGACCAAAGTTACAATGTAACAGTGATTATAAGAAGTGCGGTTTGCATTACCTGTGATTTTAGTAAGTGATTCCCTAGGGAAAAACAAAAAGTGTGTGTTGTTTAGTGTGTGTCACTCATACAAAAAGTGCGTGAGTCGGGACTCGATCTCCGACTTATCTGTTTTCTTTCAACGTCAGCTACAATTGCGTAACGGCCAATAATCTTCGGTAATTGAGACCATGTTTACAACGATATTAAATTTGACAGGACGATTCCGGGTCTCGAACTCGGGACCTCTAGTGTAGGTAGTGATGATATGTGGTAAACTAACTTTTTATTGGAAGTATTTGATTCCACTTACTTCCACATAACCAATTCGAATATAAACTTGCGCTCGTGAGGAGCGATAATTTAGATATAGGATGAAGGAAATGATCCATTAGGGGATCGAACCAGGGATCGCTAAGAATCAATTGTTTCTCTGAGACTATGGTTTATCCCAATCGTGATGATTTATGAGGCAACCTTATTATTATTATTCATTTCGTTGTGACGTCATTTCCCTATTTTCTTATTTATCTATTTTCCCATTATAAACGTTGGTGTGTATAGAAGCTACACGCAACAACATCCTGAGTCCTTGTTAACAGCTGGACTCACTTCCGTCACCCGATAAGAGCTGATTTGCTTTTAGTTTTAAGGCAGAATGAAAGACGAGTGTTGAGGAAGTATCTGTGAACATTATAAATATTTGCATCAAAACAAAATGCTATTCGATTAACTTTTAATTTTTAAAGATTACCCTTTTGTTTGTTTATTTTGACATTTTATTTCACTTAAAATTTTAAATACTGTCACGTTCATATATTTATATCCTAAAGTTCGTGTGCGCCATGCGCTGGTGTGAAGTAATGTTTTCCACCTATTAAACAGGGCCGCTTATGGAGGGGGCCAACAAATTTTGAAAGTCTCATGACTTGTAGTTTTAAACCTTTTGGCGGGCATAATCATAAGTGTAATTCTAAACAGAATTAAGGTATTTTATACTAAATTCATTAAAAACAAGTTGACAGAGCTCGTGTATCCTTAATATGTGTCCTTTAATTTATGGAAATCTCTATTATCCGAGTATCGAACCTAATTACGAAATGATGTACACGTACTGATCCGCTTCCAATGTTTTATTATGTTTATTATTATTATTATTATTATTAGTAGTAGTAGTAGTATTATTATTTTAATGTACCAATGATAACGTGATTTAATACCACTCTGCGTTGTATTCTCAGCGTTATGTGCCTTTTAATCGAACCAAGCGAAGATTTTAACTTGTATGAAGGCAGTTACACAGGGATGATTGAGAAACACGAGTATAGTGGTGTAGTGGTAGGACAACATCTGGGAGGGCACTATAGCGCACCACGATGTTATATTTTGTCATTTGTTTTACTTTACTTAACATGTCGATAGTAATATAATCAAGTTAGTTACAATAAGCGGGTTCGAGCCCATTACCCAATGATGGGAGGACAGAAAAAAAATGGGGGGGCTCGATCTACCCCCAATATTCTTATGAAATACATATGGTAGCCTTAACCTAACCTAAGTTTATCTAGCCACAATGAAATAATGATACGATATGATACTATCTAGTATTTGATAAACATCATTAATGTTATTATACTGAAAACATTATTCTAGAATGAGCATCACTGTTAATACTTAATCATAATTTAACTTGAACTGAACATAACTTAAAGGTAATGTAATCTTACTGACTAAATGTAGCGAATTATAGTACACAGGTAGCTATTTACATTCTTAAAAAAAATGATCGATACACATATAATTGTACACGCATTATGTACAATATGCGCAGTATTCTCATACATTGCCGTAGTTTGCCAATAGATTGGCCATCGCTAAGAGATTGGACATTTTTACAGCAGCATAACGTCACTTGTGTTCACCCAGAATGGGTCGCAGAAAAATTTTCACTCATGTCTATGAATACGAAGTCCACAGCAGCAGCAGAGAACAACATGTCTGAGACTAAGGCGTATTTCTCCTTATTTCGTTTTCTATTTTATTTTATTTTTTTTTATTTTTTTTATTTTTTTTAATTTAAAATTTAACCAATATGCTTCCCGCCCGAAATACGCGGAAAAAAATAAAATAAAAATAATAATTGCTCAAGGAAAAACAAATGGGTGAGCATGGTGTGGAGTAACCTATGTAAATGTCTGGTGGGGGGGGGGAAACCAGCTTCCCTTTTCCTTTTTTTTTTAAAAAAAACAACCCGTAAGCACGCGTGTATCATAAGTAGGCATAAGTTTGTAGCGGAACAATCCAGAACAGGCAATATTGACTTTGCTTTATTTTCTAGGTTAACGCTTTCCTAGACACGAAGAGGGAGAGCGGCGGATTTCTCGTAAGAGAGAAATGAAATAATCAGGCGGTGACAACGGATGGAATCCTATACTGTGAATGAGGAACCTGCAGCTGCAACGACGTATACTTAAAGTTGGAGTTAAGTATACAAGAAAAATTTACATCTGTACGTATTAATGTTAGTAGCTACTAATAATGTTTTACTTTTCAGCTATGTCAACATTTATTTTCCTTATAGGTTCTCTGTGTTTGGCAGCATATTGGGAGTCCTATAAGAGAAGAGGAAGGGTAACACATTCGTGGCCGGCCACATTCACACAAAGAACAAAAAAAAATACTTATCCCAATATGGTGGCAAAACATTCATTTTGGTATCAACTCGACATAACTTTTTTTCTGTGACGCGTCTAACTTTTCCCTGATTCTAAAAACGACTTATTTGCTCCTCAGATCAATTTTAGCGCCGCCAACAAGATGACTGCCTATTCCCATAGTAGGCTATGGGTGTCTAATGCCGTCTACAGCATCGAAGGGAGAGGAGAATGGATCCTAGGAAGTAACTGTTTGTTTTCAGATTGATGAAGGGTATATTATAACTTTTTGTTTGTTTTCAATTTCTCAATGTATTTTTTTTCAGGCTCTATCTATAACCCTGTATGCACATGTTCCGGTATGCCAGAGGTCTTGCGTGACTACATGTACTCCACTTTTGTAGAGGTCTATGTGATGTATGAGATATTCGACACACTCACTAATGAGTATACGCCAAGTTTTTGTTTTTCTCTTTTTTTTTTAAGTTGATGCGACTAGTCTCATGAGCGACCTATATGTTACGCTTAACATTCCTCGTCCTCACTATCGCTAGAAACGTCTAGCTCGCGTGAGTTATCTCGGGGGAAATACTTCTTTAACCTTTCTATAGTTACAATCTGAGTGTGGTTAGGGTTTGCTACTAATTCAATTTTACAAGCATTTGTGGGAGAAATACTCTTTAGGTAATACGGTCCCATATATTTGGGTGTCAACTTTGGAGAAATATCCTTCTTAGGTAGATAATCTCTACACAACACTAAGTCACCGACTTTCAACTTAATAGGCTGTCTAGTACGATCAACTCGTAACTTAGTCTGCTGCTGTGTATGTGTCATAGCCTTCTGGGCTAGTTTACGGATTAACTTTAGTTGTTTTTGATGTTCCTGTATTTTCGTGAATTGATACTGGGTGTCCAACTGAGTGGGAAATCTTGCCTTTTGACCAAAGACAATCTCATATGGGGAATATTTCCTAATAGGGGAGGTTGATATATTATAAGCATATGCACACAAGCGGACATATTCCGCCCACTTAGTAGGCTGTTTAGCCGTGTACTTAGTAAGGAAACTTGCAATGACAGAGTTGAATTGCTCACACAGTCCGTTCGTTGACGGTTTAAATGCTGCAGTTCGAACATGTTTAATGTCAAATAAGTCATTCAGTTCGGCCATTATCGTTGATAAAAAATTACTTCCTCTATCCGTCAAGACCTCTTTAGGGGGGCCAAAGCGCGTGATTAACTCGTCCAACATGGCTCTAGCCACTGTCGGGGCTTTAATATTTCGTAGCGGTACTAATATTGCGAAATGGCTAAGATATTCTATCATAACTAGGATATAGCTGTAGCCTGCGCTACTATGTAGCGGCCCAAAAATATCTAAACTCCAGCGGGAAAACAATTCCTCTTTAACAGGTAAAGGGTGAAGAAAACCTTGTTTCTTTTCTCGAGGGATGTTCACCCTCTGACATTCGTCACAAGAGCGCACGTATTCCTTAACTATTTTCCCCATGTTCGGAAAATAGTAACGTTCGTTTACTTTAGAGTAAGTGCGAGAAAATCCCGTATGGCCTCCGCACAGCGGAGACGAGTGGGCCTCTTGTAATATGTCGGGGATAGCCTTTTCCGGTATCACTAGTTTCTTATCTTTGTTCATGACTCGGTATAACACATCGTCAACTACAACATAGGGTTTTAGAGCACGATCAGTGGGGTTATTCTTCTTCTGTTGTATTAGTGCTCTAATTTTATCGTCCTATTTTTGCATTGTTTTGATATCTATTTTGGGACATAACACTAGGTTGCACACTTCTGCACAATCTTCTTCTTGACCAAATTTTGAGGGTAATTCATCCTTTAGCGGACATCTTGACAAAAAATCGGCGGTCACGTTATTGCAACCTTTGACATGTTGAATCGTAAATTGATAGGGCTGCAAACGAATAGCCCAACGCATGAAACGAGAATTTAGCATCTTATTGTTTCTGAGGTAACATATACCGTGAGCATCGGTCCGCACAATAAAGGGACGGTCTGCCAATAGAAAATGGAAATGCAAAATTGTCTTGGTAACTCCTAGCGCTTCGAGCTCGACCGTGGAGTAGTTGAGCTCCGCTGGAGACAATGATTTCGAAAAATAAGCTATTGGGTGTTCTTTGTTATCTTCTTTAATTTGTGCAACATATCCACCTATTCCGTCTCGACAGGCATCCGAATAAACTATGGCGTCCTGATTCGGGTCAAAGTGGGCAAGGACGGGAGCAGATATAAGACAAGATTTCAAAGTATCCCATGCTTGTTTCTGAGTTTCTCCAAATTCGAATTTGGCGTTCTTTTTAGTCAACGAAATGAGTGGTTTGGCAATAGTAGAAAACCCTTGAACAAAAGCTCTGTAGAAAGAACAAAGTCCAATAAAACTACGTATTTCTTTAACTGTTGTAGGGTATGGTACCTTTGATATAGCTTCCGTTTTTGCAGGATCTACACAAATCCCTCGTCTACCGACGATGTGACCAAGCACCGATGCTTCTTCATAACCAAAGTAACACTTCTTAGGGTTGAGTTTTAAGTTGGCCTCCCGGAGTCGAGATAAAATAATTCTCGTTCTTTCTATTAAATCTGGGAAAGAAGGACTAGGACAAACCAAATCGTCTAAATAACAAATTACATACTTCCACATGATGTCACCAAATATAACATTCATCATAATTTGAAAAAGAGCCGGGGCCGTGCTTAGTCCGAATGGTAGTCTCAAAAATTCGAATTTTCCACGGCTGCAGATGAATGCAGTCTTCTCTATATCACACGGACGGATTAATAATTGGTTATATCCATTTTGCATATCCAACGTATTTATGTATTGGGTACCATTCAGAAACGCTAGTATATCATCTATACGCGGCACTGGCGTATAATTGGGTCTTAATATCCTATTCAGTCCTCTAAAATCCGTACATATGCGCGGGGAGCCATCTTTTTTAGTTACTATCACAATTGGTGCAGAATATGGGCTTTGACTTTCTCGGATAATATTGCTATCTAACATTCTCTGAATCTCTGCCGCGACTATCTCTCTCTGTTTTGGTGTTTCTCTATATGGTGGATGAGAAACAGGTATATCTGTAATGACCTCTAGGGGACACATAAATTTATCGGTAGCCGCAGTCAGACGAGACTTGTCCCAGGCTACAACGTCCCTAAATTCCATCAATAAGTCCAGTAATTGGTTTCTTTCTTCGGGGTTTAAGTTTGGACCAATATTTAGTACTTGAGCTAAATCTTCCTTTGTTTGGGGGACTTTCTGGGGTTGTTCAGGGACTTCCACGTCCTCTGTTTCATCTTTGTTAGTAAGGTGTATGATCTGATTAACGGCCTGTACGTTATTATCCGTCTTTTCATTTAAGGACTCGACCTGGGGAACAAGTTTCCCTAAATAAAGGTTTTTAGACAAGGATCTGGTTCGATCTGAACTATTAAAAATGGTCAGAGTAATATTTCCATTGTCAGTAAAAACTGGACCTCTTGGGATCAAACAGGAGTGCCAATATCGAATTCCTTTGGACGGTAAGAATTCCCAAATATGCACGTTCCCGGTTGGTGCGGTAATTTCTATGTCATACGAAGCCTTGGACGGCACACGGACGTTTGCTGGAAGGTGTACTTTATAGGTAGTGTCCGGATAGATATCAAAAAGTTCGTCGCTCAGCCCCAAGGGGTCTGGCACGACCTCTTTCTGACTATGATCCTGAACAGAACTCTCTAGATCAGGGAGGGTTGCGGGATCATTTCCACTTCCTTGCGTTATCAATTGTTTTTCTAATGTTTCTAAATGTCCACTATTTGATTGGCCCTCTACAGGCTCATAAGGCGCCTGGGAGGCCAGGGGTGGCTTTACAGAGTGTTGGTTCTTTTTGTTATATCTTGTCGCATAAGACGCATTCTCTTTCTTTCTCGGTATAATCTCTGTATCCGAACTATCTGTGGAACTAACTGCCAAAATTCCACTAGGGCCTGGTTGAGGGTCCAAGCTGCATAGATTCTTTTCCTCTCTCTCTAAGTCAGGCGATTTGGTAAGTTCCAGCTCAGGAGCACTGGAAGATACCTTGCTTTTCTTAGTTCGGTTACGTCTTGCCTTTTTACGTCTATTGACTTTCCCATTTGTTTTATTCGTAGGCTCCGAGGGAAATTTGGTAGTTTCCCTGGAACACACGAATACTCGGGAGGTAATTTCTTCAACAGGGAGTTTTTGTCTCTTATCAGGTACACTAACAACGGAATTTATGTGATTTCCGGTGACCAATTTTGGAGACAGATCCTTCCTCTTGTATGGGAGGTTCCGTTTCCTATAAATTGGTTTGTTTCTATGAGGGGGGACAGAAAAAGCCGTTTGTCTAGCATTGTCGTTCTGTCTTGATTGGGAATCGTTAAACGATCTTTTTCCTACTGATGGTGGGTATCGTTCAACATGCTTCAAATCTAAGGTATGAATTACACCTTGACGATACCCATATGTACTTTTTGGGATTGTAAACCATAGATCTTCGACATGATTCCCGTCTTTATCTGCTAGTTCCATATATTTGGAATGAATGGTAGTGACATACTTGTGCAAAAAATCTATCCCCAAAATAACGTCATAGGCGCAAAACTGTGGGTCCACTATAGCTACGTCTAGGAACCTCCTTTTGGTTGTTTTCAAGTGATCCTTGAAACAACAAGCTATTCTCACCACAGGAATGTAATCTGTGGGCTGAGCACCAACGCCGCGAAGCTTCACATAACCCTTCAGTCTTTCCGTTAGTGGAAATCTTGGGGGTAAGAGGGTTTTTGAAGCTATCGAAATTTCAGAGCCAGAATCTATAAGAGCTTGCGCCCAGCGGTCTCCTATTTTTATCTTGACTGTACAAAGCTGCGCCTGCCCATGGTCAAGGCCATAGGTATTTTGGTGATTGTTCCTATACGTTTTGTAACCCGGTTTTGCTACTACTTCGTCTGTGTAACAAGAACTAATTTGTACAAATCTAGGTTGGTGTTGTTTTTTAATGCATGACCAGTCCGAGCGGTCATTTTCCCATATTACGTCATGGCTAATTTTTTGACTAACTAATCTTTGTGCTGTGTGAAATTTTCTAAGATATTGTAGGCACTGTTCGAGATTATCGCAATCATCCACTTCAAGCATCAGCTTATTTAGGATGTCTGGCAACAAACTCATTCTAAGTTTACTCATCAATTCACTTTCATTAACCCAACCTCGTAAGAATTTCAAATCCTTTATTAACTTATAAATGAATGCTAACGTACTTTCATTGGGTTGTTGTTTTCTTGTATCAACGTCATATTCTAATCTTGCAGTATACTCAATACTAGGGAAAGCCTTTTTAAGTTTTTCCTTCATCTCGCTATAGGTTAAAGGCAAAAGGTTTGCTAGGTCTACTAAATAGAAGGAGAGTGCTTCCCCTTTCAGACAGTAAGGAAGGTAATTTGCTATTTCTAGGGTTGACCATTCGTATATGCTAGCCACTAATTCATATTCTTGTAGGAAAAGTTCCACACACTCATGTCTATTACCAGAGAAGGAGGGAATTTCAACATTTGGATAGATCTTGAATGCTCGTGGTTTAGTACCAATAGTAGAATTTTGATTGTCACCCTCGGGAGGAGGGTTGCTAACTTTGCCTGTTACTACTGTATCCGTAAATTTAGGTTTTTCAAGACTATATGGTATAGATGGCTCGGTAACCGGACTAGTTTTAATTTCTTGCTCAGATTTTAAATTTATATGAGGCTTATCCTCAGGATCTACTTTTAAAAAGGACGAAAAATTGGATTTTTGCTCATCAGAGGTCTTATCTTCACTTGATGAGTGGGAGACGGGCTCATCTTTCAGATCTAAGGACCTGTCTAAAGAAGCCGAGGTGTCGAAATTTTCAGAGACGGACCTATAGTCGGTATCAGTTACACTTCTATTTTCTAACTCGGAGGGTTGTTCTGAACTATATTCTGATGTATAAGATCTATCTTGTTCGCTAAATACTGATTTTTCTGTCTTTTCCTCTTCGGTAAACTCTAATTTCTCAATGGTAGCCATGGGTGTAACTACGCTACTAGGTGGCGAAATAAACACTATCTGTAAGGGATTTAACTTTTCCTCTTGTTGGTACTTTTTCATTTCTTTAGTCGCAGGTGATTCAGTAGGTTCATTATAGGAACTAAATTTAGAACTAGTACTAGATGAAGGTTGTAAACCACTATGCTTAACACTATCAGTTTGTTTGTTAGACTCACTTTGGGTTGGAGAGGTTGAGAGATCGTCTCTATTTTCTACTTCATCTAAACAAATTACTGACGCACCAAATTCCGCGTAATCAAAGATTTTACCAATGTTTTCGTTTATTCTACTTTCAGACCAGGAATCGTTATCTTCTTCTTCTTTCTCAATTTGCTTCTGGTGGTCGGAGCAAACTGAGGGAAAAGCATCATTACTTTTCTTCTCTTCGCCTAACCTCCTCTCAATTGGAGCAGGGGCGACGAGGTCATTTCTCTGGTCAGCGTACTCTGTGGGAGGGTCTTGGTTCGCTGCTCGGGGAGTAGAAACCGTGGGAGGATCCCAGTGGTCATATCGGAGGTCTTCTTCGGAGTTCCATGAAGGTTTTGACTCATCCTCCAGGGATAACGCAGGAGAAGACTCCGGGTTGTCGTCTTGTAATTTCGCTATTTCTTCGTTTTGTAATTTCTGTAGTTCGTAACCTAACCAATCGTCTTTCAACGATTCACCCCCATCTGAGTCGGCACTACTAATATCTCCGTTTGACCACCTAACTTTACTAACTACACTGAGTATGTTATCTATACTGTCCAAATATTGCAGTTTCTCTTGGAGGGTAAGGCTATCATCAAACATGACAGGATTGGTTTGAGTAGCGGTTGTCCGAAGGACCTTAAGTTCACGGTCTGTATCAATCCGGATCATTTTAGGAAACTTATATTCGGTCTGAACACTAACATCTTTCTTTTGAAAATCGTCGGTCTGTATTTCCATGTCAAAATTTCCAACTACATTTTCCTCAGGTAATAAATCTTCAAAGGGGGCTGAGGGGTCCGATTGAAATAAAATACCTAATTTCTCTTCGTCGTCACCTTGGCGACGAACAACTGTGACCTGTACTTTCTTGTTTCGAAGTTGTTTAGTTAAAGGTCGAATTGAGTTTCCTACTGCTGGGGACAGTTCTGTTTGTAATGAATGCCTAATCTGGTCTATTAACGCTTCATCGTTAGGTTGTGTCAGAGAGCGCAATTCATTTTCATTATCCTCGTCCGGGTTCTCAATTTTCATTTCCCTTGGTTCGGATCCTATATTTGCGTAAATTGGCTCTTTATTCGTGAAAGCCTTGGGTTCGAGACCAATATTTTCGTAAATTGGCTCTTTACTCGCTGAAATTCGTGATTCAGTATCTAAGTTAGCATACATGGTTCTAGGACCGATCTCGGCATAAACCGTTTCATCACAACTACCGGCATAAAAAGATTGAAAGGTCGGTCTTTGCATTTCTAACGGCGTTCTAGGATCTGACAGTTCGTATTTTATAGGAAAATATAGCGCTGCTGGGCTATCTGGTCCTTTTGATACACCAATGTCTTTATTTTCTGAACTTAACACTAAGTCACTTAGTCTATTTTCCTTATCATCTAACTTATTATTATCTAAGGGACTTTGGTTCGAGGGGACATCAGGTAATACACCTGCTGTTGTTTCTATCTCAATTGTTGCCTTAGGCCATTCCTGACCTGCAGTTATTAGCTCGGCTATCTCTAGTTCATCTTTTAAATTTACTTCATTCATTAGAGTTTTCGGATCTACCCCAGGTGGGGTCTCATCAGTATCTGAATTTACATATATCGTCCTAGGAGCTGGCGTTGGTTTTTCACTTGAACCAGCACTTTGTATTTCTATATCATTTCTAGTCGGGATAGGACTAGACGCGGCCAGCGGCGTTAGATCGCAACCACTCGCTGGTGCGTCTGGGGTTTGTGGGCTCGCGGTCGTTGGTTCACGATATCTTGGCTGACTCCACGTATCCAAGTATCTCGGTAATGGATTCTTTTTCCAACGACCAAACTCAGGAGGAGAATGCCCGTGTACTTTTATTTTATTGCACTCAATACAATAATAATTATTCCACCGATCTAAAATATAACGGTGCTTGCCCGTGGGCGTCTTAGGACAATGAGATTGCCCTAAATCTAATAGCTTTTCTTTTATTTTCTGCGCGAAACTCATTTTTGATAATAAATCTGTTTTTCGCAAGTCAGTGGCCTCTTAAACCAGGGCAGTGGGCAATCAACCTATTTCCTCTGATATAATAGGAATTTATTCACTGATAGCTACTTCCTTCGGAAATACTACGTCAAATTGTTACGTATTATGAGACTTATTATTATTTTAATATCTTCATTTAACTTCCTTTGAACTTGAAATACTCAACTTCCCTTTCTTTATAAATTTTTGCTTTACTTTTTAGAACGGGAAACGGAAAATGACTAGACAGCTGTTTATAACAGATAATGCTTATTTGTTCACTTATGAGAAGTTTTACTTTTTACTTTCATTCTCTAACTTGTTTTGTTTGTTTTGTTTTTTTAAAGCACAAAACATCATTGTTTTAAACTATTTTGTTTTTTTTTAAATTCACAAGGGGGCTTCGATCATCCAACCATTGGTTCATGTACCTGCATTTTGATTTTAGGTATTGCATTTGCATAATGGTGAGTTTTAGGCAGTTATTCCCAGGCAGCCGTCGGGCATGCACCCCTATTACAGAGGGGCCCTGCTGGACCAAAAGAATAAGATACCTGTGACCCCCAAGCGTTGCATGGGAAAGGATTTTAGACACCTATCGCCGGACAGACTAGTCGAACTTTCATCCCGTAAAACGGGCGGTTCTGCTGTCTAGAGATAAAACTGCCTGTGATCCTCCCCAAATAAGTGGTAAGGGTATTAGCCACTTATCGCCGGACAAACTAGTCGAACTTTCATCCCGTAAAACGGGAGGTTCTGTTGACCAGAGATAAAACTGACTGTGACCCTACCAAAGCGAGCAAAAGCATAAGCAGACTTAGGGTTTTGCAAGTACATGAGACAATAGCTGACTTCTGTATTAACACTCGCGTCCCGATTTTTCATTTCCATAACTACACAAGAATACGTCGTGAGGTAAACTGAGTCTTGTTCTGCGGAACCTAGCAACTTTTCTGCTGACTTCTAACAACTTAAAGCGAGAGAAGTTGAGAATAAAAAATTTTCGTCGCCTGTTCACTACTTGTGAAACGCACTATTTAGAGCAGAAAAAATTATATTTGTATATCAGAGTCATAGGCTGAACACCGCCTAAGCCAAGTACGCCACTGAACTTTACTGACTTTACATAGTACCGATACACCACTTGGCTAGTCAAAAGAAAAACTTTCGCGTACACTTTTCACTTCTATCTATTAAAAGCTCTTCGGTAAAAAAAAATCACTCCCGATTTGCTAAAATCGCGTTTTAGGGCAACTGAGATAGTTGGTTCCCCTATAAAGTGAATGAGCACCAGAGATTTGTTTAGAGATTCAAGAACACACAGTTGGTTACCCGGCGAACACCGAACACCATAAAATTGTTATATGATGTTTTGGTTCTGGGATTGGCGTAGCAATTGTGTACACTTTCTTTTGTGAAATCGTAATTGAGATCACTTCTTCACTCTCCACCCAGTAATACAAAGTTGGTTCGGAGTCCAACTCCCTTTTAGCCTCGGTCTCGACAACGTCTTTGGCTTACTGGTTCGAAGGTGATGAGAAAGCGCACTAACAGTGGTAGAGCTTGGTACTGGAAATCGAAACCCAGGTAACACATGGAGACTGTGAGTTGAATCTAATTTGGTGGGAAGGCTTGATTAAATTAAAGAGACCATTCCAATTGACTTTTTATTAAAAAAAATAAAAATAAGAATACAGATGAATTTTACAAAATCGGTTACTTGGAATGACAACTACGAAGTTTTACTACATCACTTAAGTGGGAGCACAACCCCTATAATACCTAATAGGTGCTAGAAGGTTCTCATACTAAACCGCGATTTATTGAAAGTAGTAAAATATGACCTTCGTACATCGCAACTTGCATTGGCCCGAAGGGGAAAATGTTAATCCTCGAAGAGGGAATTTGGTCTCAAGTTGAAGGGACTTCGTATTCGACTCAAACATTCTCAAAGTGCTCATCTCGCGTTAAAGGGGGAACTTAGAAAAAATAATCACATACCTGATGTTCTACTAAGCGTCCGGGACTGGAGAGCACACACACTCGTCGACTGTCGTCCGTAGAATCAACCGGAGTGGCAAACAAGCCTCGTTTATATAGGCGTTACGTCCCACGCATTTCTGCCAGTTTCTGACGTAGCTCGAACGCTACGTCACGAGCCTCATCGAGCATGGGAGAGACTTCTTCACGCGCATGCTCAATAGTGGTTAAGACTTCTAGTATTTCTATGATTTTTTCTCTATCACGCCGGGATTGAAATTCCTATTTTACATTTATTTTTACAGTTTTTTTTACATTTTCTATTTTACACCTAGTTCTAACTACATAATAGATTTCATGTATTTATTGCTTTCGTAGTATTCCCTAAATATTGCATCTAGGACCCAGCTCTGTGATCTGAGTAAAATCAAAGCTAGGGTCATACCACTAATACATGCGTGTGGATTGGTGTCAATGAGGCATCAGGTTGCTAAACCAATTTGAACCTCAACTGACTCCGTTCTCCCTATCTCTCTTTTCCTTACTACACACACAATTTGAAAAGCGCGGGCGTCTCGCCCCATAATGTGAGTCCGGCTTAGGACTTCGAGACACAACTGTGTAACAATATAGTGCATGAAATGTGGGAATGCCGGTGGCGTGAGTTCCTGAAAGAGCACCCACCGGTGAGTATATTTGTAAAAATCCACATCATGGCTGAGAAATGCCCAATTCATCCGCGGGATGCACTGTATGGCGGTAGAGTCGACACCATGAAACTCTACAATAAGGCGAAAGAGGGAGAACGTATCATGTATACCGATATAATCTCCCTTTACCCTTATTGTTTTAAGGTGAAAAAATATCCTGTGGGTCATCCGAAAGTTTATGTAGGTGATGTCGAGTGTCCTGATATTTCGGGGTTTGAGGGAATAATAAAGTGTACGGTATTACCCCCGGCCAATCTCTACAACCCGGTGCTGCCCTATCGGAGTGGTGGAAAATTATTATTCCCCTTATGCCGAACGTGCGCGGACACTCTGAATGAAGAAGAAGAATGCACGCATTCGGAAGGCGAGAGAGCTTTGACTGGAATGTGAGTTGTAGACGAAGTGCGGGTAGCTGTCGAGAAAGGATATAGAGTGCTAGAAAAACACGAGGTATGGAGCTATGAGGTTCTAATGTATGACGCTGAAAAGAAAGAGGGCGGTCTTTTCACGGAATACATTAACCTGTTTATGAAGATCAAGACTGAGTGTAACGGTTGGCCTGCAGGATGCGTCACTGAACAACAAAAAGACCAGTTCATACAGGAGTATTATGAGAAAGAGGGTATCCAATTAGACCGGGAAAAGATTATGCACAACAAGCCTAAGAAAAGAATTTCAAAGCTAGGAGTAAACAGCCTGTGGGTTAAGTTCGCACAAAGAGAAAACATGGAGCAAATCGCTATCATTAAAACTCCCGAGGAGTATTTCGATAAATTAACAAATCCGAATATTGAGGTTAAATCGTGTATTCCAATCGGCGACAAATTCCTTGTGCTCAACTGGAGTGTTAATGAGAGCGTTATTGCTCCTGCTAAAAACATTAACGTGATAATCGCAGCATACACCACGACACACGCTCGCCTCGAGTTATTTCGTTATTTGGATTTACTTGGCGAGCGTGTTATATTATGATACCGATAATATTATTAACACTCAATCGCCTGGTGAGCCACAGTTAAAAATAGGAGTGCATTTAGGGGAATGGAAGAATGAGTTGGCAGAATATGGTCCGGATGCATATATCGAAGAATTTTGTGCTGGTGGTCCCAAATGTTACGGCTATTCCGTTGTTAACACTCTTAATGGTAAAACAAAGACAATATGTAAAATCAAGGGAATCACACTGAATAATAAAACATTAAAATATGTTAACTTTGAACAAATGAAAGATATGATTTTAAATAATTCACCTTCTATTAGCGTTCCTCTCGGTCGACAAATTGTAGGTACTAAAGATTATAAACTGATTACTAAGCCGGAGGCGCATAAAATCTATCAGGTTACTGCTAGTAAAAGGAAACGAATAGAAAATTTTGATACACTTCCCTACGGGTATAAAAGAAAACAAATAGGGTAATTAAGTAGAGAGAGAGAGAGAGAGAGTAAAAAAATGAATAATCAAATTTTAAATCGTTATTATTCAATGAAATAAAGGTATGTGTTGGTCAAGCATACGATGATGAGGGAGAATTTTCTGTTATTATCACTTTACATAATTAGTATGATCGTATTCGTCTTTCACCTGATGAGTGGTATACTTTTCTATCATATTATTCATATACTGAAAACTACTTTAATGCTGTTACAGATTCTTCATTGCCTACACAATTTTCCATTAGTGAAAATTATAAAATATCATTGTCAGATACTCTTAAAGGTATTCGTCAGATGACGATAGTAATGGTCAGGTAAATTTCTGTGTTTGTACATGGTGAAAACTCCAGCTTCATCTGCCGTGCATTCAGCGGACCATAATTACTTGTTCTCAATTATGTAAAACTGTAAACATGTCTGAATCTACCGGCTGAAAGTATTCACATTTTGAATCGTAATAATAATAATATGTTATTATATTCATAATTATTTTGTGGTGTATCAGAATATGGAGTTTCAACATCCATTTACTTGTATTATAGCTGGCCCCACTGGATGTGGTAAATCATATTTTGTAAAGGAGTTTTTAAAACATTATGCCGAAAAATGGAAAAATATAGTATGGTGTTATGGTGAGTGGCAACCTCTGTATGAAACTCTATCCTCAGGTTTACATTTAAAGAAGGGCTCCCAAAAATAGATGATTTTTCAGCACAAGCTGGCCCACATCTTGTAATTATTGATGATTTAATGCGAGAATGTGATACACGAATTGTTGACTTTTTTACTAAAGGTAGCCACCATCGAGATTTAAGTGTTATTTTTATAACGCAAAATATGTTTCATCAAGCTAAAGGTATGCGAGACGTATCATTAAATTGCCATTATATAATATGTTTTAAAAACCCCAGAGACCAGGCTCAAATTAATTATCTAGCACGCCAATTATATCCTGGTAACACAAAATTTGTACAGGAGGCCTATCAGGACGCAACACGAGATCCTCATAGTTATTTGGTTTTTGATTTAAAACAGGGCACTCCCGACGAACATCGTGTTCGAACAAAAATTTTCCCCTCAGATTCTTACAATTATGTTTATGTACCAGTAAAAAAATAATCTCAATAACTGATATATTTTAATACTCAATTTTAATATAATAGCTGCAAAAAATGATTAGCAAAGAGAGTGCACATTTACTAAAACTTTTAGCAAAAGCAAAACCCAAAGTACGCCAAGCAATTTTACAAAATGCGGATCCCGAATTAATTCGCTCTATTTGTGAATGTTCCTATAACGTATAAGGAAATGTTCCGTTAAATAAAAAGGAGAAAAATAGATTAAAAAGATATAGAAAGGAATTGAGGTATTTAGCGAAAAAAGGTCCATCATTAAAACAAAAGAAAAAACGAATAATTGTACAAAAAGGTGGGTTTCTTACTGCTTTGCTTGCACCTATTATTGGAGGTATACTATCTAGTTTAATTAAATAATTATGCAGCATGCACAAAAGCTTGTTTTAATTGCACCAGAAAAATTGCACCAATATCAAACTATATCTAATTTAGGTGATGAGATGAAAAATATTTTAAATAATAAAAATATGAGTGTTGAAGAAAAATGGATACGCTATAAAGAGGTGTTACAAAAATATTTACACATTGTGCAAAAACCTACTGCAACAGCATCAACTAGTGTTGGTACTAAGAAGGAGGAGGAGGATGAGGACGGAGAGGATGAAATACTATCTACTATCCCCGAAAATTGTCTGCGTAAAGCAAGACCTTTATTGCGTAAATTAAAACAAAATTCCAACATTCATTGGGATGACAATGGTAATGTTAATATTTATAATAAATTAATTCCTGGAGCTAATATAGTAGATCTAATAGCAGATTTTGTCAGGTGTCGCAAGAAAAATATTCCCCCTACAGGTTGGGAACCCTGTGCTGTACTGTTAGCAAAATCCGATATACCTTTAGAGTATATAGGCGTATAGAATATATTCGTAAGCTGACATCATCATCTGCCGCTGCTGCTGATCCAAAACAGGAAGAAGAAGAGGAGGAAGAATAGGAGCCACCACGTAAACGTAAAATTGTCAACAGATGGCGTGATTATAAAATATGAAGAAGCTGGCCGATATTTATTATAACCCTTCACACCCTGCCTCGTTTTCAACTGCTACGTCATTATGGAGAGCTGTGAAGAAATCTATTCCTTTACACAAAGTGCAACAGTGGGTAAAAGAACAGCCGACTTATACTCTGCATAAGCCAGTACGTAAAAAGTTTCCACGTAATCCCTATTTAGTGTTCAATATTGACGATCAGTGGCAAGCCGATTTAAACGATATGCACAGTCTGCAGAAGTATAATGATGGCAATAGGTATATTTTAACAGTGATTGATTTGTTTACTCGTTATGCATGGGCTGTGCCTGTACGTACAAAAACTGGTGAAAACATTATAAAAGCATTTAAGCAAATATTTGCATCTACCCGTCGTAGGCCCTTACGTCTACAAACAGATAAAGGTACAGAGTTTGTTAATAAACCATTTCAGTTATACTTAAAAAAGCAAAATATTAAATTCTTCACATCACAAAACTCCGATATTAAGGCAAGTGTAGTGGAACGTTTTAATCGAACTCTTAAAGAACGAATGTGGAAATATTTTACAGCAAAGAAGACTTACCGATACATAGATGTGCTATCGAAACTTGTTCAGGCGTATAATTCTAGACCACATAGAGCTCATCAATTACCACCCGCCAGTGTGAACCAGGACACTTTTCAACAAGTTTGGAATAAATTAATAAAACCGATGCCACATACTAACATTGCCAAATATAAAAAAGGTGATACTGTGCGCATTACTAAAGCAAAACGGCATTTTGAAAAAGGGTACAAAGAAAAGTGGACTGTAGAAATATTTAAAATAAAACGGGTGATACATAAGGAAAACAAAGTGGTTTATGTGTTGGAGGACTTAAATGGTGAAGTAATTGACAGTACATTTTACGAAGAGGAATTACAAGGAGTGCCTCTGCCTAAAGTTTATGAAATAGACGAAATTTTAGAAGTTAAAGGTAAACGTGTACTTGTTCGTTGGCGGGGATATCCCCCTTCCTTTAATTCATGGATTCCTGTGTCACATTTAAAAAACATTTAGCTACAATACAATATTATAAACGACTGTTATATTTGTGTATATAGGAAAAAAATAATAATGAATGATCCATACTTTAAATACTATACGCACCAAGCAGGAGGTGGTTATAACGTGTATAGGGGTGCACCATATCAAGAAGGTTATGGTATTGGAAGTTTTTTAGGTGGTTTATTTCGAAGTGTATTTCCGTTAATTAAACAAGGAGCAAAAACTGTTGGTAAAGAATTGTTACGTAAAGGAATTAATGTAGCTGGAGATGTATTAGGTGATAATAGACCTATTGATGAAGCTTTAACATCACGTTGGCAAGAAGCTAAAAATAATTTAAAAACTAAAGCTCAAAATAAAATAAATCAAGTGTTGGAAGGATTTGGAAGAAAAAGAAAAAAGTTCATTTTGGAAAGACTGGTGGTAAAAAGAAAAGGAAGAGTGATATTTTTGATTAATATGGAACAGAGTACTACTAGCTTTTATCTTTCATTACCGAGTAACAGTTCTATGGAGTATTTCCCACAAAATACTTTGTCATGTTATACCACCAAATTATATCATCCATTGGTGCTAGAGAAAGGTGAGTGGGAGACGGCAGTTGTTGAAGTACATTATACAAATTCATTTCAGAATGTTTCCAAATATACTAATAATATTTATTACCGTCTCATGAATACAAAAAGCTGGAACATAACTAAAATCTTACCAGGACACTATTATAATGTTGATGATATTCTATCTCAAATTAATCATAAAAGTGATATATTAAATTTACAATTAAAAGTTAAAGCATCAGTAAAACGAATTGAAGTCAGTAGAGTAATAAAAGATCAAGAGAAGCATATAGAAGTACGTCTATCTCCTGAACTAGCCAGAATACTAGGCTTTGATCACATACAACAAGAAGATATTGCAGTTGTGCATCATGCTCGTTATCCACCTGATTTACCAAAATCGCTACCTACACTTATGTATATTTACAGTGATATTGTAGAACCACAAATGGTGGGTGACACCGTAGCTCCATTGTTACGTATTATAAATACAAATATTACAGAGTATGGTATTAATAATGTACATATTTTTGACAACCCTCACTATGTCCCCGTGCAACGTAAACAATTTGATCAAATTATTATTGATTTAAGAGATAGTACAGGTAATCCACTTCCTTTCCAACATGGCAGTGTATGTGTAAAATTACATTTTCGCAAACGTAATACGGTATTATAAATTTTACCATGTGTGAATATTAATAGTAAGAAACAAAAAATGCAGTGTGAGTGTATGAAATCAGAATTAGATTTATTTGCTGGTTTACCCACTCAAACCAGTATTATAGGTAATAAAATAGTTCCATATAAGCCTGTGGCTTCGATAGCTGATAATGCACCAATAGAATTTGTAGTCCCCGGTCATGGGGATGACTATATTGACTTACCGCACACAATGTTTTATATTAAAGGTAAAATTACTAAATCAGATGGTTCTAATTTAACTTCTGCCGATAAGAAAATCGGCCCTGTAAATGATTTTCTCAACGCAATGTTCAGTGAATTGCAATTATATTTAAATAATCAACTTATTTCCTACTCTTCACATACATATCCATATCGATCATATATTGAAAAACTACTAAATTATAATGCTGAAGCTAAATCAACGCATCTTCAAACATCAATGTGGTTTAAAGATACTGCAGGGCATATGGATAGTGTGGCCGATAGTAATGTAGGATTTAAACAACGTTTTCTTCTCACTACTTTAAGTCAGTCATTTGAATTATTGGGCTATATTCATGCTGATATATTTAATCAGGAGAAATTTTTACTGAATGGTGTACAACTGCGTATTAAGCTAATTCCAGCTAAACCTACATTTTGTCTAATGGGTGACGCAGAAGCTGATGGGAAAGTTGTAATTACAGATGCAACATTGCTTGTGAAAAAGGTTGATGTGTCACCGGCCGTTAAAATAGCACAAAATAAAGTATTACAAAATCCTAAATTTAGAGTAAAATATCCTATAACAAAAGTGCAAGTGAAGACTGAAAGTTCTGCCACAAGGAATTATGGATAGTACACTTCCAGATCTATTTTCAGGCCTAGTGCCTAAACGTATTATTATTTGTTTTGATAGTAATACTGCTTTTAATGGTACTTATCAGACAAATCCGTTCAATTTTCAGCATTTTAATATGTCATTTTTTACATTGTATGTTTATGGAACGCCTGTGCCATCCAAACCACTACAACCTGATTTTGATAATAAGCTATATATACAAGCATATTCCACGTTATTTACAGGTTCAGGTATTTATTATTCTAATCAAGGTAATAATATTTCACTCGCCGAATATCCTAATGGTTATACTCTACTGGTGTTTGATTTAACTCCCGATTCTAGTGCTAGTGCTGGATTTCATACTAGTCGACAACGGCAAGGAAGTGTACGCCTAGAGGTTCATTTTAAAGAAGCACTGCCATCTCCTGTAACAACAATTATTTATAGTGAATTCTCTTCAGAATTAGAAATTGATTTCCAGAGAAAAATATATATTAATTAACTTTTTTAAAAAATGTTAAATACAATTGAACTTTATGAGGCACCACAACAAAATCTACCTAAAGATCATTTTATTGGTGTGTATGCCGCAGATGAGTTACCTCTGTTTATTCATACATTTCCAGCCGCCATAATTATAAACACTGATTCTAGTGATAAGCCTGGTGAACATTGGGTTGCTGTTTATATATCTAATATGTGTGTGGGAGAGTATTTCGACAGCTATGGTATACCTCCCTATATACAACATCATATAAGGTTTTTAAAACGAAACTGTCTGTATTATACATGGAATAATAGACGTATTCAAGGTGATTTATCTCAATTTTGTGGACATTACTGTTTTCTATATCTAGCATGTCATGCATCTGGTTATTCACTGCACGATTTCTTAAACAAATTCTCACTCACCACTATTGATGCTAATGATATTATGCTTTATTCATTTATGAGAGTATGATGGTATTATTTTTTTAAACTCCGCCATTGCCGGTCCCAAGCCCTGGATGAGAAAGGAGGAGGGTTGGGGGTTGCTACCCCCGTAAAAGAAAATAAGCCACACTCTTTTATTAGTTCGAATATGCGCTATGTTAAATAGGTGGATAGAGAATGTGTTATCGGCTCTGCTATGTGTTCGTAAAGTGCTCATAAAAGGGAACGAGTACACCCCTGCTATGTTATATAGTCTTATGTGTTATCGATCTGCTATGTGTTCGTAAAGTGCTCATAAAAGGGAACGAATCTTATGTACGCGGGGTCCGTCGCCGACCGGCCAATCAGCGTCAAGGGGGCGGGGACCGGTGCCGGCCAATCGGTGTGAAGGGGGACGGGGTCCCGCACCAGCCAGTCAGCGCAGTAGATACTCCTAAAAATGGATGTCATAAAAGAGCGTGGCCGGTGCCAACTAATCAGCGTCAAGGGGCGTGGCCGGTGCCAACCAATCAGCGTCAAGGGGCGTGGCCGACGCCGGCCAATCAGCGTCAAGGGGCGTGGCCAAGGCCAGCCAATCAGCGTCAAGGGGCGTGGCCAGCCAATCAGCGTCAAGGCGCGCGGCCAGGGGCGGGGTCACGTGACCTGCGCCAGCCAATCAGCGTCAAGGGTTTGCGCATGCGCAGTAGGAAAAAAAAACACGCTCAAGTGACAACACTCTACTGGCGCCTGAAGAAAATTTTCTAGGGAGGGTCCCATCTCCATGGTTGCTATGTTGCGTCTGGTACTTCTGGTATTTAATATACGTGGTTTGCTATCGGTGTTGCCACACTTGGTACAATTGTACCAAATTCAGCCCTTTTTGTCATTCGTCGACCCGTTGGTACCACTCTGGCTTTTTCAGCCCCTTTTGTGAAAAAGTTGGTACAATTCTAAGCAATTCAGCACCATAGATACTATTGTGATTTAAAATTATTAACAATGTGTTGTGATGTCTTTCGAAGAAAATTCTAGGACCCTGAACTGGTTTTACATTTTTTACAAATGCCAGTTTACTTACCTTGTTACGATCTATTATCCTCTTTCAGTCGTAAAATAAGCGTGAATAAGATGCAATAATCTATATTTTAATATTTTATTATAACGTATTGTTTACACATGAACTCGGGGATGATTGCTTTGTTCTTCGTTTTATATATTTTTTCATATATGATCATAATACCGTTTTGGTTTATTGGTCACTTTGAAATAGAGGTGCGTTTGGTTTCCTTACAAACCGAAGATCATAACTGTTTTCTCCTTTTAATTTGCGGCTTCTTTTATATTTCTTAGGTGCAAGAAAAGTTTCATCTATCTCTACGATTGTTCGGGATTGTCCTATTTAGATGTTTTTAAAAAGTAATTTGTAAAAAGAGCACTTTCTTGATTTGGACTCTTGGAAGAGGGGAAGAAAGGGAGATTTATAGAACTTTACCTCTTTTAGTTTCATGAAATACAGCCATATGTTACACTGGTATAAAATAATGAATTCAGAGCTCCTTCGTGGCTAAGCGGTTAGCGTACGCGCCTTTGGCGTGGGAGACCCGGGTTCGATTCCCGGCGGGAGCTCATGTGGTTCGGATTCCACGTTAATCAGTAGGTCCACGTCTCATATCGCCTCGCTGCTGAACGGGACGCTAAACTAAAATCAACTCAACTCAAAATAATGAATTCAGCCCTTTTTGTTTCAATTTGGTACTATTTTTCAGCCCACTCCAGAGCTAGGATTGTGGCAACACTGTTTGCTATATTACGTATACATTTTCGTGAGCCAGAGGAAGGTCCGGGCCCCACCCTATCCAGGGCCGCCCACAGGGGGGATGTATGGCGCAAGTTGCGCCATTGAGAAAAATTTTAGTGGGGATTTTACTCTACTTTCGAACTAGCAATTTTACTAGCATTAAAACACAATTTTGAGAAGCTAATTTTCAAAAATTTTCCGGGGTGAATCCCCGTACCCCTGCTTCGATACTCGATGAATGAAGTACCGCGCGAAAGTATAGATGGTACTCTAAGCCCGGTTCTTGTCAGTGATTTGTGTGAGTATGACATAGAGTATGAAGAACTTTGTGAAGAAGTTAATGTGTTTAGTAAATTGTACAAAGTAAGCTACCTGAACATTGATTTAGCCGATGTACTTTGCTCGAGTGACGGGAGTCAGAGTGAAAATAATGATGACGACTCCCAAGATTCTTGTGAGGACAAATCTGATGGTGTAAGTAATGACGATAAAATAGCCAAACAAAGATAACTGAATCAATGGTGGAGAAAGGATTCATTAGGCCTTACAGGTGTTTGTTGAATATGTCTGGTTTTCCATACCTAACATTATTATACCAGATACTTCTGTCATTACCAGCAACGAGTTGCTCAGCAGAGAGGATTATGTGTAAAGTAAAGATTGTAAAAAATAGACTAAGAAGCAGCATGGGAGATGTATGGCTCTCCGACATGCTTGTCCTTTCTTCCGAAAAATACATTTTAGAATGCATTCCCAACAGCGATATTATAGACAAATTTGCTTTGTCGAGTGAGCAAAGAAAAAAATTATTACTCTATAAAGGACATCAAGGGTAGGTTAATGTCACCACCACGACCAGTAATAATTTAATCCAACAAAATCATTCCTGTAAAAAAAAGTATGAGCGGCCTTAAAAAGAAGTGAAATCACAAAAATGAGCGCCAAGTTCTGGTGAACAACAGTTACAAACACTCAAGGAATCGCTTTCAAATTTAGATTTGAAATTTGCCTATGTTGTCTGTTGAAAATTATAAAGTAGTTTGACATAATTGTGAGCTAGTGGCAACCATACAGACAACGGCCAAATTTCAAATCTAAATTTGAAGTGAGCCAGTGAGTGTTTGTGACTGTTGTCCACCAGAACTTGGCGCCTATTTTTGTGATTTCATTTCTTTTTAAGGCCACTCGTACTTGGCTCTTTTACAGGAATGTTTTTTGTTGGATATCACTTCTTTTTGTAGGCTAATTTCGAGGATAACATTTTCTTTTGGTATCAAACTAAATAACTTGTAACTTGCGTCTTACTTTTCATGTACAAGGGAATTATATCAATATTTTGTAAAGAAAAAATAATACTATTAAATACTAATTGTAAAAAAAGAATGCCTGTGCCATACACAGTGTGTAGAAGTTTTTATACCCTTCAATATCCTTATAGAACATATTTAGTATTGTACACTACCAAGACTACTAATAAAAGTAATGCCATTTTTATAATTACTACTGGCTCTACTACTACTACTACTACTACAAGCATTCTATAATACTAATACAGGAAATAAAAACAACAAAAATAACAATTACTAGTACTATAAAAACTACTGCTACACTGGGCAATTGTTTTTAGAGGACTTGAGTTTTGAGGAGGGAAGAGATTATTAGTTTTGGGGGGGAGTGCGCCATCAGCTTTGGGGGGGATGGGCACCCCTGACCCTATCCTCTCGCTCGGGCGCCCATGTTGACTTGTCATCTTCACAGCATGGGAGTGTTTCAAACAGAATTCAGAATTATATTATTAAATGTGTTTGGTGAGTAATTCTGGATAAAATTAAGTCAGAAATAAACAATACACTTCTTACAGCAATAATGTTGGACAAAACTACGGACATTGCAAAGATCTCTCAACATTCAATCGGTACGTGAAAGACGGCAATTCATGAAAGACATTTGGTTTGCAGATGTTACTAGTGATTGCACTGCGACTGCTCTAAGTGAGCATGCTTTCCAAATTATCTCTCATTTTAATTTTAAGCAAAAGCTTGTAGCACTAGGCTATGGATGGAGCTGCCACATTTTCTGGACATTTGAACGGTTTACAATCTTTTGTGAAAAGGTGTTTGAGTGTACTCACCATACACTGCTATCATCACAGACTCAATCTCGTTGTTCCACAGTATGTTAATCACATCAAGGAATGTAAAATATTTTTTAGAATAAATGGCATTCCAAATTTCTTTTCATATTCATCGAAACGCTGTAACGCGCTTGCTGAATCAGAAGTAACTAAGCGATTTCCAACGGTTGCCACTATAAGATGGAATTACAATTCCAAAATTGTGAATGCAGTAAATGAAAATCAAATAGAACTCTTACGGTGTTCTGAGAACATTGTAGAAGATTCAGATAATTGCGACACCGAAGCTTTCATGACTACAAAAAAGAAAAAAAAGAAACAATGTGTGAGTTATCATTGAAGGATTTCGATTTTGCATTTCTCCGCACGGATATACTATTCATCATTCTTTAAAGTAAAACCTTGGATGTGAAATATTGCATCCAAAAAGTACAAAAGATGGTATCTCAACTTAGAAATGCAAGAAATGATTTTGAGGACTTATAGAAAAGTAGAATTGGATGACAACGGGAACCTTCTAATAAAAGACGTAAAGTAGATGACTCAACAGATTCAGAAATTAAGTATGTGCGGATCTTCAATGACATTATTGATACTGTGATTTCAAGATCTCAGTGAGTTACAATTTCTTGAGTTGTTAGATTTAAAGAATTTTCAGTGCTTGAAATCTCGATTTCCTGATTGCTTGTTTTTGACCCTTAAGTCAATTTACGGGAGTTTTCTTTTTAATTTTAACAATTTGCGGAGTGAATTAATATAGGTTTACAGACTCTTAGATTTTTCAAATAAAACTGTGACTGAAATTATCCATTTCTTGAAAGAAAGAGGCTTGGTAGAAGAAGCATTTACAGAAACATATAAATTGTGTTATTTGGTGTCAACAATACTACTCAGGACCTCCACTCTACATCACACATTCTCTTCGAACCTAGTCCCCTGTGAGAAAAGTCACGGCACGCCACTGATATAGACATTTGATTAATTAATGACAATAGAAAATTACTTTTACAGTAGTGGTTGGTTGATGCTATTTGTTAAATAATTATCTACCATTATTATAAATAGTGGAAAATATATTTACTCTTTATTGAATCTTTCAGCGTTCATATATTTTTCAAAATTTCTGGGTAGGCCCGTGCTTACCCGGCCTACGGGCCTGAAGACCATTTTCAGGTCCAAATCCACTAAGAAATCTTTGGGATAATTAATTTAATATGTAATTAATGTTTGAAGGGAAGGAACCTGTCACAAGGAGAACTTAAGAATTGGAATTTGGCAAAAGTATACTAATTACGATACTCTGACCCTTACGAATTAATGGTTGCCTGATGTCTGATCTTCCAACCCACAGACAAGAACTACAGACCACCATGTATGTATGGCCTGTGCTTCCAACGCTGCCTTCACACTGATCTGTGAATAAACATGGTGGTGTTGCTGAACAAATTTCTGAAATCTTTGGCGGGAATGGATGTGTGGTATTCGTAGAAAGAAATTGACAGTACTAATGGACAATCAACAGCAACTAAATGAATAATTTCTCTCGTGAACCTACTGATAATATTGGAGTAAAATATGCCACGCATTAAAATTGATCGTATTGTTAGCTTTAGCAGCGAAGACACAGTAAGTAGGCATATTGGAAGAATGTGTCGTGCACTTTATTTATTTATATGTATGTATGATCACGGTAAATACATAAGAATGTACAGATTCATAATACGGGGACAGCTTTTCTTCGTGGAATATTATTGTCATGTTTTCTTTACTCTTACTGGCGCACACCAATACCACACTTGGGACAGGCGAGGTTGATGTTAGCCCGAGAAATATTTGTTCAAAAATTATAGTTCTTGCATGAATTATCTCCTACTGCCTTCTAGACTTAAATTTTCTTGGCGCCTGACCACCAATTTGGTATAGATTTATGCCTGCCAGCTAATGAACAGAAGTAACTGATCAAAAGTTACAAGTCGCCTGCTTGAAGTAATTGCCAGTTTTGGTTGATAGGTAAATTACAACACATTACGATATCATCCTATTTTAGAGGGGCAATTACATTCATGAAATATTATCTTTTGTTAGAACGAAATGCACTGTTGCATTAGAAAATGTTTCTTACGGCAGGTATTGCATTAGTGGGTGCAGATTGATTTTAGGGGGTTGAGTATAAAACGAACCAGCATGAAACACAAACCAACTTGTGTTCAGTGGCCACTAAAAAGTGCAAGTGCTGCCTAACCGAGTAAGAGCAGGAGCGTAGCATTGGCTTGGGCAAGAGTGCACTTTGTGCAGAACAACTGATTTTGTCACATTATTGACATGACGCGAGGTAGAAATAAGTAGGGTAGGGTCGGGTTGGCTTGTTTAACCCAGCTGCTTTTTTTTTTAAAAAGAGAAACCAACTGGTTTAAATAAAAAAAAACGAAAAATGTTCGTAAAGGTGTAAGTGTTCGTAAAATCTTGAACACATTTGTGGGTTATCACGTTTCACTCCCATGTATTATTCGTATTATATTTAGACCTAAATTCTCCACTCATTACTCGAAGAGATTATACTACAAAAACAACTTTGTTAAGTAAGTTTATGAATGTTTCTTCTGTGATTTTTTTTTATAGTTTATTATTATACAATTGCAATCAAAGAGAAATTCTAAATATTGTTTTGTTTTAATAATGTTGACTATTGATAAAATACATCGAAATGCTACATCTTTTGTATTGGGGGAGTTTCATGCAAACCCCACGAGAAGCATTTATTGAAATCAGAAGTATCTTTGGTATCTATTTATGTATAAATGGATTAGAGCCAAAGTGGACTCAAATAATTCGTATTTTTATTCACTTTTCTTGCTGTTTGCAAATTAAAAAAAGTCATATTTCTATAACATGGACTAATAAAAGTCGAAGTGAACAAACTTAAACAAAATTAGTTCTCCTGTACTTTGCAGTATTTTGAAACTGTCCATATGTAATTTTGTATAATGGTTTCACTTGTGCTACTATTTATCTTTTTGTCCTTCTGAAGTGACTCTTGACAACTATATTAACCAGTATGTAAAGACCAATACAACGTATTTTTATCAAAAGTCCTTCGTGAGTAAGTCGGCAGACGTATGGCATTTATGGCCAATTAGTCCCGGTTTCGAGTCAAAATGGAGGACAATTTCTCTCGAATGTAAGCCGAGAAGCGGTGTGGATTCCACTTTAAGCTTATGTGACCCCTTCCAGTATAACCTGGTTATTGCATAATAACACCAAGGCAAAACAAACTTATTTCTGTCCATATATGATATAAATAGATAGAGCAAATTATTTAAACCAAAAGGAACAGGTTTAAACCAAAAACCCGGGTTTTTGGGTCTTTTCAATAACAACCATGGTTTTTGTCAACCCTGAAATTAATAGAGTGTAATTGCTCGTGTTGCTGTTTATTGTATTGGTTCCTATGAATATTCTGCACAAATAGTCCCCATCAGCATCTACGACCTGCCAACGTTCTGGAAAGCTATGGATTCCATCACAGTAGAACTTAATGAGCCGTGAAGCGAAGAAGGTAAGTGCATTTTGCACCTCTACTAGTGGTTTGAACTGGCGTCCTCTAAGGTGATTGTCCAAGGAATGGAACAGGTGATAATCGTACGGCGCAATATCTGGGGAGTTCGGCGGATGCAATAGTGTTTCCTATCCAAGGCGTACAATGGTGTTCCGGGTCATTCTAGCCAGGTGGGGCTTAGCGATGTTCTGTAACAGAAGGACCTCTTTGCGATTCAGAGCGCTGGCTCCAGAGTTTAGAGTTTTTCTTGAACACGGCTCAACTGCTGACAGTACACAGTTGCATTGATGCCCTGACCAACTGGTAGCAGTTCCCGATGGTACGAGCAGTCCACCAAATACACAGAAAGATCTGGCTCCTCCCTCAGATGAGACAGCAAAGAAATACAGGTGTCAGCTCGCGTTGCCTTCTGGCCCGGAGTCAAATCATGTGGGACCCATCGACCAACTTGTAGTGGTCTCCAAGTTTATGGAGGCACTGCCGAATGGTTTCTCCACTCACACTGAATTGTAGCTCCAGTTCGTCACATGTCTGGCCACTGTTCTCCTCAATTGCTGCCTAAAGATCTTCATTTTGTACATTTGTTGGTCTTACGGCATGTGGTGCGTCTTCGATTGTTTCGTCACGGTCGTTAAACTTGTTAAGCCACCGCTGCACTGTCCGCATGGGCACGACACCCTCACCAAAGGCTTGGCGTATCTTCCGCCCCGCTGCAGGAGCATTTCACTCCAGTTTAAATTCGTACAACATGCACGCCCTTATGACGCTCTGTGGAGGTCCCATGTTCACTCTATCCTTACGCAAATTCACCTTGTAATTGTACAGTAAAGTTTTCTTAACAAATCTCGAGTAGTATTTTTTTGGCTGAAAAAAGGCTCATCAATTACTATGTACTGTACTTTTGTTTGATATGTTTCTTTTAAGAAAAACAATCATCTTATCTTTTACCTTTTACTTATCTTACCATTTATATATTATATATTCATGTCTGAGAATTACACAATGTGGGGAATACTCTGTACACGTATTGAAAATGGATGAAATATACACTTTTGGTTTGTGTGCGTGTTAGGGCTTCTGGAAATTTGATTTTTTCGCGATATTGGACAACCCTAGCTCTCAAACTATGTACTTTTCGCCATGGGTCCATATGAACTTTTTCTCTTATTTTGATGTGAGAAATCAGCTCCTACAGTTTGTCGGTATAGTTCATTAACACCCTGTATATAAAGAAAGAAAAGAAAGAAGTCCTGACTAACTGATCAAGCTCAGCCAAACCGCTTAATCTAGAAACTTGAAATTTTGACAGATCATAGGATTTGCGGCGTACGATATTACTAAGAAAGGATTTTTGGAAATGCAAATGGAAAAGGGAGAAGCAGGGTTAGCAAATATTATAGTAAAGTGTCCATGTATCTGAATCTCTGAAGGAAGAAACATGAAATTTAGTATGTGGACTTTGCATTTAAAATGATTAGACATTATTTAAAAAAAAAAAAAAAAAAATTCGTAGAAGTGAAGAAAAAAGGTGAAATTACAATCGTTATAATAAGATAGCCATATCTCGAAATTTCTTAAGATTGGAGTCATAGACGTATTTCAGCCGCTTTTTAATGTTGCTCTTAGAAGGAAAGAAAAGTTGTAGGAGTTGCGATTGCTATAATAAAATCCGTTAAGGTTAGAAACATGAAATTTGGTATTTAGACTTTATATTTAAAAGAGTTAAAGACGTGTTTCAGCACTTTTAGGTATTTTTCCTACAAGAAAAAAACGGGCGAGAAAAAAAATCGAATTTATATATCGTTAGAACTCAAGAAACAGAAGTCGAAAACACATTTTATGAAAGTATTTTGCATTTTTTTACTCTTAATAATTTAGTGACATTTTAGAGTGGTAAAGAAGATCGAATAACAGTGTGAAGACGTAGGTTTTTAACGAAGCCAGTATAGGTAAAAGACACAGGCAAGATTAATCAGATCAATATTTTATGGTTAAATATCAGATAAACAAGTCAGAGTACAATTCCTTTGCTACCAATATTATTTGCTTTCCAGAATCATCCTGCAGACAATCTTCTGAAGAATGATCCTAGCAAAAAATGGAAATGTAAACAAGGAGAGAAGCAAGCTGTTGTTGTGTTTCAGTTGGAGAAGGCCACTCAGATTAATTCGATTGATATTGGGAATGAAGGTTCTGCATTTGTGGAAGTATTAGTTAATCGTTCGGGAGCGCCAGATGATCAGTATGAGGTATGTAACTTATTACTGTCTTCCTAAGTATTAGAATTCAGCTTCTAAAAGTATTATAACGAGGATTTTCGGAGAAGTTGTTGATATTTAGCAATTACTTACCCTCTAAATACGTATACATTTTAAAAATGCCGAACAGTTTCGATTAAAGCTTCTTGTTTTCTTTAATGGGTTGGAAATTCTCACTACAAGCTCACATCACATCTCCTAACTCAACAATTACATTTTTTTTTCTATCACTGCCACTACAGAGATGAAGAATGTACTTTCCCATTCAGAATAATGACTTATCTTTCCCAGTTCTTTAAAAATACTTTATACTTGTTATTTTACTACAATTTCATTTGAATGCTATGCATTTAGTTTAGCGATGTTTCATTTTTTATATCTATGTTTTCTTTAAAAAAAAAATCTTTCATATGCTAATACTTCTTCGCAACCTCATTAATATTCTCATCGTTTATTTTGTTTTAAAATTTGTTCAGAGTATTTGGATGTATTCTGTAGAACATTCGAGTACCTGGCGACTTTTGATGTGTATTAAAAAACAAAAAAAACATACGGTTAAGAAATTTACGTTTCTTTGAGTATTATAATGTGTATGTTCTTTTTTTCTGAGCATAAAAGTGGCAATAGATTGGCGTTTATATCGTGATTAAAAATAGATGTTTCGATGCTGAAGTTTTGTTACCAATTGAATGAATTGGATGGTATCCAGCCTAGTATTGTAAAGGCCTGGAAAAAAACCGGAAATTTTGGGTAAAAAAACAGTTTTTTACCGTTTTTTCCCCGAGCGTGGAAAAAAACGGAAAAATTGGGAAAAATAGAAATTTTCGAATATTTTACTACATTATGCTTTAAAAATGAAAACTATTTTATATTTACTAGTTTACTGTTAATATTGAGTAGTTATGTTTCTTGTATTAGAATAGGGAAATTTTGTGGCAACAAATAAATTTGCACCGCTCCTTTAAAGTTAGCACCGTGATAGAATGGAATTATGGCTACAAAAGATAGAAAAATATAATCCTAGTTAGCTTATTTAATATAGACGCAATTAAATTACCTTAAGTAATCTTATAAAGTTACTGTGTTATAGCAAGGAAGTGTTAAAATAACAGGGCCAGAATCATTTTAGTTAACACCACTATATTAAAATCAAATATATATTTTATGAAGACACGTATCCTCCTTGTGCTGTATAAAATTTCCGGAAATTTTGAACCCATTAGAAAAAATCTTTTGTTCGAAAATATTGACAAAAGCCGAAAATTATAATTTAAAAACTATTTCTTCGTCTGATACTAATCTTATGTGCTGTAACGTGTCTGCAGCACAACGGATTTCGCTAGCAGAAAAAATACTTAAAGCAACAGCTTTTAATTTTACTTTTTAGTTTTCGGATAAAAAAAAAAACAAACAAAAAACTCTTTATTATTTACATATACGCACATACACCGCACGAGTGTGTAAATTTGAAGAGTGACAAATATATTAAAGAATTTAACATGTGAAATTTCCGTTCGTTTTTATTAAAGACTAGCAGAATACCCGTTTTTGGAAGGGGAGAATAAATTTCATTTTGTGTATAAAGGGCACCAAAACTGTCACCAATGAACTTAGGGACCCCAAAAACTATGAATTCGACACTAATGTCAGTTACTTTTACATGTCACTCTTCCCTTTAGGAGTAACTAATGGGGGCTGAATTTGGATTTAAACGGCATCGGAAGTGTCACTGTTCATCTCAGCTACCCCGAAAACTATGGATTCGACAGTAATATCGGCCATTTTCGATCATTTTTATATATCCACCCCTTCTCTCCCCCCAAGTTGCGCGCTGAATTTGGATTTAAACAGTATCGAAAGTGTTAATGTTCATCTCAGGACCCTGAAAAACATGGATTCGACACTAATATCGGCCATTTTCGATCATTTTTATATATATTTCCCGTCTCTCCCTCCCCCAAGTTACGAGCATGAATTTTGATTTAAACGGCATCAAAAGTGTTACTATTCACTTCAGCGCCCCAAAAATTACACTGTTCAATAAATTTTGATCGAAAGTGTGTAAATTCTTTAAAATTGCGATTTTTACATTCATTTAAGCATAATATGAAAGGAAATGATAATAGAAGAATTTTCTTAGCTCAGGTTGTGAAAAAAACGCCCTTGTACAACAGTAGCTGTATATATACAAATGTATTAATATTTATAGAACATTTAAGCAAAATCCTTGTAAAAACCTACATTTCACTTTTTTTTTATCTATTTCACTGTGATGTGATAAGCTGGGGAGTTAAGAAGTACCCTAACCTATAGATTTCTATACCCTTGTACCTCCTTTTTCAAAATTGCGCAAATACCAGTTTCACAGCGATACAGAAAATAAAGTAACCGTGGTCAAGTTAAACATTAACAATTCCGTAATAAAAATCAGTATTAACATCAAAACATGAAAAATATGTACAAATACCTTTTTGTGCAAGAACTACACTGCAATGTAGACAAAAGTTTCAAGTGAACCCTTGTACAGGATTATGTTTATTTTATTTTGAGCGTCTTCGCTTGGCTTGCCTTTTGAGGTTACATCTGGAGCATCCCTTGCAATAGTCCAACAGTAGTTGGCCAATATGTTAGAATTCCACTTTCCCTCATATCTCTTCTCCATGGCTGTAATATCCTGATGGAAACGCTCACCATGTTCGTCACTTACTGCTCCACAATCTTCGGGAAAGAAGTCTAGATGTGAATGAAAAAAGTGGAGTTTCAGAGACATATTGCAACCAAGATTTTCGTAGCACAATAACAACTTTGCTACCAGTTGTTTGTAATTTGTTGCTCGGTGTCTTCCCAAGAACTGTGAACAAACACTCTTCAAGCTTTCCCACGCAGCTTTCTCCTCACCTTGGAGAATTTCGTCGAACTTGTGATCTTTGAATAGTTGCCTAATCTGTGGCCCTATGGAAACACCCTCTTTAACTTTGGCATCACTTAATCGAGGGAATTGTCCTCTTAGGTACTTATAGGCCTCATCCTCTTGGTTCATGCTCTTAACAAAACTTTTCATAAGACCTAATTTAATATGTAGAGGGGGAAGCAAAATTCGGTTACGATCTACCAGTGGTTCATGCTGCACATTTTTCACTCCCGGCTGAAGAGTTTCTCTGGTACTCCAATCACTTTTGCGGTAATGAGATCCACGATCTCTACTGTCCCATTCACATATAAAGCAACAATACTTTGTATACCCTAACTGCATACCTAGCAACAGTGCTATTACTTTAAGGTCACCACAAATGAGCCACTGAAAATCGTAATATTTAATGGCTTGAAGTAAACGTTTCAAGTTTTCATAAGATTCCTTCATATGAACTGCGTAACCTACAGGAATTGAAGGAAGTTCATTTCCAATATGTAAAAGCACTGCCTTTAAACTCACCTTGGACGAATCTATAAAGAGCCTCCACTCCGTAGGTTCGTAATTAATTTTAAGTGCCCTCATGAGACCATTTACATCTGTACATGCCACAAGTGTGTCTTCCATAGTAAAAAATGAAGTGAACATCTTCTCCCTATTCCGATATACTGAAATATTTACTTTTTCCTGCAATAAATTTCATTGCTTTAAGCGTGACGCTAAAATTTCGGCTTTGCTTTTCGAGAGGTCCAAGTCTCTGATTAGATCACTTAGTTCCTCTTGAGTAAGTCTATGTGGTTCACATGAAGGTTCTTCTACAACAAACGTAGGGTCCTTCGAAGCACTTGCTTCAGGAGCTTCAACTTCTTGATCATCATCAGAAAAAAGATCGTATTCTTTAGGTGGGTCAGGAACAGGTAGTCCTTCTCCATGTGGAACAGGGCGCATTGCAGAAGAAATGTTAGGATAGATCAAGGCCCGCTTCTTCTTCGTGGAAATTCCCTTCTTGACGGAAGGAACCATACAAAAATAACAGTCTCTGATGTGGTCGCTTGGCTCCCTCCAAATCATGGGCACTGCAAAAGGCATTGAGCGCCCCTTCCCATTAATCCAGTTTCTTAGATTGCTGGCACAAGTGTTACACACAATGTGGGGTGCCCAAGATTTATCTTGGTCTCCAATTTTACAACCAAAGTAATATTGATAGGCTTTTCTTATTAGTGGTGTTATAGTTTGCTTTTGTGAGGAAAATGTCACTTCCCCACACACGTAGCAAAAGCTATCCGCACTGTTTACACAATTTCGCGGCATTTTTGTTTATTGAAATCCTCAAAATGTCACTTGAAATAGTTCCGACAACTATTTAAAAATATACATTCGAAGTACCAGTATTTTTGCGTACTTGTAGTTGTATTTTTATGTCTTGCACTACACAAACGTCACACCGAAAACGCTGATAACTGCACTAAACCTGTCTTTTCTAAGAATAGCAGAACACTACTGAGATAAGGAACACAATGAAACCAAGCGTTCATATAGTTTCTCCAGTGTTGCCGGATCAGTGTAACATTTTACCCCAAACGAAGCGAATATATTTATTTTTAAAGCGTTATTATTAGACATGCCTGTAAAACGAAAAGTAGAGCTAATATTCGAAAATAACCTTCAAATTCGTGATCAGCACCACAAAATCAATAAGAATTAGCTGATTTTGTTCAATTTACATTTTCGTTGTTGAACAGTGTTATGGATTCGACACTAATATCGTTCATTTTCGATCATAGTTATATATCTCCCTGCCTCCAAGTTGCGTGGAGAATTTGGATTTAAACAGCATCGGAAATGTCACTGCTTATCGCAGCAACTCCGAAAACTATGGATTTGACACTAATATCGGCCACTTTCAGTCATTTTTATATATATATCTCTTCCTACCCAAATCCTGAATTTGGATTTAAACGGCATCGGAAGTGTTGCTGTTCATCACAGCAACCCCAAAAACTCTGGATTCCACACTGATATCAGTCATTTCCGATCATTTTTTTATATATCGTCCCCTTTCCCCTCCCTAAAGTTTCGGCGTTGAATTTGGATTTAAACTGCATCAGAAATGTCACTGTTCATCTCAGCGGCCCTGAAAACTACGGATTCACACTAATATCGATCATTTGCATCATTTTTATATATATATCTCCCTCTTCTTCCACATAAATTTGGATTTAAACGGCATCGAAAGTGTCACTGTTCACCTCAGTGACCCCAAAAACTAAGGGTTCGACACTGATACCGGCTATTTTCAATCATTTTTATATATATCCCCTTCCCCCTTCCCTCTCCTGATTTTTATTTAAACAGCATCGGAAGAGTTACTGTTCATCTCAGCAACCACGAAAACCATGGATTTGACACTAATATCGGTCATTTTTGATCATTTTATGTATCTCCCCTCCCCCTCCCGCAAGTTGCAGTGCTGAATTTGAATTTAAGCTTCATCGGAAATGTCACTGTTCATTTCAACAACTCCGAAAACTATGAGTTCGGTAATTTTCAATATATATCTCTGAACTTCCTTCCTCCAAGTTGCACTTTTAAAGTGAAATGGTAAAATCCATCCCAGGCCCGAACCACATCTACGTTGAAAATTTTTATCGAGATCAATCTGGTGGTTCAAGAGTTGTTAAGTTACAAATATAGTCACTTTCATCTTCTAGATAATTTGTCGCACTAGAAAACAGGTATTCGTTTACATAAAATTTTGTACATAAAGTTTATATAAAAGTGTATATTAGAATATTAAACAATAGTAATTATATGTTTAGTGCATGAGTATTAGTGAAATTATCCTACTGCTCTCCCCTTTAAGTAATTTAGTTTAAAATTAACAATATTTCACCAGATCAAAAAGCACATTAAGAACTCAGTTTCATTTAAGAGCTCTATTTGATGCAACCGTAACGTTTCATGATGATAGATGTGTATGCGATTGTAAAAAGTTCTGTAATTAATGCACAACCAGGAGTAAACGACTAAAAGGCACATAAAGGAAATGAGTTCCGACTATTAATTTTTAAGAATAATCACAACAGTTTTATTTTCGAATGCCTCTTTTTTTAATATTCACAATATTGAAATTTCTCAATTTACATTTTTCACGCGTTAAAAAAATAAATAAATAAATAAAACGCTACTAGTAAAACTAACCTAATAAAAAGATTTTTGTTATTTTTTCAATTTTTCCAGAAAGAAACCGAAAAAGAAAAACTTTTTTTTTACCAGCCTGTTCAAAATTTCCGGAAATTTTACAACACTAATCCAGCCAGACTAGACCAAGTATCAATTTTTGCGAAATTGAGTTACTCATACCAAAGTATAGGTAATGATGTGAAATTTATCTGGCAAAGTAGACCAGCTATACTGTTATTCAAATAGACACAATTTGAATAACAATTTAGCAGGTCTACTTTGCCAGATAAAAACTCACGTCATTACCTGTACTTTGGTATGAGTAACTCAATTTCGCCACTGATATCGATGATGTTCTTAATTCGAAATAGCAAATAATAAAGCTCTTAAAATGTGTTGCTGGATCAAGATAAGAATGAAATTCATGCTAGTAGATTATACTCTCATACACTCTAAAAAAAAGAGCTATGCCTAAATTTATTGATTTCAAGATATCTATTTTGATTCTCAATAATTTTTGCAACATGATCCTGTTATTTTAACTAATATGCATCACCTAACTCTGGAAGGTGGTTTACTTTTATACCAAGTGGAAGAATAAATAAATAAACACATGCTGAATAGTGCAATATTTGTAAAAATCGACAAGCTGCCGAAAGTGGGAAAATTTAGATTTGGAAGTGCTCTAGCTAGATTTCTAAGCTTAGATAAGAAAAAAAAAAAAAATCGTGGAATTTGTTCATTTTTTCCTAAAAAGTTTATCATCCCACGACTAGGCCTTTTGGGATAAAGGAGACGAATGATAACTGAAAGTGGATGATTATGGAGTTAAATGTTTTGTGCTCTCCCACTGGGAATCGAACTTGGAACCACGTGCTCCAAAGGCACAAGCGCTAGTCACTATACCAGCGCTCATTTTCTCAATATGCATTAAATAGTCAATTTCTGGTACTATTTCCGTGCCCGAAGGTATCAATTTGTAGACTCTGGTGAAGAAATATTTCCGAATATTCGATTCTGTTGTTTTCGTCTTAAGCTAATTCTTGTCCATTGTTTTCTGTACCATGAGTTTGAAACTTGATTTTTCCTTTAAGATAATAGAAGAAATCGTAATTGGCGCCCAAACAGAGATTTGTGATCTTTCAAAGAACTATGGAAACGAAAGATTGTCTCTGATAATACTGTCTTCATTTATATGTTCCTGAACTATACGATAACTGTTCCCCCAATTTTAAAGTAGATTGAGTAACTGTTGAAAATCTTTCCGAGCCTAAGCCATGGAATGTATACGAAGTAACTGCTTGAACTAGGTCCCATGGGTTACAAGTTAGAATGCATTAAATAATGAACTCTCTTGTTTTTGGCTTTAACGTATATTTATTAGAACTTTTCCCCCCCATTTGGTATATGGAATTAATTTCCGAATTTTGGTTATGTACGTTTATTTCGCAGGCCTTGCATGTTATCAGCAAAGTAGAAATTGAGACGTTGCTCAGAAATATGACTATTGTTAAGAAATATGGGTGTGTCATCATTTCTCCAATTATACCGGATTGTTCATAAATCCGTGAATGTTCTTAAAAATCACAGCCAATAATAAGTGGTAACAGATAGCAAATTTTATGATATTGAATTAGAAGTGAAGTTATTAACTCCTTGCTAAATATTCTCATATACGAGAGTAAGTCGGAAAATTAGTTTCTCTTGGCGGCTATTGACAAAGGTGTTTATGTAATAATATATTGCAAAAATAAAAGGCGGCTTACTTTTTTTTTTTTTGTTTGTTTTTCCACTTAAGAACCGACAATATTGATGCATTTGTCATGTTACTTTACAAAGTTTTAAGAAAACCTCTTCGAAAAAATGTGAGTCCTGCGTACAGAAATACTCCTTCACGACTGAATCTATTTCTCTGTTGGTTTCAAAGTGCCTTCAACTGAGAGTTTTTTTTCAATGCCAGAAAAAAGTGAAAATCACTGGACACGATGTTGGGTCTTTATAGTGAAGGGTAAGGCGTTCCTAACCGAGGGTAACGAGATAGTTTTGCGTTGCCGCCGCCGTGTAAGATCTTGCATTGTCGTCCACAAGGAGAACGGCAGATATGTGAAGCCCAGGCTGCTTTCTGTGAATAGCATATTTCAATCTTGTCTGTATCAGTAACTGAGGAAATCACTGACCATTGATTGTTTTAACTTCCAGTAAGTTCAGCAGAAAAACTGTCAAGAGCAACTTGTCTGCAGAAGTTGTTGTCTTGAGCTTCTAGCAGGGGATGGTGAATCTACGTTTTGTTTCTCGTTACAATTTGCAACAGAGACTGATGTCCTTGCCGATGGTATCGCATAAGATGGTCCAGGTTTGCTGCATCCATTCATTGTTCCGTGCGATTCAATGTTAGTTGGCGGGACACCCATCGCGCTGACACGTCCAGTATTCCAGAGTGTCATAATTGAATTTATGAGCTGACTCATGCTCAATTCCAAGTTCTTTGGCGACCTCATAGATTGTAACACGCTTGTTTGCTTAAATCATTTCGTTCACATGTTGATCTCTCCAGTGGTGGTTGACGTCCGTTCAGGTCTAGGCTTGGTCTGATCTCCTCTTCAGTGATTATTGATGTCTGTTCAGGTCTAGGTCTGTCCATCACACGGTTACTGCCTTAACTAAACTGCCGGCATCATCTCCGCACCATGTGCTTCTACATGACATGTGAACCATACACTTTCATGAACCGGTTATGAATTTCAGTGTGTGGTGTCCCATGTGCCCATTCATACTGTAAAACCGTTCGTACCTCATTTGACTGTGAGTTCAAAACACGTCTTTTCTTCATACTTGCCGGTCACAGATTGGGCCGCTCATCCGAACTTTCTACTAGCTTTACGATAGCGCCATCTGCAGGATCTTGGTCGTCGAATGTCACCAAACGACTTGTGGGTGAATGGCTCTCGCATTAAGCCGATGTCTGGTCGCCCTATAGCTTTACAGTTTCTTGGGGAGAAAAAGAAGAGGAAACTTATTTTCCAACTTTCTCACGCATCATACCACACCCATTTTGTCTCACATGCATATTAGGATATCACGGTCGATCAGTAGTACGGTAGTACGGTAATGAAGGTCCTAAAAATCAGGGGGAAATAAAGACCCGTAGACATATTCTTCACAAGAAAAAGTCATATGGAGTTACGTCTGGGGACCGAGGAGGTCACCACATTGCTGAATACTGTCTTCATTCAACTATGGTATCTTCTAGTTTTCCATATTCAGATAACTCACTTATTGACAATGGGATTTTCATAAAACTAATGATCCAAATTCATTGTTTTATATTGCGTCTTCTTGGAGATTGTTCATCGCCAGATGAGCGCATTGTGCTGATTCGCCTTCCCAAAATCTGAAGTGTTGCTTTTTAAAGATGATCGAGTCTGCGAAACCGTCAACGTCTCATCTTTGTTGCATCAAAATACACAAATTATTACGCACAACTTGATTCCTGATAAGATTCTGATGCGTGTGGGTCGACTCTACACTGTGGATTGCAGAAACCAACTTCTAAACTAGCATTTCTTTAGGACTTGCAGGGGCTGCACTGATATGCTTCTCTAACACAGTTCACAGTTCCTTCTCTTTGTTCTGAACTTCGCAATGGAGCAATTTTATATGATAACGTTTATAGTGCCTGTGCTTAGTAATTAAAAATGCGATTAACATTTTCTACTTTTTTTTTTTCGAGACATTGTATACAGCCTATGAATTTCCTGTTTAACCAACATCATGGATTTAAATTGCAATTATATCTTATTGCAGGATGCTTAAATTATTTATTTTTTTGTAGCTAAACTTTGTAAAAATTGAACTTCAAATTGTTTTATTTAACAATATTTATATATATGTGCAAATGTTAGTGTATTTGCCGCGAAATGTAATATTAACATGAATTGTTAATCTTGATTGAATATATATTTTTGAATTCTACGTATGGTTCTTGACCTTATCTATGTGCTAAGATTTGTGTATATACCAAGTTTGGTGGAACTAGAGTGACATTCTGTGTTTTGCATGTAAAAAGATTGTGTCAAAAATTACGCAGCACTTAATCTCTTTTGCAACTTGATTAAATTGATTTTTATAGAACCGTTGATATTGGGAATATTCTGTATTCAGGTAAACAATTTTTACACAATATTGTTTAGGCTTTAGGGTAAAATTGCTTATTGATAACATTGAGTACATTGTCGCTCCCACGAACGGTCTCAAGGGGCACTAGACCTTCGTGGTTGACTGGTAGGATTTTCAGTGTTAGAAAATTGTAAAAACACCGCTTCTATCATTTGCATTCAAAGAACAACAAATAGTTTGTTCACGCTCCCAAGTAAGCTCTGGTAGAATTCAAAATATTGGTTTTATATACACGAGCGCTTAACTAATTTATGGGCGTACTGACAGGGTGTGAAGACACCGACAGAGAACGATAGCCAAGAACAACAAGTATTTATATACCGCCAAAGGATAATTATATCACAACAAGAATAAGTCACATCAGGGCCACCATTTATGTGGGCCAGGGTTCGAATCTCAATGTAGCCACCAAATTATGTCAGCGGGTACGTATCTCAGCGATTCTGTCATCAAATTGTGTGTGTGACGCTGGGTATCGCATGTCACAAGCTGTCAACAATTATGTCGCGCGAGCACATTCAACCAATCTGTCACCAAAGTATGTCTTGGTGAAGGAGGTTGTTATTAGCACAATAATAATGAATAATAGCAAGAGGTAGCCTTGAAAAAGGCTGTTTATATAGGGACTTTAAATTAGTCCGTATCAAAGAGGAGCTATGCAGCTCGGATGGTAGATGATTAAATAGCATACGATTTCAATAACAACCAAGTCAGGGCGCAAAGGCGCAGATGTCCATCTCAAGCAAATAGGCTATCGAATGACCACTCGTCAAGGGGGACAGCTTTAGGGTCCCGCAACAATACAAATAACAAAAGCAGGGCGGTGTTCGTCAGAATGCGGACGAGGGGTGGTCAGTACGCAAGAGAACGAATGATTACGAGTATTAGGATATTAGTGAGTAGGCGTCAGCGAGTTGGAATACCACTGCTATCAGCCAGTTCAGAATACTTAGCAAATTAGCATATCAAAACATATTATATCGTTATAATCAAACACGAGATAACTGCTCGAATTAAAAGAGACCTTGGAAATCAAAAGTAATTAGCAATTCATACAAACTATATTAAAGCAACAAAAGGTTTCAAAGTAATTTTGAAACTACTTGGGAGGTGATCCCCTTTACAGTTAAGCGACTTGATGAAAAGATAATGCAAATGACAGGTACATGAAAATATTAAATAAACAATGGTAACCCACCTGAGGTCCGTGGTCCTACCTCCAGGCACTCCAAGTCGAGATGGGAAGACTCCGGGGTTACCTCGACGTTGCTGTAGCCGTTTCGTACACACCAGGTAGCACAATCACTTAAAAGCACTAAAAACACTATTACGATAAACTTACTCATTTGTACTTCGAGCGGCTGAAATACAAGAGCAGGATAGACGGACGATGATCAGGACTTCATGTAAGACGATGTCGTCACTGAGCTTCGTACGGGATTAGAAGTCTTCGGAAAATTGGGACTTCGCACAGGCTGGTCTTCTCCTGGATGGATGATGGAATAGAGGTGAGTCGAATGGAAAATGCAGTTCCCAGGTTAGAACGACGTCCAACAGGATTTCATTCCAAAAGTCATCTGCTGTCTCCAGTAGACTACAACATGGGCACGTCGATACGAGGCGTTAATATAGATCTTGAGAAAAATTATGAAACGTTCACCAAAAGGAAGTATTGAGAATGTTTTTGAATGACGTAAACAACGCAAGTTCGAGTTAGGAAGAATTTTATTAGCTGGCTCGAATAAGTCCGTGGACTTGATACATTACAGGTGACTTCCTACATGAGGTCTTCTATAGATACGTAACTCAGCGTTAGCACAGGTTAACTAATATTGTTTTAGGAAGCATTTAGGTACACAAGAGTTAAGGTTAATGAGAGATCTTGAGGAGATCCGTATAGAGCCAGTGCTCAGATTAGGTAAACAGAATCTGAGTAGTAGTAACTAAGTTTGTAGATTGGCTGTATACTCACAGTGAGAACAGAGGTACTGTCCAGTTGAGCACTTAGGATTGAATTAGTGATAACACACACTGCTCGTCTCCAATGATGAATCTTTATGAAATGACCGTGGTGAAAGGAATACCGTCCTTACGCCGTATGATGGAATTTAACAGTCACTGCCGACACAATAGCACAAGTCGGTGAGGGATGTAACAAAGTTTCTCCCGATCGAAGAACGGACTAGAATAAGAGTGTCAACGTTCCGGCGTAGTTCAAAGTTAGACTGTGGACGATAAGTCCATGTCTTGAAGTTATCGAAATTCCCCCGAAGGGGGCAACGAGCTTACGCCCGTGCCTCTTCGAAAAACTGTGTAGTTATTTCCCGATGATAATCCCCCAATGATCTCAAAAAGAGAGATGTACTCACTTTTTGTTTTGCCCTTATCATGTTCACACGGCACTAGGGTAGGGACGTGTGAATGCAGGGGTACGCCAGGGTTTTACCTGATTGGATTTCTAATTATTTATGAAACGAATTTAAGTATCTGCGGCTGCGCAAGCAGTCGGAGGCGTATCCTAAAAGCTTCCTTTACATGGGAAAATTTCTTGATACAAAAACCCTGATAACCTGAGGAGGTTAACATTTGACCTCATGTGTACAAAGAGTCACGTTTGGTTACAGATAGTACAATTTACTAAGACAAATTTAATTACACCATGACTCTAGAGACACATTTTATTTCCAATAAAATTTCAAGAGTTTAAAAGTTCAAACTTTGCAAGTGTGCTGTAAAAATAATAATTTAAGTCTGTGACAATTTATATTACTAAAACGTCCAAAAACAGAGTGAATAATCAAATTTATAATCGGACACTTGTGGTTGTATTGCGAGGAAAAGAGACTCTGTGTCAGAGTTATTGAATATATTACTGGCTAGCAAAATAACCTTTTTAACCTTTAAGTTAACTAAATGAAATTCAGATTAATTCTGTCGTCTCTATTTATTTAAGGTTGTGATAACCAAAAGTAGGAATCTATTACTTTCCTTTAGGAGGAAATATTATCTTCTCCAGACGAGAAAGGTTATGGTTTAACTGCTTCTTGAGGCAGACAGTCAGCTGGCTGGGAGGGGATGAAGCAGACAGAATATTTCATCCAAAAATAAATAAATAAATAAATAAATAAATAAATAAAAAATAAAGACAGCTGGAAGGAACCGAATGAGCGCGAAGAGAATGACTAACATTTCCCTGTTCTCTCGCTTTTCCTTATTTTAAGATTTAAAATAAAATAAACTTGTCTACGCAATTAGAAAAATAATTGTCGTTAATTGTTTGAGTAATTGTGGAGTGTGGCAAAAATTTTGGCGCCAATTGAGATGGCGCGTGTGGCACACTACAACATATTAGGTAATTGAAAAGACTGATCTTTAAGTGGTTTCGATGATCCACTGTTATCATCCAGTGTGGCGTGGAAAAACTTGTATTATAAAGGTCTTCGACTTGTAGAACATGGATAACTATATAGAAGAAAGAAAGAAGAAAATAAGAGTCCTAGGAACTCGATGACAATAAAAAATTATGCCGCCAGGATTCTTTGAATCAAAGTCAATGGCTGCGTGATGTTATTAGTAACTTGCAGATGTAGCACAAGTTAACAAAAGCAGAAAACAACATTTATATAATGTTCTATAAATTATCAGACTTGTACTAGTAAGAGCAGTGATGATTCCAGAAGATTTTTGCGAGGAGAAGAAATTGCAATAAACGGAGGGGGAAGGGGGTTGAAAATTGCACTGCAAAAATACTGATAACACACATTGAACATGAGCGGAAATATTCGACCGGGAATATTTCAACCCGGACCACCCCCTGAAATTATTAGTAGTACTCACTTGAGTTGAGAACGTTGGTTACGCATGCAAACAATAAGTTGTTGTTTTCATTATGTACAAAATGTGTGAGAATGACGTAGAGCAAAAAAAATGGAAATTTCATTTTTTTTTTTTTTTTTTAAGTTAAACAGTTCAGTTCGAAATTGGCAAAAGGACAGAACTATCTTGAGCAAATGGATGAGATTATGCAATTCAAAGAACAACTGAATAATTAAAGCGCATCACTTCCCAAGTAATTGAAAGGTCCAATTCGAAGCCGAGAACAACTTCATAATTAAGCTGCGGAGGTTTTTCATGCCGTACCGAGGATGATGACAGTAGATCATCAAACTGTAGGTAATTTATATACATGTAAAGGACGCTCAAAGTTGAATCTTTAGCTATTATCTAAGGTAATTAATGCATCCATATCCCATCGTATTCAAAGTATAAAATTACCCATTTAAGATTTATGCTATAGAATTTTTAAATGCTATTTGAAACTTATTATTTATCTTTAATATATATTTTTTGTAGGTTTTATTGGTTGCGTCGTCTTTTATGAGTCCTATTGAATCCAGAAACAATACCAATACCAATCGTGTTCGGATGTTCGACAATGAAAAACTGACATCATCAGTGTCGGAGCAGAAATGGGATAGGGTGAAAGTTGTCTGCACTCAGCCGTTCAATAAGCATACTTCGTATGGTTTATCGTTTATTACGTTAAATACACTTGACAGCTCAGGAGAGACGTCAGGCACAACGAAGAAACTTGGTCATTTCACTGTAAAAGAGGACGATGACGATACGATCAACATCGGAAGCCTGTTCGCCAAAAGGAAGGAAAAACAACCACTTATTCCTGCAGCTGGTATGTAGGAATAACTTATTTGATGTTAGGTTCTGCCATTGTAACTTGTAGGCTCGTGACGACGATTACAAATACAAAATAAGTGGAAAATGAAGTCTCAGATCATATCTATTCTACCTCTGAACACAATCAAATTCGTAAACTGAGTTGTTACATCGTATGGTTTTTATTTACACGTTTATGAGCTTATGAAATATTGAAGGAACTTTCTTGAACTCTTCTTGCGGAGAATTTGAAATTATTTTGAAGCATTTAACTACTAGTTATTTTGTTGTAGATTGTGTTTAAATGTCAAAAGTAGCATGTTAGATGTGAATCCCTAAAAATTTATTGTGTTTATGTTTATTGAAAAGAAAAGAATAATGATCAGAAATACCTATTATAGTTGAATTATTTATTGTTTCAGTTTTCTTGTCAGAAAAGAAAATAAATAAAAATAAATAAATAAATTGAAAGTCTGGCAAGGTCAGGGAAAGAGGATAAAATTTTTAGAACAAGCAGAGTTTCCAAAGTTGGAGCAGAGCTTTCTTGTGGCTAAGCGGTCAGCACACTCGCCTTTGGCGTGGAAGACTCGGGTTCGATTCCTGGCTGGAGCTCATGTGGTTCGGATTCCACATAAAGCTGTAGGTCCACGTCTCATAGTCTCGCTGCTGAAAAGGGCGCTAAACTCAAAATCAATCAATCAATCCAGAGTCGGAGCATGTCGAGAGTAGAAAATTGAAGAAAACTGGAACTGCAAATTAACTTCCTGGAAGCTGAGAGCTATCGAGTGTCAATCTGTTCTGCCGAGATTTCAAATACCAAGTGGTCGATAACTATTTGATGCCGTACGAATGTTATTAGGGGATCTTGCAATTCGATGTGGGAAATCAGACCTACTAAAGCGCACAGATCCATAGTTCCTAAGTGTTAGTGTAAACAGACTGGAGAATTAAAAAGTATTAGCAAAAACGTTGACTAGGTTTGCATCTAGACGTTATTTGAAACAAACACAAAAATACAGATCAAATAACAGTAGTAACTGGATTTTTACATGGCTATCGCTGCATTTTACGTTTTATAGTTTCAGAACTTTTGACTCTTCATTAAGCTCACACCACTGTTTTGAATTTTAGTTAACTTGAAGACAATGAAAAATATCAAAAACTTAGAAAGTGAGCCAGCTAATTTACAAGTTGCTGTTAAATAAACTGTTTCCAAACCTTGTCTTATAAACCAGAAATTTGGATGCGCAGTTTATAACTTCATGATTCCTGAGCTGGGCACCCAAATCTAAATACTACACGAAAAGTCTTGAGAATAATTATTAGTTCGTGTAGTAGCATTTTGGAGACACTATCTGACGCACTTTTTTTAAAAAAATATTATTATTATTTATGTTCTAGCTAATTAACTAACTAACTTTATGGTCTATGAAACCCGGAGGTTCATTGCTGCGTTCACAAAAGCTTTCTGCTGACTTCTGTCCTTAGCCGACTGGATCCAGTTTCTACTTTGTATTCCTATCTCTGCGAGATCCATCTTAATATTGTCCTCCTATCTTCGTCTAGGTCTTCCTAATGATCGTTTTCCGATTGGTCTTCCAGTCAAGACTTTGAAAGCGTTTCTACTTTCTTCCATCCTAGCTACATGACCTGCCCACCTAAGCCTCCTAGACTTGATGACCCTTACAATGTTGGGTAAACCGTATAAATTATGTAGTCCCTCGTTATGAAGTTTCCGCCATTCCCCATTCTTGTTCCTCTTGGGTCCGAATATTCGTCTCAGGATCTTGTTCTCAAATACTTTGTCTATGTTCTTCTCTCAGAGTAAGCGAGCATGTTTTGCAACCATATAGAACAACAGGCATGATTATCGTTTTATATATTTTAAGCTTCAAATTCCTCGACAGAATTCGCGACGACAAGAAATTTTGAACTGAATAATAATACGGATTCCCTGCTTTTAGTCGACATTTAATTTTTTCGTGAATATGGTTTTCGTCTGTTAATATTGATCCTAGATACTTGAAAGTATCCACTTTATCGAAAGTATTATTCGATATTTTAACGCATCCATAATTTGACGTATTACGATCCTGACGAACTTTCATGTGTTTAGTTTTCTCTGCATTTACTTCTAAACCCATGCCCCTGCAAGTGTTTAATAAGACCTCTGCATTGTTCTCTTATCATTCCCTATCCCTCCGATTATTTTTTAAAGTTCTACATTGTTTTAAGTCATTCAATAAAATTCAAACAAGTGAGAGTGGAGGAGTTTTGCGAAGAACCTTAACAGAAAGCTCGAAGATTTGTCTTGGCATATTTTCATCCAATTCAGCATTCATTCCATGTGGAATAAAAAAAACAATCTCACCTTCAAAACAAAATTCATATTTGTTATAGTAATCTGAAAACGAATCAATTCTAAGCACGTGAGCCACTACAGACACGCAGATAACGTACTTTTGAAAAATTTATAAGATGGATAAATAAGTTACGAAACTATGCGTATCAGCAACAAAACTATTAACTTGTATTAATTTAGATACATCTTGCAGCGCACTTTTCACTTAGGGAAGCTCCGTAGAAATGCTGTTCTCAAAACTTGTTAAATATTGTAGTATACCAAATTTAAAAACCCTGAAATTATTGTAATGCTTTTAAATTTTCGTAAATTTATGTAAACAATCAAGGCTGGCTTGAGTACAAAATGCTAACTGTCTGAATTGAATGAATTAGGTCAGGGTTGTTTCCAAAATCTACTCTGATTTATTGAGACAAGCTCGAAACCTATTTTATTCTATCAAACACACACGTGGAACTCTCAGACAAGGAAATGTGAAAAGCATGCGGGTTGCATTCCGCAGTTTCATATAAAAAGGACTATCTACATTCAGTTAACACATCTCAAGTCTATACTTCATTTCTAGACTTGCCATTTGCCTACAAGTTACGTAAGTTAAGAAGAGGCGGAGCCTTGGAGGTTTACTTCAGCTATCACAAGAATCACAATGTAAGTACCTTTCTGATAGTTTCAGATTCCTTGCTTCGTTTCTTAAGCACAGCCTTTATGTAACACGTGAAGAAATTAAAACCTTTCTGTCACTCAATTATCAGTTTCCTATTCTTTTCAATTCGTGTTTGTCTCTATCTCGTGCAATATTCTGTGAGTAATTAACGTAAGATATAGATAGACTGAGAATCTACAATCAAGGGTTCGATTTTCAGTTGACACTCCAGTATTTAGTATTCTTCACAGAATAATACTATCTTCTGCGTTTGCAATTGACCTTCTCCATGTTTCCGAATGAGATGTCTATCAGCCTTTGTTTTTGGGAGTAAACCCTAGTTTGTGTATGAGTGAGGGGAAGAGAGGGTCGTTCCACCAAGTAGACGTGATCATAATGTTGCAGCTGAAAAGCTGACATGTTTAAGCCTTATATGAGTTAATATTGTGATATAGAGTAACCGGTTGCACTCGCTATGTAGTTCAGGTTTTTTGAGTTCGATGCCTCTTCTCTGATGCCTTAGAGCTCGCTCTCCAGAAAGAATTCGCTGTGAACCAATGGGCATGCTTTTGGTCATGGGCTGATATCACTGTTCCTAGGTTCGTGGACGTACCGCTGTGCCACTGTAAAGCCTTATCCGGTCTCCGGCCATTGATGTAAACCAAACTCGCACTTCTCCCGAGATCTTAGTACATGAGGTTGAGTTCTGACAAAGATTCTGACAGAAGTTCAACAGAAACATCTTCCTGGTTGGACAGTTAGTGCGTGTAATAAAAATCGGAATGCTAACACAATCTTATGATTAGCCATAAACTATCTTATGCAACATTGATTTCTAATACACTGTGCAATCTGTAGCAAGAATTTCTCAAAGCACATAATTTGTATTATAGCCAGCTTTGATGAATAGTTGCCAACCTTTATAGTGATTTTTCATTTCTTGTTGATTTCTTTTTGTATGTAAAAATTTATAAATTTTGTGAGGAAAAATGAAGTGTGAATTAATGTGACATTTAAAAAAAATGAAATTCATTAGGATGGTATTCCATTCCTTCTCTGAATAATCTTTTTCCGTATTTACTCTCGGTTTCTGAGTCATATTTGAAAAATTTCGAACACATTTCTTTCAATAAATTAAGATCAATCCAAAACGTTGACCTGCAGTTACCACAAGACTGTGGCTCTTAGCATCGTACATGTATTCCTTTATTCTCGTATCAGTGTTTTTTTTTTTTTTTTTTTTTTTTGTGGTAATACCAACATAGAAATCTTGCGCTCACAGTCACCTCATAAACACCAGTTAACATAGTCCGATCTATAGAATAATTCTTCCTGTTTGTGAGAGAATTTTCGATATTTATGGTAAATTGTTATTATCCTTAAAAGCCTTTTGGGCCAACTCTCACCATATGTTAAGGGTGACCCACCGTAAACATTATATTTATCTAGGAATACTACGAGATAAGTCGGAAAATAAGATCCCCTGGCGGCTACGAACAGAGGCATTTATATAAGACAGATAATATACTGCGAAAAATAGAACGAGCTTTACTTAATTTTTCCGTGTACCTAAGAACCAAGGATGTTGATGCAATTGTCATATCGCTTTCAAGATTTGAAAGCCTTCCTTGAAAAAGAAAGAAAGAAAAGGAAGTATGTCCTGCATAAGAAAGCGCGAGGTTGGTATTATATTTCGGATAGGCAGGCGTCCCCAACCGAGGATGATAAGATAATTTTACGTTGCCACTATCAAGTATAGTCTCGCATGTAGTCCAGAAAGAGGTTGAAAGCCAGACATTGAAAGAAAACAAAAAGTTTAACGAAGATAAAAGAGCTAATGTAGAGGAGTCGCTACAAATTAATTCTCTTTAACGAGGACGATTACGAAACATCACCTACTGATTGAAATCCAGATTATTTTCCAATAGAGTAACTTCCAATAAACCTTTTGTTATTGTTAATTATTCCATATCGGACTCCCGAAGAAAACTCATCGAAACAACTTATTGACCGTGCCAATAGCGACTACTCTGTCATGACTCCGTTTTCTTTCATTTAGAAATAGGAAAGAAAGAGAAGAAAGTAGAAGGGTAAAAGAAGGAGGTAGGTAAAGAAGAAAGAAAAGAAATAGGGTATTTTAATGAGAAACAGATTACTGGATAATTCCGGAAATATAGTAAAAGGTCGAGAAAGTCGTTGAAAGATGAATCATTCTAAATGTTATTAACAACTAATCAATTTTGGAATGCTTCGGAATAGACACATGTTCCCTCATACCACCCAGACCTAGCTCCAGGCACCACGATCATGGGGTTGCCCAGACCTAGACCTGGAAATGAGAAAAGTGAAATTTAATTCTTTGTAATGTTATTCCAACCGGTGATTGATAACTATCCAGCATCTGAACTCTGTCCTCTAGGATCGACCACACATATGAATTGGCCAAGAGGAAAAAAAATCCAAACTTATCAACTCAATATAAATTTATGTATCGCATCAATCGAAGTCTCAACTTCCTGGAAGAAAGATGTCGTATTTAGGCTTATCCTGCTATTTTGCTTCACTCCTCGAGCCGATTTAAACCGTTAGTGACGGTCCTTCATGACCTAGGTTATTTACCTTAACACATATATTAAAACATGACACATATATTACAGATGTTAATATGACAAATGATATCACTAGAATTGCTTATATTAAATCTATCATGCATTCACTCGCTCACTCACTCAGGACAGTGTATATATGGTTAAAGGAAACCAACTAACTACAAGGGTACAAATAGTTTATTACATTCATAGTGAAAAAAGAAAGACAAACATATAATTATGAAGAAAATATTAAAAGCACAAGTTCTTGGTTATATATTAATAGAGTACATAGTATTATATTTTAGTAATTTTTTATATATTCAATCATATTGACAAATGAAAAAGAAAGGGAAAAAAATAATTACATGTATCATATCTTAGGCATGCTAAAGCAAATTATGATTTGCGACATACGCAAAGAAGACACTTATTTCACTTGAAAAAAAATTATGAACGAAGAGGAAAGAAAAAAAACTTTTAGGTGTATTAAAACTTATATGCGTCTCTACCTCACGTCGAGATATTAAAATATTAATAATTTTGAGCGTCCAAATCACAACTCACGCACTAGTCGTAGTGTCCAAAACATTTCGCTCCATTTAACTTAGTTTGTGTCTATACATATATATATATCTAGTGGTTTACGAAAAGAAAAACATTCATCGACTATATTTGGTTTATAACTCTTAACAGATTGTATCTGCAATCGCACACTACTACGTTTATATCCATCTAGGGATTTCGAGAAAATCACTTTCACTAGAGGAAGTTTCTCCTCTTAGACGGTCTATTTCCAAATTTATTAATCGAATAATTTCAAGTTATTTATCCAACACTGGGACACTTCACGAGACCTTTCATTAGGATCACTTTCGTATATGTTTATACATGGTTCGGATGTAAAAAAAAAAATGATCTTCCACAGGTGTACGGAGTATGATGGTTCAAATTGAGGATAAAAAAAAAATTGGTCAAGTCACAGGATACATATGAAGGTGAGACGGATTCAAGGTACACTTTCCACAATGGTTTTAGGTTAATTGCTCAGGGATAATATTTGTTATGATGTGGGTTACGTTTAGACCTGCCGATATTTTTTCAATGCATGCCATTATATAATTACAGAGGTTATCACTTACATTGATTCAGAAGAAAAGGAAAATTACTTAAGTGCACGGCGGTATTCTTAACAAAATCTACGTTCTTAAATTCGTCGGAAGACTTCTGGTAAACTATAGCAACCAATACACGTCTAGGGGGACAGACACGAGCGCTCTTACATATATTCATAATACATTTAATATCATACTTTTACTTTAACATCATATTCACATACTAATTACACATACATTTCGAAGTATTTATTTCTCTCTCTCTATATATATATTTATAATAAATGCGCACACATTTAAATTAATCATCCCCAACAATAAAATTTTACAAGGTTGCAACATTGTCCAAGAAAACAAATGACTTCCAACATTACATTTGGAAACAAATTAAATTTTATCTGATACCGCGCGTCTATAAATTTTTAACTTTTATATAATCAATTCGTGTTTAAATCATGAAGGAGAAAAAAAAACTTTGTGAGGCAGGCACGTAACACAGAGCATTTCTAGATATAACTAGGTAAATCAAAATACAATTTCTGGGCCCAGATTAACTACAAAGTAATTGAAAACCAAAACAGAAAGGAAAGTGACCAATGGATTAAAAAGAAACTTAAGAGGAACGACGGTGAAAGAACGTAATCGAAGTGTCGTCAAATACTAAGTCTTTGTTCATTTCAGCGATAGGTCAAAATGTGATGGAGGACCCAATCATTATCTACTCCATTCATGAATCGTGTCTTGCAACGTCTCAGCTGGTAATTTCAGATCAGAGTTGTACGTTAAATAAATCGTAAGTAACAAGTTCAAAATCTTGGGGGGGGGGGGAAGGTTAAAAAAAATTAAAAAAAACTTGAAGAAATGAAGACAGAGAGAGAAATAGAGAAGAAGGAAGACGAAGAATAGGGGCGCCAAAGACTTAAGTGAGAAATAACTAACGCTACAAAGTTAGAAGTCGAATTTCGCTCTCAACAAAATCCATAGCCAAAATATTCTTAACATGCCAAAAAGGGTGGTCTACTCAAATACGTAGACTCAAGGGGCGCCCTGCTGCCAAGGATGCAAGTTCTGTGTCCATCAGATCCCAATCCCACAAGAGTTTGCTTGTAAGATTGAAATCCGATCCCCGTATCCGGCCCAGACCAGCAGGATAAAAGGAGAGGGGGAAAGGGACCAGGTAACTGCGTCCCCAATTTTGAAATCTCTAAGTAAAAAAAAATATTCGACCCCTTAGAAAAACTAAGAAGGTTCGAGGACAGTAATGAAACTAGAATAGAAGTAGTATCTAAGATATCCCTAACTAATGATTTGCCGAAATAAAAAAAAATTAAATAAACTGAATTTTGGATCGGTGATTTCTATGCCAAACCTCACCGATAGCTACCCTGCGCAGACACGCCACGGTCTGGGATGTCGTTAATTTCCCTCGTCTAATTAAACTAAGAAAAGAAATAAAAATACTTAAAGGGACTAGGGGTCGACATCCGGGTACGCGAAAATAAATTTCAATAACTAATTGTTTTGATTCTGTACCCTATCAGAGCTGTCGCCTCCATGAACATTGTAAGCTAGCCTGAGTAGGTAACGTGAAGAAAAAAAAAAATCTCACGGAGCAGGATATTCTATTTTAAAAAAAAAACGACCAGAAAATATAATTCACTACAGCCCTGTTCTATAACTGCTACTGTCTTTTCATAATTTATTATTCAATATGTTTAGTCAACGATTATATGATGCTACCCATTCTATCAGATGGTATTACTATGGTTGATTATTATTATAACACCTTAAACTACAAAGTATTACCATAGTCCGACTATATATCGCCCTCCGGTCCGCGTGATATTATGGTGCAGGGGTCAGAACCTGAGATGTTTGTAGCTACACGTATCTATTCAATATCTATATATCAACACACGGCGAAGTATTCACTGGGCTACTATATATTTAACTATATGGGTGTCCTATATTCTATATTCATTTACTACAATATTCATATACTTATTAATATTCATATTCACATTAATATTCATTTGCCACGACGCTATATTCTACAAACACCCTGTTTCTTCTATCTACGCCCAGCCTATTTACACATTTCATCATAATACTTTAAAATCTATAATCACTACAAACATTTCCCGCTCCGATCACCGCACGACAACCTCACTCGAACCCAAGACTCCTTCACACACACACAATACTATGTAATACCTGGTAGCTTTATTAAGAACGAAAAAAAAAATCCTACGTATGTTCACTGAAAATAGAATTATCCGCGATAATATTTAATGTTTACGAAATTTCTGCAGCAACAATTGACTTCTGCAGCCAAGAAGAAAAATGAACATCTAATATAATTCCAAAGCGAAGAACTAGCATCATATCGCCCGACTTCTGTTAAAAATTTACGTATTGTTTATTTATTTAAATATCTCGATTTCTAGACTATGCAGAATGTTGAAACTTTCAGAATATATTAATTTTGGGTCACTTGACCTAACTGTACATTCATTTGGGCTGTGAATTATATCTTCTAGGTTTTATTTCGGAAAGAAAGGTCAATTTCATGAAAACTAAATCACTAAGCACCTCGACGGAAGAATGGCGGTTAGTACTGACTTTTGACACTAGGGCTAGCGACGATATAATCAACCCTTGAACAACGGAATGTGACCTTGTACACGGAATTATTATACTATATTACGTTCACTTAATGACGGAGTAATAAAAATTTATCGCATAGTAAATACTACACTGTCCGTATTTAATTATCTCACACACTCTTTCATCACTTAACTACCACTACCACTGATACTACATTACAAATATACACATACTACTCAAACTACAAGACACATCATGCCAATACACACCAATTATCACTACCATTAATACATGTTGTACTGATAAATACACACAGAAAACATTCATATTTTACCATTTTAAATCGGCTCGAAAGGAAAAGGAAAGAAAGGGACAGGGCCAACTGGCCCTTGTTTCACTGAATCACATTCTTAAGTGTTTAATCAACGCCCCCGAGGGGACGTATCGAAGTATTAGCTAACAATAGGACCCCTGCCCTGAAGGGGCAGGAACCCGGAAACAAACTAAATGTTCAACTCATCCCGCTGGAAGCCGTACTCCCAATTTGGGAGTCAGATAGGAGCCCTTACTGATAATTCACACGTGCATTGTGATCACTATCCTAACTACAAAGAAATTAAATACCGCCATGTTATTACTAAATAAGTACAAAAGAAATCACATTTACTACATACACGAACACAATCGGCAGTGGGGCAGGCCTAACGTAACTCTAAAAGGAGTAATTTTCAGGATGAGAATATTTTAAGGGAGAAACACTACTCTTCCGAAACTGTTTATCGATTTTTTCTTTCTAAGAACAACTAGCAAACTGATGCACTTCACAGAACCTGTCCACCACTAATTATATCAGCAAAACATGGCGTTACCGAGTTGACTTCCTATTTCTGCTCTACAGTCCGGTTTTTTACTATAAAAATTGGCAAATTATGGCTCCATAGCTTCCAGTGATTTTTTATACGTTAATAACGTCACAATATTACCTTTATTTTTAGTTTCTCTCAGTCCTTTCGACTTTTAAGTTAGACGAACAAAAACCAGTGTCTTCAGTAGCACTTTCCGGCGTGGAATGGAATAATTGCGCCCTAATATCATAGCGTGGGTTTATCAGCCAATCAAAACTAAGCATTTTGGCGGTGGGGCTTTGAAACGAATAAAATTTGGTAAAATCTGGATTAAACTAGATTTTAGAAGGACCTAGGTATCTAAAAGAGAGGTGAAGGGTGGTCCTGAAAATTCTGTCGAATTTTAGATTGGTTATTTGATCTGGAAAGTTCCGTCCAATAGTGGATCTATATTTTCGGATAGCACTGACACCGTAAGAATTGTAATAATCCATATACACATCCATATACAAGACTTATAACTAATTTAAAATATAAATAAAGATATTGATTCCCAAAACTATAATTCCCAATAATTTTTTTTTACAGTTTTCCATGTTAATTTGAAATAGAATAATGAACAATATTACGAATTATATGAACAGCCAGAAATTTTTTGTTAAACATCAAGTACAGTCGGTGCAAAAAATTTCGGGCACCCTCCTATTAAGAACATAATATCATTAGACTGTAATGGCATATTACAGTTCCCCGGCGTCGTTAAAAAAAATTTTGTTTGAATAACAAAATTTTGTTGAATATAATTAACATGTATTAATACTAATAAACTAACTACTCACTCATACACTCATACACTCAAATGAGACAGTGTAAGATTCACTTTGGGTATTGAGATAGAAGTTCCCGTTTTTTGTCCTCGGTACAGTTGAAAAGCTTAAGATTTTGGAAATTGTTAGTTCACCTTTTAGGTAGCAGGAAAACACGAGGTAACCAGTTCGCAATGTTCCCATCGAAAGTGGGAAAATGTTCAATATCCCGGAGGGACACTTTAGAGCTCATACTAACATAAGTAGGGGAATTGTTGGTGGGAATTAACATATTATCCTGTACAATCGGAGTCGTCACCGGATTTACCACCGACGACGTAGTAGCGGTGTTATAACTACCCATGTAAGTGAAAGGGATTCTGTTGGTCGTATTGAGTATGTTGGGCTCCATCCCCGGACCAATCGCACCCATGAACAACGACTCAGAATGGCACCCATCTCCTTTTCCCGGCAACACGCTATGTGATTGTATACCTCCATGTAAGGAGGGAGCACTCACGCTAGTGACCGTAGTCGTCACAACACTCGACTGATTCGGCACACTATTAGAATTGAACCACGACTTTGGTTCTGACCGATGCATGGGGTAGTGCGTCGCAATATCCCGTGCATCAACTGACACTAAATTTTCTCTTCCTGCGCCACGGGAAGTTGTTATAGCAGGTAATATTTCTGAGAAATCGCTACCGGGGAAAGGATAGGTTACCTCTGATTTTTCGCGACTAGTTTTCGTCATTTCTTTTTGAATATTTGCTATCTCATTTTGAATTTTCGAAACTTTCTGGTCAGTTACTTCCAGTTCGGTTTTCAATGATAAGTCTGACAAGGTTGACTTTAAACTATCAATTTCGGCCTGCTGTGTTTCCAGTTTATTGTCGATTTTATGTAATTTGGTATCCATTTGTTCGATTTCAGAATGTACATGATCTAATTTACTTTCAGTCTCCTGCTGAAGTTGCTTTATGGACTGTTGAGCCTCGCATCTGACCAAATCAATTTCAGTAGACGTTTGCTGCCTCAATGTGGTTATTGAGGAAGCAAAGTCCAAACATATGTTGTCGATTTTCTGAGTTAATACCTCGAATCGAGATTCGGTTTCTCGTTTCGAGGTGTCAAATTTTTCATTTATTTCACGTCTCATCTCCAGGCTATTCTTATCTATTTTTTCATTTATTTCGCGTCTCATTTCCCGGTTATTTTCATTCATTTCTTGTAGCATTTGTTGCAATGAAAGGAGGAGAGCGTCATTATTAGATGACACAGTCTTCCTTTGCTTTTCTTTGGGTTTATCACCAATTGGATCCCCATCTTTTTCATCATCATCGAGGTCAGATATCTCCACTGGAGATATTTGGCCTCGGTTCTTCGGAGTACTATACCCTCGCTCACCGTCCGAATCGGGATGTTCATTTTCTTTTTCAGAGGATAAACTCATGGGTTCACGCGACTGGTGGAGCTTCCCCTCACATTCTTTACAATATTTGACTATCTCACCAGCCCGGACCTTTTCTGCATTTTCCGCAGTATCCTCTAAATTAATACAACTGAAATGAATCCATTTCAGCCCACATTCGTGACACCTCACTAGCCTACGAGAGACGCGAGCTCTTTTCTCACTACTTTCTAAAGTACATTGTGTACATGAGACTTCCGCGTTCTCGTGTGATACTACTTCCCTATTGGTTGCCATAGTTTCCATATAAAAAGACACAATATAAACACATGCAATTATATCCTTATAAACTAACAATACTTATTATTCAGGTACTGTTCGTAAATTAAAGGACTCCTATCTAATTCCCTCCTTGGGTCAACTTCCAGCATTTTCAAATTTTAGAAGTCACTTTAACAAATTCCTTAATTTCCCCCTTTCTACAGAGAGAGACAAAGATAGCAGAACAGCCAATGACTATAATTATTTAATCTCACTGTGACCTTTTTTAATTATTCACCTTTTGTGGCCAAGTCAATATGTGCTCGATCCTAAACAGTGTTTAATAAATAATTTCAGATCCGTTACCAGGGAAAACAATTGTTTCCATGGTAACTGTCCGATGTCAACGGTCGCCAAAATTGAAAGAAAACATTTGTCCCTTGCCATAGAAACCGCCGTTTCCAGGGCAACAGATCCTGTCACGGTCGCCAAATTTTGAAAGAAAACAAAAAGTTTAACGAAGATAAAAGAGCTAATGTAGAGGAGTCGCTACAAATTAATTCTCTTTAACGAGGACGATTACGAAACATCACCTACTGATTGAAATCCAGATTATTTTCCAATAGAGTAACTTCCAATAAACCTTTTGTTATTGTTAATTATTCCATATCGGACTCCCGAAGAAAACTCATCGAAACAACTTATTGACCGTGCCAATAGCGACTACTCTGTCATGACTCCGTTTTCTTTCATTTAGAAATAGGAAAGAAAGAGAAGAAAGTAGAAGGGTAAAAGAAGGAGGTAGGTAAAGAAGAAAGAAAAGAAATAGGGTATTTTAATGAGAAACAGATTACTGGATAATTCCGGAAATATAGTAAAAGGTCGAGAAAGTCGTTGAAAGATGAATCATTCTAAATGTTATTAACAACTAATCAATTTTGGAATGCTTCGGAATAGACACATGTTCCCTCATACCACCCAGACCTAGCTCCAGGCACCACGATCATGGGGTTGCCCAGACCTAGACCTGGAAATGAGAAAAGTGAAATTTAATTCTTTGTAATGTTATTCCAACCGGTGATTGATAACTATCCAGCATCTGAACTCTGTCCTCGAGGATCGACCACACATATGAATTGGCCAAGAGAAAAAAAAAATCCAAACTTATCAACTCAATATAAATTTATGTATCGCATCAATCGAAGTCTCAACTTCCTGGAAGAAAGATGTCGTATTTAGGCTTATCCTGCTATTTTGCTTCACTCCTCGAGCCGATTTAAACCGTTAGTGACGGTCCTTCATGACCTAGGTTATTTACCTTAACACATATATTAAAACATGACACATATATTACAGATGTTAATATGACAAATGATATCACTAGAATTGCTTATATTAAATCTATCATGCATTCACTCGCTCACTCACTCAGGACAGTGTATATATGGTTAAAGGAAACCAACTAACTACAAGGGTACAAATAGTTTATTACATTCATAGTGAAAAAAGAAAGACAAACATATAATTATGAAGAAAATATTAAAAGCACAAGTTCTTGGTTATATATTAATAGAGTACATAGTATTATATTTTAGTAATTTTTTATATATTCAATCATATTGACAAATGAAAAAGAAAGGGAAAAAAATAATTACATGTATCATATCTTAGGCATGCTAAAGCAAATTATGATTTGCGACATACGCAAAGAAGACACTTATTTCACTTGAAAAAAAATTATGAACGAAGAGGAAAGAAAAAAAACTTTTAGGTGTATTAAAACTTATATGAGTCTCTACCTCACGTCGAGATATTAAAATATTAATAATTTTGAGCGTCCAAATCACAACTCACGCACTAGTCGTAGTGTCCAAAACATTTCGCTCCATTTAACTTAGTTTGTGTCTATACATATATATATATCTAGTGGTTTACGAAAAGAAAAACATTCATCGACTATATTTGGTTTATAACTCTTAACAGATTGTATCTGCAATCGCACACTGCTACGTTTATATCCATCTAGGGATTTCGAGAAAATCACTTTCACTAGAGGAAGTTTCTCCTCTTAGACGGTCTATTTCCAAATTTATTAATCGAATAATTTCAAGTTATTTATCCAACACTGGGACACTTCACGAGACCTTTCATTAGGATCACTTTCGTATATGTTTATACATGGTTCGGATTTAAAAAAAAAAATGATCTTCCACAGGTGTACGGAGTATGATGGTTCAAATTGAGGATAAAAAAAAAATTGGTCAAGTCACAGGATACATATGAAGGTGAGACGGATTCAAGGTACACTTTCCACAATGGTTTTAGGTTAATTGCTCAGGGATAATATTTGTTATGATGTGGGTTACGTTTAGACCTGCCGATATTTTTTCAATGCATGCCATTATATAATTACAGAGGTTATCACTTACATTGATTCAGAAGAAAAGGAAAATTACTTAAGTGCACGGCGGTATTCTTAACAAAATCTACGTTCTTAAATTCGTCGGAAGACTTCTGGTAAACTATAGCAACCAATACACGTCTAGGGGGACAGACACGAGCGCTCTTACATATATTCATAATACATTTAATATCATACTTTTACTTTAACATCATATTCACATACTAATTACACATACATTTCGAAGTATTTATTTCTCTCTCTCTATATATATATTTATAATAAATGCGCACACATTTAAATTAATCATCCCCAACAATAAAATTTTACAAGGTTGCAACATTGTCCAAGAAAACAAATGACTTCCAACATTACATTTGGAAACAAATTAAATTTTATCTGATACCGCGCGTCTATAAATTTTTAACTTTTATATAATCAATTCGTGTTTAAATCATGAAGGAGAAAAAAAAAACTTTGTGAGGCAGGCACGTAACACAGAGCATTTCTAGATATAACTAGGTAAATCAAAATACAATTTCTGGGCCCAGATTAACTACAAAGTAATTGAAAACCAAAACAGAAAGGAAAGTGACCAATGGATTAAAAAGAAACTTAAGAGGAACGACGGTGAAAGAACGTAATCGAAGTGTCGTCAAATACTAAGTCTTTGTTCATTTCAGCGATAGGTCAAAATGTGATGGAGGACCCAATCATTATCTACTCCATTCATGAATCGTGTCTTGCAACGTCTCAGCTGGTAATTTCAGATCAGAGTTGTACGTTAAATAAATCGTAAGTAACAAGTTCAAAATCTTGGGGGGGGGAGGTTAAAAAAAATTAAAAAAAACTTGAAGAAATGAAGACAGAGAGAGAAATAGAGAAGAAGGAAGACGAAGAATAGGGGCGCCAAAGACTTAAGTGAGAAATAACTAACGCTACAAAGTTAGAAGTCGAATTTCGCTCTCAACAAAATCCATAGCCAAAATATTCTTAACATGCCAAAAAGGGTGGTCTACTCAAATACGTAGACTCAAGGGGCGCCCTGCTGCCAAGGATGCAAGTTCTGTGTCCATCAGATCCCAATCCCACAAGAGTTTGCTTGTAAGATTGAAATCCGGCCCAGACCAGCAGGATAAAAGGAGAGGGGGAAAGGGACCAGGTAACTGCGTCCCCAATTTTGAAATCTCTAAGTAAAAAAAAAATATTCGACCCCTTAGAAAAACTAAGAAGGTTCGAGGACAGTAATGAAACTAGAATAGAAGTATTATCTAAGATATCCCTAACTAATGATTTGCCGAAATAAAAAAAAATTAAATAAACTGAATTTTGGATCGGTGATTTCTATGCCAAACCTCACCGATAGCTACCCTGCGCAGACACGCCACGGTCTGGGATGTCGTTAATTTCCCTCGTCTAATTAAACTAAGAAAAGAAATAAAAATACTTAAAGGGACTAGGGGTCGACATCCGGGTACGCGAAAATAAATTTCAATAACTAATTGTTTTGATTCTGTACCCTATCAGAGCTGTCGCCTCCATGAACATTGTAAGCTAGCCTGAGTAGGTAACGTGAAGAAAAAAAAAATCTCACGGAGCAGGATATTCTATTTTAAAAAAAAAACGACCAGAAAATATAATTCACTACAGCCCTGTTCTATAACTGCTACTGTCTTTTCATAATTTATTATTCAATATGTTTAGTCAACGATTATATGATGCTACCCATTCTATCAGATGGTATTACTATGGTTGATTATTATTATAACACCTTAAACTACAAAGTATTACCATAGTCCGACTATATATCGCCCTCCGGTCCGCGTGATATTATGGTGCAGGGGTCAGAACCTGAGATGTTTGTAGCTACACGTATCTATTCAATATCTATATATCAACACACGGCGAAGTATTCACTGGGCTACTATATATTTAACTATATGGGTGTCCTATATTCTATATTCATTTACTACAATATTCATATACTTATTAATATTCATATTCACATTAACATTCATTTGCCACGACGCTATATTCTACAAACACCCTGTTTCTTCTATCTACGCCCAGCCTATTTACACATTTCATCATAATACTTTAAAATCTATAATCACTACAAACATTTCCCGCTCCGATCACCGCACGACAACCTCACTCGAACCCAAGACTCCTTCACACACACACAATACTATGTAATACCTGGTAGCTTTATTAAGAACGAAAAAAAAAAAAATCCTACGTATGTTCACTGAAAATAGAATTATCCGCGATAATATTTAATGTTTACGAAATTTCTGCAGCAACAATTGACTTCTGCAGCCAAGAAGAAAAATGAACATCTAATATAATTCCAAAGCGAAGAACTAGCATCATATCGCCCGACTTCTGTTAAAAATTTACGTATTGTTTATTTATTTAAATATCTCGATTTCTAGACTATGCAGAATGTTGAAACTTTCAGAATATATTAATTTTGGGTCACTTGACCTAACTGTACATTCATATGGGCTGTGAATTATACCTTCTAGGTTTTATTTCGGAAAGAAAGGTCAATTTCATGAAAACTAAATCACTAAGCACCTCGACGGAAGAATGGCGGTTAGTACTGACTTTTGACACTAGGGCTAGCGACGATATAATCAACCCTTGAACAACGGAATGTGACCTTGTACACGGAATTATTATACTATATTACGTTCACTTAATGACGGAGTAATAAAAATTTATCGCATAGTAAATACTACACTGTCCGTATTTAATTATCTCACACACTCTTTCATCACTTAACTACCACTACCACTGATACTACATTACAAATATACACATACTACTCAAACTACAAGACACATCATGCCAATACACACCAATTATCACTACCATTAATACATGTTGTACTGATAAATACACACAGAAAACATTCATATTTTACCATTTTAAATCGGCTCGAAAGGAAAAGGAAAGAAAGGGACAGGGCCAACTGGCCCTTGTTTCACTGAATCACATTCTTAAGTGTTTAATCAACGCCCCCGAGGGGACGTATCGAAGTATTAGCTAACAATAGGACCCCTGCCCTGAAGGGGCAGGAACCCGGAAACAAACTAAATGTTCAACTCATCCCGCTGGAAGCCGTACTCCCAATTTGGGAGTCAGATAGGAGCCCTTACTGATAATTCACACGTGCATTGTGATCACTATCCTAACTACAAAGAAATTAAATACCGCCATGTTATTACTAAATAAGTACAAAAGAAATCACATTTACTACATACACGAACACAATCGGCAGTGGGGCAGGCCTAACGTAACTCTAAAAGGAGTAATTTTCAGGATGAGAATATTTTAAGGGAGAAACACTACTCTTCCGAAACTGTTTATCGATTTTTTCTTTCTAAGAACAACTAGCAAACTGATGCACTTCACAGAACCTGTCCACCACTAATTATATCAGCAAAACATGGCGTTACCGAGTTGACTTCCTATTTCTGCTCTACAGTCCGGTTTTTTACTATAAAAATTGGCAAATTATGGCTCCATAGCTTCCAGTGATTTTTTATACGTTAATAACGTCACAATATTACCTTTATTTTTAGTTTCTCTCAGTCCTTTCGACTTTTAAGTTAGACGAACAAAAACCAGTGTCTTCAGTAGCACTTTCCGGCGTGGAATGGAATAATTGCGCCCTAATATCATAGCGTGGGTTTATCAGCCAATCAAAACTAAGCATTTTGGCGGTGGGGCTTTGAAACGAATAAAATTTGGTAAAATCTGGATTAAACTAGATTTTAGAAGGACCTAGGTATCTAAAAGAGAGGTGAAGGGTGGTCCTGAAAATTCTGTCGAATTTTAGATTGGTTATTTGATCTGGAAAGTTCCGTCCAATAGTGGATCTATATTTTCGGATAGCACTGACACCGTAAGAATTGTAATAATCCATATACACATCCATATACAAGACTTATAACTAATTTAAAATATAAATAAAGATATTGATTCCCAAAACTATAATTCCCAATAATTTTTTTTTACAGTTTTCCATGTTAATTTGAAATAGAATAATGAACAATATTACGAATTATATGAACAGCCAGAAATTTTTTGTTAAACATCAAGTACAGTCGGTGCAAAAAATTTCGGGCACCCTCCTATTAAGAACATAATATCATTAGACTGTAATGGCATATTACAACATGTGAAGACCAGGGTGCTTCTTGCGAATAACACACTTCAGCATTGTCAGTGTCTGACAATGCTGCTGAGCAGCGATTATCCCAACCTCCATACTTGCCGGGAATAAAATCGGTCGTTCATTCGAAATTTCTGCTAGCACTGCAAAAGCACACCGCGATGTTTTGTTTGCCTCATTGCTTTACGATTTCTGGAGAAGAAAAGGAGGGGAAAATAATTTTCCTACTTCCCGTGGTAGGTAAACGCCAGGTTAGTCAAGTATGTGTTGCTTGCAGTCGTTATCTAATTAATTATAAGCATTTTTGACAATTATACAAGCATAACGTATCATAATGTAGGACGAAATAACGAGAAATAGTTCACGAAATATAAAATGTCGTTGTACGCACCCGCAGTGAAGTGCAGTATTACTTTGCCGTTACATATATTAGCAGTACAAAAAGAAAACCTACAATTGGAATGAAGAAATAGCTTAAAAATAAATACGGTATCCAGTTTCAGGCTTTCTGAACATTTAAAAAGATTCTTTACATGAATTGGAGACAACAGTTTTACTTAAGTCTAGCTATAACATAAAGCTAAAGATTAAGGAAGCTTGTATATATCTGTGGTTTTTCCCTCTCAACATACGAACTAGAATACCATTGTAATTAAGTAGTGACCCGAGGTCGTCACTTCCTTCATCATGTTTTCTTGATTTTTACACATTCTTCTCTCTCACAGAGGGTGGCGAAGCACTTTTAAGTATAACGAAGAGTTTAATTTGATTAGAACATTGTGTTACGTATTTTCGCCTACTTAGTGTTCGTATTCACGTGATCCATAACATGTTTTGAGGTTCTGTTTTTTTATTTATTTATTTATTTTATTGAGTATATATTGCTGATATTGCAATTATGAATATGATTTATAATTTTCTTTACATCATGTGTTTCCAAAGATTTGACTGAATACACATTTTAAAAAAAATATTCTAATATTTATGTATCCATGATGATACTACATATATGTTTTTTATTCCTTTTTTGTAGGTGCCGCAGCTATACGAGAAGCGTCCAGTCCGGCAAATCTTGCTTTGCGTCAAACTGAAGCAGCGGTAAAGAAATTAATAAATAATAAAAGCCCAGATGATCAAAATGTTAAAAATAAAGATATCGATAAGGAAAAGAATACATCTGCGAAAGAGAACTCTCCACTACGTGGAAATAAGTTAAACAATAAAGGTAAACATTTTATACTCTACTGAAAAAACTTTCGTAGTTATAAGGTTTCTTAATTCTGCAGTTCAATATTGAAGAACGAAATTACTTAGTGTGTCAATGCGTGCGTCTCATTGAACGTTGAGAACATTTTGCGTAGGAGGAATTCAGCACAAGAATGTTTAATCAAAATAAACTAAAATCGCACCTTATCAACTTACAACAAACATGTAACACCCAGGTTGGCGACAAAACTGGGAAGTAAGTGTCAGGGAATTTGAGAAAACAGAAAAAGTCAGAAAATTTTGCTAAGAAGGGAATGTCGATTTGCAAAGAATAATAAGACTTAAAAACGAAAACTTTAAGACAATTTCAGATGTGGTTGAGTGCTTGTCTTTTAAATGGCAACTTCAAACTTAGAAACTGTATTTCCTACTAACATGTGCAACAAACTTGTGTTCTCTAAGTGTACGCATTACTTTCTACTTTTCGTTTGTGCAGTGGAATATCATTGGTGGATCATTTACAAAATATAATTAGATCAACGATCCAATAGTAAATCCATTTTCAACGCACAAAATTCTCAACTTTTTTTCCTTTTCCACTGCCACTAGTTTCGATTTTATCAAAGTTTCCTGTCCTACATTATGTAAAGGTAGCTTATCACATAAATGAAAGAATTTTGGAATACTCGTATTTGATCTGTTTTCATTGTATTGTATTTTGATTAGCCAAGAGAGTTATTGCAGAAATGCATGAATTTACGAAGATTGCTGATAAAGTTGCACAACAGTGTATGCAGTGGGTCGATGCTCAGTGGATAGCCGGACTAATTTCATCGAACTTTTGATTCTAAAGTATGGGATAGGTCTGCAGATAACAAAGTGTACTTTCTACTTTGTGCTTATAAATGCAGTATTAATTGTTATACGTTTGTAATGATTTATTAATGATGATGCGTCTGATAACTTAAAGAAATATTGTTTATTCTTAATTTAAAATTATTCTGACATTATAAATAATGCAGCAGTTTGCGAACAATATTTATGGTACATGAGTTAAATTTTCGTTCTTCTTTTCTATATCCACATAATAGATATTAATCCTAATATTTAAGCCTTATTGGAATATTGATATATGATGGATTATGTTATATTTGTCGTCTTGAGATTATTAGTTCTACTCATGTTATAGAAATTGAATATGACAACAACCTTGGTAATATTCAACAAAATTTCGGCAACAGCATGAAAGGTTTTCAGAATCTATACTTTGGTTTGGTATATTTTGTTGCGAATATTCTTGACTGCTAGTTGCTCTTTTGGAAATCCTTAGTATGTTCATTCACTCCGGTGTGTATGATGCGCTTTGCCATTTCTAAGTAATTTTCATTGTATTTCCGTGAACTTCGAAGGTATTAAGAATTTCAGTATATTAGCATAATAGAATTCGAAGTTATTCAAGGAAAATTATCTATGGAAAGTATAAATAGTTTCAACAGTTTTCTTGTTTGTTGTTTAATGTGCGACATTCGTCAATTTTATTTTTATCTATAATTTATTTTATCTTGGTTATTCTTTGCCCTCGAATCAGGACCAATTTGTTTAAACTCAAAAGGTGAAATATTACTTATTTCTTAGAAAAGGTTCAGCACAACTTTGGTATAGAAATTCTTACTTCTTTTCGGAATTCCTGTTCATCTCTTTTTTATCTTTAGGGTGTAGGTCTTTGACCTCTCTTGAAGAAAATTACAGAAGGCAATTTTAAAAAGAGTGAAAGTGGAGAGGCAAAGTGTAAGGATAAGATGATCATAAATTCCAAGCTTCAGTATATATAACTTGGCCAAAGAAATCCATCATATTGCCATAGGCACAACTACCAGACAGAAAATCAATCCACAAAATGTTATTTTATTTAAAATAATACGTCGATTTTTTGAGACAATTATACCGTTTTATCAGACTTCAGATACTTTTCCGGATTTATGTAGATAGTTTTCTTGCAATAAGCAAAATTATATTATGGTTCATTTCTTCTAAAAAATTTCAGTATCATGAATATTACGTATTGTGTAGTATTATGTGAATATTTTGTTAAATCTAAGACAGGACACTTTGATAACTCTAGTATTTGACTTCTCGTTCTTTTCATTTGTTTCATCTTGCTAATATTGACCTATATACTGACCTGGAAATATTCCTGTAAAAGTAAAAAAAATCTTCAAAAGTTCACCGATATTTCAAACAAATCGATATTTAAGTTGGTTTTCTTCAGGATGTTTTAAAGCTTAATTCGTGCTACGTAGGTGGCTAATCACGTACTTAAGTATGGTATTCCAGTGGTGATATATAAATTGTAACACTATGGATCCAGTACTTAAACAAGTATCTAAAACTCTCTGTAGAGAATGTTTTATATACACATTTTATAAATTACTAAATAGTGCGCTATTTAATTTCTGTTTCTATTTAAAGACAAGTAATACTGCATTTTAACCAATTACCATAAAATGGTTTTACTTGAGCTATTGATGCATTTATATTTTGATAATGAAGAGTAAGATTGGGAATCAGAAATACATAGATAATATCAATCCCAATGGCAGAACTTTCTTTGTCTTTCTGCGCTGAGCTTTTGTAACTCAAAAATTTTCTGCAGGAATTCCAAAATAAAAAATCAAGACGATACTATCATATTTTTATTACAGCGTTACATGAAGCATGGTAAACAGTTTTTAGCGGTATCCCTAGTTCGAGTTACAACCTGTGAAGTCACATTTTTTGAAAGTTTTGCTAAAAGAAGCAGATTTAAAATATTCATATGATACACCGTATTTTGTAACGAGAGCAGCTTTAAGGAATTTTCTTGTTCTTTTTTTTTTTCTGACTATTTGTTTATCCTCTGGCAATTTTTCTGCACAGGCGCGGCAAATTTTCTGCGATCACATCGCAGATCGCGAGGTGTTCTGCTATGGGGATATTAATATACATAGATTAATGGGTATGTTGTTGGAATTATGTATTAAGATTAGAAATGTGTAGAGAAAGTGTCCAGAAAAGTATTCATGAGGATAGATCAATAAATATGATGTGGAAGGATAATCTTGTAATTGCATATGACATCAGTTATAATTAACTTAGTCACGATACCTATCAATATTCTAGAACTGCTTCAGTTCCTAGCGTAACACTCGTTTTTGTTAGTGATGAGAGGGAAACTTTCGTAAATTGAGTATATTTTATTTGTTTCTTTCCCATATGCAGATTCAAGTGGAAAGAGCAAAGAAAAGACTGCAACAAAGACCACGAAATCGGCAGATTCAAGCAGCAAAAAGGATTTCAAACCAAGTACTTCTACCAAAGAGGAGAGAACCCCTGCAGTGAAAAGAACTCTTTCAGGCCAATCAGGATCTTCTTCAGAGAAAAAACAAAAGAAAGACGTAAAAAATAATGACCAAGTACAAAAGACTACTAAACCTGTGAGACGAAAACCTTTTAATAAACTGCTTGAAGGTGTTGTGCTTGTAATCAGTGGCTACCAGAATCCACATCGGGCTAACATCCGAACGATGGCTCTTGATATGGGGGCGAAGTACAAACCAGACTGGGATGATAGCTGTACTCATTTGGTGTAAGTAAACGAGAGAGCTGTATTAGTAGCCTGTTTTTGTTCAAGCATTTTGTTTTGATATAGACAGTTATGTGTCTTGCATAATAATAATAATAATAATAATAATAATAATAATAATAATAATAATAATAATAATAATAATAATAATAATAATAATAATAATAACTTCTTCTTCTTCTTCTTCTTCTTCTTCTTATTATTATTATTATTATTATTATTATTATTATTATTATTATTATTATTATTATTATTATATTTCATCAATGTTATGTGATTCCAATGTGATAAAATTTGTAAATATTATCAGTAAGTTAATTTCGATAATGGTGTTTTGTAGTGTATAAATACAGGGTGTTTCGAAAGAATATCGGGGTTTTAAGGCTTTGCAGTATTATTACATTTAATGTTCAATTATAAATAATTCATCAAATAAAAGAGCAATTCAAACAGTTTTTACTGCAAGTGTTCAGAACTCTATGCGTCACACGGCACATATCGAGTCGATAGGTGAGAAAGGCCCATAAACTTTCCACCGTGATATAACATAAAACACATTTAATTTAGGAGAGTCTCGTTGCAACTGTACCATCTCGTGGAGATTTGCTGATTCCCTGATGCGAACATTATGAGTGTTCATATCGCCACTTAACGTAAAATGTCGATTCGTCATTAAAGACAACATGATCCAGAAAATCTTATCGTCATACAGCAACATTTCATTTGCAAAGTTGGTACGTAAACCGTAAGGCTGTAGAGCTTGTAGTAACTGCAAACGATAAGGACGTAGTTGTAAGCGTCTCCTTAAAATCCTCCACACAGACGGTTGGCACTGTAACTACAGATTCAGTCTTGTAAAATGTAAAACACAAAAAGCTTTCTGCTCACTAGTCACCGTCTTTGCTACTAGCGCTTTCTAACGGCAGAGAGAGGAGACAGTGCATGCGTGTGTACAAAACTGTTTGAGTTGCTCTTTCATTTGATAATACTTATAATTGTAAGTTAATTGTAATAAATATTACAAAGCCTTAAAACCCCGAAATTCATTTTGAAACACCCTGTAATTCATATGCTAGTAGCATCGTGGGAGCAGTGGTGACTCAGTGGTAGAGCATTCACTTCTGGTTCATGGGATTTCTGGTTCGATCCTCGCTCATGCCAAGCAAGCTTTGTGATGAACAAACATGTGCGTGGGTTTTCTCGGATTCTCCCGTTTCCTCCCACTTTCTTCATTCTACCTTCTCGTTTATTCTCATTATCACCCTTTTCTTTAGTTTACACGAAATACTCGTGGGACGTAAAATTGAAAGACTTACTAGTAGGCATCGTGCGTGCATCTTGGAAGCATTATACAAGAAGAGTACGACGTTGCAGGAACAAACTTAATATACACACACAATTATTTATTTAGTTAATCGACAATTGTTACTTTGTATTTGTTTAATTTTCACGTATATGCTGTTCTAAATTTGTATATGATTGAAATATTGGAAGAAATACACAGAATAACCAAATCAAATGATGTGACATTTGCAAAATAGAGTTGCATAAGCAGTATGTCCCATTGATTAAACTAACAGATTAACGCCCAAACCCAAAAGTGTGGAACTTTCATATTACCGTAGGAAATCAGAAGAATAATATCGATCTATCTATTAAAATGCTACAATAGCAATTAGAAATGACGGAGCTCCAACCTATAACTTTGGCTTTCAAATCTTTCATTTACGGTTATGTGTGATTTCACGTTTAACAGAGACAAACATTTTGAGTATGTGTACTTTAAATAAATTAGTTAACTAGATCTTTTTCACAAAGTTTGTTTTAAAATTATTGTTCAAAGCCTTTGTATTAATAAGCCTTCTCTAAAATCAATGCACGTGAATTGTGCTCCATCTTCCGAGTTCTTTTAAACTATATGTTGTTGACGTTTATATGTTTGTGGTCAATCCTTTCGACAATGAGATCTCGGAAACTACAGGCTCTAGAAAGATGACATTTTCACTGATCGATTGGAAATTTTGCGTAGATTGTCCAGTTCTAATTGAATATTTGAAAAAAAAAAAAAAAAAAAAAAAAAAAAAAAAAAAAAAACATGGCCATTATTTCTTGATTACATTTTTAAGGGTACACTGGAAGCGTTGAAATTTAAAAAAAAAACTAAAGCATCACATCCTACGCATTATACATTCCAACACCACACTGTTGTATAAACGGGTTGCACATGTCTGAGGCGTTTGTTTCATGGCTAAATAATAATGAAAAGGAAGGATAACCATTTCTCCAGTGTAAGATGGATCTTTATTTTTGGAGTGTTTTGCCCAATGAACCATATATAACTGCCATTGTAATTAATTGTGTATGTAATGTATTTGCTTATTACATCCCTACTGCATGCAAGAAGAAAGGAAACACTGGTCATGCATGAATTAGAAACTCCAACCGGAAGTAGGCTCAAATCTTGCAAACGGTGCGAGATATTGAGAAAAAAATAATCGATAAAATCTCCCCTTTATGATACGCCTTGCCGATATATATATATTTTTTAATCAAGACGTCTTTCACTTGTGTCTCTAAAGGAACATATACAGATGTTGTGAGGAATGAGAAGGATATTTATGCTCATATGCAAATGATGCACTGTGTAGAGAGCGGAGGTTCAGCTAGTGTTCTATGAAAATCGTAAGCTCATTTGGAAATCACTTACTAGTAAAACTAGGATGTAATTAAATTTATTATATCATTTGTTGTCAGTGTGATGACTAAGCATACTTTGTTGTTATAAGGCTGGACTGGGATACATTGAAACGATGTAATATAAACATCTGCTATGTTGGTGGAAGCCAACATAGATCTATCGCTATTGTTTTCAATATGAACACTGTAATCGGATTATTATTATTATTATTATTATTATTATTATTATTATTATTATTATTATTATTATTATTATTATTATTATTAAAAAAGTAAGCAGATGATGCAAGCCGTTTTGCTGTCTCAACAACAGTTTAGAAATAAGGAATGTGTTCTTATTTTTTTTTCCGGGAGCTTCAAGAAAAGTGAGTGGCTTACATGCATTGTTACATTACTGCAACATAGAACAGGTTAAGTATGAGAGGTCATTGGTAACTACGCTCAGTAGACGATTACTGTAACTTTATAGCACTTGCAGCACAAGTTATAAGGGTATCGCAAAATCAGGATACACCAATTAAGGTCAGAATTGCTGGAGAAAAAGGGACCATATCTTGTATAGAAATAGTTAAGATGAAGCTGCACGTGATAGAGTGTAGTACCGTTATGGTCCGTCTTGAATTCAGGTCCAAAATTATAAACGAAAGTGGGTACATCGTTCTGGAAGCTTTCCATCGCAAACGTAAATCTAAAGTTATTTCCTAGCTAAGTTTATTCATGTGTTAGTGTTATTACCTGTAGAAGTGAGAAAATGCAGCGGTGTAAACGCTTTGTTGCAGGTGATATAGCATGGTGCTGTCATTGTAGGAATGCATTAAATTTGTGTTGATGAGTGATGGACCGATCACTCATCAACTAAGTGTTGATATAAGCTAAGTGACCCGAGTGATATCAGCTAAGTTTAACGCACTGGATCCAGAAAGAAGGAACATTTTACATAATACTAGATCCAAGATACTGGAAAATTTAGGCAAACATGTTTTATGTTGGAAAGGCCACGCTGTGAATGCTCGAGAATAGCCATTGATGAGAAAACTACAGTGGCACTTGAGTCGTAATTTGCGAGAAGTTCAGAATGCACTACGCGCCTTATCTAGAGAAACTTGTGTCATTCAAAGGTCAGTCTTGGGGTGTGCTGCATACTAACAAATGGCACTCATACAAGATCCAGTTGCAAGAACACTCATGTAAACTGACCCTGTAAACTGGTACTCATATTGTTATGTTTTCCATAGTCCAATAGGAATATCATTATGTCTACTAATCAAGAAGGCATATTTTTAATATACACAATGTATTTCTCACATCAGATTTAACAAATTCCTTGTAGTAATAGTTCACACATTCTTACCGTAGAAAATTAGGTTCTTTCTTCTACATTACGTATGTGGTGTTGGTTATACAGGCAAAATCTCGCGCCGAAACCTCGGTGCCCAAAATCCCAAAAGTCAAAACTCACAGGGCTAGAATCTCGCCACCCAGAATCTCATGGGATAAAATCTCACCTAGCCAGAATCTCGTATGGTCAAAACCTTGCGAGACGAAATCTCCTGTAGCTAAAATCTAGCGAGAGAAAATCTATCCATAATAATTTACTCAGTACTTGTCTGATGTAATAATAATAATAATAATAATAATAATAATAATAATAATAATAATAATAATAATAATAATAATAGGGAGAAAAAGAAGAAAGTCTTAACTAACATGGGGCGCAGAAATGCTTACTTCATACATTAGAAGCGTAAAAAAAGACGAAATCAAAATTAATGAGTATATAATCCTAAAATAAACCCAAATGAAGAGAAATCTTATATATAGAATCTAGTTTCGACATTCTTTTGTGTTTTCCTGAAAAATTAAGGACACTATATATTGTACGAGTTCAACTGAACTCATCCTATCGGAATCAAAGGTAATATTTTGGTAGATCTTGACCTTCTATATAAGAGTATGAAATATTGTGTTGTGCAGGCTTACGGTGTCCGAGTTGTGGACGGTCAAATTTTGCGTCATATATTCCAAAACAAAAACCCATATACCCAGCTCATCCGTTTGGGTTCAAACTTGGCATGGTGGCAGATGTTGAACTGTTTGTTAGCATGTGAAATATTACGTAGTGGAAGCTTTGTGTTCCCGGATTACGCATAAACGAATTCCTAAATCACTGAACGTAACAGAAACATAATAAATGTCGTTTAAATAGCAATCAAAGGTCAGTCTTGGGCAAAATAAAAATTATGCGTATTTCACTTGTAATGTAATTATCTGTGTGTTACCTTAAGTTTGTAGATACAGCGATATATAAAACGCTCCCTGCACTGAAAAAATCGTTTGGCAAGGTTTTGTACTAACGGGACTCCTTCCTAGACGAGATTACGTCCCATGAAGTTCTGGTCAGACAAGATTCTGCCTCGCGAGATTTTGAACGGCGAGGTTTTTTCCAGGCGAGATTATGGGCAGCGAGACTCTGGCTGGGATATTTCTGCTGCGAGGTTTTTTGTTGTCACTTAACCGTACTAGGACTATCACTAGTATATCTAAAATGGGTGATTGTGGGTTAAGGGAAAAACTACAGTGAATTTCTCAGTTATAGTAGAATTACAAACAAAACAACTTTTCTTGTTAGCAGTAAAATTGACAAAAGGACATTAGCAACCACGTGAACGGTAAATAAGTTGAATTTCGTCGCTAGAAAGGGATAACCACTTGCTATTGATACCAAGAGAAACAAAAGAAAAACTGAGCTGCATTCTTTTTGCATGGTATTATCCTGAGATCTAGCACTCCGAGGGAAAAATTTGGTTTTGTTTGTGAGCAAACTAAAGTAGATTTTCATTATAGAATCCAATTTATATATATATGTGCTGATTGTGAATATTTAATTAATGTATTTTAAAAGAATTTATACTACATATAAGTGCCAGGCTTTAATAGAAGTGTAGGATATGTTGTTTGCTGAGAATTAAATATATTATTGCATTTTTCCGTAGCTGTGCGTTTCCAAACACGCCAAAATTTCGACAAGTACAAGGAAAAGGGTACATCGTTAAGAAAGATTGGGTTGAGGATTGTCATACGAGAAGACGGCGACTCCCGTGGAGAAGGTAAGTGTTGTTTATATCCGTGTGTAAGTCGTTTATTCTCATAGAGGCTATATCGTTGAACGCAGGGGCGGTCTGGCATTGCTGGGGACTCTCGGCTGCAGGAGGGTAGGGGTCTCCTTTTAAAAAATGCCCACTTGCGTATATTACTGAATTCTATTATTATTGGCCCATGTAAGTAAAGTTACGTACCACACTGTTTTATAGTTTTATTTTAGTAACAAACCTCTACAGTAGCCTTACATTTTCTAATTACATAAATTGTATCATAATATTCTTTACCTAGATAACAACAAATTTTCATGACCTTGATCAATGATATAGGATAAGTAACTAATAAATACTATTAGAAATACGTGCTTTATACTTTTCATACGTTATTACATGAAACTTACAATACGTAGGTTACTTCAAAACTTTAAAATAGTGATTTTGCGTAGGCGTATAAAAATCTGCATAAAAATCTTATAAAATCAAAGAAATATATACATATTGTGTATGTATTGTGCTTAGATTCACTCAGAAAAAGAAAGTTTCAAAACTATCAACCTGTAAAATTATTATGTTTGAATATCTAATACTGTATTCTGTTGATGAAGAAGGATATTGACATAATTTGAATACAGTACTTACTAACAAACAAAAGAAGTCTCCTTCTACCTAGATCAGCCCTATAGGCCTAACGCCTAAATACTTCATTAAACTAATAAATCCTTCCTAAGTTCCTCACTCGTTATTGCTGCTTCATCTGTAATCAAACTTTTATCTAAATTTACAAACAACTCTCGATCTACATTCATGAAAAGTAGCTTAGCCATTAAATCTTGGTTTATCGAAGACTTTAATCTATTATTAACAATTTTAAATTTTGAAAAGGTCCTTTTGCAGATTACCTGCGTACAACGCAGAGTTAATATAAACTTGTAAGCTGTATGTAGATTGGTAAAAATTCCAGATTGTGACAGCATGAAAACAATGTTAAAGTTATATACTATGCATTTAGAACATTTCTTCTTCACTGAGCAGTTAACATAGTGTCTTCGCCTTCTTCTGACTCTGAACCATCATTGTCTTCTTCGTCTTCGTTTAAGTTATTCACAGTTTCTCTTTTATCCCACTTACTCTTGACAAAACTGTCGTACTGCTCAGCAAACTGTTTCAGCTTTATTATAAGAACACTTCTATCAACTTTAGTTAGGTGACAAATGGTGCGTAAGACTTCTGTTGGAAATTCGTCAATATCTGTAATTTCAGGGAACTTTTTTGGGTGAAGGCATGAATAATCTTTCAAAATATCATTGTTTGGATTAAAACTTTTTCCAGTTCTTTAGTTACCATAATCGATAATACGGAAATAGATTAGTTTAAATTTATGAACTGGAATAATTTCTGAAACTTCATTTTTAGCTTTTTCACTAGGCATTTTTTTCTTCTTCGATATTCTCTTCTCATCGAAGTTCAGTGAAACTTCTACATTATCCACATCCTCTAAAATACTATTCATGGCAGTTGCATACTTTTTATAATTTGTCAAGCAAAAATTCAAAGTGCCCTGAACTCCATTTAGCAGTGATTTGTTGTAACAAAATTTGCACCAAATTTCAGGCTGTACAGTCCATAATCAATTTCTTTACTCTGTAAGTATTTTGAAACGGAAGATGTGACCAGAAAAATATCAAGAATGACAAAAGACATGAGAACATTTTCGAATTTGAACCATTGATTTATCATATTTCTGGCAGCGAACTTTGAGTTTCAATCGAAGCTTCCATTTGATATTTCATTTAAAACATTCAACAAATGGGCCAACTTTCCTAAGTGGTTATCACTTATTAAAAACTGTTCGTCAATAATCGATGAAAGTCCCGTATGCTTACTCCACCATCTAGTGGCACCAATTTTTTGGCGTCTGCATAGTTTGGCACTGGCACTGTGTTTCTGTTTAGTCTCTTTCTTCTGGACAGCCATTCTCTTTTAATGAGAGCTTAAGAAAACAGCTGATTCCTCTACTAAATCAAATAAATTTTCTGCTTGGAACAAGTTTACTGTAGAATCAGCTACAACCAAATTTGGTACGTTCCTCATGCAGTGTGTGTGTAAATTAAATCTGGATTCTCCCTTATGAGATTAGCTTGAAGACTGTTATAACAGCTACTCATGTTACTCGGTCCATCGAAAAAACGCAAAAATATTAGAAATTTTAATAGCACATTCGGCTAGCTCTGACTTTATACATTCGTGCAACGAAAGTCCACTTGAATTATAATCAAAATTGCTACGTAGGCAGTAATCTAAAATTTCACAATAATTCTTTCTCACACATAAGAAATGAATAACAATGTAAATATTCAGTACGGAGTAGTAAACGGGTTCAGCGGGGGCCCCGGTGAGTTCCAACGCTTGTACTGTCGTTATTCTTTACTGAGCACCTCGAAGTTATACAGTTTCATATTTTGGATCTAAATTTGAGCACTTTACCAGAATTGCTTTCTTTCAGAATGTCAATTAAATGTATGTACCGCAAGGTAAGTTTATATTAATGCTTCTTGCAAACATGCATTAGTCCGAACGAGGTCTAGCCCTACAGTTTTGAAATAATTTTCACACACCCTATCCTTGAATGCAGTGGAATAATACCTAAATGTATGCAACCGTTTTAATACCAATCAAAAATTTATCGTTTTGTTATTGATGTGTTCCCCATTGTCAAAGAATACGTTTTCAAATACACGACGAACTGAGCAGGAATGGCCGGCTGATGTAGATAATTTTGATTGTACCAGAACACTTGATTATGCTTAGATAAAGCAATGATCAGAGAGAAAAAATAGAAATGAGAGAACAATTGATTTTTGTAGCTAGTAAAAACGAAAATTAAATGAAATTTCAGTTTAATGTCCTTCAGTTATGCTCTTTAGGCTAAAGGAGATGAATGAATAATAAAAGTGAATGATTGTGAAATTGGATTTTTGTGCTCTCTCACCGGAATCGAATTCAGAACTGTGTGCACCAAATACACTCACTAGCCACTAAACCAGTAGATATACGATAATAATAATTTAAAAATGATTCAGTTATAGAGCTATCATTGTGTTCGGAGAATATCGGCATGGAGGCACGCGTGTGAAGTATTGTTAATGCTAATTGTGCAATATTAACATATGTTGTACTTGATTTCTTAAAAAATAAATAAATAAAGACTATGATGGTAAATGTATTTCCAGATATGCAATGGATCCTCAGGATCAGAATCAGGATGAGAGCGAAGAGGAAATATTGGAAGAAATCCCAGATGATAAACCAGGTAAGGTATTTTATCAGATTGTATTTTTTGATAATATTTGTCAATATACAGAGCGAGTCAAAAGTCTTTGGACACACTTTTATTTTGAGTAAAATGTTAAATATTTTAATGGAAGATGATGGTAGAGGGGAGACTGCAACTTGTAGGGTACTATCTTAAATGTAAATTCGAAATTTCATGTGGAAAAGGGCATATTGCCTATCAAGTAACACCAGGGCGAGCTCAGGAATTCGTAGGTGTAATTAGCGTATTTCTTTCATATTTTATATGGTTCGCACGTTATGAGCATTGAAAGTCCGAAAAGTCTCATTGTTACTAACAATCTCTTTTATGTTGGTGGTAATCTAAGATGCCTCTAACAAAGATAGATTTGCTCTCTGGTTGTGAAATAAAAGGTGTGCAAAGACATTTGACTTAACCCTGTATATACCCATGAGAGTATAACCCACAGCTATACATGGATGTGGCCCAAAGTTATACATAAGAATGCTGATGATAGTTGGCAGTGAGCCCAACGGAGTGGCCATGTGTTATCCCGAACATTTTGTATATACAGTAATCATGTTAATACACATACAACCGCCGTGAGCGAACACACAAGCAGCTGTTCGGGGACAGGTAGCCAGTCGTACAGCTTCTGAGCTGATGGTTGTTGTTGCCAGTGTTCAGCTGGCCGTTAGGCGCTGTTTAACCATGTCAAGCATGTCTTGATAATTCTAAGTTGCGGAGAGTTAGCAGTATATTGAGTAGATCACACTGGGTTGCCCCAGCTTGTATAGGGACTCGCACTATCCTGAAAGATGGGAGTTCTACAAAGTATCCAGATAAGGTCGGAGGAGAGGATCTACAATGGTCATTGCAAACAGTAACACTTACCAAAGTCTGTGAGCACTCTACTGCTTGTTATATGATACTCTGAGATCCCGAATTAGTTTTTTTATTAATTAATTAGTGTAGCCTATTTGTAAATTATGAACTAACTTTTTGTAGTTGCTTCGTCACTAAAGCTTATTCTTTTTCGTTCTTGCTACATTAGTATATGTAATATTTGTACTGGAATACCGCAGTGACTTGTATTTGAGTAGAAGTTGGAAGGCGTTGTTTTTGAAACCCGCTCAATCTCTGTCCAGTAACTTATAGTTTTGTGTTATACGTTTTCACACCATTCTGTTATTCATAGAGACTGTCGGGAGTCAGTTCAATGTCTCTCTAACTGTATGGTTTATATGTGCTGATAACTTATATTTCTTTCAGACGACTTGGATGATGATGATTTGTATGGTGGATCTACTGATATAGGAGAATCTGGTGATGACACAGAAGATGAAATAGCCAGGTAAGAAATCGAAAGCCATCCATTTATTTGCCGTAGAGCGATAACTGCGATATCCGAAAAAAGGTGTGATAAAATGATTATTTTAAAGAAAGATAATTGAGAACTTCTTGTGACTATATAGTTAGTATACGCTTCTTAGCCGTGGGAGACACGCGTTTGATTCCCGGTGGGAATTCATGTGGATCGGATTTGACGTTAAACGAGAGCAATGTCTCAAATTTTACAACATCCAACCAGAAAAAAATAATTTGCAAATAAGAATTAAACAGTAATTACTAATAGAGCATATGGAGCACATTATAATATTAATTGTTTACTAACTTGAATAATGTTCCTTCCTATGAGACTGTTTTTTTCTCCTGTATTTTGAACGCACTGTTCAGGCATTCTTTCTCAAGGTTACAGCGATTAAGTCGTTATTTTTGTAGTCTTCACATTATTCTGCATTTCAACAGTGGCATAACAAAAAATATACTACGTAGTTTATTTATTTATATTTGTAGTTTGTATACCTGTCCTAATAGATACATTAATTTGAACATATAATTAACATTTACGTTTGTAAGTATCTATTGACCAGATATTTATCATTCGTCAAATACTCGAAAAGAAATGGGAATACAATACTCAGGTACATCATTTATTGATTTCAAAAAGGCTACGAGACTCTGTTAGAAGGGAAATATTGTATAACATTCTTGCCGAATTCGAAATAACCGAAAAAGCTGGTTAGATCAACTAAAATATGTTTGAATGACTCCGAAAGGAAAGTTCAAGTAGGAAAGTACTTGTCCGAGCTTTCCCGTCGATAATGGCCTGAAATAAGGAGATACATTGTTTCCATTATTATTCAATTTTGTTCTAGAATACGCTATAAGGAAAATCAAAGATAGTAACCAGGGTCTAGAACTGAATGGCACCCACTAAGTTATGATTTACGTTGATGATGTAAAACTGATAGAGAATATCAGGACAATACAAAGAAATGCAGAGGTTTCATTAAACGCCTGTAGGGACATGAGTTTAGAAGTAAATGTAGGGAAAAGTAAACAAATGGAAGTTCGCCATAACCGTAATACTGGATGTTATGAATACATTAAAATATCAAATATAGTCCAGTCAATAAAGGTTTTGAATCAGGACTAATAATAAAAAGCTTTTTTTTTTTTTTTTTTTTTTTTTTTTTCAGAAATGTTAGACCACAATGTAAAGTACCTTTCTGAAAATTCCCACTCCTCCTCTCTTGCTTTTCCCTCTAAACCCCTTAATCCCTTTTGACCTTACGATTATTTGAGATTTAAAGATCATGCAACACAATAATAGGTTGCAGATGCATTAAGGTAAAGTAAGATGTATTGTGCCATGATTTGTGGTTAAGTTCTTAACTCTGAAATCAGTTCAGCTTGAGCTGAGATACATACGTCTTTTTAACCGACTTCAAAAATAGTAGGAAATTCTCAATTCGATCCCTGTATATATAGTATATTGTGTGTATGTTCAAGCATAACCTCGACATAGGTTCACCGATTTTAATTATTTTTGTTTGAAAGATCGTACCTTCCCATATAAATTTCGTTATGATGTTGGGAGCTAGACCATGAAGTACCTCAATGGTGCAATGTGAAACCGTACTTACTCGACTTTAATCTGCATATGTTCAAGCATAACTTCGACAGAGGTGCACCGATTTTAATGATTTTTTTTGTTCGAAACACTTTTTTTTTTTGGGGGGGGGGGGGTTCCACGTAAATTTTATTGGGATCTAACAATAGTCTTCGGAGCTAGACCATAAAACCCCTCAACGACTGACAATGTTCATACCATAACTGAAGAATATGAGAGAAAACAATGCCAACCGTCATTTTAAAAGTGAGTTGGTTACAGAAAAGCAATAATAACTCCCATGTGAACTGGATGTGGAAACCAACTCACTCGTTTTTAAAATGAGGGTTGTCTTTGTTTTCCCCATGCCCTTGAATCGTGTGTATGATTACGCATAATTTGAACATAGGTGCACCAATTTTATTGATTCTTTTTTTTTTGTTCGAAAATGTATGTTCTCGGGGTGCTTTCATATAAATTTTATTAGGATCCGATAATCATCGGAGTTAGACCGTGAAACTCCTCAACGATTGATGGTGTTAACATCATAATTAACTGACTTCATTGTGTGCGTGCTCATACATAACTTCAACACAGATGTATTGATTTTGATTATTCTTTTTTAGTTTCAAAGAGTATACTTTCTCTCAGGTTTCGTGTAAATTTTATCAGAATCTAATGGCAGTCTTTGGAGTTAGATCATGTAACTCCTCAAGAGCTGATAGTCTTAATACCGTGTATATGTTCACGTATAGTTATATATCGCATGGACTGATTAAATATATAGATATAGATATATATATAAGGGTGGCAACCAGTTATATGGGAAAAATTCGAAATTTATTTTAACAGTGTCTCACCCCCTAAATTTATTCCTTTTGGTTACTTAAGCATGCGTGCAAAATTTCATAAAAGTATTTTACTATTTAAAGGTCGCCCAACGCGCTCGAACTTACAGCTACGTTCACATTACTTAACAGGGTGTCTATCGGTCACGAAAGTCACGAAAAAGTTACGAAATCAGAAATCGGTCATAAAAGTCAAGAAATTTAGCTTTTAGGTCACGAATTTTCTTATCTGTACAAATATAAGTCGAGACTGGAAAAATTTGTTCTATAAAACGTCAAAATTCATCACCAAAAATGTGTATGGTCGGCTTTAGACGCTACCAAATTGCAAGCAAAGCACACTTCTATCACATGCATGAAAATTCGGCCTAATTCGCACGAAATTCGCTCCTGAGATTGTCTTTGAACTGGCATCATTGAACAGTTGGCTGAGACATTTCAGTGTATAGTTTTTTTTTTTTAAATTTATATCCATGTTCGAAGTGGAAATAAAGCAGAGGTGGTATGTTTTATTACTATTTTGACTCGACATACCGTCTATCTAAATGTTGAAATACAATGAGGGTATGTTGCCTAAAAGATTGCATTTCTATTTACATAATGACACAAAACCATGAAAGAGTTTCTTCGTAGTTACGGGGGTGGGTGGGGCATGGATAGACTTTGTCCCGCCCCCAACTTTCTGAGAGGAATAAAAATATTCCCTTATGTTGTGTTACAAAGAATTATATATGAAAGGATTGAAAGCAGAGTTTTTTAATTAACAATTGTAAACAATTTCCTGCGGGAGAACTCACGGATCCACCACTCGATTGAGAATTATTCCAGACCTCCGGAAGGTCCGCCTCCACAGCAGACAAACCCTAAATCCACCTATGCTCAAAACACGGCAATTATATGTATTAAAGCAAGACATGTGCATAAGAAAGAAACAATTGAATATGGCACAATAAAATATAAAACGTTTAATATAAAACAATATGCAATAGAACAGATTTTTAACAATAAAGCACTTAAGCAAAACAACAGATTTTTTTTTTTTTTTTTTTCATAGCTTACACTATATTTTTCTCGTAAATATCAGTTATGTATTTCTCTCAGTTATGTATTTCTTTATAATTGCAGACACAAAAGAAGTTCCTTTGAACTCATAATACACTGCCTTTTGTATGGATTGGGCCCATGGCCACGACACAGATTATATAGCCCTTTCTGTTATATGAGCCTGATGTGCAACCAACACAACTAGGGCTTCCAACTTTTGAACATGGAAATACCGGACACCCTCCTGGAGTACATATACTCTTAAGATTGTGACATCATTGCTCGTCAAAAATATGAACAACATGAAAGAGGTTACTTCACATAAAATTGAGTGATTCGGAGTTCGAATTTAATAACTTTAGTTACTTTTGAAGCATTTATTAAATTTTCTTAATCCAGTTTTGGTTGAGTCGGCACATGTAATTTTTGAAGTCTGCCATCAATAATACACTGTATTTAAAACAAAAAAGAAAATAAAATTAGGAATATAATTATGACATGCACAAGATGAAGCAGTGCTAGCTGCACTCTTGAAAATGTACTTTTGTTGACCTTCAGCAGTTTTGATAAGTTCAGTAAATTTTCCTGCCTTCAACTCTTCAGCAAATTCCGCGCAAGATCGATATCAAAGCGAATTACAAGCTCTGCTTTAACCATATTCATTGACAAACGATTCCTTTCGTCACTCCAAAATAATCCGAATAGAATAGAGAATAGGGCTATTAAGATGAAAAATTACCGGACATTTAACATCAGGTTTTGAGCTCGTACCGGACACCGGACAAGGAAATTAAAAACCGAACTGTCCGGTAAAATACTGGACGGTTGGCTACCCCAAACACAACCAACACGAGTACTCGCGTAGGAGCAAGGGGTGAACTTCTTCGTATATACCTCATTTTAAAAGCAAAGTAAAAGTATTAGGAAAAAGATAATAAAAATGTTGGTGTTGCCAACTTAAAATCTTTGACGTACAAAGCTATTAGTCAATTACTGTGTATAAAAATTAATTTATTACAGATATATATTAGCATTCACTTTCCAGTGACGGTATATCTTGATCACCGAAAAACCAGAGGCGGTATGTCCTCATCACTGAAAAACCAGAGGCAGTATGGCATACCACCGCATGCCGTCTCACTTCGGCCACTGATTTATATGGTAATAAAGAGGAAGAATTTCTTAAATTGGGTGAAAGCCATGGGTTACTAAATCGAACAGCACGACGAGGGGACATATTTGTCTATAGAGAAGATATTGTATTTTGCAGTAATGCGGTACCTTCTGAAACGCGACAAATTAAGCCTTGTGTAGATTGGTTACAAGATGCATAATAATTGTGCTACCTTAGTAGGATAGTACGTACGAAACCTCGTTTATTCTCACTAGTACTAACCACTAGTACTGCTGGCATGTTTTTTAAAATGAAATTATGTAGAGAAGGTGGTGGTTCTAAACGGAAAAAAATACCTATTTTAATTTTTGTGGAGAAGTACTCAAACGAGTAGTATGATGTACTGTAAACTGGGGTTACTTGGTAAGTTTTTTTCTTTTTCATACTACCTCTTGTCATTTATTGCAATTAATTTTTCTTGTGATGTTTCTAGAGCTTACAAGGGATATAAGGGAGATTATATATATCGAAATGGAAGAAGGTTTATAAACCAATCGAAGGCACTAATGACGCCTATTACGAAACTGTAATAAAAATTTTTCGAATGTGTATACTCTGCGAGTTATATGAATATATAGGGTGTGCAAAAAGTCCGGTGCCACCCTTAGAAGTTGCAAACGGGGAGACAGCAGATGCCAAAACAGGAAAACATGTGTTTGATTATTTTAAAAGTACAACGTATCAAAGCAAAAAAGTGTTGTCCCAGGCCCACCCGCAGAGTCCCAGGCGGGGTTCAATTCAAAATTTTCAAATAGCAAGAAGGATAAAGTTGCATATAGTTGGAAAGCTGTTGGGAAATGAAAGAAGACGGAACAGGTCTCGACTCTCTAAAATTAGCTGGGCAACATGACGGCCGGTTAAAATGTCAGTAAAAACCTCATTGTAAAGTCTCTGGTCATCCCAAAGAACCTGAAACGGTGAGACAAATGTCAAAACAGGAAAAAGAGGTCTGTCATCATACCAAAAGTCCAATGATTGAAAATGAAAGTATTTGTTCCAGGGTCCTCCGCATTGCCCCAGATGAGGTCCTACTCAAAATTTTCACATCAAGGGAGGCCAAGTAGCATATCGTTTGAAAGCTGCTGTTAAATGAAAACAGATGGAACAAGTTTGAACGCTTTACGATAACACTGTGCAAACATCTTGTGTTTCAGTTCTTCTTTCTGTAGTCGGGTTTCAGTTTGTTTTAATTCTTGAACTCAACGGAAAGAAAGGAAATGCTCCTACTGTGAGATTCTGCTCTTTGGGCTTAGTAATGTCTAAATAAATAAAGAAATATAATAAAACAAAATTAAATTAAGAAAAGAAAAGAATTAATATTTGACATATTTTTGTATACCTAGGTAGAACTGGCTAGTTAACATATAATGTATAATAATGGTACTTATGCTCGTTGCCTGGATTATGAAGTGTAAAATGATTAAAAAAAAAAAAAAATTTCTTGCACCAGGAACAGCGAATACTTGCAAGTGTCTCACAATGACAATAAGTGGTATTTGAGCGAACCAGTTACTGGTCTCAGTTTCTTTGATCCTGAAGTCCACACAGCAGTGAAAAAAGACATGGTTACAGTATTATTTAGGGATGGAAATGAAGGAGAAGAACTCGTGCGCTTAAGATATGAGGAGACCACGAAGATAAAGCCTTTAGTGACTTCTTTTCCAGGAACACCAGAAAGCTGTTTGAAGCACTGGAGGTCTTCACGGACTTTTCATTAGAAAATCTTAAAACATGAGAAACGAAAGATACTTTCCTTCAGACTCGAGAGCGTATGAAAGCTCTGCATGTTGTAAATGAACTGGCAGAACAAGGTATTGCATTGATTCAAAATTTCAATGGAAAACTGACCAATCAGGAAGATCAATCCAATTTCTTTTTCAAGTTGTAGAGCAGCACAGAAAGAAATTTCCTCACCCTAAGTAAATTCATTCTCAGTCAAAGTATTTTGCTTTGTTGTGTTGAATATACTTTCGCAAACTTACATACTGAAAAAATATACATTCGTAAAACATAAATATTACTAGAGAATGTTTCCAAACATATTTTTGAATTTCATAGTATTTATATGTGAATTTTCAATATTAGTGGTTTTAAGCGAATTTATTGATGCGTTGAGCGACCACTAAATATTGTGTAATTGCTTCAAAATTTTTGTAGTAAACATTTGAGATAAAGAGAAATAAAATTTGACCCTGAGACCATTAAAAGAGCTAAAGTGAATTTTCGTTGCCACCCTAAATATATATTTGGTCATAAATGTTTCCTAGATACCCATTTTATAGGAAGTTAGTGCTCTAGCTTTAGTTTAGGTATCTAACTGAACTACTGAAGATACGAGGAAGTGGCAAAGTTAAACAAACTTTTGTTAGGGAAAACAGTTTACAGACATCTGAGGGAACTGTTATAAAATAAATAGTGAAATAAGAATGTGGAAGGAAACAGTAAATACGTGAAAAATGCTACGGACCAATGTTGTATTCCCTCAAATGGTCTGAAACGAATCAAAGACCCTTTATATGAGAGTTGAGCACTTGACCACTGAGCCATCATGTCTTTCACTCTCTCCAATGAATTAGTAGTTGTTTCTTACATAAATTTCATTAATATTATGTATCAGAGATGGCCAACGCGTCGACCAGCAAGTCGTGGGAATCCTTAATGTGCTGTGTAATACAATATCGATTGTTCTATGATTCCCTCTAGTAGGCTAGTGAACTGACGACTCTGTCTGTAACTGACCTCTAGATGATTAATTGACTGTTATCCGCCTAAAAATGTAAGACTTCGTATACTCGCAAATCCTCTGGAATACTCTAGAATAGCCTTCAGATGACAACATTGGACATATCTCAAAAGTTTGAGAACGTAAGACTCTGGACTTCTGTGACGGCAAGTGATGGTGGGAAGTTTCGTATATATTAGTTATGCCACAAGCAGTCTATCTGACCTTTCTGGGATATAGAGATATTACAGTGCATTCCCCTGCACAAAATGGGGACAAAAATTACGGTAAAGAATTCCCTGAGTTTTCCTGGCTTTCAAGAACGTTTTTTGAAATTTTCCCTGATATGGAATTAGCCATACACACTTTTCAATGTTGGTGGAAAAACAAGACCAAGAAACCGTGATAACGATGATACATAGGTACAGTAGAGTCCCGATTTTCCGAGCTAATGTGGACCGGACCTAACTTAGATAAGCAAAAACACGGTTAACACGGATGAATACGTAGGCAATTTTGTATAGTACCAACGCCTTAAAGACTTGTCACCATTTTGATAGTTTCACGCGTTCTAATCCCTTGATGGCAGTAAGCTTATCTTCTAGTGATAAATAACACGTTTTCTTTTCCAAATGATTCCTACAAACAGTCACAAAAACTCGACAAAACACCCACCTTCGCTCATACTGTTTTGTTGTTAGACAAAATACGCCTCTTATGACGGCAACACGAAAACTGAAACTCAAGACGTGCAATAATTAAAAGCTCGTTCGCTTAAATGTTGCACTGTTGGGAGGGTCGTTATCTTTACGCTAGCTTCATTTTTGCTTTGTTACTGAGACAAAAGTCAGCAGATTTCTTATCGTTGTAATCAGATTAGTTTTAGATTAACTTTTGAAAAATGTTTGTTTGTTTGGATAAAGCTCGGATAACACGGAACCTCGATTAATCGAAACTCGGATAATTTCGACTAAACTGTAATATGCTTTTTCCCTGATCAAGTAGAAAAATAATTAATATGAAAACAAATACAACGTATTTTACAAAATAAAACGTATTTTATGAAAATACAAAACATTTACCTAATATAAATTCCTGCACAAATCAAGAAATTAAACATCTGTGAAACTTGAGTCTGTAACTTCAGTCAGATGTTTAAAGTTTTGTCACATATTAATAGAAAATGTCACAGTGACACACTCACCTAGAAAGGATGGATATATGTATATAAAACTGGCTGCGGTATATTAACAGCATATCGTTAGAAAAATCTGAATAGTGTTATGTAATTCATTTCACTTCTTTAAATACTTTATTTCCTCATCAATATCGCATATGTCTTCTAGTATTTAGGTGTTCTTAGCTTTAAATACTTTATTTCCTCATCAATGTCGCATATGTCTTCTAGTATTTTAGTGTTCTTAGCTTCAAGCTCTTGTTTCTTTTCCTCTTCTTCTCGGCGTTGGTTTGTTGCTTCTGCAAAACAAATACCAGCATTTCGTGCATAAGGAATCCTGGACTTCCTTACGGATAGTTTCTCAGGCCACCCGAAGAAGCTACTAAATCGTACAAATTTCTCTAGATGCTTTCTGCAATTTCGGCGAAATTCGAAATGTCCAAATCCGCTATTGGTTGTCATTTTTTTAGAGGCAGCATGTGTAGCAGAACCAATGTCAACGTTTTTCACAGGAAGATTTTTTCATTATCCGCATCTATTCGTACACTTGAAATCGAAGAACTGAAAACTTCTAGTTTTACAAACTTACTTTGCGTCCTATATTTTATCACGCCTAATAAGTGTGTTGTAAAGAAATGGACTGGGGAGGAGAGTCAGTCTAAAATTCAGTAAGGACAGATTCAGGAGGAAAGTAATGCGCAAACGATGTATAAATTAACTTTCTTCATCCTTGTGGACTATTAGAAGCTTTTGTATTTTTCGCAGCAATCAGACATCCGTTGGGCGCGCAAGTGTAATGAACTTATAAAAGTGGTCTCTTGCACTGCTACAGGAAGAACATAACACATTAACGAAAAAGGATAGCTAAGACTCTACACAGAGGCTGAATGAACGGATATTATTATTATTATTATTATTATTATTATTATTATTATTATTATTATTATTATTATTATTATTATTATTTTAAGTATTCTGTTATCAGGAACAGAAGTCAACTGCTACAAAGAGAAAAGTTTCTGTGCTCTGTATTCTGCTGATTTCTTCACATTGAAATAGAAAGTTTCCTCTTCAGTAACGTGTATCAGTTGTTAAATTCTTTTCTTCCCTGTTTTTATTTTATTTTGTATTATTTTTATACCTTCTTCACACATCCCTAGCCGTGAATGAATACAAATGATGGCCAGTTTAATGTCACAGCTTTTCTACAAAAAATCATAATTCCAAAACGAAATAAATATTCGTGTTTTGTACACAACTTCCTTCTTTCTCGATATTGTAACTAGTTGATGCGTCCAAGCCTTCGGCCCTCTGTACAAATATAGGTCAAAATTGTGCTTAATTCAAAGCTCTTAATTTTACTTGTCCTAGTAATAAAGAGCAAAATACGTTCATCTTTAATATCATTACAGAGGTTGATTCAGTTATATTGAGCAGAAGTCAATGTGCGACTATACCACGCATGCGCAACCCATCACCATGAGATTGCCACGAGGCAAGCAAGTGTATTTCGTTAGTGAGGTAATAGAACAGTGTGGTCGAGACTGAACAGATTCTGGGACGGTAAATGTGGTTCTTTCCAATGCTAAGTTCACGGCGTCGAACGTAATTGTCGTGTAGATCGAGCCACTGTGAATCGTATTATACGGAAATATGCTGCACAGAATCCTGGGCTCACCACACCGACGCGAGCAGCTAGAACTATTTCCCAGAAGGGTTCATGATTGTGGTTGATTTTTCGTACAGGGGTAAGCTGCATCTCCGAAAGGTGGAGCGAAGCGTGAAAATCAATGCTGCATACTGCCATCCTGACTGAAATATACTAGCATGAAATCCCAACATTGTACGGACAAGGCGTGAATCAGGTTGCATCAAGACAAGGCATCCAGCCACACGGCAAAACCATCACTGGAATTCTATCGCCGGATGGAACAGGAAACTGGAATTTCGACATTTCCCTTACATTCCTTTCAAGAGTCTAGATGCCAGCACAATGGATAATTTGCTTTCGGACTCCTCAAGCATCCCCTGTCCAATCATTGAATCCACACCGTCATCTGCTTATGGAAAGCCTGTAAATAGTAGTGGGATGCAATACCCATACTCCGGCTGCAACGCAGCGTCCTGCATTGGAAACACAGATGTCGGGTAATAATCGGTAGAAGTGGCCTGCAGATCAAACGCATTTGGTGGTAAAAACACGACGGTTTCTAGGTAAGTGGCACCTTGAAATTCGGCTGAATATAAGTGAATCAACCTTGTATTATCCATGTTTAAATATTAAATTAAAACATTAGAGTTTAAGTTGCGATTACATCACCACAATATATTACTGTAGAAATATTCACAAGTGTTAAATTTAAATAGGGTTTAAGGCTCTTGTCCTATTTTGGAATAATTGAATTGAAACATTGCAGTTTTGAAGTTGCAATTAAATAGTAGCGAGACAGAGGTGGAGACGGACGTTTATAAATAGAGACGAGACCGAGACTCAAAATATTGAGACTGGCGAGACGAGACCGAGGTAAACATTTGTATTTCGAGTCAACCGAGACGAGACCTAACCCAGACTTGAAAGTCCCGAATATTAGCAGATATTGAAATTATACTTTTCATTCAAAATTCGTTGTATGTTATATATGTAGTCAAGAATGAACCAATAATAATAATAATAATAATAATAATAATAATAATAATAATAATAATAATAATAATAATAATAATTACTTATACAGTTTTAATTTCTGACAGTTTATTTCGAGACTATTGAGAGAAGACCGACAGAGATCGAGACTTGACCCTCGAGACCGAGATCCAAGATCGAGACAAGTACATATTGATCGAGACGAGACAGAGATTTGTTCGATGTTTCTCGATTCGAGACAAGACCGAGACGAGACTGATACTTAATATAGTATCATCTCATCTTGTCTCGATATCATCTCTGCATTAAAGTGCCATTACTTTTTGTGTAGGACGAAAATAGAAAGAATGTTCCTTAAGAGCCTGCCTTACTAAAAATAATACAAAATTTACTATTTTTCTTTTGCTTGTTTATTCATCAGTGAAAGGAGATAATGAAATGCAAGTCACCACAATCATAGATAATGCTATTCTACAACAGAAAATTCGAACCTGAAGAATGTTCAGTGTTGCCATCCATAGAAATTACAATGTTGCCAGAAAAACAATTTCCCTAAAATCTAAGTTAACGCAGCGAGTAGAGGAACAAACTCAACTGCATTTGGTTACATATCAAATTGTTTTGGTTTGCTGTGAACTACTTTTTAAATAATAGTTGTATTTAGTTTGTAATAAACAAAATAGTTTTAACATACAGTTATTAAAACTAAATAATAATGTTAAATAAAAAGTAGTTCACAAGAAACCGAAACAACATGATACGTAACCAAATGCAGTTGAGTCCATTCCTCTACTCGCTGTCTTAACTTAGATTTTAGGGAAATTATTTTTTCTGGCAACACTGTAATTTCTATGGATTGCAACACTGAGCATTCTTCAGGTTCTTATTTTCTGTTGCAGAATTGCATTATCTATGACTGTGGTAACTGGCATTTCATCATCTCCTTCCACTGAATAATAATGAAGCAAAAGGAAAATGGTAAATTTTGTATTATTTTTAGTAAGGCAGGCTCTTAATGAACAACATTCAAATCTTAAAATTCATTTCTCATTTTTTAAATGGTTGTAAATGATGAACGAGTAGGTGAAATGAATATGTGATGATAACACCGCAGAAAACTTCACGAGCATGGTATTGTTCATTGTGAAGATAAATGGACCAGGATCAAACTTGCGTGCTTTTGAAATGTGTCTCCTTCCTCCTACAGGAGAACTCAATTGATAAGTAGACTTGGTATAAAATTTCCAGAAAAATGCAGGAATTACGCACTTTACAAGTAGGATCATCGATACTTTAAAAGAAAAGTAATATTGATTAGTTTGTAATTTGTTATTGGTCAGGATGGATTGATTTAAATCAGTCTGATTTAAATCACGATTTTAATCAAGATTTAAACCACTTGATTTTTTAAAATAAAAATCGTTGATTTAAATCAAATTTCGAAATAAATTAATTTAAAGCGAAAATAAGTAAATTCCCGTTTCTGTTCTGTTATTTCGATTATGGAAGATAATAATCATAATACACTGATACTCAAATGTGTGTAAACACAATATGAAAATAAATATTACGCGGAGGGTGATTAGGGAAAATCCCGTTTTCAACGGGTAACGGGTGAATCCTGCTTTCTCCTTTTCGTAACATAGGGTTTTTAAATCATTAACTATTCCAACGGGGAAATCACCATTTAAGACGTGATGGAATCGACATTTAAGACGGAAATTGTTTTGTGTCCGCGTCTATTTGTTTGTTTCCAGATAATAGGGGTGTATTTAGAGGAGTCCGATCCCCTCTCCGGAAAAAAAATATATATTTTAAAACTTTAGGCGAAATTTATGTACTAAATACATAGAAGTTCCTCAGGATCGAAATACGGCAAATTTTGGATGCGTTAAAATGTCAAATAATACTTTTGATAAAGTGGATACTTTCAAATATCTAGGATCAATATTACCAGACGAAAACCATATTCACGAAGAAATTAAATGACGACTAAAAGCAGGGAATTCGTGTTATTATTCAGTTCAAAATCTCTTGTCGCCTCGAATTCTGTCGAGGAATTTGAAGCTTAAAATATATAAAACGATAATCATTCCTGTTGTTCTGTATGGTTGTGAAACATGGCCAGTTACTCGGAAGGAAGAACATAGACTGAAGTTATTTGAGAACAAGATCCTGAGACGGGAATTCGGACCCAAGAGAAACGGGAATGGGAAATGGGGAATGGCGGAAACTTCATAACGAGGAACTACATAATTTATACGGTTTACCAAACATTGGTCAGGTCATGCAGTCAGGATAGAAGAAAGTAGAAACGCTTTCAAAGTCTTAACTGGAAGACCAACTGGAAAACGACCATTAGAAAGACCTAGGCACAGATGGGAGGACAATATTGAGATGAACCTCGCAGAAATAGTACAAAGTAGAAACTGGATCCAGTTGGCTAAGGATAGAAGTCAATGGAGAGCTTTTTGTGAACGCGGCATTGAACCTCCGGGTTCTATAGACCATAGAGTTAGATAGTTAATTTTAGGCGAAATTTATGTACTTTATATGCACTTTATGTACTTTATACTTTCGTGCCGCTAGTTAGTTCCGATTTTTTAAAAATATGCCCCTGCCAAATATTAGTAACTTTCGTGAAAAAAAAAAGTCATGTTGATGAACGTTGCTGTAAGTTTTTTTCCTTAACGTTTAAGAAGAAACATTGTTTGGGATTGAAATAGGTTAACGATTGGGGATTAATTCAAAATAAAAACCCAATACTTTCACTTAAATGACATAATTAACATTTAATACTAATTCCTAATGTTTTTTTTCTGCAGTTCGCGATTTGTATTATACGAGGAGAAAGATTTGATTTAAATCAAAAAATTCGATTTAAATAAAAAAATCAACAAAAATGATTTTTTTAAAAAATATTTTTTCCACCCTGTTATTGGTACAGTATTATCTTTCATCCTAAGTTATTCCTTGAAATCATGTAATTAAATAAAAAAAAATCACATTCGCATTTCAATGTAAGCGATAATATTTTAACACTTTGTTTATTAGTTTGAGTCTTAATACATAGCAAAACAAAGAGAGATTATTTCTCTGTTCACAAAAAAAAAAAAAAAAAAAAAAAAGTTTTACGCCCCATTATCGTGCTTTTTAGGTTATAGAAGGTGGATGAATTGACCAAAATAAATGATTATGAAATAATTGTTGGTATAAGAATATGGGAGCAAAGGGAAGAATTCCGAAGAAACCCACAATCTTGTATGGCCGGCGCTCGAACCAGGACCCTCTCGCACTAGAGGTGAGGACTACACTGAGGCACTGTGCCACCTTTTCTGTTTGTGTATTATTGAATAGCAATGTATCGGATCACTGGTACCTGGTTTGTCTATCTTGAATAAATAAATAAATAAATAGAGAATAAAATAATTAAAATTCCGCATAAGTATGGCATTGAAGTATCCTGGTAGCTCTAAAATGATGTTCTTTGATGCTAGTAAACGATCGTGACTAATTTAGGGAAGGTAAGGAATTCATTGTCTGTTCTGCAACAAACTTATTTGCTTCTCTGCAACAATCGTCGCACTTACCGTACTAGTTTGCCATAGAGGAAAATTTCAGTACATGTAATATCCGTTAGTTATAGCCACTTCGGTTTGTTTTGAGTTGAAGAGTTCATATTTATAATTAAAATGCTGCCTGATTTATCCCGTGTCCACATTTTTTCAGGATCAGGGAGGAGAAGTAGTGACAAAATGAAGTCAAAATGCTCCATCATGGTAGCCAACCAGCCAGTGAATGGAAGAAAGTCGTGGAAGAAAAGCATCACAGTCAAGTAATAGGGTTAAAAAATAATCGCAGCTGTCTGTGTTTTCTAAGTTGCCTGACAGTACCTGAGAGAGTATTTGTAAGGGTCAGTTAGATTACTGCTGAAGCATACGATAGTAGTAGAACATCACTATTTTTTATTTAGAATTTAAAGTGAATTTCTTCGATGTCGCACGTTTTACTTTTATTTTCGTATTTTTTATATTAAATGATCGTTGTACCTGAAAACTTGTTTTTAGAAAGCTTTATAGGAATGTACAGTGACTAGTTTATAAGACTAAATAAAGAAACTAACCTTTTAGATATATAGTGTGTTCTTTCATCAACAGGACTATTTCGAGTTACAAATATTTCATTATGCAGAGTATACCTGTATATACCTACGTAGGAATACCTTGAACAACGCAGGTTTTATGATTACACATATTTACGAATAATAGGTTTGTCAACTCATTTTTTTTAAAAAGATAATCAAAGAAAATCAGTAAATATGTAGCACGTTTACATGTATAGGTAGAAAGTAGAGTCAAGTCTTGTGATACGACGATATTAACTACAAGTGAAGAATGAGGGCACGGTGGCTCAGTGGTAGAGCGCTTAGCTCCAGCGCGAGAGGATCCTGGTTCGATCCTAGGCCATGTAAGTTTGTGGTGGACATATCCTTTACGTGCATTTTTTCGTGTTCACCCATTTTCTCCCACATTCATTCTATCATTTTCTTCATGAACTTTACTTCCATTAATTATCCGTCGCCTTTAGCCTACAAGGCATAATTGTGGGACGGCATTTTTTTTTTTTTTTACAAGTATTATTCTTAAAAGGGTTTTCTGTTATTTAGTTATTTTCTTTAGTTTATGTTCTTTTTCATTTTTAAACTTGTTCAACTTTATTTTTTGCGATTGTAAATAGACATCGAACAACTCGGTTTTGCATAACGCGAACGTTTTGTGGAATCGCCGCATATATAGGAACACTTTTATTTCTGATATACATTTTAAAACAGAAAGTTTTTTAAATTAATAATTGTGTTTACACCTACTAAGCTTACAAGGGAATGAAGGGAGAATTGATATGAGTTGGAACGTTGTGCATACATCAATCGAAAGCACTAATGATGCTGATTAAGAATCTGTAATAAAAAGTTTCTACATAAATGTAGTGAAGGAGTTATGTCGATTTATCACTTTTCACATTTTGCGAGATTTTGTTGTTTTGAAATTAGTTAAGTAGATGAAAACAAAACGATGAACTCAACTCACAGAGCTTGCTAACTTCCAAAGCTAATCATCTATGTGAAATGCATAGTGAGAAAGCATCATAAGCCATATTGCACCCTTAATAAAGTCCCAATGTGGTACTGCCATCTATGCGGTAAAGTGCGCAACAACTTCGATTCTCCCATGCCTAGCTTCGGACTGTAAACACACGCGATCAGTTGTCAGTGTGCTCTCGCCGAGGTAACAAGGTGCTTGTTTTGATGTGTGCTCAACTGTTGTTCATTTGTTACGTCAAGGTGCAAAATGGCGCAAATGAATATTGCCAACGTCTTGGCAATTGTAACTGAACAAGTCAGAGACTATATCCAGCGGAATCGGATCAAATCTGCTGAACAAACGTCAAGTGAAATTGACTTCGCATCCGCCATTAATGACATGATTATTGCAGGCTATGAAAAAGGCGATGTCATTTCAGAAACTTTAGTTTTGACAGACTTTCGCGTGATTGACGGTGATACACCAGTGGCACATTTACATACATCACGAAGAAGCTGTTCGATTTTGGATGAAGACCGTGATTATGAACCATCGACATCAGCAGGTCGTCCAAAAAATTCAGACACTCGGAAATACACAGACGACGAGATGAGGATGGTTCTTGATTGTGCATGGACACCGCGAGGCAAATGCAGAAAGTCACTGCCATCCGTAAGAAATACTCTTGGGCACTAGACTGGCCTGCCATTCGTGCGTTTAAAAGGCAATTCGCATCTGGTGGCAATAGAGAATTGAAGCTGAAGCAAATAAGCGACGACACATTTGCCGATTTCAACGGAACTGCTGCGGCTGGGCATCCAATTCACGACGACGACATACGAATCTGGGTGATGAAAAATGCAGCCAAACTTAATTTCGCTCATTCGTTCGAGGCTTCGTCTTGGTGGGTACAGCAGTTTAAAAAAGCCCGTGGAATTACCAGCCGCCGAATCACGAGTCGCCTGACGAAGGCCTGCTTCGAAGATCAGGAGCTTTTGAAACGGAAGCAGACAAATTTGCGACCCGCATCAGCAACACAATCAATGAAAAACGCAGCGCTGCCGCAAACGTTTTGAACGCCGATCAGAGTGGTGTTCAATATGAAATGACAGGAAATCGCACTCTGGCGTTCAAAGGACAAGATACAGTTGAAAAAGTTGTGCAGACAACAAATGCTACAACCCACTCTTTCACTATGTTGCCAATAGTTGCGATGAGCGGAGTTGTTCATGACAAAATGATGGTAACACTCCAAGAGTCTGGAGGAAAATTTGGGTCAAGGGTATGGGAAACAACGATCAAACCCGAAAACCTAGTGTTTGATGCATCGAAAAGTGGCATAATGACAAGTGACGGCCGCGACAAGTTTGTTAAAGACTTGCTGTCTGCAGCGATTTCACCGAACGAAGAAAATATCGTTCTACTTGACCACTGGGGTCCGTTTACAGTCCACACGCGAAATGCCGCGTGTTTGCCAAATGGCGCAACGGTGAAAGTTGAGAATATTCCGAAAAACTGCACGCGATTCTGTCAGCAGTTAGACGTTTATGGGTTTGGTGTTTGGAAACATTATTTGAAGAAACTTGAACACTATGTGAAACTCGAACGTGACGGGTGTAAAATATTTCAACGAGACCAGCGCATTATATTTGCGTCGATTCTTCACAATCAGATGAGTTCGCCAAGATACATTGGGTTGTATTAATATGCATTTATTAAAGGTGGTTATAAGACTGGTGAATATCCTGCTTTTGATTCACCAAGCAAATTTAGTTTCAGGTTTGGTGTCGCCAACTGTAAGCATTGTGATAAAGTTGCGAGAATCCGTTGCTCTTGGTACAGAGACATTTTTTGCTTGAACCATTTTCTTGTTGATAACCCTGAGTATGTGCTGAAATATCATTACTGCACACCTTATGTCAACTAATACATTTGATTCTGTTATGCTCCAAACGTTATGTTTCCTCAAATATGAGTAACTAAAATATTTTCAAATGATTTCTAGTGCGTGAATTAGTCGTTTGTATGAGTTTGGTAGCGATTGGGATTGAAATAACGTGAAAAAGTGTGAAAACTGTGAAAAGTGACAAATCGACATAATTCCTTCAATACATTTATGTGGAAACTTTTTATTACAGATTCTTAATCAGCATCATTAGTGCTTTCGATTGATGTTTGCACAACGTTCCAACTCGATATCAATTCTCCCTTCATTCCCTTGTTAGTAAGAACATACATAAAGTCAAAGTCCATTTCTTATTGTTTTAATCGTTTTTAATTTTTGAGTAACTTAAGCTCTTCAACATAACTGAAGCCACGTGGCTTTTGTAAAGGCAATAGCCATTCTATCATAATCTATAACACTTATAGTATTTCTTGTTCCCTGATTCTGGCGCTCGAGGAAGCTGTCTGGTAGATCTATAAGCTAAGCTTTACAAACTGTTCTGTGTTCTTTGTAGATCCAGCGTTCCTGACCATGTGAAGATGTTGGAACATTGTCTCCATGAGATTTTTTTTTTAGATTCGTCCCGTTTTGTTCTGTTTATCATCTATTATCAGCTGCTTACTCTTTAACTGCGCGACGTTGATTCAAAAATTTCATTCAATTTTTAACATGCGACTTACCGCTGTAGTAGGCAAAATGGAATGCAGACTGAGCATTCGCCGATAATTCTCTTACAAATTATTGTTACATACTAGGGATGGCCAAAATTTTCCGGAATCCGGAATTTTGTTTTCCGGAATCGGAAAATTTACTTTCCGGAATTCGGAAAAGTTCCGGAATTCGGAAAAATTCCGGATTTCGGAAAAATTCCGACATTCGGAAAAAATCCGGAATTTAGAAAAAATCGGAATTTTTCCGAGATCCGGAATTTTTCCGATTTTACTTTCCGGATTCCGGAAAGTAAAAATTCTGGAATTATCCATCCTTAGCTAATAGCTGTTAAAAGAGAAACACAATAATGAATAGGCTATATATACTGTATTAATTTCTTGTAGTTGGATATGTCTTTATCATTTACGTAGACAATTGCTACTGCAGTTATTTACTACTTTATGAGAAAGGTCTTATTTTCACACACAAAAAAGTCGCCGGTATGTCTCAAACATTATCGCGTTCCCACCTGCAGCTGCTCCAAAGCACTGCAAACTACTTTTTAACCAGGCGAAAGGCAGTGAAGGAAAACAAATCTCAACAAATATTCTAATAACATTCGCTTATTGTCAACATACCTACAGTGAGCGCAGAAAGTGTTCGTACACCGTGCATACTTTATATTGAAAACAGCTAGCATGAGAACGGGAGGTGGAAAATATATATATAACCAGAATTAAGACTACACATTCATACATTTTATTTCTATATACAAGAGAAAGGCCAAACAAACACAATCACTGTTTTGTTCAGAAGAAAAGAGAGAATTCCTTTTTTGTAAACGCAAAAAGTCACCGTACACTTATGCTTGAATTAATGCTTATAAAGTATATTACGCTATTTAATATTTTGTGGGATTACCCTGTACGTTAATGATTGTCTGTAGTCTTCGTGGCATTGATTTCACCTGTAGTAGTTCGTAGTTCTGTAGCTTCGGGACTGATTATGTCCCATTCTTCTTGAATAGCTTTTCTTAGGCCTTGTTTAGTAGACAAGCTGTGCCTTCTGATTCTTGTCTCCAGAACAGATCATAGATGTTCTATGGGGTTCATGTCTGGGGATTGGGGAGGTGTGCGAAGCTGTTTCAAGGTATTATAGAGTCAGGGGCGGATCCAGAGGGGGGGCGATCGGGGCGATCGCCCCCCCACAAGAGCAAACTCTTATTTTATATATAAATAAACCCATCCATAACAAGTTTGGAGCTCTTAAAAGTAGCAGTATTACCGCCGACCGCCCCCCCCCCCCGCAGAAGTCCGTCCTGGATCCGCCCCTGGCAAACCTTGCAGACAGGCCTCGTTCAACAGTACAAACAATAATTGCGATGTATAATGTTTCTATCACTGTGCGAAACCATAAAAAAAATAATAAAAAAATGTAATAAAAAAAAAAAAAAGAACTGGAAGACCAAGAGTGTTGAGTGAACAGGTTAAACGTTACATTATTAGGGAAAGAAAAAAGGTTCCAAAAAGTAGTGTTGTGCAATTGGCAACGGATCTGGAAACACGCGGTGTTAAAGTATCAGCCAGTACAGTGCGGAATATTTGCAGGGTATCATGGTCGGATAGCCAGGAAAATGTTCTGGGTGAACAAGACAAATCGTATAAAGAGACTAAAGTTTGAAAAAGAGTATAAAGATAAGGGATCAGGCTTCTTTCTGGAATGGGGTCATATTTTCGGACGAAAGTAAATTTAATTTTATCGAGTCCAATGGGAGGCGTATGGTATGGCGCAAGGTGAATACAGAGATGAATCCTCAAAATTTCGTCCCTAAAGTAAGACACGGAGGAGGGTCCGTGCTCGTCTGGGGTTGTATGAGTGCCTCAGGAGTGGGTCGTCTCCACCTTATCGATGGAGTGATGATCCACAAAGTGTATATTAACATATTAAAGGAATATCTCCATACTAGTGCGCAGAAGATGGTTCTTGAAAACAATTTATTGTTCAGCAAGACAACGACTCCAAACATACAGCGGAAAATACTCGATTGTGGCTACTCTATACAGGGGCGGATCCAGGACGGACTTCTGGGGAAGGGGCGGTCGGCAGTAATACTGCTACTTTTAAGAGCTCCAAACTTGTTATGGATGGGTTTATTTATATATAAAATAGAAAGTTTCCTCTTGTTGGGGGGGGGGGGGGGCGATGGCCCCGATCGCCCCCCTCTGGATCTGCCCCTGAGGTTTGCTATCTTTCTCAAAGACTTACCCTTCTTATGCACTTTAATAATTACTTTTCTTGTCTCCTCATTTGTTTCTGTTCGGTTGCTTCCCATTTCGACAGCCCACCGTGCAGTTTTTTCACTCCTATTCACAACTAAACTCATTCTGTTACTCGTCATGCTATACTCGTCATGCTATTCAGGTGAATACTAGTGAACCCCAGTTGTGGTATCTTTGTTTCGTATTCGTACGTCAGGTGTACGGTCACTTTTTGCGTCTACTCTATACATTTTCTACGGAATTTATTTACTTTCTGACCATTAAACTTGTCTTTGTGGTTCTTTATTGATATATTCATAAAGCTTAGTTTTCATTATTCATATTGTGTGTGTTATTACACTTCTTAAATTTTCTGTTTCTTTTTCGCAGGCATTCTCGTTTCAATAGCATAGGTGTACGAACACTTTCTGCGCTCACTGTATGTACAGTAAATACAAATTTATAATTTTTGACTTTACGAAGTATACAATGTAATTGTTCAATAATTAACATAAGCAGGCATTCATTAATTTATATTAATATAATAGTTAACAAAACTAATAAGCGGGTGATTGATGACTCAGTGGTAGAGTTTTCATCTATGGTATTCTAACCCAGGACATGTGGGTTTTCGATGGCTAATTTTGTGTTCGAAAATTTTCCCGGTCGTACTCTTGGTTCCCTTTCTTATATTTGTTCCATCATCACTCATTAACGAATTTAGTTTATCAAAACTCTATAGCCATATATTCATTCTGTCCGTCAGTGAAACAAACAGTCTCAAGAACTATCTGATGGATTACCAATCAATTTTGGCCATGATGTACAGAGTCAATAGTTAAGAATCGAGTTCCCTGATGAATGTAATATTCAAATCGGAAGCGGTACAAATCAACCATTTCCGGTTTTAACGTTAATCATTATATATTAAATATGGTAATAGCGAGAAGCGGTTTCCAGTAATCGACATATATAACATTCATGTAGATAGAATGTTACCCAATTTGTGCATTCTGCTGAAAATAATGAGCTTAGGTATTTAGAGAGCATTTTCCGCTTTAGAAAATGTGTGCTTGGTAAAGAATGTAGAGAATTAGCTGAGTCAGGCACGTAGCTAGAATATGGTAATAGGAAGGGGGGGGGGTCTGTCACGAAATACTGTGGTTATTTACCAGGGGCTCAATCATTCTAAACTATTTTATTGGCAACATATATTGGTTCGTTTAGCCAAGATTTCTAATGGGGGCATGATATGAAATACTGTGGTTACACACCAGAGGCTCGATCAATCTAAATATTTTACTGACAACATACCCATATTGATTGGTTAGGACAATAAAATGAGGATATATTAGTAAGTATTTTAATAAGAAGCTATGAAGAAATCTCGAGTAAAAGAATATAAAAAAAGTATTGAAAAAGATATCGTCTTCCGAGGTCATTCGAACGGTGTCGAGAATTTTGCGTCTGGGAAATTTGCGCCCTACCTCAAGAACAGGGAAAATTGCGCCTGCGATGTACCTCCACCGGGAAGTTTGAGCCCTGCGAAATAAAAGAACCTACTGGAGCTTACGCATTTCCTCGGAGGGGCTGACATTACAGCATAAACAATCCTCCCCCCACAACCATGCCATTTGTGATTTATTTTCATTGTGGCTATATAAGGGGAGAATAAACTTCAATATAAGCCAAAAGAACACAACGGATCAACGCAATCACTGCTTCTTCCAGAGATGATTTTGGGGGAACACTGGCCTCCCCAGAGCTCTCAGAGTGCCCCCTCGGAGGAGACCAAAACAATACGTCTATAATATAATAATAAATAGAATAGTACCAGCAGTGACCCCCCCTCCGGAATACTAAATGTGCCCCCCGGAACATTTTTCCTGAAAGAACGACTGAACGCAATTGTGTGTTTGAAATGTAATTCCAGCAAGTAAACACACTGTACATAGTTTTCTTGATAATATTACTGAACTGATTTTACATTCACTTTACATTTTCTTTTCTATATTTTGTGTCCTGAAAAGCCAAACAACTCGCAAGGATTGTGAACAGAGATATCTGGGTAGAGCCAAACAGCCTTTTGTAGATTAAATTATACTCTTTGATTATATTAATAAATAATTATATATCAGTCATTTATACTTTTATTGTAAATTTTGTAGTATAATGAAAAATTGTATTTGTATGGATTGCCCTTTAGTGAACTAAAATTGATTCTTTTCATTTGTTCGGAATATTATAACGGATGGAGTAACTCACTGAGACGATGAGAGGCAAGCCTAGTTCAAGTGCGAGTGGAAGCTACTTTACACAATACAATAATAAGTTGAATTGTAGGGCGCTAACATCCCAGTGCAAATATATAGCCGGCGCATTTTCCCCTCTTTTTGGGGTAGGGCGCAAACATCCCAGTGCAAATATATTGCGAGCGCATTTTTTCCTATTTTTGTGGTAGGGCGCAATTTTCCCGGGCGCAAAATTCTCGCATTCAAGGAAAATATAATGTCCGTGAAGTTGACAAGCCACTTATGTCAGACTCCAATTTCGACTTTAAACGTCGCTAGTGCTACGTTAGTGTTCGATAGTGACGCAAATCGTTAGTACTCCAACTGCATGCCAACACGCCCACTTCTAAGAATCATCTCAAAAATGAGGTTAACCGTTAGAGCAAGTAAGTGCTCATTGGTGCCATTAACATTAACGTTAAAGCCTCCATCGTACGGCCCTTTGAGTAAAAATAACAACGTTTTTTGCTAGTCTCAATGCGTCCCTATATTCTCGCGAACATTCTGACGTGCCCAAGTTAGTTACTTTTTTTTTGGGGGGGGGGGACTACTGTTTATCTGTTATTGTTTATTGTTTATTGCTAGTCTGCAGAGTAGTCCTTACATTAATGTGCCATTGTCCTTGATAATCATTGCGTATTTACAAGCAATTTGTTATTACTGTTAGAAGATATTAAAAAACAACAGATAAAATCTACTACTTAACGGTTCATATTTTTCTTTTACAATACATAAACGATTAATAATAATAATAATAAGACTATTCCAGCATAAAAGTTATCAATTGCATCACACTGGCAACAAGCGACGCATATTTTAACTTCATAAAAAATCGTTTCTCACGATTTTCTGGAAAACTACGTATGATAACATCTTCATTATGTCAAGTTGTTTATCTCAGTGTGATATATGTCTTACCTCTGGACAATATCACAGTAAAACAAAAATTAAATATTAGGAGTACATCGTACTTTTGGACTACATCTCATTAACCATGGGAAGATTGAGTAGTGTATACTTTAGGATGTAAGTTTCAGCTTAACTTGCATCATACATTCTTAGGATTACAAAAAGGAAATTTGTTCGTTTGCATTTGAACAAAATTCTTAGGATTACAAAAAGAAAAAATAATTTTTCCGAAATCCGGATTTTTTCCGAATTTCGGATTTTTTCCGAATTTCGGATTTTTTCCGAATTCCGTAATTTTTCTGAATTCCGGATTTTTTTCTGAATTCCGGATTTTTTTCCGAAATCCGGAATTTTTCCGAATTCCGGATTTTTTCCGAATTCCGGAATTTTTCTGAATTCCGGATTTTTTCTGAATTCCGGAATTTTTCCGAAATCCGGAATTTTTCCGAAATCCGGAATTTTCCGATTTTACTTTCCGGATTCCGGAAAGTAAAAATTCCGGAATTGGCCATCCCTATTACATACCTTTGCATCAAAATGCCAGTCGCATTTAAGAACTATATTGTTTATAAAGAGAAAGACTGAATGAAATTTCAGTTCCAGTACAAGCAATCTCGTGGAAAATAGCCTTTCCCAATGGTCTAGAGGCTGGCGCGTATGCTTTTGGTGCACTTGGTCCCGTACTCGAATCCCGGTAGGAGAGCACAAAAACTTTAATTTCACAGTCATTCACTTTCATTATTCACCCGTCCCCTTTAGCCTAAAGGGCGTAACTATGGAACGTTAAACAAAACAAAACAAAACAAACAAAAAAAAAGTCATTTCGTGGCGGATGACACGAAGTTATTGCTTATCTTGAATGAAAGAACACCAATGTTTTAACATGAACTTACATTCATTTCATTCTGGGGGAGATGCAATTTGTTTGTTGGTTAGAAATCTCATGCATTACAGGGTTAAAATTTAATAAAGGCATTTTCCATTGTGATTTAAATGCTTTCATTGGGAGTCACGGTGGCTCAGTAGTAGTGTTCATCTCTGGTGTGAGGTGTCCTGGTTTGACTCCAGTCCATGTGGGTTTATAGTCAACAACATCATGTCCATGGGTTTCCTCGTTTCCTTCCACATTATCATTCTACCAACTCTTTCATAATCGTTCGTCATTTTTATTCTATAAGGCATAGTATTGGAGCGTAAAACCAGAAAGTTCATTTCATTTTTTAAAGTGACTTTGTTTGTTTCTAAAACTTTAGCGTATCTTTTCAGCAGTTGGGCTATGTGAGACATGGACCTAAAGTTTAAGATGGAATCCAAATCACCGTAATGCATTTAATTTTTTATGCTTTCCTACCGGGAATCGTAGCCCGAACCATGTGTACTAAAGGCGCGCACGGTTTCACTAGATCAGCTGGGAACTCTTTATACCTTATTAAATGTTTTTATACCTTAAGACAGCCCTGCCCACGGCGAGCAGATAGTGGAAACTCTCCTCGTGAACGCTCACGAGCATTCTACGGGCAAATACCATTGTTCGTGCTTCGTGGATCTTCGGGTTTCGTCCTTAGAGGAGCGGAAGTGTTGTCAACCTTGGCGGTAATCACTAGCTTACCCCCCCCCCCCCCAAAAAAAAAGTATGTATGGTAACTGATTGCCATTTAGTGTAAAGTGTTTTTTTACAATGTGGTAACCGTTAACTGTAGACAATACAAACTTGTAACAGCAATCAAATGATAAACTATGTACGTTCCCTTTCTTCTTTTTTCTTTCCTTTTGTTAAAGAAGGATGTGGGTTTGTTATATCCGAGTGTGGGTTTGTTATATTATGTTGTTTCGCTTTTTAGGAAAAGAGATAATCTGTTGATACGAAAAAAAAACTGTAGCACTTGTTTGTAATTATCTAAGTATTATCTCCAGAAAATTAGCTTATGCATGTATGTGTATAGGCTTAGCAAGGGGTTGGTTGTGGAGATTAGAAGCCACTATTACACTATCAATAGGAAGAATAGTATTTCTTACTCCACTTTTAAAGTTACTTTGATCGCAAAGAATCAAACAAAATATTAAGAGAGCCAAAGAGATTTTCCATTTTTAAGAGTGACCGGTAGTGACTGCAATTAGTTTTTTTTTTTTTTTTTTTTTTTTTTTTTTAAACAAGGAGTGTCTTTTTAATAAGGAAAAATGTATTATCCCTGGCTGGTTGCTTGCCGGTGGCTTGTTAAAAGTGAAAAAGAATGTTAAATCATTTCAACGACTGAAGCTACACGCTTGTCTTTCTTCGATAGTTACTGGACTGATTTTGAAAGTCACAATGTTGTAGGCCTACTGTAATAGCGTAGGCCTACTGTAATAGCGTAGGTCTACTGTAATAGCGTAAATTCGGAAGGAAACGTTCCAACTGAATGATACGAACAATTATTCCCAATGTCTTGAACATGAAACGTGGGTTGCACGGATAACGCTTAAAGTAGCTGGACTGCACTGGAATTTCCTTCCGGCAAATTAGTGTTTGGTCGGAACTCAGTTCTTCTGTGTAATTGTCTCTTAACAACATTTGAACCTTTCTTTTAGATAATAATAACTAACTAACTCTATGGCCTATGGAACCCGAAGGTTCAATGCCGCGTTTACAAAATATTTCCACTAACTTCTGTCCTTAGCCAACTGGATCCCAGTTTCTACTCTGTACTCTTATTTCTGCAAGATCCATCTTAATATTGTCTTCCCATCTACGCCTAGGTCTTCCTAGTGATCTTCTTCCAATTGGGTTTTCAGTTAAAATTATGAAAGCGTTTCTAATTTCTTCCATTCTGGCTACATGGCCTGCCCACCTGAGCCTTCTACACTTAATAACCCTAATAATGTTAGGTGAGCGGTATAAACTATGCAATTCCTAGTATGAATTTCCTCCAATCCCCATTTTCATCCCTCTTTGGTCCGAATAATAATAATAATAATAATAATATAATAATAATAATAATAATAATAATAATAATAATAATAATAATAATAATAATAATAATAATAATATAATACGCATTATTATTATTATTATTATTATTATTATTATTATTATTATTATTATTATTATTTTCAACCTCCCGTCGTTCTGCTGTCAATCTAGCAACGAAAGGCGTTTACAACTTAGCAAACGTGAAGCGAGTGACAAGTTACAGACCGAGTGCTAATGTAATACAACGTCACGAATTGTGTAAGCAAGCTAAAAAGGTCTGAAACAATTCGTTTCCGATTTTTGCAGTCGTTTTTACGTCTGTAAGATGACATGTTTAATATTAGTTTCTTTCTTTCTTTCTTTCTTGTTCATTTGTTAGTTACTTCAACGCTAACTGTAACCTCTATCATGCGTCTTCCTCGACCAAAAAACGTACCAATTTTATTTCCTGCAGTGTTTTGTGCGTCACTGCTTTCGAAATGGGGAGGGGGAGAGCACACCTGCACATTTCACGCTTGCGTCTGCTCAATGCTTATCATCGTGCGAATTTCTGGCCAGGCTTGGCCATAGGTTTTTTGCCATCATGTGTGGTTGGCAACACTTATCGGGTGCAGTGGAAGAAGCGAAGCTAGCAGCACCTGTGCTCACCTGTTATTATCTTCGCTCGTGCTCGCTCACGCTTTGGCTCCGGGAGCCAATTCATGGACAGCCTGCTTAAGATGTCATGTTTGTAGCATAGACTAAGGTGCAGGTTAACTTTAGGTCAGTCGCTGACTGAATGCTGTTGTTTCTAAGATTTAGCTGTTAAGTAGATTGTTTTTTTTTTTTTTTTTTTTAAAGAAAAAGTTAATTCATACAAATCTTCATTTATAGTAAGTTAAAATATATATATATAAGATGCGGATACATATGTCAGAAAATAAGTATATCATATTACGCACACCCTAAAAAAAAGTATACCCCTACTCTTTCGCCAGATGTTTCATCAGATAGTGAAGAGAAAAGTAGGAGAAAAAAGGAATGAAAATTAGTTGTGACACTTTCATATTTGGCGCCCTTACAACATGTAAAGCGACTTTGATCGTTTAAAGAATCATTGGATGGGTATTTGAATTCCTGGAGTGTTGATTATCTAAGTGTCTTCTTTTCTGGTGATGCATTTGTTCGGTAATACAAGGCAGATGTAAAAAGATGGCAGTTTATATATATAATTAACTTTTTTTTTTTCAATTTACATTTTGTGTAGCAAATTGCGATACAAATTTCAATTTATATCGTATTTTCTGTACTATAATGAGTAATTATAGATTCATAAAAGAAGTCGATACAAAATGTGCTTCCTCGACTATAACGAACAAGAACTCCGTCACTACGAAACTAGAAACGAAAATGGCTTCGATTTGGAAGTAATATGTTTACGCATTTAATTTCAGGGAGAGGCTAGTGGGGAACTTTAGAGTTAGCTGCTTTTCTTTGCTTTCCCGCTCATTGTTGGACAAGCTTTATATTTTATTATACTATTTGTCAAGTTTAGCGCGATATGAG